>NC_090839.1:22964200-24214200 GCF_028021215.1 Eschrichtius robustus
CAACTAGAGAAAGCCCACGTGCAGCAATGAAGACCCAACGCAGCCAAAATAAATAAATAAATAAATAAATAAATTTTTTTAAATGTATATAAGCCTTACTAAACAGATTGTGTGCTTTCTTTGGAGGTTTTAGAACTAAGTCAACACGTGGAGCATCCCTCAGGCTATGGTTTTGACCTGACTATTCTAACAATAGACTGACATTTCTTTCCCTGCTCCCACCCCAAACCTCACCTGTTTCAGGAGGAAGCTGCCAGTTTTGCAGCTGGACTTCCTTGCAAATAATTTACTCAAATAATTTTTAAAATTTTACCTGGTTTATCAAAAAAATCCTCTTGGTATAGTTATCAAATTAAAATTAAGACTTTCCAGGCTTCCCTGGTGGTACAGTAGTTAAGAATCCTCCTGCCAATGCAGGGGACACAGGTTTGAGCCCTGGTCTTGGAAGATCCCACGTGCCACGGAGCAGCTAAGCCCGTATGCCACAACTACTGAGCCTGCGCTCTAGAGCCTGCGAGCCATAACTACTGAGCCCGTGTGCCACAACTACTGAAGCCCGTGCGCCTAGAGCCCGTGCTCTGCAACAAGAGAAGCCACCCCAATGAGAAGCCCTCGCACCACAACGAAGAGTGGCCAACACTTGCCGCAACTAGAGGAAGCCCATGCGCAGCAACGAAGACCCAACGCAGCCAAAAATAAATTTATTTTTAAAAAAATAAAATAAAAAATAAATAAAATTAAGACTTTCCAAGTAGCAATCAAAAATGTGGTACTTGGCACAGTTTGTTGCCAGTACTGGGTGCTCAAAAAAATGTTGATCTGGGGGCTTCCCTGGTGGTGCAGTGGTTGAGAATCTGCCTGCCAATGCAGGGGACACGGGTTCGAGCCCTGGTCTGGGAAGATCCCACATGCCGTGGAGCAACTAGGCCCATGAGCCACAACTACTGAGCCTGCGCGCCTGGAGCCTGTGCTCCGCAACAAGAGAGGCCGCGATAGTGAGAGGCCTGCGCACTGCGATGAAGAGTGGCCCCCACTTGCCGCAACTAGAGGAAGCCCTCACACAGAAACGAAGACCCAACACAGCCAAAAAAAAAAAAAAAAAGAAAAAAAGACCTAAAGAAGAAATACGTGGCGAATATCTTTAAAAAAAATGTTGATCTGAGTAAATTCTGGTGGACCCAAATTGAAAGAAATCAAAAAGCATGTGCTGTGAATATTGAAATCATTCATTTTTTTCTCCCTTTTCTTCCATAGAGAAGAAAATCACAGGTTCAATACTGCCCTTTCTTGATGACTCTCTTCTTGAAGACCTTGGAATAAGGTAAGAATGATAAAATTCACATTGTAGCCAAGCACACTTAAGACCTTTTTATTCACACTGAACAGACAAAGCCCAAGATTGCCGATATTAAGTGTCCTCATTTTAAATCTGCACAGGTTTTAAAACAGAATACCACACCTGCTGTCTAAGAGTTGTTTTTGTTTGTTTTTGCTGTGCAAAATCCTATGTTAAATATTACTAATGATTCCTGTTTTTAAAAATTTTGCTAACAAGCCTTCATGAAGTTTGTAGTGACCAACTTTTTACTCTCAAGTTCAGAATAATTGAATTACACACTCCAGAAAATGTAGAAGAATTGATAGGAAAAAAATGTTGGCAAGAAAAATCAAGGCTACAACCCTATCTTGAGTATATTTCTAGGTCTTTCTAAAGCTACTTAAGGCTGGAATGCTTCCCTGGTATTAGATTTAAAGACACTATCCAAAGTAGTTTGGCACTTTTCAGTTGTATGATTTGGGACAATTTATTTAACCCTTCAGTTTCTGCACCTGTGAAATGGATAATAATAATGAGACAATGTATGTAGAGTGATTAGCACATGTTAAGCCCTTCATAAATTATATATGTAGGTTGAGATCCCTATATATGACTGGAGATTCTAGGGTCTAGATTTATGTAAGTCCACTTTAAATATCTCAGTTGAAGATCCAATCAATATTTAAACCTTCCTTAAAGTAGAGACTCTGTTTCTATTAGGGAATTGGCAACAGTGGTAAAATATGGTCTTTTCTTCTGGAATTCCACTTAGCTAAGTGTTGTTTGTGGAAACAGTAACCAAAGAATCAGAACAAAAGATTATACTGAATTACTTCATGCACTGTTGTTTGGTAATTGATAATGCAAGTAGATTGAGGGAAAAGATCACTTTAGAACATTTTACTGACTTTTAATAAGCCTCCTTTGGGTCAGAATCCTTGGGAACCTAATCTTGCCTCTTTCATAATTATGTATCAGCCCCCTCTGTCCCCCCAAAGCCCCCTTACTACCTATTTCTTATGTATAATAGTAGCTTATTGTTTGAACTGAATGGAATTTTTTCTAATAGAGTTTTGCTTTTAAAGGGAACCATATACTTTGTGGACCCAAATGCTGTTGATTTATTCAACAAATATTTATGGAGGGCTCACTATGTGTTAGGCATTCTTCCAGGAACTTGGGACACATGAGTTAACAAAATAGTAAAAATTCCAAAAGGAACACTATATGTCATGTCTTTTTGTGCCCACCTCTTAACTCTGAGGTGGATTCTGCAGTACTCCTTAGAGCTGTGTTTTCCTATACAGCAGCCACTACCTATGTGTTAAAATTAATTAAAATTAAATGAAGTGAAAATTTTAATTTCTCAGTTATACTATCCATAATTCAGGTGCTCAGTAGCCACTTATGGCTGGTGGCTACCATGCTGAACAGGGCAGATATAGAATATTTCCATCATGACTAAGTTCTCCTGGACAGAGCTGCCTTTGAGGATTTCAGTGGGATCCGTTGAAGTTGTTCACAGTGGTCCAATGCAACCAACTTATTAATGTACCCTTGCATTATTTTCCCCTCATTTCCTGTTTCACCTATTCTAGCCCTCCACTCCATATCCCAGGACTCACATCCAAAATAAATTAACTGTATGCAAGCTCTTGTCCTAGACTCTGCTTTCTAGGGGGAATCCAGTTTAGACAAGTACTCCTGTATTTCCTCAGTTTTATGATTAACTGATGATGGTAAAAGATTTTTCTTAAAAAAAATGAGAAATATTGTCACATTAAATGTACACATCAGTTGTAAGAAACATTAGATTTCAGAAATGATGAAATATGGAAATAAAATCTTATTTTAGTCTAACTATTCTGGCTCAAATCTTTGTTTAAAGTATTTAATTTGCCATAGCCTTTGCCAAAACAAACACACCTCCAGGTTTTGGGTGGCTTTTTAAATATACTTTAATCAGTGATTTTTTTAAAAAAATTAAATATTTTTATTGAGGTATAATTGACATATAATATTACATTAGTTTCAGGTATACAATGTAATGATTCAATGTTCGTATATATTGCGAAGTGATTACCACAATAAGTCTAGTACCCTCTGTCACCATACAAAATTACAAAGAAATTTTTTTTCTTGTGATGAGAACTTTAAGAGTTACTCTCTTTGGAATTCCCTGGCAGTCCAGTGGTTAGGAGTCTGTGCTTTCATTGCCGAGGGTGAGGGTTCGATCCCTGATCAGGAAACTAAGACCCTGCAAGCTGCGCAACAAAACAAAACAAAACAAAAAACAACCAAAAAAAGATTTACTCTCTTGGGTCAACAAAAAATTAATCAATATTCGATCTAAAGGAGAAATAGAGAGTTTTATTCAAGCCAACCTGAGGATTATAACCCAAGAGACAGTCTTTTAGAAAACTCTGAGGACTCTTCTGCCTGTTAGAAGTCAAAGGAACAGTCATATACATTTTCAAGATAACAGATTGTACATCAAAGTGGCACACTGACATTTTATGTAAAGTTCACCAAAGATACATAGTCCAGATCTGCACATAGGAGCAGTATATCACCATGATCCCTTACAGGATTAGGAAAGGAAAAATTAATCTTCTAAGGAGTTACATTGTTGGCGTCAGAAGAAGGAAAAAAGCATTGTTTTTTACAGTTGAGCAGGCATTCCCACCTTTGAGGAGGTCTGGTTAATGTATAATGCACATTGCACATTAGGGAGGGCCCAGTACAAGCAGGGAACATGTTATGCTTAAATTTTCTTGCCCTGCTTAAAACATAAATTGTATACCATCACTTGGCAACTTTTAAACATGCACTACAACATTATTGACTATAGTCATCATGCAGTACATTACATTCCCATGACTTATTTATTTTAAAACTGGAAGTTTGTACCTCTTGAAGCCCCTTCACCCATTTTGCCCACCCCCCCCCATGTGATTTCTTTATGAATACAGTAGTTTCTTTTTGATTTCTAATTAAGTGATGAATACTGAGTATCCGTTGAGGAAAAGACTGGGCTGTGAGGTTGGTTTAGGTTTGGTATTATTTTATGCTGTGATTCCTGGTTATGCTCCACTGTGCAACTATACTTAACCTGTGTCAGTTACAGCTCTGCCTTAAAGTACTTCTTGGAGCCTGGCCTTTCCCTGTGCTTGATATTTCAAACTGATGAGGGTAGGGGAATAGTAAAACACAAGCTATGCTGCTTTAATGGTTTATCAGCTCTAATGATGCTTCTTTACATTCCAAAAAAATCATTCTTAGATTCTGTAGTTACTGTGGGTCTCGGGGGACAACATAGAGGTCAATTGTGGTACTTCTGGCTCCAAGTCTATCTAGGACTTTTAGCAAAAGATTTACATTTCAGTCTAATTAGCTAAAGGATTGATAAAGGCTAACCTCTTGCCTCCTGCTTCAGCCAGGTATCAGGCTAACATGCCTAGACCAATTAGTAAGTATTAATGGAGCAAGAATGTGAATTATAGGATTTTGAGTTGTTTAATTCCTATTAAATTCTTTCTCAAGACTGGAGCATTATGAGTAATTACTGATAGAGGACGATAGGTATAAATGAAGCTAAAACCATATATATTTGATTCATGCATAATTCATACCTGATGCTCATAAGTCATAAGTCAAACTTGGACCTTTGCAACTCATCACTATAAATAGTTTTTAAAATCCATTCATGGACTGATCACGTGACTGACAACCACCCCTGCCAAGAAGTCTTACATTGTCCTCCGTTTCCTTTCATTGTCCTGTGTTTCCTTTCATTGTATCCTAGACATTTGCATTTGATGTGACTATTTCTTAGTTGATGTAAGCAATAATTATTTCTCTTTGAAAGTTATTTTGATATGACAAAGGCTCAGTTTGTCAAACAAATGTAGTCTTCCTATATGTAACATCTTTGGCCAGTTAAGTTAGATAACTTTGTTCACATACTCACCACTTGGTTACACTAATAAACTCCTAGATTCTTGTACTTAAAACGCTGCTGATGGGATAAATATTGAATTTAACATCAATAATAATTTCTATAACACCTGTAATCATAGTTAAAATCCTCCTATAGTTCTTGAGGGCAGGAACTGAGTCTTTTGTATCCCCAGTGCCGAACACACTGTTTAATCCCTCTCCAGCTCTGTGAGGGAGATAGTATTATATGTGTGCTATAGATGAGAACATAAGTGTACCAATAAAGGTTAAGTGACTTTTCCAAGGTCATAGAGATTCCACGTGCAGATGTGAGCCAGTTCTGCCTGATTCCAAAGACCTTTTTCATTATCACTGTGCTCTACTTCAAAGAGACTTACCTATCTTGAGATTTCACTTACGTGAGCCATGCAGATTTAGGATCATGAGGGTAGATGTTGGCCTCAATTAGGTTAAAGTAAGTTTGAAGTGTAAATTGAGCATTCAGTGATGTAGGTATGAGAAGTGTTGAAGTCTGAATTTACCAAGAGAGAAGAGGATTGAGGGCAGAAGAGTCTCATGTCTTAGAAGCAAAGGAAGGAGAGGGTTTCTAGTAGGAGTATGTTTGAATTATTAACTGTTCCTTTTAATCTGACTTCTATTCTAACAACCTAAAGTTGATTATATACTATTATATACTCCAGGGATTATTATTTAGCAAATAATGAAAGATTTGCTTATCCTGTTATAATTTTAGTTCCTACGGGAAGAGAATAAAGCTGCTTAATAATATCCAACAACTGGATCAAGCTCATGTTTATACAATGAAGGTAAGAGGAATCTGAGTTTATTATTTTTTTAATATAAAGTGATATAACTGAGTTATGTAGAATCCATTTTTAAAAGAATGGAAAGAAATCTCTTTACAGTAACAGGATTGTGAGTAATGGGTTTTTACTTTTCTAAATTTTCTGCATTTTCTAAAATAACCACGAGAAAAACTAAAATATTTTAAGCACACAGAAAAGCAGAAAAGCACACAGAAAAGCCCAGCTTGTCAAATCTTACCGTTTTGCCTAATTTGCTTCAGATCTATTATTTTTAGAACAAAATATTAGAAACAATAGAAGGCCTCCTTTGTACCCCTCTTGAATTCTGTTTCCATCCTTTCTTCCCCAAGTGTTTAATCATTTTCTTGAATGTTTTTTTAGATTTTTACTACATATGTATGTATAGCCACAAACAGTGTATAGTATCGTTTTACATATTTTTTAAACATTTATAAATGGAATTTCATTCACAGTAAGTAACCTTCTAAACGTTCATATAATGTTATATTTTTGAGAAATATCCATATCGACACATATAGCCCTAGTTACCCCTTAGTCATAGAATAACTTTTAAATTAAAATTACTTATCAGTTTTGGTAAACTTTTTTGTCAAACAGTAGACCAAAGAATAGATATATGCCTAAAATTTGATCTATCAATAATTGTTTATTTCTCATCCCCCACCCCCTTCCAGACATTTCAAAAGCCCTGTTTTTCACACTCAGTGTCCCAAGAATCATTTTAACAAGCAGTCAACTGCCTAGCTCCCATCTCAGAAATTCTGATTCTGGGAACTTACAGTAGAGACCCAGAAATGTGCATTTTTCACAAGCTCTTCAGTATGGTTCTAATACCGTAATTAAAGAAATGTTTCTTGATTGGTTGGTGACAGGAAATGTACCACATTGTTTACGCTTTTGACATCTATAGGGTAAGAAAACTTAGTTTCAGACCTGGAAGAGGGGATGGGGTCTCATTCCCCTTTTACACAGTCATCTTTTGCACTTTTCATCAGAGGTGCTTTATGTATTGAGTTATCTCAGATCCTATGAGCGCATGAATTTCAATTTTACTGTTACAAGTTAGTCTGCTTATTTTTCATTGAAAATCATGTTTGAAGATATTTAATAAATGTGTTTGGTTCAATTCCACAAGAATCTTCTTTTACAGACAAAGTAGTTGTTCTTAGAGCAAATCTGTTATTTGAGGAATGATCAAATCCCAGCCCTTTTTGAAAAAGTTACCTAATATTAAAAAACTTCATTTTCATGAAGAAGTAAATAGAAGAATCACTTACCAAGGATGATATCTAAATATTTTGTCCTGCCGTTGGGAGACAGTTGCTGTCATGCATTCTTTTTTGTCCTTTCTCAATAGCAGCAGCATGGGTGTTCTCATCAGGCAGGGCAGAGATAAGATGAGTTTTCTTCATTAGTTGAGATCATCTCAGATAATCTCTGAGGTCACATTTTCACAGTTTGCAACAAAAAATCTTTTTTTTTTTTAAAGAGCTTTTTAATTATTATTTACTTATTTATTTATTTTTGGCTGTGTTGGGTCTTCGTTTCTGTGCGAGGGCTTTCTCCAGTTGCGGCAAGCGGGGGCCACTCTTCATCGCGGTGCGTGGGCCTCTCACTATCACGGCCTCTCTTGTTGCAGAGCACAGGCTCCAGACGCGCAGGCTCAGTAGTTGTGGCTCATGGGCCTAGTTGCTCCGCGGCATGTGGGATCTTCCCAGACCAGGGCTCGACCCCATGTCCCCTGCATCGGCAGGCAGATTCTCAACCACTTTGCCACAAGGGAAGCCCAAAAAAATCTTTTTGAAGTAATTTTCAAGGCAGTCAGTACTTTCATTTGCCCCCTTGTATTTATTTTTTCTATTTTTCATTAAAAACAAAATTGTTTAACCTCATATATAAACTATAGTCATTGAAAATAGATCTTAATGCTACTAAGTACTTGAGTCGGTGAGTCACTGTCTAGTAATGAAATTGATACCTTTTTTGACCTTAGCTTCATCAGCAGTACAGTTGAACAAAGAATTGATTCCTACCCTAATTTGGCATCTACCTTTTTTTTTTCTTTAACATCTTTATTGGAGTATAATTGCTTTACAATGGTGTGTTAGTTACTTTTTAACGTTTTTTTTTTAATAAAAACAGCTTTAGTGAGATATAATTCACATACCTTGCAATTCATTCATTTTATTTTATTTTATTTTATTTTTTATTGAAGTGTAGTTGATTTACAATGTTGTGCCAATCTCTGCTGTACAGCAAAGTGACTCAGTTACACACAGATATATTCTTTTATTCACTCATTTTAAATATACAAGTCAGTGTTTTTTAGAAAGTTCACAAGATTGTTCAGTCATCACCACAATCTAATTTAAATTGTAACAGTTCTTTATATATTCAGGATACAATTCCCTTATTAAATATATAATATGCAAATATTTTCTCCCATACTCTGGATTATCTTTTTACTGTCTTTTTATTTATATATTTAGACCACATCATGAGGCTTGCGGGCTCTTAGTTCCCTGACCAGGGATTGAACCTGGGCTCCCAGCAGTGGAAGCGCAGAGTCCTAATCACTGGACCACCAGGGAATTCCCTATCTTTTTAGTTTAGTTTTGTTTTGTTTTTTTAATCAGTATTGCCTCTTTGTAAATTTATTTATTTATTTATTTTTGGCTGCGTTGGGTCTTCGTTGCTGTGCGCAGGCTTTCTCTAGTTTCGGTGAGCAGGGGCCACTCCTCATTGCAGAGCACAGGCTCTAGAGCGCAGGCTCAGTAGTTGTGGCGCACGGGCTTAGTTGCTCCGCAGCATGTGGGATCCTCCCAGACCAGGGATCAAACCCGTGTCCCCTGCATTGGCAGGCGGATTCTCAACCACCATGCCACCAGGGAAGCCCCCTCTTTTTAGTTTCTTGATGGTGTTCTTTGGAGCACAGAAGTTTTAAATTTTGATATAGTCCAGTGTATCTATTTTTGCTTTTGTCTCTTATGCATTTGGTGTCATATCTAAGAAACCATTGCCTAACCCAAGACTATAACCTCTTATTCTTGGCTTAGTTTTCTTCATGCTAAATTTAGTTCAATTGGCCTCTGAAGCCAGGAATTGCATAATAGTGAGGATGAAGTGCAGTGTTTGACATAGTAGGCACTAATTTGTCAAATGTATTGGTGATTTTTTTTTTTGGCCATGCTCTGTGGCTTTGGGGATCCTAGTTCCCTGATCAGGGATCTAACCCGTGCCCTCCCCACAGTGGAAGCACAGAGTCCTAACCACTGGACGACCAGGGAAGTCCCTGGTGAATTTTAAAACAGTGAAATGTCTGCCTAATATGTGTGAAATTATAGAATCACCACCTCTGAATCTTTTTCTGAGGGCTCCTGTTCCCCTTTCTTCAGGGTAGAACTGACCACTCCTTCTTTTGTTTCTTTTTCCCCATTCTCTTTCCCCACTACTCTACAAATAGATTCTATTATTTTTCCTGGGGGCAGGAATGGTAACTTACTCATCCCTCATCCCCAGTGCTTGGCATATACAGAAGGCAATAGAATTGTTTTATCCTGCTTGGCTAGTAACACAATAGAATATCATATACCTTTAAAAGTGATAAGTAAGTGGACCATGTGACTATAGAAGGAGTAGATTATATTAAATAATACTGGGAGACACCAGCTCTGAGACACCTTGGGCACCTTAGCCAGCCACCCAAGGATCTGGCCCCACTCACCAGTGGGCTGACACAAGCTTCAGGACAGCCCTGACCCTACAGCCAGCTGTGTCAGGAACCAGCCCCACCACCCCCTCAGTGGTCTGACACCAGCTCTGGGACCCCTGGGTCCTGCAGCCAGAGACCCCAGAACCCAGCTGTGCCCCCGCCATTGGGCCAGCACTAGCCCCAGGACCCAGTTTTACCCACCAGTGGGTGGGCATCAGTCCCAGGAGCTCCTAGACCCCGATCCTGCCCACCAGAGGGCAGACACAGGCCCCAGCACCACTGCAGCCCCACAGCCTGCCCTGTCAGGACCCAGCCAACACATCAGCAGTACAGCAGCAGTCCTGGGGCTCTACCTCCTAACCCTGCCCACCAGTAGGCCAGCTCCAGCTCTGGGGCACCTTGGGTGCGTCCGTCAGCAACCCTGGGATCCAGGCCCACCCATCAGCAGACTGTCAGCTTCGGGACCCCCAGGGCCCTGCATCCAGAGACCTCAGGACCAGCTCCACCCACCAGTGAGCTGGCACTAGCCTGGGACCCACCCTGGGCCCTGCACCTGCCCACCAGCAGGCTGACAACAGCCCTGTGACACCCCAGGCCCTGGACCTACCCATCAGCAAGCCAACACCAGCTCTGAGGTACTTTGGACTCCTCAGCCAGCCACCCTGGAATTCATCCCCACTCACCAGCAGGCTAGCACCAGCTTTGGGACATCCTAGAACTCACAGCCAGTAGTGTTAAGAACTGGCCCCACCCACCAACAGGCCAACACCAGATTCAGGAACCTCAGCCTCACAACCACTCACCTCAGAACCTGGCTCTGCCCACTAGTGAGCCAGCATTAGCCCCAGGATCCCCTGGGATTCTGCAGCCAGCCACCTTGTGGCCTGGCCCTGCCAACCAGTGGCTAGCAGCCTCCACACAAGGTAGGGCCTGGCAACCAAGCAAATTGGGGGGCCAGCCGTGCCTACCAGACCACGCACAGTAGTCAGCCCACCATAACAGAAGGACCCATGCAGCTCGCACTGGGGGCACCCCTAGAACATATAACCCTAGTGACCAGAGGGGAGTGCACTGCTGGGACACATAGGACATCTCCCATAAAAGGTCACTTCTCCAAGGTCAGGAAACATAACCAACATATCAGATACATAGAAATAAAAACAGCAATTTAGGCAAAATGAGACAATAGAGGAATATGTTCCAAACTAAACAAGACAATAGAGGAATATGTTCCAAACTAAATAAAATATGTTTATTTTATTTGAACAAAATAAAACCTCAAAAGAACTAAGTGAAGTGGAGATAGACAATCTAGCTGATAAAGAGTTCAAGGTAGTGATAGTAAATATGATCAAAGAACTCAGGAGAAGAATGGATTCACAGAGTGAGATGTTAGAAATTTTTAACAAAGAGTTAGAAAATATGGAGAAGAACCAAGCAGAGATGAGGAATACCATAACTGAAATGAAAAATACAGTAGAAGGCATCAACAGTAGACTAAGAGAGAATATTAAAAGCAGCAAGGGACAAGCAACAAGTTATGTATGCAGGAACTCCTATAGACTATTAGCTGACTTATTAGCAGAAACTCTGCAGGCCAGAAGGGAGTGGTAGAATATCAAGAACCAAGAACCTACCTGGCAAGGTTCTCAGTAAGATTTGATAGAGAAATCAAGTGTTACAGATAAGCAAAACCTAAATAAGTTCATCACCACAACCAGCTTTACAAGAAATGCTAAAGGCAATTCTCTAAGCAAAAAAGAAAAGGCCACAACTAGAAACATGAAAATTATGAAAGGAAAAAACTCATTAGTAAAGGCAAATATACAGTGAAGGTATTCAATCAACCACGTACAGAACTAGTAGGAAGGTTAAAAGGCAAAAGTAAAATCATCTATATCTGCAGTAAGCAGTTAAGGGATACACAAAACAAAAAGATGTAAAATATGACACTGAAAACAGTACTCATGGCAGGAGGGGAGTAAAAATGTAAGGTTGTTAAAATGCATTTGAAATTAAGAGATCAGCAACTTAAAATAATCATTTATATATATAGATTGCTATATATAAACCTCCTGGTAAGCACAAACTAAAAACCTATAATAGATACATACACAAAAAAGAGAAAAGAATGCAAACATAATGCTAAAGATAGTTATCAAATCACAAGGGAGGAGAACAAAGGAAGAAGAAAGGAACAAAAAAGAACTACAAAAACAAGCCCCAAACAATTAACAAAATGGCAATAAGTACATACCTATCAATAATTACTTTAAATGTAAATGGACCAAATGCTCCAATCAAAAGACATGGAGTGGATGAATGGGTACAAAAACAAGACCCTTATATAGACTGCCTACAAGAGACTCACTTCAGACCTAAAGAAACACAGACAAAGTGAGAGAATGGAAAAAGGTATTCCATGCAAATAGAAATCGAAAGAAAGCCGGGGTACGCATGTCACAACTAAAGATCCTGCATGCCATGACGAAGATCCCATGTGCCGCAACTAAGACCCAGTGCAGGGCTTCCCTGGTGGCGCAGTGGTTGGGGGTCTGCCTGCCAATGCAGGGGACACGGGTTCGAGCACTGGTCTGGGAAGATCCCACATGCCGCGGAGCAGCTGGGCCCCGTGAGCCACAACTACTGAGCCTGCGCGTCTGGAGCCTGTGCTCCGTAACGGGAGAGACCGCGATAGTGAGAGGCCCGCGCACCGCGATGAGGAGTGGCCCCCGCTTGCCGCAACTGGAGAAAGCCCTCGCACAGAAACGAAGACCCAACACAACCAAAAATGAATAAAAATAAATAAAAAAAAAAAAAAGAAAAAAGACCCAGTGCAGCCAAATAAATAAATATTAAAAAAGCAAAAGCAAAAGAAAGCCGGGGTAACAAAAACTTAGACAAAATAAACTTTAAAACGAAGACTGTTACAAGAGACAAAGAAGGACACTACATAATGATCAAGGGATCACTCCAAGAAGAAGTTATAACAATTGTAAATATATATGTACCCAACATAGGAGCACCTAAATACATAAAGGAAATATTGACAGACATAAAGGGAGAAATTGACAGTAACACAATAATAGTAAGGAACTTTAACACCCCACTTACACCAATGGACAGATCATCCAGACAGAAAATCAATTAGGAAACACAGGCGTTAAATGACATATTAGACCAAATGAATGTAACATATATGGAGAATATTCCATCCAAAAGCAGCAGAATACACTTTTTTTTTTTTTTTTTTTTTTTGGCTGTGCCGTGCAGCATGTGGGTTCTTATTTCCCTGGCCAGGGATTGAACCTGCACCCTCTGCAGTAGAAGCTCAGAGTCTTAACCACTGGGCCTCCAGGGAGGTCCCAGAATACACATTCTTTTCAAGCACACATGAAACACTCTCCAGGATAGATCACGTTCTAGGCCACAAAACAAGTCTCAGTAAATTTAAGAAAATTGAAATCATGTCAAGTGTCTTTTCCGACCACAATGCTATGAGACTAGAAATCAACTACAAGAAAAAAACTGCAAAAAACACAAACCTGTGGAGGCTAGACATTATGCTACTAAATAACGAATGGATCACTGAAAAAAATCAAGGAAAATATCAAAATATACTTGGAGACAAGTGAAAATGAAAACACAGCAATCCAAAATCTAAGGGATGCAGCAAAAGCAGTTCTAAGAGGGACCTTTATAGCAATAAAAACCTACCTCAGGAAAAAGAAAAATCTCAAATAACCTAACCTTACATCTAAAGGAACTAGAAAAAGAAGAACAAACAGAACCCAAAATTAGTAGAAGGAAAATGGACAGAAGACCTGAATAGAAGTTTTTCCAAAGAAGACATACGTATGGCCAACAGGCAGATGAAAAGATGCTCAACATCACTAATTATCAGAGAAATGCAAATCAAAACCACAGTGAGATATCATCTCACACCTGTCATAATGGCTATCATCAAAAAGCCCACAAATAACAAATGTTGGCGAGGGTATAGAGAAAAGGGAACCCTTGTACACTCTTGGTAGGAATGGAAATTGGTACAGCCACTGTGTAAAACAGTATGGAGATTCCTCAAAAAAACTGGAAATAGAACTACGATGTGATCCAGCAGTTCCACTCCTAGGCATATGTCTGAAGAAAACACAAACGCTAATTTGAAAAGATACACGCATCGCAATATTCATAACAGCATTATTTACAATTGCCAAGATATTGAAGAAGTCTAAGTGTCCATCAACAGATGAATGGATAAAGAAGATATATTATATATAAGCAATGGAATAGTACTTAGCCATAAAGAAAGAGTGAAATTCTGCTATTTGCAACAACATGGATGGACTTGGAGGGTATTACTCCTAGTGAAATAAGTCAGAGGAAGACGAATACTGTGTTATCACTTATGTGTGGAATCTAAAAAATGAAACAAATGAATATAGCAAAACAGAAAAAAACTCAAGAATAATAGAGAACAAACTAGGGGTTAGCAATTAGGAGAGGGAAGAGGGAGGGGCAAAATAGAAGGAGGGGATTGAGAGGTACAAACTACTATGTATAAAATAGGCTACAAGGATATACTGTATGGCACAGGGAATATAGGCAGTATATTATAAAACTGTAAGTGGAGTATATTCTATAAAAAATTTGAATCACTATGTTGTAACCTGAAACTAATATAATATTGTAAGTCAACTATACCTCAAAAAAATACTGCAAGAACAAAAATAACATATACAATGATCAGAGCTCTACTCAGTACTCTGTAATGACTTATATGGGAATAGAATCTAAAAAAGAGTGGATATATGTATATGTATAACTGATTCACTTTGCTATACAGCAGAAATGAACACAATGTTGTAAAGCAACTATACCCCAATAAAAATTAATTTTAAAAAGTGATCAAAACACATTAATATCACATATACACACTAAGGGTTGCGAAGGGAATATGAAATTGACTAAATAGAATTTCCAGTATCACAAAGCCCGATGTTAGGGGAATGGTTTAAAAATGTTGGTTCATCAATGAAACAGAGCCATTACAGTGATAATTATTAAGATTTGTAAAAACATGAGAAACTGTTCATGATGCATTTTGACATGAAAGGAGAGTGTGTGTTATGGTATTAAGTTAAAAATAATTTTCATTGAGTTCTTTTAAAAACAGTCATTAACCACTGAAAAATTGACAGTGAAGACTTTTAGATCTTTAAATGGATTAAAAGTAGATTATAGGATTTTTCTTTGATAATTTTTCAAAATAAAATAGATTCTTGGGACTTTCCTGGTGGCGCAGTGGTTAAGAATCTGCCTGCCAATACAGGGAACACGGGCTCAAGCCCTGGTCCGGGAAGATCCCACATGCTACCGAGCAGCTAAGCCCATGCACCACAACTACTGAGCCTGGGCTCTAGAGCCCACGAGCCACAACTACTGAGCCTGCTAGCCACAACTACTGAAGCCCACATGCCTAGAGCCCGTGCTTCACAGCAAGAGAAGCCACCGCAATGAGAAGCCCGTGCACTGCAACAAAGAGTAGCCCACACTCGGCACAACTAGAGAAAGCCCACGTGCAGCAACTAAAACCCAACACAGCCAAAAATAAATAAATTAATTAATTAATTAATTTAAAAAAGAGATTCTCATTCGTTTCGTGGTTACATTGATCTTGTATAAGGGAGAAAGAATAGACCAGTATATGATTTTCATATATTTAAAAATTGTGCAACTTTTTCTTCTCTGATAAGGACATTCACAGGGTTGAATTACAACATCCTTCTATTCCTGAGATACTTTGACATCATTCTTGGCGTATTATTAAAGATATACTTGGTACACTGTAACTATAATAGCTTGTTAACATGTATTACTTTACAATAATGTTTCAACAGTCATTCAAAACATGTCTGAGTTCCTACTCTGTGCCAGGCACTGTGCTGTTTGATGGGTTCTGAGAATATGGCAGTAAATGAGGCAGACAAGGCCCTTCACCTCCCAGAATTCCATACATTTTTTAGAAACTTCATGGAACCATTTGAAGCAGTTTGAAAATCATGGATTAGATCATTTATCATGTTCCTTTTTTTATTCTGAAACATTCTTTTTAAAAGACAGTTATGGACAATTAAGAAAGATGTTATCTTTATTTAAAGAAACATAGAGGAGCATTAAATCTTCACCCATATTTAAAGCCCCTGTTTAAGCTTAGAGTAATGAATAATTGTGAAATGTATGTTTACTAGGTATAAATAAGTACTTCTAAGAGACATTAAGTGCTGTAGAATTTTATAGTACTTCCTGCCTATGATTGTTTACTACATGGTAGGAGGGGTTTTTTTTATTAAGGATCATAGTGATGGGTAGATACATTTACAAAAAAATTAGACACAGTGCCTGTGGTAAAATAGTGTATGTGATCTGAATGAGTGTGTTAAATGAGTATGTTTAACTTGAATACCAGACTAACTTACTAAAGGCTAATGAACTCATATACATAAAAGAAAGATTGAAATCTTTACCCTTCTGTTGTTAGAATCCATTAATCCATTATTAGAATCCATCAGGTCCAATATACTTGCTCTGTCTGGTAGTGATACCTAAATAAGGTCAAGATATTCATAACTTGTCATTTCCCTTAGTATTATTCTTACTTAAAAATGAATAGCTTTGACTTTGCACTGTAGGTAGGAATGACTGGACAAAAATTTTAGATGGTGTTATGTATTGTTATTCACATTAATTTATAATTTTCTAGGTGATTAATGATCCTATCCATGGTCACATTGAATTTCACCCTCTTCTCATCCGAATCATCGACACACCTCAATTTCAGCGCCTGCGATATATTAAGCAGTTGGGAGGCGGTTACTATGTTTTTCCAGGAGCTTCACACAATCGATTTGAGCATAGTCTAGGGTAAGAAGGGTATTGGGGTGGGGAACTTATAGTTATTAAGTCCGTTCTCGGTCACATCGTATCTTTTAGAAAACAAATAGTTTTAGAAAATGGTAATAATAGCCTTATTTTTTTTAAGAGCCTTGTTTGACTGAGACAATCAATATTTGATTTTTTTTTTTCCTTTGGCCGAGCCACGTGGCATGCGGGATCTTAGTTCCCCAACCAGGGATCGAACCCGTGCCCCGTGCAGTGGAAGCGTGGAGTCCTAACCATTGGACTGCCAGGGAATTCCCAATAATATCCTTATTTTATTGATGAGAAAGTTGAGGGTTTGATTTACCTTGCTCTACTTTACTTATTTTATGTATTCTTAGAAGCCACCTCAAATCCTTCCTGGAAAGATAATGAAAGTGCCTGGCAGGCCTTTTAGATGAAATATTTGTGTTTAAATATTATTTAAAAGTTAATAGCGTTGGTTACTGATATAACTAACTTTGTAAGTTTGATTATTTAATTTTCCTACATTCCCTATTTAGTCTTATACATAATTGCCCTTTAAAACCACATCATTGGGCTTCCCTGGTGGCGCAGTGGTTAAGAATCCGCCTGCCAATGCAGGGGACACGGGTTCGAGCCCTGGCCTGGGAAGATCCCACGTGCCACAGGGCAACTAAGCCTGTGCGCCACAACTACTGAGCCCGTGTGCCACAACTACTGAAGCCTGCGCGCCTAGAGCCTGTGCTCCTCAACAAGAGAAGCCACCGCAATGAGAAGCCCGTGCACCACAACGAAGATTATCCCCCACTCACCGCAACTAGAGGAAGCCCACACGCAGCATCAAAGACCTAATGCAGCCAAAAATAAATTTAAAAAAACGAAAACAAAAAAACCACATTGTTTTCTTACCTATCAGGAAATGTGTAAATCAGAAAAGCATTCACAAGCGTAGAGAAGATGGCACCTCTGTTACATACAACGTAGTTGAGACTTTGCTCTGCTTTTTTTTTTTTTTTTGCCTGCGTTTGGACTTCTTTGCTGCACATGGGCTTTCTCTAGTTGCGAGTGGGGGCTACTCTTCGTTGCAGTGCATGGGCTTCTCATTGCGGTGGCTTCTCTTGTCGCAGAGCATGGGCTCTAGGCGCGCAGGCTTCGGCAGTTGTGGCACATGGGCTCAGTAGTTTTGGCTCGCGGGCTCTAGAGCGCAGGCTCAGTAGTTGTGGCACACTGCCTTAGTTGCTCCGTGGCATGTGGGACCTTCCCAGACCAGGGCTCGAACCCATGTCCCTTGCATTGGCAGGCGGTAACCACTGCGCCACAAGGGAAGTCCCTGGTCTGCTTTTTCATTATAAAATGTAGAGCTAGGTGGACATAAGCCCAGAAGAATCGGACAGTTATCTAGATTTTCATGAAGTACTCACAGTGTAAGTGGTCCCCCCCTTATCCACGGGATATATGCTCCTAGACCCCCAGTGGATGCCTGAAACCACAGATACTACCAAACCCTGTTTATACTATGTTTTTTCCTTAAAAATACATACCTATAATAAAGTTTAATTTATAAATTAAGCATAATAAGAGATTAACAACAACTAATAATAAAATGGAACAATTATAACAATACAGTGCAGTAAAAGTTATGTGCATGTGGTTTCTCCCTCTCTGTCTCAGAATATCTTATTGTACAAATTTAATGCCTTTGCCATCTTAACTAAGCACTTACCACACACCGTGTCTGTAACTTTGACAGTTTGAGATGCAACAGCAAAACTAGCACAAATTTCTTTTTCCTTCTTCACAATTTCACAGGTAGAAGATTTGTTCTTATGATAGATCTTAGCAACCTCAGCATACAATTTTGTTCTATCTTTATTGAGTTGAGAATTTTGACCTTTTCACTCACTTACCGGAAGCACTTCTCGACTTCTCTTTGGCATATCTGAATTGCCAGCTTTACTACTCTTGCACTTTGGGGCCATTATGAAGTAAAATAAGGGTCACTTGAACACAAGCACTGTGAAACCTCGGCAGTCAATCTGATAATTGTGTCGGCTACTAAGTGATTAATGTGTGGGACACGCTGGACAAAAGAATGATTCACGACCCAGTCGTGATGGAGCAGAACAGTGTGATATTTCATCATGCTACTCAGAATGGAGTGTAATTTAAAACTTATGAATTGTGTATTTCTGGAAGTTTCCATTTAATATTTTCAGACCATGGTTAACTGCTGGTAACTGAAATGAGGAAAGTGAAACCAATAATAAGGGGAAACTGCTGTGTTACTTTGGTTTTGTTTGTTTGTTTAGAAGCATCTTTAATTAGCCAGAACACATGCATCTACTCAAATGTTTATTTATTCATCAACAAATATTTATTGAAAACTTATTAGTGCCTACCAAACCAACAGGATATCAACTGTTTCTATCCTTGTGAAGCTCAGAGTTTAGGGGGCAAGAAAGATATTCATTCAGGAAGTACTTTCAGGTGGAAATGCTAAAAGTGTATTTAACATTTGTTGAGCACCTTATCTACAATCTATGTTGTAAACATTACAACACCAGAAGTTATGCTTTTAAAACAAATTGTGGTAAAATACACAGAATATAAAATTTACCATCCTAACCATTTTTAAGTTTACAGTTCAATAGTGTTAAATATATCCACATTATTGTGCAACCAAGCTCCGGAACTTTTTCATCTCGCAAAACTGAAACTGTACCCATTGAATAACAATTCCCCATTCCTCTTCTCCCCAGTCCCTGGTAACCACCATTCTACTTTCTGTTCTAATGAATTTGACTGTTCTAGGTACCTCATATAAGTGATTTCATAGAGTATTTGTCTTTTTTGTGATTGACTTATTTCATTTAGCATAATTTCCCCAAGAGTCACTCATGTTGGAGCATGTGTCAGAATATCCTTACTTTTTAAGGCTGAATAATATTCCATTGTATGTATATGTTACATTTCATTTATCCCTTCATTCATCTTTGGACTCTTGGGTTGCTTCCACCTCTTTGGCAATTGTGACTGCTATGAATGTGGATGTGCAAATATCTCTTCAAGACCCTGCTTTCGCTTCTTTTGGGTATATACGTAGAAGTGGAATTTCTGGATCATATGGTAATTCTATTTTTAATATTTTGAGGAACTGCTCTACTGTTTTCTATGGTGGCTGCACCATTTTACATTCCCACCAACAGTGTACAAGGGTTCTAATTTCTCCACATACTGGTCAAAATTTTTTAGTTTTTGTTTTGTTTTATAATAGACATCCTAGGGACTTCCCTGGCGGTCCAGTGGTTAAGACTCTGCGCTTCCACTGCAGGGAGAACGGGTTCAATCCCTGTTTGGGGAACTAAGATCCTGCATGCTGCGTGGAGCAGCCAAAAAAAGACCCAAAAAACTCCTCCTAATGGGTATGAGGTGGTGTCTCACTGTGATTTGATTTTGCATTTCCCTAATGATAAGTGATTCTGAGTCAAGAGGTCCTGCTTTGGGGAATCTGTGTGTTTCCTTCTAGTTCTGAAACAGACTATTCTGTTACGTTGCCCTCGAGGTATATTAGAACATTTGAAAAACATATTGAAGTTCTTGAGTGTTAACTGAAAGAAAAATGCACGATGTGAAAGTTAGGAATTAAGTTTTATTTGGGGACCTTACTGAGTACTATAGCCCGGGAGTTCTCAGATAGCTCTGAGGAACTGCTCCAGAGAGGTAAGGGAGGAGCCAGTATATATGTGAACTTTTTTGCTGGGAAAAACATGTGGTCAAGTGTAAAAAGATTACTGCTAATCACAAATGTGGACAAAAAAAATGTTACCTGTCATTCTAGTAAACAACAAATATTGCCTGCCGTCAAGCCATCAAGCCACTGCAGCTGACCCCCAATGCTGCACCCAGAGGGGAATTCAGGGTGGAGAAAAACAGCATCCTGGCCCTAGATAGATCAGATGAATACCTAAGGAATAATTTCAGTGACCCCAGACTCTTGCATCTTCCCATACATAGGAAAATGCTAAAAATTATTAACTTGAGGTGACTGGTTTTTGTCATTAGCAGCAGTCTTTTGATGTTGGACTAAATTTTTTTTTGTTTTTTTTTTCCACCAGAAACTCCTATATACCCTCGTTCCTCCCTTACCTCTTTGGAACAATGCCTCAGTGCTGTCTGAGACTGTTTCCTGGGCTAGAGTCCTCAGTAAGATCTCTGAATAAAACATAACTTGCAACTTTTAGGTAGTGTTTTTCTTCAGTTGACAGTTTCAGTGACCACGAAGGGATCCAGAGCAAACTTTTCTCCTTTGCCTGAACTTTATGAGGATCTGGAGCCTTGGTACTAGCAGAGGCCTCTTGTGCCCGTCTGTCTCCTCAGTGAGTCCAGATGAATTTGGATGAGTGTCTCCTGGATATTGGATCTCACGTTATTCGCTTATGATCCTAAGTTTTATTTGGTGGTATTAAACTTCTCACCGGAGGAGTAGGTTTTCCTTGAACTTAGTTGCAAAAAGAGGTGGTACCTGGGTTATCTTCAGTTGAAAGACATTAGGAAGATTTTGGTCAGTTGAGTGACAGAGTGGGTTATCCTCACTTGAAAGACACTGGGAAGATTTTGCTCAGTTAAAAAACGCTGATGGGTTGCCCCAATTGACAGACACTGGGAAATTTTTATTATGTGCGTACAGAATTTGTACTTGCAAGTACTTGCTTAATTGGGAATTAAAGCTCATCCTAAAAATGGCCAAACTGGGGTTCTTTTGACATTCCAAAATTAATTGTTTTTTCATATGCAGCTAGAAAAACCCAACTTAATAAAACATCTTTTCAAAATTCTGAACTTAAAGAAACAAAAGCCCTTCTGGGAGAACTTGCATTTCTCTACGTGTGTCTTAGAGATGTAAATGTTCTACCTGATCTTCTTAGGCTTTTTTTTTTTTTTCTCCTGTGTTCTGAGAGCTTAGTCTCTGCTACCCAGGAGGTACACATATGGTGTACATTTGGCAACCAGTCAATAGACTGGAATTCTGAGCAATCTTTTTGTCTGGCTGTGTCAACTCTCAGGAAAATTTGTCATAAGGGGTCCCAGCCCATAAGGGGCCTTTGTCATCTCAACCTTCATTGCAACCACCTGTACAACGAAGGACTTTACTCTCTTGGGCTGTTTGGGGGAGGAAATGTCTAGATCTTATGAAGGCTGCATCCTTTGCACTCTCTTGTGGGGACGCCTCTTGCATTTTATTGGTTTGAGTCACTATTAAGATACTATTCATCAATGACCAGACAGTGAATCCTTAAAATTGGAGAAACTTGGTAAATTGGTAAATTTTTTAGAGAGCTCTCATTACAAACAGCTGTTTTATTTTTACCTATAAAAAAACAAATTAGATGGTAGTATATATAAAACGGCTAACCTAAGAACTCCCTTAGTTTATTTATTTATTTATCATTTTTTATCATTTTTAGGTTTTTTTTCTTAACTTTTAAAAAATTTGAATATTTTATTTTCCCCCAGCTTTATCGTTATATAATTGACACATAACATTGTGTATGTTTAAGGTGTACAACATGATTTGATACTTTTTTTTTGTCATAAGTTGTGGATTTAATTGCATTAATTTAAATGTTACCTTTTGTTGTAAATTCACCACATATTCCATTAAGAATAGAGACCATATTATCTAGTTCAACAATGCTATATATAAAATAGATACCCAACAAGGACCTACTGTATAGCACAGGGAACTATACTCAGTATTTTGGTTTTTGTTTTTTTATCTCTTCTTGATTTTGTGGACTTAACATAGGTGTTGAATTTATCTTGACACTGACTTTATCCAATTATTTTTTTTTTGAATTTTATTTAATTTATTTTTTTATACAGCAGGTCCTTATTAGTCATCAATTTTATACACTTCAGTGTATACATGTCAACCCCAAATGCCCAATTCATCACACCACCACCCCCACCCCACCCCCGCCACTTTCCCCCCTTGGTGACCGTAAGTTTGTTCTCTACATCTGTGTCTCAATTTCTGCCCTGCAAACCGGTTCATCTGTACCATTTTTCTAGGTTCCACATATATGTGTTAGCATACGGTATTTGTTTTTCTCTTTCTGACTTACTTCACTCTGTATGACAGTCTCTAGATCCATCCCCGTCTCTACAAATGACCCAATTTCAGAACTCCCTTAGTTTAAAAGAGACAAAAATAAACCAGTTTGGGAAGCCTTATTTGTAGTCTCTAGGGTTACCCTCAATGGGCCTTACAGATGCTAATAAAAACATTAGGTTAATTAATGTTAATTGGGTTGGTTAATAGGGGAAAAAAAGCTGAGGGGAAAGTTAAGAGACTTCTTCCCAAGAAGGTGGAAATTTTAAAGGGACTTGTCCCAGCAGGATAAAAATCTTTAGATGGTTATTAAGAAATTGGATAAATAAAATGGATGGTAATGAGATTAAAACAAAGGTTTTTATACAACACTATGTAAGGTTGGATGGGCCAAGGGGACATCTTATTGGTCCCCAACATTAAGGGCCCCGAGGAAGTCCATTCTATTTACCCCAGTTTAATACACACACACACACATATTTAAAAGGCTGGAAGAAAATTACACTGAGATACCTGATCAACAGTTGAACAATTGTTTGGGGCAACAGGCCAATTAATCAAGTTAAAGATTTTTTAAAAAGGCCTGTGTCCCTTGGCTCAACCCCTCCCTGGAGACCCCAGAGCCTTTATACAAAAATAGATAAAATAGCCAGAGAATAAAAAGGAAAGTTTCTAGGACTCCTTGTAAGACCACAGCTTGTTGATGGGGTCCTAATGGAGGCTAAAGTTAAAGGTGTAAGAGTTGATTGAATTGAGATGACAGTTTATAAAAGTAGGTATATTTAAGTGGGCTTAATATAAGATGTTTATATCTCTTTTGCCTCACTATATTGTGTGTAGTCATTATGTCTCACTGGGGAATGCTTCCCCTGCCTGGTATTATAAGACAGGGTATGTAAATCTGCCCCTCAGAAAATATTAATTTAAATGTACAAAAAACAAAAAACCCAGTAAGGTTACCTGAACCCACACAATATAATGTCAAACTAGGGGCTAATATTCAGAAGCTAATAATAATCAAATTAAAGAAAATGTAGTTGGGCAAATCAATCTTTTAAAATCATTTAGGCAGCAGAGCAGTTCTTTGGGGAATTAAAAGCAACTGTCTTTGTCTTGCAAATCTCTACAAATCAGAAATGTAATACAGCCCACAATGACCTGAGACTGAGCCTAATTAGCTAGCTCAATCAGGTAGACACTGAAACAAAAAGGGAAAAAGAGGGCTTTTTACACTCAAACTGCTGGGAAGGCTCCTTCACCCAAAGTCTAATTCACAGCCTCCTTAAGGATTTATCAAGGACAAATACAAATCTTAACAGTCGCTCATCTTTCAAACAGAAGAGTAACTCTTTCATTTTTGTTTTGTTTTTTCCGCTCTGCAGCGTAGGGTATCTAGCAGGACGTCTAGTTCGTGAACTGAGTGAAAAACAACCAGAGCTGCAGATAAGTGAACGAGATATGCTCTGTGTTCAGATCGCTGGTCTTTGTCATGATCTCGGTAAGCAGTTCAAAGAGCCAGAGTTCTAATGTAAAACCACATGGTACCTCTCTTTGAAATTAAAAAATCCAACTAACTAGGAGAATATGAAAGTTGTGTTTTAATTCTTCAGTTAACATTAATGTAAATGTGCCATTGCTTCTTTCTAGAATGGTTCATAAGCCCAAAGCATTGCTATTTTTTTTTGTAGTCTTTCAGTGAATTTCCCATGTTAAACATCTTTGTTGCAGGTTATATGAAAGGACTTTCTGATAGTGATTTTTTTCTGACTACTGTGTGTTGGATGATGTGAATTTGATTTTTCCTTTATCTTGGTCGAAATAAAATTGCCAGTTTCCTTTAGATAATTTGTCAAATCTATTCTTCTCACACATAGAATACATAATCTGCTCTAACAGATTAACAACAGATTTAGAGAACTCCTTTTCTTCCCTGGCTCATGTGAGGTCTTGGGCCACTTAAATCCAAGTAGAAGAATATCATCCCTTTCCATGGTCGAAGAAAGAGAAAAAGGACTGTTCTCTTTTATCACAGGAGTTTTTTCCCCTATCCTTGTAATTTATTCCTACCTGTTGGAGAATCCTAAGAGTTTGCGTGTGCCCTCAGTGCAGGGAAAGGGAGGTTTCAGTAGCCAGATACTTAAAGGCATAGGGCACTCTCTTCAGCATGTCCCCTTGGAGATTTCAGTAGGACCAGTATCAGCCCTAGATCACAAATTTAACAGATTTTTGGTATTTTGAGAGGGAATCATTGGGAAACTTCTGCCAGTTCCTAGGAGTCTGAGCTCCGTAGTAACAAGCCTTTGTGTACAGACTGCAACATGCAAAAAGGCCCAGGGCTGGTCCAGGTAGGCTCCCTCTCCCATCTGTCAGGGAAGAGGGTAGGGGATTTGTTCCAGGACCCCCTGCGGCTACAAAAAAAAAAACAAAACCCAAAAATCCTGAATGCTCAAGCCCCTTATATAAAATTTGCATGTAACCCACACACATCCTCCCATGTACTTTAAATCAATTCTAGATTACTTATAATACCAATACAATGTAAACTATATGTAAATAGTTGCCAGCAAGCTTGGCAAATTCAAGTTTTGCTTTTTGGAACTTTCTGGAATTTTTTTTTCTGAATATTTTTTTGTCCGAGGCTGATTGAATCTGCGGATTCAGAGGGCCAACTGTAACTCCTTCAGAAATTCTGATAATTCCAGAGTTGTGCCTGAGCAAAGTTTCATATTACTAGATGTTGTGGAATGTTAAGATCACTTATGAATAAGATAAAGTAGTGATCTCCACTTTTGATTGCCCATATCATCAGTAAAAACCCAAGATAAACCCTGATATGTGTATATTTATTATAAAGTAAATTACGTACATTATAAAATTTACATAAAAATAGATGTTTTTAAAGGTTGAGAGTAATAAAGTTCTAACATTTTCTTCCTAACCCTAGTGGATTTTCTTAAAACTACTGTTCTAACATTAACAATATATAATCTGAAGAAGCCAAAAGTTTTTGTCATTAACATTCCTTTAGTTACACAAAACTGTCCTTTCATCAGATTTATGTAAACTCTGGTGACTCAGAGACCCCTCAATGGAGAGCTTACTTTCCTGTATTGTTCTGCTTCCTGTTCTCTTGTTTTGGAAAATAGGAAGGAAGGATTTGTTCCTTTTTGTGATGTATTTATAGATTATTAATTTCTATTGATATTCAAGTTTTAACTAAAAAGATTTACTTTTTACCAATTTACAAACATTTTTCTTGTTCTAAGGCTGCTTTTGTTTTTAAGGTCATGGGCCATTTTCTCATATGTTCGATGGAAGATTTATTCCACTTGCTCGCCCAGATGTGAAATGGACGGTATGTATCCACATATTTAATAGTCAATAAAATAAAGACTAAGCAGTGACTGCTGTGTTAAAGTATTCTTCCTTTTACAGTTTTTCAGAGTGTTTATATATAATGCTTTCTTTTGATCCTCACAGTAATCTCTAAGGAGGAAATCATTATCTCCATTTTTGTAAGTATAAAGGAACTTGAAACTCATAGAGGTGTATTGATGCACCAAAAATCACAAAGTTGTTAAATGATGAAGCCACACTAGAAAACCAGGTTTCCTAGCTGCTAATTTAATGCTCTTTCTACTCTATCATACTAGTATAAAATAAAAAATAAAAGGCTGACTCTGGCTTTGACTCATTTTGTATGACCATGAAGTAACTAATACCAGCTAAGTTCATTTTATACTTACAGATTTGCAGGTGACTGACCCGTATTTTTGGAATCAATTTTTGAGAAATAAAGTTAGGTCAACTCCTATTTTTGGCCACACTATATTTGGAGTAGAAAAAGGTATTAATACATATTGAACACTTCTTACACGTCAACCACTATTTTTTCTCTCTCTCTTTAAAGGTAATTCATATACAATATGTTGTACAGATCTTAAGTGTACAGTTCAGTGAGTTTTGACAAATGTATACATCCATGTAGCCACTACCCAAGTTGAGATATAGAATATTTTCGTCTTCCTGGAAAATTCCTTTGTGACCCTTTTCAGTCAGTTCCTACATCTCCCTCCCACCATCACCTTCTGATTTTTATAAACAGATTAGTTTTGCCTGTCTTAGAATTGATAAGAGTAGAATCCTATAATAGGTACTCTTTTGTATCTTGCTCTTATTCACTCAACATAATGATTTTGAGATTCGTTGGTGTGTCATGCATCAGTTGTCGGTCCCTGCTCATTGCTGAGGTAGTATTCCATTGTATGAATAAGTTACGATTTGTTTATTTTTTCTCCTTTTGTAGAATTTGGGTTGTTTTCAGTGTTTTGGCTGTTACGAATAAGGATGCTATGCATGTTACTGTACACGATTTTTATGGAAAATGTTTTCATTTGTCTTAGGTTCATTTCTCCTTACCTAGGAGTAGAATTGCTGGGTCATCAAGTAGATGGATACTTAACTTTATAAAGCAACTACCAGACATTTCCCATTTTACACTCTGCCAGCAATATGAGAGTGCCTGTTGTTCCATAGCCTCACCAACATTTAGTTTTTTAAATTATTCTTTCTAATGAGTGTGAAATGGTTTCTTATAGGATTTTTTTTTTTTTTTTTTGGTATCCTCTGTGGTATGTTGAGTACCATTTCCTGTACTTTGTCACTGGTAAATCATCTTTTGTGAAGAGTTTTTCCATTTACCCATTTAAAAAATTTGAATGTTTGCCTTTTAGTTATCAATTTGAGTAATTATATATATAGTCAGATACATGTATTGTGAATATAGTCCCCGTCCCCACCCCAGTCTCTGACTTACCAATTCATTTCTTTAATGAAGGTGGCTTTTGAGAAACAAAAAATTTAAATTTTGATGAAGTATTCTGGTTCTTCAACCTGGTAAGATGGATAGTTTCTCTCCAGTTCTGCAGCCTTAGGGCCTCCCTCAGGCTAAAAGCCATAAAAGAACTGGAATATTGCCCACTGCCTTCCTCTTCCAAGTGTTTATTTCCCTCTAACATCTGCCTGCTTTTGGTCGTAATCCAATACCTTCAGGAAGTTGTCCAGAGTTAATAGTTTGTTTTCAACAAGGTCGATTTAAATAGGATCTACTCAGCCATTCCCAAGTCTTTTTCTTTAAATATTTTGCCTTTAACATGTAAGTCCTTACCTCATGGGAATTTATTTCTCTGCATATGTGTGGTAGAAATCTGATTTCTTTTTTAATATGGATAATTGTTTATTGAATTTCCCCAATGATCTGCAGTCAAACGCTCTACCACTGTCCCCACTGATTCTGTGATACCAACCCCAACATTTTTTTAACTTTCCGTAATGATGAATCTTTCTGGATTCTGTTCCATTCCACACTTTTCATAATTGTTACTTCTTTATAATAAGTCTTGATAGCTGGTAGGACAGCTGTTTCTTTTATTAGGTATCTTTGGCCTTTTGCTCTTCTATTATAAATGTTGTAATTTTCTCCATAAAGGTTTTATACATCTTTTATTATATTTACTTCTAAGTTGCTTATAATTTTAGTTATTATTGTCTGTGCTATCTTTGTGGAACTTGAATTTTTCTGTATGTATAAGTTTTTTTCTGAACCATTTGAAAGTATGTTGTAGGCATGCCCCTTTATTCCTAAAGCTTCAGTGGGTATTTCCTAAAAACAAGAACATTCTCTTACATAACCTCAGTACATTTATTAAAATCAGGAAATTATTATTGATACAGTACTATTATCTAATTTACAGACCTTCTATCAAATTTCAACAACTGTCCATATAGAAAAGGGAAAAGAAAACCATTTTTGGTCCTGATTCATCATACATTACCCTTAGTTGCCATTTCTCTTTAGTTTATTTATTTTTTTTTTTTTAAAGTTATTTATTTATTTATTTATGGCTGTGTTGGGTCTTCGTTTCTGTGCGAGGGCCTTCTCTAGTTGTGGCAAGCGGGGGCCACTCTTCATCACGGTGTGCGGGCCTCTCACTATTGCGGCCTCTCTTGTTGCGGAGCACAGGCTTCAGACGCGCAGGCTCAGTAGTTGTGGCTCACGGGCCTAGTTGCTCCGCGACATGTGGGATCTTCCCAGACCAGGGCTCGAACCCGTGTCCCCTGCATTGGCAGGCAGATTCTCAACCACTGCGCCACCAGGGAAGCCCCTCTTTAGTTTCTTTTGATCTGCAACAATTCTTCCGTCTTTATCTCTCATGACCTTGTCATTTTTTGAAGTATACAGGTAGATTATTTTGTGGATTGCCCCTCACTTTGAGTTTCGGTTTTCGGTTTCCTCATACTGTCAGACTATCTGTTTTTGGCAGAATGCCACGTTGTGACCTTAGTGTATCCCATCAGAGGCACATAAGGTCTTTTTAAGCCATTACTGGTAATATTAACTTCAATCACCTGATTAAGGCAATGGCTGCCAAATTTCATAAACTTACTGTTTTTCCTCTATGTAATTAATATGTATCTTGATTCAATTAAAAAATAGATATAGGACCATTCAGGGTTTTGTTTTCATGTTTCTTGAGTTTGTTTTTGCTAAGACCTGTGATAGGGCAGATGTCTCCCTCCAGGGGGCCATTTGATCTTTATAATGATTATAAATGAGCAAGCAGAGACAGATGAGTAAAATGAGTCTAATTTGAGATTCCAGCCCAGGTCTTGACTTCAGGGCTCTGAGACATTTTTGTTTTTACTGGCAAGTTTGGAATTACCCCTTTTTATCAGTAGATGGAAATGCTAACAGAACTTGTATCTTCACAAATTCCAAAGCTGATGAAACAATACAACTAAATTTTATAGTGATATTCATTAAAATGGTATTCTATTGGGAATTCCCTGGCGGTCCAGTGGTTAGGACTCAGCTCTTTCACTGCTGGGGCCTGGGTTCAATCCCTGGTCCGGGAACTAAGATTCTGCACGTGGTACATCTCAGAAAAAAAAAAAAAGCTATTTCTATCTTTATGATCTGGTAATATTCAGTTGTACTGTACAATACTTATGTATTATAAATGATTATATCTCATTAAATATATTTATGTAATAATGATGAACCTGGTTTGTAAAGGTTTATAGACTGGTAAAATACAGACAGTTTTTTTTTTCCAGTCCCATCTGGTATTTATTTATTTATTTGGCTGCATTGGGTCTTCATTGCAGCATGTGGGATCTTTCATTGCAGTGCACGGGCTCTTCGTTGCAGCTCGCGGGCTCTCCAGTTGTGGCACGCAGGCTCTAGAGTGCGCGGGCTTAGTTGCCCCACAACATGTGGGATCTTAGTTCCCTGACCGCGGATAGAACCTGCATCCCCTGCACTGGAAGGAGGATTCTTAACCACTGGACTACCAGGGGAGTCCCAATATAGACAAATTTGACAGATTTTTTAAAATATCTGTAAGATTGTAGTTGAAAACTTGATAATTAACATGCATTAGAACCTTATCTCTGAATTACTTGGAGCCAAGAGTAATTTAAATAATCAGGGGTCTCTGATGGACTAGAGTCTACAACAGACCATACTGTGCTGACTTTTCCCAGCATGAACAGGGCTCGGTTATGATGTTTGAGCACCTAGTTAATTCTAACGGACTTAGAGATGTCATGGAACACTATGGTCTCATCCCTGAAGAAGATATTTGGTTTATCAAGGAACAAATTACAGGACCACCTGAATCACCCATCAAAGATTCTTCAAAGGTAAGTTTGTGTACAACTTAATTTGAACTGACTGGTTCCTTTCATCTAGTCTCTCTGCTTGATTCCTTCAGATCTATTTGAAGAGGTGACATTTGGCTATTTTAGAGAGACTAAATGATAAAATATGTGATACATTTCTACTGTTTAATGTAAAAAATAAAAGACTTATATAGTTCTTCCAGCTCTTAACTGAGTTCTTCAGAAGTTATCGCCCAACTTAAAATGAATATGTATGCAGTATTTTATATAGAAGCCTAAAGTAACTTAGTTTGGATAATGTAAAAGTATGTGTCTTGTTTATTCATTAAAATTAGCATATTTGAAATATTTAGATATGTGAAGACCTAGAAAAAAGTTGAATTAGTTCAGAGGGAAATATGTTTTGTTTCCTTTTGATCTTTCTTCTTTTTATTTTACTTAGAAAAAAGAATTTCCCTTTGTGGTTTTTAAAGTTTTTTTCCTTAAAATATACAAAGCTACTTGTAAGGCATAAGATAAAGAGGTGGATTTTATAGCAAATGTCCTATTTCCAAAAAACAGAGCTCCTGGGAATTCCCTGGCAGTCCAGTGGTTAGGACTGGGACGCTTTCACCTCTGAGGGCCCGGGTTCTGTCCCTGGTTGGGGAACTAGGATCCCACGGGCCACACAGCACCGCCAAAAAAAACCCAAACAAACAAAAAACAGAGTTCCAAAAATTCTTTGAATGGTGCATATCATTTAGACTAGATGTGTGGCTACTTTGAAAGACAATACTATTTTCATGCCTGAATTTAAGCATTAGAATATAAGGAACATTCTTACTAGTTCATAATTAGATCTTATATTTTTAAAAAAATTTTAAACGAAGAAAACAAGAAAGCTTGTTGGTTATGGGAAGTGTAATAGAGTTAGGATCCTTCCGAAGGCACAAGGTTTAGTATTAACAGGGTATCACACTTTAGCATTTCTTTTCCCTTTTCTACTAATTTAGGAATTAAATGGAAGAAGGAATGAGTAGAACCTTCTCACTTACCTAACCTTCCCGTTCAAATATCTGTTTATACTTTCCAGAGTAATACAGTTGCTTTGCTTTGCTTACAAATAGATTTGGCTCCTATCCTAAAACTTTCAGTGGGTTTTCTTGTCTTCCAGTGGCTGTATAAAGGACGTCCTAAAGAAAAAAGCTTCCTTTATGAGATAGTGGCCAATAAAAGAAATGGCATTGATGTGGACAAATGGGATTATTTTGCCAGGTATGCATTGAACACTTCAGAAAAGTTGGTTAAAATCCTTATATACTTTAAATATATACAATTTTTATTTAAATAAACAAAATAAAGTTCTTGTATAAATTTAGTGTTGATATTTAAGGTACAGTTTCCTTTGTTGAAATATTTCATTTCTCTGCTTTGGAATCTTTCTAGGGACTGCCATCATCTTGGAATTCAAAATAATTTTGATTACAAGCGCTTTATTAAGTTTGCCCGTGTCTGTGAGGTAGATGATAGGAAGCACATTTGTACTAGAGAAAAGGTAAGCTATGTCAGAGAACAACGAGGAAGGTATAGTTCCTAGTGTGAAATCTAGAAATAACCTTTAACTAATTTGGAAAAATCACTACCTGGTAAATTGTCAATCTCTTTACTTCATGCTTAGCATTTGGAAGTATCTTAAGGCTCTTTTCACTTCTACTGCATTGTTAAATAATAATAAAATTACGATAGACATTTTTTGAATGTTGTTGTAGGCACTGTTGTAAGTGCTTTAGAGGGATTAACTCAATCCTCATCCACCCTATGGAATAGATACTGTTATTATCCCATTTAAGAGATGAGCAAGTTGAAGCACAGAGAAGACATACAATTAATGGCAGAACTGGAATTTCAATCCAGGAAGTTTGGCTTGAGTATTATCCTTAATCACTATATTACGTGTTTCATGGTAGTTAAAATCCTAAAATCATTAGGTCCCCTGCTAGGTTAGAATCATGTAACTAAAGAATATTACAGTATTATACTATAGAAGGTCTTTCTTTTGAGAATGAAGACTATAAGAATAATAATACCTAATTTCTAGAGGTATTGGGAAATTTAAAGAATATATTTAAGATGCCTAAAACAATGTCACTGAGTTAAAACACTCAGTAGATTTTGGTTTACTAAGAACAAAAGTTGCAAATTAGTAGTTTTATGAATCTGCCTTGCTCTTTCTTAGTGGGCTCAGGGGTTTTAATGAAGTAGCCCCTGTGCCTAGTCTTCTTTTATGCCACCATCCCTTTTCCTTGACCTATATACTTGTCTGCTAACAAGGGAACCTAATCTGATCCTACATTGTTCCACATTCTTCTGCAGGAGGTTGGAAACCTGTATGACATGTTCCACACACGCAACTCTTTGCATCGCAGAGCTTATCAACACAAAGTTGGCAACATCATTGATACAATGTAAGAAATTCGATTGTTATTTCCCTATAAAATTTTCCATGATGCTTTGCTAGAGTATCGTACTTGGGTCAAGTTGAGATTTCTAGGTAAATTCAAGTGAATTTTAAGTGAACAAACCTAAAATGGTTCCCTTAAACAAATAAAACAAAAACTAGCATAAAGTGACCTTCGTTAGAGGTGAGGAGGAAAGTGGGTAAAGAGGATAGATTCGAGCAGAAGATGGGGTTTAGGCTAGGCAGGAAGGAGGCCACGCTGGGATGGCTTAGACCTCTGCACAGGTAGTCGCTTAGGTACCAGATATTAGTCATGGAGGTGAGAGGTGGGACATGGATAATTGATATTCTGAAATTAATGACAAAAATGAATTTTAAAGATTAAGATTAATGTCTCTCCTTACCCTGTCAATTATCAAAATTAGTAGCAAATAGTAAAACCTACAGGAATTTCACCTCTTCTCCCCGATCCAGTCAGAACCAAAGCAGAAAAGTACAGCCAGGTCTCTGTGTGACTCAAAGACCCCATGAGGAATTACCAAAAGTTGGGTGTGAGTCAAGTTAATTCCATGTCTCTAAAATAGTTTTAAATTGATTTATTTTAAGCCTTTCATGTTCATGTTTAACATTTGTGTTGAGAAAATTTACCTTCTTTTCTACTTTTTTCCTCATCTTTTCTCATGAGCACACTAGTTAGAATTCTTTCTCCTATTTGTATGGTTGTCACTTTGGTAAGAGATTTTGTTGTTTTCTTTGTTTTTAATGTGGAGAATCAGAGAGATGTAGGTACAAAGCCTGGTACCACTTCTTCCTAACTTGATTAAATGAAAATTCCTTAATTTCTACATCTGTAAAATTGAGGCTGATTACACCTATCTTATAGTTGGAAAGATTAAATAAGATGATGTATTTAAAGCTCTGTTATAATGCCTGGAACACAGTAAATGTAGTAGTTCACAAATCACCATGGATTTATTTAGCATGATTGAGAAGCAGTTGTGTTTTTTTTCTGGCTTTTTTAAAAATTATAGGTTGCAGGTGTACAATATAGTGATTCACAACTTTTAAAGGTTGTATTCCATTTATAGCTATTATAAAATATTAGCTGTATTCCTCATTGTACAATATATCCTTGTAGCTTATTTTATACCTAATAGTTTATACCTCTTAATCCCCTACCCCTATATTGCCCCTCCCCACTTCCCTCTCCCCACTGATAACCACTAGTTTGTTCTCTATATCTGTAAGTCTGAGAAGCAGTTGTCTTTAGAACATTCTGTCTCAAGATTTTATTTCCCTAAAGTAGAAAGATTTCCTTAACTTTAAGCAAGGCATAAAGCAAATATTCAAATTTTCTCATAAACATAAATGTTTATAAAATGATCTTTAGGATTACAGATGCCTTCCTCAAAGCAGACCCTTACATAGAGATAACGGGTTCTGAAGGAAAAAAGTATCACATTTCTACAGCAATTGATGACATGGAAGCCTTCACTAAGCTGACAGGTAAGGACTAGAAGGTAACATAGGTGGTCCATCTCAGATAAAGTATAAGCTTTCCCTGGATTGCAGATGAGTTATTTTCCAAACATTCCAATGTATTTAGCTTCTAAAGTGATTGTATACTATTGGATTTGAGTTTTATCTCTGCTTTGTACTAACAGGGTAACCTTGATAAAGTTATTTAGCCTCTCTGAACCTTAGTTTCCTCATCTAAAATGGGAGTAATGACACCTAGCATATAGTTTTGTTGTGATGCTTCTATGAGGCATATAGCACCTAGAATAGTACTTGGCACATAAGTACTCAATATTAATTATTATTTAACTTATAATACAGCTGGACTAATACCATACCAGTATCAAAAAGGTGACTTGCCTTTTTTTTGACTTGCCCTTTTAACATGATCTTTGTTGCAAAACACAGGATGTGAGAAACATTTCCCCTCACGTCAGCAGAAACAAACTCTGCGGCTTAGGGTGTGAAGGAAGAGAGGTGAGGGGTTGCAGCTGATTCTTTAATGTGGGAGAGTGTAGGCTGAGAAATAAAGATCAGTAAAGCAAAAGAGGTAAACCAAAAAAGCGTGTACCAGTCAGAGTTCTTAGTTGCAAATCCTTAAACTGTCTCTGCTTAACTAAAAACAACATGACAGAATCAGTGGAAAGGCTGGAGGTTCTGAACCAAGCAAGAACAACAGAAACTGAGTGGCCTCAGACACAACCAAGATCAACTTCCTGCTCCATCTCTGCTAGATTTTATTTTCTATACATATAATATAGAGAGTCCCCATTACACTTGTAAATTTTTAGTCATTTTCCAATCATAGCTAACCAAAGATTAGAAGTGAAATGGTGATTCCCTGTATCAAATGTCTGTGTACACTGAGAACACTGTACATCAGTACTTACAGTTTATAATGTGACAAGTGAGTTTGCTTTTTGCTTGTTAATTAATCTGGGTTGGATTGACGACAAAGTTACTTATAGGGGATAATGTATCTAAATTGTTTCTGTGTTTTGTTTTAATAACATCATAGCAGGTATACTAGTCTCCCATTGTTGTGTGGATAGGAATGGAGAAAGAGATTATAAGACAATGTGAGCAAGCTGTGGATATTTATTTATTTATTTATTTATTTATTTATTTATTTATTTTAACATCTTTATTGGAGTATAATTGCTTTACAGTGGTGTGTTAGTTTCTTCTGTATAACAAAGTGAATCAGCTATACATATACATATGTACCCATATCTCCTCCCTCTTGCATCTCCCTCCCACCCTCCCTATCCCACCCCTCTAGGTGGTCACAAAGCACCACGCTGATCTCCCAGTGCTATGTGGCTGCTTCCCACTAGCTATCTATTTTACATTTGGTAGTGTATATAAGTCCATGCCACTCTCTCACTTTGTCCCAGCTTACCCTTCCCCCTCCCTGTGTCAAGTCCATTCTCTATGTCTGCATCTTTATTCCTGTCCTGACCCTAGGTTCTTCAGAACCTTTTTTTTTTTTTTTTTAAGATCCCATATATATGTGTTAGCATACAGTATTTGTTTTTCTCTTTCTGACTTACTTCACTCTGTATGACAGACTCTCGGTCCATCCACCTCACTACAAATAACTCAATTTTGTTTCTTTGACGGCTGAGTAATATTCCATTGTATATATGTGCCATATCTTCTTTATCCATTCATCCGTCAGTGGACACTTAGTTTGCTTCCATGTCCTGGCTATGGTAAATAGAGCTGCAGTGAACATTGTGGTACATGACTCTTTTTGAATTATGGTTTTCTCAGGGTATATGCCCAGTAGTGGGATTGCTGGGTCATATGGTAGTTCTATTTTTAGTTTTTTAGGAACCTCCACACTGTTCTTCATAGAGGCTGTATCAATTTACGTTCCCACCAACAGTGCAGGAGGGTTCCCTTTTCTCCACACCCTCTCCAGCATTTATTGTTTGTAGATTTTTTGATGATGACCATTCTGACTGGTGTGAGGTGATACCTCATTGTAGTTTTGATTTACATGTCTCTAATGATTAGTGATGTTGAGCGTCATTTCATGTGTTTGTTGACAATCTGTATATCTTCTTCGGAGAAATGTCTATTTAGGTCTTCTGCTCATTTTTGGATTGGGTTGTTTGTTTTTTTAATATTGAGCTGCATGAGCTGTTTATATATTTTGGAGATTAATCCTTTGTCCATTGATTCGTTTGCTAATATCTTCTCCCATTCTGAGGGTTGTCTTTTCGTCTTGTTTATAGTTTCCTTTGCTATGCAAAAGCTTTTAAGTTTCATTAGGTCCCATTTGTTTATTTTTGTTTTTATTTCCATTACTCTGGGAGGTAGGTCAGAAAGGATCGTGCTGTGATTTATATCATGGAGTGTTCTGCCTATGTTTTCCTCTAAGAGTTTTATAGTGTCTGGCCTTACATTTAGGTCTTTAATCCATTTTGAGTTTATTTTTGTGTATGGTGTTAGGGAGTGTTCTAATTTCATTCTTTTCCATGTAGCTGTCCAGTTTTCCCAGCACCACTTATTGAAGAGGCTGTCTTTTCTCCATTGTATGTTCTTGCCTCCTTTATCAAAGATAAGGTGACCATATGTGCGTGGGTTTATCTCTGGGCTTTCTATCCTGTTACATTGATCTATATTTCTGTTTTTGTGCCAATACCATACTGTCTTCATTACTGTAGCTTTGTAGTATAGTCTGAAGTCAGGGAGCCTGATTCCTCCAGCTCCGTTTTTCTTTCTCAAGATTGCTTTGGCTATTCGGAGTCTTTTGTGTTTCCATATGAATTGTGAAATTTTTTGTTCTAGTTCTGTGAAAAATGCCATTGGTAGTTTGATGGGGATTGCATTGAATCTGTAGATTGCTTTGGGTAGTATAGTCATGTTCACAATATTGATTCTTCCAATTCACGAACATGATATATCTCTCCATCAGTTTGTATCATCTTTAATTTCTTTCATCAGTGTCTTATAGTTTTCTGCATACAGGTCTTTTGTCTCCTTAGGTAGGTTTATTCCTAGGTATTTTATTCTTTTTGTTGCAGTGGTAAATGGGAGCGTTTCCTTAATTTCTCTTTCAGATTTTTCATCATTAGTGTATAGGAATGCAAGAGATTTCTGTGCATTAATTTTGTATCCTGCTACTTTACCAAATTCATTGATTTGCTCTAGTAGTTTTCTGGTAGCATCTTTAGGATTCACTATGTATAGTATCATGTCATCTGCAAACAGTGACAGTTTTAGTTCTTCTTTTCCAATTTGGATTCCTTTTATTTCTTTTTCTTCTCTGATTGCTGTGGCTAAAACTTCCAAAACTATGTTGAATAATAGTGGTGAGAGTGGGCAACCTTGTCGTGTTCCTGATCTTAGTGAAAATGGTTTCAGTTTTTCACCATTGAGAATGATGTTGGCTGTGGGTTTGTCATATATGACCTTTATTATGTTGAGGTAAGTTCCCTTTATGCCTACTCTCTGGAGGGTTTTTATCATAAGTGTTGAATTTTGTCTAAAGCTTTTTCTGCATCTATTGAGATGATCATATGGTTTTTCTCCTTCAATTTGTTAATATGGTTTATCACATTGATTGATTTGCATATATTGAAGAATCCTTGCATTCCTGGGATAAACCCCACTTGATCATGGTGTATGATCCTTTTAATGTGCTGTTGGATTCTGTTTGCTAGTATTTTGTTGAGAATTTTTTCATCTATGTTCATCAGTGATATTGGCTTGTAGTTTTCTTTTTTTGTGACATCTTTGTCTGGTTTTGGTATCAGGGTGACAGTGGCCTTGTAGAATGAGTTTGGGAGTGTTCCTCCCTTTGCTATATTTTGGAAGAGTTTGAGAAGTATGGGTGTTAGCTCTTCTCTAAACGTTTGATAGAATTTGCCTGTGAAGCCATCTGGTCCTGGGCTTTTGTTTGTTGGAAGATTTTTAATCACAGTTTCAATATCAGTGCTTGTGATTGGTCTGTTTATATTTTCTGTTTCTTCCTGGTTCAGTCTCAGAAGGTTGTGCTTTTCTAAGAATTTGTCCATTTCTTCCAGGTTGTCCATTTTATTGGCATATAGTTGCTTGTAATAATCTCTCATGATCCTTTGTATTTCTGCAGTGTCGGTTGTTACTTCTCCTCTTTCATTTCTAATTCTATTGATTTGAGTCTTCTCACTTTTTTTCTTGATGAGTCTGGCTAATGGTTTATCAATTTGTTTATCTTCTGAAAGAACCAGGTTTTAGTTTTATTGATCTTTGCTATCGTTTCCTTCATTTCTTTTTCATTTATTTCTGATATGATCTTTATGATTTCTTTCCTTCTGCTAACTTTGGGTTTTGTTTGTTCTTCTTTCTCTACTTACTTTAGGTGTAAGGTTAGGTTGTTTATTTGAGGTGTTTCTTGTTTCTTGAGGTAGGATTGTATTGCTATAAACTTTCCTCTTAGAACTGCTTTTGCTGCATCCCATAGGTTTTGGGTCATCGTGTTTTCATTGTCACTTGTTTCTAGGTATTTTTTGATTACCTCTTTGATTTCTTCAGTGATCTCTTGGTTATTTAGCAGTATATTGTTTAGCCTCCATGTGTTTGTATTTTTTACAGATTTTTTCCTGTAATTGATATCTAGTCTCATAGTGTTGTGGTCGGAAAAGATACTTGATACGATTTCAATTTTCTTAAATTTAGCAAGGCTTGATTTGTGACCCAAGATATGATCTATCCTGGAGAATGTTCCATGAGCACTTGAGAAGAAAGTGTATTCTGTTGTTTTGGAGTGGGATGTCCTATAAATTTCAATTAAGTCCATCTTTTTTAATGTATCATTTAAAGCTTGTGTTTCCTTATTTATTTTCATTTTGGATCATCTGTCCATTGGTGAAAGTGGGGTGTTAAAGTCCCCTACTATTATTGTGTTGCTGTCAATTTCCCCTTTTATGGCTGTTAGCATTTGCCTTATGTATTGAGGTGCTCCTGTGTTGAGTGCATAAATATTTACAATTGTTATATCTTCTTCTTGGATTGATCCCTTGATCATTATGTAGTGTTCTTCTTTGTCTCTTGTGATAATCTTTAGTTTAAAGTCTATTTTATCTGATGGGAGAATTGCTACTCCAGCTTTCTTTTGATTTCCATTTGCATGGAATATCTTTTTCCATCCCCTCACTTTCAGTCTGTATGTGTCTGTAGGTCTGAAGTGGGTCTCTTGTAGACAGCATATATATGGGTTATGTTTTTGTATCCATTCAGCCAGTCTATGTCTTTTGGTTGGAGCATTTAATCCATTTACATTTAAGGTAGCTATTGATATGTATGTTCCTATGACCATTTTCTTAATTGTTTTGGGTTTGTTATTGTAGGTCTTTTCCTTCTCTTGTGTTTCCTGCCTAGGGAAGTTCCTTTAGCATTTGTTGTAAAGCTGGTTTGGTGGTGCTGAATTCTCTTAGCTCTTGCTTGTCTGTAAAGGTTTTAATTTCTCCATCGAATCTGAATGAGAACCTTGCTGGGTAGAGTAATCTTGGTTGTAGGTTTTTCCCTTTCATCACTTTAAATATGTCCTACCTCGCTTCCGACTTGCAGAGTTTCTGCTGAAAGATCAGCTGTTAACCTTATGGGGATTCCCTTGTATGTTATTTGTTGCTTTTCCCTTGCTGCTTTTAATATTTTTCTTTGTATTTAATTTTTGATCGTTTGATTAATATGTGTCTTGGAGTGTTTCTCCTTGGATTTATCCTATATGGGACTCTCTGTGCTTCCTGGACTTGATTGACTATTTGCTTACCCATATTAGGGAAGTTTTCAACTATAATCTCTTCAAATATTTTTCTCAGTCCTTTTCTTTTTCTCTTCTTCTTCTGGGACCCCTATAATTTGAATGTTGGTGCATTTAATGTTGTCCCAGAGGTCTCTGAGATTGTCCTTAATTCTTTTCATTCTTTTTTCTTTATTCTGCTCTGTGGTAGTTATTTCAACTATTTTATCTTCCAGGTCACTCATCCGTTCTTCTGCCTCAGTTATTCTGCTATTGATTCCTTCTAGAGAATTTTTAATTTCATTTATTGTGTTGTTCATCATTGTTTGTTTGCTCTTTAGTTCTTTTAGGTCCTTGTTAAAAGCTTCTTGTATTTTCTCCATTCTGTTCCCAAGATTTTGGATCATCTGTACTGTCATTACTCTGAATTCTTTTTCAGGTAGACTGCCCATTTCCTCTTCATTTGTTTGGTCTGGTGGGTTTTTACCTTGCTTCTTCATCTGCTGTGTATTTCTCTGTCTTCTCATTTTGCTTAACTTACTGTGTTTGCGGTCTCCTTTTCACAGGCTGCAGGTTCGTAGTTCCCGTTGTTTTTGGTGTCTGCTCCCAGTGGGTAAGGTTGGTTCAGTGGGTTGTGTAGGCTTCCTGGTGAAGTGGACTGGTGCCAGTGTTCTGGTGGATGAGGCTGGATCTTTTCTTTCTGGTGGGCAGGACCACATCCGATGGTGTGTTTTGGGGTGTCTGTGACCTTATTATGATTTTAGGCAACCTCTCTGCTAATGGGTGGGGTTGTGTTCCTGTCTTTCTAGTTGTTTGACATAGGGTGTCCATCACTGTAGCTTGCTGGTCGTTGGGTGGAGCTGGGTCTTAGCGTTGAGATGGAGATCTCTGGGAGAGGTTTCGCCATTTGATATTATGTGGAGCCAGGAGGTCTCTGCTGGACCACTGTCCTGAACTTGGCTCTCCCACCTCAGAGGCTCAGGCCTGACACCCAGCCAGAGCACCAGACCCTGTCAGCCACACAGCCAGGTATGTGGGGAGTTTCTTGCCTTTTGGGAAATCTGAGGTCCTCTGCCAGCGTTCAGTAGGTGTTCTGTAGGAGTTGTTCCACATGTAGATGTAGTTTTGTTGTATTTGTGGGGAGGAAGGTGATCTCCACATCTTATTCCTCCGCCATCTTGAAGGCATCTCCCTGGATATTTATCTTTAACTTTTGCTCATAATGAAGCAAATGATGCTGTGTTTTAAAAAAATCATCTTCAGTTTTCCTCACAGACCAGTCCCAACCATTCATCCTGTAACATTATATTACATTTAAATTATCTTTTGGTGAAAAGAAATGAATTCTGCATTTTATACACTTTGGGGTTAACTGACAAACCATTAAAATATCATACATTTTAATGAGGTCTTAAGTGCTCATGACTATATATAGCTCTTGCTCACCATGAAAGTTCTACAACACCCAAACTGGTTTTTACCCCATTCGGTGAGATGAGTTCACTGATCACATACTTGGATGTTATAACAATGTCAAAAATCGCAGACAAGAAATTAGGTTACATTTTTGTGCTTTATCTGCCAGGGTATTGGAGAACAAGCATATAGCCTTTCCAGCTTTCATCATTTGAGACAGGGATCATTGTACTTTTCTTGCATATGATTCTGAGCAGTCATATAATCCTTATTCTCCTTAACTACATGACCTTGAAGGAATAGGACCATGTGAGAGCCTTCCTTACTTTTGCTGCATTTCCAAAAGCAACTCACCTTATCTTTATTTTAAAAATCTCCACTTCTTTTTTTAAATCTATTTGCTTTTAGTTATTTATTTGGTTGCACCAGGTCTTAGTTGTGGCAGGCGGGCTCCTTATTTGCGGCATGCATGTGGGATCTAGTTCCCTGACCAGGGATCGAACCCGGGACCCCTTCACTGGGAGCTCGGAGTCTTATCCACTGTGCCACCAGGGCAGTCGCAAATCTCCACTTCTTATTTTCAAATTTTTTAGAATGTTTTTTCACATTTTGGGGGTAAGTGTTGAAAATATACAGCAGTGTTGAAAGAATTTTACAGTTAAAACCTGTATACTCACCACCTAAATTCTAGCATTTACTGGACTTGCTTTATCACATATTTATTACCTACCATCCCTCTATCCATTTATTAATCTATCTAAAGCTTGATACATTTAAAAATAAATTTCAGACATCAGTATACTTTACCCTAACTCCTTCAGCATACAGATTAACTAAAGTTCACTAATTGTTTATAGATTTTTTTCTTTTGATGTAAAAGTTACATGCAATTTGTATAAATGCAAAAATTTTAAGTGTAACATTTGCTAAACAAATGCAGGACACAGAACCTTATCTTCTCCTTAGAAAATTCCCTCATGCCCCGTCCCAGTCAATTCCTGTCCCTACCTCACCCTGAGAAGCAACCACTATTTGCCTGTGCTAGACTTTTATGGCAATGGAATCGTACCGTATGTATTCTTCTGTGTAAGGTTTCTTTCACTCAGCATTAGGTATTTCAGATTTATCCAGATTGCATGTACTGGTAGTTCATTCCTTTTTATTGCTGAGTAGTAGTCTATCGTATGAATATGCTGTTTCTTTATCTATTCTCTCTGCTTCCTAAATTTCTATTTCTGATGGATGTTTCAGCTTATCTGGATGTAACTATCTTAAGCATTGCAAATGTTATGACCACTGTCTTAGGTAACCATTTTCTAAATCCTAATACATTTAGTAAATACCAATGCTAAACCTTGGTCTTTATCCCGCAATATTCCTAAGCAATAGGTGGACCTTACCCCTTCCCTCCCTTCCCCTGCAAGACCCTACCCCCAAATCCCTTAATTAAATTGAGGTCTTAGAATGTTAAATTCAAAAGAACCTTAGAGATCATCCGCTTAAAACCCCTCAAATGAGGAAACAGGCCAAATGAGGGAAAGTAGCTTATCCTAAAAAATGGCAAAGCTGAACTCAAACCAAGTCTTCTGACTCCCAAGTTGAATGTTGTTTACACTATTTTAGTGATATTTTAGTCATTAAATTTAATAGACAAGCAGTTTACTTTTGTAGATGACTCTTCTGAAAATATGTACATAGAACAAATAGAACTCTCATACATGGCTGGTGGGAATGCAGGTGGTACAGCCACTTGGGAAAAGTTGAGCATTTTCTTTTAAACATATATGTATCCTGTGATCCAGTAATCCTTCTTTTACCCATTTAGCCAACAGAAATGAAAATATAAGTCCACCCCAAAACCTGTACCTGGTAGAATAAGATGAAAGGCATAAGAAGAGTATCAGTTGAGTTCCGTGGGGTTCAAAGAGGAATTACATCTCTGGTTTGGAAGAATTAGGGAAGGTTTCACAATCAGGTGCCTTTTGAGATGAACCTCAGGGATTAGACAGGCCTTCAGGAAGTGAGATTCTGTCATGGGGAAAAGCATTTCTTTAATTCACCTGGGAATAGGGTAGGTAAAAGCATGGATAAGAAAAGCGTGGTCTTGTTTTTGTTGTTGTTGTCGTTGCTGTTGTTTTTTATTGGGGTAGAGTTGTTTTACAATGTTGTTGGTTTCTACTGTACAACGAAGTGGAATTCCCTGTGCTGTACAGCAGGTTCTCATTAGTTATCTGTTTTATACGTATTAGTGTATATACGTCAATCCCAATCTCCCAGTTCATCCCACCCCTGGTCTTGTTTATGTTAAAATAAAATTGTTCTGTTTTTCAAACTGTGCGCATAATGTGTAAAGAGATAATGAAAACTAAAGATGGAGAGATGGGTTTGTAGACAGCATCACTGAGAGGGTGAGGAATGTGTTAACCATGGATTGGTACATATACATGTGGGTGACGTAAATGACATAGACTACTAATATTTTATTTTGCCAAGAAAAGGCATTTTAATAAAACTCACTTTGCAAAATGTGGTGATTGCTTCAATCAAGGATTATCAATCAATGCTAAACCATTGGTTGACAACTTATTGGGATAGTCAGTCTCTCTCAAAATATTACCCTGCAGATTGTTAATTACAAAGGGAAAGATACATTTATAACAGAGAAATTTGGGGCGGGGTGGTGGTTATTGCTTTAACCAACTGTTGGAACTTAACATAACCCGTAAATGTAACAAAGCTCGTTATGTGACTTGTGATGTGATGCACTGAGCCAAGCTCTTATATAGTGTTCTTAGATGTTGTAACACTTATACAGTGTTCTCGACAACAGTGTTTTCCTTGAATCTAATGGTGAAGAAGCAGTCGAACAAGTTCAAAGTCTGGGACATTTTACATAATGACTGCCTGAACTTTTCTAAAATGTCAACATAATGAAAGAAGTCAGGGGAATTATCCTAGTTCTAGATGGGAGGAGACTATAAAACACAACAACTAATGTCATCCATAATACTTGATTGGTTTCTCTAAACAGCAACAAAAATTCGTAAATTGCATTATTGGAACAATTAAGCAAATTCAAATATAGATTGTATGTCAGATATTTTTATATCAGTATTAAGTTTCTTGGCATGATTGTGGTTATGTTGGGGGACGTTCTTGTTCTTGGGAGGTACATGCTGAAGTATTTAGGAGTGAAAGGTATTGATGTCTGTAATTTTCAAATGTTTCCTCAAAAATTTATGTGTGCACACACACAGAGAGAGTGTTTGCATATGTGGGAAAATGTTAACAGTGGATAAATTTCAGTGAAGCGTATTTTATTTTGAAATTTCCAAAATAAAAAGTTGGAAGAAAAAGAAAGAAGGAAAATAAACTACCTTCTATCATCAGGGAATGAAACTTTTAAAAACTTTTTTTTTCTTTTTTTTGGCCGTACCACGAGGCTTGCGGGATCTTAGTTCCCCGACCAGGGATCGACCCCAGGCCCTGGCCGTGAAAGCACGGAGTCCTAACCACTGGACTGCCAGGGAATTCCCTTAAAAACTTTTTATTAAGGAAATTTACATCACTTAGCCTCATCACTTAGCTGCAGCAATTATCAACGCATGACAACTTTGCTTCATCCCTTCACCCCATCAGACCCTGGGCCATTTTGAAGCAGATCTCAGACATAATTTTGTAATCCTTAAGTATCATTCTCTTTAAAAAAACATAATATAGGGACTTCCCTGGTGGTTCAGTGGTTAAGACTCCGAGCTCCCAGTGCCAGGGGCCTGGGTTCCATCCCTGGTCAGGGAACTAGATCCTGCATGCTGCAACTAAGAGCTTGCATGCTGCAACTAAGACCTGGCACAGCCAAATAAATAAAAATAAATAAATAAATATTTTCAAAAAACCAACATAACAATAAATTAATACACCTAAATTAATACACCTTTGTACCTAAAACCCAGTCTCAAGTCATCAACTCCAGTGCAGTCTTGTCTCAGCTCTCCCCTTTCCCACTCATTAGATTACCTTGAAGCAAATCTGAGACATTGACTGCAACACTTTTACAAAGGTTTTTTCACTTCAGGCTTAGAAAATTTTTTTCACCTTGTTATAATCATTGTGTACCTACGTTTGTAAACTGCTTGAAATCATTTCAGACGATGTATGAGTCATACAGCAATGTATGAGTCTTTTAAAATCTTGTTTTTTCATTTTAATGTAACTGAAATTTCATCAAATTGGCAGATAACATTTTTCTGGAGATTTTATACTCTGCTGATCCCAAATTGGATGCTGCACGAGCGATTTTAAAGAAAATTGAATGCCGTAACCTCTACAAGTTTGTGGGTGAGACTCAGCCTATTGGACAAATAAAGATTAAAAGGGTAAGTTGAAAGGTCCTCTGACCCCCAAGAGGAAAGCATTAGCCCATCACAATACCATGACTGTATTCTAAGCCCTTTACACGTTCTCATTTAATCTTCACATCAGTCTTCTGAGGCCTGCCCTGCAGATGAAGAAACTGAGGCTTGGGAGAGATTAAATAATTTGCCTATGGAAGCACAGTTAGTGAGCCAGGATTCAAAGCCAAGTCTCATTTACTCCAAAACCTTTACTCTCTCATTTCAGAAGTGAGAGGGGGGCCTCAAATTTTGTCTAGATCCAAAGGCAAGAAAATGAATGTAAGAAAAAAGGGGCCTCAAAATGAGGTATCTGCATGAGCTTCTTTGACACTCTAAGGACCTGCTTTAACTACTTCCTTCTTTCACAGATTATCAGGTTCTCGCAGATGGTGCTTGCCTGCCTTCTTTAGTTCAGTTATCAGTTATCTCTCCTGCTTGTTGAAGGGTTTTCTCTTTGCCAGAAAGCCCATAACAAAAGCCACACGGATAACCACACCCTGCCTCATGATACTTCCTTGGGCCACACTTTACTTCTTCTTGTTTTACCAATACGTTAATGCCACATTTTTTTCAATGTGAAATTCTGTTATGAAAATTGCACTATTGTGATTTGATTAAAAGATGGCATAGGCAGAAGCCATATATTTGTTAGGGAAATCTCTACCCACTTTTTTTGGTAAAGTGCCGTTTTTAGAGAGGGAACCTCTTCGTGATACAAACACTGTAGAATGAAGGACTGGAGTTCTAACATGAGGAGCCTTGTCTTTTCTAGGAAAACTACGAAAACCTTCCGAAAGGGGTCGCCAGTGCTAAACCCAGTGACATGGTGCTAGAACCTGAACTGAAGGCTGAAGATTTCATAGTGGATGTAAGTAGTTAGTCCAATAACATACTAAGCAAAGAATTTGTTTAAAATAAAGCACCACTACCACCCCCATTATAACAGTAGAACATGTTCATTATAGAAAATTTGGAAAATACAGAAAGATGGAAGAAAGAGAATCACCTGTGATATCACAGAAAAAAACTAACATTAAGCAGTTTTAAAATCTTCTTTGACATTTTTATGTCAATATTGTAAATATTTTTATGTAATTGTGGTCATGTCATGAATAGAACATTGTATATAGTGATTTTAGAATGTTTTCTTGATCAAAAAAGTAATACATACCAATAATATTTTAATTGCACACATACACACAAAGGAAAAAGTTAAGACTTTTTGACTCCTATTTTCGTAGAGGATGTAGTGTCTTCTTGTATCCTAATGAGAATGCCAAATGGCTTTCTCACATTTTCTTCTGTTTCCTCTAAGAAATTCTTTTCAGAGTTCTACTCCTCTGAAATCTCAGGACAGTGTTCTCTGTGTATTTTTTCCGTAAGCCTCTCATTTGCTATTCTCTTGCTGACGCATCTTTGAGCAAAAGGCAATCTCTCCATAACCATTCTTTGCCGAGGGACACAGTGAGTGAACTGCCCTTGGACCCTCTCTCTATTCGCTTGACTGTGTGTTGAAGTGCCTCAGATCTGCAGATCAGGCTGCAGTTTCCTGTTTCATTAGATGAGGTTCCACCAGAATAAAGGGATCTCACATCCTGACTTCCTGAGGCTCTGAAAGGCTTCACTCTCCAGAATGTTATCCCTGGGCTCCCACGTGTCTGCCCTTGCCCTCAGTGCAGGCATTACTCCTAGTCAGTCCCCCACCTCCCCATCTCCCAATGGATAGAGGATCAGAGGTACTTCAAGTGGCTGCCATGCATAGGAGAAGATGAGATACACATGGCCAGTAGACCTGAAAGAAGTTTAACTTTCTTGTTAACCTATAGGCAAATTGATGCAACGAGTTTTTTGATTATCAGACGTATAAGATAACATTTTTATAAGATTTTGTGATAATAAAGGTATGTGAAAATGGGAGTGTAAATTGATAAAAGAGACCAAACTAGGGTCAATTTTAACTGACCCAGCAGTTTCATTCTGGGGATTTGTCCAAACGAGGTGATCAGTTTTTCAAAAAAAGCACAAATATATTTATTGTAGCTTTATTATAGTGTGAAATTAGGGGAAAAATGTGTATGTCTTTTTTTGGCCATGCCACACGGCATGTGGGATCTTAGTTCCCCGACCAGGGATCGAACCCGCGCCCCTTGCATTGAAAGCATGGAGTCTTAAGCAATGGACCACCAGGGAAGTCCCTATATATGTCTCTCAATAGGAAATTCAGTGGAATAATGCAAACATTAAAAGTTGTTTTTAACATCGAAAGGTGTTTATAATAAGTGAAAAAAGTACATACAGAATGATTTTCTTTTTGTTTCTTTAAATGTATATACATTACATTTAAATGTGTGTGTGCAACGAACATATTGAAAAAATTTTGGATATATTAATAGTAAAATGTTAACATTGTTTCTGCCTGAGTGGTGGAATTGCAGGTGATTTTTTTTTTTTTTTTTACAGTGAGTATGGTACAAGAGTTTCATAATCTGAAACTCTTTCCATTTTAAGATGGGTAAAGCCCATCTGTATTCTGAGAAAGCAAGTAAAATTGCTAATTAAATGTCTTATCATGAATTAGCATCTAGTTTTAGCTTGACAGTGTAATATATTTACGTGGTGCATCTTACCATACATGGCCCCTTTGGGGACTGTATGTAGTAACTTTTATGATTATGTAATGGGCTATAAAACATAATTTACTATTTAGAATGAAAGACTCATTGTTGTTGGTCTGTAGCTACTTTTTTACTCTTGAGTCCTTGCTTAAGAATGGGATCTCTGTATAACATTGCCCTTCTGGAAAGTAACTGTTTTATCAATCTGCTTTAAGGAGGAATTTACAGTTATGCATTATGAAGAAAATAGGGATTGCCTTTTATTACTATTCTAAAGCCAAGGAAATAAATACCGAAGAGGTAGTGGCACTTAACTTGTTGAAAATTTGATTAGTGTTCATGCCTTACCACGATGGGTAAAATGTCAATGCTGCATCAGGTCCCTCCCTTATGAAACAACACCCAGGAGAGAGACCTGTGACAGCACCAGCACTGGGATCGTGGGGAGGACTGAGCAATGCTCCCTCACAGATAAAGGGATGCAGCTATCAAAGCCAGTAGACCATGCAGAGTGGGAGGGCTGGCCGTGTACTGCAGACCCCTGGTCTCACTTCTGGACCATGGCTGAATCTCAGATGTCCACCTTTGTCTCACAGGCCACTGGCAGCATAGACAGCAAAGCTCATATACCGGTTTTCTTCAGTCACCACTCACAGGATAAGCCCCTCTTATCATCTGTTCTTTTCTGTACCGTCATCACCACATTACTCTATTTCTTCCCTTACTTCACTTCCAGTCTTTTCCCTTGTCCCAGACCGGTCCGTGGAGCCCTTTGGAATTTCCACTCCATAATTAACTAACTCCCCTCTATCTTTAGCCTCTTCGCTGACTATCTTTTTGCCTTTGTTGCAGCCTGGCTGTCCCCTGAGAGCCTGATTCCCCTGCAGCTCTTTCAGGAAAAGCACATTCCTCAGGGTCAGGAGACCTTCCTGTTCATCAGTCCTCTTGTTCCCTAGTACCACTTCAAGACCCCATGCAAGATCCCTGTTCCTCTGAGACTGACATCCTTAAACCATCTCCTGTCCTCTTGGTTGAAGATTTTGGCATGGTGTAGAGCCTTCCACTCTACTCCAGCTCCTGCCATCATCTTTAGTGGCTTCATAGTCCACATGGCGCCAGCTCTGATCTCCTTACCTTCATCCTCAGTGACCTTATCCCCTCCACCTCAGCCAACGTGCTCGGCAGATTACACTCTGAACCTTATCAACATTTGAAAATGCCCTCCCTCTAAAAATCACTAACTGAAGCATCCCATCTCTGTCCATAAACCCCTTTCTTCCTTACTTGCTTGTTCCTAGCTCATCGGGAGCTCCAGTTTACTGTCTCCTGACTTTCTTCCAGCTTGTTAGTGATCTTCTATCTTCATTTCTCTCCCAATCTAACTTAGATCGTGTTTCCATTAATTCAGTCATTTTCTGCAGTTACCCTCAACTCCCTCGCAAAACGCTGAATGACAGTTCGTGGTCACCAACCCTAGGTGGGCCCTCTGGACTTTCTGGCAAGCTTAGTGCAATTCTCCTAGTCTCCATAGTGACTATTTCAAACCATCTTCACTCCTCCCAAATCTCCAGCCCTGCTTCCCAACCCCAACTGTATTCACTCTCAGTGACTAACCCCACTTCAGGTCTTATTTCAGAGATAAAATATAGGTTATTAGATAGGAACTCTCTCCACCTACACCGTCAAATAAGCAAGCCTGCCTCCATGTGCAGCTGTGTTCAGACTTCGCTCTGGTACAGTGGGGAAATGTCTCTCTTCCTATCAAAAGGCTAAGGGTAACCCTTCTAATTGTGTTCCAGGCCAGGGCTGTCCAATAGAACTTCCTGTGGTGATGGAAATGGTCTGTATCTGTGCTGTCCATTTCAGTAGTGACTAGCCACACATGTCTATTGAGCACTGAAATGTGGCTGCTGCAGTTGAAGAACTAATTTTATTCTTATATTTAATGTTAATGACTTGACATGTAAAAAGCCACACATAGCCAGTGGTTACCCCATTGGGCAGTGCAGCCAGAGAGCAGTTTGTCTCAGAATGTCTGCAGAACCACACAGTATGCATTCTCTCCTCTCTCTCTTTGACTTTCCCATCAGCAGTTAAACAGACTTTCATCTTAAGAAAATAACAAACCCTGCACTCCTCTTTACCCATCTTCTCTTCTTCAGGGTTAAACTCATTGAAAAGTTGTGTCCCCTTACCTTTCCTGGGTACCACGGTCTGCTTCATATTCTCCCCTCTTGCCTCTCTTAACAGCCAAACTTCCAAAAGTTGTCTTCTCTCTCATTTCTCGTCTACTTCTTTTTTGTTTTGCTTTGTTTTTTGTTTGTTTCTTTGTTTTGGCCACGCCACGTGGCTTTCGGGATCTTCGTTCTCCGAACAGGGGTCGAATCCGTGCCCCCTGCGCAGAGTCTTAACCACCGGACCGCCAGGGAAGTCCCTTCTCATCTACTTCTGAACCTTTTCTCTGTCACCATCACTATACAGCTACATTTCACTCTATTGCAAGTCATTTTATTGCACTTTGCATGTGTTGCAATATCTCTGAGGTCTGCCTGTATTAAAACTACTCTCACTAAGATCACCCATGACTTCAGTGTTACTAAAACCAGCAGACAAGTTTCAGTCCTCTCTGCTTCAGAGCTATTTCTTCTGCTTGGAATTCTTTTCTTTCCTACCTAGGCCTGGTTAATTCCTGCTCACTTATTAGTAAAGTTACTTTCCTAGGAAAACATTTCCAGTCATTGCCTAGGTGCCCCAGACTACTAGGTTCCCAGGTTACAAAGTTTCACAGTACCATTTGCTTTTCCTTGGTAGCTCTCATAACAAATGGGGTTAGATAATTACTTTTTTTTGGCCAGGCTGTATAGCTTGCAGGATCTTAGTTCCCTGACCAGGGATGGAATCGGGGCCCCTGGCAGTGAGAGCACCAAGTCCTAACCACTGGACCACCAGGGAATTCCTGATAGTTACTTTTTAAATTATTTGTTCTACCTCAGTCTAGGCCATGTGGTCTGTGGGGGCTGGGATTTTATCAAGGGTCCTTGTATCTCTACACAACAGTGCCTGCCACGTGTCTATCACATAGTAGGTATTGATGTTATACCCTACTTATGTTGAAAGCACAAATACCCCTCCCACCCCACCCAGATTTCAAAGACCAGTTCCCTATGGGTCATGCACCAGAGCTACTTTTATTCCGCTATGAGCCACCCTACCAGGGCTCCTACTTCTCAACCTCCAGAGAGCTCTTCTTCGTTTCCTGTGATGCCCCACAACCCTGAATTGAACTCTCATTGCTATTATGTACATGATCGCTTATTTATTGCTTGTATTAAGGTTATCAACATGGATTATGGGATGGAAGACAAGAATCCTATTGATCATGTTCGCTTCTATTGTAAGAGTGAGCCCAGCCAGGCAATCATGATTACTAAAAATCAGGTAACTACTTAGGTAAAACAAATATACTACAGTGGCATTTGGATCTTTACAGTAAATTGCATTTTACTTTCAGGTTGAGTCCTAAAGTCAACGTGTAACGTTAAAAAAAAAAGAAGCAGAAGCATATCTTTAAAATTCAAGTATACCTGATTTTGTGTAGCCTAGACCATCTTAACAGCCAGTTTTTCCTGTTTGCTAAACATAGAAGAAAGCTCTGTTTTTTGGTTTAGAGGCTAGCTTATAAGTCTGGTGGGAAGGGAGTGTCATATGGTTGAAGTCATCTAAGTTAAATGTGCGTATTTGCATATCTTCTGTGTGAGAGTCTGTAGTCTTCATGTAATTATATCATACAAACCTTTCATCTTCTATTAATGGACATAAAATTGCGGGACATTTTGCAATATGACAGCTGCCTAGAATTCTTTTCTCTGGATTATCATTGGGATAAAATAGCAAAACAACATGGTGCTTTTAATATAACATCAAGCATGGAGCTTAGGAACAACTGATTTCTCTTCAGTGTGTGAATTCAAGGTGACAGTGAAATCTTTCCTTCTTTAAAAAGGTTTCACAGTTTTTGCCAGAGGTATTTGCTGAGCAGCTGATTCGAGTTTATTGTAAGAAGACGGATAAAAGGAGTCTGCATGCTGCACAACAGCATTTTGTTCACTGGTGTTTAATCAATGACTTCACCAAGCCACAGGTGGGTGACATTATTCACATACGTTGCACAAATTTTTAAGTAAAAAACACAAGCAATCCTTACATCCCTCTGAAAAGTTCTCATTTAAATATAGTCATTTGATGAACTTATTTACAAAACAGAAACAGACTCACAGACTTAGAGAACGAACTTACAGTTACTGGGGAGAACGGTAGTGGGGAGGAATAGTTGGGGAGTTTGGGAATGACATGTACACACTGCTGTATTTAAAATGGATAACCAACAAGGACCTTGTATGGCACAGGGAACTCTGCTGAATATTATGTAATAACTTAAATGGGAAAAGATTTTGAATAAGAATAGATACATGTGTATGTATAACTGAATCACTTTGCTGTACACCTGAAACTAACACAACATTGTTAATCAATTATACTCCAATATGAAATAAAAGGTTTAAAGTAAATAAATAAATAAATAAATAAATGTCATTTGGTTTTCGTTTGGGAAAAAAACGTTTTTCCACATTAAGCTTTCCTTTTAAAATGCCTGAACCTGTGTCCACCAGCAGTTTCTTCCTACAGCAATTGTGAGTGGGTGCTCTGTTTATCAATATTGTCCTAATAATAAAAGTTTAAGATGGTGAACATGTGAATAGTACTTGACAATGTTCTCACCAGTTGTCTCACCCAGTCCTCCCAGTGACCCTGGCGGGTGAGATATTGTGTCCTCATCTTTTTTTTGTTTGTTTGTTTTTATGACCTACTCTCTTAACAACTTTCAAATATACCATTATACCATGCAGTATTATTAACCATAGTCACCATGCCGTGCATTACATCCCCAGGACTTATCTGCATGTATTTTATAACTGGAAGTTTTGTCATAAGGTATGTGTCCTCATCTTGAAGAGAAGGTTACCAAAGCTGAGTTTTAACTTATTTAAGGCCACATATAACTGATAATAAGTTTTCTAACTTATTCCAAACTCAGCATTCCCAAACCTGTAACCTATTTAAATTCTCTAGTTGCCAATCCCATAGAGAATGTTGTTGAAATTGTCCCTTATTGACCTGCACATGGTGGGCGCCTGGCACAGAGAATGTGACCAGTTGATATTTGTTGACTGAATGAATATGATTGGCAGGCAGGTGGGAAACAGAGTTCTACTTCCTGGCCTAGTGCTGTCTCTCACAACACCTTAGCTGCTTCCCACCCCCACCCCCATCCCCATGTGTTGGGTGCTGAAGGAAACAAAAACCAAAGGTTAGACGTGAAAGAGTAGCCCAGTACATCGGCTCTTTGTCAGATGCCAGAGGGAGGGACACAGGTGAGTCTGTTAGGACTCAGAGCTTTGGGAGAGCTGTCAGAAAAGCCTTAGAGAAGTTCCTTTATTATTTGTTGTAGAGCTGGTTTGGTGGTGCTGAATTCCAAAATATACAAGCAGCTCACGCAGCTCAATATCAAAAAAACCAAAACAACCCAATCCAAAAATGGGCAGAAGACCTAAATAGACATTTCTCCAGAGAAGATATACAGATTGCCAACAAACACATGAAAGGATGCTCAACATCACTAATCATTAGAGAAATGCAAATCAAAACTACAATGAGGTATCACCTCACGCTGATCAGAATGGCCATCATCAAAAAATCTACAAACAATAAATGCTGGAGAGGGTGTGGAGAAAAGGGAACCCTCTTGCACTGTTGGTGGGACTGTAAATTGATACAGCCACTATGGAGAACAGTATGGAGGTTCCTAAAAAACTAAAAATAGAACTACCATACGACCCAGCAGTCCCACTACTGGGCATATACCCTGAGAAAACCATAATGCAAAAAGAGTCATGTACCACAATGTTCACTGCAGCACTATTTACAATAGCCAGGACATGGAAGCAACCTAAGTGTCCACTGACAGATGAATGGATAAAGAAGATGTGGCACATATATACAATGCAATATTACTCAGCCATAAAAGGAAACGAAATTGAGTTATTTGTAGTGAGGTGGATGGACCTAGAGTCTGTCATACAGAGTGAAGTAAGAAAGAGAAAAACAAATACCGTATGCTAACGCATATATATGGAATCTTAAAAAAAAAAAAATGCTTCTGAAGAACCTAGGGGCAAGACAGGAATAAAGATTCAGATGTAGAGAATGGACTTGAGGACACGGGGAGGGGGAAGGGTAAGCTGGGACAAAGTGAGAGAGTGGCATGGACTTATATATACTACCAAATGTAAAACAGATAGCTAGCTAGTGGGAAGCAGCCGCATAGCACAGGGAGATCAGCTTGGTGCTTTGTGACCACCTAGAGGGATGGGGTAGGGAGGGTGGGAGGGAGACGCAAGAGTGAGGAGATATGGGGATATATGTATAGCTAATTCACTTTGTTATAAAGCAGAAACTAACGCCATTGTAAAGTAATTATACTCCAATAAAGATGTTAAAAAAAAAAAGTCTTAGGCAGGAGGGAGGATTCTACTACATCCAGAAGGCTGGATTGTGTTTGGATGAGTAGCAGAGAGAAGTGGGAGCTACACAAAAATGAAACTGGAACAAGTTGGGTGTGTTTGGGGGCCATGAGGAGACCCGTCTGACTGGAGGAGAAAAGTCTTATTGTTGCGGTGACAGGGGAAATGGAAGAGTCGGCTGGATTGTGGAGAAGCGTGGGTAATCAGCTAAGAAGGATTTATTGTTACGTACAGTGGGCAGGGAATTGTCGAGAGTATTCAAGACTTACCATGCTGCTGTAATTATTATTTACTTCTGGGTTTTGTCTCCAGCTAGAGTGAGACCAGTGGAAATAAGGAAGTATGTCTGTCTTATGTACTGTAGCTCCTAAGGAGACTAAACCCCTGATGAAGAAGGAAAACTCTAGCAGCAGATGGATTGGAACGTGGAGAGACTGGAAGCAGAGAAACAAGAGGCTATTCAAGTTCAGCCATGTGGTGATAGTGACCTTAAATCCAGATACATTCAGTCAGGGAATGAGTGTTTTCACCAGGCCCTATGTGAGGGGCCAGGGATGGAACGGTACCTGAGACAGTTCCCACGGGTTTCGCTCTATTTGGGGATAACAGACACATGAGTAAATAACAATCACAATGGTGTGGTAAGTGCTTTGGGGTCAGGGGCAGTGTGGACAGTCTTAGAGGAGCAAAAAGGAGACGAGTTTAAGTCTGGTTTGTTGGGGAAGGCTTATTTAAAGAGGGACTTGGAAGCTGAGACCTGAAGAATGGATGAGGAGTCAGCTGGGTAAAGGGGGGTGGGGGGGAGGCCGGAAGGTGGGAGAGAACAGGGTGCATTTAGGGACGGGGGCGGGGCACTGTGCATAGTCCTGTAAGCCAAGAGCACCAGAGCAGTGGGAGCCATTGGGGTGTGTAAGCAGGAAAGTGACATAGTCAAGTCGGCGTTCATAAAATTCACTAGAGTTGAAATTAGAATGGGTAGAAATAAGGATGTTTGGTAGAAATAGAGACGAGTTTGAAAACAAATAATGTTGACTTGAGGTACGGGTCTTCCAAATATGAGTGTCATGGCAATAGTGTAGCTGCTTTTAATAATAGCTCTATCAAGTCAGATCCAGCGTAGGTCAGCAGAAGAAATGTGATACGGGGCATGAGATCCGAAAGCTTTAGAAGAGCTAAATGGGCAAACAGGACAGTGAGACAACAGGAGGGAGCTGCTGCCACCTCTAGGGAAGGAGGTGGGAGTCCAGGTGCTGGGCCACCTGCAGAAGCTAGAACCACAGCAGAATCAACAGCCACTGTACCCAGCCAGAGGGGTTAGGGGAGAGACACCCTGGCTTCTCTGCCCCCCTCTCTTCCAGCCTCCCACCAGTGCCTCCCATCGGCCAAACCTGACTGGAGGCCAGTAGACACGGGAGCTGGGAAACGTAGTTCACAAGAGCAGCTCCTGTGACACAGAGCACAGCAGAGGGAGGCGAAGAGTGGATCTGAGAGCAAGTAGGCAAATGAAGGCCACGATATTCTATCACAAGCATTCTCTTCCTAGTGCAATAAAGGCTGTCACAGATCCTGTACCCTCATATAACCTCGAGAATCCATCCACAAGTTCAAGAACAATTCAGGATAGAGTCAGGTGTTAGAGGGCCTAGCTTCTTACACTCTTTGTTTTCAAGTCGTAGTGTCACTTCACTTTGACACCATTGCTTGTTTTGGCTGGAGTCAATGCTGATGGGGCCAAAGTTATAGCCTTAATTGTGGAGCAAAGCTCAAGTTCTGCAGGCGCACACTGTCCTTCCCCCCTTTGCCGTCTTACAGACCTGGGACATTTATTACAGGGGAGACTAGGAAAGAGAGGAGCAAGGGTCCAGTGCGGCCCCTCTTTCTGCTGGAAAACCAGGACAGAGTGTGTTCTGTGGAAGTGTGTGAAGGGAGAGGGCCGTAAAACCTAGCCATGTGAAAAGAATAGGTCTGGTGGCTTTTGCTCTGAGGGCTCTTCCCTTCCTAGGACCGTGGTGTTTCTAATTCAGCCCACGCACTGAGCATATATACAATCTGGGGTTTCCCAAGAGTAAGTCTGTCCAGAAGCAATCTGTCTGCAGGACAAAGATATGTGTACCTGAGGCTTTCGCTCAAAACCATGAAAACTGGCTTTTCTGTATTTCTAGTTTCTCTCTTTTTCACAGGATGGTGATATTGTAGCCCCACTTATAACACCTCGAAAATTGGAGTGGAAGAACACAGATTCAGCCCAGAGTCCAGCTCACACCCGAGAAGCATCCAACTTCAGAGTCCAGCTTTTTTCAGATGACTCAGTGTGAATGTCTGCAATCAGTTGTTTACAAAAAGCCTCTCCCTCCTCCCCCCCAACACAATTAATTTAGGGAATTTGATTACAGAGTTCTACAAATGTATTGACAACTAGTGCTTTTTATTTTATATTTTGAATGTACGCACATGCTAAGTCATTTTTATTTAGAGGAACAGGTATTAGGCAAACCTTATTACATGAGCTATGGAAAGCACTGCCTTGCCTATTTTTAATATTAATCAAAGCCTTTCTTCTTTAGCAGCCTGTTTTCTTAGAATAACCACTCTTTTATGTACTTTGAACTCTTAGGACATATGATTGTTTTTTAAAAAATTTGGAAATTAGACAAAGGTGCCCACTGGAATTTGCATTTGGGATTGTCACAAACAGCCGCAGTTAAAAGCAAAACGTAAAATCCTGCGCCCCTGAGGAGGTGCCCAACACCCCAAATTTGAAGAGAGCTCTCCTTGAGTGACTGGAACATTAGTGAAAGGCACCTACCCTCACCCTTTTAGCCCCCTGTAAGCTGCCATGTGGGATCAACAGTAGATGAGGGCCAGGAGGGGCTCCAGCATTTTGATGAGAGGCCTGATCGATTTGCTGAAAAGATCTGAGGGCTCTGGCCTCCTCCGAAGTGGGGCATAAAACTATCTTATAGGAGACCCCTAGCCCCAGTGGCAGAGGGATCCCCCAAACCAGGCTGTTCTCTGGGTCAGCTGTGGCTCTAGCCCATGTTGGTTTCTTTCTCTCCTGAGTGCTCACTGCCCAAGCCCTGAGGGTTCTACCATTGCCCAGCCTGGAGAAGGCAGCTTCCCTCCCACTTGCTCTCTGCATCTTGCTTGGGTGCTGATCAGAGGTCATGACAGGAACCATCCATCCTCAGGGCTCCTCAGAGCTGGGACTTCATTTTTGCTGGTAGCTGCCCGTGCAGAGATGAAGTGATTGCCCAGTGAACTCCAGGTTCCCCTCTGTGTCTCTACACCACTGTGGTTGAGCAGCGCTCCTGAACTGAGGGCTCTCCCCCCATACGCACATCCCCGGTGCTACAGAAATTCACCAAGAGCAAAGTCTGGAGTTAGAGCCAAAGCTGGTGGCTGCCACAGGCAGGGCAGTGGGGAGTGTAGTCATGAGCCCCTAACATCTTGTGCTTCGACACTCCCTTACAAAAGCCTGACATTCCCTGGCAGGCTGGGCCTGGGGAGCCAGCCCTGGCCCTGGGCAAGAGCAAGAGGGAGTGGGGAGGAACTCAGACCGCAGGCCAGTGGATTATCCACAGGGCCTTAGGAGTGCTGCACCTTCCACTGTGTAACCAGGCTCTCTGCTGTAGACACTAGGGTGACAGGTGTTTGGAATGTCTGCCATTGTGCACTATCACCCCTCCCCCATCCCTCAGTAGATAATCAAGAGTTGACCCTAATTCATAGAGTAGTTAGAACCCTTCTCCTCTCCCACCACGATGCTGTGTGGTGGGGATGTGGTCACACATGGGCTCATAGAAGCACAAGGAAAGTGGTCCGTGGTACTGGGTCATGTCCATTTTAACCAAGGTGCCTCTGAAATGTTCAGTAGGGAGAAGCATCCGTCCCAGACTTCATGTGCGCGGACCCAAGGTCAAGAATGTAATGTTTCTCTGCCAAGATTGTTTTATTTTTGCACCTCCTACCTTTAAGTCATTGTTTTACTCTGCAATTTTGTGGTCTTAGTGTTGTATCATTGTGCTCTCTGAGAAGCAACTTGGATCTATTTTGTTTGCATCTTTTGTTACGTACCAGGCAGCTGCACTTTATGCTCTTTGCAACTGTTTTAATTATGGGAGCCATGTGCCACTGACAAAGTTAAATTTTTCTTAAGAAACATCTTCACTGTGTAAAAACGGAGACTTTAACAGCTTGGCCTCTAGAGTTACTGAGCATTGTCACATTGAGAATGTAAATAGAACTGCAAGTTCAAGTGACTGGTTATTTCATCCGGGTGAAGGAAACAGCTGCAATAAAACCTCATGACTGTATCTCTGTCTTGAAACCGGCCGTGTCTTCCTTGACGACTTTCTCTCACACTTGTGTGCCCAGTTTTGACCCTTTTGTGCAAAAGAACTGTGTTTGGTCTAGGAATGCGCCCAGATGTTTCTTTATACCTCAGCACTGTGTTGGGTCTTCGAGAGGGGATGGTATTAACAGGGCCTATGTTACTTGGTTTTCCTCATTCAATAATGGCAAGTAATGGCCTGATAAAGAATCTTCTGGCAGGAGACAGGCACTAGCATGGGGAGGGATATGGATTTCTTTTTTTTTAGTTTTTCTGAGCTCCTGTTTTGCCAGAAAACATACCCTTCCTCCTTTCTAACCTGCCTGAGGTTCCCATCTACAGAATTTCAAATTCTTTACCCAAATATGCATATTGTTCATTTGCTGCTTTCATATTTTCCTCGTGGAATTAAATAAGAGATTTGCAAGCACCCGGTGGCACACTGGTGGCAGACAGAAAGCCCTCAATGTTCTGGGAAAAGAAGGATGCTACTGGAGTCTTTATTAATTTCACTGGTTGAGTACTGGTGTCTGTGGTTTGACAATATTCTTTAAGTTAAAATAATGTCCAAAACATATAGAGTAGAATCCCATTTTGTAAGATATATATATATATCTCTCCTTGGAAAATTATCTGGAAGGATATACATGAAATGTTAGTGTTTTGGGGGGGTGGTTGAATTTTAAGCAACTTTAATTCTTTTATATCTTCTGGTCTTTCTACAATAAACATGTATTAACTGTATACTCTCTAAAAAGATCATTTTCCTGAGGGACTTTGTGCTGCTCAGGTGAGGTATAAGTGCTTTCACTCCTTCAAAGTCCCCTCTCCAGGAGAACATGGCCTGTGCCCATGCCTGTCTTGGTCCTCGGGCGACGGGAGGCTGGCTCACGGCCGCAGTCCACACTGGGACACTTCGCCATCTGTGCTTCGGACAGAATGGACTGCCCGGGGTGCGGGAGGCCTCGTCGGCATCCGGGGGCAGATCCAAGCCCCTGTTGCCTCAGGAAGCTGCCCACCGGGGCATCAGCTCAGGACCCAGGCCTCTAGCTCCTTGATGCAGAACTGCTCCTGCCGGGCCAGCACCTCGTTGTTGAACGTTGCACAGGGGTGGCTCCCCCCGTGATACAAGTCTCCATCCAACCACAGCCCAAAGTGGCCACTAAAGAGAGAGGAGAGTCTTGGCATCGCTCCCTCCTGGGTGCTGACACCTTTCGGACCTGCACCAGCGGTGCTTGGCCATACTGCGACCGCAGCCCCACTTCGCCTTTGTCTCATCTCCCCTTAAACCAGTTTATCCTGATTGTTAGGGGCTCGCATGTTGTTCCCCACAGGAGAATTTTTTTTTTTTTAAGTTCAATGATTTTGATAAATATATACAGTGGTGCAACCATCACCACAATCCAGTTTTAGAACATTCAGAACGTTAAAGACGGCAATGCTTAACCAAAGGAGGGACTCTCGCAAGCGTGGACTCTGAGCCCAAAACACGTCAGAGGGCATCCATTCTAATCCCCTCGTTTGACAGAAAACCTAGGCTGGAGCTGGGAAGTGGCTTACTGCAAATCAGCCATGGCTGGTGCGTTCTGTGTCAATCTGCCTCTCAGTGGAGGCTTTTCAGGCAGTTGGGAGAGCAAAGAACTTGCCTGGTACTAAGCAAGCCATGCTTTCATCTGTACCCTCAGGATAAGAGTTATTCTGCCTGAATTTTCAAGTCATACCAGAGGCGAGACTAACCTTGTCTTCCTAACGCACTCCATCTCCCACCCCCAACAGGCGCGTGCGTGCGTACACACGCACGCACGCACACACGCATGCCGGGTTCCAGGCAGATGCCTGCCTTCCTCCAGTGAGTTATGTTCCTACGATCATGGAGCTGACAGGTAAATTTGAGGCTTGCCCATCCCTTGAATCTAGCCTCATCCAACCATATGGAATGGTGTTCCCAAAGTTACACACAAATTCAGCCTAAGCTGTCACCAACGAAACACTTTGGGGGAGAGTCCACGCCACCCTCTCCTCTCAATATTGACTTAGAGCAGGGTTTAGAGGGTTGGCTAGGGGACTGAGCAGGCCCCAGGAGCTGCTGAAGGGAGAGGCTTGAAGGTTAACCAGCAGCCTCCCCATCTTGTCTGGGGCAGCCTAGCTCAGCATTTCCGGACGGGAGAAGGGATCCGAGCACAGACCACCCCGACACTCGAGACTCGGGGAGGACTGAGACACGCACCTGCCACAGCCCATCATCAGTGAATCCAAGTCTCCTTTCACAAAGAAAGAGTTGTTTCCTGTCCACTTGAAGACCTGTGATGATAGGAGAAACCTGCGGTTACTGGGCGAGTCCTGCCCTTGCACTTTGACTCTACACCACTGGGCGGCAGTGTTGTGGAGGAAACAGAACCTCCAGGCCCCAACGAAGGCTCAGGAACTACTTTGGGCTCCTAACTCTTGCAGTTTCTCTCCAGTCTCCCTGGAGTTCACCTCCTCTTGCCCTCCAGTCTGAATTCCCACAGCCCCAAAGCCCTTCTGTTCTAGGAATAGACCAGAGCCCTCTGAGGCTTCCTGCTTCCAAAGCTGGAGAGAGGAGGCGGAAAGTCCAGGTCAGGAGCGGGGCCCTGATTCTACCATTACTAACTGTTTCCTCCCCTCGCTGGAGGCAACACCAAGCCTGCACACCCCCCAGTGCTGCCTCACACCCAGTTGCTCAGCAAGTGTTGTGGGCCCCACCCCAAAGAGACACCCTGACTACCACCATTTCTGTCCCATCCGTCCCCGCCAGTCACTCCTCCCTGGATCACAGCCTCCTAATGGGTCTCCGCTTCCACTGTCTCCTGCCCAGAGCCCATGTCCGCACTGCGGTCAGTGACGTATTCAAAATCCAATCAGGTATTAGCCCTCCTCTGCTAAAGCCCTCCAATGGCCCTGGAAATAAAATCCAACCGCTTACAACAGCCGAAAGCCCAGCCTGCTGTGCCCCCGATTTTCTCTCCGACCTCTTTTCCCCCTTGACGACTGCACTTCATCTACCCTGGCCCTTCTGTCCCTGGGACACCTGAAGCTATTGCTGCTCTAGGATCTTCACGCTTGCTGATCCCTCTGCCCAGGATGCTCTTCCCCCAGATCCTCAAATGGCCCACTTCTCATCTTTCAGCCCAAATGTCATCCCAGAGAAATTGAAAGTAGCCCTTCCTCCCAGGCCCTGTTCATGTGGCAATATGCCACTGCCTGCCCAGCTAACAGGTAAGCTCTGGGAAAGCTGCCTTGATTCCGGCAGTATTCCTGAGACATGGTATAGATGTTTGTTGAATAAACAAATTATTCAAGGGTCAATTTAGCTAATAAGATTTTTTAAAGGCTGCAAAAGTATAGCATATTATTGCCTGTAATTAGTTGCCAAAAATGCTCTGAGCAACCAAAGGGTGTTAAGCAAGAAAACGGACTAATAAAAGATAAGCCCTGGGCTCAGAAGAGGTGAGATAATACTAACAAGTGGCCACGAGAAGACAGAACCATTCAGCTCCTCCTCTACTTTCCTCAAGGAACATGACCTTCAGACTTGAAGGAGGAAGATAAACATTGCTGCAGAAAAAATTAAGGCCATGTTCATGGTGCTTCTTGGAAGAGCGGTCAAGGAACGGCTGGGAATTCATGAAGAACACAAGAGGTGCCAGAAGACCAAAGACAGGCAAAAATTAGCCAATTTTTGGAAGGATGAGATTCCATAACAGTATCCTGGGAAGACTGTAGTGATCCCCTGAAAAAAATCATAAGTTCCTTTGAAGAATTTTTTTGGCACTTAGCACCAGGTACTGTTTAGTCACTGGAGAGAACAGCAAACATAACAGACAAAAATTCCTGCCTCTTGGAATTCCCACTCTAGCGGCAGGAGGCGGGTAAATAAGTAAAATAAATGGTATATTAGGTAGCGACAAAAGCTAAGGAGAAAGAAGTAGAGAAGGGCAATAAGAATTTCTAGGGGCTGGAGTGTTACAAATTTAAAGCAGGTGGCCAGGGAGGGCCTTGCCGAGAGGGTAACATCTGAGCAGGGTCCTGAAGGAAGTGAGAACCGACCCACATGGAGATCCTGTGGAGGGCACACTAGGTAGAGCAGTGTGTGCAAAGGCCCTGAGGTAGGAACAGGCCTGCCTGTTTAAGAACAAACCGACAGGTCTGTGTGGCTACAGCAGAGTGAAGGAGAGGGAAAGTAGCAAGAAATGACATCAGAGAGAGGCCAAGAGACGTAGGGACTTGTAGGTTACTGTAAAGGCTTTGGCTTTTCTCTGAGGGAGAAAGGAAGCCATCGGCAGCTTGGAGCCCAGGAGTGACGTGCCCTGACTTATATTTTAAAAGGCTCACTCCAGGTACTGTGATGACTGAAGGTGGAAGCATTAGGAGGCTATAGCAGGAACACAGGCAAGTAATGATGGTGGCTTGAACCAGGGTGACAGCAAAGGACATGGTGAAAAGTGGTGGATTCTGGATAGCGATAGAAAGAGGAGGAAGAGCCATCAGGATTCGTTGACAGCTCAGATGTAGGGTGTGAAAGAGGCGTTAAGAAGGGCTCCAAAATTTTTGGTCTTGATGGCAGAAAAGATAGAGGTGCCGTTAACTTTGTCAGGGAAGCTGGCAGGGGGAACCGGTTTTCTGGGAGAAAGTCAGGAGCTCAGCTTTGAACATGTGAGGCTTGAAATGCCATTTAGATCCAACTGGAGACACTGGGTAGTGGTTGGATGTATGTGAGTGTGGAGTCCGGAGGAGAGGCCATCAGCACCTGGATGGCATGGAAAGCTGTGAGAATGGACGAGACCTCGAAGGAAAAGAGGGTAGTCAGAGAAGAGATGACAACCAAAACCTGAGCTTTAGGACCCCATGACGTTAAAAGGTTGGGGAGATGAGGAGGAACCAGCAAAGGATTCTGCCAAGGAGCTGTCGGAGCAGTAGGAGGAAACTTGTACAACTTGGGGATTCTAGTACGTGAACCCTGGAAGGCCAGCGGTGAGGGCTAGTATCCAGCATGGGTTTATTGTAAACAACTGTCCCCTCTCCTCTTCCCTGATAAGATTTCCAGGCTGGCGATGGAGGCAACGCAGCAGATATGGTGTGTTTTGCCTTCAGCAAGGCAGTCAGTCCAAGCTTGTGACCTCCTTGTCATGCAACCAGATGCCTATGTTGTTGCATGTATCTGTAGGTGTCTTGCTCTGTGCATGGGACAGGGGTTTCTAATGGCAAACCAGTGCACCTGCAACTAGTGCTTCATCTATTTTGTGTTTCCACTCCATTCAACTCCCTTTTCCCTGTCTCCCTCTAGTAAAGCAGCTTGGCAAAACCCCAGTCGTGGTTGAACCCTCCCATCGCGCTCTCCGTGCTTGAACCTGAGGAGCTGAATTTTGCTAGAGAAAAGCACACACCGAAGTAAGTGGCCTTTACATTCACAGTCTCGGACCTCCAGTCAGCCCTGCCTAGCTGCCCTTCTGTTTCTCCAGTTTTCTCCAGCAGCTTCCCTTTCTACTCCTGCCATACCTCCTCTCCCCTCAACCTTCACACCCTCCTCTCCATCCCCACCCTTATCTGATGGCCTTACCCGACACTGCCTAAGAAAATATACCCCCACACCCACAGGGCTACCTGCACTTGGACCAGTTTTGTCTTTCCGGCCTGTATCTGCTGAGCGACAAACCTCCTCTCAAGCCAGTCAGTGGTTGCCAGGAACTGAGCACTTTTTAAATGAAGGGGGATGCTCTGCCTGCCACTGCCCTGCTGTACTCCCTCTGTGGAAAGATGGAAGGACACCAGGCACCCAGCACGGGGGATGGAGCTGGGGGCCACTGGGACCCCAGGTTCTTTGTCCTGCCGTAGATCCCACTCCCCTCCTGGAAGGTTAAGAACATCACCTTCAGCTGTGGAGAGAAGGAGAAGAGGAACGTCTCGCCAGTACCGTAGAAGCCTTTGCTGAGTCGAATAGCCGAGGAGGAGAAGGCCCCAAACATCTGGAAAGAAGAGTTTGCAGTTTGTAGCTGGAAGGGAGCTGGTGGTCCACTGGCAGCACCACCCTTCAGGCTTCGTAACGTAGGCCCGTCCTAGAGAGGCTCCCGGGGAGCCTGGGGCAGAGCTGGGGGATGGAGAGGCCCTCGGGGGCCCAACGACATGCATCGCTTCCACTAACACTCCCAGCACACGGCTCACCTGGCCATCCTGGTCCCTCAGCACCAGCAGCACCGGCCCACTGTGGCCCTCCATCTGCCTGTACAGGCTCCGCAGACTGAAGCCGTCCCTTGACGTGCAAAAGGCCAGACTCCAGGAGTGTCCAGCGACTCTCGGGGGGAGGTGGAGGCTGAGCTGGGGACAGGACTGGAGGTGAGTGAGGGTTCCCGGTCCTCCCACCCTCCTCGCCCCGTAGCCTTCGGGTCCCAGGAGGACTGAGGTTGAACAGCCACCACTCACCCAAGCATGGTGCTTTGCAGCTTACAGAGTACTTTACTGTTTCCAGGGGACTTTCACGCCAATTAGCAGGGACCCTCAGAGAGAGGGATTAGTATTCCCATTTTATAGATGAGGAAGCTGAGGCTCAGGGAGGTGAAGCAACCTGCCTAAAGCCCACATGGGGAGTAAGTGGCAGAGCCAGGATTTGAACCCAGGTCAGAGGGGTCACCTTGGCCCCTAGCAGCCAGAGAATAGATGAGATGCTGAACCCCTCCTCCTAATCCCCCCACCTCATCCTCCCACCCCCACCCCAGCTTTGGTGTCAATTCCCAAGGACTAGATTAGTTCACTATATCCTTAACCTCCTGGCCCAGGGAAGAAGGCGGTGCTAGGATTACTGGATCATTTTACAAGAAAGGAAGAAAAGCCCAGAGAGGAGAAGTGATTTGCCCAAGGTGACACAGTGAGCAGAGGACAGAGCAGGAGTGACCCTGGGTGTCCTTGGGCCTGGCTGGGGTGGGGCAGGAGCGTGGGACCCTTAGGCTCAGGGCTGAAATCTTTGCACCATGGACTGTGCCCGGACCTGCCTCATCTCCGAGGCTCCCAGAACCTGGCTGGCTTCTGCCAGCTGGGGCGCCACTGGCTCTTCAGGAGCAGGAGCTGGGGCTGGGGCTGTCTCCTCCTCCCGTTCCTCTTCCTCTTCCTCACCCTCCTCCCCAGACAGAGCGTCCTCCACCTGGCTGGGCTGTGAAGACACAAAGAGGCCTGGTGAGTGGAGGGGCAAGGAGACACCAGCTTCCACACACCCGGAGCCTGAGGGCCTCGGCCACCTCATCCCCCCTGCCCAGACCCCTGCAGCCACCAGCCCAGCCAGAGGAAGCAAGCATCAGCGACAGACCAGACCCTGCCCCCGCCTCCAGCCAGCTCCCTCCCTGGCCCCTGCCAGCCATGCCCATCAGATGTGGCCGTGGGCCCTGCGGTTTGTCTGCCTGGTTTCTCTGGATCCAGAGTGGATGCCAGGGCTTGCGTTCTAAGCTTGTGGGCAGGAGAGAAGGGCAGATGACAGCCCAGCTCTGGGAGCCGCAGCTGTGCCTTTGTACGTGAAATAACGATAATAATAATAACAACAGTAGTGGCCGACATATACAATATACAGCACACACTTGACTAGGCCTGTGTGAAATGCTTGCTGTGCGTGATCTCTCTGAATTTTCCCAAGAATTCTAAGAAGAATGTGCTGCTTTTTTTTTTTTTTTTTTTTCCTTTTGGCCGCGCACTCTGTGGCTTGTGGGATCTCAGTTCCCCGACCAGGGATTGAACCCGGGCCACGGCAGTGATAGCGCCAAGTCCTAGCCACTGGACTGCCAGGGAACTCCCCAGAATGTGCTTCTTACTACCCCCATTTTACAAAGGAAGAAAGAAGGCCCTTTCAGCCAGTGAAACAACGCATGTAGTCATAGGTGAGACAGCGTGCAGGTTCGCAGATTCGTATAAAATGCACATTGTCTGTGTGAATGTGTGTGGTGTGTTGGCTTAAAATAGAGTTGTGTAGGCAAATCAGTGTGAGAAGGTGTTGAGTGCAACTTCGTGTGTTACCTGTCAATGTGTTTGTGAGTGTGAGTTGGGATTGTGTAAATATATGTGTGTGTCAGTGGGCATGTATGGTGGTGTCTTCATTCATTCATTCATTCATTCATTCACTCCATTGAGCTCCCACTCTGTACCAGAGTGTGTATGTGTGTGTCTGCATGTGTGTGTGTGTGTGTGTGTGTGTGTGTGTGTATGCACGCCTGCACACAATGACTTCGGGGCTTTTCATCAGGAGAGACTTCCTCAAGGACTTCCCTGCTGGCACAGTGGTTAAGAATCCACCTGCCAATGCAGGGGACATGGGTTCAAGCCCTGGTCCAGGAAGATCCCACATGCCACGGAGTAACTAAGCCCGTGCGCCACAACTACTGAGCCTGCGCTCTAGAGCCCACGAGCCACAACTACTGAAGCCCACGTGCCACAACTACTGAGCCTGCGTGCCTAGAGCCCACACTCCGCAACAGGAGAAGCCACCGCAATGAGAAGCCTGCGCACTGCAACGAAGAGTAGCCCCTGCTTGCTGCCAACTAGAGAAAGCCCGCACGCAGCAACGAAGACCCAACGCAGCCAAAAATTAATGAATGAATGAATTAATTTTAAAAAACAGCAGGGGGTACTCCATTAAAGGAAAAAAAAAAAAAAAAGACAGACTTCCTCGAGAAGGAGAGAAGGACAGGACACTGCTTTCCTGTTCCCCAGGTTCAGGCCTAGGGAGGGGGTCCTAGCTGTGCGGGCTTCTGGATAGAGCTCCATCTGGCACCCACTCCGGGGAGGAAGGGATGGAGACAGTGGTCTGTGCTCCTTGAGGGTCTTGGGAACATGGGGCTGGGCGCTAAGGCCCCAGGTTCCTGAGTCCTTGCTCTGAACCCTGGGCCAGCTGGGGAGGGGCTTGGAAGGGGGACACCGCCGGCCTGTATCCAATCCTGGCCCAGACGCCCTCTCCCCCGCCTTTCCTGACCAACCCCCAGCCCAAGCTGGCCCCTTACCAGCCGAGTGTAGCGCCAGCGGAGACCTTTCATTCTTCTGTCCGAGCCCAGCAGAGGGCAGTAAGCGAGCCCTCAGCCTTGCTGGGGGAGGCAGCACCGCTTGTTGAGGCCTAAAGATGAGAGGGAGAAACCTGGGGCACACCCGGCCGGCTCCACGCCCACCCGCCTACCCTTTGCTCCCTCTCACCTGTCATTCACCTGTCATTCCCAGGCCAGTATGTCACTGGGTGGGTCTGTGAGGTCAGCTACGCTGGGCATTCAAGGCTGCACTTGTAGTTAGCAATTAACACGTTAGCCGTAAATTCTAGCTGTGATTCCCTTCTACCTCCTTGCCCTTCTGGCAGCCTGGCCCATGGACTGTAGCCTTTGGGCAGATGCCTGAGCCCCCAGACTAGGGGTCTGGGGCCTCTGGTTCCCTGTATGACCTTGCATAAGTCCCTTGCACCCCTGGGTTTCCCCACATGTAACTGGGTTTCCCCACATGTAACATGTAGCACTGTTACATGTTTCCCCACATGTAACATATTACACTGTTTCCCCTCTGGTTTCTCTGAGACCAGATTATTTCAGAGGCCCTACAAGACTGACAGCCTGCAATTCAGTTTCCTCTCAAAGCTTGAAAGGGGCCAAGCTAGACCAAAAGAACAGATGTTGAAAACAAAAAAAGTCACTTTTCTAATTAAAAAAGCAACACATGTTTACTATAGAAAATTTGAGGAATTTAGAAAAGAATAAAGATAAATACAAAAATATTCATAATTCCACCTCTCAGAGATAAACTCTCAACCCCTAAGGGTATTTTTTCCCATCTTTTATACTTATTTCAGATATAAGTATATACACACATTTATAAATAGATCATACTGTGTATCATTTTATAAAGTGCTTTTTCAAACTTAACAAATGAAAAATTTCCAGTTACATTCAGTACCCTTTGAACACAGGATTTTTTTTTTTTTTAAATAATTTTTTTTTAAAATTTATTTATGGCTGTGTTGGGTCTTCATTTCTGTGCGAGGGCTTTCTCCAGTTGCGGCAAGCGGGGGCCACTCTTCATCGCGGTGCACGGGCCTGTCACCATCGCGGCCTCTCTTGTTGTGGAGCACAGGCTCCAGATGCGCAGGCTCAGTAATTGCAGCCCACGGGCCCAGTTGCTCCGCGGCATGTGGGATCTTCCCAGACCAGGGCACGAACCCGTGTCCCCTGCATCGGCAGGCAGACTCTCAAGAACTGCGCCACCAGGGAAGCCCTGAACACAGGATTTTTAATGGCTGCATATTATTTCATCACAGGATGTACATCATTTCTCAAATGTCTGACATTTTGTTTGCTTCTAATTTTCTGTGATTATTAGCAAAACCGTAATGAACCTCCTTGTTCATAAATCTGATGATATCCTTTATGATAAATTTCAAAAGTTGAATAATGGATCAAAGGGCATCCACATATTCTTCCCCCCCCACCCCCCCACCCCCACCACGCAGCATGTGGGATCTTAGTTCCCCGACCAGGGATCAAACCTGCACCCCCTGTACTGGAAGCACGGAGTTCCAACCACCGGACCACCAGGGCAGTCCCCATTCACACATTCTTGATAAATGTTCCAACACGGCTTCCCAGTGCTTAAGGCTGACCCATGTCCAGATATCTTTCAGGAATCTCAGGACAATATATTTCTGATCATCATGTTTTACACCCTTAAATTGCAGATAAGGAAACTGCCACTCAGAAAGTAGAAGGGACTAACCACAGCCACGTGATAGAATAACACAGTCATTAAGAGCACAGACTCTGGAGTCAGGGAGTTTAATTTCTGGTTTTTGCCACTTCCTTGCTGTGTGACCTTGGGCAAGTTACTTAACATCCTTGTGCTTCCGTCTCCCTATCTGTAAAATACTAATACCTATCTACCTGATAGGGCTGTTGTAAGAGTAAATGAAGATAATGCCTGAAGAACTAGGATGCTGAGCCAGGCCTCCATCTTCCTGTTCACAGTTCCTGGTGTTTGGTGAGCACTGGACAAATGACAGTGCTATGGCTACCCCGCCCCCCCACATTGCCCCTTTGAGAGATTCAGGGCTCAAGTCCCTGACAAATGGCCACTCAGTCTCCACCTGGGCACCTCTGGGACAGAGGGTCACTCAGTCACTTGCAGGGGTGAGTAGCTCAGTGGAGAAGGGAAAGGCAGGAACCGTGGAAGAACGTACTCACCCTGCCGAGTCTCAGCCTCAGGTGACCTCCTCCAGCCTGTCCAGTCGGATGGCTTCCCTTGTGCATCTCCTGGTTCCCACAGAGAAGGGGCCACTTCCAGAACTGACCCTGTCCACCTGGCGGTCTGTACAAAGCAGTTTTAGCTCTGCACCCTGGTCCCCCAGCGGGCAGCTGGCACCTCTGCCCCAGCCGGGCTCCAGCCCTCCTCCCAGCTCTTATACCTGCCCAGAGGGTGACAGGCCTTGGCCCCGAGCCTGCTCCGGTTCCAGCTGGAAAGGCCTGGCAGTCATTGTCGTCCATCAGCAACTCAAATCCCACAAACAAGACCTTGTCACCTCAGGCCCCCAGCTCTGCCACCACCAGCCCAAAGAGGTGGGGTTTACTCAGCTCCTTGGCTCTAACCGGGAGCCTCTCACCCACAGCTACTAGGTGCCACGTGGTGCCTGAAGCCCATCACATAAAGCGCTTCCTTAAGGGGTGCAAGTGTCCAGGAAAGGGTCCTTCCGTGGGGTCCCCACCAATCACCCTGTGCTGCAGGGGAGGCCCGGGGCTAGGAGGTGAGGGGAGGCAGCCCTGCTGGTTTCCCACTCTCACATGGGGTGCTGATTCTTTCCTCATTGGCCTGTCGTGCCATGGGGTGAGATCATGTCCAGGAAGCCCAGCGTCTGGCATACAGTAGGCACACTGTCAGTGGGGTACTTCTCTATCCCTGGCTCATAGGGGGACTTCAGTGAATGCTGTTGTTGAAACACAGAACCTTAAATTTGGAAGGGGCTTCAGCCAGTCCCAGAACAAGCGGCCTCCACCCAGGGCAGAAACTCCTGAGAAAATATGCCCACCAAGGGTCCCCCAGCGTGTTGGGTGGGTAAGCCCACTCTCTCGGGTGGCTCACTCCATCTTCACAGACCTGAAAGAGACCCCCTCCTGCTGGCCTTGGTGGAAAAGACTCGGGTCCCCAGATCCTCTCCCCATGACCAGGTCTCCTGGAGCAATGCCCGCTCCGGGAAGGTGGGATACCAAAAGGACTTGTATTATGGGGAAAACATTCAAGTGAGGAGCCCTGTTGCTACCTCAAACATGGTTGTTGCTATATGTGTTTGAGCTGTCAACAGCTCGGGGGTCACACGTCTGGCCTTCCCTGCTCTCAGGGCCCCTCTCCCAAATCTATTTCTTCCACGCTCAATTCCTGAACCTTTGGGCACTTTGGGAGGCCAGTGAGATGTGCCTTGCTGTCCCATTCTTTATCCTCAACTCTAGGAATGTGACCTGGCAGGAAAGCCAGTTGCCATGTAATTGGCCCCTAAAAAGCTTCCACGATGAGATTCTAGGCACCAGAGTGTTGAATGTCCCAGCTCTGCCTTGCAGCCTGTCTTGTCCTTTCTCCACCAGACCACAGGCCGCCTCTTTGAGAACTGCATCAGTCACAGCCAGGAAACAATTTCAATGTCCAGTAGAAGGGGAAAAGTTTAAGCGACCCATGGAATATCCCCTCTGTGGATTATTTCTAAGTATTAAAAGTGATGTTTGCCAAGAGTTCATAAATGCACGGGGAAATGCTTCTGCTACTCTGTAAAGTGAAAAAAGCCGGATATAAAACTGGATATGCGGCACAGTTTCAGCTCTGTGGTTTGCTGAGTCGACTGGCTTCACTCCGACCCTCGGATGGGTGCATGACATACCCCTTCACACATCCTGGGAGGTCTGATTTCTTCTCTGCTCGCTGTGACAGACGGTCTTTGCCCTCCTCACACAAGCTCCACGCCTTTGGTTCCTCACTCAGCCGGCAACTTTATTCTTCACTGAGAAAACAGAAGCCATCAGTCACTGCCTCAGCTTCCCGACAGACCCACCTGCATCTCACCCATCTCTTCTGCCTTCCCTCCAGGACAACGGAGGAAGGGCCCCTGCTGCTTTCGAAAGCCGGTCCCCTGGGCCTCCCTGGCTCTGTCGCTCTCCGCTTCTCCTGCCCGGCTTCTCTCGGCCTCACCCATCTCTCGCTTGCCCCTCTCGACACAGCCGTCCCCTCCACGGCTGCTCCCTCCTCTTGTCCCTACACTCCACCTCTACCTCTTCTTCACTCTTCAACCCCCGGCCTTTGGCATCTGTCCCTACCACGCCTGCTCTTGAAAGGTCCCCAGCAGCAGCTTCCGTGTCGCCCTAGGAAGGGGACGCTGCTCTCATCTTCCTCCAGCTCCTATGCCGCTTGACACAGCGATTCTCCCTGACGACACGCTGTCTTCATTTCCCTCCTCCCTCATCAGCCACTCCCTCTCTGTCTTTTGTGGCTGGCTTCTCCTCTCTTAACCACTTTCTAGAACCAGGAATTCTCCTTTTTTTTTTTTTTTCAATTTTCTACCTTATGAAAGAAATAATATATGGTGGATACAGTTTTATTTAATAAGATTCAAACAATTCATGATAGATGTTTTGGGAGCAATTATTGAAGGCCCTCTTCATCTGTCCTCTCCCAATCTCATCCACTCCTGGAGGTAACAGCTATCAATCTTTTTTTTTTTTTAATTTTTAAATTTTGTTTTATTTTTTATTTTTTAAATTGAAGTATACTTGATTACAACATTATATAAGTTACAGGTGTACAGAATAGTGATTCACAATTCTTAAAGGTTATACTCCATTTATAGTTATTATAAAATATTGGCTATATTCCCTGTATTGTACAATATGTCCTTGTAGCTTATTTTATACAGAATAGTTTGTACCTCATACTCCCCTACCCCTATGTTGCCCCTCCCTCCTTCCCTCTCCCCACTGGTAACCACTAGTTTGTTCTCTGTATCTGTGATAGAACCAGGAATTCTTTATTTTATTTTATTTATTTTCAATATTTTATTTTATTTTATTTTTTTATACAGCAGGTTCTTATTAGTTATCTATTTTATACATATTAGTGTATATATGTCAATCCCAATCTCCCAATTCATCCCACCACCACCCCCCCGCCCGCTTTCCCCCCTTGGTGTCCATACATTTGTTCTCTACATTTGTGTCTCTACTTCTGCCTTGCAAACCGGTTCACCTGTACCATTTTTCTAGATCCCACATACATGTGTTAATATACGATATTTGTTTTTCTCTTTCTGACTTACTTCACTCTGTATGACAGGCTCTAGGTCCATCCATGTCTCTACAAATGACCCAATTTTGTAGAACCAGGAATTCTTAACTTCCTGGTTTTCCTTCTCTCTGTAGACCCTCTCTCTATGTGACCCTATCTGGTCTCATGGATTTAAATATTGTCTAAATGCGGATGACTCTTCGTGACTCCGGACCAACTGCTACCCTGGGCTCCACACTCATAGGTCTCTTACCTATATGACTTGGATGTCTCCACAGACATCTCAAACTGATCGGGTCCAGAAAGAACTCTCCATTTCCCCCTCTAAACCTGGTCTCTCTACCCCCGACCACATTTAAGCTGTTTTCCCTGTCTTGTTAAATGGCACTGTCACTCATCCTGTAACGAAAGCCAGTAACCTGGGAGTTGAACTTGACTTCATTTCTCTGATCCCTCACCTCCAACCAAGCGTGTCTAACTCTTCAAAGCTCCAGAACAGATCTCAAAACTACCCCTCTTCTTCCCTCTCCACTGCCTCCACCCTCATCCAAGCCACCGTTACCTCTCAGAGGCTGGTTCAATAGGCCCTTTACCCATCTTCTAGCATCTTCTTGCCATCAGCTAGAGTGATCTATTTAAAGCACAAATTAGATTACATCTCACCCCTGCTTACTCCCAAGTCCCCAGTGGCTTGTCACTGCATCAACAATAAAGCCCCGGGCTTCCCCGTTGGTGCAGTGGTTAAGAATCTGCCTGCCAATGCAGGGTACATGGGTTCGAGCCCTGGTCCAGGAAGATCCCACATGCCGCAGAGCAACTAAGCCCGTGTGCCCCAACTACTGAGCCTGCACTCTAGAGCCCATGAGCCACAACTACTGAGCCCGCGTGCCACAACTACTGAAGCCCGCGCACTTAGAGCCCGTGCTCTGCAAGAGGAGAAGCCACCGCAATGAGAAGCCCGCGTGCTGCAACGAAGAGTAGCCCCCGCTCGCCGCAACTAGAGAAAGCCGCATAGCAACGAAGCCTCAATGCAGCCAAAAATAAATAAATTAAAAATATATATATATAAGATATTTTAAAAACAAACAAACAAACAAACAATAAAGCCCTGCCCAGGGCTGCTGTGGCTCCCACCGTCCAGTCCTGCTCTGTCTTGTCCTTCTTCTATTACCCATCAAGTGCCGGTCACTCTGACCTTCTTACTTCCTTGAACATCTATCAAGCTTGTTCCTCCTTCAGCCTTTGCCCTTGCTGTTCTCTCTGCCTGGCATTCTCTTATTCTGGCTCATTTAAACTGAATAACTCAGTTTAAATGTCACCTCCTAAGAGAGGCCTCCCTGACTACCCTATTTAAAGCAGGTTCTGGGACTTCCCTGGTGGCCCAGTGGTTAAGAATCCATGCTTCCACTGCAGAGGGCATGGGTTCGAACCCTGGTCAGGGAACTAAGATCCTTCCCGCATGCCACGTGGTGCGGCCAAAAACAGCAACAACAACAACAAAAGCAGGTTTCCCTACTAATTCTTCTAATTCTCCTTCAGCCAGTGGTTTGTATAAGGAACAGAACCTTTATTTAAAAAAAAAAAAAAACACCTCCTTTTTGGAGCCTTCCTACTCTCCATTCAGTTTCCATCATGTTGGTCAATTTAGCCACTTGAATGGGAGAACATAAACTGTTTTTCCTCTGGGTGATCAGCATCTTCATTTCGTACAATCTGATATATAATTCTTAGAATCATTTAACACTTCATGCCTTCTGGAGTAGAGCTTTATATGGCACACACTGTGTGCCTGAGCTGGACACCACCCAACAGTGCAGCACAACAGGCTCTGAAGCTGGATGGCCCTGGGTTCCAATCAACCCCAGCCCTGCCGCTTCCAAGCTGTATGACCTTGAACAAGCATTCCAGTTATCCATTGCTGCGTAACAAACTACCCCCTAAATTAGTGGCTTAGCACAACAATATTTTGCAGTTTGGGACAGCTCATTTCTGCTCCACTTGGCATCAGCTGGGGCAGCTCCAAGGCTGGGGGCTGAATCATCTGAAAGTTCCTTCTCTCACATGTCCAGGGCTTAGCGGGGATCGGAGCTGGAGTTGTTGGCTGGCGCACCTTCACGTGGCCTCTGCATGAGGCCTGGGTTTCCTCCCAACATGGTGGCTGCGTCCCAAGGGAGAGTGGATTGAGAGAGAGAGACAGAGAGACAGAGACTGAGAGACACAGAGAAACAGAGGCAGAGAGAAATTGAGCTGTAAGAGCCATATTGCCTTTTATGACCTAGCTTCACACTGTTGCTTTTGCCATTCTCTATTGGTTGAGGCAGTTACAAAAGTCTGCTCAGGTTCAAGGAGAGGGAACATAGACCACATCACTCAACTGGAAGAGTGTCACTGCCACACTGTAAAAAAGAATAATTGGGATGAGCTATATATTGCTGAGCCTGTCTTTGGAAAATATAATCAGCCACAAGAAGTTCCTAACCTTTCTGAGATCCTCTGCTGAAGTGTTGAGCACAGAGCCTGGCATGAGTGCCCAGGGCTCAGGAAACCCCAGGTGGCCTCCCCACCTGCATGGAGCCAATTCTGGGCCCCTGGCTAGTCTTACTCCTTTCGCTGTTTCCCTGGTGTGACCTGAGTCCAGAGCCCCACCTTGACCCAAGCCCTGGGCCCCTCCCCACCAGGGCCTTGCTGCTCCCCAGGCTCTTCTGGGGCCGCAATGTAGATTCATGGCTCCCCAAATCCAAAGACCTTCAAAGCAGGAATGGCCATCAGCCCCCTGCTCAGCCATGAGTGTTGGGACCCAGACAGAGTTTGTGGTAGAGCCAGGACTCGGGCCCAGGCCCACATGGGGAGATCCAGGCCACCGCTGGTGTGGCCCTGGGTGTGTCAGGAGTGGCTGAGCACCCTGCTCTATGTAGCATGTCCCCTGCCGGGATTCCCACCATCCAACATCTCCAAGCCCACGTTCTGCATAGATGGAGAAACTGAAGTTCAGAGAGGGTAAACAATTTCCGAGAGCCACACAGCATCTCTCTGTGCCAGGCCAGAACCAGTCTACTAGAAACGGGGACATCAGAGCTAGAAGGACCCTGTCATCTGTTACATCAGACTAAACCAAGTGGGGTCTTCTGAGGCCCGGGAAGCAGGAGGGCTTACCCTGGCCCTTGCCCCTGTGAAATGCCATGCCATCCTGTTTGTGGTGAGTCTTTTGTGGCTCATCTCCTCCCTTTACTGTGTGCTCCATGAGGTCAGGAACTCACCATTGACAAGTCCACCACTGTGTCCCTCAGGGTCCCACCTGGTGCCTGTGGACTGGGTGAGTGGACAGTCAGTGGGGGCAGGGGAGCAGGTGCCTTGCCAGGACGGGGGCAGAAATGCCCCTGAAGAAGTGTTTGCAGAGAACCTGCTGAGTGGCCCTGCTCCTTACCTGGCTCCGTGGGGGGCACCCAGAGGAAGGATCCGAGGATAGAGGGGGCACTTACACACCTAGACACACCTAGATGGGGATGAAGCCGTGCCTCACCGGGAGAGGGCATACCCCGGGAGTGTATTCACCGCTGCGGGGCAGGTGGCACAGAAACAGAGTGGACCTGGGCCAGCTGTGTGTCAAGGGCAGGAGGAGGTGAAGCAACAGGTTTGGGGGAAGAGGAAGAGGAGGGAAAGAGAGAAATGGAAAAGAAAGGAGGAAAGGGGGAGAAGGAGGAGGAAAAGGAAAGGAAGGGGAATAGAGGGAGGAAGAAGAGGCTGCAGACCGGTAAACACCAGCCTTGCCCCCCACGCCCGCCAGGGGGTGCTACCCTGAGAGTGAGCGCCTGCCCGCCGGGCAGCCAAAGGACTTCAAGTGGCTCTGCCCAGCAGCGGCTCGGTGGCGATAGGGAGTAGCAGCGAGGAGCGGGGGCGGGGAAGACGTGACAGACACAAGGGAAAATCAACAACACAGGAGCACAGTTCTGGAAGGAAAGAAACGACACCCACCAGAGCCGGGACTCCGGGGTTATCCGGAGTTGTTCCTGTGGGGGACGTGTGGGGATCAGGGCAACCGTGTCCAGCTCGGACCAGCCCCCACGGGAGCCAAAACCTATTCCCAAAGCATCCGCTGGTCTGACTCCTGAGAACGGGTCGCCTCCATTTTAGCCCTGCAGAACCTGAGACCGGGGTCAGGGGAGGAGGGAGTATGCCTGGGATCACAAGCCGGTCACGGCGTGCAGAGCCGGGCATGCACCCAGGGCCCGACGCTCCCCACGACTGTGAGAGGGAAGCCAAGCCAGAAGATGCGGAGCACGCCCTGGAGGCGCGAGGTCTGGCTTCCATCCCGGCTCTGCCGCTAACCGTGGGCTGATCGCCTGTCTTCCCTAGGCTTCAGTTTACCCATCTGTACATTGGGATAATCGGTCTTGCTCTGCGAGGTTCAGGGGGGCGGAGTTCGCGCACGCTCTGCACAGCCTCGAGGGGCGAGGTGCTCGGCGTGTATATGGATGCTGGCTCCCGCGATCTGAGGTCCACCCGGCCTCTACCTAGGAGTCCCCCCTCTCGCCGCTCGCGCGACCCCTGCGCGGACGAGGGGAGCAGGGTCGCCTCCGCCGGGTGCGTTCCCCAGGCCAGCAGGGGAGGGGGCGGCGGCGGAGTGGAGGGGAAGGGAGCCCGGGCCACGGCAGCCCCGGCCCGCCTGACCCTCGAGGGGGTCGCTGTTGCTTCGCAGATCCCTCCCTCGCTCGCTGCCTGTGTCCCTCCCTGCCGCTCCCGCCGCGTCCGCCTTTTGTTCGCGGAGCCGCGCGCCCCCGAGCCGAGGCGGCGGGGCGGGGAGCTGGCGGGGCTGCGCGGGGGGCGGGCCGCGCCGGGCGGAGCCGGGGCCCGGGCCGCAGCCGGACTCGGAGCCCGAGAGAGCGATCGGCGTGCAGGCAGCCGGGGCCCGGGCGCGCTCCGGGGGCGCGGCGAGGCCGAAGGGGCGGGCGCCGGGCGGAGCCGGAGCCGGAGCCGGGGCGCCTGGAGGCGATCGGGCCGCTCTCTCCGAGCCCAGGGCAGCGGAGAGACCGTGCGGCGGGGGTCGGGGCCAGAGCGCAGCCGGGGGGCTGAGGTGGGCCGAGAGGAGCCGCGGCCCCAGCGGCCGGAGGGGCGCCAGGAGCCTCCCACGGGGCGCGGAGGCCGGGCGGGCCCGGGCCATGCGCGCCGCTCGCTGAGGCCGAGGGAGGCCGCGATGGAGGTGCCGGCGGGGGAGTCCCCGGCTCGGGGCTGCGGCCCCCCGCCCGCTCCCGCTCCGGAGAGGAAGAAGAGCCACCGCGCGCCGTCGCCGGCCCGGCCCAAGGACGTGGCCGGCTGGTCGCTGGCCAAGGGCCGCCGCGGCCCAGGCCCGGGCGCAGCCGCCGCCTGCAGCGCCGCGTCCTCGGCGCGGCCCGACAAGAAGGGGCGTGCGGTGGCGTCCGGGGCGCGGGGCTCAGGGACCCGGGTGGCCGGTGTCCGCACCGGGGTCCGCGCCAAGGGCCGTCCGCGTCCGGGGACCGGGCCGCGACCGCCGCCACCGCCGCCCAGCCTCACCGACAGCAGCTCGGAGGTGTCGGACTGCGCGTCGGAGGAGGCGCGCCTGCTGGGCCTGGAGCTGGCGCTGAGCAGCGACGCCGAGTCAGCGGCCGGGGGCCCGGGGGGCGCCCGCACCGGGCAGCCGTCCCAGCCCGCGCCGTCCGCACAACAGCCTCCGCGGCCCCCCGCCTCCCCCGAGGAGCCGTCGGTGGCCGCGTCGTCGGTGGGGAGCAGCCGCCTGCCACTCAGTGCCTCGCTCGCCTTCTCCGACCTCACCGAGGAGATGCTGGACTGCGGGCCCGGCGGCTTCGTGCGAGAGCTGGAGGAGCTGCGCTCAGAAAACGACTATCTCAAGGTGAGGGCGCTGGTGCGGGAAAGGGAGGCCGCGGGGAGGCGCGGGTGTCAGCCCCACCGGCCTGAGGCACCAGCCGGCCCGCTGTCCCACCGCACGAGCTGGGAAAGGGGCCTAAACCCTCAGGGGCTCCCTCACATCCCGCTTCCCGTTGTATCTGGGACACCTCCTGAGGAAGGAACCTGGAAGAGGAGACTGCCCAAAGGACCCTGATTTGGGAAGGGGGGCTTGAGAAAAGTACTTTGGAGGATGCCTAGATGCGGTACTTGGGATGGGGGTGGGTACTTAGTGAGGGGCTGGACCTCTGATTCAGCTGCTCAGAGCCTCCACCCCCAAGCCAGAGGCCAGGCCTTTGGCGGCTCTCCTTTCTGGGACAGGCACTGGTGTGCCGTGCTGCCAGGGAGACCTGTGGCCATCCCCTGCCAAGGAGAGGCCAGAACACCATCCTGAGTCTTTACCCAGGGCTTTCCTGGCTCAGGCCTGTCCCTGCCTGCCTTTCAGGGCGGGTCCGGTTTGAAAGCATTGACATCTGGGAACATCCCCTTGGCTAGAGTCCGACTTCCGCCCTAACGGTCCCACAGCCTGGGAGGATGATGTCGTGGGAGAACCGGTTCAGAGGCAGCTTCCTAAATCCCAGGGTATTATCTTCTGCCCAGTTTGGGACAGACCCTGTACACACAGCAGCTGCATTGGTGCCCCACGGCAGTGCCCATCTCCTTCCCATGTTCCCAGTGAGAGGAGGGAAACACATCTGAAAGGGGCCTTTCCTTTGGCTGGGGGTGGTGGGGACCTGAGAGCTTCCCCGGGAGAGCAGGCTTGGCCCTCACGCTTTCAGTGGACATAAGCACCTGCTGGGTGCAGGCCAGGCTCTGTCTGCCCACTGCCTGGCACCGAGGCAGCTTTAGGGACAGCCCAGCCCTGTGTGTCGATATTGGCCTGGGAAGCTTCATGGGTTCTGCCGCCGCTGTCTGGGCATGGTTTGGAAGAGGCTGAAATGTACCTACTTTTATTAGTTGATGTCCTGGCACAATACCCAGAGCACCCCTGGCCAAGAGCCACCGAGTTCACGGCACTCGGCTAGTTTATGTCTGCCCAGCAACACTTAGCTTTGCACTGTAGCTCTTCTGGCCAAAAGGGTTTCTCTCTCATTAGAGTTTGTAAGGTCTTACTTAACTGTGTCTCCCCCTCCCTATTTTCCCCAGCATCTGCTCTCCAGCGTACGTTTAGTAACTGTTGTAGAATAGAAGGACAGGGTCTGTCTGAATCAGAATAATCTACCCCTTTAGCCTCTAACCTTTCCTCAGGCCAGGGCTTAGTTTTCTCATCTGTTAATTGGGAGGGTAAGCCTTCCTAAAGACCCCATTCGCTGTTGACAATCAGGGGTTCAGTCAGCTCCTATAGTATTCAAAAGCCAGTGGTGAGGAGAAGACAAGTGGAGGGTGGGTAAGAGGAGGGAGACAAGCCAGAAGGAGGCCTGGCCCTGCCCAGTTGGTGCTCTGAGCTGCTTCCAGTACTCCTTGCCTGAGCTGCTCTAAACTCGGACCCCGAGCTCCTCACTCCTGCCTCCTGGCCCCAACTGCTCCCCCTGGCAAGGGAAGATGGGCCATAGAGCTTTGCTTTAGGGTCTCACGCACCCACCCCTGTGGGCTCCTGTTCATTCCAGGAAGTCAGCAGGCAGAGCTCTGGAGTCCCTGTGAGCCACCCATGACTGTTAAGATGGAAAATAGTTCCAGAAGGTTGGGGATTGAGCCTAAGGTCTCACAGGGGCCAGGGCCAGGCTGGGGACCTCCCACTGCCTGGGTCAGGGTGCAGCCTCAATTTCCCCCATTCATGCAGTGTTTCTGGCTTCACGTGCAGGCCTTAGGCCACTGTTAGATCTGGGGTCTGTGCCTTCCTGGCTGTGTGATCTTGGGCCAGTTACTTAATGTCTCTGGACCTCAGTTTCCTCGTTGTATAAAGGGACATCACACATCTTCCAGCCTTAAGGGTTAAATGAGTTATGTGTGCAAACACCACTAGAGCACCTGGCATGTAGCGAGCCTCAGATGAGGGTAATTTCCATCACTGCTATTCTCAAGTGGTATGTGACACATTTCCGTGGGCGCTTATCATGTTCTCTTGTGGACTCCATGGGGGCAGAATAGATCCTCCTCCCCACCTGAAGCAGTCCCAGCCCCTCGTTCATTCATTCACCAACTACTTATTTAAGGCCTACTGTGTACCAGACACTAGCGCAGATCTGAGGATACAGCCATGGGAGAGGATGAAGTGTCTGTTTTCATGGAGCTGTTCGTCTAGTGGGGGAGACTGAGATTAAACAATAGTCATACACTACGTCACAGTACAGATCGTGATAAGGGTGGGGAGGGACACAGTGTGCCGAGAGCACATGAAGCTGGGGCTAGGGGTGCTGAGGGAGGCCAGGGGCTGAAGGATGAGATGGAGCCAGCTGAATAAGAAGCTGGAGTAAGACCATTCCAGGCCAAGGGAAGTAGGAAAAAGCTCGTGGATTTCGAGGATCAGTGCCAAGGCTGGAGAGAGGAAGGAGATTGGATGGAGAGGTGAGCAGGACCAGATTGTGCGGTTACCACTGTGTATACATGGGTCAGTCCCTGAACTTCTCTCCAGCTGCCAGCCTCACAGAGGCAAGATGAAAATCTAGAGGCCATGGATGTGGGCCATAGATGCAGAGGCTATTACAGGAGGTGTTGTTTTGTTCATTCTACAGATGGGTAAACTGTGGCCACAGCGGTGAGGGGACTTGTTCCAGGTCCCAGAGCCAGTTCTCCAGGCAGCCAGGCTTGGAGTAAGAGTACCTTGTACTCTTGACGTGTTTCCTGCCCTCTGGGCCACTTTGCTTCTAAGATGCAGGATCTGAGTTACCAGGAGAAGGACTTCAGATCCCCAGTGTCTTTCCAGCAGGCCTCGTGCTGCCTTGGGTTGAGTCCCACTGAGTCCAGTGGGGCCCTGCTTGAGCTCACCTCCCAGCTGGTGGGCGGCACTGGGAACCATCAACTGGGGAAGACCTTGCGGGTGATGGCAGATCTCCTCTGGCATGAGGCTTACTCTGGGGCCCGAGTGGAAAAAGTGGAAATGGGGCAGCTCTCTGTCAGTGAGACGATAGAAGGAGCTGCTACAGAGAAGGGAGTGAGCTTGCTGTCCGTTGAGTTATTCAGAGTTATTCAACCTTGCATGTTGGATAAAGACATGGGGTTTGTGGAAAGCAGCTGGTAAACGACACAAAATGTGGTGGTTGTGATTACTTGAGGAGGATATTTATGTGGAGGCTGTAGTTGAGTTGCCTGACCTCAGCCAAGGAAGTCTGCAGGTTATTAACTTTTAAGGTTCCAGGATTCTAAGAGACAGCTTTGGCTGCAGGGCAGACACATGGACTGTTTGACCTTCAAAACCCTGGTGGTCTGAAGTCTTCCATCTCCCCATCACCACTAACTGTTGCCCATGCATCTTTTGAGGACATGCCGGGAACCCACCTGGTGTGGATGGAAGAATCTGAGCGTTGGAGCCCAAAGACCTGGTCTAGAGACCTGACTCTGCCATTTACTGTGTGGCCATGAGCAAGTCACTTGGACTCTCTGAGCTTTTTTTTTTTTTTTTTTTCCATCTATAAAATGAAGATGATGGAACCTGCCTGGGCAACTTCATAGGATTGTTTTCAGGAATCAGGGAGGTGTGAATAGATAAGACATTTTGCAAGCAGTGAAATCCCTCATCTTTTAGGGAATTGTTATTATTGTTAGCCAATGAGCAGATAGGATGTCAAAGCCTTCATTCTTGAGGGAGCTGGGAGAAGCCAGGAGGGGGGATCCCCCTAGCTTTAGGATGTTGATAAATCAGGAACTGCTCCGAGGAGGACAGGAAGGAGTGATCACATTCCATACTGTGTGGGCTTCATGAAGCGAGGCCTCGCCACCTTCTTGGAGGTTCTACATGTGAGTGTTTGAAGTGTAGCCAATCTAGATGTCAGCCAGAAGGGCCCAGAGGAAGCATCTAATTCCCCTCCAGTTCCCATTGTACAGTTGGGTAAATGGAGGCTCCTGGTCACACAGCCAGGATTCCAAACCTGGTTGGTCTAACTCTGGGTCCTGTTCTTTCTACAGTCTGACTGGAGCATGAGCTTGTGGTTGCTAACAGCATGTCTAGTCTGGGACATAGGTTGTTGAGAGGAATTCTGTTGTGTGCAGGGCTCCAGGCTAAGACTTGTTGGGACCAAGTAGAGAATGACATCTGCTGGGGCCGAGAACCTGGAGCCTGCAGGCGGTGTGTGGGGGACATGTGCCTGCGTGTGTGTACATGAATATGTACCCTGCACCAGTAGAAAGTGTGATGGGGACCAGGGATCTGAGGTCTTGGAGGAAGTGGTGGGGGTTTGGATCAAGACTTAAGGGTTAGATAATGGTTAGGTTGGAATCCAGAGTGCTGGAATGTTAGAGCTGGCCTGGAGACCCCCAGACCACTGATCCCCGGCCTTCTGTGGTTCTTGCTCACAAATGCTATCAACTATTAGATCATTTCCAGTGTGCCAGGCTCTGGGTTAAGTAAGTCCTTTACTCCTCACAGCAATCCTGTGTGGAGGGTTCTGATATCAGACCCATTTGACAGATGAGGAAACCGAGAGGTTATGTAATGTGCCCAAGATTGCACGGCTGATATACTTGGGAACCTCACTAGACAACCCCAAGGAGCTCCCTTCCCCAGTCTCTCTTCCACCCTCTCCCATGCAGGAGGCAGCTTGTGCCTCCAAGTTTCCCAGAGCAGGGTTCTCGTCTGGTTTTGCTAGTTATAAGCTGTGTGGCTCTGGGTGAGATTCTCAGTCTTTCAGAGTCTGTTTTTCCTTCTGAAAAATGGGCGATAAGCATGCCTGCCCCAGGGTCATGGGGACCCTTTTCTGAGTGATGATATAGATCTAGTGCACAGTAAATGTTAGTGCCTGTCCTGGTTGTCACCATTCCCATACCTGCTTCTCCAGACATTCATTCACTCATTCATTCATTCATTCAACACTTATTTTCCAAGTGCCTCCTAGGTACCAGGCCCTGTGCCAGGTGTCTGGGGCAGTAACCCACAAGTTGTGAAGCTCTCAGTTCCTGGGAGCTGTAGGGGGAGGGCTCCAGTATATCTGTCACTGTTGGGGGGAGAGGAGTGGTCACCATGGTCAGCAAAGCTCCTGGCTAGTCCCTGCCGTGAGTCCCAGCCCTCCCTGTGGCAGCTGAGAGGTGGCCTGAAAGAAGCTGCTCTGAGAACTGGGTCTTTAAGGATCCTCAGCTGGTCGCCTGTCATGGGGGGAGGGGGGCAGCTCCAGCGAGATGGAGAATGAGCTGCAGAAGGTGAGACGGCTGCTGCTGAGGCCTTAGCGGGACCACGAAGCTACCAGGGCTCCCAGCATTCCTTACAGAGGGGTTTGGCCTGTGTCCCTGGGCACACTCTTTCTTGCACACACAAACACATGTACACATATTCACAGCGTCTGCTCAGAGATCCGCGACCACTCACATATGTCTCACATACACATCCAGGGACATGCTTGTGCTGTCTGTTTGCAGAAGCACGCCTCCAGACTTATTAAGAAGGAGACCGGCTCAGAGAAGTACACAAACCCATGCAAGATACACCACCTCCTGTCTCATCACACCCGCAGTTATCAAACAGACACAACAGAGACTCACACCATCTAGGAGACTGCTGGCTCAGAAACACACCCTTACATACCCCCAGACACACTTGGCCATGTCCCAGAGATGGACACACCCTGGAGACACCATCAGACATATCAGAAGCACACGTGTGTATGCGGGCGCACACACAAACCCACCCAGAGTCATTACACACAGGTGCTCGCATCCGTGGAGATCCACAGATACGCCCCTGCCAAGCGGGCTCAGACACAGCTCATCACCCAGCCACCCACGCTGCCTCTCCCACAAAGAGAGCAAGCAGCAGAGGTCCTTGCACGCCCGGGGCTCATAGACACACACCCAAGAGACACACGTGAGCAAGACATGTAGCTATGTACATAGAAGCAGGATACGAGCACAGAGCACTCAGATGTCAGACCTGTAGCATTTGCTAACAGGAGCCAAAGACCCACAGACCAGGTTACCCAGACACACACACACACACAAACTGGCTGTGACATTTCAGCTACACAGAAACACAGGAAATCCTGGCCCGTGTCTCCCTGGAGCTCGTGTGTACAAACTACTGTTTTCAGCTCCTCCACGAGGCTTCCTTCCACTAGGCTGCTGGGAACAGTGAGGAGTGTGGCAGGGGCTTGATTTTGCAGTCTTCTGGATCTGGGGGTCCTAGGAGCCTGGCTGGGGCTGAGTGGTATGTAGGCAGATAAGGGGCTGGCAGGTCACCAAGGTGGAGAAGATGCACCAAAGGCCCTCAGGCCCCGGACACCCAGCACTTGGGCCTGGGCCCAATGAGCTGAGTGAAATGGAGCAATTGTCAGGCCTGCCAGCGCCCAGGGGCAACTCCCTTCTAATTTCCTTGGAATTTCCTGCTTGCCCTCATCTCCCGCCTCCTCCCCCTCCCCCTTTGCTGGGGACTGTGGAGGACCATGCCACTGCCATCCCTAAAGGGTGCCTGATTCTGCCTGGGAAAAGGAGGCCAGGATAGAGAAGGTTGGAGGACATGTGAGCACTCAGAGGAGGTACCTGGGAGACTTCCTGGAGGAGGAGGCATTAGAGTTGAGGAGTTAGCCTTGAATGACTGCCTCTGTGTCCAGCTGCTGGGACCGTGCCTGGCACATCGTAGGGACTCAATAAATATTTGTTGCATGGTTGAATGAAAGGCAGTGATCAGGGTCTGCAGGTGGGCTGCAGGCCGGCTGCAGGCTTAAAACAGAAGAGCTGGAGGGAGTTGGGGGGGGGCAGTGGTGAGGGAGAGGCTGGGAAGGGGAGTTGGGCCTGCTGGGGAAGGGCACTGAATGCCGAACTGAGCTGAGGCATTGTGAACACCTTGCTGGGAGGGGGCCGTGTTGACCTATAGCAGAGCTAGGAGCTGCCTCCTTTCCATGTCTGTAGCACTGGACACAAGGTCCCAGGGCCTCTCGGGAGGGAGGTGGACAAATTCACCTTTGGGATCAGGTCTGGGACCAAACCTTGCTTTGTCACCTCCTCCCTGTACATGAACCCCATGTGCAAGGCCCCCTCATCAAGCCTCAGTCTTCCTATCTGTAAAATGGGAACTTAATCCCTTTCTTGCAGAGCACTTGGGAGGATTAGTATTCAAGTATATGGCACATCCAGCACTGTCCTGGGCACAGCGGAAGGGAGGGAGCCCCATGTCCTGTGTAGCCTCTGGGGCAGAGAGAGTTCCGCAGGGGAGGGGCTTGGCTAAGTTCTAAGCAGAGGCCTGACCAGCAGCCAAGCTTATTACTAAGGTCATTGCCCCGGGTGCCCCATAGGCGTGACCTCATCTGCAGTCACATTCTCTTCCTTCTGGTGCCAGAAGGAACTTGGAGCTGGGGTGAGGAAAGAGCTAGAGACTCTGGGGTGTTCTGGGCCAGGCTGGCCCTGGCATTCACTGGAGACCCACAGGTCAGCAGATGGCACTGGCCTCCCTGAGGAATGGCAGGGAGTCAGAGAAGGTGGGAGCAGCAGGCCAGCCTTTCCTTTCTCTGCGGTCCAAGGTGGTGAAGAGCACTGTGGTCTAGAGCCGAGCCCACCTGGGCTTGAATCCTGGTTCCGCCTTTTCCTCTATGAGCTTTGCCTTTATAAGCCTCAGTCTCTTCATCTGTAAAATGGGGATGCTGATCCTCCTTTGCTGATGGAGGGTTGCCTTTGGGGTCCCACATTCTAAGACTGGGGTGAATAATCTCCCATTGCCTGCACCGCAAAGAGAAGCTCGGGCTCCAATAGAAAAACTCTTTTGGGTCCTGTGGCTAGGCTGGACCAGTTAAACATCTTTCCCCTGGTTTTGCCCCAGATCCACATGGGATCTTCTGGGTCAGTTGCATCAGCCTCTCCCCTCCACACCCGTCCTGGGCCCTGCCCAAGTGCCTGGGTGGCCTGTGTGGTCCTGCCTTTCTCAGCCTCACCTCACCCCTGCTTCACCCAAGTTCTGAGTGCTCCATGCACCCCAAGCCTCTATCCCTGCATTCTTCCCACTGCGGGGGCCTTTGTACTGTAGTTCCCTCCTGCCTCCCTTGGTTTCCTCCTCCACCTTCATGTGTTCAGCTCCAGGCCAGGCTCCTGTGTTAGACACGTAGGGGCTTCCTATAGGCTCCTTTGGGGTATTTACCTCTACAGTAATTAGATTATTAATGGGATAATTACAGGTTTCACTCCAGCCCCTCCCCCTGTGTGCTCTGCATGAGGGCAGGGATCTTACCAGGGTGGGACTTAACCCCTTCCTTTCACACAAGTGTAAGTAAACTGAGGCTCAGAGAGGTTAAAGGGCTTGCCAAAGGTCACACAGCCTACAAGTGGCAAGAGGCAGAAGGACTGGGGTCTCGTGATGCTCTTTGCTCAGAGATTTGGCTGTAGCCCAGAAGCCCTTTGGGGGATGTTTTAAACACATCCAGATCCAAAAGCTGCCTTCCTTCCTGTCGACAGAGAAAGGACAGGAGGGACACTGTCAGGTGTCCCCGCTGTGAGTGCCCCCCAGAGGCATCAGGGACTGCGGAGGTCTCCCTGCTCTGGCGCGTGAGGCCTGGAATGGGGCAGTGACAAGCCAGGCCTGGCCTTGGTGGGCAGTGGTCTCTGGGCATCTCCTCCCTGCCCACTCCCTCCACGCACGCACACACACACACAGCTCCCCACCAGAGAGAGTGTCTGTGGTCTTATGCACAGAGCTGTGCCACATCTGGGAGGCTCACTCCTGATTGCCTTTGGAGCCTTCATCTTCCTGAGCCTCTGTTTGCTTATCTGTAAAATGGGCATAAAGTAATAGCACTTTCCTCAAAGGGACTGTCATTGAGATAACAGACATTCATTCAGAGCTCAGCCCGGTGTCTGGCACATGGTAAATCCTTGTAAATGTTAGCTATTATGATTCTTACTATTGTCCCATTATAGAGACTGTCTAGTCTAGTTTACTAGAGCTCAAATTGGAGTCAAATCCTGGCTGTGCCATTGAACTGTGACTTTGAGTTGACCTTTCTGACCTCAGTTTCTCACCAGTCAGTGGGGTGGCTGGGGATACAGTGAGATAGTATGTGCAACCTGGCACGTGCCTGGCACGGGGGGAGTGCTCAGCGAGCTCAGTGCCTGTTACTGTTTATTGCTGTCTGAGAGGTAAGTTCAGGACCTGTCTTCCCTCATGACCCTGTGGGTCACTGGGACCAGGCAGCCTCCATGCCAGTGGGAGGGGGCATTGTGTAGCATGGCTGTGCCTGTCTGGGATCCTGGCCCTCCTCTTCCAGGACCTTTGACCCTGACTCCCCTAAAACTAGAGCCGAGCCTCCAGGCAAGGAGGCTAAGCTGGGAGGCGGGAGCCCAGAGTCCCTCCCTGCTTGACTCTGTTCAGTCTGGGGGACTATGGGGTTGTCCCCAGTCCCTCTCTAGGCTCAGTGTCCCTGCTTATGAAGGGATGGAGTCTCTGGGTTCCCCTCCGCCTGCTGCTACTCCCACAGTCTTGGCTTTTGAGCTGGGAGGGAAGTGGAGCTCTGCAGAGCCTTCTGCCCTCCTTGGGGTCCAAGTGTGAAGATCTCATCTGGAGCCTTGACAGACCCTGGAGGACAGGCAGAAGGGACAGCAGATGGCTGCCCTGGCCTCTCGGGGGGCTGGCATGCCGCCCTTGTGGCCACTGCTGGTCCAAACTGCAGGTCAGCCCTTCCGGGCTAGGGTGAGTGGCCCGGGCCAGAGCCAGGGTGGCAGATGGGCAGGCAGCCTGGGCTTTGGCCTGAGGGAGGGACCGTGGGGGGCAGGGTGGTGTGGGAGAAGGCGGGCCAGGCAGAGGCTCCCGCAGAGTGAAGGTTCTGGGTCCCTTAGCTCAGCAGTCATTCTTCCTGGGTCTGTTGCCCATTGGTGGGTTGGGTCCCTAGAACCTGGGCAGGAGGTGATAAATTTGGGTAAGGTTTGAAATTGGGCAGGGACACAGTTGGGCTGGGACCTGTGATACGCTCCTTGAAAGAAACACAGGGTTGAGATGGACACAATGGGCTTAGAAGGGTCTGGAAGGCTTCTCTGAGGAGGTGACATTTAATTGGAGGCTTCAAGTAGGACGGGGAGCCGGTAGTGGGAGATGCAGGGGAGGGGAATCCAGGCAGAGGCTTAGAGGTAGGACAGGCAAGGTGTCTTCTGGATGCTGGGAGAAGACCCGAGTGGCTAGAGTGTAGCCAACAAGAGGAGGAATGGGGAGAGATGAAGATGGACAGGTAGGCGGGATCAGGCTTCTGTTTTGCTTTCAGGTCCGGTGATTTACATACCATAAAATGAGTTTTGACAAATGCACACAGCTCTGTTAACCACCACCACAATCAAGACAGAACCATCGACCCCCAAAATTCCCCCGTGTCCCTTTGTAGTCAGTTCCTCCCTCCTCCCCCAGCCCCTTGCAACCACTGATCTGTTTTCTGTCCCTATAGTCTTGCCTGTTCCAGAGTGTCATGGAAATGGCTTAATACAGTACGTAGCCAATGGAGTCTGACTTCCTTCACTTAGTATAATGCATTTGGGCTCCAACCACGTGGTTGTGGGTACTGGCATTTCCTTCCTTTTTATTGCTGAGTAGTATTCCATTATATGGATGTACCACTGTTTAGCCATTCACCAGTTGAGGGACATTTAGGTTGTTTCCAGATTTTGGCGATCATTGGAGGGTTTTAAACAGGAGAGTAGCAGTTTACAAAAAATCACTCCATGTACTAAGTGAAGAACAGATTAGTGGGGAGCAGACTGACCATCATGGGGACTAAATCCAGTGATTTGGTGATGAATCTGGCCCACCATAGTTACTCACTAATTGTTCATACAAAACGGCTGTGCTCTGAGGTAGCCAGGGAGGCTTCTTGGTGGAGGTGGCATTTGAGGTGGAGCAGTGAGGAGGTGGGAGACAGATGCAGAATGGAAGGAGGCCCAGGCAGTGCAGAGTCCCTGTCAGAGCTGGGTGGGCTGAGACCCCGGCTCCCTGCTCCCGACCCAACCTTAGTATCCCAGGGTTTCTAGAATGTGTTGTGCAGGGCCCAGATCAGAGTTCCCTGGGGACGCTGGGTGAACAGGCCCCTCCCAGCGTCCACCCTAGCCCTGTGGGGGCTGATTCTCTTGGGTGGGAGTTGGCCAGGGGACCTCTGCGCTGGAACAGTCTCTTCCTTGGTGGCTGGTAAGAGGCTGCCTCCTCGTGCCTTCAGGAGCCTCCTGTCCCCCTGGTTCCTTCCCTGTCCCCTGTGGGCCAGCTGGGAGCTGTTGCTGAGGCTCACCCACCCGTTGCTGCTTGCTGTGTTTCTGCAGAGGGGCTTCGTGTTTGGTCACTTTCACCTCCAGCCCCATGGGTCGGGAGACCTTCTCACCATCTACATTTCCAGACCAGTTCCATCAGACCCAGGCATCTGGAGTCAATGTGAGTGTTCCAGTAGCCCCACATCTCACCCCCCCTTCCATCCTCATTGTGCAGAGATTAATCATTTTACATTCCTGTAGGTTTCCTGCAGAAAGCATTCTTTCCTGGAACATTTTATTTTGCTTTGGCCGCACCGAACGGCTTGCAGGAGCTTAGTTCCCCCACCTGGGATCGAACCTGGGTCCACAGCAGTGGAAGCACCGAGTCCTAACCACTGGACCGCCAGGGAATTCCCTGGAACATTTTATTTATTAATTAATTTATTTAAACTTTATTTTTATTTATTTATTTTGACTGCGTTAGGTCTTTGTTGCCGCATGCGGGCTTTCCTCTAGCTGTGGCGAGCGGGGGCTACTCTTCGTTGCAGTGCGCGGGCTTCTCATTGCGGGGGCTTCTCTTGTTGCAGAGCACGGGCTCCAGGTGCGCGGGCTTCAGTAGTTGTGGCTCTGGGGCTCAGTAGTTGTGGCTCGCGGGCTGTAGAGCGCAGGCTCAGTGGTTGTGGCGCACGGGCTTAGTTGCCCCATGGCATGTGGGATCTTCCCGGACCAGGGCTTGAACCGGTGTCCCCTGCATTGGCAGGCAGATTCTTAACCACTGCGCCACCAGGGAAGTCCCTCCTGGAACATTTTAAATGTGGCGTGAAAGCGGAGCTCTGCTTCTCCAGCTTTATGCCCTGATGGTGGAGAGCGAGAGTCTGGGGTGGCGACCCAGACCCCACAGATGAGGCGGCTCCAGAGGGAACACAGACTCCATCTTATTTTGTGCCATGTGCTGAGAGTAATTCTCAGAATAATGTTTTTAAATGTTTAAAACAAAATATAAAGGAAAGCAAGCATATTGAAATATAGTTATCAAAGTATATTTTTTAAATTATGATATAGTAATATGTGTGTTTATTAACTCATAAGATCTGGAAACAGGTCTGTTAACTACTGTAATTTCAAAGTACTGATGAGTGTATACAATATTTTGACGTTTCTGCAACAACTGTTATGGGGTATGAAAATATCTGTGGTTTCTTTTGGTGCCAAAGCTATAAGTACTGCTGATACAACCGTGGCTTGTCCAGAATAGAAGGAAATGTTAATTTTTAGTTAGCATTAGTGAAAGTAAAGACGTGATTTTTTTTTTCCCCTTCCCATCCAAGTTCATGGACTCCCTGCGTTCTGGTGCAGATGAAAGAGCCTGAAGTCTGCAGCCCGAGTCCCGCTTGGACGTGTCTCTGTGTGACCCTGGACACAGCCCACCTCCCCTGTGCTCCTCTGCTGCTCTTTGCCTCTAGAACAGAGGTGGTGATTCCTGTCCTGCCTGTCCGTGGGGCTTCTGTGAGGACCCGTGAGATGATTCACATGGAATGTCTTTGTAAACTGTGAAGCCCCGTGCTGCCATGCAATGCCACGCTATTATTAACGGTAGTGTGAGCTCATGTTTGGCCCTCCGGCCCAGTGTGGACCAAAAGACTCTTCCTGGCCAATTCCCTCAGGATTCCTGGGAACCAATCCGTTTCGGGGAGCGGATCTGCCCCTGAGAGGCTGATTCCTGCAGGCTGACCTCATGGGTCGTTAGGGGATGTGAGGGAGGATGGACAGAGGTGTACTTGTGGGCAGGGAGTGGGTGGGTGAGCTGAGGTTTGAGAGACCCTGCCCATCCTCCTGAGGTGGCATGGGGGTCTGAGGCCAGCCCTGGAGCAGCCTAGGCTCTCCCTGACTCTTTGTAGCTGACCTGGGGCTGGGATCAGGAGGGCCTGCCCTGTCTGGGCTGTGAGAGAGGCTGGGCAGGGCAGAAGCCATACTCCTTTCATTCATTCATCTACCCACCCATAGACAGTGATGGGTGCCTGCTCCGTCCCATGTCCTGTCCAGGGCTGTGCTGGGGACCAGACACGAGTCAGACCCAGCACCTGCCCTCCCCGCCAGCTCTTGGGGAAGATAGACTTGAAGACGAGCAAATGCGACCTAAAGTTGTTAGCACAAGAAGAATGGAGTTCAGAGGGTGGGGTTTGAATCAGATTGGGGGAGGAGGGAATACTCTGGAAGGATGAGAAAGTTAGCAGTTAGCCTGGCAAAGGCTCTCAAGCAGAGGGAATAGCCCAAGCAACCCTGGGAGTAGAACACACAGTTAAGATGCACTGGCCCAGGGTTACAGGGCTTGTTTGGATTCCAACTCCACTGCTCCTTTGCTTGAGCAGCTCTGGGAAACTTCTGAGCCTCAGTTTCCTCATCTGCAAAGTGGGAACATTTTCCCTACCTACCTCACAGAGCTGGTAAGGGTCAAACTATTGTGCATGTACTGTGCTTGGACTGGGCCTGGTAATTAGTGAGCTTCCCGATAGGTGGTGGCTATTTCCTGGTTGTGGTGTACCTGGACATGGAGGGCAGAGGCAAGACAGAAGTGAGGAGGAGACCTGGGGTGGGTGGGGGGGCGGTGGGAGAGGGGTGTGCTCAGATTCCAGGGTAAGAAGCTTGGACCTAACGCAGAGACCAGTGGGAACTAGTGGAGGAGATAGAAAGCTATCTGCTTTTTTTTTTCCAAGTTTTTTCCAATAAACAGGTATTACCTCTATAATCAGAGCAAAATAAACATTCTCTGTAAAGGGAAAGGCTGACTACCCTGGCAGCAGCGTGGGTGCCCGATCCTGTCCCCCGTCCTCCCCGCTTCACTCCCTGTTCTCAGTCCAGGTTAAATAATCAGGTTAAGCTTCAAGGGGAGGAGAGGTTACCTTGAAGGAGCGGCCGGAGGGGATGGGTTTGGAGGCCTGGCAGGCTGTGCCTGATCTGAGCACCTTTGCTCAGCTTCTTTAGTCCGGACTTTCTGACTGGGGGGGGTGGGGGGGGGGCGGGGGAGGGCGGGGGGCGGTTTGAGAATCGGGGGCCCCTGGGCTCTGAGGTGGGCACTGCTGGGCAGTGTGGCCTCTTCCTGTCTGCAGTGGGGGATGAAGTCTGGGTTTCCCCACCGACGTTGGGGGGTCTCCGACAACCTTGTTGTATAGCCACTGGGCTGGCTTAGTTCAGTGGTGTTGGCCCCCTCTCTCCGCATTTCCCCGCGGCTGGGGTGAGAGGCTCAGTGGACACTGAAATGTCTTTTTTTTTTTTTTTTTTTTAAGGAGGAAACTTTTTTTTTAATTAATTTATTTTTTTAAAATTTTTGGCTGCGTTTGGTCTTTGTTGCTGAGCATGGGCTTTTCTCTAGTTGCGGTGAGCGAGGGCTACTCTGTTGCCATGCGTGGGCTTCTCATTGCGGTGGCTTCTCTTGTTGTGGAGCACAGGCTCTAGGCGCACGGGCTTCAGTAGTTGCGGCACATGGGCTCAGTAGTTGTGGCTCGCAGGCTCTAGAGCGCAGGCTTAGTAGCTGTGGCGCACGGGCTTAGCTGCTCTGCGGCATGTGGGATCTTCCCGGACCAGGGCTCGAACCCGTGTCCCCTGCATTGGCAGGCAGATTCTTAGCCATTGCGCCACCAGGGAAGCCGCACTGAGCTGTCTTTGAAGGGAAGCCTGAGCTCCCCACCCCCCACCCGCCGGCGATTCCCTACCAGCTCCCTCGGTTGGATCAGACAGTCCCTGGATGAAGTCCCGGGAGACTGGGAGGCTCGGTGAGGTCCAAGAACCTCTGGAGGGAAGCAGAGTCCTACCCTCGGCCCCCTCCCCATGTCCCAGCAGCCCCTTTCCCAGCCCCCACCTCAGACCCCGAAAGCTCAGCTTCTGCTGCACACATCCCAGCAGACCCAGCCGTGCGAGCCACAATTCAGCCTTTGTGGACTCACCCTCTCACGTGGATGGTGCCAGGAGGGGCTGACCACATTCTGCCTGCAGCTGGGACAAGCCCCCGGGGGGCCTGGGCCCCCCTTGGCCACCACGGAGAGATGGAGCTGGCATGAATGCAACATCCTGCATTTTCAGAAATGGACTGTGGTGAAGGGCAGGCCTGGAGAGACAGCTGCTCATGTGAGAAAGGTCATTCATTCATTCACTTCTTCAATAGATGCTTATTGAGACCCTGCTCTGTGCCAGGCTCTGGGCTGAGGACTTGTGTGCTGAGACACGTGACTCTTGTGCATTTAAGGAAAGAGACTGGAAGGAAGGGACTTCCCTGGTGGCACAGTGGTTAAGAATCCACCTGCCAATGCAAGGGACACGGGTTCGAGCCCTGGTCCGGGAAGATCCCACACGCCGTGGAACAACTAAGCCCGTGCGCCACAACTACTGAGACTGAGCTCTAGAGCCTGTGAGCCACAACTACCGAAGCCTGTGTGCTTACAGCCCGTGCTCCGAAACAGGAGAAGCCACTGCAATGTGAAGCCCGTGCACTGCAACGAAGAGTAGCCCCCGCTCGCCGCAACTAGAGAAAGCCCGTGCATAGCAACGAAGACCCAATGCAGCCAAAAAAGGCCTGCCCTTCACCATTAAAAAAAAAAAAAAAAAAGACTGGAAGGAAACACCCTGCATTAGAGTCACTCGGGGGCCCCCATTTCCAGGGTTTCTGATTCAGTAGTTCTCAGTTAGGGCATGAGGATTTCTGACAAGTTCCCCCCCGCAGTGTTGCTAATGCTGCTGGTCCAGGGACCACACTTTGAGAACCACTGTGATTCAAGACCAGGTGGAGGAATGATGAGTGGTTTATGTTTTCTGTTTTCAAAACTGTCTTTATGATTGTCATTTACTTTTTTTAATAATTTTTTTTATGATTAACATTTTAAAATATTTATTTATTTATTTTTGGCTGCGTCGGGTCTTCGTTGCTGCATGCAGGCTTTCTCTGATTGCAGCGAGCGGGGGCTGCTCTTCGTTGCGGTGCACGGGCTTCACATTGCGGTGGCTTCTCTTGTTGCGGAGCACGGGCTCCAGGCGCGCGGGCTTCAGTAGTTGTGGCTCATGGGCTCTAGAGAGCAGGCTCAGTAGCTGTGGCACACGGGCATAGTTGTTCCGTGGCATGTGGGATCTTCCCGGACCAGGGCTTGAACCCGTGTCCCCTGCATTGGCAGGCGGATTCTTAACCACTGCGCCACCAGGGAAGTCCCATTATTTACTTTTATAAACAGAAAAATCAGTTTTTTTAAAAAAATATTTATTTATTTGGCTGCATCGGGTCTTAGTTGCGGCACGCGGGATCCTCGTTGCGGCACGTGGGCTTCCCTCTAGTTGTGGCACTCGAGCTCTAGAGTTCGCGGCCTCAGTAGTTGCGGTGTGCGGGCTCTCTAATTGTGGCACGTGGTCTTAATTGCCCCGTGGCATGTGAGATCTTAGTTCCCCAACCAGGGATCGAACCCGCATCCCCTGCATTGGAAGGCGGCTTCTTAACCACTGGACCACCAGGAAGTCCCGAAAAAATCAGTTGTTTAAAAGTTAGAAAAGTAAGTGGTCCCCAAAAATGACTCCAGTGCCCTGGGTGTGGTCCTGTGTTGTGGGATGTCACCTCCCATGATCTAAATGTCATACATCTTTTAATGTAGCCCAGCATCATTAGCTTGTGCATCCCCTGCACTTCCCTTTGGCTCACCCTGCACTTTGGGTCCACTCCGACCCCCAAGTCCTCCCTGTCAACATGTTCTGTAAATACTATGGTGAGGATTTGAACACAGGCCCATCTGGAGGCTGGTTTAGCTTGGATTTAGCCAACTGGCCCACACTTCCTGAGTGCTGTTTCCTTTATGCTTCCTTAATCTTGCCAGCTGAAATGAGTGTGGACCCCTCACTTCCTCATTTCTTTAACTGGTGTGATCATTGACTGTCCCACTTCCTCCTTCTCCACTTTTAGTTCTGTCTGCTTGGCATGGGGGGGAGGTTGAGTCTGTGTATATATTGGGGTAGAGGTGGGGGTCCTGATGAGGTGACCATTCCTCTGCAGCTTGCTGCAGGCAGAATCATTCACTTTGTGGGGTGCTGCTGAACCCACCCCCCACCAACCTGGAGCGAGGCTGTGGTGCCAGGTGGGAATCAAACCCTTCAATTGCTGGTGGGAATGAGACAGTATCTGTTGGGGTTGAGAGAAGCAGATACCCTGTCGTCCCCTCTGTCTTCCTTTCCTGTGTTCAGAACCATTTGAGAAATAGTCCCAGGAGTAACTGGGTACAGATGGATATAAAAACCTCCATGAACTTTCATACTAAGAACCAGCCTGAAGGTGCCACTTCCTAACCCTGAATTAAACCAACGCATCCAGTCTCAGGGGCGCTGGGAACCCCAGGCCATTCCCCCGTAGGGAGCCACCCATTTTCTTTGGGGAAAGGGAGGCTCAGCGGGCTGGTGAACCCAGCTCTCCAGATTGCGGTCCCTCTCCAGGGCCTGCACAGTGGTTTGTTTGTTTGTTTGCTTCTTGGACCCACCCCGCTTTCCCATCAGCACCATTTCTAGGTGCTTTCTGTGACTCCTCTGGGATGCCTTTGGCAGGTCATTCATCTCCTGTGACTCGGTTTCTCTTTTTAGTGTACAATCTTATTTAATCCGTTCAATCACACTAAGGGCAGATATTATTATTTCCATTTGTGACTCAGCTTTCACATCTGCTGTTAGACATAGTAATCATCCATTTCTTCTCCTGGGTCTCCCCGCTCATCCCCCTACACTTTGTGTCTAATGATTGTTTCACGTTGGTATGTCTTTTTGTGATTGTTTACCTAACAAGACATGCCTTCATGCACTCAGTATTTGTTGGGAGCCTGCAGGATGCTGGGCCCTGTGCTGGGTGTGGGGCATACAGCGGGGAGTGAGGTAGATGTGGGGAAGCCCCCCAGGCACTCACGGTCTCTCTGGGAGACAAACTCTTAAATGAAGAATTGCTGATATACCCATGATGACAAAGGGGAAGTGAAGGACATCTGGGAGTTGATGACAGAGGTGGTCAGGAGCTGCCCTGAGGAAGTGAGGTCATCCCCCTCAACCCCCTCCACTTAAAACCCAGACTCAGATTCTTTACTCAACCCTTCAAGGCCCTGGATGGCTGACCCCTGTCAGTTTCCCCAGCCTCACCTTACCCCTGTAGCTACCCTGGCTGCCTTGCTGTATCTTGACACACTGAGCTCTTCCCTGCCTCTGGGCCTTTGCACACACTGCTCCCTGCCTCTCTCTCTGCATGGCTGTTCCTTCTTGCCTCAGCTCAAATGTCCCTTTAGAGGTGGCCTCCCCGACCTTGTCCTCTAACATAGCACCTTCCCCCATTACTCTTTCATATTACCCAGGTGTTTTGGTTCTGGTTTTTTGGTTTTTTGTCTTCACAGCTCTTAATAGTATCTGAGGGGTTTTTTTATCTTTCAGTTTACTGTGTGTCTTGCCAATGAGACATGGGGCTCCATGCAGACAATACAGAAAGGGCCACGTTTGTCTTGGTCACCACTCTCCTTCCCCACCCCCTGTGCCTGCACAGAGCCTGGTACACAGTTGGTGCTCATAAATGCTTGTTGAATGAGCCTCTTCTGCTTCCCCAGTGTATTACTTTCCTATTGCTGCTATAAGTTACTGCGAATTTGACTTAAAACAATCCCAGATTATTGTCTTATAATTCTGGAGGTCAGAAGTCTGAAAGCCAAGGTGTTGTCAGGGCTCCATCCCAGTAAAGGCTCTGGGGAGAATCCATTCCCTTTCCTGCTTCTAGAGGCTGCCTGTATTCCCTGGTTCATGGCCCTTTCTCCGTCTTCAACATACATCACCCCAACCTCTGCCACATCGCCTTCTCCCACTCTGAGCCCCTTGCCTCCCTCTTATACGGATGCTTGTAATTACACTGGGCCCACCCAGATAATCCAGCAAAATTTCCCAATCTCAAGATCCTTAATCACATTTGCAAAATCCCTTTGCCATGTAAGGTAACATATTCACAGATTCTGGGAATTAGGACGTGGGCATCTTGGGGGGCCATTACGCAGTCTGCCACACCCAGAACCCCCGAGGTGTGCCTAGGGCAGCATCTAGTGTGCCCTGCACTCAAGTACCCTGGCCACTGCCATAGGGCCCAGCGACCTGACCTCTCCTTCCCTCTGCAGGACGAGATTGAGGAGCTGCGGGCAGAGATGCTGGAGATGCGGGACGTCTATATGGAGGAGGATGTGTATCAGCTGCAGGAGCTGCGGCAGCAGCTGGACCAGGCCAGCAAGACCTGTCGCATCCTGCAGTACCGGCTGCGCAAGGCTGAGCGCCGCAGCCTCCGCGCTGCCCAGACTGGCCAGGTGGACGGCGAGCTCATCCGTGGCCTGGAGCAGGACGTCAAGGTAAGCCCAGGGCCCCCCCAACCCTCACAGGTGCCCTTGCTGGGCGGTAGGACCATGAGCCTGAGTGCCCAGGTCAGCTCACTCCTCATGTGTCCTTGGGCAAGTTCCATCATCTCTTTGGGCCTCAACATCCTCATCTGTGAAATGGGGATCCCTAGGAACTGATAGGCCATCTACCACGGTTGTCCCAAAGTGGTATCGTAAGATGATACCTACGAACAGCAGCTGCTGTGTGAGTATGAGCCACACACCTGGTGCTGGGCTCCAAGTTATCCGTGCATAGTTCCATGGAGGTTTCTTCCTTGCGCTGATGGAGAGTAGTGAAGGTCTGGAGTTGAATAAGGCTGATTTAAATCTTGGCTTCAATATGCCCTAATTTTATGATTTTGAGCAAGTCACCTAAGTTTCAGTTTCCTCATCTGTAAAACACGTGTAACGGCAGCCCCGGCCTCACAGGGTTCTATGAGGATCAAATGAGATCAGGTAGGTAAGAGGTCACTGTAGGCACTCGAAAAGGTTAGCTAATAATTATTATTATTATTGTCATTTTCCAGATAAGGAAAGTGAGTCTCAGAGAAAGGAAGTACCTGTCCAAGGTCATGTGACCCTCCGTGTAGCTGGCAGAGCTCAGACTCATCAGCCTCCCATGCTTGCTGCCTGACCTTGCTGCTCTTGGCCTCAGAGAGCAGGAAAGGGATGGCCTGGAGGCTGGCAGATGGGGCTTCCAGAAGAGAAATCTGCCCTGCCTGTCTGTATGAGCCCTGGTCTGGGGGCTGAGAACTCCAGGGGACCCGGCCCAGCACCCTGCTCTCAGAACTCAGCCCAGTGTTATCTAGGGATGTAGGAGCTGGGGGTAGGGACATCTGGCACAGCCTGGGCACCTGTGGAGTCTTCCTGCAGGGGTGACCTCTTGAGGTGAGGCCTGAGGTGGAAGAAGGGATGTTGAAGGAAGAGGGCCCCTGTAAGGGGAGGTGAAGAGTGAGCAACAGACCCACACTGGCCTTTGCGTCTCCCATTGTCTTGCATGTGCCGTGGGCACAGTGGGATTGTAGGTCTGCTGTACAAGTGAGGAAACAGCTCAGAAAGGTTATATCTCCAAGGCCAAAGTGCACCTGTACCTGCGAAGGCAGCTCTTGGGATAAATTGTTATACAAATATTCAAATTCCAGGTACCAGATTGAGAGGGTGTGGGGTGAGGGAGAGCCCTGGAAGCTTAGAGGAATCTGAGTTTGCGTCCAGGTAGCTGGGGCTTTGGGGCGAAGACACCGAAAAGTCAGCCTTAGATGAGGAAGGGGTGGAGGAAGGCTGGAGCTGGGAGCAGACTGGCTGGCTTGCCTCTGTGGGAGGAGCTGAGAGCAGCTGGTGTGTGTGTGTAGAATGGGGAGGGGGGGAGGCCCTCTGGAGTCTGGGCGGAGGGGAGCGGCCCCTTCTGTTGGGATTTGAACTAGCCAATCAGCAAGTGGCTTGGCCCCTTCCCTCCCTCCTCTCCCTGCGCCTACAGCTGGAGCGCTGAGCTCATCTGCACTGGCCTGGGCTGGACAGCTTTGGCCGCCTCTCTGTGTCCCAGGTGCTGGGGATGTTCTGGGGCATTTTTTGGAGGCTTTCAGAATGCTGACTTCCCTGGCATCGCCTGGGAGGGCTTGAGAGACCCAAGTGTGGAGGGAACTGGATGCTGCCTGGGAGGGTATCCCCGGGGGCCCTCTGACTTGCTCTGCCAGCAAGAGTAGACTGGCGTGAGGCCACCTCTTGGAGTCTCAGTTTCCCCTTCTGTTAAAAGGAGGGCTTAGAGCAGCTGAATCTTCAGGGCTTTTGCAGCCCCAGTGGTTTAAGCAAGCAGGTAGATTACTGGTGAGGGTGCCATGAAAGAAACCTCAGGCCTTGGCCCTCCCTCTCCCTCTCCCCCATCCCCAGGCTCTCTCACTCTCTGCTGGTTCTCACAGCTGGCAGGACCCACAGAAGCTCAGCAGGAACATTGTTCAGCATGAGGAGGGCAGGGGTGGAGGGGGTGGAGACCTGCTCTACCACTTGCTTGCTGTGTGGCTTTGGGAAAGCTCCTTGACAGCCCTGAGCTGTCAGCTGGGCCCTGAGCCTCAGTTTCCCCATGTTGAAAATGGAGATGCAACAAGTCTCTACCTGTAGAGACTTTTGCGAGGATAAAATGAAATAGCTCAAGTAAAGAGCGTGCTGAGCACAAAGTCTGGCTCGGGATGCTCCCTCAGCAAGTGAGCAAATGTTGCCTGGGGTGTTACTGTTCAGGAGAAGAACTTAAAAGGCACTAGTGGGACAAATGGCTGGACCAGCGTGGAGAAGGAGGCCAGAATCTCTGCCTCCCTGGGTAGATAAGTATAGCCTGGAGGTTTGTTCACCATGGAGATTCCCAGGCCCCACCCTCAGGGCTTGGGATCCTGTAGGAGAGCGTCAGGTCCTGGGAATCAGGGATGAATTCCCACCTGAAGGGACTCTTGTGGGAGGCCCGAGGACACACCAGGAAAACAATTCTTAGAAACAGATGTTGCTGGAGAAAAAGTTCTGGCTTTGGGTTTAATCCCTGGGTGACCTGAGCAGGTTACTTTCTCTCTTTGATCCTCAGTTTCCTCATCTGTACAATGGGGGTGACATTCCCACCCTCCCGGGATTCCTGGGAGGATTTAGCCACACAGAACCCAGATGCTGCCTGGACAGGGGGTGCTCCTTAGTGAGGGTTCCTATCCCACACCCTGGGGATTCAGAGTGACAGAGACCCCTTAAAGCCTTAGGCCCAGGAGCTGAGGGGCCGATGAGCGAGGTGTCTGTGGGCTGGAGGCTGCTGGTTGCATTTGGCAGGAGCCAGGCCCCAGCGCTGTAACAGTGACCTCATGGCTGAGAGCATTTGTTTGTGCTTTGGGGATTTGCCCTGGTTTCCAGAAGCTGCAGCTGCTTCACCTCCTGTAGTATCTCAGCCCCCCAACCTTGGGGATAGTTGGAAGGATCGTGAGAGGATCAAATGAGACAGGCAGGTGGGGCCCCGTGAGCCCCTGACACAGTGAGCCCACTGTTGCGCTTATTTTTAATACTCCTATTATTGATATTAATATAATGTGTCTTCAAGCTTCAGGCCAACAGCGGCTCAGATTGAGAGCAAGACTCCAGAGTTGACCCACCTGCTTTCAGATCTTGGTTCTGTAGCCTCCTAGCTGTGTGGCCTTGGGCAAATGACCTTTTCTTTCTGAGCCTCAGAGTGGGGATGATATTCAAAGCACGTTCCCAGGGAATGAAAGACATGTGGTGGGTGCTCAGGGAGCAACAGCTGATTCTGCCTGATTACCTGTGAGAGCCAGGGGGCCCAGGACCACTGAGGCTCAGAGAGAGAAAGGGAGAGACCCAGGCAACCAGGCTCCTGCCCCCCAGGCAGGCATGCTCTTTGCTCCTGTGGGCCTCCGTCAGGGGCACAGGGCTCTGTGGGGATCTGAGATGAAGGGCTCTTTTGTCCACACTGGAATTCTGTAAGCTGCCTGGGGCTAGGCCTTCTTAACAAAGCACTCCTGGGGGTAGAGAGCAGACAGAGAAGGGGGTTCCATGGAGAATGGGGCAGAAGGCATCTGGGGACTCACGGAAGGGATGAAATCCATAGAGTCACGTATGAACCCAAGAGGATCCAGGAATCCACATGAATCATGACTTCTTGGTGGGGAGTGGGTCACCTGCCCAGGTCAAGGCCATGGTGGGGATGGAGTGAACCCCAGGTGGAGAGGAGCTGGCCCAGGTGGGAGCATAGTTGGGAGAGGAGCCCCCAGTCCAACCAACAGCTGATCCCCCATCCCAGTCAAGGACACAGCCCTCTCTGGACATTTGGGGGTGTGGGCAGTTGGGGGGAGCATCCCCAGCCAAGCTAGGGCATGTGCAGCTCCCCATGTTTCAGTCATTCACTCCTTCATTTCCCTCCCTTTTTGCTTGCTGGGGTCTTGGATTTGTTTGTTCATCCAACAAGCATTTATTAGGCACTTAGTGCGTGCCTGCGCTGCTACCGGGACACAGAGATATGAAGGAGCCCCGGCATGGCCTGCGGCCTGGACCTCTGTGCTCCACCACTCCTGCCCCCAGGGGCTAAGCAGATGAATGAATGAATAAATGAATGAATGAATGGAGTATTGATCAGGACAGGGACTCACTGGGTAACCTAATAGCCTAAAACTTGGGACCTGGAGCTGAACACCCGGACACTAAACTCAAGAGTGAGGTTGTGGGGTATTGGGCCAACCTGGATAAAGTCAGTGCACAGAGGTGAAGCAGTAATCTTGACAATGCATTAAAAATCATTATACTTTTGAGCACCTGCTATGTTCCAGCCACCAGCCCAAGCACTATGTCTTTTTTTTTTTAATTTTTGAATTTTATTTTATTTATTTTTTTTACAGCAGGTTCTTATTAGTTATCTATTTTACACATATTAGTGTATACATGTCAATCCCAATCTCCCAATTCATCCCACCACCACCCCACCCACCGCCACTTTCCCCCCTCGGTGTCCATACGTTTGTTCTCTACATCTGTGTCTCTATTTCTGCCCTGCAAACCGGTTCATCTGTGCCATTTTTCTAGGTTCCACATATATGCATTAATATACGATATTTGTTTTTCTCTTTCTGACTTACTTCACTCTGTCTGACAGTCTCTAGATCCATCCACATCTCTACAAATGACCCAATTTCATTCCTTTTTATGGCTGAGTAATATTCCATTGTAATATATGTACCACATCTTCTTTATCCATTTGTCTGTCAATGGGCGTTTAGGTTGCTTCCATGACCTGGCTATTGTAAATAGTGCTGCAGTGAACATTGGGGTGCCTGTGTCTTTTTGAATTATGGTTTTCTCTGGGTATATGCCCAGTAGTGGGATTCCAAGCACTATGTCTTTTATTCCTCACAGCAGGCCTCGTGACTAGGCTATATCAACCCCCTTTTACTGATGACCAAACCGAGACTTCAAATGGTTAAGTAACCTGTCCTGGGTCACACACCCAGTGAGGGCTGGAATCAGGCTTGAATCTAGTTTTCCCACCTGCAAAGTCCTCGTTCTGCTAGTGAGGGATTGCTCCCCCCACTTTGTGGATGAGGAAGGTTTAGTGGCCTAGAGAGACTGTGGGAGGAGCCTCGTGGGCCAGCTTCCAGCTGTCCTAGGAGATCTTCAGGGGGCTGAGAGAGGCGGTGGGCAACGGAGGGAGGAGGGGGAGGCAGGGCTCGATTTCCTTTCTGGCCGTTGTTTTTCCTGGCCTGCCTTGCACACTGCCAAGGGGTCCGTGCCGAGTTGGGCCTGGGCCCAGGCAGAAGGCAGAGCCAGGGAGGGCCCTCTTCCCTTCCGGCAGGGAGGAGGTGCCATGGCCATTTCCGAGACTGGCAGGCACGAGGCACTGGGCTGTCTGCCCCACACATACCTCTTGCTGGCAAAGCCCTCGTACCCCTTGTGGGCTGGCCCTTCAGCCAAAGCCCCTGAGCTCCCTCCAGATTGGCCCACACTAGCTCTGTTTGACTCTGAGCAAGTCATTTGCCCTCTGAGCCTCAGTTTCCTTGCCAGTAAAATGGGGGCAGAGTTGGGGTGAAGAGGAATGAATCTGGCACATAGCAGGTATTCAACAAATGCTAGTACTTAGTCCACTTGGGGATGGAGGCTAGTTGTGATTTACCAGCTCAGAAGGGCCTTCCTCATCCCCAGAGAAGAGACCCCCCTTTCCTACCTTTCACCCCAGCCAGCAGGGGACAGGACAGAGGGGTCCTCAAGGAAACGGGGTGCTGTTGCAGCAGAGTCCTGGAACCGGGATTGGAGTTTGCAGCTCCATTAGCTCCTTCTGTAGAGATGACTTGGATATCTGCCCAGCCTTTGTCACTGGGGGTATGTTCTGTATCCCAGACAACTGGAAATAGGCCTCAGGGTCTGTGTCACATTGTGACCCTCAGCAAGTCATGCCCCCTCTGGGCTCAGCGCCTCCCAGCAGCAACCACCACTTACCCAGTGCGCACTGTGCAGGCGCTCAGCCAAGCCTTTGTGCAATCGCTGATTCAGTCCTCCTGTCGGCCCATGAGGTTGGTGCTGTTATTATCTCACCCACTTTGTAGTTAAGGAGACTGAGACCCAGAGTAGGGAAATAATTTGCCCAGGAACGTATGCTGGTCACCGGCAGAGATGGGGTTCAAGTGGCTCTGGGGATGCCCATCTTGCTCTGGGTTTCCCCTCTCTTTAAAATGAGCTTCTTGGGGGGTAGTGGTGGTGGGATGAATTGGGAGATAGGGACTGACATATATACACTAATTTGTATAAAGTGGATAACTAATAAGAACCTGCTGTATAAAAATAAATAAATAAAATTAAATTAAAAAAAAATAAATAAAATGAGCTTCTGGTCCTGTCATAAGCTCTGGTGAGGACTGGGCAAGAGGGTAGACAGGAGAGGCTTTTGGAAGCATTAAAAGGCCCAGATAAAAGTAAAGGCATTGCTAAGAACAGGCACTGCTTCTATAGCTTTCTGGGAGCTGAACTATGATGTGGACATAGGAAACACAGGGTGCCTGGGTTTGGGTTTTGATTCTACCACTTCCTGGCTGTGCGACCCTTGGTGAGTTACTTGACGTCTCTGTGCCTCAGTTTCCTCTTCTCTAAGCGGGGGTGATGAGAGTACCTGCCTACGCTGGGGTTGCTCTGTGGTAGAGGTGGGATGGCCTGCTCATGCCCTGCTCATCACCCACCTTTGCTCAGGTCTCTAAGGACATCTCCGTGCGGCTGCATAAAGAGCTCGAGGCGGTGGAGAAGAAACGGGCGAGACTGGAGGAAGAGAATGAGGAGCTTCGGCAGCGGCTTATTGAGACCGAGCTGGCCAAGCAGGTGCTGCAGACGGAGCTGGAGCGGCCGAGAGAGGTGAGGGCCCCGTCCACCCCGGCAGGGCCAGGCCTGGGCCGGGCAGGCATGTGCTAGCCCCATCCAGCCAGTGTCTCTGAACCTCTGTCTCTGCACAGTTATGCCTCCCTGGCAGAGATGTCTATTCATTCACTGCTCCAGCACACGCTCCCTGAGCACCTACTGTGTTCACTGTGTGCTGGATACTAAGGACACAGGGGTGCGTGAGAGACACCTGGTTCCTGTCCTCGAGGAGCCCACAGGCTAACGAAGGAGACAGTCAGCCATCAAAGGACCACAGCTGGGAGAGGATTGCCTGAGAAAACATGCAACAGTGCTGAGCAGGGGACCCAGCCCTCTGTGCCTCAGTTTCCTCATCTATAAAATGGGATAGTAATACTTCGAGTCATTGGAAGGACTAAGTGGTATAGATTTTGTGGACATGCTTTAAGGACTGCCCGGCACTGCCACTCAGTATAAAGTCACTGCCGGGTCTGGGCCTCTGGCTGGTGTCTCAGCACATTTCCAGGACACAGATGCTTCTTGAGTGTGACCCCAGGCACCAGCCTCTCTGTCTTTGGTCATGAGAGTCCCGCCACCTGGCATCCCATTCTTCCTTCTGCTGTGTGTTAGGTGTACAGCATGTTAAGCACCATGCTAGACACTTCCCATGATTTTCAGAAAGGCCCGATGGGTTGTGATTGTACCAGTTTTATGGATGAAAACACAGCCCTGAGGGAGGGAGCGATGTCCTCCAGGTCACGTAGGGCCCAGTGGGCTGTACAGATTGGAAACCATCAGCCCAGGTGATGCCTAAGGGCTGGAATCCTCCAGAATCCAGGGGTCTGTGTCCCAGGCGGCCCGGGTGCCTTCTGCCCCCAGAGGCACAGCTGGGCCTCGGCTGTCTGGCTGCTCATGAGGCATGCTAGGATCGAACGTTGTTCTGGGGCACAGTTCTCACCTTCCCAAGGGCAGGCGTGCCAGCATTCCAGGACAGACGCCACGGCCCTGAGGCCATAACAATCCTTCTGCTGCCCTCCCCGCTGGGTGTGTTGGTGTGACGTGCCAAAGGATTCTCGGTGTGGAGATGGGAGGTGTTTGCTACTCAGGGCTGCCCAGGGCTGTGTGGGAGGCCCCCTCCCCCAGGCAGCCTCCTGCCCTCCATGGCCTGGCCGATAACAGGGGACCATCTTCACACATCTCATTGCTGCCACCCTTGATAGTGAAAAGGAGAGACAGTTTCAGAAGGTGCCTCAGATGTCAGCCTGTTCCCATTGTAAAGGAGAGGGAACAGAGGTCCAGAGAGGGAGAGCCTGCCTGAGTTCACCCAGCCTTTCCTTGGCTGAGATGGGGCTGAGACCCTGAAGCCACCTCCCCTAAGTTTCAGTTTCTTCATCTGTGACATCAGGATAATAACAGTACCCAGTTTATAAGGCTGTTCATGATCATTCATAAGATTGGGTAACCATAGAACACCGTGAAGAAGTTAAAAAGAATAAGGTAGTATAGCGGTTCCTGAGAAAATTAAACAGAATTACCAAATAAGCCAATTCCACGTCTGGGTATATACCAAAATTGAAAGCAGGGACACGAACAGGTATTTGTACCCTCATGTTCATAGCAGCATTATTCACGGTAGCCAGAAGGTGTAAGCAACCCAAATGTCCATCGATGAACAAAAATGTAGTATATACTTACAATGTATGTATAATCTTAAGAGGGAATGTGATTCTGAAACAGGCTACAACGTGGGTGAACCTCGAGGACACTGTGCTCAATAAAATAAGCCAGACACAACAGGACGAGTATTATATGATTCCACTCAGATGAGATACAGAGAGTAGTCAAATTCATAGAGACAGAAAGTAGGTTAGAGGTTACCAGAGCCTGGAGGGAGGAGGGTATAGGGAGATATTGTTTAATAGGTACAGCATTTCAGTTTGGGGTGATGACAAAGTTCTGGAGGTGAATGGTGATGGTGCCACTGGATTGTACACTTGAAAACGGCTAAAAATAGCAGATCTTATGTATATTTTACTGCCATAAAGAAGAAAAAAATGGTTAAAATAGTAAATTTTATATTAGGTGTACTTTCCCACGATTTAAGAAAAAAGGCAGATACGTATGTACTGATGTGGAAAGATCTCTAAGGTACATTTTTAAGCAGGAAGAGAAAGCTATAGAACCATACATATTGTGCAATCCCACTAATTATTTTGGAAAGCCATACAGAACGAACTGATTTTGAAGCATGTGTCTATATGTGCAAATGAATAGCCTGGAGGAAAGTCTGGAGGAAAACGCACTGAACTGAGGCATTAGAAATGGTGGGAGTATGGTAGGCAATGGCTTTTGCTTTTTATTCTATGATTGCTGTATTTAGGGGTTTTTTGGGGGGGGCGTGGTTATTATTAGTGAAATTTTAAATAAAGTCAAGCATGTAAAGAGCCCTTTGTGGTGCCTGGCACACAGTTGGTGCTCAGGAAACACTGGTTCACTTCCTCTTGAAGGCGATGTCAGTGAGGCTGGCCTAGCCCTCCCTGATGTGCCCCTCGGTGTCTTAGGACCTGCTGAAGGAGGTGTGGCGCTGTGTTTATTTGCTGATTGCCCTCTCTCCTCCCTCTCCTTCCTGATATGGTTTCTATGGAGACGAGGGTCCCTTAGCAATTCTTCTGCCAGAGCTGTTCCAGTCCCATCATCGAGATCTGCCTTTGCCATCCTGACAGGTTGCTGTGGCGATGCTGTCACCCGGCTGGGAACAGGAGCCCCTGGCCTGAGCTGATGTGGTTGCTATGGAGATGGCTCTTTGCTAGAGAGGAGGGAGGGTGGCCTGCCCCAGCTGTGTTCTGCAGTGGCACCGTTGCCAGCTGGGCTGCAGCTCAAAAATCGTAACACGAGCCACCGCCACCCCCAATCCAGTATCATTCCCCGTCTTTGCATTTTAGGCAGAAAGCCAGTATCAGTGTTGATGGGATTTATTATAACATAGCTGCTGTGTCTGAGTGCTTGCTCTGTACCAGGCACTGCACTAAGCATTTTATGTGTGTCTTCACGTTGTGTAGCCAGCAGCCTCCCAAGGTACATAGTGATTTTGTCCCCATTTTGTTTTATTTTGTTTATTTATTTTTCTGGCTGCGCCACACAGCTTGCGGGACCAGGGATTGAACCCAGGCCCTCGGCGGTGAAAGCGTGGACTTGCTGTATATAGATGGGACAGGGGAAAGACAAGGATGGGATCCTAACCCAGGACTCTCCATCTCCCAAAGCCACACTGACTCTTACGGCGATGCCCGTGCCCTCCTTGCCCCATCCAGGGGCCTTCCTAGAACCCGGCTGTGTTTCGGAAGCTCTGAAGAGGCCACTCACTCCAACGAGTACTTCCTTCTCTGGCCCAGGCTTCTTGGCCTGATTCCCACTCTCATGGGGTAGGAAGGGCACTCACCATAGCATCAGTTCACCTGGGTTCAAATCTCGGTTCTGCTGGCGTCGTCATCTGATGCAGCCTAGCCGTGGCCTGTGTGCTGCAGGGCAAACTCGAACTTGGAGTCACACGGGCCTGAGTTTGAATCCTGGCTTTGCCACTTATTTGCAAATAACCGTAGCATTGGGCAAATCATGTTACTACTCCAGTGCTCAGTTTGTTCATTTATAAAATGGGAATATGGGGACTTCCCTGGTGGTCTGTGGGTAAGACTCCACGCTCCCAATGCAAGGGACCCAGGTTTGATCCCTGGTCGGGGAACTGGATCCCGCATGCATACCGCCACTAAGAGTCTGCATGCTGCAACTAAAGATCCCGCGTGCCGCAACTAAGACCCGGCACAGCCAAGATAAATAAATAATAAATTTTTAAAAAATGGGAACGTGAATCCCTAGATCTCAAAGGTGTTTGTGAGAATTAATCAAGACAAGCAGGTAAAATGCTTAGTGGAGAATAAGAGCTCGGTAAATACTGATTATCAGTATCACCACCCTCGCAACCTCTACAATGGCTGTGGGCCTGGAGAAGCATTTACCTTAGTTCAATAAATATCCTTCTGCTGCCTCTAGCAAAGAGCTCTCCATATCAAACTGCCAGTTGCCCATGGAAGGAGCAGTTAGGTAGCAAATCAACGCCTGCTGTTGGCAGCGTCTGCCCCTGTACTTTGATTTGGGGTCCATGTCAAACCACTCTGGTTCCTCCACCCAAACGGTCTCCCCCAGCCCGGAGCCACACCGCCTCTCTAGCTGCTTCAGCCGCTTTGGAAGAAGAATGCCTCAGTCTTTGAGATGCACCCCTACCCCAGGCTCCCCCCCGGAGTAAATTTGGTACACACAGCACAGTCTGTGTTTTCAGTGAGACCTTTTCAAACATCCCCTCTAAGTTGGATGAAAAGCTACCCAACTGTTTTGGCAGAAGGCTCATTTTATTCCTTGAAGGTTGGTCTTTGTTTCCTGGCAGCATGGAAGCGTGGAAGGTGTTAGAAGACAGGGGGCCCCTCCAGAGCTGTGCTCAGGCAGCCTCTCCGTGTGGGCTGGAGGGGCGGAGGTACCCTCTTCTAATCTCCTGGAGAAGGGCAAGGGAGGGCAGAGCTCCTGCTCCTACTAGGAGCCGTTAGACCAAGGAAGCTTAGAGGCAGCACCCTGGCTGCTCAAAAGCGGCCTTGTGAGTTGCTGGTGGGTGGGGAAGCCCCTGCTGCGTGCCAGGCCAAGGATTGTGCCCTCGGGGTCCGGCACTTGTGACTGGCATTCTTGTTGGTGCCCGGGTGCTGTCCTGCCCTGCCCCAGCCCGCCCACCTGAGGCCCAGGGCCAGAACATCTGCCCCTGGGGGCTCGACAGAGGGGCTCTGACGGGCCTTGGCTCCCTGGAGGGGCACCGCAGTCCCCCAGGCCGCCTGGCCAGCTGCTGCCCTGCAGAGAGGAGGAAGGACTTTATGCTCTGTGAGCCTGCCTTGTTTTCCCTCCAGAGCCGCAGAGCAGTGTGGGAGCCCAAATGGCTTAGATGAGGTGGGGGGCAGGGACAGGGGCAGTTCCATCCAGAAAAGGCTGGAACCACTTTGGTCCTGAAAAGGTTTGCTGCTTCAGCCCCTCTTCTCTGCCCACTGCCCTCCCTTTCTGGTGGGCACTCAGAACTCACCCTCTGAAAATGTGTTGGAATGGTGTTCATGACTTTTCTTGGGGAAGTACATTTTTAAAACATTTTACTATAACTTTCTCCTCCCACCCAGCAGGTAATATATGCGTAGTAGAGAAAGACTAGGAACTACAAGTAAGCCATAAGGAGAAGAAGTTTCACCTGTAATCCAATATTCAGAGAGAATTCCTCCGAGTAATTACCAAATTACTATTTGGGTGGGAGTACTTCCCAATATGTTATACTTCCCATACGTTTTTCTATGTATGCGCACACACATATTGAAATGTATATATGCATTTTTTTTTACTAAAAAAGTAATATAAGCTCAGTGAAGCAAAAATTTCATTACAAAAAACATATAAATGCATGCCTAGCATACCTCTAAGGGTGGACACGTCAGACTCTGGTTGCATTGGTTGCCTCAGGCAAGAGAGCTGGTTACAGGGTTCACTGTATTCCTTTTTGGGTTTTTTGAAGTTTGAAGTATGTGAGTGTGTTCTCCAAAATGTAAGAAATAATAATAACGATACGTAAGATAAAAGAAGAAAGGCTCCCCTAACCACTTCCCTCTATTCGACGCCTGACTCAGCCTAACCTGTGATTTGGTTTGGTTTGTGTCTTTTCAGGCCTTTCTCTATGCTTATATGATGTATATTCCTCTATGTATTTTTTTTTCATTAAGAAGGGATTATGTTAACATGCACAGTTTCTGTAACATACAGAATAGTATAGCGTGACCACAGACTGTCTTTTTAAATGCTGGATGTTTTGGGGTTTTCTTCTGCTTAAGGTGCTTATTATAAAAGTCAAAGATCACAGAGTTGAGTAAACATAGGAAGGAGAGTCTAAAAGAACACCATCTATTTCAGTATTTTAAACACAGAGCCAGAGATCTAGAAGGAGCTCCAGCTGACCCTCAGCTGTGGTCACCCTCAGCAGGAGAAGGGATGGGGGTGTAAACAGGGGGGCTTCTGCTTCGTCAGAACAGTACAGATTTACAGTGAGACTGTGTCTTTATATATTAATTTATTTTTTAAAATATTGTATAATTTTTAAAAATTTAAAGAGAAAACGCTGGAGGACTATGTCTTCCCTCCTGAAAAAATGTGGGGGAAGAAAAGTGCAAAGTGCAAGTTCCCTGTACTCTCATCATTATCAGCCTGGTGCATATTCTTAGACCATATTCCCCCACCATACACATGTACACATGTGTATTCACACACACACACACACACACACGTCTTATTTTTATAAAAATGGTAACGTTCTAGTTTTGTTTTTAATAACAGCTTTATTGAGATATGATTCACATACCATATAGTTTGCTTTTTAAAGGATACAGTTCAGTGGTTTTTAGAATATTCAGAGTTGTACAGCCGTCACCACTCTAATTCCAGAACATTTTCATCGCTCTAGAAAGAAAACCCCAAGTCACTCCCCACTGCCTCTTCCTCTTCCTCCCTGGCAACCACTAATCTACTTTCTGCCTTTGTGGATTTGCCTATTCTCAACACTTCATGTAAATGGATTCATACACTATGTGGCTTTTTGTGACAGGCTTCTTTCACTCAGCATGATGTTTTCAAGCATGTTGTAGCATTGAGCAAGGCTTCATTCTTTTCCATGGCTAATATTGCCCTGTGTGGCTATGCCACGTTTTGTTCATCCATTCATCAGTTGGTGGACGTTTGGGTTGCAGGTTTTGTTTTGCAGTTTCCTTCTTTCCCTTACCAAGCTGTCTCAGAGATTTTACCATGTCAGTGAATCTCACTCTCCCTCTGTCCTCTTTCATGGCTTTAGGCTTTGTGTTATCTCACTCCTTTATGTGTGATAGCTGGGACCTCTCAGTGCCCCTGGAGACCCCTGGTTCCCCTTACTGTCACCCCACTTCCCTCCTCCAGAAAGTCTACAGTGGTCACCTAATCCGTGGCTCAGTTTTGTATTGATAGATGATGAAATGGAGTTTCAGAGAGAGGAAGGGGTTCACCCAGGATCATCAACTCCGTGTTGAGGGGGTCCCGGCTGAGTTCACAGCCCCTCCCATCAGCTTGTGATGGGCGGGCCCAGATCTGCAAGCCTGACCACCTGACTCCCGGGCCCCCACCTCACCACTCCAGGAGGGGTCTCTGAGCACCACCTTCCCAGGCCCCTTTTGTAGGAGGGGGTCTTTGGGGAAGGACTTGTTTTGTGGCCCTCACCCCCGCCTTCCCTACTCTTTCCTCCTTGCCTTGGAAAGATCCCCCATCAGTCCTTCTCAAATACTGGCTCCCTGCTCTTGGCGCCCAGCGTCTGAAATATCAGCCTCTGCCTTCTTGCCTCATTTGCATTTCAAAAGGTCTCTTTAGGAATTGATTGGGCTCTAAGATGAACTTAAGAGCCTGTCTCCCTGGCTCTGTGGTTCCAAGCTTAGCTGCACATTAGAATTACCTTGGAAGCTATTTAAAAATACTGATGCCTGGGACCTACCCAGACCAATGATGTGAGAATCTCTGGGGTTGGGACCTTGGGCATCTTTTTTTTTCTTTTTAAGTTTCCCTAGGTAATTCTGATGTGCACCCAGATTGAGAACCACTCTGCTGGCTCCACTCTGTCCCTTGTCCAAGAAGGCACATTTTCTCCTTCCAGGTCTTTGGAGCTAGAACAAGAACTCTGTCAAGAACTGGTCCCAGGGACTTCCCTGGCGGTCCAGTGGTTAAGACTTCACCTTCCCATGCAGGAGGTGCCGGTTCGATCCCTGGTCCGGGAGCTAAGATCCCACATGCCTCATGGCCAAAAAACCAAAACATAAAACAGAAGCAATATAGTAACAAATTCAATAAAGACTTAAAAAGAAAAAAAGAACTGGTTCCAGGTCAGCTCTGGTTTTGCTGTGGGACCTCTCTCTAGCCTTCAGTAAACTGGGGGCTTGGATTAGATCAGTGGTTCTCACCTTCAGGGACTGGGTGTGAGAGGTGGGGGACCGGGAGCCCATGTATTCAGACTACCTGGGAGCATGCTCGAAAATTACCTGCCTGACTTGAAAAGTCAAATGTAACCCAAGGGTGATTTTATATGCCACTAACATGAAGCACCCCTCTCATGGGAAGAAGTGTTCAATGGACTCATGCATCTAACTGAGTGACTTTTTTAAACATAGAGAAAGTTCAGGAATGATTTTTATAACAATTCCTCAAATTCCCCTCCATTGGTCTTGTGCCATTTTGCATTCTTGCCAGTGAAATATGAGTGATCCTGTTTCTTCTTAGTTTCATCAATAGAATGTGTTGTCAGGTGTTTGGATTTTTGCCAATCTGATAGGTGAGAAATTGTATCTCAGTATAGTTTTTTTTTTTTTTTTTTAAATATTTATTTATTTATTTATGGCTGTGTTGGGTCTTCGTTTCCGTGCGAGGGCTTTCCCCAGTTGCGGCAAGCGGGGGCCACTCCTCATCGCGGTGCGCGGGCCTCCCACTATCGTGGCCTCTCTTGTTGCGGAGCACAGGCTCCAGACGCGCAGGCTCAGTAATTGTGGCTCACGGGCCCAGCCGCTCCGCGGCATGTGGGATCCTCCCAGACCAGGGCTCGAACCCGTGTCCCCCGCACCGGCAGGCGGACTCTCAACCACTGCGCCACCAGGGAAGCCCTCAGTATAGTTTTAATTCACATTTCTCTACCATGAATAGGGTTGAGCATCTTCCTATGGTTGGAGCCATCTATCTTTTTTTGCATGTGAACTGGTTTTCATATCTCTAGCCCATTTTTCTATAGGTTTGTTGGACTTTTTCCTCTATTTTGTGAATCTCTTTACATATTTAAGATATTAACCCTTTGTCAGTGTAATACATTGCAAGTATTTTTTCCCAGTTAATCATTTCTATTTTTACTTTCCTTAGGGTATTTTTTTCCCATGTAGAATTTGCTTATCTAATCAAATGTATCAATTTCTTCCCCTATTGCTTCTGTAGTTTTGAATCATGATGATTATTATAGGCTTATTTTGCTTTAATCTGCATGAAAACCTACCATTTAAATTGTAAAAACTGATCAGTTCCTCATCATTTCTAAGCCGCTTGTACAGTTATGATCTGTTTTACCATATTCATTTTGTTTATTAGTATCCATGCTGAATTAAAGTCCTCACTAGAATGTCAGTTCCATGAGCTCAGGACTCCCCCTGAGATGGAGATGTGCATACAAGAGGCTTCTGGAAACGTCCCCTTGGAATAACACCATCAGGGATCGAGGCAGAGGGAGAAGCTGAGCTGCAGAGCATTCACACCAATGGCCTCAGCTGATCCCATGGGGAGCTCTGGAGCTGGAGTGGGAAGGGGGCATGGACCAGTCACTGGATGTGGGTTCCCCGCCCCCCCAGCACCCCCACCCAGGGAGAGCACATGACCTTGGATGAGGTGGTTGCCCTCAGCCAATGGCCATCGCTAGGAGAGGGATTCAACTTTGAGGTCTTAGCCAGGGGAATGCGTGCCCCAGTCCTAAAGGGGGGATTTAGGCATAACACTCCAGCATCCCCCTCAGGTACCCTGTCTGTCATGGTCCCTGCTGTATTCTCCATGCCTAACTATGCCTGGCACATGATAGGTGCTCAGGGAGTCTTTGGTGAATGAATGAAAGACAAACAAGAACAGAAACCCAGATTTCTGGGTCTTGGGCTCAACCCAACTGGATCACAATTTCGGGGTGGGAGAGAGGGGAGGAACCCTGGGCAGGTGGGTTCAGAATCGTCTCAAGTGCTTCTGGCCTGTTCCCCATTTGCAGCCCATTGGGTGGTCTTGAGACTCCTCTGGCTCAGCAGTTGATGCTGGTCAAGGCTGGACGTGGCTGGGCTGCGCTGGCCAGGGAGGGCAGGGGCCCTCAGCGGAACCCTAGGCACTGTGACTGCTCTTTGGATGTGCATCACCCTTGTGAGCTTTCAGTTCAGTTTTTTTTAATCTCGCTCCAGCATTCCTTGAAGAAAAGAGGAACCCGCTCCCTTGGGAAGACGGACAAGAAACCTTCCATGCAGGTACCTCCCGTCAGCCTCCACAGCCTCTGTGCAGCCCCCAGCAGTAGCTTTCAGTCTGAAGGCCCCAGGCCTAACTCCATGTGGCTCAGGGAGTCCCCAGAGGTGCCCACCCTGCCCCAGTTTCTACTCCATCCTCCCCTTGTTCACTTTCTTAGCTTCGCTGTGTACTTTACTTCCCCAAACTACACCCTGAGCCCATGGTTCTCACATGCTCTGCTAGAGAAAGTGCTATATGTAGCACAGGTCAGGCATAGAATATAGTTCGTTTCTAGTGGTCCTGGATGGTCAGGGTGTCAGGCACTTTTTATATATTGTCTCATTTAATTTTTTTCATGGTCTGTGAGGGAGGGAATGTTATTGCCCCATTTTACAGATGAGAAAACTGCAGTAGTAATGGTAGTAGTAGTAGCAGCAACACTGACCCTGGCAGAATGTTGCCTACTCCAGTAAGCCCTCCTGGACTCCCCAGGCTACATGCGGTGCCCCATCTGTGCTGCAATATGTATGTCCCCCTCTCTGCTTCCCCTCTGGATCCAGAGCTCCTTGAGGGTCAGGGCTGTGTTCCCAGCACTTAGTGCTCCCTGAAATGCTGTGGTTGAGCCTCCCAACACTAACCTTGCTGGGTCGTGCCTGTCCCTGTTCCCCCTCGGGCCCCAGGAGGACAGTGCCGACCTGAAGTGCCAGCTGCACTTTGCAAAGGAGGAGTCGGCCCTCATGTGCAAGAAGCTCACCAAGCTGGCCAAGGAGAATGACAGCATGAAGGAGGAGCTGCTCAAGTACCGCTCGCTCTACGGGGACCTGGATGGCGCCCTGTCGGCCGAGGAGCTGGCAGACGCACCCCACTCGCGGGAGACGGAGCTCAAGGTTCATCTGAAGCTGGTGGAGGAGGAAGCCAACCTGCTGAGCCGCCGCATCGTGGAGCTGGAGGTGGAAAACCGCGGCCTGCGGGCCGAGATGGACGACATGAAGGATCACGGCGGCGGCTGCGGGGGCCCCGAGGCCCGCCTGGCTTTCTCCGCTCTGGGCGGCGGCGGCGAGTGCGGGGAGAGCTTGGCGGAGCTGCGGCGACACCTGCAGTTCGTGGAGGAGGAGGCCGAGCTGCTCCGGCGCTCCTCAGCCGAGCTGGAGGACCAGAACAAGCTGCTGCTGAGCGAGCTGGCCAAGTACCGCTCGGAGCACGAGCTGGACGTGACGCTGTCGGAGGACAGCTGCTCCGTGCTCAGCGAGCCCTCGCAGGAGGAGCTGGCAGCCGCCAAGCTGCAGATCGGCGAGCTCAGCGGCAAGGTCAAGAAGCTGCAGTACGAGAACCGGGTGCTCCTCTCCAACCTCCAGCGCTGTGACCTCGCCTCCTGCCAGAGCACGCGGCCGATGCTGGAGACGGACGCCGAGGCGGGGGACTCGGCCCAGTGTGTGCCCGCGGCCCTAGGCGAGGCCCACGGACCCCACACCGCCCGGCTCTGCAGGGCCCGGGAGGCCGAGGCGCTGCCGGGGCTGAGGGAGCAGGCCGTCCTGGTCAGCAAGGCCATCGACGTCCTGGTGGCCGATGCCAACGGCTTCACGGCCGGCCTCCGCCCGTATCTGGACAACGAGTGTGCCGACTTCCGGCTGCACGAGGCCCCCGACAACAACAGTGAGGGCCCCAGGGACACCAAGCTGATCCACGCCCTCCTGGTGCGGCTGAGCTTGCTCCAGCAGGAGCTCCACGCCTTCACGCGGAAGGCGGACTCGGTCCTCGGGGGCCCCAGCAAGGAGCAGCCCGAGCCCTTCTCGACGCTGCCCGCCTTGGGCTCCCAGGGACCCTCCAAGGAGATTCTTCTGGCCAAAGACCTTGGCTCAGACTTCCAGGTAAGATGTCCCAGTCACAGGCCCTATTACTTTTTTTATATATGTAGGTATGGGTTTTTACAGAGAACCATACATACAGAGAGGCACGCAAAGCACAAGTACACAGCTTAATGACTTTTCCCAAAGTGAGCACACCTGTGTAAGCGTCACCCAGGACAAGAATGAGAACGGGACCAGCGCCCCAGAAGCCCCTCCTCGGGCCCCCTTTTAGCCACTATCCCCGCTCCCAAGGGTAACCCCTCTCGATTAGGTTTTGCCTGTCTTTGAACTTTGCATAAATTGAATCACACAGAACGCGCTCACCTGTGCCTGACTTTTCACTCACCATTATGTTTGTTGTCTCAGGTGGCAATAATGTGTGTGTTCTCATGACTGAATATGATCCCATGGGGTGAATATACCACAGTTCCCTTAGTCATTTACTGTTGATAAAGGGATTCATTCCAAAGCCCTATCTTTTTGCCACATCGCCCTTTCTTCTCTTCATGTTTCTTTTGCAATGCTGTATTTTAAAACGAGTATTATTTTTTAAAAAAAGCTTTGGTCAGATCCTGTGCAAAGGCCAGAAACTTGGCTTTCTAAAGGTAATGAACTTCCAGCCTTGATATCTATAAACTACTACTTAGAAAAATTAAAATAGCGAAAGCACTTGTCCCCCCAAAAAGCATCACTGCAAGAGTAATCCATAAACATGCAAAGGGTTTCAGAAGTGCCTCTGGTACAAAGATGAAGCTTCCTCCTCCGTGCTTCTTACTCCTTCAAGGTTTTGGTATTAACACTGGTTTTGGAGCACTCCTGTCATATAGATACATGTGGGCTGCTTAAAATTAAATTAATAAAAAGTACGATACATATAATTGACAATTCACTTCTTCAGTTCAGCCACATTTCAAGGGCTCAGTAGCTGCATGTGTCAAGTGGTGCAGATCTAGAACATTTCATCATCACAGCATGCCCTTCTAACTCTTTCTCTCCACGTACTCTCATATATTTGTTTTTGCCTCAAATTGTTTTATGTTATACCTCCTGCTACCACACAACTTGTTTTTCTTGTGTAATGTATCTATTTGTTCATTTATTTACGATGCTGTATTTATTGTTCATATGCTTTTTGTTCTTAGTGCTGGAGGTGCCATGGTAAGCAAATAAACAGTTATGATTCCTGCCCCCCAGCCTATATCATCTAGTGGGGAAAGAGATGTTAATCAAAATATCATGCCATTGAATGGGAAATCACAAACTGAGATGAGGGCTCGCTAGGAAAGGTGCTGGCTTCTGTGAACGAGAAGCTTGACCTAGACCCTGGGTCAGGGAGGACCTCTGATCTGAGCTGAGATCAGAAGGATGGATTACCAGGGGAAGAGTGTTCTAAGCAGAGGGAACAGCCTGTGCAAAGGCATCATGGCCGGAAGGAGCAGGATGTGTCCAAGGACTAAGGGAAAGAGTGCGGCTGGACCTCAGTGTCGGGAGGTTTGATCTTCATCCTGAGAGCAATGGGGGAGGGGCGTCTTCCCATGTCTGTACAGAGAGGTTTAGCTCTTTCTTTCTGACAACTAATTTCTTTAATCAGTACCTTGTGCATCTGGCTCAGTCTTGCTTTTCTTAAGCAAGCAGACTGCCCTATGTTGGGCCTCCCTCTTGGTTCTCCTTGGGGTAGGAATGAGCTGGGGCCGCATGTTTGGGAGGACAGTTGAAGCTGGCTCAGAAGGTTTGTGCACAAGACAGGCATTCACAGAATCAGTGTTTTCACTCACCACTAGTCATTCAGCCTTTCAACAGACATTCATGGGGTAGTTACAGTGTGCCAACCAGGGCCGGGGCCGAGCTACGGAGGCAAATCCACCTAGGCCCCTGCCCTCAGGTGTGCGGTCAGAGGCCTCTTACAGAGCCAGAGGCCTGGGGTGGGTGCAGTTTCTAGCACCCCCGTGTCCCCCTCCCCATGGTTACCTTTAGTCTCTTCTGCCTGTGCCTCTAGGTGCAGCCACCTGACCTCAGGGACCTGCCGGAATGGGAGCCCAGGATACGAGAGGCCTTCCGCAGCGGCGACTTGGACTCCAAGCCCGACCCCAGCCGGAGCTTCAGGCCTTACCGAGCTGAAGACCATGATTCCTATGCCTCTGAGGTGGGCATAGGCCTGAGCAGGCAGGGGGAGGGTAGGAGGAGAATGGCTGAGGCCGCTCAAGAACAGAGTGATCTGTGGAAAATCTTAGCTGGTGATGATATGGGTTTTGAGTATTTCCTTTGGTTCCAAGCTTCCTGACAGCAAGGGCTTAGAGGGAAACAAGGAAGTTTGGGCCATTCTCGGGGCCTGATGAAAGGAAGTTTATAAACTTATCCGAGGAAATTGATCTTGTTCTCCTATACTACTGAATTCCACAGGGAATTTAGTAATTTATGTCATTTAATGGAAACAGTCATTTCTTTAGCAGGAAGGCAGCAATCTCTACAGTCAGGCTGACTGGGTTCAGATTGCGTGCGGATCTATGTATACTAGTTGTAAAATTGTACAAGTGTCACTTTACTTCTCTGATCCTCAGTTTTCTCACCTTTAAAATAAAGGTAATGTGTCATAGGGTTGTTGAAAGGATTAAATACATGAAAAGCCTTAGCTTAAGGCCTGGTCCATGTTGGGTGAGGATGAGGAGGAGGAGGATGACACATCACTGGGCCTCAGGAGACCTGCCAGACTGTGTGGCCTCAGGCATGTTCCCACTCTCTGGCTGCAGCTTCCTCACCTGTAATATGGGAGGATTAGAGTGGGTGGTGGCTGTAGAATTTCTAGGATTCCCTGGTCCTTGAGGAATTCTGGATGGTTCTGAGCCCCTCCCAAGCCTACTGAGCCTCTCCCCAGCACCTCATAATGAACCTGAAGCAGGAAAAGGCTCCTATGGACTGGATGGGGCCTCCCTGAGACTCCTGAACCATGGAGAGTCTCATGTGTGCCCCAACCTGAGCGTCCTTTTCTTCTCGGCATCCCTAGGAAGGCAACTTTTGGTCCCAGGGAGGCCAGTCTGCAACTGTGAAGGGGGAGACGCTCCCTCGAAGCTGATGGATCAAACTCTTGAAGTGGTCTGAGTGTCCTAGCAGCCATGGCAAAAGAGGAGAGGAGGGGGCAGGAAGCATGAGATACTTAGTTCTTATTTTTTGAGAAAAAGAGATAGGCCAGCTCACCTGCAGAGAAAATAATTTCCTACCTGCCCTCAATTATTGTTTCATTCAGCCACTCTTTACTGAGAAATCACAATTTGCCAGGCACCGTGTTGGGCACTGAGTTTAAGAAGAGCACCAGAGATAGGTAGTATTGAGCCCTTTAAGGATTTTTAATAAAAAACAGGCATACACAGGACTTCCCTGGTGGTCCAGTGGTTGAGAATCTGCCTTCCAATGCAGGGGACGCGGGTTCGATCCCTGGTCGGGGAACTAAGATCCCACATGCCTCGGGACAACCTAGCCCGCACGCCACAACTAGAGAGCCCATGTGCCGCAACTATTGAGCCCATGCTCTCTGGATCCCATGCGCCACAACTAGAGAGAAGCGCGTGCACCACAACAAAAGATTCCTTGTGCCGCAACTAAGACCCGATGCAGCCAAATAAATATTAAAAACAAAAAAACAAAAACAGGCATACAGGATATACCTCAAGCCAGAGTGCCTTCCATTGCCAAATTTTTACATTATTGGCCAGATAACGAGTGTTTGGTTTTTTCACAGAGGGACATCTTGCCATACCTGGAAACCTTTTATGTAGGTGTTGGAGCTGACATTTCTCTTTTTTGTTTTCCTGCTTAACATGACAGCATAAAAATTTCCCTTTATTAGTAGAAATACTTTTAGAAATCTTTTTTTTTTTAATCAGTCATCAATTTTATACACATCACTTTATACATGTCAATCCCAATCGCCCAATTCAGCACACCACCATCCCCACCCCACCGCAGTTTTCCCCCCTTGGTGTCCATACGTTTGTTCTCTACATCTGTGTCTCAACTTCTGCCCTGCAACCCGGTTCATCTGTACCATTTTTCTAGGTTCCTAGAAATCTTAAGTGAAGTATAACATACATGCAGTAAAGCACTCATATTGTAAGTGTACAGCTCAAATAATTTTCATAAACTGAACACTACTGTGTAATCAGCAAGCAAATCAATGAACAGAGCATGACCTGGCCCTGGAAGCTTCCCTTCTCCTCCCCATCTAGTCACCATCCTGACTTCTAACAAAATAGATTTTTTTTTGCTTGTTTAGCTACAAATCCTTATAAACCCAATCCCCCCGCCCCTCCCTCACCAAAGGTAGAGTTTTATTGTCTTTTTTGTAAGGTTTTATTATATAGTCATTATAAACAACAAATAACTATAATAAAGTCCCTAAGCAGCATTGCATAAGGATATAAAGAAGAAAGTCAAGATCACAAGATTATCACATAATTAACCACTGTGAACATTTAGTTTGTGTGTGTCCATGTCCCTCATGTTTTTCTATTGAGTATATAAATTTTTAACTTTTTATTGAAGTATAACATAATAATATACATACAATAAAGGGCACTATCCTTTTTTTTTTTAATTTAATTTTATTTTTGGTCACGCCACGTGGCTTGCAGGATCTTAGTTCCCCGACCCAGGGATCGAACCCTCACCCTCGGCAGTGAAAGTGTGGAGTCCTAACCACTGGACCACCAGAGAATTCCCAAGGGCACTATCCTTAAGTGTGCAGTTGAATGGATTTTAACATAAGTGTAGACCCATGAAACTCATATGGTTGATCCCTAACTTATCTTAGTTGTTTGTAAATTACTGCAATTATAAACGAGACGAACATCTTTGTGAATTAAACTGAGTTTTCATAGTATTTATTTTCTACAAATAAATTTCTGCAAGAAATTATCAAGCTAAAATTATAACAATAGCTAGATTTGATGTGCACCGTTTCATTTCATCGTCATGACAACCCACCGAGGTAGGGACAGCTGCCATGCCCGGTTTATACGGGAAGGACAGCTTGGGCCTGACTTACTGCAATTGCTCTCCTACGACTCTCATCCTTTGACTGCAGCTTCTGTCCTCCTCCTGCTCTCTCCCTCCTCCTTATCTGTGTCCCTCATCTCGACCCCAGATCAAGGAGCTGCAGCTGGTGCTGGCCGAAGCACACGACAGCCTCCGGGGCCTGCAAGAGCAGCTCTCCCAAGAGCGGCAGCTGCGGAAGGAGGAGGCTGAAAACTTCAACCAGAAAATGGTGCAGGTGGGTGGTGCCCAGGGCTCTCCTGCACCTACTGCAACCTGTCTTCCCTGAACCAAACCTTAGCGGCCCATGGGTCTTCAGAGGCAGGAATGTCAGGGGAAACCTGTGTCTTCTCGCCCCATGCTGCACTGGTGCTTATGCATTAGCTGTGCTGGGCTGGAATCCTGGGCTTGTCGTTGACTGTCTGTGTGACCTCAAGCCCATTCTGTCTCCTCTCTGGGCTTCAGTTTCCCATCTATGAAATATTGCCCCGTCAGAGTTGAAAATCTGTATTAGAAAGGCCGTAGGCCTGGCTGGTAATCGAGATGGTAGCTCTGCTAGTAGAAAGCATTTATTAAGCCCTTACTGTATGTCAGGGCACTTGCCACACATCATGTCCTTTAATCCTCATGTTTTCCCCTGTGAAGTGTGTCCCCATTTTACAGGTGGGGAAACTGATGCCCAGAGTGCTGAAGTGCTTTGCCCAGGGTTGCACTTGCAGGGCAAGGTGGGGCTGGGATTCTTTTTGTTTGTTTGTTTTTAATATTTTTTTGTTATTTATTTTATTTATTTGGCTGTGCCAGGTCTTAGTTGCAACACGCAAGATCTTCACTGCGGCATGCAGGATCTTTAGTTGCGGCATGCAAACTCTTAGTTGTGGCATGCATGCGGGGTCTAGTTCCCCAACCAGGGATCGAACCTGCCTGGGGCCCCCTGCATTGGGAGCGTGGAGTCTTACCCACTGGACCACCAGGGAAGTCCCTGGGGCTGGGATTCTAATCCAGGTTATTGGCTCCCTCTGAGCCATTACACCGCGTTGCTTACTAAGGTATTAATGCTGTCAGCCTTCCTCACCCCAAGCATGCCCTTTGCTCTGCATGTGGGTCACCCCTCCCTGCCATCATTGCTCACCCTCCCAGGTGCCTCAAAGAATGTGAGAGTTCATGTGAAACATTGGTTCCCGGTATGGGCTCATTAGATGATATCATGGTTTTTATAATCAGACAGAGCCGGATTCAGATCCCAGCTCTTTCACTGATTGTTACTGTGATTGCTGCTGTTTTTATGAGTCTCTCTCCCCTGGAGTAGCAGAAGGCACTGTTTATTTCAACACAATGAACTGCTAGTGGCGGAATCCCTGTCAGGGGTCACCACCAGGCACTGCCTGAAATTTCCTGTCGGCCCTTGTGTGAGGCCTGGAATGGGGTGAGTTAGGGTCCCCTAGACAGCTGGGGTAGCTCATGCTCTTGTCCCCCTTGCAGCTGAAGGAGGACCAGCAGAGGGCACTCCTGCGGCGGGAGTTTGAGCTGCAGAGTCTGAGCCTGCAGCGGAGGCTGGAGCAGAAATTCTGGAGCCAGGAGAAGAACATGTTGGTTCAGGAGTCCCAGCAGTTCAAGCACAACTTCCTCCTGCTGTTCATGAAGCTCAGGTGGTTCCTCAAGCGCTGGCGGCAGGGCAAGGTTTTGCCCAGCGAGGGGGATGACTTCCTTGAGGTATGGTTCCCCTGGGACTGGGACTGGGGTGGGGTGGGGTAGAGGAGAGAGGACAGGAGGGACATAGCCCTGAGTTGACATAGCCCTGGGGCTCAGATACGAGGCATCAGCTTGCAGCTTCCATCCTTGCATTCATTCATTCATTCCTTCAGCATCGGTTTGTTGAGAACCAGCTCTTTACTGGGTGCTGTGGCAGATGCCGGGGAGACCATGGTGAAGACGACAGACTCAGTCCCGGCCTTGCCAGGAAAAAGTCTGCTTGGGGGCCAGTAGGTCTTTAACACCTCTGCGGTATTTGTTGGTTTCCCTTTTTAACAAACCTGAGTCTTGAGCTGGCAATAGGATATAGATGCCTTTAATGATCTGGTTTTGTTGTTTTTGCATTATATGCAAATATAGTATATATTAATTTTTTTACTCTTTTAAGGTACAATTTATATACAGTAAGGTGCACACATCTTAAGTGTATGGCTGATGAAGTTTTATAGTATACACCCTGCAGATACATAGTATAGCATCACCCAGATCACAATGAGCACATTTCCAGTGCTCCAGAAGGCTCCCGGGTGCCACAGGTGATATGCCCACCCCAGCAGTCAGCACTATTCTGACTTCTTACACCATGGATTAATCTTGCCTATTCTAGAACTTCATACAAGTGCGTGTAGTCTTTTGTGTCTGGCTTTTGCTTAATATAATTCTTTGAGATTCATCCACATTTTACCTATGAAAGTAGTTGATTCTTTATTGCTGCTTATTTTTCACTTACGAATATACCTATTTTATTTTTAATGTTACCTTTGACAATGATAATGGACACTGGCTTTCCATTTTTAGTAATATCAACTTCCTTTTTTAGATATGTTTATTTAACTAGAAAGGGTAGGTTGACTTAAAAGCATTACTGATAGTACAGGTAGTATTTGGGTGTGGCAAGAAACATGACGAGTGGAGCTTTGGGAATGTGTGAAGCTTGGGAAGGACTCACGTGGCCCATTTGTCCCTCAGCCTGTGCAGGACCCTTTGTCCTCAAATCCCCTTCCTCCTGTCACGATCAGCACACTGACATTGCTAGGAGAAGGGGGCATGTAAGGACGTCATACCTCAGTCACACCCACCTGAGTTGGCACTGCTCACCTTGGCCTTGGGCTTTTAGGTACAGGTACCTCTGCCCTAGCCCAGGCTTGGCCCTTCTCTGGTTCAAGCTACTCATTCCAGAGCCAATGGGGACCAGTGGCAGTCCCCATGTACCCCTGTCAGGGGTCCCCCAGAGTAGCCTGAATGTCCCAGGAGCAGGGGATGGTGGTTAGACCTGAATCTGTAGCAGGAGTTTCCTCCCCGACCCCCAGTGGGGCTCATAGGCCGCCCGCCTCCTCCCCAAGGGCCTCTAGAGAGAGTTGCTGACCATCTTTAGATGAACACATTCCCTGCTGCCCTCTCCCAGGAATGTCTGACCTGGAGGCACCCCTATGAGAAGCACCTGGAAAGCCCAGCATGGCTGCCCCACGAGCATCACGCTTTGTGACACCTGGGGACTCTATTTGAAGCCGCTGTCTGCTTTAGGACTGTCCCTCCTGTTTGGAAGTCCCACATAAGCCTCTGAATGAAGCCCAGTTTGTTTTTTTTTTAACAACTTTTTTAAAATTTATTTTTTTATATTATAGTAAAATATATTGTTCATAACATAAATTTTACCATTTTAACCATTTTTAAGTTTACAGTTCACTGGCATTAAGTACATTCACATTGTTGTGTAACCATCACCACTGTCCATCTCCAGAACTCTTCATCTTGTAAAACTGAAACTCTTACCCATTCACTCCTTATTCCCCCCTCCGCCTGCCCTGGCAACCACTGTTCTCCTCTCTGCTTATATGAGTTTGACTTCATTAGATTCCACATGTAAGTGAGATCTTGTAGTATTTCTCTTTCTGTCCCTGGCTTATTTTGCTTAGCATAATGTCTTCCAGGTTCATCCATGTCCATGTTGTCACAAATGGCAGGATTTCCTTCTTTTTTAAGACTGAATAATATTTCCTTGTATGTATATATCACATTTTCTTTACCCGTTCATTCATAGACACACACTTAGGTTGTTTCCATATTTTGGCTACTGTGAATAATGCCACAATGAACATAGAGAGATCCAGATTTCATTTCCTTTGGATATATACCCACAAGTGGGATTGCTAGATCGTATGGGAGATCTATTGTTAATTTTGGGGGAAACTTCTATACTGTTTTCCATAGCTGAAGCCCACTTTTGGCTGCTAGGGAAGATGTCCCCCCCCCCCAAAAAAAATGAATTGCCTTCAGGCCACGTAGCCTGATTTTAAATCAGGTTGTCTCAGGCAAACTCTCCATATTTGGTGAAAATCTTTCTAGCCATTTCAACGTACTGGGATAACAGAGAGAAACAGAAACTTACTTTAGGAAAAAAATAAGGTGTAACCATAGAAAATAAAATAATATACATGCCTATAATAAATAGAAATATACATACTTACTGAGATAGACGTGATAAGAAACATAACCACCCACACTGTAAAAAATACATATATACATAGATATAATGATATAAAGCCCATGTGTATAAAATACATATAAACAAGTACATAATAAAATACAGATAACCATATAAATAACAAACCTGATGTACATTCATACTTTTAAAGAATATGTGTGTCCACACATGTAGAATTAAAACTATATATATGAATGATAACCCTCGTATATTGAGTATTTATAGTGTCCTGGCACTGTGATAAATGCTCTGTTTGGATAATTGCATTTCACTTTTACACATGCCCTATGATGTGGAAACAATTATTATCCCCATTCTACTGCAGATAAAGATCTTTGATTCCTTGTCCTCAATTCTGAAATCCAGAAGCTCTGAGAACTGTGGTTTGTTGGGTCTAACTCAGTTGGAAAAAATTGACCTGACATTCATTTGGCAGCAAAACCTTTATTTACCCCATTTCCTGTTAGTACTCACATGTTTGAAGGGGAAATATTGGTGTCCACAAGCATAGGGTATCTCACCAGACGGGGCTGTTTTACAATATACAGTGTAGGTATCATATTATCTTTCTAAATCCCGATTAATTCTGAATTCCAAGCACACCCAGCCCAAAGAATTTCAGGGAAAGAACTGTGCACATATACAGATAATCAAAAGTCAGTATGTTTAGATACTGGTGACCAGGGAGGGAACTGGGTATTTATTCACACAGGCCCTGCTCCACCCCACGTATTTCCAGCCTCAGTGCCTGCCCTGAACCCCAGAAACCCTTCTTCATTTGATTTCACCACACTCTCTTGGTTTTCCTTCCACCTCACTGGTTGCTCCTTCTCAGTCTCCTTGGCTGGACCCTCCTTTTCTCCCTGAACTGACCCCTTAACGTCACAGTCCCGAGGGCTCAGCCCTCAGGCCGCGTCTCTCCTTGACCTTCACCTGCCTCCTTGGGGAGCCTGTCCAGGCACTTGGCTTACGTGGCCTTTCTTGCACATTGCGAATCTATCTAGAATCTACAGAATCTGACCCAGCTGCACTGCCTACCCCCTCACCAACCCCATCTGAGCCATCACCACTTCTCGCCTGGATTATCACCGTAGCCTCCTAACTGGTCTCCCTGCCTCTGCCCTTGCACCCTTCCACCGAGCATCTTCTATTCAAAGCAGGGAGGTACCAGGCCGCGTGTACTCCACGTGGATGGTGCCCCCTGGTGTTGTGCAGTATGGAGCTCTGTTGCTACCCTATAAAGTGTCTCAACAAAGCAGCTAGGGTGATCTCGTAAAACTGAAAGTCAGGCCAGTGTCACTCCTCAGCACAATCCTCCCCTGGCTCCCATGGCACCCAGAGTAGAAGCCGAAGTCCCTGCAAAGCCTGTTCAGCCAGACTTGGTCCCCGTACCTCTCACTTCCTCCCTGGCTCTCTTCCTCTTCTTCAAATAGATGTGTTCCCATCTTAGGGCCTTTGCATTTGCTGTGACCTTAACCTGGAATTCTCAACCTGCATGTATTCACATGGCTTATTCTTTTACCTCCTTCGGGATTTTGCCCAAATACCACCTTCTCTCTAAGGCCGTCCTTGACCACCCAGTGCAGCACATCCTGGCTCCTTTCCCAGCTCTCTTTTTCTCCATAGCACTTATTATTATGGAACATTCCATATATTTAATGATGTTTCATGTATAAATATTTCACATATTTGTTTGTTTTCCTGCTACTGGAATGGAAGCTCAAGGGGACCAGGGCTTCTGTCTGTCTTGCTCACTGATGTATTCCCAGCTCTGAACACAGGGCCTGGTGCGTGGTAGGTGTTCAATAAATATTTGTCAAATGAATGAATGAATGAATGAAATGAATAGTGAATGAGCACCCACTTCTTCTGCTTCACTCCCATCATGAACTAGACCCTGGTCTCCTGGGCTGGCTCTGGACTCCTGCCCAGAATCCATCAGCAGCAAACCCCTCCGCTCCCAGGAAGGGTCCCTTCTGCCCACCCAAGCCTCTGGTTGCCCTTATCTATAATTATGAGGGTGCCTTGTGGCCCTTTATTCCAACCACAGTGCCTACCTTGATAACATAGCTATTTCTGAGTAGCTCTCAGGGATGCCTCATGGTCCTTGGGGCAGAAGAGATGGTGTGGGGGGCAGAAGGGTCTGACTCTCCAGCTGTGCTCCTTGACCTGGACGGTGCCCAGGGCTCAAAGTTAAAATCTGGGAAATCAGTGCCCAGCTGGGGTACTTTTGGTCCATAAACTCCCATTCTTTATTCCTGCCTGGCTGTGCAGCCCACTTTCTATCTGGGCCACTAGCCTGTATCCCCTCCCCCTGAGGGTCAGACCTCAGGCATGATGCCCTCCTACCCGCTATTGAGTGTGGTTTTTAAAAAACAGGTAAATAGCATGAAGGAGCTGTACCTGCTAATGGAGGAAGAGGAATTAAACGCCCAGCATTCTGATAACAAGACCTGCACGGGGGACAGCTGGACCCAAAACACGGTGCGTTCTCAGCCCATTTCCAGTCCTGTCCTGTCCATTTGTTCCTTTGTCTGTTTAGTGATCACATCTTGCTGCTTTCTGACCCCAGTCCTACACCAGGCACTGGAGCGGCAGAGGGTTATTGCTTGGTCACTGGCCCCAGATGCTCAGTGCTATGGGGTATGTAAGTCACCCCAGGGCAGTGACAGAGGGTCAGATGATGGACCGTGGGGTCTCAGGTGAGAGAGCAGTTAATTCTGTTTAGAGTATAAAGGATGGTATTACAGAGAAGGGGTCATAGGTGGTGGGTTTCAAAGGATGAATAGGAGCTTGCCTAATAGAGAATAGGGAAATGGCCATTCTGTACCAAGAGAACTGTATATACAGAGATGTGGCAAGGTATTCTGAGTCTGGCTGCAGCTTGGGATGTGCATAGTGGGGGTAAGGACATCAGGCTAGAGTGAGTTGTATGAAGAAGGGCCTTGTGGCCTAGGAGCAGGAACCATCAAATCAAGCCATGGGGTAGTATAGAGCAGTAGGGTCAGGCTCCCAGGGGCACCCACAGTAAGCTGAGTTACAGGTGGGAAACAGGTCATGGGCCCAGGAGAGAAGACTGGGCCCAAGTCGGGCAGTCAGGGAGCTTCCGTGGTTCAGACTCCCCATCTGGCCTACGGTGGGTCAGAGAAGGCAGATCTTGGGCAAGGAGAAAGACGGAGGCCTAGATGCTGCAGAGCCTCAGAGAAGCCAGGGCCCCGCTCAGATTTAGGTTGAATACTTGCTGTAACTACAGAATTTTGTGTTTATGTGAAACTGGGGCATGTGTCAGTCTAAGAGGTGGCCAGGGCTGGGCTTGTTATGCCTGTTTTACGGGGAGATGACCCGAAGAGGTCGTGGGACTTGCCTGAGGCCTGGTAGAGTCCCAGGCTGGACTCTGGATGAGTTCCCAGCCCAGCCTCTCCTCCTTGCCGCTCCGAAAGCTCCTGACCCAGGCCTTGCCCCCATCTGCAGCCCAATGAGTACATCAAGACACTGGCCGACATGAAGGTGACGCTGAAGGAGCTATGCTGGCTGCTTCGGGATGAACGCCGTGGTCTGACTGAGCTTCAGCAACAGTTCGCCAAGGCCAAGGCCACCTGGGAGACAGAGCGGGCAGAGCTCAAGAGCCATACTGCCCTGGTGAGTCTCCCACCTGTCAGAGACATCCCCCTCCTTGTTCCCCTCTCTGCCAAGGCCTCAGCTGTCAGACTGGGGAGGAGGATGCCCAAACCATGCTCCTAGAAGCATAGGAACCCCTTCACTTACCTTGTGGCCCAGAGAGGGCAAGAGACTTGCCTAGAGTCACACAGCAAGGGTACCAGAAACAGTGGGAACTGAAGGTCCCTGGGCTAGGGAAGGCAGGTGAGGGACTGGCAAAGGAGCAATGGGGACATCACAGGCGCCTCCGCCGCACCATGAGCTCACAGGTGAGGCCGGAACACTTAAATGCCTGTCTGCACCTGGTGACATCCTTCATCCTCACACCCACACTTCTGCTGCCTGCTGTCCTCATAAGGATCCCCTTAAGCCCCTGCTACCTGACTCTGTTTTGCTCCCTCCACCCAAACTGGGGGACTCCCCTCCTTACAACCCAGATGATCAAAGGAGCCTTAACCAGGAGTCCTGGATATTTGGTCTCTGCTGTGTGCCTGGAGGCAAGGTGCTGCCCCCCACTCTGGCCTGAGAAGTGAGAGGATGGGCTTCCTCCCACTCAGAGAGAAAGCTCTCACCACCCCAGCCCCTACCCCACGCCAGAACTCTGCGGGGCCCAGCTTCCTCCCCGCTGCCCCTGCTGCAGTCTGCCTTCCCAGGCATCACGGGCCCCTCAGAAGTGGGTACACTGATGATCTTTGTTGGGCAAGTGACAGAACAGGCACAGAGGAGTTAAGTTTCTTTCCCAAGGTCACCCAGCTAGTCAGTGGCAGACCTGACCCTCACTCCCCAAACCTCTGCCCTTCTGTCTCCTCATGACCGTGATCCCACCTTCTTCCCAATTCTCAGACTTCTGGCTTCCTGTTGCCACCGTTCTCTCCTCCCAACCCTCCCTGCTGATCTCACAGCTCCCGCCCCACCTGCACCTTCCACAGTGTCCCCTGCTCCCACTGCCCCCCCAACCCCAGGCATTCCAGGTGTCCCTCCCGCCATGGGAATCTGACCACATCTTGGGGGTGTGGGGTACATTGATTCTATAGATTGCACGTTTCCCTCCTGCCCCCCAAGATTTGGGCCAAGACAGCCATCACGCTCAGGTGATTCCTGCCCATATTTTTTTTTTTTTTAAGTGTATGTCTGTATTATTTTAAATTTTTATTTATTTATTTATTTATTTTTGGCTGTGTTGGGTCTTCGTTTCTGTGCGAGGGCTTTCTCTAGTTGTGGCAAGTGGGGGCCACTCTTCATCGCGGTGCGCGGGCCTCTCACTGTCGCGGCCTCTCTTGTTGCGGAGCACAGGCTCCAGTCGCGCAGGCTCAGTAGCTGTGGCTCACGGGCCCAGCTGCTCCGCGGCACGTGGGATCCTCCCAGACCAGGGCTCAAACCCGTGTCCCCTGCATTGGCAGGCAGATTCTCAACCACTGCGCCACCAGGGAAGCCGTCCTGCCCACATTCTTTATGTGACTGTGCATGTCCCCCACTAACCGTAAACCCTGGTAAACATGGGTAAGTGTTGATGAAATATCCTGAGAAGCAATAACTAGGAACCTCTGCCATTCTGTAGCTATGTGACCAGGGACAAATAACCTCTGTGAACCTCTTTCTCCTCTGTAAAATATTGAAAATGGTGGTTATCTTGCTGAGTTTTCTTGAGGGCACAGATAATGCCTGAAAAGCCCTTAGCACGGAGCTTGGTGTGTAGAAGCTGTGCTACACAAGCCTTGCCTATGAGAAAAGTTTAGTTCCAACTGAGGAGGTCAGTGAAGGTTCCTGGGTGAGGGGTCCTGTGAGGAGAGCACCCTCCCCCCTGCCCCATGCTGATGCCCGGGGAGGGACGAGGGAGGGCAGAGAGGAGGGGCCTCCTGGTGCCAGCCACCCAGGTTGCTCTTCTTTCCGCAGATGGAGCTGAAGGCTGGGAAGGGGGCTGGAGATCGGATGGGGCCCGACTGGAAGGCAGCCCTGCAGAGGGAGCGGGAGGAGCAGCAGCAGCTCCTGGCTGAGTCCTACAGTGCGGTCATGGAGCTGACGCGGCAGCTACGGATCAGTGAGCACAACTGGGGCCAGGAGAAGCTGCAGCTGGTGGAGCGGCTTCAGGGGGAGAAGCAGCAGGCGGAGCAGCAGGTAAAGGAGCTGCAGAATCGCCTGAGCCAGGTGAGGTCTGTCCCAGCCCAAGACGGCTTAAGCCACAAGGGGGAAGTTGCTATAGGCACAGACCAGGGGGAAGACTCCTTCAGGTAGAGATGGATCTGTGTGCTCAGAGACTGCAGTAGGGACCAGGTCTGCCTCTCTGCCAGTCTCACAGGCTTGCTTTCCGCTGTGTTTTATTCTGAAGCAAGCCGTTCTCAAAGATGGCCTCTGTTAGTGTTGTATTCATATCCTCACAGCTTAGCAGTTTCAGTGGAAAGAGAGTTTTCCTTTTCCACAAGGCTCTGATCTGCCAGGTATGAGTCACGTGCCCACACCTAGAACCTGCCAAAACCTCGGAACCAAGAGGTTTCCCATGAAAATTAGAGTCCTCTGACCAAAAGGGGGAAATAGGAAAAATAATCATTGACCATTACAGCCCCACTACAGTTAACATGCACCTAGCTTATCAAGCTGCTATGCTCCACTGTGACTTTTTCCTTTGTTTATTTTTTATTTTAATTGTATAAGTCAGGACTTCATCTTTATATAAGACTCAGATATTACAAAAGCATACTCCACCCCACTCCCTCCCTTTCTTGCTATTTAAATTTACATTCAGAGATTTTTAAAAATCACTAATTGAATGCTAATGTACATATTATTTACACTTTGCCTCTTTCATAGAGAGCTGTTCATGACAGAATGCAGAGGCCACTCTCATTCAGTTTAATTGCTGCTTAGCATACCTAGGTGGAGATACCACTTTGATGTCATTCAGCTGCCGCTTAGCTGATGTAGCTGTTGCAGGCGTTGTAGCGTGAATTAACATGGTAATAACAACTATTACCGTGCTTGATATAATGACACTTATAAGGATGCCTGTAAGTGGTTGGTTTCATGATCATTTGTCAAACCCACTCCGTTGGTTCAGAGCTGCTGCCCACTGGGAAGGTGGCTCTGAGTCCATGATCTGGGTCATCTGGGCTGCAGAGTGGAGCCTGGGGAATGGCCCTGCACAGAACAGGGCCCTGCTCACCATCTTTGCCTGCACATGACCATCTTCTTTACTCTTGCCCAGCTGCAGAAGGCTGCTGACCCTTGGGTCCTGAAGCACTCAGATCTGGAGAAGCAGGACAACAGCTGGAAAGAGGTGAGTGGGGTGACAGGCTGCCCATGTGCTGTGCTCCTGGCTACACTGGAAAGTCTCTCACTTGTGGGGAATGTGACAAGGAGGATGCTAATCCTGTCCCACAGGTCACACACCCTCACCCCCTTAGGCTCCTCAATCCTGAGGTCTCTACTTCATGGTTCCAGCCTTGAGACCTGTAAAGAGCCCCCTGTTAGCTCCATCCTTCCATGCCTGGGACAAAGGCTAGGTGTTTCTCTGTGTTTCAGTTGTGCCTTTCTCAAAAGCAGAGCCTCCAAAGAGCTGTGTGATCCTGGGCAAGTCACTCTCCCTCTCTGGGCCCCAGTTGCCTCATTGGTAAAATGAGAATCACGTTCTCTGCCTTAGCCCAGCCCTGGTTGTGGAGATCAATCAGTGAAGTTTGCTTCTAAGCCTCAGGTGCACTGTCCGTATAGACACACACTGAGTAACCAAACAGTGAACATATGGGCCCTTGCTCATGACAGCCTGAGGAAGCAATAAAGGCCAATTCTGGGGAACTGAAGCAGGAAAGGATTTCATTAGGGGCTCAAGAGGGCTGGTGATGCAGGGTCAGAAAACTGGTGCAGGTCTCTGAACCAGGGTGGGGCAAACCCCAAGCAGGACCTCAGGTCACTGCTTTCACCTTCAGCTGAGCAGCGACTACTGGGTGCTTTGTTGCTGCCACTACATTCAGAATAAGTTCTAAATAGAGTCTCTTTCCTTGGATTCTCTCTCGGACCACTGATTGGCCACGCCTGGATCACATACCTATGTGTGTGTGGAGAGGGGGTAGGTGCACTGTAGCCAGAAACTGACCAATGAGCATTCTAGATCAGTGCTGACGTCACTCCTGCTCTACAAGAGGAGACTCATGCGTGGGGCTCGGGGCCAGCTCCCACACTGACCCCCTGTTACCTTCCCTCTGTGTGCTAGTGGCCAGACTGACCCTTTCCTGTCTCTCTTCTATGGCAGACACACAGTGAGAAGATCCACAACAAGGAGGCTGTTTCTGAAGCTGAGCTTGGGGGAACCGGCTTAAAGAGGTGCTAGCAGCCCCTCCCCATGCTCCACTCTGCAGCCCCTCCCCATGCTCCACTCTGCAGCCCCTCCCCCTGCTCTGCCCCCCCCCCCAGCCCCACCCTGCAGGCTGCCCTGCCCCTTTGCCTCTCTTCTCTTCCTCTGCCACTGCACCTCAGCTGAATTGGGAGAACACTGGGATATGGTTTCTAAAGATTTTTTTTTTTTGATGTGGACCATTTTTTTAGTCTTTACTGAATTTGTTACAATAGTGCTTTTTGTTACAATAGTGCTTCTGTTTTATGTTTTGGTTTTTTGGCCCGGAGGCATGTGGGATCTCAGCTCCTCCACCAGGGATTGAACCCGCACCCCCTGCATTGGAAGGTGAAGTCTTAACCACTGGACCGCCAGGGAAGTCCCCTGGGATATGGTTTTTATGGAACCCAAGCCACTTAGGAGCTGGGAAAGTTGGGGTGATGGCAATTGTAGCCTGTGCTTTTTTTGATTCTGGGCGTGGAAAACTGGGGCCCCAGAATATCCTAGCTGGGAAAGCAACTGTTTAGCTCCTCTTGGGGTTCTTCCTGTCCCTGGAGTTGGGAGAGTCCAGCTGGACATCTATTCCTGGGACTAGTGAGCAGCGTCCTCTGGGCCCAGCCCTGTGCTACAGCCAGGAAGACCCCTAGGGCTATCAGGACCATGTCTGCACCATTAGGAAACCATTATGAAAAGATTCAGGGTAACAGAACCTCCCAGGGGCCGTGCGAGTAGCGTGAAGCCAGGTGGGCCCCGGGATAGGAGGGTGGCTCTGGAGTCATAGTGTGGGATTTGAATTCCAACGCTGTCATTTCTAGCTCTGTGCCCTTCGGCTGTACTTCCCATTTCTACCTACTGGGATAACAGGAACTGCCCCCTAGAGCTGTCGGAGGACTGAATGGTCTGACGTGTGCAATGTTGTCACGTATGCCCGGCACTTACAGTCATCAGGCAGCACACGTGCCACGTCTGGGCTGGAGATTAATGGCGTCCTAGATTGGGTTCCCTCAAAAGTAAACCTTGAGGCAAGGATTTGAGTGCAAATGGTATATTTGGGAGGGGATTCCAGGAAAAGCCTGGAAGTGAGACAGGGAAGGGAAGGCACCATGAAGGAGGTGTTATCAACCAGGATACACGTGGGCAACTGGAGCTCAGCTTCACAGCACCTCTGGGAGCCAGAGCAGAACATGAGTTCTCCCACCTGCGGGCAGGGAGGCTGGTACCAAGCCACCAAACCCCGCTTACTGTTCGTTGAGGGCTGTGTCTAGGGCCATAAACTATGTGAATTTCTAGCTTCCTGTGGGTGGAGGCCAAGTGTGCTCCTGCAGACAGAAAAAAGCCCTCCGGTGGAGAATGGCAGGTGCTCAGAGATGCAGTGTTGAGTGTGTAGGTGTGAGTGTGGAGGGGACGAGGGGCAGGGCACCTACAGCGTCTTCCGCAAGAGGCGAGCAGGACCGTCACGGTCCATCTCCCCACTGCCCCACCGCCCCCTGCCCGTGAAGTGCACGGACCAGGGAGGAAGACCAGAGTACCTGCTCCGCGTGAGGCATCTTCCACTAACTCTGCCCTTTCTCCCCTGCTCTTCCCAGGACCAAATCGGTTTCCTCCATGTCAGAGTTTGAAAGTTTGCTGGACTGTTCCCCCTACCTCGCAGGGGAAGCCGCCCGGGGCAAGAAGCTGCCCAACAGCCCTGCCTTTGCCTTTGTGGGCCCCCAGCCAGTGGACCCGGAGAAGGCTGCCCCGGAACAGCCAGGGCTCTCGCCACGTGACTGCAACCACCTGGGTGCCCTGGGCTGCCAGGAGCCGGCGGGGAGGCAGATGCAGCGCAGCTACACGGCTCCCGACAAGACGGGCATCCGCGTCTACTACAGCCCCCCGGTGGCCCGGCGCCTGGGCGTCCCCGTGGTCCATGACAGGGAGGGCAAGATCATCATCGAGCCCGGCTTCCTCTTCACCACAGCCAAGCCCAAAGAGTCGGCCGAGGCAGATGGGCTGGCGGAAAGCTCCTACAGCCGCTGGCTCTGCAACTTCTCCCGGCAGCGCCTGGACGGGGGCTCCGGGGGCGGCCCCTCGGCGGCCGGGCCCGGCTTCCCAGCGGCCCTGCACGACTTTGAGATGTCGGGCAACATGAGCGACGACATGAAGGAGATCACCAACTGTGTGCGCCAGGCCATGCGCTCGGGCTCGCTGGAGCGGAAGGTGAAGAGCACGTCCAGCCAGACGGTGGGCCTGGCCAGCGTGGGCACGCAGACCACCCGCACAGTCAGCGTGGGCCTGCAGACCGACCCGCCCCGCAGCAGCCTGCATGGCAAGAGCTGGTCGCCCCGCAGCTCCTCGCTGGTGTCCGTGCGCAGCAAGCAGATCTCCTCCTCCCTGGACAAGGTGCACTCGCGCATCGAGCGGCCGTGCTGCTCGCCCAAGTACGGCTCGCCCAAGCTCCAGAGGCGGTCCGTGTCCAAGCTGGACGGGGCCAAGGACCGCAGCCTGTGGAACCTGCATCAGGGCAAGCAGAACGGCTCGGCCTGGGCCCGCTCCACCACCACGCGGGACAGCCCCGTGCTGAGGAACATCAACGATGGGCTGTCCAGCCTATTCAGCGTGGTGGAGCACTCGGGGAGCACCGAGTCCGTCTGGAAACTGGGCGTGTCCGAGGCCCGGGCCAAGCCCGAGCCTCCCAAGTATGGCATCGTGCAGGAGTTCTTCCGCAACGTGTGTGGCCGGGCGCCAAGCCCCACGTCCGTACCCGGGGAGGAGGGCGCCAAGAAGCTGGAGCCCATCTCCCCCGCCAGCTACCACCAGCCGGAGGGCATGGCCAGGATCCTGAACAAGAAGGCAGCCAAGTCAGGCGGCAGCGAGGAGGCCAGGCTTTCCATGCTCCCCCAGATGGGGAAGGATGGGGTCCCTCGTGATGGAGATGGAGCCACGGTCCTTCCCAATGAGGTAGGTGGGTGGGGTCTGCCCTTTTTCTTGGGAGGTGAGATTGGCTTATAAGGTCCCACTCTTGGTTTTCAAACTCAGGCATGTGGTTTGTGTATTTCAAAAGGTCCTTGTGCTGCTCTGGGATGGGGGTTGGAAGGCCCCAGACCTGGAACAGCAGACCTGATGGACACACAGTCTGAATACAAGAGACTGGTGAGCATGGTGGCATACCCACCTGCTTTGCCACCACACCCCAGAGATTGCCAGCATCCCCTCCAGGGAAGAGGCGTGCTCACTGCCCTCCTGCTGCCCAGTGGTGTGCGGGAGCCACCTCCTTTGGTTCATGAGAGCCAATCGTGTACATCTCTGTGTTTAGTGATGTCACCTTAGTACCTTGAGATCGGCCACCAGGGGAGGATTTACTCCGTGAAAATTAGAAGTGCTGCATGGGAGGATTTACTCCGTGAAAATTGGAAATGCTGCAGATCAGGGCTTCTCCTCTTACTCCTGGGAAACTAGTCATTAAACATGTACCAGCACACCACTGCCCTCACCCCACCAAGACTCTATCCCTAAGTGCTTCCATTTCGTCTGAGACTCTTTTGCTGCTCACTCCACTCCTGATACCAATTTCAGATTTAGTTAGGGATTATGTGCATGTTAGTAAAACAACGCATGTCAGTTAGCTTTGCAGAAAGGGAAATTGCAGAGGATCTCATGGAACCCAAGGGCAGGGACCCAAAGGCCCCAGTGGCTGCTCTGTCTCCCTCTCCTCTCTCTTGAGCTTCATTTTCTCTGATGTCCTCTTCCTCCCTCTGTCTCTGTTGTATTTGAATATGGTCCAGGTGGGCTCTGCCTACTCTGCTTTTATAACATCTTCCAGTTCCAGCACCTGAGGGAGACTGACTCAAATCCCTGTGTCCCCATTCCACATTTCAGGAAGAAACTGACTAGTGTAACTTGAGTCCAGTGTAACCCCTTGGTCCAGTCAGCTGTGGTCAGGGGTGGTATCATGGTCTGCAGTGCACGGAGTGAAGGAGGGTTGTAGGTGGGGGCACAGAGAGGTGGCATGGGCTGGGATTGACCCATGTGATTTGTACGTATTGTATGTTTAGCTGGTTTCTAGTTTTTCCCTATTTATACGTAATGCTGTGGTGAACATCTTGACACAAAAGCATTTTTCCATATTGCAGATTATTTCCTTACATTTGAGTTGCAGAAATGGGATTCCAGAATAAAAGACTGTAAATTGTCAAAGGTATTTGATAAGTGTTGCTAAATTGTCTTTCCAAAGACTTTGTTTAATTTCTAGAACCCCCAGGAGTGTATGGTGAGTGCCTTACTTCCCTATACTCTCTGGCTGCATTTTAAAAAAAAAAAACCTTTTAAATATTCATTCCTCTTTTTTTAACTTAAGAAAACCCTTTTTGAGGTTAATATACATACTGAGCATATTGTAAGAATATGGCTTATTGACTTCTCACAAACTGAACACACCCATTGTATTAGAGTTCTCCAGAGAAACAAAACCAATAGGCTTTGTGGTTATGCGTGTGTATGTGTATGTGTGTATGTGTGTGTGTGTGTATATATATATATATATAGAGAGAGAGAGAGAGAGAGAGAGAGCGCGCGATTTATTATATTGCAAGCTGAAGACCCAGGAAAGCCAATGGTTTAGTTCCTGTCTGTGTCCAAAAGTCTGAGAACCAGAAGAGCCAACAGTATAGCTCCAGTACAGCATATGTAGCTGATGTAGTTCCGATCTAAAGGTCATCAGGAAGGAAGAATTCTTTCTTACTCAGGGGGAGTCAGCCTTTGTGGTCTGTTCAGTACATTGACTGATTGGATGAAACCCACCCACATTAGAGAGAGCCATCTGCTTTACTCAATCTACTGGTTTAAATGTTACTGTCTTCCAAAAGCATCCTTGCAGAGGCACCCAGGATAATATTTGACCAAATATCTGGACCTGTGGCCCAGTCAAGCTGACACATGAAATTAATCATCACACCCACATAACCACACCTACATCAAGAAACAGAGGTACAAAGCTGGCCGTATTTTGAATGTTGGTTTCATAGTTGATCCAAATGATTTTCAGTATGTAAAATGTGCTTATTACCTGTTGACCCAGTAGTTCTCCTAGGAATGTAGCCTGTGGAAATATTCACAGAGGTAGATACGTGTGTAAAGAAATGTATTGCATTATTAATAAAAATTGCTAAGATTTATTGAATACTTAATAGGCACTATCAAATGCTTCACATATACCTGATGTGACCCTCACAACTACTTTGACAAAGGTATCACGTCCCTCATCTTAGAGCAGGAAAAATCAAGGCTCAAAGAGGTTAAATAACTTATCCAAGTTCACACAGCTGGTAGACAGTTGGGCTGGGATTTGAACTAAGCAATTGAGTTTTACAGCAGCACTTTTTTTTTCAAAGTACAGTTGCTGTACAATATTATATAAGTTACAAGTGTGTAATATAGTGATTCATAATTTTTAAAGGATATAGTTCATTTATGGTTACTATAAAGCATTGGCTATATTCCCTGTGCTGTAAAATATATCCTTGTACAATAGCTTATTTTATACCTGATAGTTTGTACCTCTTAATCCCCTACCTCTATATTGCCCCTCCCCCCTTCCCTCTCCCCACTGGTAACCACTAGTTTGTTCTCTATATACGTGGGTCTGCTTCTTTTTTGTTATATTCACGAGTTTGTTGTAATTTTTAGATTCCACATACAAATGATATCATACAGTATTTGTCTTTCTCTAACTTATTTCACTTAGCATAATGCCCTCCAAGTCTATCCATGTTACTGCAAATGGCAAAATCTCATTCTTTTTGTTTTGTTTTGTTTTGTTTTTTAAATTTTTTTTTTAATCAGTCATCAATTTTATACACATCACTTTATACATGTCAATCCCAATCGCCTAATTCAGCACACTCATTCTTTTTTTATAGCTGAGTAGTATTCTATTGTAGATATATACCACATCTTCTTTATCCATTCATCTGTTGATGGACACTTAGGTTTTGGCAATTGTAAATAATGTACTGCAGCACTTTTAACCATTATCCCTGTGTGTTGGTAATAGTAAAAAAAAAAATTAGAAACTACCTAACATCCACATAAAAAATTCATTGGATAAATAAATCAAGCTATTTCCATTCAGTGGAATAGCATATGGCCATTAAAAAGAAGGAGATCTGGATATACATGACAAAAAAGTGTTCATGTTTTGCAATTACAAAATAAGCTGTAGGGGTTGAAATCATTTGGGTAAATGCATGTGTGTGCAATGTTTTGAGAATTTATCTTTCATGGACAATGTCTGCTTTCTTCTCTGTATATTCCAGAATTTATTACCTTCTGGAACGTTGTTTATAAGCATTCATTACTGCTCTAATGGGAGAAAATAATTTTTAAAAATTGGTCCAGAGAGGGGCTACAGCCCCTGGGAACTGGTCCCTGGGCACAGCTGAGTCCAGATTCCTTGCCTGGCCACCCAGTCCCTGGGTGGGCAGTGCCTCCTGGCTCCTCCCGACTTCTTCCTCCCTCCTCCCAGGATGCCGTGTGTGACTGTAGCGCCCAGTCTCTCACCTCCTGCTTCGCCCGGCCATCCCGCTCTGCCGTCCGCCACTCTCCTTCCAAGTGCAGGCTGCACCCTTCAGAGTGCGCCTGGGGTGGGGAGGAGAGGGCAGCCCCCCCCAGCGAGTGACAGAGCAGCCAAGCTCCCCACTTCAACCAGCCCAGTCCCTGGACAGCCAAAGGGAACCCACGGAGAGGAGACGAGGTGAGGGGCCCACGCCCCCTGCATCTCTCGCCCAGGAGGGCCAGCAGCTGCACCACCGCCGCAGAAGAGCTTTCCCATCCAGGTAAAGCGGGGCCTCCTGCTGACTGCTGGGTGGCGATCTCTGACTTCCCAGGGGAAGGCAGCGAGTGGGAGAAAGACCAAAACTGGGCTTCAGAAGCATCTCCAGAGAGATCCCGTGGGAGCTGATCCGTTGGGAGCTGATCCCTGGGTCATAAGGGAGAGCCTTGCCTGGTTCTAGCCACACCCACTTCTCAGAGGAGCCAAGGAAAGGATACACTTCCGGCCATGCCCCTCAGGGAAAAGGGCTCACAGAGACGTTCCCTGCCAACCACATCCCTCTTCATGGGGAGGAAACACCAATGAGAAGAACAGGCTTTGCTCTAGGGCTCAACTTGGGGTTCTTGGTGGAGCTGAAATGGGCATCACCCCGTCCATTTTTTCCCTCCACCGCCTCCTCCTCCCAGCCCTGCTGCTCTGGACTGCTGTGGCTCTAGGGGATATGACAGGGCAGTAACCAGGGTCAAGTATCTGCTTGGAATCCTGGAGCCCTGGATCTCCCTGCCCGTAGCTTGGATGCAGCAAGGACTAGAAGACGAGGGGCTCAGGGTAGGGGAGCCACTGGAACTGCCTTTCTTGCCAAGGTGACGTGGGGGGCCCCAACCTTCCCAGGAGACTCCTTGAGGACAGAAATAGGTAAAGTCCATCTCAAGACCTGGTGCACAGATAAATAAATGCCTAATTGCCCACTGCCTTGATCGCTGGGGTCTCTTTCCCTGGCACCCTGGAGGGGCACCACATCTCCACTGTGTTTACATCCTGCAGCTGGTGGAGGGCAAAGACGTTTTCAGTAAGAGACTCCCAGATGGCAAGGTCAGGCCGAGGAGCATTCTGAGAGGCCAGTGCCCCAGGACATGGCAATAGACTGGGGCCTGGAAACACATTTCTTGCCTAGGTTGTTTATTTGAATTTTTCTTACTATAAATATTTAAGGTGGTTTTACTTTATTTTAATAATTTAACTTACCCCAAAGCCCCTAAGGTAATTTATTGGAGGTTGATACATGTACTCTCGCCACTGGGACAATGCAAGGCTTTAAGACGATGGACAGGCGCAGGGTCCCCTGTGTGGATGAGGCAACTCAGCAGCCGAGCTCTGGTCTCCAGGTCAGCTTTGGAGGGCCCCCCAGCAAAGCTGGAGCCCTGCAGCCTGCTCCCCCAAAACTGCTGACCCTTTGGCCTCAGAGCACCACTTTACACTCAATACCCGGTACTTGCCCAACCCCCAGCCGTGAGTCTGTAAATGCTCACAGACAGGGTGGAGGGCTGAACCACTTCCTAAACATTCTCCATTTTCTTTCTCATTTTCCTCCCTCCCTCTGACACCTTTTTTGTTTCAATGAGTCAAACACGGATTACTAAGGCTTTATCAAGAGCATGGAGATCTCTCCAAGTTCCCCAAGTGAGAACTCGCAGGAAAACAGGACTGAACTTCGAGAATGTTGTTTATTGCAGCTTTGCACATGGATCTGAGAGTGTCTGCCAGCCTGCCTCAGTTCACACCAGCCTGCCAGCTTTTTCACCAGCCTCTCTCCTTAGCCTTATGGGCTCTCCTGGCTCGCCTCCCAGCCCCAACTCCACTGCCCGCCCTTCCCCATGTCCCATGTGAGCTGCCTGAGCCATCGGATGGATTGCACCGTGGCTCATTGCAGTGTGGTGATGGGGGAGGTGTACTCAGATGGCCTCCCCCTTGGTGCCAGTGAACCCGTTTTGTTTACACACATGCCCACACATCTGCCTGTTACAGGCTGGGGGCTCAGAGTGGAAACACCAGGATAAAGTGGCTTATCTGTGAATTTGCCATCAGGAAGACCAAAAGCCAGCAGCTTGGCTAATTTGCCCCCAGGACTCAGGAGATGCCTCTGCGCTCCCACCCACCAGCTCCCGGTCTTGCCCTTTCTGGGGCACCTGGACCAGTTACCCAAATTCCTTCATCGCCATTCCCTATCAGCAGAACTTGGGGTTACGTTAGTGCAAGCAGCCACTTCCTCATGCCATAGTGACCTGTGTGGGCAGAGCAGGCAGGCTGATGGAGCCATGGGCCAATCCCCTCTAGGATGCCACTGCTCCCACCCAAGAGGTCAGGGGTCCCCTCCAAGGTTATCTCCAAGTGAGGGGATTCACACAAGGCCACAAGCCACCAGAGGCCTCTGGCACTTCCCAGAACTGCAGAGGGCCAGGGAGGCTGTGCTTCTAGCCTTGGGGAGAAATCCTCGTGAGACCTGAACCCTGCGGACCTCTCAGCCTTACCGTCGTTCTCACCCAAGATTGTCCTTGCATTCTCATTGTCTTAGAGCCTGGCCACCCAGCCCTCAGCCAGTGTCAGAGACCCCAGATCTTGGTTTTCAATAAAGTCCCAGTTTCTGCTTCCTGCATGCCACTGTGCAAGGTCACTCATCCCTGTTCCTACAGAAGCCTCTGGACGTGGGGCTTGATGGGGTTGAAAATGTTACGTGTAAATATTGGTTTGGTTTGATTTTTAGCATTTTAATTAGTAACGGTTGTGTTTTCTTTTTTGGGGTGGGGGGTTGGTTTGTAAAAACTCTCTACTCTTTTGGAATGTAATTTCTAAGTTTGCTTCTTCAAATGCCTTTTTAAGTCTTGGTAACATTCCCAAAGCAGAAAACTGCCTGGCCCTCTGTGGGGACTCCCCTGGAGCATTGGGTCCCAGGAAGGGTCACTGCCCTTTCCCCCTTTCTTCCCCTTCCTGCTACCCCTTACCTTTTTACTCCTAGCAGCTTCTTCTTCCTTCCCTTCCTCCTCCTCCTCTAGCCTTCTTTTTCCTTTCCCCATCTCTATTCTCTGCAGCCAAAGTCCCAAGGAACCCTGGGGTCCTAATTCCCTACAGACCCCTAGGCTTGGATCCATTGTGTTGGCACCAGTTGGTTGAGGGGAAATGGGAGACCAGTTGGCATGGTTGACCCCAAACTGGACGATCTTGTGTTTCCTATGTCTGACCTCTTCCCAGAGCCAAATTAAACCCTCCTGGGGGCAATGATGTCTGTATTTGAAATGAAAGTCGAACCGCTTTGGCGCATCAGTGTCCTGCATGCACAAAGCATCAGTATCCAAGTCCCTGTCACCCTGGCAGCCCTTCCCCGCCCCCTGCTAATTCTTTCCCCACCAAAGGCTGACCAATTTTAAAAACTCCTCCAAGAGGTCTTGCTCAAAACGGCCCCGCCCCTTGGTCTCCCCAGGGACGCCCTTCTACCAGCTGCTCTCCCAGGTGACAAAGTTGAGGGCCCAAGACTTGACCCTCTTACACCCTAATTGCCACATGGCTCCCTCTTGCCTGCCCCCATGCACCTTTCATGGTTTCGTCACCCGGCCTGTTCTCCTCTTGCCCATCCAACTTCCAGGCCCTTCCTCCCTCTCCTCTCCCATCTAGAATGGGGTCCTCCCCACCCCAGCTTTGCCAGCCTTCCAGCCCCACCAGCATCACACACCCCCCACCCCGTACACCGCTCCTAGAGCACGTTGCTATTTAGAAATTGCCTCCCCATGCCACATCTCCTTCAGACTTCTAAGGGCCAACTCTGGAAGGCAACCTTGGCAGGATAGGGGTTAGTGCTCCCATTTTACAGATGAGGAAACTGAAGTGCAGGTCTCATCCCTGAGTCACCTAACTGGGAAGTCATCAAGTTTAGACTAGAGCCTGGGTCTACTGGATCCCCCAACCCAACTCTGTCCTGCTTGCTGTGTCAACCCACTGCCCCACTGGGGGCTTTGTGTGGGTATAGGACACCAAGAATATGCCACTGCCCAACCCAGACATAAAACCAGTCCACTCTGAATCACTGGACCCGTGTGTCCCAGAGGGTGGTGTGGGGACCCCCTGCATCAGAATCCTCTTAGGGCATGTCCAAAATGCAGCTTCCTGGGACCCGCCTCAGCCTCTGGGCCAGGAATCCGCATATCTAACAAATTCCCAGGGAGATCCTGAGTACCAGTGGCCACACCATTGATGTTCACAGCCCTGACAGTTAGGCCATCTATTTTTAACCAGATAACCATGATGTTATATCTTAAAAAGAGCACTGAGCTGGTAATTAGGGGACCTGGTCCTCAAGCCAGCTCTGATTTGGGTTAATTATGCTGAGAATTTCCAAAAAGCACTGGAGGCAATTTACAATCTTAGTCATAAGGATCAGTAAGACAACAGAAAAAAAGAAAGTCAGGAACTTCCTTGGCGGTCCAGTGGTTAAGACTCTGTGCTTCCACTGCAGGGGTTACGGGTTCGATCCCTGGTTGGGGAACTAAGATCCCGAATGCCTCCCGGCGCAGCCAAAAAAAAAAAAAACAAAGAAAGTCAAAAAGCAAGAGGAATTATCATTCCCCAAATCTATCTGACGTGATTCCCATAATCCTGCAATTAAATTTTACTCTTGAGTTTCCTGGCAGCCACAGTAAAAAGGGAAGCACATCACGGTAAAAAGGGAAGCATGTCATCATCCAGTCATGGGATGTAACCATAGTTGCCCCAGGAGACAAACTCTTCTGCTGCTAATTTCGAGCATGTGTCCTTCCTTCAAAGTCCACTAAGCCGGTTGCATTGTGAACCTAAGATGCAAAGATGGTTTCCAGGTCACTATTTTTAAGATAATAATAAACGGCCACCAACTTGAACGACCTTGGCCCCGGAGCATGTGGCTAGTCTGTACCTCAGTTCCTCCAGCTATAAAGTGGGAGAATGTCCTTGCATGGCTGTGCTGAGGACCAAATACAGTACTGTGCCTGTGAATGCACCTGGGAAAGCATAAGGTTCTACACCCATGGAAAGTGGTCTGATCACACTCATTGTTCCCACACCAGCCTCCTGGTGCCCTGGCCCTAGGGGTGATACACCCCTCACTAGTCTTAGTGAATAGAAAGAAAAATAAACTGAACCTACCCGCTCACTTTTTAAAAAATTGTGGCAAAACATACATAAGACATAGCCATTTTTAAGTGGCTTTAAATACGTTCACAATGTTGTATTGATACACTCTCCACTTCCAGAACTTTTTATCACCCCAAACTGAAACTCTATACCCACTAAACAATAACTCCCCATCCCTCCCCCCCAGCCCCTGTAACCTCTGTTCTACTTTCTGTCTCTATGAATTTGCCTAGTCTAAGCACCTCATATAAGTGGAATCATACATACAGTGTTTGTCCTTTTGTGTCGAACCCCCTCACTTTTTTGGATGAGGAATCAGGCCCAGAGAAGGGAGAGAGTGGCTCACCCAAGGTCAGACAGCAGGTTAAAGGCAGAATCAGGACCAGAACCCAGGCTTCCTGACTCCCATCAGGTTCTGCATCCCCAGTGGTGAGTGAGACACCCCCCACCTACCATTCCGTGGTCTTGGTTGAACCCCTTCCTCTCTCTGGGCTCAGTCTGTTCACTCCCCACTGCCCACCTATCCTCTCTTTTATCATCTTCCTCCAAAGCTTCCCCTCCTCCTGCTTCCTCTTCTCCAGCTGATTCCCACCAGCAGACTGAGTGGCCCTGACCCATGGCCAGGTTTTCCTCTTCTGAGCACCAGGCTTCCTGGTAGCACCCATCCCTCAGCCCTCCCAGAACGGCCTCCCCAGCTCCACTCGTCTCCCGTGGATTTCCCTGTAACCTCAGCAAACCCCTCCCTGTCCCCTCAGCCTCACATACCCATCCTCCCGTGTCTGTGGTCTCCCAACTCCGGATGTTTTCTTGCAGATCTGGTTGTATTCCCTGGGTTCTGTTTTATTTTGTGCTTCCTCACACCGAAGGGGGAACCTTTCCCCAATGCTTCAGGCTGGGCTTGGCCCCAGTGACCACACCCCCAAGCCCAGAAAGACATCCCCCCATCCCACCCTTGAGCCCCATTTTCTTCTGTCCACAGCCTCCCGGCAAGACCCCAACACTTTCCACTGGGAACTGGGGGGGGAGCTTGGATCCCCCATTTTGGCCTCCTCTATCCTGCCCAGTCCCACATGGCCTTGTTTGGAAAGTAGATACAGCCTGGCTTGGGTTCTTCTCTCCCTGGCCATCCGTCCATCTGTCTGTCCATTTGACATCCCCCATACTCTCCACTCTCCCCTGGACCTCACGGCCTCTGGAACAGCTTGCCCTGGCAGAACCTGTAGCCCACCCTGGCAAAACCTGTAGCCCACCCTGGCACTACCCCTTACCCCTCCCAACAGTGTTTGCAAAGTCCACAGACCCAAGAACGGAAGGGGACTGGTGACATGATGCTGGGCCTGAGTCCCCTGCCCAGGGCTCTTCCCCACCCCTCCTGCACTCTTCTTGGACCCTACCTTGTGTATCCCATCAGCCCTACTCCACTCCCTTCCTGCCCTTCACTAGCCCCCTGGACCCCAGGGTCTAAGGAAAGGAGCTTTGGTTTCCCCTAAGCATCCTTGAAGGGCCGAAGTCGTCAGGGCCTGGCCACCTTGTCACTCTCCATTCTGATACCACTCAAACTGCTCTCATGAAAAGGAACCTCAGCCAGGAGTCTTGGAGACCTGGCCCAGGAGATGTCTTAACTTCTCTGTGTTTGGCTGGTTGTATGATTTTATAATAAGCACGAGGATGATCCTTAGGGCCCCAGAGCACCCCTCATGTTTTGGAGTCCTGCATCACCATCCTCTGTCCACTGGGCCCTGGTATCCTGGCTCCTCCCTCAGCTCCGCCACTGATCTCTGTGCCTTAGTTTACTTCTCCGCACAGGGGGGCTCACCACAAGTCTGTTCCCAGCAGCTTCCCAGATATTTTGGTGCCTCTAAGGCAGGGCCTTGCCAGCTGTTGCCCAGCTCCCTGGCACTGTCTTGGGGCACCAGGTTGCTGAGGATGAGATGCCTGGAGGTTCTCAAAGAAGCAGAGGCATCACCTGGGCACTTGATAGACATGCAAAGTATTGGGCCCACTCAAGACCTATGGAACAGAACCTTGGGGGGCGGGGGATGGCCAGCAAGCTGGGGTTTAACAAGCCCTCCAGGTGATTCTGATATACACAGGAGTTTGCCACCTGCTGATCTAGACCAGCAAATAGTGTGGCCTGGTGAGGGACTGACGCTGGCCCTGACCAGGAACAGGAAACACCAATCTCATCTGGACTCCTGAGAGATTGCGAACCCTCCCTGCCCCTACCCAAAGCAAAACAAAACTATGTTCTCCTCTTCCTGGAAACTGGGGGGCTGGGAGAAGGCATACGTTTTTCCTTTCCCTGCCCCTGGCTTGTTTCCAGTTCTACCCACTTCTCCTACTTGTCTGGGTTTTACAAAAGATTGTGTAGGGTTGTGCCAGCCAGGCAGCAGGTGGGCATCCTGGTTGGGGGTGGGGGCGGGAGACAAAAGACCCTGACCGTTTATCCCTTGGGAACCTCACCATAGGCTTATGGCCTCTCTTCAAATGGAAAGAAACAACTCCTCAAAGAAAGACTCCTAAATCCCCAGTGAGCTCCTCCTCCTCCTTCTCTCACCTCTAGGGAGACCTTGTAGACAGTGCCAAAAAACAGCTCCAACCCCCAGCAGCTGGGGAAGAGAGCCAGAAGCTGTCCCTCCTCCTCATCCTGGCCCCCCTCCCCAAACCCCGCCAATACTGTGAAGCCCCCTTCCTGACCATCCTGGTTTCCTGGTGTGGACCCTGCAGCTGTGGGCCCTAAGGGTTCCCCAGGGAAAGGCCTTTGGGAGGGAAGGGACTAAGGGCATCCTTGGGCCAAACTGTCCACCTCTCCTGTCCGCTGTTTCTCCTCCCCACTCCTGTCTTCAAAAGGCTCTTTCCCAGGATGGATTGGGTGCTAGGACAACCATGGTCCAATCCGCCAGCTCTCCTTGCCCCCATGTCTTATTTCAGACATGAGAATAACTGTACAGTGTAAACTTACAAAGCGTTTTTAATGGTTGTAGATTGGAAATAAAGTATGTCATATGAACAGTTTCCATGGACTTGGCCTCTTCTCTGATTTCTCATTTTGGGTGGGTGGGGTGCTCAGCAGATTTGAAACTTGACTCTACCCCACACCCAGTTGCCTGGGAAGGGAGGAGCCCTGGGAATGCCACAGCCAGCTGGCTAGTTTGGGGTCACTTGGGAGGAGCCACCAGGGGTTCCTGGCTACTGACTGCTGACACCTCAGAGTCTCCCATGAAGGGTGATATGGCCACTGAGAAACAAATGCAGAGTCATCAAAAATGGAATTGAGGGAATTCCCTGGAGGTCCAGTGGTTAGGACTCCGCGCTTCCACTGCAGGGGGCACAGGTTTGAATCCCTGTTCAGGGAACTAGGATCCTGCAAACCTCACAGTGTAGCCAAAAAAAAAAAGGAATTGAAACTTTCTACAAAAGACTTTCAAAAATTTATCATAGAAAAGGACATGGATTAATTATCTATTACAGTAGAATTAATTATCCCCAAACATTTATTATATCACAGATGCTGTGGGTCAGGAATTCGGGAGCTGAGTAGTTCTGACTCAGGGTCTCCTGAGGGTGCAGTCAAGTGTCAGTCAGGCTGCAATCATGTGAATGCGTGATTGGGGCTGGAAGATCCACAAGGTGGCTCACTCATATGCCTGGCAAGTCAGTGTTGGCAAGAGGCCTCAGTTCCTCCCCAGGTGGCCCTCTCCATAGGGCTGCTTGAGCATCCTCACAACATGGCAGCTGGCTTCCCCCAGAGCAAGTGATATATGGGAAAGGAGGGTAGAAGTTACAATGTCTTTTATGACTAAACCTTGAAAATCATACACTGTCATTTCTGCAGTATCTTATTAGTTATACAGATTAGCCCTGTTCCTTGTGGGAGAGGATTATACAAGGGTATGAAGACCAGGAAGTGGGGAACATTAGGGGCCATCTTGGAAGCCAGCAACCACATGAAAATTACACAGATCTCCTCTTTTTTGAGGGCCTAACAATAGCCAGGCCTGTGCTAGGCATTGAGGATAACAATATATGGGCCTGAAAAACAGGAAAGCAAATGTCAATGGCCAGGGGGAGCCCAGGGTGCTCAGGGAGCTAGGAGGAATCAGCAAAGGCTGCAGAGGGACATCTGAACTGATACCTAAGGTTGAGACGACCAGATGAAGGAGATGGTGGTGTGCTGTAGGCAGGAGACGGAAAGGACATGTTCCAGGTGGAGGGAACGGCATGTGTGAAAGCCTAGTAGAAAGAAGAGCAGAACTGGGGAACTGAAAGAAGTCACTGGTGCGATGAAAGAGGCTGGGTCAGATCACGCAGGGCCTTATGAGGGAAGGAGTGTCCACATCCTGTGGACAGTAGGGAGCCACATAAGAACTGAAAGCAGGTAAAGGACATAGAGGATGTACTGGGTCTGGATGCCATGAAGCAGTATACTCACTGTGCCCCAGGACGGCCAGTTCTGGCTGTGTTTTGTTCTTGGGATATTGACAAGCGAGTAGTAGTTGAAGGAGCTGGGTGAGCAGAGAAGGAACTGGGCTCTAGAAAGTGATATTCAGGGAATAAAGAGCAAATCTCTGCTTTCAGATGTCTTTTGGGAGCCAACATGCTGGAACCACATGGTGGAAATTTCAGGAAGGCAGATTTCTGCCTACCACCAGAAAACTTTTCCAAGGACCACAGCTGCTATAGAAGGATGACCACAGTCACGTTCCAGCTGCTGCTCACCAACCCTTCTTTCAGTTTCTGTGGACTGCTTGTAATTCAACACTTGGAGGTTTCAGATCCCAAAGGACTGCACATGCAAGGGGACATTCTGATGGCATCATGCTGGGTGCTGAAGCAGCAGTCTGCTATCTGGGAGCACCCAAGCCAGCAAGGGATAGTGGACCAGGCACAGGCTGGGCTCCTGGGAGCACAGAAGGGGGATCTGCTTTTCAGCCTGGCGCCTCAGAGAAGGCTCTGAGAGAGATGAATCCTCAGCTGAGGCTTAAAATCGGAGAACTTTGCCAAAAACAAAAGGCTTGAAGGGCTTCCCAGGCAGAGGGAATGGCTTGAGCAAAGGAGTAGAAGCAATGGGGGATGATGAGAGGAGAGGCAAGCAGTTTGGGGAGGGGGTGACCTGCAGTGAGGTTACAAAGGAGAGTTCTTGAACTTTGCCAAGTATAGAAGGGACCACAAAGGGAGAACATGTGCTAGAGCAGGACTGGAAAAAGTGTGAGAGTCATGGTCCACATTTTCAGCGTTAAGAAGATAAAAGGAGGGGTGACCATGGCCTAGCGACGGAGCAGGCATCACTGCCCACCCGCTAATGCACTGTATTCCTTTGGCAAGTACCTCTCTGGACCTCTGTTCCCCATCTTAGAAAGGCTCTAAGCATACTGGGCGCAAAGGATACGCTGGTGTGACGGGACCCAGTTAGTGACTCCCTGGGCGTGGCGTAGCTGAAGAGGTGTAACATGGCAAAGTCTAGGGTGGGAAGAACTTGGACAAAGCGGGCGGGGCAACAAGTCTTGAACACCAGTTTGCGCATGCACCTTGAGGGAAGCCGGCGTTCTGCGCGTGCGCGTGCCCTGGAGGCCGGCGGCCGCCGGCCGCGCATGCGCCCTCGTCTGGCGGGAGTTTTACCGGAGGCGGGGCTGGCGCGGGTGGTGGATCGCCCAGCGGGCCCAGACCAAGAGGGAGCTTCTGCTTTGGCGCAGGGCGTGCGGGGGGTCACCCGGGGCCGCGGAGAGTGGCCTGCGACCTTGTTTTTCGGGGACGGAGGCTTTGGGCTGGACGGGTGTCGCCCTGAGGTCAGGAAGTCGCAGACGTCTCCCTGGACGCGGCCCCGCTCACCCGCGCACCATCCTCTTTGGGGTCGGACACCTCGGCCCAGCCCAGACCCAACCCGTCGTCACCCCCGACAGCGGGGACTAGGGGGGCGCTGCAGCCACCTCCGGGTAAGAGGAGAGCCGAGGCCGGGCGGCGCCTCTCGGTCGGGGCCTGTTTGCCGAGCCAGCGGTCTAAACTCCAGAACAGTGGTTGAAGGCTGGGGGTGGGTCGCAGGCCGGGGTTGGAATTTCGCCTCTGCTCCAGGCTGGCCGCACAACAAGTTTGGGCCAGGCTTTTGCCCCTCTCAACCTCAGTTCTCCTATCTGCAACGTGGAATTGATGATGGTACTTACAGAGCTGTGGAAAGGATTAACGGGATAGTGATGCAAGTAAATTGTTTGCATACACACCCAGGTCCTGGAATGTAGTAAGCGCTTAACGTGCGACAGTGATTGCTGCTATTATCCAGGCTTTCATCTGAGTGATACAGTCGTAACTGGGGCGATGTAGATCCTCGATCTCCCCCTCGTTGTTCTGTTATCTTTGCCATGTTGTCCCTTCGCATATATTCATTTCTCTTTACTAAGCACCCCGCAACGTACCGATTTCTGTTGGGGATGGGGGCGGGGGAAGCATGGACGATGTAGAGATGCCTCAGTCATGTCCCTGCCCTTTTCCAATCCGTTAGTTGTCTGTAACAGGCTCTAGAAATACAGTCTGGCCGGGGAGGCAGACATGTAAACAGACTTTACAGCCAGTGCTAGGGAGACCTAGGGGTGGAGCAGCCAACTCTGCCAAAGAGAAGTGGTGTGAAAGCTTCACACTTGAGCTCGATTGGGAAGGATGAATAAGCTTTACAGGCAATGTGTGCAAAGAGTCCAAAGTGGTGCGTGGAATGGGAGTGGCAGGAGAAAGCAGGAATGGGTACTAGTTAGGACTAGCTTCTGGAAGGTGTTGAGTACACTGGAGGAATCTCTGCTGCTGTCTAAAGAATGGATTGGAGGGAATTCCCCAGCGGTCCGATGGTTAGGACTCCACGCTGTCACTGTGAGGGCCAGGGTTCAGTCCCTGGCGGGGGAACTAAGATCCCACAAACAGCGCGGCCAAAAGTGAAATAAATAAAATAAATAAGAATGGATTGGAGAGGAGCAATGCTGCATGTAGGAAAAACCAGTGGAGAGACTGTTAGATTCTTGGGGGAGGTGGGGGAGAGTGGTAGAAATTATGAGATCTGATCTAAATCGATAACTGGAAACGGGGAAGAGTTTTAGAGACTGTTGGAAGTAGAATGAACAGGCCTTTGGATCTGTAGAATTAATCAAGGATAATGTGATTTTTTTCATGTTTTGAAGACCATGTAGATCATAATGCCATCAACTGAATTATGCACTTAGGCACTTGTTAAACACAAAATAATTGGGAAATAAGATGGGGTACATGTTAAGGTGAGTATTTCTAGTGATGAATTCTGTAGAAATTGAGAACAGGAGGTGGTGAGCTGTGCAGATGTTCTCTGGAGGAGGTGGGTGAGGTGGGGTTGGACTGGGCCTTGTCAGGCAGGTAGAATTTCATGGGGCAAAGTGGGGCAGTTCAAAGAGACTAGAAAGCACAAGGCCGATTCTGGGGTAGTAAAGCCCCAGCAAGACTGGGACTGAAATGTGGAGAACAGATCACCTCATTTTCCTGTTTTCAGGGTTCTCCCCCCAGGATGACTTCTAGATCAGAGACGGTAGAAGGTGAGTACTGTAGTGAAATTCAGTACCTCTTGGGTTCAGGTTCCTGAGCTTTACCTAAATACTTTCCTGGCTCCTGGTGGATTTGAAAGCACTTATTCATGTATTTGCAGAGATGCTTCCTCAGTGTTTCCATGATCTGGGGCATACATTTCCTTTTTCCACTTTTTTGCACAGATACTTAGTTGTGATGGGTTTGATTCTGTATTTTGACTTTTTTATAACAAGTGCTAGAAGAGGAACCAGTGGCATCTAAGACTCACGATCGTCAACTGGAATCAGATCCCAACCCTGCGGAAGCGTGTGGTAATTCGTCCACCTCCCTGGAGATGACTGAAGGCGTTTCAAAGGAACAGATTCACCTTGGCTCTAGCCCTAAAAAAGGGGAAAGTTGTGATCTCAGCCACCAGGAAGGACTTCATTCCAGGTCCCTTCATTTGTCCCCCCAAGAACAGTGTGCCCATCATCAAGACAGGAGGCAGTCCTGGCGACGAGCAAGTATGAAAGAAACGAACCGGCGGAAGTCACTGCCTCCCTTTCATCAGGGCATCACAGGTGGGGTGCCATGTACATAAAACAATGGAGTTCCAGCTCAGATAAGAGGCAGTGAGGTATGACAGACAGATAGACTTGACTTTGCTGCTTACTAGCTCTGTGACTGAGCAAATCTCTCTGAGCTTCAGTTTCCTCATCTGTAGGAGTATCCTAAGATTATAAGTACTGATGTCAAACACCTAGTAAGTATTCAGTATCATTGCTATTTATATCATGTTATTAGCTACCCACTGTAATCTATACCATGAACAGAAAATCTGATTTATGGTTGTTCAACACTCACCTCTGCTAAGTGAATGTTCAACATTCGCCTTTGCTAGAAGTAAAGATTTCTTCCTGTGGCTTTCGGCCTCATATCCTTAAGCAGAACAGAAGGTGGATGGGTCGCTACCTGATTTTAGGCTTTATAACTGAAAATGTCGCAGAGGGAAGGACACATAAAAATATCTAGGGTAAAAACCTAGTTTTTTAGACATGCTGTATTTGAATGTGATTTTGTGTGAATTTATAATAATAACATCTCAGTAAGCATTGAAGTACAAGATTTAATATGGAAAGTAACACATTTCAGGAAGACCTTACTAGCTGTGTGATCTTGAGCAGGTCCCTTAACCTCCTTTGCCTTACGGTCCTCATCAGTAAACGGGATGAAATAATACCTATTTTACGGGGTTGTGTGAGAATTAAATGAGTTGATATATAGCACAGTACTTGGCACACGGTAAATAAATAGCTCCAGTGTTAAGCTGTAGTGATTATTTTAAAGACATCACCTCACTTCCAGATGGTCTGATGTTTAGAAGGAATTCTGGGTAAAAACAGCCATGTAGCATATCAGAAAATTGCTACCACAATTAGGCTCATGCACTTTACTCCATGGACGTGCCAAGAAACTTCAGTTTCCTAAGATTGCCCTAACCTGCATCTCTGTTCCAGAGCATGTGGGCCTAAAATTCTGTGCAATAGAAAATTACCGATGCATAATAAGATTTGTTATCTCCTGGTCACTACCAGCCACTTGCCAAGTTTCTTTGGTTATAGGCAGAAGGTATCCTGTTTTTCATGACTAAAAGCAAGAAGAAGTAATCAAGAGAGGGCAGAAAAGAACTTTAAAAACACAGCCAGCTGAAGCTGGAGGGCAAAAAGACATGTATCTCTCCCAATTCTCAAAGCAAATTTCCTTTGCTGTATAATGGTTGATGTTTTTAAATGAACATAATTGAAAAAACAGTATCTATGTCTTCTAGTTGTTTGAGGATTCAGTGGCATAATTATGTAAAATGCCCGTTCAGTTCTGGCTGACTCACTGTGTGACCTTGGGCAAGTTACCTATTACCTAACCTTTGTCAAATGGAGTTGATAAGATACTTGGGGCTTCCCTGGCGGTCCAGTGGTTAAGACTCCGTGCTTCCACTGCAGTGGGCAGTGGTTCGATCCCTGGTCTTGGAAGATCCCACATGCCGGGCGGTGTGGGGAAAAAAATAAAAAAAGATTCACCCAGGTAAGATACTTGCCTCAAGTTTTAATGAGGTGTGTATAGCGTTTAATAAAATGCCTTTTAGATAGCAAATGTTCAACAAATTACTATTAATGTATCATTAGGTCATTATAGAGAGGCAGCATGGTATTAGTGGGAAAACAGGTTTGGTGATGGACTCGGGGTTGAATTCTGGCTCCACCAGTCTCTGGCTTCAAACAAGTTATATCCCCTCTGAGCTTCAATTTCCCCATCCGTAAAATGGAGCTCATAGTTTATAAGAAGATTCTTAAGACAGCGTATGTATGTATGTATGTATTTATTCATTCATTCATTCATTCATTCATTCATTCATGGCTGCACCACACAGCATGTGGGATCTTACTTCCCCGACCAGGGATCAAACCCGCACCCCCTTCACTGGGAGCACGGAGTCTTTAACCACTGGACTGCCAGGGAAGTCCCAAGACAGTGTATTTAAAGCACACTGCAGTGCCTGTCATAGAAATACTGAAATATTCCCACCTCCTTTCTTCAAATGGTGAATATAAAACATAAAAGGAGTTAAATTTTTTTTTTAATCTACGTTGTTTAGCAAGACAAGATTTTAATGTAGTACACAAAAGGTTCTTATAACTTTTCAAAGTTAGGATGCACAGATGGGTAAATGTCATTCTTTGGTGATCTTGAACAAATTAGATGTGACTATATATGAATTCTCCCTTTAATTAGAGAAGGCTGCTTGGGTTTTCTTAAGTTGGACTGCATCAAGGGGGAGGGAATTTTTCAGTTTTTTTTACTTTGCTAACTGTGTAAGTATCCATCTCCTTCAATATGGTGATATTTTATGTTAGAGCTCTGCAGATCCATCAGTGTCAACATAGCAGAAAGGAAGCGGCTGGGCTGTCTCCTGCTTTCCAGTTTCCAGGTGAGAGTCTCAGGATTGGGAAATGCTTTCTTTTTCTTTTTTCTTTTTTTTTTTTTTTTTTAAACTGTTACTATGACATCCCCAAAGAGAGATCAATACTGTGTGATTTATCGGTAAAGGGTAAAAGATATTTCTCTCTAGTGGGATTAATTTAAAAGCCAGCTTTAATCCCGGGAGCTGATCTGTCTCTGGACTAGGCTCTACCAGTCCCATCGGTGCTGCTGTCGCTGAGCACTGAACAGTCAGATTTCCCCGATCTAGTATATTTTGCTCACTGGCAGCAAACGATGGGAATTTACAGTGAGTGGAGGTCAAATCTAAGTTTAAGCAGTCATTTGAGGTCTGACTGCATTCTAAGTTGGTATTATATGGCTGACTGGTGATCACATCAGTTTAGATAAGCAAGTAATTTGTGTGAATTAAATGACCATTTTTTTTTCCTGAATCAAAAATCAAATCATATAGTCTAGGCAACAAAGAGTTTTTCCCTTACCTTTTGATTTTCTCATTTTGTTTTGTTTATATGAAAAATCTTAGGTGTAGAATTAAATCATGTTTACTCACATTTATTAAACATCATAAAATTACATGAACTCGGGACTGGCCTGGGAAATCTTGGTTGTTGTACTGAAAATGCTTTTCTTTATTTAGTTCTCTGTTCAGAAACTTGAACCTTTCCTAAGGGGCACTGAGGGCTTCAGTCTTGAAAGTTTTAGAGCCAAAGGTAAGTTACTAAGACTAGACAAGTGAGCTTTGACCTTGGTCTGTACCTTCTATGAGGGTCAATTGAAGCCCCATTCTCAGGATCCCCATTTACAGGAACTGCTGCCTCACAAAACCAGCTCCCCTCCTTTTCTGGGGAGTTGCATTAAAAAAATAAGAATATATGTTTATGAAGTTCAGAAGGTCCAAAAGTGAAAAAAGTGAGCCTTTCTTCCACTGTGACCCCAATCACAGTTCTTTCCTCCCAGAGGAAACCGCAGTCACCAGCTTCTTGTGTATCCTTGCAGAGAGATTTATTGCATTTCTAAACATTTATCCATTGAAATCAAATGAGTAAACCAGTCTACACTGTTCTTTACCTTGTGTTTTTTTTTTAACTTAATTTATCTTGGAGTTAGTTCTATATCACACTTACAGAGCTGTCTTGACATTTTAGTAGCTACATGATACACCATTTTATAAATGTACCATATTTGATTTAACCAGTTTTTTACTGATGGACTTTTAGAGTTGTTTTCAGTCTTCTACTGTTGCAATGAATGGATAATGAATACCTTTTTATACAAGCCTGTTGGCACATATTCAAGTAAAAGTAAGATAAATTTCTAGATGGGAAATTAACTAGTGTAATTATACTCTAACTAAAAGTTTAGATTTTTTACTATTGGTGATAAAAGATATTTTTTTGTACTTCTAATCTGTGTTTCTTTTTCTTTTGAAGAGGATAATAATTTTTTCATATTTTTAGAGGAGAGCCATTTGTGCTTTATTTTCTGTGTATTGTCTGTCCATATCCTTTGTTCATTTTTAAAAATTGGGATATTGGCTCTTTTATATTGATTTTGTAGGAACTCTTTATATATTAAGGAAATTAGCTGTTTGTCTGTGATGTAAGTTACAAATATTCTTTCCCAGGAATCAGTTTTCAGCTTTCCAGAAAGTAGCTATTCTCCTTACAGTGTCATTACACAATCATCCAGGTCAGAAATACTCAGTGTTACCCACTTAAAAGACCTAGAAAATACATGAACTCGGACTTAACTTAAATAGTCAGTTAAAGCTATTTATCTCAGAACTGCACTATCACCATAATTAGAGTAGATATGCCCAGGTTATTTTGATAGCTGTTTAACATATCTTTTCCCCTCTGCATTCCTCACCTGAATTTAATTGTGAACTCTTCCATATTTAAGCAGAGACCTGTTTTTACCTTATGCCCATAATTCTTTATTTGCCTCCAACATTTCTCATTACACTCTTGCCCATTGCCTGACTTCTGTAATATGTTCTTCCACCCAGTGCTAGCAGATCAAATCTCTTGAAAAGAATGAAATGTCCGTGCAGATACATCTTCTTAACTGCTTTTTCACCAGTCAAGTGTAAAAAACACTATTATAAATGTTATAAAGAGGAGTTGTCTTTCATTTTATCTATACCTATCCAAAGAAAAAAGATAAAATCTTCCTGCATATTTATACCACTTTTTTAAATGGGTGAGAATGTAACAGGGGACCCTAGAGCTGGGACCACATTAAGTATGTTATATCTTTGTCAGCAGCTCACTGTGAAAATTTATATTCTCTTTATTTTATAACATATAATTTTATTCTATTCTGTCTAGCATCTTCTCTTTCTGAAGAATTGAAACATTTTGCAGACAGACTGGAAAGTGATGGAACTCTACAAAAATGTTTTGAAGATTCAGAAGGGTAAGAGCAATTCCCCTTCTGTCCAAAATTATAATTGAATTAGGACTTTTTATTTATTTATTAAAAAAATTGTTTTTTTAATATTTATTTATTTGGCCGCACTGGGTCTTAGTTGCGGCACGCGGGATCTTTGTTGCCATGTGTGGATCTTCGTTGCGGCATGTGGGATCTAGTTCCCTGACCAAGGATCGAACCCGGGCCCCCTTCATTGAGGTTGCAGAGTCTTAGCCACTGGACCACCAGGGAAGTCCCTAAAAAAATTTTTAATTAAAGTATAGTTGATTTACAATGTTGTATTAGTTTCTGATGTACAGCAAAGTGATACAGTTACATATACATATATTCTTTTCCATTATGGTTTATTACAGGATATTGAATATAGTTCCCTGTGCTATACAGTAGGACCTTGTTGTTTATCTATTTTATATACACTAGTTTGTATCTGCTAATCCCAAACTCCTAATTTATCTCTCCCCACCCCCTTTCCCCTTTGGTAACCATAAGTTTGTTTTCTTTTTTCTTTTTTTTTTTTTTTTAAAGATTTTTACATTTATTATTTATTATTATTTTTTTTATTTTTGGCTGTGTTGGGTCTTAGTTGCAGCACGCAGGATCTTCATTGAGGCATGCGGGATCTTTCATTGCGGCACGCGGGTTTCTCTCTAGCTGTGCAGGTTTTCTCTTCTCTAGTTGTGGTGCACAGGCTCCGGGGCGCGCAGGCTCAGTAGTTGTGGTGCGTGGGCTTAGTTGCTCTGCGGCATGTGGAATCTTAGCTCCCTAACAGGGATCAAACCCGCGTCCCCTGCATTGTAAGGCGGATTCTTTACCAATGGACCACCAGGGGAGTCCCCCATAAGTTTGTTTTCTATGTCTGTGAGTCTGTTTCTGTTTTGTAAATAAGTCATTTGTGTTGTATTTTAGATTCCGTATATAAGTGATATCATATGGAATTTGTCTTTCTTTGTCTGACTTACTTAGTATGATAATCTCTAGGTCCATCCATGTTGCTGCAAATAGCATTATTTCATTATTTTTTATGGCTGAGTAAATACTCCATTGTGTGTGTGTGTGTGTGTGTGTTTGTATACACATACGCCACATGTTTATTCATCTGTCGATGGACACTTAGGTTGGTTCCATGTCTTGGCTATTGTATAGTGCTGCTATGAACATTGGGATGCATGTATCTTTTTGAATTAGAGTTTTCATCTTTTCTGGATATATGCCCAGGAGTGGGGTTGCTGGATCATATGGTAATTCTATTTTTAGTTTTCTAAGGAACCTCCATACTGTTCTCCATAGTAGCTGCACCAACTTACATTCCCACCAACAGTGTTAGGAGGGTTCCCCTTCTTCCACACCCTCTCCAGCATTTATTATTTGTAGACTTTTTTTTTCTCACCACGCAGCTTGTGAGATCTCAGTTCCCCAACCAGGGACTGAACCCAGGCCACAGCAGTGAAATCCTAACCACTAGGAGACCAGGGAACTCCCTGTAGACTTTTTAATGATGGCCATTCTGATGGTATGAGGTGATACCTCATTGTAGTTTTGATTTGCATTTCTCTAATAATTAGCGATGTTGAGCATCTTTTCATGTGCCTGTTGGCCATCTGTATGTCTTCTTTGGAGAAATAAAACTTTTTATTTTAATTAGACAGTTGTTAGACATGCACTCAACAAACGTTTATCCAGCATCCCCTATGTACCAGGCTCTTCTAGAAGCTGGAGATAAATAGTGGTAAATAATCAAACAAGATCTCTCTTCTTATACATTATAATAGGAGAGACGGTCAAACAAATACATAGAAAATAATGATTTCAGATAGTGATAATCTAAGAAGTCAGTAAATATGAGAGTGACTTGAGGGGTGGGCAACTTTAGCTAGAGTGTTCAGAGAAGTCCTCTGGTGATTTGACCTTTGCACTGAGACCTATAAGACCTGGATGGTGAGAAGGAGCCAGCCATGGAAAGCTGAGAGGAAAAGTGCTCTTCGGGTCTTCGCTAGCCATGCAAGTTGGAGATAAATTTATGTTCTTTAGCTGTTGGCAAGCAAGAATATTAGGAGAAATTTTGCAGTCGCACCCCCAAACTGGTCGTTCCTCTTCAGGGGCAGCACCCAACCCTCTACCCACTGCCTGTAACAAATCATGTAACTTGGGCTTACACTTTTGACTTCACAAAGGTCTACCTTTCTGTGGATCCTTAGAATTAACATTACTATTCAGGAAATGAAAAATATTTTAGTTCAATGTAGCTTCTCTTTTTTTTTTTTTTTTTAGCTTCTCTTTTAATACAGTATATATATATATTTTTTCCATCAGTGCTCCTTTATTGTTCTTCACTGTACATATCTTACCATGAGAGAATTACATTTATCAGGCAGCACTGAAGCTATTTATTCCCTTCTTATTCCATTAATTAAACTATAATACAATCACTTGGGTTACCCATAACCAATCTTTGGAAGATTAATATAGGATGCTATTCTTTTGCTCATATTTGGCCTCTGCAGGGTAATGAAACAGCAATAAGGTTTATGTTCCCATAACTTAATGCAGTATATTTAAGCCACAGGCTGCTGCATCTCAGCCAGAGGTGATAGAGGCTGTTTTTCACAGGCCTTGGTAGAAAAACACGAACGGTGACACACTGATTTGCTTTTGCCAGGTAGAGTACCAAGTACATCTGCAAAATTTTGGCATTTTCAATGCCTCCTGCTTTTCCTTTAGGATTAATCGCCCTACAGAGCCGAGGCAATGGTTTAAGTAAAACATATCCAACCAGTAGCTTCAGTTTAAGTGGGAATACAAGATGGTTATATGGAAAAGTATTGTTGGTTCTTAAAAGATGTTAAGGTTTTGATTAGTGGGAAGGGAAGAGGCTAAAAAACGGCGTGAACAAAACTTTGGAGATTGAAACCCTCAGATGGTTGATGCTGAATGGCATTATATGAGACAATAGATAAAGGGTAATTGGAATCAAAGTTAATGAGCTGGACAGAGCCAGAACCTTAAGTGCCAGGTTAAGGAGTTATGGCTTTTCTTCTGAATGCAGTGGAGGGTCACAGAATTTTTAAGCAAGGAAAAAAATTAAAGGAACATTTTAAGAAAGGTTAATCTGGCTGTGTGCGAATTAGAATTGGTGAGAGAAATAAATGATGAAGAGACCACTGAGAAAGCTGTTACCTGGTGCAAAAGTGAAATAGAGCCCAAGAATAAATACTTGTTGAAAGATAAATTCTGGGACTTCTCTAGTGGCGCAGTGGTTAAGAATCCGCCTGCCAATGCAGGGGACACAGGTTCGAGCCCTGGTCCAGGAAGATCCCACATGGGCACAGAGCAGCTAAGCCCATGCACCACAACTACTGAGCCTCTGCTCTAGAGCCTGCGAGCCACAACTACTGAGCCCGTGTGCCTAGAGCCCGTGCTGTGCAGCAAGAGAAGCCACCGCAATGAGAAGCCCGCACACCACAACGAAGCCCCTGCTCAGCGCTACTAGAGAAAGCCTGCATACAGCAAGGAAGACCCAACGCAGCCAAAAAAAATAAAGAAAACTTTTTTAATAAATAAATAAATTTAAATCTTCAGAAACGTTTTTTAAAAAAAAAAAAAAGATAAATTCTGAACATGTTTTATTGCCATTAAAATTATGTAAGGTGTCCATAGCAAGTGCTCTTGGAAGGTTTGTGTTAATCTCATCATCCTGTCTGTATTCTAGAAGAGCACCAGATTTGTCTCTGGAAACATCAGTGGCTGAGATGAAGGAATATATAACCAAGTAAGTGAAAATGAGTGAACCTTTGTTGGAAAATCTAAATTCATCTGGGAAAAATAACTAAACCTGGGAAAAAGGAATAGTAAACATCCTGTTCAGCGTGTCAATACTAGTATATCCACACTGGAAGTTAGACAGCTGCACACTGGGATTTTATGGGCTGTACTGATGGCCAGTTTCATAGAATGGAGTCTAGAGACTAAAGATGTGGATTTGATATTAAGAACTCATGTTTGATTTGATTAAATTAATAGCCTCTGAATTGGTCATGCTTTCTCATCCTTTTATGACCTTTTTATTCATATCTTAGAACCAGAGTAGACACCTAATACACTTATTGTTGCCCTGAGTGATTCAGAGTGAGATGATAAAAAATTAACTGAATTTTTTTCTGTTCCTATAGGTTTTCTTTAGAACGTCAGAGTTGGGATCAGCTCTTGCTGCACTACCAGGAGGATGCTGAAGAGATCATATCCAGGTTAGATCTGTGACAGGAAATAGGAAGCTTTTACCTTGTGGAATTTGATTTGAATTGATTTCAGTTCTGTTAGCACAAATTGAACGATGAATCCATTCTTAGAGGCCAATCAACTCATCAAATCCCTGTAACGTGTATATTAGCACTTTGTAAATGGAGAGTGAGGGGGAAGGGAAGGAAGAGTTGTCACTATTTTCAGTCAAAGAACAGAATTGCCTCTGTTCTGTGTCCTTGGCTGCCATTCCACATCCTGGGGGAGACAGGCACATTTCTGCCCTGTACCTGGCAACCTGGGGCTGGGCCAAGAACAGTATCAAGGGACTTCAGTGAGCACATGGCCTTTGAGCTGCAGGTATGGGAGAGAACCCTGGCCAGGGCCTTCACGGAGATACAGACATGAAATGGGTAATGGAAGATGATGTGTAGGAGAGAGAGGATCTTTGTCTGGGTCTTGAAGGCATAAGAAAATGGGTAAGTGCTAGATTTTGATTCCATTTTACCATCCAAACCAGTGATTTTAAGCTTTTTTTCCCAAACAGAATCTTAGCTAGAAATGTAACTATAAAACATTAGCCAAAATAGTAATTGCAAAAGTGGCCTCTTAGTAGAGAGGTGCTTTGAGGAACACAGTTTGAAAAACTCCCCCAGTCTAAGCATTGATGGTTATTAGTTACTTTCTTCACCCTTTAAATGTTCTATTTATGAAGATAGATAATGTATAAGATGGCAGTTTCAGAATAAAAACTTTTGATGGGGCATAGCTTAATAGTTAAGAGGAACGCTTCTGGAAGCAGACTGTCTCTATTCAAATCCTAACTACTCCTTACTTCTGTGACCTTAGGCAATCTGAAGTGCCTCATTTGAAAATGGGGATAATATTAGTTCATACCTCGTTGGGTTATTATGAGGGTTAAATAAGGTTAAATGGAAAGTGCTTAGCTGTGTATGGCACCCAGTAAGCACTCAGTAAATTGTAGTAGCTGTTACTAAAGAGTCATCATCAGTTTTCATGAACTGTCCATTATATTCAGTTTGTGGTTGTTGGGGTTTTTTGGCCACACGCCGTGCAGCTTGCGAGATCTTAGTTCCCCAACCAGGGATCAAACCCACACCCTCGGCCATGAAAGCACGGAGTCCTAACCACTGGACCTCGAGGGAATTCCCTATATTCAGTTATTTTAGATAATTGAAGTGGGCCAGCATCTCTTTGGTAAAAGATTATAGACGTTGACTTCAGGATAGCAGGCTTTGGCTTTACCCCAAGTGTAGTCCTTTTTGTAAATGGACCTTACTGTTAGGTGGAGTCAGCTAACCTTCTAGCATTTCCTGGAGTCCAGGGGTATAAAAATATTAATATTGGATAATGATCTCAGAATCTCCTGTTAGTTAGAGAGCCTGTACTTTCAGTGGGGTGGAAGAATATTGATTCAGGTTAATAAAGCCTTCTAGGAGGTTTTTTCCCTAGGTAATCTTTACTGTTTTCCCCAGAAAATGATTATAAAATTATTTGAAAGCTCTTTTGTTTTGTGTTTAGAGGATCAACTGAAACCAAAAATACTGAAGTTGAAGTGGAACCTACAGCATATCTTGGGTCTTCCCAGAGTGAAGTCCTTAATACAAAGCCTGACTACCAGAAAATATTACAGAACCAGAATAAAGTCTTTGATTGTATGGAGTTGGTGGTAAGTTGGGTCATGTTTCTTTTGTTGAGTTATCCAGATTTGCTACCTTGTCATCCTTGGAAATGAAAAGACGTGGAGAATATGCGTAATTAGATGAGATAAGAGATACTCAACTCTACCTTGGGGAAACATGGAGAGACAATGGAAGAAAAGAAACGAATAAATGGTGATAAGTGCTAATGAATCAGGTGGAGGGAGGGCTGTAGGTTGCTAAATAGAGGGGTTGAAGGTCCTGCTAAGGTTCTACTTTAGTAAGACTTGAAAGAAATGAGGAATGATCCATGAGGACATTTTGGAGAATAGTAGTGTATCAACCCAAGTATTAACAGGAAGCACATGGCATTTGATATAGGATAATTCAAGGAGAGTCTGTTTACAGAGGGGCTAAGTACAAAAGTGTGGGTTTCAGGAAACCAAAAGTAATCTGGGGCTTAGAGGCAGCTGAGCTATTACCTGTCAGCTGGAGGAAGGAACAGTTACTGTGGCACCTGGCAGGGAGTCATATAGTGGGATGCTTTGAGAGAGCCATGACGTTCAGTTGAGAGACACAGCTAACTCAAGATGACCCTTCTGGAAGCAGGCCTGGGTAAAATACCCTGGCCTCATTCAGCTCCCTCGCACTTGGCTCCCTCTTGGCCAAGCCCACCCAGAAACCAGAGGACATGGGGTGTTGTTGGAGGTTGTGCAGGTCAGCCCGCTGGGGCATAGAGCAGCGTGGAGAAGAGTGGAGTGGGGATGTCTGGCATAAGCATTCCAGGTTGAAAGAACAGCAAAAGCAAAGCTCCTGAGCAGGAGCTCGCCTGACATGTTTGAGGAGCCTCAAAGACGCCTGGACCCTTACAGTTGACAGCTGTCTTTTGTCTGCAGATGGATGAACTGCAGGGATCATTGAAGCAGCTGCACGCCTTTATGGAGGAAAGTACCCAGTGCCTCCAGAAGGTGTCAGTACAGCTCGGTAAGCCTGTCTTAAGGGGACCAGAGCTTGTACTGTTTTATGTCTCATAGCCCTTCGGATACACACTGCCCTTCAAAACATATGGTCTCAGAGGGTAAGGCCTATATCTGGTGGGGTTTCTTTTCCCCTCACAATAACTATTACGTTGTGGGTACTCAAAGTTGATGGGAAATTTGTAGATGTAAATTCCACAGAAGCACAGTAGACTGAGAATTAAATCTCCACAAACTGTGTTGTTTGGGTAAATCCAAGACTTAAGAAATACCCATTGCCTTTTTTCCCTTTTCATTCTTCAAGAATCCACTAAGTGACACTGACATTACTTACCCATCACTTTTCCTGACCACCTCCAGCCCTAAATTATGTGCTATACATACCTTCATTTCATTATTCATTGGATGGTATTGTGGTTGTAGTTGCAGCTGGCTTTCCTGCCAGACTGCCATCTCGTAGAGGGCACATGCTCTAATTTGTTGTTGGAATGCCCTTCTGTGTGTCTGGCACCGTGTCCACACAGTAAGTTTTCAATAAATGGTATTTGAATTCAATTGAAATTTATTTTTTGGCTCCTTTTCTCTGCAGGGAAGAGAAGCACGCAACAATTAGATCCTTCACCAGCTCGAAAACTGCTCAAGCTTCAGCTACGGAAGCAGCCTAGCACACGTTGCTCTAAATCTTGTCAGTGACCTTATGCAGCTTTTCTGCCACAGGATGCTCCAGAGGAGAGAAACAGGAAGAGTGCCCCAGTGCACGGCAACTGCACAGCGGGCTAAGCTGTGACATCTGCCCTGTTGCCTTTGAAGATAACTGGCTGACTATAAAGCACTTCGATTTTTTTCTTAAAATGATGGAATTTATGCATCTGAAAGAATGTCCTATAGAAACGTTTTCCAAGAATGTGCAAAGTGCTTGAGACTTCTGCTTTATAATGACCTTCAGAACTAGTGGCCCATTCTTTTAAATATCCTTTGTGATGAGAAACCTTCCTCTTGCGAAGATGTTTTTCAGGCTTTGAAACAACGCAAAGTCATTCAGGGCCAAATCCGATAAACATTTTAGGGGTCGTCCTGGTTGTAAAGGGAATGAGACTGATTTCTAGTGTGGCTTTGAAGGTGATTTTAGGATCGTGTTTTAGCATCGTGTGGATACATAAATCACATCACAACATGTCCAAACTGAAGGAAGTACCACTCATTCTCTGTATCCTGTTGTCTATAGTGTGCTTTAGCTTTTAATATTGAGTCGACATCCTAAATCCTGGATTCATGCCAAGAAGGGGTTAAGTACCTCTTTTCATTGTTCTCCATATTTGTTAATAATCTGCATTATAAGATTGCATATACTTAAAAGCGTTCCCTTGTCTTTGTGTATATTTTGAGTGTATAAAAAAATGAAAAGGCAGGGAAGGCTTAGCAGAAAATAGGATTCTTTGCCAGGATCTGGAAGTGAACAGTAGTGTGGAGATACGCCTCAGCATTAACTACCAGTAAAACACCAGCTAATTTATTGTTAGTGTCTCTTATTCTCTGATCCTCCTATTAGGACAAAATCCATTTCACTTAAATACCCAGTCATTATCCTAAGTCTTAAGCCTTCGCCTAAGCACCAGTTAGTGAGAGGTGACATCTCCTTGCTTTGACCTACATTCCTTATTCTTTCATAGGTTTGCAGAGCCCCTGCTGTATGCCACACACAGTTGTAGGAACTGGGAAGAGAGCAAAGAACAAAAACAGACTCGGGACCTCCTTTCATGACGCTCACAGTCTAGTGGGGACAAGGGAACAAGAAGACACGGAACAAGAAGAGAGCCCTAGTCCACAGAAGTGATGTTTTAGTTAACTTGGGAAGGAGAAAGGAGTTAAATAGGGCAGTTATTTGAGGTAAAAGGAGCAGCATTTACAAAGGTCTGAGGGGAGAGAGAGAAATGTAAGAGCCACGTGAGACAAAGATAATCGAAAGTCATTGGAAGGTTTTGAGAGAGGGAGAGAAGGGATCAGAGCTTTATTTTTAAAAGATCAGGGACTTCCCTGGTGGTCCAGTGGTTAAGACTCTGCACTTCCACTGCAGGGGGCGCGGGTTCAGTCCCTGGTCAGGGAATTCAGATTTTGCATGCCACACGGCAGCAGCCAAAAAAAATTACTCCAGTTGCTGTTTGGAGAACAGACAAAAGCAAGTATGTGTGGGTGTGAGAGACCAGTTGGGCTATTGTAGTCATCAGGTGGGGAATGACAGCCTGTGCTGGGAGTTGGCAATGGATGAGTGCGGGGAGTCGTCCACAGTGTCTGGAACATAGCAGGCATGTCACCTACGTGTTAAACGCCTAACTGCCACGTATTAACTGACCAAGAAAAAGTTATTTAGCCTCTTATTTGTAAGACTGGGGGAATGATAGAATCTATATCACAGGGATGCTATAAGGGTTAGATTAAATAACGTAAGTTTAGAACAGTGGTATGAATATGATGGAGGGGGTGGGTAATAGAGCAGATAATGAGATGGGAAAGCTTGCAGTTCAGTTTGGAATGCCAAACATGTCAACTAGAATGTTGGATATACAGGTGGAAAACTGGGTAGGAAAACCTGGACTAGAAATAAAATTTGGAAGTTACTGATATCTAGTTATTAAAGCCTTAAGAGTAGATAATATTGTCCAGAGTAGAGCAAGAAGGGAAACTGGACAGACCCAAGGAAAGCTTTTAGGAATCAGAGGAGTGGTGTTAATTGCCTACTCTCAGAAGCAGAATAGTATAGTGGAAAGAGTGTAGAATTTGGAGTGAATCTTCATCCTTATCCTCAATTTCCTTTCTGTGAAATGGGGAGAGATCACCTCTCTCCAAAGGTGATTGTACCTCTCCAGCCCCATTTTATCTAGTACATTGTATTACATCTTTTGTTGATAAGAATTTGTTTAAGCCCAAGGATAAGAAGTATGTTTTTGTGTCTTCAACAGCTATGCAAGATAGAGCACAGAAAAAGAATATTTAATAAGCTCTGAACATTCTATACACATACAGACCACAACTTTATGAGATAACTTCTATTTTTTGTCATTATAGATGAGGAACTCAGGCATGGAGGGGCTTAATAATCTAACCAAGAACATATAGATAGGAGTGGAGGGTCAACTAGAACCCATGTGGCACTCAGTAAATGTTAACAAATCATATAATAAAAGGCTGTGCTCAGTATTAGTTTTCCCTCTCCCCAAATTTGGTTCAGGAATTGCACTTGATGAATATTATAGACAGTTGCAGCCCTTGAGATGTTTGGTAGTATTCTTCCATTTGCCCTACTTTAGTTAAGAGACTATCTTGCTTTTAGTCAATGATACTTAACACTAAAGAAATAATAGATCAAATTATAATAAGCTCTTTCAAGGAAGGGAGTATGTCCTGTACATTTTGGTGTTTTTTAAATTTGGGTGTAATTAAGCTTAATGTAATCATTCTGGGGAAAAAAATTCCATTTCTCATGTTGCACTCTAAAAAGGAGATGGTGTGGCTGGTGGCTGTAGTAGAGGTGATACAATGGAGGACTAGGAATTAGGAGCCCTGTCTTGGATTCCAGTTCTTTTCTTTTTTAACTTTTATTGGAGTATAGCTGATTTACAATGTTGTGTTAGTTTCTGCTGTACAGCACAGTGAATCAGTTATACGTATACATATATACACTCTTTTTTAGATTCTTTTCCTATATAGGTCATTACAGAGTATTGCGTAGAGTTCCCTGTCCTATATCTAGTTCTTAAGTTACTGGTTCATTCACCAGAAACTTACTAAGCCCTTTCCTCATGCCAAACACTGTGCTAGGTGCCATGTGACCTTGGGTACCTCTCAGGGCCCATGTCAAAGGAGGATGCTATGCCCTGTAAAGCAGGGGTCCCTAACCCACGGGCCGCGGACCGGTACCGCCTGAACCATCCTCACCCCCCAACCCCCCACCGTCCGTGGAAAAAGTTGTCTTCAATGAACCCGGTCCCTGGTACCTAAAAGGTTGCGGCCTGCTGCTGTAAAGAGCTCTTAGGGGCTTCCTAAGGATGCAACTCGGCAGAATGGGAGAAGCCAGCCAGACACAGCACTCAACTCCCCTCCCTCTGAGCAGTTCTAGTTTAATGTTCTCCAGGGAGACTCCACAGCAAGAAAACTACAGTACTCCCCCCTTAACCGAGGGGGATACGTTCCAGGACCCCAGTGGATGCCTGAAACTGAAGATAGTACCAAACCCGATATGTGCTAAGTTTTTTCCTATATATACACACCTACAATAAAGTTAATTTATAAATTAGGCACATTAAGAGATTAACAGCAACAATAACAAAATAGAACAATCATAACAATATACTGTAATAAAATTTATATTTTTTTTAATTAAAAAAAGTTTTTGACTGGACCATGCGGCACGTGGGATCCTAGTTCCCCAACCAGGGATCAAACCCGTACCCCCTGCATTGGAAGCGTGGATTCTTAACCACTGGACTGCCAGGGAAGTCCCCTGTAATAAAATTTAGGTGAATGTGGTCTCTCACTCTCAAAATATTGTATTGTCTTGTACTCACCCTTCTCACAGATGATGTGAGATGATACAACCCCTATGTGATGAAATGAAGTGAGGCATTGTGACATAGCATTAGGCTACTATTTACCTTCTGACCATACATCAGAAGGAGGATAATCAAGCCATGACAGTGTCAATGGTTGGATATCAGGAGCAGACGATGTTGATGGTTGGGGATCCACGATAGATAGTTGAAGGGTTTTTTGCTGAAAGCTTTTGGAAGAACATTGTAATTGGAGTTGCTGTCTCTTTAACTCATCACAGTGTTGCTGCAGAGTTTGTAATCCTTTGGTGATCATGAATGGCTACAGTGCTTCTTTTCATCTGAGGATCATATTCCATAATTTTGAAATTGATTGTGAAATTCGAAACACTTCGGCAAGTTTCAGTAATGTCCACATTGCTGATTCTGCTTCAGTTTCTTCACCTTCCTCTTCCTCTGCAGATGACTCCACAAGTTCTTCCAATAACTCGCTTGTTAACACTTCTCAGTGGCCTTCAATATGTTCTTCCACTTCTTCATCAAGCATGTCAGCAAATTCTTCTCCACCAACTTGTCTTGCTACGTGAATGAGTTTCCTAACTTCTCCATCGAGCCTCAGTAAACTTTAAAATCATTCATGACTTCATAAGTTCTTCCAGCAGGCATTTACAGTTTCTGGTTTTAATTCATTCACTGCAGCTTTGATGAATGTTATTGTGTTGGCGATAGCGAATGATTTTCAGCACTGCTTTATGTCCAGATGAAAGTCTGCATTAATTGCTGACTAAATGTGATCATATATCAGGCGGGTGTATGTGGCCTTGACAAACCAAGTGATGCCTTGTCAAGAAGCAATGAGGTTGTATTTGAGGTAAAAATACAACTTTGACATTTTCATTTTTATAGCAGATTCAGGATGGCCAGGTGCACTGTCTTATTAGTAATAGGATTTTAAATTCCAACCCTTCCTTTTCCAAATGTTTTTCACTTCTGGAAAGAAGCATTGGTGGAACCATTTCATAAACAAGATAACTTTCACCTGATTATGTTGTCAGAATACGGGCAGATAATTCCTGGTTTTGTTTCTGAGAGATTGTGGATGCTTCATTCTGTACACAACTCCTGCCTTTAACATATGCCCTGCAGCATTGCCAATAGTAACAGAGTTAATCTGTTCTTCCATGTTTTATGACCTGGTGCCTCCTTTGCACTTCTATGAAGGTAGGTTTGTTGCCGAATGCAAGTTTGTGTGCCTGACACACAATGAGGCCAAACAAAGCCAAACGTCTGAGTTTGGAGCAGAGAAAGTTTTATTGCAAGGGCCAAGCAAGGAGAATGGGTGGCTCATGCTTAAAAAAAACCAGAACTCCCAGATGGTTTTTGGTTCTATTGGGCATCTTCCAGAAAAGCCCAGTTTCATCACATGAAGACTTGCTTTGGATGGTATCCTTTCTCTTCAATCAAATTCTTCAACTCTACTGGAAATGTGGCAACAGCTTCTGAAGCTGAATGCAGCTTCTGTACCCTGACACCAAATTAATTCTCAGAGACAGAGTTTTGGGTGAAGTAGAAAAGAATAGCTTTATTGCTTTTCCAGGCAAAGGGCCACAGTGGGCTAATGCCCTCAAAACTGTGTATCTCAACCTGGAGGGGGTAGTGAGAAGTTTTATCGTAATGGTTCAAGGAGGGTGTGATCAGCTCGTGGACAATCTTCTAACTGGTTGGTGGTGAGGTAAGTGGGAGTCAGCATCATCAACCTTCTGGTTCCAACCAGTCTGGGATCTACGGCGCTTGTGGGCAGCATACGGTTAATTTCTCCCACCTGATGGGGGTTTCAGTGTCTGCAAAATAGAAGATAACAAGATATTGTTATGTATATCCCTTGAGTGGGAAACAGGACCCTGCCCCAAGGCTGCATTATTGTTTGTTTTGACTGTCCCTACCTTGTCTCAGCATCCCTTCCCTTCCCTAATTAGCAACTGTTTGAATCTGCTTTTGCAACTCAGGAAGGTCATGGAGGCTGAAAGAAGCCTATTTCCTATAACCAAGAAATGGCATGAGCGGGTGGGGGAATTCCCTGGCTGTCCAGTGGTTAGGACTCCGTGCTTTCACTGCCAGAGCCAGGGTTCAATCCCTGGTTGGGGAACTAAGATCCCTGCAAGCCGAGCAGTGTGACCAAAAAAAAAGAAGAAAAGATATAGGGGACACAGAAAGGTTTTTGTGCCCAGGAGCCCCACAGGGTCCTGCTTGGTATCACTTCTTCATTGGCAGACTCAGTCTCTCCAGTAATTTTTCTATTTTCAGTCCAAAATATTCCTGAATCTGTGTAACAATCCCTTATTTGCAGTAAATGTCTTGGTGTCACTCCCTTCAGAGGATCCCTTGCTGAAGTCTTTATATAGGCTATCAGAAGAAAGTTATGCACCCTGCAGCCCTCACCCCAAATGTTGCCTTTAAAATTCCTTCCTTGAAAGACATCAGGGAGTTTGGGTCTTTTGAGCACCGGTCGATTGTTCCTTGCTTGGCCCTGCAATGGATCTTTGTCTGCTCCGAGCTCCAGCGTTTTAGGTTTGTTTGGCCTCACTGGGTGTCAGACACATGAACCTGGGTTTGACAGCAGGCTCAGTGCTTTCTGGGGCAACACGTTGTTGTCAACAGAATATGTATTTTGTTCGTGTCTTCCACAAATTTAATGCCTTTTCACTCTCAATTAAGCACTTTTTATGCACTGTGGCCCTAACTTTAGCAGTTTGAGGTGCGACAGCAAAGCTAGCACAAATTTTTTTCCTGCAGTTTCACAGAAAATTCATTCTTGCTGTACATCTTAGTAACCTCAGCATACCGTTTTTCTTCTTTCCTTATTAAGTTGAGAACTTTCACCTAAAGGAAGCCCCTTATGTCTTCTCTTTCACTTATCCACATCACTAGCCATACTACTCTTGCACTTTGGGGCCATTATTAAGTAAGGTAAGGGTTACTTGAACACAAACACTGCCATATGCATACAATCCATCTGATGAGAGACCGTCACTAAATGATTAAGGGGGCAGGTAGCATATACAGCGTGGATATGCTGGATAAAGGAATTATTCACTTCCCCAGTGGGAGGGAGCAGGACAAGAGATTTCGACACACTACTCAGGACAGCACAGCAATTAAAAACTTACGAATTATTTACTTATTTTCCATTCAGTAGCTTCAGAGCAGAGTCGGCCAGGGGGGGACTGAAACCACGAATAATGAGGCAAACTACTGTACACGGAAAATGGCGCCAGCTCAGCCACCATCTTCTCCGTAGGTCCCCGGGCGGGCGGGCGGGCACAGCGCATATGCGCCGCCTGGCCTCCTCAGCGCGCCTGCGCGGGCGCAGAGCCTCCCCCCGCCCCACTCCCGCCGCCGCGGTTGCTGTGCTGACGGCGGGTGCCGGAGCTTCGGGTGAGTGTGAGCGCCTCAGCCCGGCTGGCGGGGGGGGTGGCGCGCCGTACTGCATGCGGGGTCGTCCCTCCTCTTGCCTTCTCCTTCCCCATCACCCCAGTGCGGCCGGGCACCGGGTCAGCGCTGCCAGCCTCGTCTAGGTGTCCGGGCGCCCTCCGCGCTCCTCGCCTGGGGACCCGGGGGCAGCCCGGCCTCCCTCGGCCGCTACCCACCTGGGCGGCGGGGCCCAGGGCGAACCCGGCAGCGACAGCGTGCAGGCGGCAGCGGCCGAGCTTCTGGGTGCCCAACAGCTCAGCCTCAGGGACCCACCGCGGGCGCGACCCCCTTTCCCGCTCCTGCTCTGCAGGCGGCGGAGCTCGGTGGGCCTCAGGGTCGGGCATTCGTCTGCCCCGTCCGCCCGGCGGGGGGCCTCGAATATGGGCCGGGAGCTCGCCTTGCACCCGTGGGGTGCCGGTGCCGCAAAGAGTACCCTCTGGCTGGACCCCGCGACGACCATGCGAGGGAGGGGCTTCTTAGCCCCACTTTACAGATAAGGAAACTGAGGCACAGAGCGGTGAAGTGCCGTGCCCAAGGTCACGCGCCAGACGAGAGGCTGGAATGGCTCTTGAATTCAGGGTCTGGGGCTGTCAGGCTAGTGCGGTTGGAATTTGATCTTGTCCCTTTAAAAAAAATCAAATACACTTTGATCTCTGGAGTTGCTTCTTCGACGTCATAAAAGTAGGCTGCAAAAACAGCATTTTCTTGTTGTTGGAGTACAATTGAGGTATTACTGTAATAATGGTAATAGTAATGTTATTAATTAAGAGCTCACGTTCATCCAGCGCTTGCTGTGTGCCAGGGCTCCTGCCAAACATTTTAAGATTATCTCAGTATCTCAGCGCTTCGCCATCGGATGCGTCCTCCTTCCTTTTCATGCAGCTTTTTTTCTGCAGAGCTGGCCTCCCTGTCACAGATAAACTAGGCTTAGGAGGCAGGGACGCTCTCAAGGTGGCTTACTGGCAGAGCAGGGGTAAGCCTTGTCTGCCTCAGTCCAGATTTTGTCCCCAGAGGATATTATTAGCCTTCCTTTTCTGGCTGCCAGGAGGGCAAGACTGGGATAGCTGGGCTGGTTGAATTTGGAGGTGACAGAGCGAATCTGGCGAGCATTCCCCTTATCCTGGGGCTTTCTGGCTCTATTCCAGTGCTGGGCTTGAACATCTCATTTAAGATGAAGTAATAAGAGAGCATTGACAAAGTAGTGTTGGATCTAAGAAGCCTCACCGATTTAAAGTCCCAAAGGAACGGCTGTAAAAATATGTGAATGTTTCTTCCCCAAAATAACTAGCTCAAACTTTTTGTTTTTCTTCCTTAGCAAACCCTCCTACACACTTCAAAACTCCATTAACTTACCACCTTTTCTGTGAAGCCTTCCTTGCTTGATTTTCCCAATTAGAATTACACACACATACATACGTATATATGTGTGTGTGTAGATAGGTAGGTAGATAGATAGGGTAGAGGCTTCAGTCTTACCCTTTGGACTGTTAGCCCCTTGAGGTCAGGGACCATCTTTGCAGCCCCAAGTGACTGACTCATAGTAGGTCCTTGGTAAAGACTCTGAATTTCCATTGCTCCTTTTCATTACTTAAAGGTGACGTTTTCCTGCTGCCCTTCTGTTCCTCCTTCTTGCCCTTCAATTTCTCTTAGCTGTCCTTCTCTTTAGTTTCAACTTCTGGTCACCCTGTTGTGTCTGAAAATTTGCAGAAAAAGGCCCTACGTCAAGAAGCCTGTTTATGCCCAAGAGTGGAGTTGGTATATGTCACCTAAGTGTACAGGACTGTTCTAATTTGCATGTTGCACTAAGGTAACCTGAGGCTTATAGCTTTTTAGTCTATTCCTAAATACATGTAAGATTCATTTTTACATTCTTTTGCCTTACATGGCTGACTGCCCCAGTGTTATCAGAGTAATCACAATTTTTACCATAAATCATTTCATAGTATTTATAACAATAAATATTTGAAAGGGCCCTTTGGGAGGCAGTAGATCTGTGCATAGGTTCTCTACTTAAATGAAACTTCTAAAATAATTTTTCCAAATAATCTTCTGCAAATAGATTGAGCTGTTATGCATAAGGCATGGGGTGCTGGGTATGGTGGGAGATTCTCATAGTTCTTGTTCAGAGCTTACGAGCAAAGCAATAGGAGTATGATGGTATACTCAAGTATAATGGAATAAGATATTCCAACGTGAGACATTTCATAAAGTCATACATTGCTCAAGGCTGAAAGGAAGTGTTAGGTCATTGAGTCCAGCTGTCTTGCTTTTACAGACTTCATCCTGAGAAGTGAGCTTGTCCAAGGTTGCAGAACTGGTGCTACAACATGAATGTAGACTTTTTATCCATTAAAAGTTTATCAGGGCTTCCCTGGTGGCACAGTGGTTGAGAATCTGCCTGCCAATGCAGGGGACACGGGTTCGAGCCCTGATCTGGGAAGATCCCACATGCCGCGGAGCAGCTGGGCCCGTAAGCCACAATTACTGAGCCTGTGCGTCTGGAGCCTGTGCTCCGCAACAAGAGAAGCCGCGATGGTGAGAGGCCCGTGCACCGCGATGAAGAGTGGCCCCCGCTTGCCACAACTAGAGAAAGCCCTCGCACGGAAACGAAGACCCAACACAGCCATAAGTAAATAAATAAATAAATAAATAAATAAACCCAAATTAAAAAAAAAAAAAAGTTTATCAGTATTTCTCTCGGTGAATTTATCCTTAAAGACCAGCAACTTTATTAAAATTTGTGCTTAGAACAGAGGTGAGGAAGAGGTGGCAAAAATATGATTCATGTCTTCAAGGGAAAAGTAAAGAACTGTTCTGTATCATTGGAGACAGTGCGTACCTAATTGTGAAATTGTATGGTACGGAAACTAGGTATGTCATAGGAGGGGGAGGAGCAAGAGGGATCAGTAAGAGCTGTGGTACTGAGAGCACTTTGGGGAGGATCGAGGACTTTCTGGGCTTTGACAGATTGGTATGATCAGAATTAATCAAAAGGACAAGAAATGCGTTTTGAAGTAGGGTGGTAAAACCAAAACAAGGTTACAATGCCTGACAATATAATGTTTAGGGAACAATAAAAAAAAAAAAAAACGGCTTGGGGCTTCCCTGGTGGCGCAGTGGTTAAGAATCCGCCTGCCAATGCAGGGGACACGGGTTCGAGCCCTGGTCCGGGAAGATCCCACATGCCGCGGAGCAACTAAGCCCGTGTGCCACAGCTACTGAGCTTGCGCTCTAGAGCCTGTGAGCCACAACTGCTGAGCCTGTGAGCCACAACTACTGAAGCCCATGTGCCTAGAGCCCATGCTCTGCAACAAGAGAAGCCACCGCAATGAGAAGCCCGAGCACCACAATGAAGAGTAGCCCTCGCTCACCGCAACTAGAGAAAGCCCGCGCACAGCAACGAAGACCCAACGCAGCCAAAAAAAAAAAAAAAAACCGGCTTGACCAAGGTGGCTTGACTGTTAGAGAAGTGGTTCTCAACCATTAGTGTGCATCTGAATTACCTGGAGAGTTAATTAAAACACAGATTGTGGGGTCCCCACCTCCAGAGATTCTGATTCAGTAGGTCTGGAGTGGGGCCTGAGAATTTGTATTGCTAACAAGTTCCCAGATGATGCTGATGCTTCTCATCCAGGCACAGCACTTTGAGAACTTGAGCTGGATTAGAAGGTGGAGAAGCTAGAGTCAGAAACTGTCAAAGAACTTGTTCCAAAAAAGTGTAAGAGTGTGTGTGTGTGTGTGTGTGTTATATACCAGCATAGGAAAGTTCTGGAAAGATACAGTCCAGATTGTAATAGTAGTCATTTCTGGGAGTGGGATTTAGGAGGTTGGAGAATTCACTTTTCACTCCATACCTTTCAATACTGTTTTTGCATTGTGCACATATAGCTTTTGTATTTTAAAAAGGGAAGAAAAGTAAGAGTGCTTTTTGAAGATATACACTAAAATATTTATGGATTAAAAAAAGAGCTTGCTAAAGTAATCTAGTGTCATACAACAAACATTTTTAGAGTGTCTGCTGTATGCCAGTTGCTGCTGGTTCTGGAAATACAAAGCCTTTGGTAAAGCTTGCAGTCTGATGATCGAGATGGGTAGATTGCAGCTCTACTGAGTATCAGGTGAGCTTCCTAAGCTCAAGGACAAGGGTCTAGCTCTGTGCGTGGCAGATAATAAGCACTTGGTAAATGATGAATGAATGAGCAAATCCAGGCAAGAAGTGAGGACAGTCAGAAAGAAAAGGAAAGGGCAAATGGGAGATTCTGGAAGAAAAATTGACAAGCCTGAATAGAGATGATGAAAAGAAGGGGTGTATCAAGGACTTTCAAGTCCAAAGATTGATAACATTTGGATTTACTGCAGAACTGGATGTCCAGTCATCTATTCTGAAAGACCTTTTTAAACCATCCCCCCAGTCCCACTTTTTTCTTTTTTTAAGAGACTGCTTGAAAATAGCACGCAAAAACTTAACTAGATTTAGTATGAGTATTTACCAGGGCTTTCTTTGGTAAATGAAACTCTTTTTTTCTTCAATTACAGTGCTAATTCTAATGTATTTATAAATATTTATCTATCTATCTATTTAGCTGCACTGGGTCTTAGTTGTGGCATGCGGGATCTTTTTAGTTGAGGCATGCGGGCTCTTAGTTGCGGCATGCATGTGGGATCTAATTCCCTGACCAGGGATCAAATCCAGGCCCCCTGCATTGGGAGCACAGAGTTTTAACCACTGGACCACCAGGGAAGTCCCTTCTCCCCCACTTTTTGTTTGGAGGTGCTACTTTTTATATTCTTCAGAGATTTAATATAGAAAATTAAAATTAATTTCCCTGGTAGAGGGGTTTAGCTATATCATTTGATTGTAATCCCTTTACCACCTAAAAATGCCCACAGTCTACAGTTTGAGTTTTCAATTGACCAAATATAAATTTCTGATACAGCCACTCTTCATACTTGATTTTATTACTAATTATTTTAAGGTTTTTTTGGTTGTTGTAAATTTTGCAGTATCTTTTTAAAGGTAATGCTGTTTCAGGTTTGGAGCCAGTTATGTTTGTGAGTGTGAGGGCCCAAAAACTCGTATCAGGATAAGGAAAATTTAGCTCATAAAAACTTGCTTCCCTTTTCTAATGATAAGAGAAGTCATGTCAGCTTTTCATTTAATTGGTAGTTGTCATATGATAATCTTTCCAGAAATACCATTTGCTTTCAAAAGAGACACAGTTGTTTATTAAAAATGACAGTTTTTGGGCTTCCCTGGTGGCGCAGTGGTTGGGAGTCCGCCTGCCAGTGCAGGGGACACGGGTTCGAACCCTCGTCCGGGAGGATCCCACATGCTGCAGAGCAACTGAGCCTGAGCGCCACAGCTACTGAGCCTGTGCTCTAGAGCCCGTGAGCCACAACTGCTGAGCCCACGTGCCACAACTACTGAAGCCTGTGTGCCTAGAGCCCGTGCTCTGCAGCAAGAGAAGCCACTGCAATGAGAAACCCGCGCACAGCAAGGAAGAGCAGCCCCCGCTCACCGCAACTAGAGAAAGCCTGCGTGCAGCAACAAACACCCAACACAGCCAAAAATAAATAAATAAATAAAAATTTATATTAAAAAAAAAATGACAGTTTTATCCTTACAGTGCTTCTATACTTTTAAGCCTGAACTTTCAACTTAAGGATAAAAATGAATGCTTTTTGAAATTGTGAGATTTCTTAGCTCTAAAACCATTTAATTTGAAACCTAATAATTGGCAGAGAAAGGAGAAGGGAGGAATCAGGCTATTATCTCTTTATCCCTGTAGTTGAGAAAGCTCTGGGGACCAGGCTTTCTGGGACCCAGGTTTTTAACCAGGGTGTTGACTAAGGTGTAACTTTGGGTGATTAGACAGTCCACAGGGTAATTGCTTTTCAAATACCTCCAGATTGGTGTAGGTCTCTCCTATTCATTGAAGTAATAATGATGATGATAATAATAATACCTAAACTTTGATGCTTCTCAGTTTTCAAAATTCTTGGATCATTAAGATCCTGGTAGACTCCAGTAGCCAAACCTGAAAAAGATAAGTAGAAGAATTAATGGTCAGTTGGCATCAAGTGGAAAAGTTGTTTATAGAGGCCTGCCCAAGCTCTAGCTGCAGGCTGCTCAGGTTCAGAGCCTTATTCTGCCACTTGCTAGCTGTGTGACCTTTGGCATATTACAAAACCTCTCCAAGCCTCAGTTTCTTCATCTGTAAAATGGGGAGATTACAGTACTGTCTTATAAGTGTGTCGGGAAATAAAATGAAATAATGGATAAAACTGCTTATTCTGGTATCTGGCATAGAGTCAGTGATCAATATATTATGAGCATCAAGTTAGTATGAGTATTAAGTATTGCCTCTTAGGGCTCTTATTTGTCCTTTACCTCCACTCACGTTGTCTTAAAGAACAGATTGTTTTCAGGGATTCTATCTTATAGCTGGTGGGAACTTGGAACCCATCCCAAGAGCACGTACCAGAGCCTTGCCAGCAGTAGCTTTCCTGGTGTCAAGAGTTGGAGACAGAGGTCAGTGCTTCTGCTTCTAGAGTGACTTTAGTATGACCCCCTTGTTAGAGCTTCAGCTGATTGATGGGTGTCTGGGATTAACAAGAACTCCCCTAGATGTGTGTTGCTTTGTTCTAATAGCTATCTGTACCAGTACCCTGGGATGAATAGAATGGTTATACAAGCAGACTCAGATTCCCAGCTTGGCAATCTCTGCAGACCTCCCGTTTACCACCTGCTGCCAGAATCCAGGAGTGACACAACAGGAAGGCGGGCCTGTTGTGAGGGGTGCTGCTCTTTTCCTTTTAGAAAAACACAAGGTGCGTGGACAGCCCTTATCCAGGGCTGAGGACTGTAGAGAGATTTACTGTTAAAATGAGGGTCTGTGGGCATGCTTCAGCAGCTGCCTTTGATCTCTCTCCCCATCCCCCACCTCTGCTTATGGCATAGCATCTCTGAAAGTATTTTCCCGGTGAAGAGTAACCCAGACTTTCCTTTATGTGGTGCAAAAGGTCAGTGAGCTGTATTTTAAAAAGTCATTGTTTCTTCCACGGAGCTGGGGGTTTGGCTTGTTTATCTGGCTTTCTGGGGAGTCTCCTGAGACCCTTTCCTTTCCTAAGGGCCCTCAGGAGACAGCAATGAAATCAACATCCATTACCCTAGACACTTGAGAGGATGCTTAAGTCAATAGTTTTATGATATGATTAATTCAGGCCTTAACCCTGGCAAAACTTGAGAGGCAAGTCATCAGATTGTGCCTCTTAAAGACTGAAGTATGGAATTTAGCCCAGGACTCTGTGGTATCTTTCAGAGCCTGGAACAGGAGTCCAGATGCCAGTCCCAACCCTACGCCCAGCCGACTATGTGAATTTTGGCAGACCACTTAAATTTCTAGGCCTCTTTTCTCATCTGAAAATGACAGCATGACTGTAGACCAGTGGTTCTCAGTTCTAGCTGCGTGTAAGAATCACCTGTGGAGCTTTAAAAACAATACCTGGGCCCTGTCTTAGCCCGATTAAATTGGATCCTTAGGGTTGAGGCCTGGGTATTGACGTTCTTCAAAGCTCCCCAGGTCTTTCTAATATGTAGCTAAGAGAACTGCTGGACAAGATGCCACGTTTTAAACAACGGTGTCATTTTGTTCCTCAGGAACCCTCAGTGTCCAGTGATGTTTGATTCATGTGCTCTGTGTTCTGACCAGCCTTGTCTTCTTTCCCAACTACATTGTTCTTCCTGGTGTCTCTTGGATATGTTGTGTACATTTGTTTCTTTCCCAGCTCAAATGTCCTCACCTGGAATGTCCTCTCCTCCCTTCCAGCTATCTAGAACATATCCATTCAAGGCCCACCACTCTTAACTCCTTTGGGAAACTCCTGACCATCCCAGTCCTTAGTTATTTCTCCCACTTCTGCACTGGTTCCGAGCTTCGTTTAACTCTGACTAAACGTAGTGAACACTAGATGCAATGTAAGACATGATACTCAGGCAACATTCTGTCCTCCTGCGTAGGTGGGACACATGGAAATACCACTGGTTTGACTTGTATACTGTTAAACATCTGTGTAGTATCTTGTATTGTTGGCTATTTCATTATGCGTGTGTATCTTGTAACTGTTAGTTGATGGATGGCTATCTGTGACATGACTCCAATGGACATTTTTAGCTTTATCACCTATTACCAACAGCAAGCTTCTGCTCTTGCCAAACTGGAACGTTTTCCAGCGGTGCTTTCTCATCATCTTGCTTTTTCGTTCTCCTCCCTTTCTGGCATTCCTTCTTTTATTCTCTCATCCTGACCTATAGGAATGGTATCTATTCTTCAAGGTCCAGTTCAAATATTACCTCCTCCATGAAACTTTTTCTCAGCACCACAACCTGCATTAAGTGACCTTTGCTCTAAACCCCTGTAACCCTTAGAGCAGTGGTTCTCAGCTGGGGGTGATTTTGCCCCCCAGAGGACATTTGGCAATACCTGGAGATATTTTTGGTTGTCACAACTGTTGGAGGAGGGTGCTGCTAGTATTCAGTGGGTGGAGGCCAGGAATGCTACTAAACATTCAACCCAGGACAGCCCCACAGCAAAGAATTATCTGGCCCAAAATATCAGTGGTGCTGAGGTTGAGAAAATGCCTTAGAGTTTGTCCAATTCATAGGCTCATGTTTATCCTGCTTCAAACTGTAGTGATTTGTTTATAGGCTTAATCTCCCCCACTCAATTGAATTAATGGGTGAAGGCAGACTCCAGTTCCAAATCTGGGCTTTCTTGTTATTAACTTCATATTAAGGTTTAATCCTAGAGCCTGTGGCCAGATCCTAACTGCACAGTGTAACTGAGGACCAGAGATAAAGGGGTCCTTAGCGTGGGATGGGCGCAGTGAGGCAATCAGCTGAATTTCTCTCCTTTTTACCTCCAGGTCTTTCCATCTGTGATAACCTGGGAGGAACTGTGGTACAGGGCATAGAGTAATAAACATTTGGGATCAGAAGAAAATTGGGTTTTGGTTCGAGCCGTTGCATTTATTAGTTGTGTTTTTTGGTCGGTCCATTTCACCTCTTTAAGCCTCAGTTTCCTCATCTCTGCAATAGAATGATGCAGTGCCCCCGTGTTTTACCTCACAGTGCCATTGTGATAATCCAATGAGATGGTAGGTCTTTAACCTAAATTGTAAAGTGCTGTAATAATCATTTAGCCAGGGGTTTATAGGTAAGAAGAGAGGACGTGAGTCAGCTTGCTGTAGGAACACCACTGTCTACTTTCCCAGCCAGTCCTCTTGCCACTTCCTGCAGCTTTCCAGTCCTAACTGCTTCAGCACCAGCTCCAGCTGACCCCTTCCAGCTCAGTCTCCTTAGTGTGCCTCCCTCGTTTGCTGCCTTCATTTTGTTATCTGCCTACAATCTTGCCGAAACCAAAAGTGACTGATTCTGCCCTTAGAATACAAACTAGTGGCCGGGTGTCAGTACATTCTGGCAAAGCATGATGAAGGCCACACAAATTACCTGGGTCATAGGGAAAAGCTACAAAATAAGACAGCGTGTAGTTTAGAAAGCCAATACTATGTATAGTCCCTTATTGTCTTTTTAAAGTAGCAAAACAATGTTTTTAAGCACTGGAAATCTCAGTGAGCTTTTCCTGACTAAATAAACAGTGTAGAGTGAGATAAAAGCCTGAGACCCTCATGTCCCTGGAATCAGGCCAAGTGCACCCTCCCACTGATTTGCCGAGTGACCTTCAGCTAGTCGATGAACCTCATTAGATTGATAACTGGGTGACCTCTTAGGATTATAGTAAGAGCCCTATGAAGCAGAGGATAGGGGAGTGCTTACCCTGGGGAATACGTAAAGTACTACATTTACAGGGAGCTTTTGGGTCACAGAATGTCAGTCCTATCAGTGGCCTAAAATGTCATCCTGCCCAGCCTCTTCTCTTGACAGATGGGGAAACTGAGGTCCAGAAAGGGGAAATGCTTTGCCCAGTGCCACTCAGCTAGGTAGGGGCCCACCTAGGTCTAGAGTCCACATCTGATGCGCTCTTTCCATGACTAGAAGAATCAGGGTTTTGGTGCAATAATTAAAAGTCAGTAACCTTGATGATCTTTAAAGGCCCTCTCAGTGCTGACTCTGAGTATCAAAGAACACTGGTGCCTCTCTTGGTCATTTTTGCTTGCACTTAAATTCAGAAATGTCATTTTCTAGATGTTTAATAAGTCATAGTCATGGGCTTTTTAGCATGGAGTACTGAATCTTATTTTTTCTAGATTTTAATGCCATTGACTTTCCCTGTCAAAAGACAATGGCCTGGTCTTCGCTGGTGGTGCAGTGATTAAGAATCCTCCTGCCAATGCAGGGGACGCGGGTTCGATCCCTGGTCCGGGAAGATCCCACATGCTGTGGAGCAACTAAGCCCGTGTGCCACAACTACTGAGCCTGCACTCTAGAGCCCGTGAGCCACAACTACTGAGCCCGCATGCCACAACTACTGAAGCCCGCGTGCGTAGAGCCCGTGTTACGCAGCAAGAGAAGCCACCACGATGAGAAGCCCGCATATCGCAAAGAAGAGTAGCCCCCGCTCGCCGCAACTAGAGAAAGCCTGTGTGCAGCAATGAAAACCCAACCCAACCAGAGATTTAAAAAAATAATAATTAAATAAATAAATAAATTTATTTTTTTTAAAAAAGATAATGCCCCCCCGCTTTTTTTTTTCATTTTTTGGCCATGCCGCACAGCTTGCGGGATCTTAGTTCCTGCACCAGGGATTGAACCCAGGCCCCCAGCAGTGAGAGCGTGGAGTCCTAATTACTGGCCTGCCAGGGAATTCCCACTAATGGCCCTTTCTTAGTCCTCCTCCTCCTCCTCCTCCTCTTTTCTGCTTCAGCATTTGACAGTTTCCCTCCCCTTCCATGTAACTCGGTCTTCTTCCTTGGCTTCTTTGACATTGTATTTCTGCTTTTCCTCTTGCATCTCTGAGCTTTTTTTTTTGGTTGTGCCAGGCCTTAGTTGCGGCACGCGGGCCCCTTAGTTGTGGCATGCAAACTCTTAGTTGCGGCATGCACGTGAGATCTAGTTCCCTGACCAGGGATCGAACCCAGGCCCCCTGCATTGGGAGCGTGGAGTCTTATCCACTAGGCCACGAGGGAAGTCCCTCTGAGTTTTCTATTTCTTTGTTTCTTTTCCGTCACTGAGCTGTCTTTCAGAAGAACCCAGGGCCTGCAGCTCCTCCTTGTCTCTGGTTTGGTGAGCACCTACAGATTTTCCTAACTAATTCTCACTCCTACCTGTGTATCTCTTGGAAGCCCAAATTTCAGCTCTGGTTCAAAATTGTTGTTTTCACCCATTTCTCTGGTATTGTATCTCAGTTCCCCCATTTCCGTTAACAGTGCCATCATTCTTTTATCCCTAGAAACCTTGGCAAAATCTGACTCTTCTCTGATCTCAGGCAATTTTTACCAACCATATACCCCAGATCTCCCTTTTTCTTTCTTTTTTTTTTTGAAGTTTTGAATTTTATTTATTTTTTATACAGCAGCTTCTTATTAGTTATCTATTTTATACATATTAGTGTGTATATGTCAATCCCAATCTCCCAATTCATCAAACCACCACCACCACCCCCGCCGCTTTCCCCCCTTGGTGTCCATACGTTTGTTCTCTACATCTGTGTCTCTATTTCTGCCCTGCAAACTGGTTCATCTGTACCATTTTTCTAGGTTCCACGTGTATGCGTTAATATACGATATTTGTTTTTCTCTTTCTGACTGAGTTCACTCCGTGTGACAGTCTCTAGATCCATCCACGTCTCTACTAATGACCTAGTTTCGTTCCTTTTCATGGCTGAGTAATACTCCATTGTATATATGTACCACATCTTCTTTATCCATTCGCCTGTCAATGGGCATTTAGGTTGCTTCCATGACCTGGCTATTGTAAATACTGCTGCAGTGAATATTGGGGTGCATGTGTCTTTTTGAATTATGGTTTTCTCTGGGTATATGCCCAGTAGTGGGATTGCTGGGTCATATGGCAATTCTATTTTTAGTTTTTTAGGGAACCTCCATACTGTTCTCTGTAGTGGCTGTATCAATTTACATTCCCACAAACAGTGCAAGAGGGTTCCTTTTCTCCACAGCCTCTCCAGCATTTATTGTTTGTAGATTTTTTGATGATGGCCATTCTGACTGCTGTGAGGTGATACCTCATTGTAGTTTTGATTTGCATTTCTCTAATAATTAATGATGTTGAGCAGCTTTTCATGTGCTTCTTGGCCATCTGTATGTCTTCTTTGGAGAAATGTCTATTTAGGTCTTCTGCCCATTTTTGGATTGGGTTGTTTGGTTTTTAATATTGAGCTGCATGAGCTGTTCATATATTTTGGAGATTCATCCTTTCTCCGTTGATTTGTTTGCCAATATTTTCTCCCATTCTGAGGGTTGTCTTTTTGTTTGTAGTTTCCTTTGCTTTGCAAAAGCTTTTAAATTTCATTAGGTCCCATTTGTTTATTTTTGGTTTTATTTCCATAACTCTAGGAGGCAGATCAAAAAAGATCTTGCTGTGATTTATGTCAAAGAGTGTTCTTCCTATGTTTTCCTCTAAGAGTTTTCTAGTGTCCGGTCTTACATTTAGGTCTCGAATCCATTTTGAGTTTATTTTTGTGTATGGTGTTAGGGAGTGATCTAATTTCATTCTTTTACATGTAGCTGTCCAGTTTTCCCAGCACCACTTATTGAAGAGACTGTCTTTTCTCCACTGTATATCCTCACCTCCTTTGTCATAGATTAGTTGACCATAGGTGCATGGGTTTATCTCTGGGCTTTCTATCCTGTTCCATTGACCTATATTTCTGTTTTTGTGCCAGTACCATATTGTCTTGATGACTGTAGCTTTGTAATATAGTCTGAAGTCAGGGAGTCTGATTCCTCCAGCTCTGTTTTTTTCCCTCAAGACTGCTTTGGCTACTTGCAGTCTTTTGTGTCTCCATACAAATTTTAAGACTTTTTGTTCTAGTTCTGTAAAAAATGCCACTGGTAATTTGATAGGGATTGCATTGAATCTGTAGATTGCTTTGGGTAGTATAGTCATTTTCACAATATTGATTCTTGCAATCCAAGAACATGGTATATCTCTCCCATCTGTTTGTGGCATCTTTGATTTCTTTCATCAGTGTCTTATAGTTTTCTGAGTGCAAGTCTTTTACCTCCTTAGGTAGATTTATTCCTAGGTATTTTATTCTTTTCGTTGCAATGGTGAATGGGGTAGTTTCCTTAATTTCTCTTTTTGATCTTTCATTGTTAGTGTATAGGAATGCAAGAGATTTCTGTGCATTAATTTTGTATCCTGCAACTTTACTAAATTCATTGCTTAGCTCTAGCAGTTTTCTGCTGCATCTTTAGGATTCTCTATGTATAGTATCACGTCATCTGCAAACAGTGACAGTTTTACTTCTTTTCCAATTTGTATTCCTTTTATTTCTTTTTCTTCTCTGATTGCCGTGGCTAGGACTTCCAAAACTATGTTGAATAATAGTGGTGAGAGTGGACCACTTGTCTCGTTCCTGATCTTAGAGGAAATGCTTTCAGTTTTTCACCATTGAGAATGATGTTTGCTGTGGGTTTGTGGTATATGGCCTTTATTATGTTGAGGTAGGTGCCCTCTATGCCCACCTTCTGGAGAGTTTTTATCATAAATGGGTGTTGAATTTTGTCAAAAGCTTTTTCTGCATCTGTTGAGATGATCATATGGTTTTTATTCTTCAATTTGTTAATATGGTTTATCACATTGACTGATTTACATATATTGAAGAATCCTTGCATCCTTGGGATAAATCCCACTTGTCCATGGTGTATGATCCTTTTAATGTGTTGTTGGATTCTGTTTGCTAGTATTTTGTTGAGGATTTTTGCATCTATATTCATCAGTGATATTGGTCTGTAATTTTCTTTTTCTGTAGTATCTTTGTCTGGTTTTGGTATCAGGGTGATGGTGGCCTCATAGAATGAGTTTGGGAGTTTTCCTTCCTCTGCAATTTTTTGGAAGAGTTTGAGAAGGATGGGTGTTAGCTCTTCTCTAAATGTTTGATAGAATTCACCTGTGAAGCCATCTGGTCCTGGACTTTTGTTTGTTGAAAGATTTTTAATCACAGTTTCAATTTCATTACTTGTGATTGGTCTGTTCATATTTTCTGTTTCTTCCTGGTTCAGTCTTGGAAGGTTATACCTCTCTAAGAATTTGTCCATTTCTTCCAGGTTGTCCATTTTATTGGCATAGAGTTGCTTGTAGTAGTCTCTTAGGATGCTTTGTATTTCTGCAGTGTCTGTTGTAACTTCTCCTTTTTCATTTCTAATTTTATTGATTTGAGTCCTCTCCCTCTTTTTCTTGATGAGTCTGGCTAATGGTTTATCAATTCTGTTTATCTTCTCAAAGAACCAGCTTTTAGTTTTATTGTTGTTTGCTGTTGTTTTCTTTGTTTCTATTTCATTTATTTCTGCTCTGATCTTTATGATTTCTTTCCTTCTGCTAACTTTGGGTTTTGTTTGTTCTTCTTTCTCTAGTTCCTTTAGGTGTAACATTAGATTGTTTATTTGAGATTTTTCTTGTTTCTTGAGGTAGGCTTGTATAGCTATAAACTTCCCTCTTAGAACTGCTTTTGCTGCATCCCATAGGTTTTGGATCGTCATGTTTTCATTGTCATTTGTCTCTAGGTATTTTTTGATTTCCTCTTTGATTTCTTCAGTGATCTCTTGGTTATTTAGTAACGTATTGTTTAGCCTCCATGTGTTTGTGTTTTTTACGTTTTTTTCCCTGTAATTCATTTCTAATCTCATAGCGTTGTGGTCAGAAAAGATGCTTGATATGATTTCAGTTTTCTTAAATTTACTGAGGCTTGATTTGTGATCCAAGATGTGATCTATCCTGGAGAATGTTCCCTGCACGCTTGAGAAGAAAATGTAATCTGTTTTTGGGTGGAATGTCCTATAAATATCAATTAAATCTACCTGGTCTATTGTGTCATTTAAAGCTTGTGTTTCCTTATTAATTTTCTGTTTGGATGATCTGTCCATTGGTATAAGTGAGGTGTTGAAGTCCCCCACTATTACTGTGTTACTGTCGATTTCCTCTTTTATAGCTGTTAGCAGTTGCCTTATGTATTGAGGTGCTCTTATGTTGGGTGCATATATATTTATAATTGTTATATATTCTTCTTGGATGGATCCCTTGATCATTATGTAGTGTCCTTCCTTGTCTCCTGTAACATTCTTTATTTTAAAGTCTATTTTATCTCATATGAGTATTGCTACTCCAGCTTTCTTTCGATTTCCATTTGCATGGAATATCTTTTTCCATCCTGTCACTTTCAGTCTGTATATGTCCCTAGGTCTGAAGTGGGTCTCTTGTAGACAGCATATATATGGGTCTTGTGTTTGTATCCATTCAGCAAGCCTGTGTCTTTTGGTTGGAGCATTTAATCCATTCACGTTTAAGGTAATTATCGATATATATGTTCCTATGACCATTTTCTTAATTGTTTTGGGTTTGTTTTTGTAGGTCCTTTTCTTCTCTTGTGTTTCCCACTTAGAGAAGTTCCTTTAGCATATGTTGTAGAGCTGGTTTGGTGGTGCTGAATTCTCTTAGCTTTTGCTTTTCTGTAAAGCTTTTGATTTCTCCATCGAATCTGAATGAGATCCTTGCTGGGTAGAGTAATCTTGGTTGTAGGTTCTTCCCTTTCATCACTTGAAGTATATCATGCCACTCCCTTCTGGCTTGTAGAGTTTCTGCTGAGAAATCAGCTGTTAATGTTATGGGAGTTCCCTTGTATGTTATTTGTCATTTTTCCCTTGCTGCTTTCAATAATTTTTCTTTGTCTTTAATTTTTGCCAATTTGATTACTATGTGTCTCGGCTTGTTTCTCCTTGGGTTTATTCTGTATGGGACTCTCTGTGCTTCCTGGACTTGGGTGGCTGTTTCCTTTCCCATGTTAGGGAAGTTTTCGACTATAATCTCTTCAAATATTTTCTCGGGTCCTTTCTCTCTCTCCTCTCCTTCTGGGACCCCTATAATGCAAATGTTGTTGTGTTTAATGTTGTCCCAGAGGTCTCTTAGGCTGTCTTCATTTCTTTTCATTTTTTTTTCTTTATTCTGTTCTGCAGCAGTGAATTCCACCATTCTTTCTTCCAGGTCGCTTATCCGTTCTTTTGCCTCAGTTATGCTGCTATTGATGCCTTCTAGTGTATTTTTCATTTCAATTATTGTATTGTTCATCTCTGTTTGTTTGTTTTTTAATTCTTTTAGGTCTTTGTTTAGCATTTCTTGCATCTTCTCGATATTTGCCTCCATTCTTTTTCTGAGGTCCTGGATCATCTTCACTATCATTATTCTGAATTCTTTTTCTGGAAGGTTGTCTGTCTCCACTTCATTTAGTTGTTTTTCTGGGGTTTTATCTTATTCCTTCATCTGATACAAAGTCCTCTGCCTTTTCATTTTGTTTGTCTTTCTGTGAATGTGGTTTTCCTTCCACAGGGAGCAGAATTGTAGTTCTTCTTGCTTCTGCTCTCTGCCCTCTGGTGAATGAGGCTATCTCCCTTTTTCTTTATCTCTGTGATTCCAATAGCATGGTCAGACTCTTGTCATCTTTCAGCTAGATTTCTGCAGCAGTCTTCTCTATTTCTCCAATGTATTCCCCCTCTAGTTGGTCTGGCCTGTTGAATCTTTTAAAAATCCCATCTAATTTATTGAAATCATTTTTGGAAGAAGGCAGGATGAAATTAGATTAATAGAGTCTATCTCTACCCCACGCTCATCATCTCTATTAAGGATTGTTGCTAATAATCAAGCCCTTCATTTCTTCATCTTCACCTCAGATGATCCCCACTTCTCCTCAGCTGATGAGGTCATATATTGGACTATCATCACTCAAAACTGATTATACCTAAGATCCTAAACAAGATCCCCAGGTGACTGATTGTACATTAAAGTTTGAGGCTCATCATACTGAAAACAAGCAAGAAATAGCCCTCTTTTCAGAAACTGGGTAACAAGTAATAGCTGGGATTTTGCTTCACTTTTCCCTACTCATTTCTTGTTCTCCTTGTCCTCAGCTAACTACTGAGATAATGAGAGTTCTTGTCCTGGTGTAATGACTCAAACCTTCATTCTGAGGCATCTGAGTCATTGGTGGTATAGGATTGCTCTGAGTTTCTGTCACCTTTATTTCAAGGAGGTGCCTCTGTGGGGAGAGTGGAGGAAACCTGCCCAGGGTCCTACACCAGTAGATGGGGGTCTGGCATAGACATTATGGTATAGTGGGAAAAGCAAAGGTTTTTAAATCCTTGCCTTGTTACTTACTTAGATGTGGATATTGGAAAAGTCACTTAACTTCTCTAAGCCTAAGTTTTTTGCTTATAAAGTAAGAAATGAAGATATCTACTTGGGAGGAGTGTTAAACATAACTTCTGGGAGGAGGAGGATTAAACATAAGGTCTTTAGATTATAATTTCTGGCACAGAGTATACTTTTCCTCTTTCCCTTTCTAGCCTTTTGATACAAGGTTTGCTTCCTCTGTTTGAGGATGGCTATTTTTTCTTGTCACTCTCCCCTCTATCATAAAACTGGAAAAGAGTTCTTATCTACTAGTTTATAAAATCCCTACTAGCCTCTTAAAAATATTAATAGCTCTTAGTTCCAGGATGGGATCTGACAGCCACATCATTTGTGCAGATGAGGGCACTGCAGGCCTTAGATCCCCAGGAGGGAGCCAGTCTGTGTAGCTGAGGGATCTGCAGATGGAGTTTTCCACCATGTGATCTTAGTTTTCTTATAGGTGTTATAAAACTGCTCATTGGCAAGGGTTCAGGGCAGTGAGAACTGAGCAAAAATTGAGTCTCTTCTGAGTCTCTGGAAGAACATGTTGGGTCCCCTGTAATGTGGAAGGTGAACATCTACTGTCTTGTTGCCAGTTCCTAAGTCACAGTGTCCTGCCTTGACTGCATTGGGCCTGGCTGATAGCGACAACCTTCTCATTTAATTTGTGCCCTTGTTTAAGTGTTTGTCCTGGCACAAACTGCATATTTCTTCACCTTTAAAAAATGCATGGGAACACTAGGTGAATGCGTCACTTTGGAGGCACCGCAGGCTTCCCTCTGTCCCTGAGGCTCCATGACAGGCCTCCCCATGTGGAGTCACATTTGAATAATTAACATCTTGCAGTGCCCTGCTTTCAAATGAGTGAATTAAAGTAAGGAATAAAGAGGTGGGTTGGAAAAACAGTTTCAGGAAATCACCATTTTACGTGAGGGGAAAATGGAAATAGACTAAAATGTTAACAGCGGTGGTTTTTAGAAGGAAGGGCTGTGAGTAAAATATCTTTTCATTATTCCGTGGTTTCCGCATTTTCTAAAGTGAGCACACATTACTTTTAAATAGGAAGAAGAAGTTTGAAATTGCCATTTTAAATTACTGGTAAGCAGTGAAATCCAGATGAAAAGTAGCCACAATTTATAGTGTGATTAATAAACACAGTTGAGTAGATCCCAGTTAGGCCAATATTTTGGGAGTTAACTGGGTTGAAGTGGGGACTATAAAAGAGAAATTTTAGATGCTGGCTGAAATTGGTGATAAAAAGTTCAAGCCATCTCATCCCGTTTTGAAGTGTGACTGATATGAAAAAAATAAAATAAAAATTCAGTTTCTGGGCATTCAGTAGCTCAATCAAGTTTATAGAATACCTGGGATCTGAGAAAAGAACCACATCCTAGAGGGGGGTTAATATCGGGCTTGTGCTCTCTAACTGGCACAAATGTTTGGGGTCCTCATATTGGCATGTGGGGTCCATAGTTTGAGCAGTGGTCCCTATTGGCACCCTTTGGGTTCTTCAGAGTAATGGTAGAAGAGGTTTTGTTAGTCAGCCTTAATGTAGTCATAGTTGAGAGCAGGATTTATTTTGGTGTATCGGTCATTAATAGCTAAGAGGTTGCCTGGAACACATACCCTCTCCATAGCTAACCAAGTCAAAGCCATATATCCTATCTCTGGACGGAAAAACAGAAAAGTGGGTTAATATAATAAACGAGTATCTCATGAAGGATTCCCACCAATCAGAAGTAATTGCTCTTCCTTTGAACTCCTCTGGCTCTCCTTTTTATTTCTCATTTTGTAGTTAGCTTTATAGAGAGCTGTCGTCTCTACTCTTTAGGAAGCTCCTGGAAGGCAGGGACCTTCTTTGTATCGTCCATAATGCTTTGCACAGTGAGTACTCAATAAATGGTTGTTGAATGTCTGAATTCCCAACTCATGAATTTAGCATTTTTCCTGCAAGGCCAAGGCAGAGGAGATGAAGCCTAGAGCTTTGAAGTCTGGGTGGGAATCACTCGCATGCAGTATCCAGTATTTGCAGCCTCTCCCCATGGCTTCCTGTACAGTAGGATGGAGGCTCTGCCTCTCTATTCCAACTTTCCCTAACTACTCCCTGTTTGTATTAGTTATCTATTGCTATGTAATAAATCACTCCAAAACAAAGTTATATATTATGTCTCATGGTCCTGGGTCAGGAATTGGGGAGCAGGCTTGGCAGGGCAGCTCAGGATCTCTCATGAGGTTGCAGTCAGATGTCTCCAGGGCTGCAGTCATCTGCAGTCTTGACTGGGGCTGGAGGATCCATTTGCGAGGTGGCTCACTCACATGGCTGGTAGGTTGGTTCTGACAAGTTGGTTCTTTTCCCCAGAGGGCTATTTGAATGTCCTCACTATATGGTGACTGGCCTCCCCCAGAGCTAATGAATCAAGACTACAGTGTCTTGAAACAGAAATTATAATGCCTTTTATATTGTCGCTTCAGAAGTCACATATTGTTGCTTCTGCCATATTCTATTAATTACACAGGCCATCCCTGATTTTTTTGGATGGGAGATTACACATGAGTGTGAATATCAGGAGTCAAGGACCCTTGGGGTCATTGGAGGCCATGGTGGAGGCTGGCTACCATACTCTCCATCTACTGCTTTGATTCCCCAGGTGAAGGCTAGTGAGCTTAGCCTTGGTTTATCTGTTTATCCTAGGCTACAGCATTAACCTTCAATTTTTGTTCTCCCTTAATCCACCCTCCAAACTGTTGCTTTCTGAAGTGTAACTCTGAGCGTGTTGTTCTCTTACTTATACAAAGTAACTAAAATGGATTCTCCATGAGGGCAAAGACTATTGTATTAAGTATCTGTTGCTGCATAAAAATATTACTGCAAACTTAGTGGTTTAAAACAGCACACATTTATCATCTCAGTTTCAGGGGGTTGGGATTCTGGCTGGGTTGACTGGGTCCTCTGCAAGGCTGCAATCAAGGTTCCGGTCAGGGCTGGCTTCTCATCTGAGGCTCGACTGGGGAAGGATCCACTTCCAGGCCCATATGGTTGTTGGCAGCCATCAGTTCCTTGCAAGTGGTTGGACCGAGCATCCCAGTTTCTTGCTCTTTTGGCTGGAGGCTGTTTCTTACCACATGGCCCTCTCACAGCATGCCAGCTTGCTTCTTCAAAACCAGCAGGGGAAAGTGTGTCTCTCTGCAAGACAGATGTTAAATATTTTTGTAATGTAATCATATATAGATACTCATGTACATTCCATCACTTTTGCCATATTCTGATGGCTAAAAGCAAGCCATGGGTCCCACCCACACTCAGTTGGTGGGGTGGGGAATTATGCATGGGTGTGAATGCTAGGAGGTACAGAGATCACGGAGGCCACTTTAGAGTCTGTTTGCCCTAAGCATCTGGTCTAATGTGTCTTCAGCATCCTGAGCCATGCATGACACATACTAAGCTCTAATATTTGAATGAATGGATGTAGTGTGACCATTATGTTTCCAGCTCCTAGTTTAAGCCTTTTGCTTCACTTGTCTTCTGTTTCAGAGTTACTGATTTATTCTTGAGAATCCTCTACTCTCATCTGTCCTCATGGATGAACTTCAGGATGTTCAACTCACAGAGATCAAACCACTTCTAAATGATAAGGTAAAGACTGCTGTTGTCACTAAAATATATGTAAGTCTTTTCTTCTGTGATTAGTTCATTTTCTATATTATCTAAATAGTAACTAACTCAAAACATATTTAACTTGACTTTCTATGGAGAGAATACTTTAAAAAATATATTGCTTAACCTTCTTCTTGATGTCTTGCCTCCCTTTCTTCCTACTTTTGTTTCCACTGGCCAAATTCAATCAAGTTATCCTTGGAATTTTCTTGTTTTACAGGTAGAGATGTTAAGCAGAGAGTGTGAGAGTGGGTTTGACTTAGAATCCAAGTGTCTTGACTTTTAATTTCTATAAGGAAAACTTAACATCCATGGCTGGTGATGTACACAGGCTGCAGTGCTCTCTTTAAAATTTGTCAAGTCTGTGATGTGACCTTTCTGTCTGCGTTGAGGTTTTCATCGGGGATGCCTGGATGTTGGTAATACACCTCATTTTTATGTTCGTGTCAGAGAACTGCACAATGAGCATCATAGTTAACAGCCACCAGGATTCAGCAAGTAAAGAGTGCTGTGATGGTGGGAGTTACCAAAAAGCTAAGAAAGGCTGATCCGCCCTCCTCTCCCTCTCCATTCAGTAAATGCGCCTGAAATTCTGTCTTTTCAGCCCTATTCTTTTGGTTTATTGTCATGGTCCCCTATTAAAATACTGTTCTAGCTTGGTATGGATGAGTCCATGGCATCCTTTCCTGAGGGAAGTATTGTTGGAGAGTAAGGGTAAAGATGGGTGAGGTCAGGATGGGGGCAGGGGCTATACCAGAAGATGCTGTTGCCTGTTATCTCTTTTGCCAAAGCAAGGCCCTTCACCTACAACTTCTGGGGCTGTTGACTTACTGTGTGTTCGTTAATTTGCTGTTGAAACCTGTCAACCCCATTTTCGTCCCTGTGACCTCATCTCCATCCCCACTCCCACTCCTTCCTTTATCTTTCACCAGATTTCTTGCTCTCTCCCTTGGCAAGCTGCACACTTTTTTAAAACCCCCATTTGGTTTCTTCTGCTGCTTCCCTTCATGTTTTCAGAAAACTCTCTCCTTCAAGCACTGTCTTTTGGTGCATGTGAAGAGCTGTCCCCAAAATGATTTGCTACAAAGAGGAGGAAGGAAATAAAATCTGCATCTGTAAAGCTTATGTATAGCCACAGAAATGAATAGTTACAGGGCAAGTGGGGGTAGGCAGTTTAGCTTCAGGAAGGTAGTAACCTATCCTAAACCTGGCTGATAGTCAGAATCAGCTGGGGAATTGTTTAAAAATACAGATTCCTGGGCCCCACTCTAGAACAACTAAATTGGAATCTGAGGGGAGGGGGACAGGACACACACACTTCTCTACAATCAGTGGTCCTCAACCTTGGCTGCTTATTGGAATTACTTGGGGAGATTTAAAAATGACCGATGCCTAGGTCCTACCTCCAGAGGTTCTAATTGAACTGGTCCGGGGTGAACTTTTTTAACAGCTTCCAAAATTGAGAACCACGCCTAAAGTGATTCTGATTAGACAGTGTTGGAAACCCATGACCTGATGGATCTCAGACATTTGAGGACTAGGACACAGATAAGAGGAGGATTCTTCCTTGACCCCGGAAGTCCACAGAATGCCTGAGGCACCTACATGAAGAGTTGCAGGAGGGACTTCCCTGGCGGTCCAGTGGTTAAGACTCTGCACTTCCACTGCAGGGGGTGCGGGTTCGATCCCTGGTCGGGGAACTAAGATCCTGCATGCCACGCAGCGTGGCCAAAAAAAAAAGAGTTGCAGGAGTTAATTGACTGGATATCTCATAGAGAAGGCAACTGGAAAAGAAAAGATTTGGTGACCATAACCACAGAAAAGCATTGAATTAACATCTGGGTCCTCATCTCTGAGGCCATAGTGATTCCTCAGCTATGTCTGATGTGTGTCCAAGTTCTCTGAACAGAATTGTGTCCCCTCCCCTAAAATTCATATGTTGAAGCCCTAGCTCCCTATGTGACTTTATTGGAGATAAGGCCTTTAAGGAGGTGACTAAGGTTAAATGAGGTCATATGGTAGAGCCCTAATCCAGTAGAATTGGTGGCCTTATAAGAAGAGTGAAGGAGAGGAAAAGAGAGAGATCCACCCTCCACTCCCACTCCTGGCCAGGTGAGGACACATCTGCAAGCCAAGAAGGGAGCTCTCACCAAAAACTGAACCCTGCTGGAACCTTGATCTTGGACTTCCAGGCTCCAGAACTGTGAGAAGATAAATTTCTGTTGTTTAAGCCACTCAGGCAGCCTGAGCAGTCTAAGATACCAAGCATTGTCTCACTTCCTCACATCTGTTAGCTCTTCTTTGATATGCCTGTGCTGTTCCTACCCACTTCCCACGCTCTATCTCCCTCCCTCCTCTTCCTGGGAAGTGCTTCTAGCCCATCATTATTCATGAGCACTCCCCTGCTCCAGCCAAGCTTTACTGAAGTAGATTGGCAAGAGGGCCCTCTTCAGATGGTATCATTCCCAAAGAATTCTACCCCATCACACCCCACACTCCCCCAGTATATCAGTGCTTCTACCTTTGCCCAATAAGTGGGTGCTTTTGCATTATTTTGGAAGATATAATGGTGGTAATGCTTCTCATCCATTATTTCATTTGATCCTCCCAAAGGCCTGGCGATGTAGAACACACAGATCAATTTATTCGCATATTGCTGTTGAGGAAACTAGGGCTAAGAAAGCTGAAGTAGCTTACTCAGATTGCGTACCTAAGAACCCCTGCTGTGTATGGCAGGATTCTCAATCTTGGCACTGTAAATGTTTTGGGCTAGATAATTATTTATTGTGGGAGACTGTCCTGTGCATTGTAGGGTGTTTAACAGCATCCTTGGCCTCTACCCACTAGATGCCAGTAGTACCCCAGAGTCATGACAACCAAAAATGTCTCCAAACATTGTCAGATGTCTCCTGGGGGTGGGGCAGAATCTCCCTATTTGAGAACCACTGCTATTAGGCTATAAGCCTCCAGGTTTGAATAGGAGATGTCTTGAAATTTTTTGTTTTCGGGGAAGTTTTATTTTGCCTAATAGCCTATCCTGCTATTATTTATTAAGCACTTTTTATGTGCCAGGTGCTTTACATACCTGCTCTCTTTTAATCATCAGAATATCCCTTTGAAGTAGATAGTATTCCTCACTTAGCAGATGAAAATCTGACTGAAAGATGGGCTCGCCCAGTCAGTAAGTGGCAAAGCCAGGACTGAAACCCAAATCTTTCCTACTCCACAACCTGAGGCCTTTCCACTGTGTTCACACTATAGATATTTTGGCATCACCTCTGAGGCTTGCCCTCCCTCTTTAAGGAGAAACCTGGAGGTTTGTATTATTTCACTTCATCTTTCTGTCCGTTCTCCTCATAGACACTCTTAGCCAGAGACATCGCTGTGCCCTTCCAGGCTTCAGGGAGCTAAAGGAAGTCTAGACCCAACCTATAATGCAGAAATTTGTCCTGAGCTGACTGTAAGGAAGCATTCTCAAAATAGCTTTAAGCGAGGCTTATGTTAACTTTTCTCTTGTTGTTTGTTGGTACTTTTCCCATTTAATTTTAGTATGCCTGTGATTTTGTCTACGGCTCAGAATTGTGAAGAAGTGGGTAATTTTGCCATGCTTGTTCTGGCTCCAGTGATGAAAAGAAGCACCTGCCAGCACTTCTGTTTGTTTTTTTGGAGGCAGATATCACACAGGAATGTGAAATTATTTTTTAAAAAATAACATTTAACCATTTTCAGAGCACTTTCACAAATACTATCTAATTTGAATCTCCTGACCTCTTGTGAAGTAGGTACTTAAAGGTATTTTTAGCTCCATTTTACAGATGAGGCTCAGAGAGGTTATATGACTTGTCTAACATTGGTGTCTAGTGAGGTGGTGAAGCCGGAACTAGACCCCACAGCTGTTGACTTCAGCCTGGATCAGGGGGTCTAGGGCTCTTCCCACCATATGCTGCCTCTTGTAGCTGGTTGTTCCAACCTCTTCACCCAACAGACCTTGTACAAGCAGGAGAGCTGGCTGGTTTGTGCTTCATTTTCCCTGCCCTCCTCTACCTACTGTTAGTTCAGATACTGCCGAGCCTGTGAAAGCCGAAGACCAGGCTTGAGAAAATAAATAGTAGATCACAGTTGGCTTCAGCAAAATTGAGGACCTATCAAGAAGGGGAATAAATACCTAGTAGGGGGAACAGAAACAAGTTATTTGCTTTGGTTGTTACAGTAGAAAGTGAGGTAGACCCTAAGGGAGGATATTATAAGAGGAAGCAGGGAGAACCCAGGGATGAACATTTTTGTAACCTCCAGGGCAACAGAGACAGGCCAAAGGGTTTATGCCAAGGTCTCTTTTAAAAAAACAACACAGGACTTCCCTGGTGGCTCAGTGGTTAAGAATCCGCCTGCCAGTGCAGGGGACACGGGTTCAAGCCCTGGTCAGGGAAGATCCCGCATGCCGTGGAGCAACTAAGCCCGTGCGCCACAACTACCAAACCTGTGCTCTAGAGACCGCGAGCCACAACTACTGAGCCCACATGCCACAACTACTGAAGCCCGCACGCCTAAAGCCTGTGCTCCACAGCAAGAGAAGCCAGTGCAATGAGAAGCCCTCGCACTGCAACGAAGAGTAGCCACAGCTCGCCGCAACTAGAGAAAGCTGCTCACAGCAACGAAGAACTAAGGCAGCCAAAAATAAATAAGTTAAATAAATAAATTAAAAACAAAAACAAAAAAACCCCACAGATTTATTGACATTTTCATTAAAGAGTATTTGTGAAGTGCAGCATTGCTTGTACAATTCCCCATCTTTCTCCTTTCTACAACAATCCAAAAAGGATTATTGTCCTTTTTTAGTAGAAATGCCATATTTTATTCTCTTTGACTGTTTTTAATCAGCTTGTTTCTAAAACTTTTACTGTCGTAACAACTCCTCCTCACTTTAGTTCCGAGCTCATCAATTGCACGTAACCCTTCCTCTTTGGTATTCATTTCTTACTCAAATTGAGTATCTCTATTTTGAGATGCTCATAATCTCTTCCAAAATGATAATCAGTGCATTTACTAAGTGCCAGAACTGGGAATAGAGTGGTGAATCAGACACAGCCCCCCACATCAAGTTCACAAAACAGGTAGATTTGCCCCAAATCTCTTCCTGTTGGTAGTTGGTTCTAAGGTCTTATGTATCTTGTCTTTCCATTATACTGTTGCTTTGTGTCTTTTGACAACTCTGTGCTTCTTGACTAGATCTCATGTTGGGAAATTACATTTCTCTTCTTTCTAGCAGTTCCTTGTTTTTTAAACTTTCCTCCTTGCCTTCCCCCCCTTATTTCATACTTCTCTTCATACACTGATGTATTCTCAGTTGCTTTTTGCTTACTCTCCAGGCTTGAACTGAGAGAATTACTTGTTTTTAATCCACTTTCTTGAGCTGCTTCATTTACCTTCTGCATTTGGCACTGAGCCTCCACCAGGAAACATTCCCCTTAGTTGGCTTCTACCTTGACTGCAACTTTCAGTAATAGCTTCTTTTTTTCCTTGAGTTATTCTTTTTTTTTTCTCTTCTTCCACATTATTCTATTATTTAAATTTTTTTTCTTGAATCCCTTTCTGCTACTTAAGTCTGCTTAGTGCAAGAATCTCTCTGAACATGGAATTAATGGTATATTCAAAATGGACAGAAAATAAAAAGAAAGCACCCAGAGCCTGACACTTCTGGAAGTTTTGTTGGAGTGGAACCTTGTACCACAAATATAAGAGACAAATAAGTCCCCAGGGAGGTCTTTCTCCTTCCAGAATCTACCTAGTGAGTAGTATTGAATTTTTTTTTTTTTTTTTTGGCCATGCTGCGTTGCATGCAGGATCTTAGTTCCCCGACCAGGGATGGAACCCGAGCCCCCCTGCAGTGTAAGTGCGGAGTCTTAACCACTGGACCGCCAGGGAAGTCCCCAGTAGTATTGAATTTTTAATGAGTTCAGAGAATTTGGCTTCAGTTGACAACGCTCAACTGAGGACCAGCTAATGAACGTCATTCAGAAACTCTGGATCCACCAGAGGGCAGACAGCAGAAGCAAGAGGAACTACAGTCCTGCAGCCTGTGGAACAAGAACCACATTCACAGAAAGGTGGACAAGATGAAAAGGCAGAGGGCTATGTACCAAATGAAGGAACAAGAAAAAACCCCAGAAAAACAACTAAATGAAATGGAGATAGGCAATCTTCCACAAAAAGAATTCAGAATAATGATAGTGAAGATGATCCAGGACCTCAGAAAAAGAATGGAGGCAAAGATCGAGAAGATGCAAGAAATGCTAAACAAAGACCTAGAAGAATTAAAGAACAAACAAACAGAGATGGGCAATACAATAACTGAAATGAAAACTACACTAGAAGGAATCAATAGCAGCATAACTGAGGCAGAAGAATGGATAAGTGACCTGGAAGACAGAATGGTGGAATTCACTGCTGCAGAACAGAATAAAGAAAAAAAAATGAAAAGAAATGAAGACAGCCTAAGAGACCTCTGGGACAACATTAAACACAACAACATTCACATTATAAGGACCCCAGAAGGAGAAGAGAGAGAGAAAGGACCGAGAAAATATCTGAAGAGATTATAGTCGAAAACTTCCCTAACATGGGAAAGGAAACAGCCACACAAGTCTAGGAAGCACAGAGAGTCCCATACAGGATAAACCCAAGGAGAAACATGCCGAGACACATAGTAATCAAATTGGCAAAAATTAAAGACAAACAAAAATTATTGAAAGCAGCAAGGGAAAAACGGCAAATAACATACAAGGGAACTCCCATAAGGTTAACAGCTGATTTCTCAGCAGAAACTCTACAAGCCAGAAGGGAGTGGCATGATATACTTCAAGTGATGAAAGGGAAGAACCTACAACCAAGATTACTCTACCCGGCAAGGATCTCATTCAGATTCGATGGAGAAATCAAAAGCTTTACAGACGAGCAAAAGCTAAGAGAATTCAGCACCACCAAACCAGCTCTACAACACATGCTAAAGGAACTTCTCTAAGTGGGAAACACAAGAGAAGAAAAGGACCTACAAAAACAAACCCCAAACAATTAAGAAAATGGTCATAGGAACATATATATCGATAATTACCTTAAACGTGAACAGATTAAATGCTCCAACCAAAAGACACAGGCTTGCTGAATGGATACAAACACAAGACCCATATATATGCTGTCTACAAGAGACCCACTTCAGACCTAGGGACACATACAGACTGAAAGTGACAAGATGGAAAAAGATATTCCAGGCAAATGGAAATCAAAAGAAAGCTGGAGTAGCAATACTCATATGAGATAAAATAGACTTTAAAATAAAGAATGTTACAGGAGACAAGGAAGGACACTACATAATGATGAAGGGATCAATCCAAGAAGAAGATATAACAATTATAAATATATATGCACCCAACACAGGAGCACCTCAATACATAAGGCAACTGCTAACAGCTATAAAAGAGGAAATCGACAGTAACACAATAATAGTGGGGGACTTTAACACACCTCACTTACACCAATGGACAGATCATCCAAACAGAAAATTAATAAGGAAACACACGCTTTAAATGACACAATAGACCAGGTAGATTTAATTGATATTTATAGGACATTCCACCCAAAAACAGCAGATTACACTTCTCAAGTGCGCAGGGAACATTCTCGAGGATAGATCACATCTTGGATCACAAATCAAGCCTCAGTAAATTTAAGAAAATTGAAATCATATCAAGCATCTTTTCTGACCACAACGCTATGAGATTAGAAATCAATTACAGGGATAAAAATGTAAAAAACACAAACACATGGAGGCTAAACAATACGTTACTAAATAACCAAGAGATCACTGAAGAAATCAAAAAATACCTAGAGACAAATGACAATGAAAACACGACGATCCAAAACCTATGGGATGCAGCAAAAGCAGTTCTAAGAGGGAAGTTTATAGCTATACAAGCCTACCTCAAGAAACAAAAAAAGTCTCAAATAAACAATCTAACGTTACACCTAAAGGAACTGGAGAAAGAAGAACAAACAAAACCCAAAGTTAGCAGAAGGAAAGAAATCATAAAGATCAGAGCAGAAATAAAATAGAAACAAAGAAAACAAGAGCAAAGAACAATAAAACTAAAAGCTGGTTCTTTGAGAAGATAAACAAAATTGATAAACCATTAGCCAGACTCATCAAGAAAAAGAGGAAGAGGACTCAAATCAATAAAATTAGAAATGAAAAAGGAGAAGTTACAATAGACACTACAGAAATACAAAGCATCCTAAGAGACTACTACACACAACTCTGTGCCAATAAAATGGACAACCTGGAAGAAATGGACAAATTCTTAGAGAGGTATAACCTTCCAAGACTGAACCAGGAAGAAACAGAAAATATGAACAGACCAATCACAAGTAATGAAATTGAAACTGTGATTAAAAATCTTCCAACAAACAAAAGTCCAGGACCAGATGGCTTCACAGGTGAATTCTATCAAACATTTAGAGAAGAGCTAACACCCATCCTTCTCAAACTCTTCCAAAAAATTGCAGAGGAAGGGAAACTCCCAAACCCATTCTATGAGGCCACCATCCCACTGATACCAAAACCAGACAAAGATACTACAGAAAAAGAAAATTACAGACCAATATCACTGATGAATATAGATGCAAAAATCCTCAACAAAACACTAGCAAACAGAATCCAACAACACACTAAAAGGATCATACACCATGATCAAGTGGGATTTATCCCAGGGACGCAAGGATTCTTCAATATACGTAAATCAATCAATGTGATAAACCATATTAACAAACTGAAGGATAAAAACCATATGATCATCTCAATAGATGCAGAAAAAGCTTTTGACAAAATTCAACACCCATTTATGATAAAAACTCTCCTGAAAGTGGGCATAGAGGGAACCTACCTCAACATAATAAAGGCCATATACCACAAACCCACAGCAAACATCATTCAAAGTGGTGAAACACTGAAAGTATTTCCTCTAAGATCAGGAACAAGACAAGGATGTCCACTCTCCCCACTATTATTCAACATAGTTTTGGAAGTCCTAGCCACGGCAATCAGAGAAGAAAAAGAAATAAAAGGAATACAAATTGGAAAAGAAGAAGTAAAACTGTCACTGTTTGCAGATGACATGATACTATACATAGAGAATCCTAAAGATGCCACCAGAAAACTAGTAGAAGTAATCAATGAATTTGGTAAAGTTGCAGGATACAAAATTAATGCATAGAAATCTCTTGCATTCCTTTACACTAATGATGCAAAATCTAAAAGAGAAATTAAGGAAACACTCCCATTTACCATTGCAACAAAAAGAATAAAATACCTAGGAATAAACCTATCTAGGGATGCAAAAGACCTGTATGCAGAAAACTATAAGACACTGATGAAAGAAATTAAAGATGATATCAACTGATGGAGAGATATACCGTGTTCTTGGATTGGAAGAATCAACATTGTGAAAATGACTATACTACCCAAAGCAATCTACAGATTCAGTGCAATCCCTATCAAACTACCACTGACATTTTTTACGGAACTAGAACAAAAAATCTTAAAATTTGTATGGAGACACATAAGACCCCGAATAGCCAAAGCAGTCTTGAGGGAAAAAAACGGAGCTGGAGGAATCAGACTCCCTGACTTCAAACTGTACTACAAAGCTACAGTCATCAAGAAAATATGGTACTGGCACAAAAACAGAAACAGATCAATGGAACAAGATAGAAAGCCCAGAGGTAAACCCACGCACCTATGGTCAACTAATCTATGACAAAGGAGGTGAGGATATACAATGGAGAAAAGACAGTCTCTTCAATAAGTGGTGCTGGGAAAACTGGACAACTACATGTAAAAGAATGAAATTAGAACACTCCCTAACACCATACACAAAAATAAACTCAAAATGGATTCGAGACCTAAATGTAAGACCGGACACTATAAAACTCTTAGAGGAAAACACAGGAAGAACACTCTTTGACATAAATCACAGCAAGATCTTTTTTGATCCACCTCCTAGAGTAATGGAAATAAAAACAAAAGTAAACAAATGGGACCTAATGAAACTTCAAAGCTTTTGCAGAGCAAAGGAAACCATAAAGAAGACGAAAAGACAACCCTCGGAATGGGAGAAAATATTTGCAAACGAATCAATGGACAAAGGATTAATCTCCAAAATATATAAACAGCTCATGCAGCTCAATATTAAAAAAACAAACAACCCAATCCAAAAATGGGCAGAAGACCTAAATAGACATTTCTCTAAAGAAGACATACAGATGGCCAAGAAGCACATGAAAAGCTGCTCAACGTCACTAATTACTAGAGAAATGCAAATCAAAACTACAATGAGGTATCACCTCACACCAGTTAGAATGGGCATCATCAGAAAATCTACAAACAACAAATGCTAGAGAGGGTGTGGAGAAAAGGGAACCCTCTTGCACTCTTGGTGGGGATGTAAATTGATACAGCCACTATGGAGAACAGTATGGAAGTTCCTTAAAGAACTAAAAATAGAATTACCATATGACCCAGCAATCCCACTCCTGGGCATATACCCAGCGAAAACCATAATTCAAAAAGACACATGCACCCCAATGTTCATTGCAGCACGATTTACAACAGCCAGGTCATGGAGGCAACCTAAATGCCCATCAACAGACGAATGGATAAAGAAGATGTGGTACATACATACAATGGAATATTACTCAGCCATAAAAAGGAACAAAAGTGGGTCATTTGTAGAGACGTGGATGGATCTAGAGACTGTCATATAGAGTGAAGTAAGTCAGAAAGAGAAAAACAAATATCACCTATAAAATGGTACAGATGAACTGGTTTGCAGAGCGGAAATTGAGACACAGAAGTAGAGAAAAAAACGTATGGACACCAAGAGGGGAAAACGGCAGGGGTGGGGGGCAGTGTGATGAATTGGGCTATTGGGATTGACATGTATACACTGATGGGTATAAAATGGATAACTAATAAGAACCTGCTGTATAAAAAAAAAAATAAAAAAAAAGAAGAAAAAGAAACTCTGGATGCCAAACACTGTCAGACTGACCCAGTCGTATCCTTTCTCCAGGATGATCAATCACTCATGAAGCCTGAAGCCATTCTCCAAGAGGATCTGGCATCCCTTTGAGAAAAAAAAAAAAAAAGCCAAGAAAACAAGTGTTATATAGTCTTCCTCTGATTATTAGTACCTTTTCTTTGGGAGTCTAGCTGTGTACAGCTGCGTACATTGCATAAGGAACGTGGAATTTTTTTTTTAATTTATTATTTTATTTATTTATTTTGGCTGTGTTGGGTCTTTGTTGCTGCGAGCAGGCTTTCTCTAGTTGCGGCGAGTGGGCTTCTCATTGCGGTGGCTTCTCTTGTTGCGGAGCACGGGCCCTAGGCGCGGGATTCAGTACTTGTGGCTCACAGGTTCTAGAGCACAGGCTCAGTAGTTGTAATGCACGGGCTTAGTTGCTCCGCGGCATGTGGGATCTTCCCGGACCAGGGCTCGAACCCGTGTCCCCTGCATTGGCAGGCGGATTCTTAACCACTGCACCACCAGGGAAGCCCCGTGGAATTGTTTTTTTGCTAGGTTCTCAACAAAGAAAAGATCACTTTGGTTTCTGGAGAGAATTGCATCTTTCTGGTTTTGGCATTTCCCTTTGCGCTCTTCTCAGGCTTCAGGGCCTAACAGAATGCTTCATGACTGTGATCACATGATAGTGAGTAAGGGAATTCATGCATACAGGGACAGCTGCTTCTCAAATTGCTCATCAGAATTTGTGTTTCTGTGTTCCAGGACCAAGATTTTAGTTCAGACTAGAGCGATTTTCCCTAATCTTTCTAAATAATCTGTAAAGGAACCTCTGGGAGCCCAGTAGGATTGAAGCTCTAATATGGTCTGTTTTGACATCATTATAAATTATTCCTCAAAAGATTAAATGAATCTTTAAGTTGTATATTACAAAATACTAAGTTACAAACTTTTTTTTTTTTTTTTTGGCCATGCCATACGGCATGCAGGATCTTAGTTCCCTGACCAGGGATTGAACCCGTGCCCTCTGCACTGGGAGTGTGGAGTCTTAACCACTGGACTGCCAGGGAAGTCCCGACAAACATATTTTTTGTGCCATACCAAATCCTTTTTTTCTAATTTTTTAATTACAAAAGGTGAAGTATATGCTCATTGTAGAAAAGTATAAAAAAAATTATAATCATCCATAATCTGTCTATTTAGAAACAACTGCTATTGTTAACGTTTTGGTATTTTTCTTCTAGTCTTTTATCGTGCATATTTTAATGTAGATGAGGTCAAACTTTGAAGACCATTCTGTAGCCTACTTTATTATCATTTAATAACCGTATCATGTCTTAAACTGGAATGCAGTGGAATTTTTTGTTCTTTTCGACCCAAAGTCTTAACAGAACTATTTCAGCATTTAATTTTGTTATATTGGCGTATTCATTTTATAAATATATATTAACTTATACCCGGCCCTGTGCTGTATGTGGTGGAAGGTGCGAGTTGAATCAGAGATCAGGGGCTCACTGGCTGGTCATTTATATCCTACTACAACGATCTACCCTAGTCCCTGAGAGGGCCCTTCCTCCTGCTTCTCATCGTCTAACTAGATGTTAAACACAATGACTTCTCTGAAGGAGTTCTCAGGAATTGTATGGGGCTAGTGGGGAACTAGGGAACTCTGTGATCCTTTTTACCAAGGGCGGCATTCCTTGGAAATGTGCTACCCAGTCCCATCTACGTGGCATCTTAGTTGTCTTTCCACGCTGTGACTGCATCAGACTTTACTTTGTGAACTTGGCTTCATGCCAGGACTAATACCTCAGACCGGCTGCCTCCACCACTCTCTGTCCTCTGTGTCATCTACAGTCTCTCTGTGATTGGTAATCTATTGTGACTTTACTGCCACCTTTACAGAAATAAGGTGGTAGGATACAGAACTGTTTCTAAGAGGATCTTCTTGAAGGGAGATGGGATTGCTTAGTACTCCCTTGGCATCAGATTTCTTGATCTTCTCCGGAGGGGCAGCTTTGGGGAAGGTGCTGATAATTATTATAGCTCCACACCTTCTGGAAGCTGTTGTAGACAGATATAACACAGTTTCTAAATAATGAGAGGGTATTTTTTCTGGGCAGGAGCTTTTACTTTATGAAAAATCAAGTCAGAAGGTTTTCTTTTCCTCCCAAACACATCACTCATTACCCTTTTTATACTCTTATGTCATACTCTTGCAACTCTGGCATCTGAAATGCTACAAAAATGCCTCTGAGTCATTGCCATTGATTTTTTTTTTTCTTGGCAATCAGACATTACTATGATACAATCTCTTTTTAGAAGCTTGGTGAATTCTCCTTGGATCTTTTGACTGTGTTTTACTTTTTAAACGATTCAATGATTTGTCCTTTTTCCTATTAGCAGTTTCCTGGGATATACCAGTGTATTAGGAACCCTGTTTTATCATTCTTTCCCTCCTTCAATGACACTGCCTTTCTTGCTTGTTAAATTTCAGATCTTCCATTTCTTATCCACCTATATCTTTGTTCTCTTCTTAATCCTTTCTTTGCTTCCTTGTCCTGGGCACTCTGGCTCCTGCCTTCCTTTGCACGTCTCAGGGTTGGCCTCTAGCTCCTTTCCTCCCAGGTACCTCCCGTGTGGGTTGTGAATGTGCTCTCAGACTCTGATCCATGTTTTACTCTCTCTCACTGCTCTCCTTAGGTAGGGAGACAAGAAGTTACAGGCTTTACTGGGAAACCAGGCTCCTTTCCTTCATCTTCACAGGAAGCCTGCCAAAGTGTAACCCCACCTCTAAAGGCTCACCTTTTACTAACACACGTTAGGAACCCACCCGGCCTCCTCTGAAGCCTATTGATGAGAACCATTTTAGTTTTACGGCAACCAAGAGGCTGCACATGCACTGCTTTCACTGTGAACTGAATTTGCTGCACATTTGGGGAAGCCACATGGGGAAACTGACTGTGTTTTCTGCCTTCTGTTGACAGAATGGTACACGAAACTTCCAGGACTTTGACTGTCAGGTAAGGACTGTACAAACACCAAGGAGGGCTGTGTACAGGATCTCTGCAGTGCTTCCCTCCCTGTGCTGGTGGTGTTATAGAGGTGGATCTCTCTTCGTAGCTAATCATGACTCCTTCATGTTCTTTTGGTCATTGGATCAAGTTTATTTAAAATGATTTGCTATTGTGTTCAAAAATTGCCTGCCAGGTACCTGTTCTGTGGTTGTAGGTTATTGGGTGGAGCTTTCTCTTTGTAATTAAGATCTCCTTTCCTCAAATGATATTGGAAACCCTAGTCACAGGTGTCAAATGGTTGTCACCTCACTGCAGAGAAGGCGGGAGAGGGGCATTTTGAGGGGAGACTTAACCGACAACAAAATCTTTTCCTAAAAGAAAAAGACACATTAAGTGTTATTAACATAAAATGCAGATATCTCTTGGCTTTATCTTTGGAAACGCAAAATTCATCCTGGCTCATTAGTATTTTCCTAAATGATATTGTTTGTCTTAGTCTGTTTTTGCCTATAGCTCTATTGCCAATTTGAAAATCAATAAAGTGAACCAGCAACCCTCCCTCCACCTTCCTACTTTATCTGTTGCCTGGCCCTGAAAGAAATGGGAGGAAGGAGTATGGAAATGGGAACCTTATAAGCCCGTGCAGCCTGACTCTCCTACTTTTGGGGTAGATGTCATAAGAGTGGCTATCAGAGGCAACATGAAGTAGACTCAGAGGGTACTAGGCAGGAAAGGAAGGTGCAGGGAAGCCAACTTCCTCGTGTCCAGGATTCACCCAACTTGTATACCCACAGGCAGATAGTTATTTTCAGATATATTAAGTTAAGTAGAGTGGAATCTCTCCATATAGCATTAGAATCAAAAGGAAGAACTAATATTTGTCTCATAGGCAAACCAGTTATATCATAATAATTTATTGGGTACCTACTATAGATACTAAACATACATCATCTCTAGTGCTTGGAACAATATCATTAGGTGGTTTTTATTACAGATGAGGAAATTGAGAATCACATTTCATAACTTGCCATTGGGTGGAATTGGAGTTGAAAAACCCCCTTTGTCCTGAATCCATTGCCCATTCTTTCTCACTTGGGAATGTCCAGAGCTGAGATGTGGCAAGGAGTTGAGAGCTGAGGTTCCTTGGCAGGACAAATAAGACTGAGACTCACTTTAGAAGGGGCAGGCTCCTTGTTACAGACTTTTTAATCCCAGTGCCAAACACCTCTTGGTGTGACTATTTGGTATACTTACATATACAACATAATCAGCCAGGTGCTGTTAGGGAAACATTTGCTATAGACCCTTACTCAAAAACAAGAAGTCATATTATTTTTTGGTGAATGGTGGCAATCAAGTTTGGGGTTAGTTGTCTTTAATTTGATCTAACTTCAGTTATGGTTTGGATCCTAGGTTGAACCAGTTTAACTTGATTGCTGTTAATATTTGATATAATTTACCTAGAAGGAGATCATTTGAGAGAGGGTGACAGTAAAATTCAAGGTGAGGAATTCCAGAAGTAGTATATATATTCCTACCTAAAAGTGTGGAAGCATTTATTTTCATCAAATTGAGCACCGCCCCTTCAAAAAAATGGAATATTAAAAAATTATGTGCTTATTGCAAAATAGATAAGAAAATACCAAAAAGCAAAAAAATAAAAATCACTTGTTATTTCACCAGTGTTAGTATTTTGGTATATATACTTCAGGATTTTTTTTTCACACATAAACATACTTAGATATAAATGAAATTGAGTTTTAGAGATATAATTATCAATCACTTTTTAATATAAAGGCTTGAAAATAGTCTGGCAAAAATTCTTGATGTTTTGAGTGAAGCTCTAATATATTAACATGTTCTGGCCTCATTAAATATAACTTTTAGTTCAGTTCTGATACAAATAGAATGATGGCAAATGTTTGTCACATGTCTGTTACTGGTTATGAATGTGTAGGTTCTCTGTGTTCTAAAGAAGAAAATATCACAGGCCCTTCTTTTTTTCTTCTCTCAACACTCATGAATGCTCTTCATTCTCATCTGTCTCTTTGTTAAAGGTTTATGTGGTGTTCTGGAGACTGGGGGCATCTGGGTCAGGAGTCTAGCGACAGGTGATAGAAGGCCTAGGAAGTAGGAACTGTGCTGTGAGACATCTAGAGTGGCCCAGTTTGCCTGAAGGCTTCCTGGAGACCACTGGACCTTCTTAGGAGACAAAGCAGAACAAATTTAAAGCCACCCACTGGCTTTGTCACTTAATGGAAAGGCATTCAGCCTTGACATTGGTGTTGTTCATTAGCATAAATGTGGCACGGGGCTAACTGAGGCCAGTTAATCTGGGCTTCCTTCTGGTCTCTGTCTTGCCTCAGAGAAATCTTTAAGGAATGTTTGATGATATTCCAGGAAGTTATCTTAACATCACAACCATGAGAGATCATAACTTCAGTCTGAACTGCCTTTTCCCCCTCTGTTTCCTTTACTAATCACCTACATGCTTTTTTTTCCCCCAATAATTGAAAATATAATTAAAATTGTACCATTTCTCTTGGTTCTTTGATTGTCCTAGTGACTTCATTGCTATATAGCTCCCCTGAGGCCAAAAACAGTTATATTGGGATATAAGAGTAATGAGGGGAGGGGTGCTTAGAGGTGACATGCTTAGAATTGCTATAAAAGGAGAAAACCTATTGCCAGTTGAAACAATGAATCAGCAGGCTTATTGTCCATTTATCTACTTCAGTGCTGCTTAATTTTCTTCTACTTATGAGAGTGTTTAAAAATTTGGAATTAGAGCTGAGACAATGCTATGTGTAGCTTTTTTGTGTTTGTGATATATTGCTTTAAAAAATAATTATACCGGGGGATTAAGAGGTACAAACTACTATATATAGATAAATGTTACAAGGATATATTGTACAGCATAGGAAATATAGCCAATATTTTATAAAAACTTTAAATGAAGTATAATCCGTAAAACTTTTGGATCACTGTGTTGTACACCTGAAACTAATATAATACTGTAAATCAGCGGTACCTCAACTTTAAAAAAAAAGATGGATTAATAAGATGGATAGATGCATGATAATTAACTATAGTAAAATGTTAATGGTAGAGTTCAGGTGGTGGGTATACAGATGTTCACTGTAAGGTATTTCAACTTAGGCATATGGTTGAACGTTTTCATGATAAAATATTGCGGGGAGACCAATGTTTACTTTTGTTAAAAAGTACACAAAACTGCTTTTAATTTTCACACAGCTCTCTCCATGGACATTTCCAGTGCTTCTCCACACGCACACACACTTATGAACTTGTGATCACTATGTTTGTATAAATATCATCATTGTTATTTCTCACATGTTTCTAAAACTTCACGTGTAGTATTTAATGTGTGTATATCACATGAGTAAATATGTTAAAAAATAACACTTGTGTATAATCAAATTTAGAAAATGAAGAAAAGTATGAAAATAAAGGTTTCCTATAATCCTGTTCCCTAGGGATAACCGTATTTTATTATATTTCTTTCCAGTATTTACTTTTATATTCTGGCTATCAAAAGAGTACGTGCTCATAGTTGAATATTTGGAGAGCACAGAGAATTATAAAGTAGCTAGAGAAAAGCTCACAGTCCTAAAACCCAGGGGCAACCATGTTAATGTGTTCAGTGTTGAGATGTATGTCTGTGTGTATTATTTATTTATTTATATTATTTATTTATTTTTATTTTGGCTGTGCCGGGACTTAGTTGCCGCACAAGGGATTTTTTTTTTTTTTTTTTTTTTTAGCGACAGGCGGGCTTTTTGGTTGTGGCATGCAGACTCTTAGTTGCAGCATGCAGACGGAATCTAGTTCCCCGACCAGGGATCGAACCCAGGCCCCCTGCACTGGAAGCATGGAGTTTTACCCACTGGACCACCAGGGAAGTCCCTGTATATTATTTTCTAAAATATAATTTTTAAAGTTTATATAATTGGTCACCCTGGATGTACAATTATGTATCTCCTTTTCTGACTTAATATTAGAACACAATCTCATTTACGTGTCATTTTAAAACTCTCATAAAAATAATCTCTAATGGGGAATTCCCTGGTGGTCCAGTGGTTAGGACTTGGTGCTTTAACTGCCGAAGCCCAGGTTCAATCCCTGGTCAGGGAACTAAGATCCTGCAAGCCACGTGGCGCAGCCAAAAAAAAACAACATCTCTAATGGCTGCCTGTTATTTCATCATATGGCTATCCCATGACTTAACTATTCCATTATTTTTGGAAATTAGATTGCTTATAATATGTTCAGTTCACTGAACATTTTTGTGCATAAATTTTACATACACGTTGGATTATTTCCTTAGATGGATTCTTGGAATGAACACATTTAAGGCTCTTGGCATATCTTGTCAAATTGCCTTCCACTTCCACCAGAAGGGTACTCAAGAAATATTAATGGAAAGTGAAAAGCTGCTGTCTGCCACAATATATCATTCCTGTAGAAGATGCTGATGATGGAGTGAACTCACAAGAATGGAGTTCTTGCTCCTAGGATAAGAACTCCAGGCCTGGCCAAGGGCTGGATAATTTCATGCTGGCTGTTTAATTGCAGTAGCTCTTAAGAGGACTGATTTATAGAACTCTACTGTGAGGACTGGTTTTTAGTACCACAGTTCAAATGTATGTATGTGACTGCCTCTTCTAAAGGGGTATAAACAGCTTTAAACTCTTGCAGGTCACTTGGTGAATGGGCACTATTACAAAATAAGAATTCAGTGAAGTAAATAACTGAAAGTACCTTCCACAGAAAAGAGGTGTTTGGAGACATCTGGGATTCAGCCACCTGCTGCAGTCTGTTAGAGAGCTTGACCGGTTCCACGCTTCTCCCCTTGCCTTGAAGGATGTGATTGTGGCCCCAGTCCCCCTTTCAGCCTGTTGTCCCACTGCTTCCCATTGTACATTCCACCCACTCCCAGGAAAACTAGAATTATTGCTGACCTACCCATCCTTCTGCTTTGTGCTTTTCCTTTCTGATGGCCTTTGTTCACAGGTCCTCCCCTTGAGATGCATACCCGTCCCCTTTTGGGTATTTTTTTCTATTTTTTTTTAACTGTTATTTATTTATTTATTTTCTTATTAGTTATCCATTTTATACACATCAGTGTATACACGTCATTCCCAATCGCCCAGTTCATCACACCACCGCCACCACCCCCCGCCGCTTTCCCCTCTAGGTGTCCATACGTTTATTTTTTTTAAATTAATTTACTTATTTATTTATTTTTGGCTGTGTTGGGTCTTCGTTTCTGTGCGCGGGCTTTCTCTAGTTGTGGCGAGCGGGGGCCACTCTTCATCGCGGTGTGCGGGCCTCTCACTGTCGCGGCCTCTCTTGTTGCGGAGCACAGGCTCCAGATGCGCAAGCTCAGTAGTTGTGGCTCACGGGCTCTGTTGCTCCGTGACATGTGGGATCTTCCCAGACCAGGGCTCGAACCCATGTCCCCTGCACTGGCAGGCAGACTCTCAACCACTGCGCCACCAGGGAAGCCCCCGTACCTTTTTTTCCTCTACTTCTGTGTCTCAATTTCTGCTCTACAAACCAGTTCATCTGTACCATTTTCTAGGTTCCACATATATGCGTTAATATATGATATTTGTTTTTCTCTTTCTGACTTACTTCACTCTGTATGACAGTCTCTAGATGCATCCACGTCTCTACAAATGACCCAATTTCGTTCCTTTTTATGGCTGAGTAATATTCCATTGTATATATGTACCACATCTTCTTTATCCATTCGTCTGTCGATGGGCATTTAGGTTGCCTCCATGACCTGGCTATTGTAAATAGTGCTGCAGTGAACATTGGGGTACATGTGTCTTTTTGAATTATGGTTTTCGCTGGGTATATGCCCAAGAGTGGGATTGCTGGGTCATATGGTAATTCTATTTTGAGTTTTTTAAGGAACCTCCATACTGTTCTCCATAGTGGCTGTATCAATTTACATTCCCACCAACAGTGCAAGAGGGTTCCCTTTACTCCACACCCTCTCCAGCATTTGTTGTTTGTAGATTTTCTGTTGATGCCCATTCTAACTGGTGTGAGGTGATACCTCATTGTAGTTTTGATTTGCATTTCTCTAATAATTAGTGATGTTGAGCAGCTTTTCATGTGTTCTTGGCCATCTGTATGTCTTCTTTGGAGAAATGTCTATTTAGGTCTTCTGCCCATTTTTGGATTGGGTTGTTTGTTTTTTAAATATTGAGCTGCATGAGCTGTGTATATATTTTGGAGATTAATCCTTTGTCCGTTGATTCGTTTGCAAATATTTTCTCCCATTCTGAGGGTTGTCTTTTCGTCTTGTTTATGGTTTCCTTTGCTGTGCAAAAGCTTTTAAGTTTCATTAGGTCCTATTTGTTTACTTTTGTTTTTATTTCCATTACTCTAGGAGGTGGATCAAAAAAGATCTTGCTGTGATTTATGTCAAAAGAGTGTTCTTCCTTTGTTTTCCTCTAAGAGTTCTATAGTGCCCAGTCTTACATTTAGGTCTCTAATCCATTTTGAGTTTATTTTTGTGTATGGTGTTAGGGAGTGTTCTAATTTCATTCTTTTACATGTAGCTGTCCAGTTTTCTCAGCACCACTTATTGAAGAGACTGTCTTTTCTCCATTGTATATCCTCACCTCCTTTGTCATAGATTAGTTGACCATAGGTGCGTGGGTTTATCTCTGGGCTTTCTATCCTGTTTCATTGATCTATATTTTCTGTTTTTGTGCCAGTACCCTATTGTCTTGATGACTGTAGCTTTGTAGTATAGTCTGAAGTCAGGGAGTCTGATTCCTCCAGCTCCATTTTTTTCCCTCAAGACTGCTTTGGCTATTCGGGGTCTTATGTGTCTCCATACAAATTTTAAGATTTTTTGTTCTAGTCCTGTAAAAAATGCCATTGGTAATTTGATAGGGATTGCATTGAATCTGTAGATTGCTTTGCATAGTATAGTCATTTTCACAATGTTGATTCTTCCAATCCAAGAACATGGTATATCTCTCCATCTGTTGGTATCATCTTTAATTTCTTTCATCAGTGTCTTACAGTTTTCTGCATACAGGTCTTTTGCATCCCTAGGTAGGTTTATTCCTAGGTATTTTATTCTTTTTGTTGCAATGGTAAATGGGAGTGTTTCCTTAACTTCTCTGTCAGATTTTTCATCATTAGTGTATAGGAATGCAAGAGATTTCTGTGCATTAATTTTGTATCCTGCAACTTTACCAAATTCATTGATGAGCTCTAGTAGTTTTCTGGTGGCATCTTTAGGATTCTCTATGTATAGTAGCATGTCATCTGCAAACAGTGACAGTTTTACTTCTTCTTTTCCAATTTGTATTCCTTTTATTTCTTTTTCTTCTCTGATTGCCGTGGCTAGGACTTCCAAAACTATGTTGAATAATAGTGGTGAGAGTGGACATCCTTGTTTCGTTCCTGATCTTAGAGGAAATGCTTTCAGTGTTTCACCATTGAGAATGATGTTTGCCGTGGGTTTGTGGTATATGGCCTTTATTATGTTGAGGTAGGTTCCCTCTCTGCCCACTTTCTGGAGAGTTTTTATCATAAATGGGTGTTGAATTTTGTCAAAAGCTTTTTCTGCATCTATTGAGATGATCATATGGTTTTTATCCTTCAGTTTGTTAATATGGTGTATCACATTGATTGATTTGTGTATATTGAAGAATCCTTGCATCCTTGGGATAAATCCCACTTGATCATGGGGTATGATCCTTTTAGTGTGTTGTTGGATTCTGTTTGCTAGTATTTTGTTGAGGATTTTTGCATCTATATTCATCAGTGATATTGGTCTGTAATTTTCTTTTTCTGTAGTATCTTTTTCTGGTTCTGGTATCAGGGGGATGGTGGCCTCAGAATGAGTTTGGGAGTTTTCCTTCCTCTGCAATTTTTTGGAAGAGTTTGAGAAGGATGGGTGTTAGCTCTTCTCTAAATGTTTGATAGAATTCACCTGTGAAACCGTCTGGTCCTGGACTTTTGTTTGTTGGAAGATTTTTAATCACAGTTTCAATTTCATTACTTGTGATTGGTCTGTTCATATTTTCTGTTTCTTCCTGGTTCAGTCTTGGAAGGTTATACCTCTCTAAGAATTTGTCCATTTCTTCCAGGTTGTCCATTTTATTGGCATAGAGTTGCTTGTAGTAGTCTCTTAGGATGCTTTGTATTTCTGCAGTGTCTGTTGTAACTTCTCCTTTTTCATTTCTAATTTTATTGATTTGAGTCCTCTCCCTCTTTTTCTTGATGAGTCTGGCTAATGGTTTATCAATTTTGTTTATCTTCTCAAAGAGCCAGCTTTTAGTTTTATTGTTGTTTGCTCTTGTTTTCTTTGTTTCTATTTCATTTATTTCTGCTCTGATCTTTATGATTTCTTTCCTTCTGCTAACTTTGGGTTTTGTTTGTTCTTCTTTCTCTAGTTCCTGTAGGTGTAACATTAGATTGTTTATTTGAGATTTTTTTTTCTTGTTTCTTGAGGTAGGCTTGTATAGCTATAAACTTCCCTCTTAGAACTGCTTTTGCTGCATCCCATAGGTTTTGGGTTGTCTTGTTTTCATTGTTATTTGTCTCTAGGTATTTTTTGATTTCCTCTTTGATTTCTTCAGTGATCTCTTGGTTATTTAGTAACGTATTGTTTAGCCTCCATGTGTTTGTGTTTTTTACATTTTTATCCCTGTAATTGATTTCTAATCTCATAGCGTTGTGGTCAGAAAAGATGCTTGATATGATTTCAATTTTCTTAAATTTACTGAGGCTTGATTTGTGACCCAAGATGTGATCTATCCTGGAGAATGTTCCCTGCGCACTTGAGAAGAAAGTGTAATCTGCTGTTTTTGGGTGGAATGTCCTATAAATATCAATTAAATCTATCTAAACTATTGTGTCATTTAAAGCTTGTGTTTCCTTATTAATTTTTTGTTTGGATGATCCATCCATTGGTGTAAGTGAGGTGTTAAAGTCCCCCACTATTATTGTGTTTCTGTCGATTTCCTTTTTTATACCTGTTAGCAGTTGCCTTATATATTGAGGTGCTCCTATGTTGGGTGCATATATATTTATAATTGTTATATCTTCTTCTTGGACTGATCCCTTGATCATTATGTGGTGTCCTTCCTTGTCTCTTGTAACATTTTTTATTTTAAAGTCTATTTTATCTCATATGAATATTGCTACTCCAGCTTTCTTTTGATTTCCATTTGCATGGAATATCTTTTTCCATCCCCTCACTTTTAGTCTGTATGTGTCCCTAGGTCTGAAGTGGGTCTCTTGTAGACAGCATATATATGGGTCTTGTGTTTGTATCCATTCAGCAAGCCTGTGTCTTTTGGTTGGAGCATTTAATCCATTCACGTTTAAGGTAATTATGAATATGTATGTTCCTATGACCATTTTCTTAATTGTTTTGGGTTTGTTTTTGTAGGTCCTTTTCTTCTCTTGTGTTTCCCACTTAGGGAGGTTCCTTTAGCATTTTTTGTAGAGCTGGTTTGGTGGTGCTGAATTCTCTTAGCTTTTGCTTGTCTGTAAAGCTTTTGATTTCTCCATCGAATCTGAATGAGATCCTTGCTGGGTAGAGTAATCTTGGTTGTAGATTCTTCCCTTTCATCACTTGAAGTATATCATGCCACTCCCTTCTGGCTTGTAGAGTTTCTGCTGAGAAATCAGCTGTTAACCTTATGGGAGTTCCCTTGTATGTATTTGTCGTTTTTCCCTTGCTGCTTTCAATAATTTTTGTTTGTCTTTAATTTTTGCCAATTTGATTACTGTGTGTCTTGGCATGTTTCTCCTTGGGTTTATCCTGTATGGGACTCTCTGTGCTTCCTGGACTTGGGTAGCTGTTTCCTTTCCCGTGTTAGGGAAGTTTTCGACTATAATCTCTTCAAATATTTTCTCGGGTCCTTTCTCTCTCTCTTCTTCTGGGGCCCCTATAATGCGAATGTTGTTGCGTTTAATGTTGTCCCAGAGGTCTCTTAGGCTGTCTTCATTTCTTTTCATTCTTTTTTCTTTACTCTGTTCCGCAACAGTGAATTCCACCATTCTGTCTTCCAGGTCACTTATCCGTTCTTCTGCCTCAGTTACGCTGCTATTGATTCCTTCTCGTGTATTTTTCATTTCAGTTATTGTATTGTTCATCTCTGTTTGTTTGTTCTTTAATTCTTCTAGGTGTTTGTTCTTTCATTCTTCTAGGTCTTTGCTAAACATTTCTTGCATCTTCTCGATCTTTGCCTCCATTCTTTTTCTGAGGTCCTGGATCATCTTCACTATCATTATTCTGAATTCTTTTTCTGGAAGACTGCCTATCTCCATTTCATTTAGTTGTTTTTCCTGGGGTTTTGTCTTGTTCCTTCATCTGGTACATAGCCCTCTGGCTTTTCATCTTGTCTGTCTTTCTGTGAATGTGGTTTTTGTTCCACAGGCTGCAGGATTGTAGTTCTTCTTGCTTCTGCTGTCTGCCCTCTGGTGGATGAGACTATCTAAGAGGCTTGTGGAAGTTTTCTGATAGGAGGGACTGGTGGTGGGTAGAGCTGGCTGTTGCTCTGGTGGGCAGAACTCAGTAGAACTTTAATCCACTTGTCTGCTGATGGGTGGGGCTGGGTTCCCTCCTTGGTTGTTTGGCCTAGGCGACCCAACACTGGAGCCTACCCGGGCTCTTTGGTGGGGCTAATGACAGACTCTGGGAGGGCTCACGCCAAGGAGTACTTCCCAGAACTTCTGCTGCCAGTGTCCCTATCCCTTGGTGAGCCACAGCTGCTCCCCTTCTCTGCAGGAGTACCTCCAACACTAGCAGGTAGGTCTGGTTCAGTCTCCTATGGGGTCACTGCTCCTTCCCCTGGGTCCCGATGCGCACACTACTTTGTGTGTGCCCTCCAAGAGTGGAGTCTCTGTTTCCCACAGTCCTGTCAAAGTCCTGCAATCAAATCCTGCTAGCCTTCAAAGTCTGATTCTCTAGGAATTCCTCCTCCCGTTGCCAGACCCCCAGGTTGGGAAGCCTGATGTGTGGCTCAGAACCTTCACTCCAGTGGGTGGACTTCTGTGGTATAAGTGTTCTCCAGTTTGTGAGTCACCCACCCAGCAGTTATGGGATCCGATTTTATTGTGATAGCGCCCCTCCTACCGTCTCATTGCGGCTTCTCCTTTGTCTTTGCATGTGGGGTATCTTTTTTGGTGAGTTCCAGTGTCTTCCTGTCGATGATTGTTCAGCAGTTAGTTGTGATTCCAGTGTTCTCGAAAGAGGTAGTGAGAGCATGTCCTTCTACTCCGCCATCTTGAATCAGTCTCCGCTTTTGGTTTGATTTTGTTGGGGTTTTTTTTTGGGGGGTGGGGGGTAAGGGGGAGATTGATTATGTACTAAGGATAGAGGTGACTTTATTCTCATTTGGGGAGAAAAAAAGAATCTTATAGAAAAAGCTGAGGCCTTTTATCACCACCCCCAATCTCAGTTCCCTTTTCCCCTGTCACTAGAGGGTTTATTTCTCTGACAAGCTCTGTCATAGCATGGGCGTGACAGCTGCCAACTGCCCAAAATTCACATCCTTCCAGCTTAGCAGCCTCACTGCTAAGAGAAGAGATCTTTTCCTGTAACTTGAGGGAAAAGGCTAGGGGAGGAGTCTTATTGGCTTAGTATGGGTCACATGTGTGGGGGTCACATGCATTTCCCTAGACTGCTCACTTTGGCCAGAGATTGGGGTGTCTGAATTGGCCAAACCTGGACCCCTTCCTACCTGGACTAGAGAGTCCATGTTCTGAAGGTGTTCTGGGCTGTTGCATGTGGGTTAAATAGTCATTCACTCTTTTTCTCCTCATTGTTAGCTAAGGCTGTGTGAAGAAGATATTGGAGTTGGCTTTGAAAAGACAGATAGGAAAAGATAGATTTTATGTTGACATATTGCAAAAGAAGCTTTCAAATGAAGAGCATGATTTGTAGGAAGTCTGAGAGTGTGGGTAGTTGAAAAGGAAAAGTCGATGTCTCAAAGAATATTGATTTAACCAGGCTGAAAGATCTAAGAGGTAAGAGGGGAGAGAGCTGAAGCTAGAGTCAGGGAGAATGTATTATAGAACTTTAAGAAGGAAAATGTGATTTACTCATAGGCAGAAAGGCTGAGTAATTGTGGAGGCAGATTCTTTTACTATGGGATTAAATGAAGTCATGCAAATGAACTTTATACCACTACACAGGGGTAAGGCAGTGGGGGCATTATATTAAAATTTCCTATGTAATAAATAACAAAAACTATGCCCAAGGCTCATACAGTAGCTTGCTTATTAGAAACAGAATAAAACTCATACTAATAAGAATGTTGACATTTCCAAGAGTATGTTGTCCTCCAAGTTTACCTAAACTGTTTCAGACTGGCCAGGGAGAGGAAGAAGCACTAATAGACATGACGTGATCAAAATTTAAGTAAGTTCAGAGAGGTATGACAAGTCAGATTGTGTAATAACTCTGGTGATTGCACATTTAGCAGAAGGAAAAGGACTCAGAAAAAAAGGTGAACACTGATTATTATCAATTAATGGTAATATCCTAATCTCTCAACTACATCTTTGATTAAGAGGGAGAGGCAGTCTAAGATGGAGAAGTATGTTGTGGACTGATATGATTTCAGGTGGTTTTATAAGCCTGGAGAATAAAGGATCATGTTTTAAAAGTGCATAGTGTTGGAGGTGGTAAGTAATCAGAGAGTGCTGGGACAGATCTATGACCAGAGCCTATTGGACACTTTCATTGTGCAGTCACACCCTCTAGAATGCTGGGGTGAAGGGTGAGGTAACTGGAGAAACAGCCTGTGCAGCAGCTGGTCGTTGGCTAAAGCAGAAGGGTGCCAGCAGCATCACCCCTGCAGTGGCCCGACCATTGAATCAGCTCCACAGCCAAGGTCTCTGCGCACTCATCTCCAGATGGAGACTTGTTCAAGCCATTCACATACAAGGTCACAGAGGATATATTTACAAATCCACATGGATGTGAGTGTCTCCTTTCTTTTCATATTACTTTGAAAATGAAGAGAAACCATAAGAGATACTGACAACCAAGGGTTGCTCCAAATAGGGCAACAAGATTGACAGATAGGGCTCAGGACTCTTGGCCTTTTGATACTTTGGTCGCTACACAATTTGAGGGCACATTATGGGGAGGTAGGGGCTAAGATCTCCCTAAAAAGTTGAAATTTTGTAAGCCAATTTTAACTCTGAATTCCGTCCAGATTATGAAATGATGACAAAGTAGTTACTTTGCCCTGTTGCCTCGTCTGCTTTTTAAATGTGTTCTCTTTTGCCCCATCTGTTTTATTTCCCTTTTCATCATCCTTCTGAACTTCCCTGACAGCTCACTATCCCCCACCCTCCTCTTGGCACCCTCCCTTTTCCTGCACACACTATCCCCATCAATTACCAGGTCTTAGGAGGTCCTGCTAACCCTAGGGCCAAAGTGTAAATCGTTCTTTTCCCTCAGTTCTCAGTAGCACAGCTGAGACCAAGCCAGGATATTTATGCAAGACTCTACTGAAGGCTTAGATATGACACAGGAAGGCTCCAGCAACTAGACTGTCAAGATGACAGATGGTTGCGCATTCTCTTCAATTTGGGTTCTCCTGTATTGTCACTCATCTGGCAGGGGCTGGTTTCTCCCTGTCTCCCTCTTTATTCTTTCTTTCTCTCAAGAAGTGAAACATGAGAGAGATCAAAGCCTCCTTAAGTTCATTTTCGGAATATATCACCTCCCAGAAGGAATCAAGTCCTAAATTTAGTGTACATTCCTTCTCCAAGTTTTTATACTTTAAATATATGTATGTAGGGACTTCCCTGCTGGAGCAGTGATTAAGATTCCGAGCTCCCAATGCAGGGGCCTGGGTTCGATCCCTGGTCAGGGAACTAGATCCCACATGCATGCCGCAACTAAGAGTTCGCATGCCACAACTAAGACCTGGCGCAACTAACTAACTAAATATATATATTTTTTTTTTTTCAAGATTTTCTCTGTGTATTAATGCTTATAGTTCTAGTTCATTCATTTTTGTCTGCATCTCATTATACGAATGTCATAATTTATCAGTTTCCTTATTGATGACTAATTAGACTACTTTCAATTTTTTGACATTATAAATAAGGCTTCAGTGTATATGTATATATGTATATATATCTGCACATATCTTTTTGTCTGTGTGAGTGTGTTTGAGAATCGCTTTAGATTAGACCTAAAAGTAAAATTGCTGTAGGGTAGACACCTCTTAACTTTACTAGAAATTACCAAATTTTTCTCCAGAGTAGTCGTTCCAGGTTACATGCCTACCAATAGTGTATGAAAGTTCTTATTTCTCTACATCTTGGCCAACACTTGGCATTATCTGACTTAAAAATTTTTGCCATTCTGGTGTGTATGAAATTACATCTCATTTAATTTGCACTTTCCTGACTGCTAGTAGAGTTAACGTCTTCCTCTTCAATTTTCCATCACAGCATCCTATTTATTTCTTTCATTCACAGCACTGATCACAGGCTATTGTTATGGGTTGGTTGGTTTGTGTGTTTATTGTCGGCCTCCCTGTGTAGAACGTAATCTCTGTGAGAGCAGGGATCACATCTCTCTTGTTCACTGTTTTGTGCTCAGAGCTCAGTCCAGGGTCTGGTAGTAGGGGTTCAGTAGATATGTAGTTGTTTAGGGAATGAGCCTGACGATGGTGGTGGAGGGGGTTCCTCAATAAGTGACGTTACCACGTGAGAAATGCTCATACAGCAACAGGAATTTCTGTCTTTATATTCCTCCCATCCAAACCCTGTACTTCATTTCATAGCCAGTTCACAGTACCTGATTCTCTCCTTCATTTCTTATTCCCCCTTTTCAAGCCTTTGAAGAGGATGTAGCAAGCAGTAATAGAGAATAGCAGAAATATTGAGTCACTTGTGGTTTGATTTGCTAGAGAGATACCTGCTCTAGCTTGCAGCCCATGATTTGAGATACACTGATGTTCAATTAGTGTAAGATTGTTCTGTGCCCCACATGAGAGAAGAAACCAAGGCTCTGATGAGGTTCATTATTAGATAGGAAGTTAAGTTGGAAGTGCTTTGCCTTTGTTGGGATTCTTATTGACAGAGTTATTTTGTCTCAGCTACTGTAAGACTTCCTGAGATAGGTACGGACTTTGTCAGCAAAAATTCACTAGGCTAGGTGTGGTAATTCATTTTTAAGAAATTAGATGTTGAAGAAGACTAGAATAATCTCAGTTACTTTTTCTAGAGTCTCTTTCTTTTCTACCCAACCACTCTTAGTGCTGGTCCCAGTAGCTCTGATTGCATCTTGTTCTAGCTTTATTCAGTTCCTGAGCTCTGCTCTGGCTGCATCTTAAATTTTACTCATTGCCTTGGTTAGGACCCTTTAGGATGCAGGGAACAAACCCACCCAAATAGCTTAAACCAGAGGCAATCCAGGGATGTCTCAGAACTTAACAGCACACACAGCCGGAACCAGGAATTAAAGTGGTGGAAATGCCTACTATAAGCTCCCAAGTTTACTTTTCTTTTCAAGAGAAGAACCAAGCTGAGGATGGAATCTCTTAGTCCCAATTACAAATTCTCAGGGAAGGATGCTGACCTAGCATGGACCAAATGCCCACCTGACTCCAGTGAGCCATGGCCATAAGGTTATAGTCTACAGACAAGGCGGCCAAGAGCCACTCCTGTACTGTATGGATGACACAGAAGGGCAGCTCCCAGGGAAGGGGAGAGATTTTAGGCAGATACACCCATAGGTGCTATTGAAATGATCAGTTGTTGAACATGCATTTAGAGGCTCTGAAGCCTCTGTCTTTTTACCCAGCAGCTTCTTCACATCTTCTGCTTCCTTAACTTTCCTTTCCCCAGGTCTTACCTGGCTCCTCACTCAACTTGCTGATCTCCTCGCCATACCCGGTTACGAATATATTCTCAACAGATCCCTGGCTTCCCCCACTTAAGAAAGTGAGCTTTGTAGATAAGGTATATTTTTCCTTAGTTTGTTTGTTTATCTGGAAGGAATTAAAAAGTAGGAATATTCTGTATGATATAACATCTCTCTAGTAGCTTATAATTCAGCGATGTGTCCTGCCCCAGCTAGTGGGAAATAGCAGTGAACTGGGTATTGTGAAACTTCAGTAACCTGGGAAGTCCATTCTGCCCTTGCTGAGACCTTTATGTTCTCTTGTTACAGGAACATGATATAGAAACAACTCACGGTATGGTCCACGTCACTATAAGAGGCCTACCGAAGGGAAACAGACCAGTTATTCTGACATATCATGACATTGGCCTCAATCGTATGTATTTGATTTTATACCTTCCCTATTTTATTATAATACATAATCGTTGTATATTTTTTTAAAACACACAAGAAACCCCAGTATTCTGATAAACCATAGGTTTTCTCCTCTCTGCCTTAACCTTCCCTCCTCATGGCTACATGTTAATGGCAGAATTAAAGTTCCTGGGAAGTATGCAGTTGAATGCGTTTTGGGGGATACTGGGATTATATCTCACTTTGTGTCATATCTGCTAAAGGACTGAAGATTATATGATGAACTGGTTAAGAAAGTAGAACTGAAGTCAGTTTTTTTTAAAAAACAATCTGTGCTTTGGGTTTTTTCATATTTCGGGTTAGAAAATTCAGAGTTCGAACTTAACTTTGTTGTGAGCTCTTCAATAAATTAGTAAAAGTATTCTTATTATAGCCTGTCATGAGTGACTTTATTTAATTAATTAATTAATTATTTAACATCTTTATTGGAGTATAATTGCTTTACAATGGTGTGTTAGTTTCTGCTTTATAACAAAGTGAATCAGCTAGACATATACATATATCCCCATATCTCTTCCCTCTTGCATCTCCCTCCCTCCCACCCTCCCTATCCCACCCCTCTAGGTGGTCACAAAGCACCGAGCTGATCTCCCTGTGCTATGCGGCTGCTTCCCGCTAGCTATCGATTTTACATTTGGTAGTGTATATATGTCCATGCCACTCTCTCACTTTGTCCCAGCTTACCCTTCCCCTTCCCTATGTCCTCAAGTCCATTCTCTAGTAGGTCTGTCTTTATTCCCGTCCTGCCCCTAGGGTCTTCATAACAATTTTTTTTTTTTTAGATTCCATATATATGTGTTAGCATATGAGTGACTTTAAATGGACTTTTCTGGATGGTAATATAAGATTCTGGCCCTAGCCCCAGGCATACAGAGTCTACGTACATGTGTTTTCTTTCACGCTCCTCTGGCTTTCAGAGGTGGCCTGCATTTGAGGTTACAGTCTAGTGCTGGAGCTTTTGTTGCCTCTTTAGCATGAGAAGGAATTTAAGCAGTTCCACCAACAGGGTAGAAATTGAAGCAGAAACCCCTCCCTGCACCCCAGCAATTTTGCCAAGAGACAGTCTTCCACGTGGTGAATGTAAGCAGCCTAAGATACTCACTTTAGCCAGGCTCTTGGGATATGGTCAGTATCTCTCTGTTAGGTAGGGGAATAAGATACATGAAAAATGACAGTATTATGGGTGTAAGATTGTTTTGTGAAACACCAGGATTGGTTTCCACTTTGTAGACATTCTGTAGAATTGAGGATTAGTTATCCTTTTCAAGTTGTTGATATGTCTGGTAGTCAGCCTGTAGGGCAGCTTGAATCAGACAGATTATTCAGACACTTCACTTTAGTGAAACAGTAATTAAAAGGGGGTGAAAGAGGACGATGATACGGAATTGATTGAGTAGAGGAAAATTGGGGAGAAATGGAGAACTTGTGACTTATGAGTGTTTTGCTCTTGCAGATAAATCCTGTTTCAATGCATTCTTTAACTTTGAGGATATGCAGGAGATCACCCAGCACTTTGCTGTCTGTCATGTTGATGCCCCAGGCCAGCAGGAAGGTGCACCCTCTTTCCCAGCTGGGTAAGACCACAAGCAAGACCTTCTGGAAGACATGCACTCAGAGAGCAAACGGCTAAGCTCCAGCGGGAGCAGTAGCCGTGTGCTTCCCTCCAAGCTGGTTTCAGCACAGCCTACAGGTTATACTTGTCAACCGACCATCTGCATATTTCCTCTCCTTGTTCTGAGAGGACTGTTATGTACAGTCTGTTCACGAAAACTGCATGTTTTCCCATATCCAGGAATGGCCCTCCATGAATGGGAGCCAATCACAAGGCATTAGTGTCTGGAACACCCACTTCTCACTGTCTTTTAACTGTCTCCTTCCTCATCTATTTTAAATCTGTCATTTTTGTGTCCCTCCCTGAAACTCCCAACTACCTAGGCCCAAACTCAGATCCCTTTGAGCTTCCTGGGAGCACCTCCCCACCCTTACCTTCAGTCTGGTGACAGGAATTTGAATATCAATATAACCATTTATTTGGAGGAGCTCCCCTGTCAGCTAGAGGTGCATTTAACTGGACGTGGACATGGAGCTCTCAGCCTCATCCTAAGCCTGCTTTGCATGGTGGAGCCACAGTCTCCCTGACTCTTCCCTGGATAGCATAATTATTGAGGAGACCTTGGAGGAGGAATGAAAGCACAAGCTGTGGAATGCTAATTCTTCCCCTCTCCCTTTACTCATCTCCAGAGCTGCCTTTGCCAGTGACTGCTGTGAAATAGACCATTGCAGTGTTAGAATAATAGCTAACACTTACATAGTACTCAAACAGTATTCTTGACGCTGCATTGCATACTTTACATTTATTAACTCATTTAATCCTTGCAACCCTATGGGATAGGTTTACTGTTATTCCCATTGTACAGGGGAGGATATTAAGGCCCAAAGATATTAAGTGCCTTGGCCAAGCTTACATAACAAATAAGTAATAGAGCTGGGATTTTAACCCAGGCAGTCTGGCTCCAGAATCTATGTTATTGACTACGTCCAAGCTATTCTGTCTCTTAAACACAAATTTGCCGGTGACCAGTTTATATCCAACAAGACTTAGATCCAGTTCCTTTTTTCTATTTTATGTACAAATGGCTCAAGAGCACTCCAATGCTTGAAGTGTTTCAAGCAGAGGCAGGCTGACTTCCCTGTCAAACGGAGAGTAGATCCTGCCCTGTATGTAGGGGGTTGTCTGAAGATCCCTTCCATCTTTGATGCTGTAATTTCTATGGACACTTCCTACTTTTCTTGGATTCTTGGTCTGAGTCAGTTTCGGGCTTGCCTGACTGTCTTAGGATCCAGTGGCTTAGATCATGAACCAAATTCAAAAGCAAATAATAAAGTAACCGGGTTATTCTAGGCCTAAGTAAAACAAGTCAGCCTCTACGATGAGGAGCCCAGGATTTGCGACTGTGTGCCTAGGCCCAGTAAAGCTTTGTTTACTTTTGCACTTAGCTGCCTAAACCTAAGCAGCAGACCAAGAGCAGTAAGTTGACTCTTACTGCTAGAAGTTTACTGAGCCTGAACCCCAAATGAAGTGGTTATTAGGGGTTTGGAAATACCCTGGAGAGAACCGTATTACCTGTTCTTTTCAAATGGCTTCCTCTCATCCCAGAGATTGCTCTTCAGGTTATAGAAACACGTAGGGGTTTTTTTGTTTGTTTTTTACTTTCCTCTTAGTGTGGCAGTTGTAGAGAGTCACACAACATGCCACAATCATTTCTGGGTACCACATCACCTCCTTTGAGCCTTTGGTAAAGGGAATGCTTTTATCTAAGAACCCTGTACTTTTCTAGCTGTTCTAGTGATTGGGAACTGTGAGTACATTCTAATTCGGGAGGTATCCTTCTGGATTTCAGGTACCAGTATCCGACAATGGATGAGCTGGCCGAAATGCTGCCTCCTGTTCTCACCCACTTAAAGTAAGTTCATTCTGCAGTTCTTTCACATGGTTTTTGTTTTTTGTTTTTTCACACTTTCTACTATGTGTCTCATCTGGGGGATATGACGATGAGCAAAACAGTATCGTCACTACCCTCGTGGAGTGTGGAGCTTACATTTTGGTGTGGGAAGTAATTGACAACAAGTAAGCAAACAAATAGTCACAACTTACGTGCTATAGAAGAAGTCAGTGGGGATGTTGTGATAGAGAATAAGGGCAGGGTCTACACAGATAAGGCTAATTGAGGATTGCCTCTCTAAGAAGGAGTCCTTTAGATTGAGACCTGGAGGATAAAAAGGAGTTACCTAAACAGAGAGCCAGGACAAGAGGATTCCAGACAGAAGGAATATGTCCAAAAGGCCTGAGCCAAGTGAGCAAGTGAGAGAAAGGCACAGGGTGAAATTTGAGAAATAGACAAGGACCAGAATGCACAGGTCTCACAGATCAGGTAAGAATTTGGGATTTTATTCAAAAGACAAAAAACACCGAAGGGTTTTAAGTGCTATCCAATTTAGTCTTTTAAAATGATCACTCTAGATATGTAAATTGCACATCAGTAAAGCAATTTACATTTTTAAAAAGAAATTACTCCAGCTGTGGAGAGAATGGTTTAGAGAGGGGTAAAAGACAAAAAGCAAGGGACCAGTTAAACCATTACAACAATCAGGCAAGTGATAATGATAGCTTGGTACTGGATACTGCCCAGGGGGTGGAATGGAGTAGGAGAAGGCAGATGGAAATACTTTGAAGGTAGATTTGCTGATGGGTTGGATATGGAGGTATTAGGAGAGTGAGCTGTCAAGGATGACTCCCAGGTTTTAGTCATATTTCATTTAATCCTTAAAATCAACTTAGAAGTAGGTGGTCATATTCTTGTTTTATAGGTAGGGAACCCAGGCTCAGGAAGTTAAAGAAACCTGACCAAATTCTACATCCAGTAAGCATCAGAGCCAGATTTGAACCCAATTGCATTCTTTTCATTATGCCATCCTACCTCCAAATGAGTTAACCCTATCAATGTTGGTGTGTCCCATTCACAGTCTGAAAAGCATCATTGGGGTTGGAGTTGGAGCTGGAGCTTACATCCTCAGCAGATTTGCAGTAAGTACATGGAGGATTAGTCTCAACACCCTTGAGGCACTGCCTAGGTCACAGCTCTTACTGCTGTGTTAAATGACAAGGAACTGTTGTGGGTCTTATGTCAGTTTTTCTATAAATTCTGTCAACAGATACAGGTTTGTATAAGGCCTTGCTTTGTACTTATAGTACCTGAAGAATAACAAATGAGGGCAAGATATCATCAGTAAAAATAATTCTCAGAGAATAGTTATGGTGGAATTTCTTACAGCCATTAAAATTTTGTAAGAAGAGCTTGTAATGATATGCAATTCACATACACCGTAACCTTAACAAAAAGGTTAGAATACAGATGCACATAAAGTTTGTCATAGGCATAGGAAAGAAATGAAAGAAAACATACGAAAATACTAACAGATTGATGTTGTGTGGTTAGATAATATGAGATTTTATTTTCTGCTTTTTATAATTTCTCTGTTTATCAAATTTTCTATAGTGAGCATAATCGGAGGGGAAAAAGTAAGCTGGAAAGTTTTTAGTTTACATAGAAATATTCTTATTAATTTTATTTAAGGAACTCTTTCCCAAATGCCTCCTGGGTAAAGGGCAGTCTTCTGGAGGGTGGTATCACCTATTCATGTGGTTTTAGAAAAAAACTTAAGAAGTTGCTATTGGGGACAAGGTGTATGAGTATGAAATAGCCAGTCTAAGCCTCAGTAGCCCCTTATGCCGTGTAGTCCCAAGGGCACTGCCCCAGCGGGGGAGACCCACCATGAGCTAAACAACTGTAGAGATACCAGGTGCCGTCCTCTGCTGTGGAAATAAAAACCATCTCCCCCGTAGATCTTTGCCAGGCGAGATCATGTGATGGTAATTTAGGAAGCTGGTTTTCCAGATGCTAAACTAGATTTATAGAGCTATTTTTCTAAATATCCTCCCTAGCACCTCTCTGACCTTTCTTACTTTCAAATCTGAGACATTGAGGCCTAGTAAGAGGTGACTAACCATGCTGCAGTATTTTTAGAAAAAGCTGAGAAGGGGGCTCTTTACTGTTGTCTTTGTCTTGTTTCAGCTCAATCACCCAGAGCTCGTGGAAGGTCTCGTGCTCATTAACGTTGACCCTTGTGCCAAAGGCTGGATTGACTGGGCAGCTTCCAAAGTAAGACCAGTGTCCATTGGCCTCATCTCTTGGTTCCTTCTCAAAATGGCTTATCTGGTTTTTATTTTTATTTTTTCATTCATACAGTCAAGGGCAAGAAGTTTTAAGTATACAGCATGTGAATGTTTACACATGTAATCACCACTTAGTCAATATACAGAATATTTCCAGCTCTGTGCTTAATACTTCCTCCCTTTCCCAGAAATAACTGTTATTCTGACTTCTACCACCATAGATTGGTTTTATATATTCTTAAACTTCATATACTTGGAATAATAGAATATATATTCTTGTGTATCTTGCTGCTTTGATTCATCATTGTCTGTGAGTCTCAGTCACGAATGGAATACTATGCAACCAAAAACTTATGTGTTTTTTATGGTTATTTAAGGAAATGTGAAAATTCTCATGTTTAAAAAAACAGTAAAATTTTGTTAAATACATATATGCATAAGAAAAGAAGGAAAATAATTTGCTACCGGTAGTTACCTCTTTGGCTGGTAGCATTACAGATGATTCTTATTTTTATTTTATGGATTCTATGTTTTCCTAATTTTCTATGATAAACATGTATTGCTTTCATAGTTATTTAAAAATATTAAACTATTCCACCTGCCAGCAGACCAGATTCTAAAAAGTTTATCCATTCCCCCCCACATTTAACTTCTGGAGAAATGATGTATTTCCTAGCTTTGGATGAAATATATTAACAATGCTATTGCCAGATGCTATGGAAATTCTTTCTTACAACCTGACTTATTTAAAATTTATTCTAATCCCTATCTAGGATGTGGGTACATTAAAACTTACCTGGACACTCTTAATAACGTGATACAACCTAGTAAAAATTCTTATAAAGCTTTAGAATGACCTTATGAGTATTAAACATGAAATGAAACAGGTTATTAATTCTTATTATCTTTAATTTGTAACCTGTGGATCATTGATAACCCATGTGAAGATTTCTGGGCTTCTTTCTTCCTGAATCCTTCTGGGACTACATGATCCTGCTTCACCCATATCCACATCTGTCCCCCTGATTTCCTCTTGTCCGTCTCCACCCCCAGCTCAGTACTTCACCTCTGATCCAAGTCAGCAGTAGGAATTGAGCATAAAAGCAGCAAAGAAGGAAGGCTTAAGGGGAATCAGCAACATAATTTGAGATGGAAATTTTTCTGAAGATAGACTAACAGTCTGCAGATTTACACAGATTGATGCATTTATTGGACTGTGATGTGCATAGTTTTGAAATGGGAAAAATTAGGAGAAAAATGTTCAAAATGCAAGAACATTCTGTAAACATAGCAGTTTCCTCCCACTACTTGAAATGAAGATAGCAAAACTAAAAGAAAAAAAATCGTTTTTTCTTTTGGATGGCTTGGGAGTAGTTGTAAGTCGTTCCTTATTAACTGTAAACCCAGTGTAACTGCAGAAATACAGGCAGGAATGAAGCAGCTAATAGCTGTGAGTTCTTGGTCCCACGTTTTCAAAGAAGTAATGGCAGCATTTCTTCTAGCCACCTATTTCAAAGCAGGCTATATTATTACCCTGGAAGGAAAACTTTTCATTTTTTTCTGACTTGTTTCTTGTTCTCAGGTTTCCTGGGACCACCATCTCACGAAAATGTGTGACACTGAGTTGTGTTGTTTACTTGTTGAAGGATAACATATATACAAGAAAGTGCACCAGTGAAGTGGACAGCTTGATAAATTTTTACCCATGCTAACTCCCTTGACACCAAGTTTTTATCTTTGTAGCTCTCGGGCTTGACAACCAATGTTGTGGACATAATTTTGGCTCATCACTTCGGGCAGGTAAGTGCCTGTGCCGGCCAGGAGAGCGGTGTGTTTACTGGCTTGTGTGCAAAGTCTTATTCACCTCAGGAAAGAAGGGGTGCCCCAGAACTCACCTGATCCCAGTGGGTTACCACTTTCCGTGCCGTGTGAGATGCATGTGGCCCAGCAAAGGCCAGTCTTAGGGGAGAGGCATGAACTCAGTGCCACGTGGCTCTTGGCATTTGGAGAGAGGAGAGAAGGCAGCCCCCACTGCCGACCTGTTCCCTGTGAGCAGATGCCATCTGTTCATGTTTGACAACATCACGTGCCTCGCCAAGCATCTCTGGAGCCAAAATGAGGTCTGGGAAGGGCTTCACAGAAATAGAAGTTTCAGAGAAAAAGAAACCAAGAATGTTAGTGCTGAAAGAACCTTAGAGATTATCTTGGTCAAACCCCATGTCTTAGTGGTGAGGAAACAAGTCCACGGAGGAAATGACAATTATATGGATAATTGTTACGTGAAAGAGGGGATCCCAGTCCTCTTTTCAGAGAGAAAGGGAGTTGGGTAACAGAAGTCTTACACCAATTACAATGTGTGTTTTCTCCTACACCACCAAACAATTCTCAGACACCAGCTGGGTGTCCTGCAGTTCAGCTCAGTGATGCCACTGTCTACCTGGAGATAGGTCAGATCCAAAAGATGAGGGCTCGGTCCTAACCACCAAGCCACCACCACTGCTCCCCCTTCCCCCACTTCAGCCACCAGTTGCCACTCTAGGTTGTCGTCACCTGTGCTTCTGACCAACCAGCTATATAGATCAGAGGTTCCAATGACCCCCTCCTTGGGTTCAGTTAATTTGCTGGAGTGGCTCAACAGAACTCAGAGAAACATTGTACTTACTAGATTACTGGTTTATTATAAAAGGACATATGACTCAGGAACAGCCAGATGAAAGAGATGCATAGGGCAAGTTATATGGAAAGGGGCACGGAGCTCCCATGCCCTCTAGGGTGCACCAGTCTCCCAGAACCTCCACGCCTTCACCAACCTGGAAGCTCTACCAGTCCCGTCCTTTTGGGGTTTTATGGAGGCTTCATTACAGAGGCATGATTATGTGGCAGTCAATTCGATGGCCAGCTCCTCTCCCCTCCCCGGAGGTGGGGACTGGGTGGGATTGAAAGTTCCCACCCTCTACTCACAGGGGCTGGTTCCATCTAAAAGTTACTTAGGGGCTTTCCTAAAATCACATTATTAACAAAAAAAGATACCTTTATCACTCTCATCAGTTTGGAAATTCCAAGCATTTTAGGAGTTCTGTGCCAGGAGTGGGATGAAGACCAGACACATATTTCTTATTGTAAATCACAACATCACAGATGACCTATGAAGAAGGAATAAATGGGCAATGAGTTTGGAGAGCTGTGAGGTGTCTGGAGTTGGGGAGATGAAAACAATATAAATAGGAGTAATGCAGGCTCAACTGTAGTCTCTGTACTGAAGGAAAATGGTTGGTGGGGAGAAAATTAGCATTTACTGAGTACTCATTCTCTGTAAAGCACTTTGACAAGTACTTTTAGGTACAAACTCAGTTATTTTTCATATGGTTCTATTAGACTTATTTTAAAATGGAGAAACTAAGGGCCAGAGAGGCAGCGTAACTTGCCACCATTGTCCAGATAGCAAGTGGTATGAATCCAGGCCAAGCTAACTCCAAAGCCCATAGTTTTTTTCTTTCATTGAGACTTTATCTTATCAAAGGTACACATTCACCTATATTTTAGAGTAGAGAAGTTCTGCAGGGCTTATTACAAAGTATCTGCCACTCACCCTATTTCCTTCTTCTTAGATTAATTCTTTTAGCTGATTCTTTTGGGTTTTGCCTCTTTAATTAAGGTATTTACTTGCATATAGTAAAGGACACAAATCCTAAGTGCATCTCAGTGACCTTTTATATTACATACATATACTCCTTTGTAACCGCAGCCAAATCAAGATACAGAACATTTCCATCATCCCAAAAAGTTTCCCTCATGCCCCTTCCTAATCACTATAATCCCCCTCCCCAAACAAGGTATTCACTATTCTGTTACCTCTATACATTATCTTGCCTGTTCTTAAACTTTATGTAAACGTAATTACAGTGTACACTCTTCTGGGTCTGGCTTCTTTTGCTCTGTATAGTCTTTGAGATTCAACCATGTCATTCTGTGTATCAGTAGTTCATTCTTTTATTCTGTGTAGCAGTCCATTGTTATATACCATGAATGTTCCTATGAACATTTGGGTTGTTTACAATCTTTTGCTTTTGTTTTACTATTATATTTATTTATTATTATTTTTAAATTTTTATTTATTTATTTTTGGCTGTGTTGGGTCTTCGTTGCTGCACGTGGGCTTTCTGTAGTTGGGGCGAGCAGGGGCTACTCTTCATTGTGATGCACGGGTTTCTCACTGTGGTGGCTTCTCTTACTTCTTAGAGCACGGGCTCTAGGCACGCGGGCTTCAGTAGTTGTGGCTTGCGGGCTCTAGAGCACAGGCTCAGTAGTTGTGGCGCATGGGCTTAGTTGCTCCACGGCATGTGGGATCTTGCTGGACCAGGGATCAAACCCGTGTCCCCTGCATTGGTAGGCAGATTCTTATCCACTGGGCCACCAGGGAAGCCCTGTTTTACTATTATAAATAAAGCTTCTATGAACATTCTTTTTTTTTTTTTAATATTTATTTATTTGGTTGCGCTGGGTCTTAGTTGTGGCAGGCAGGCTCCTTCGTTGTGGCATGCAAACTCTTAGTTGTGACGTGCATGTGGGATCTAGTTCCCTGACCAGGGATCAAACCCAGGCCCCCTGCATTGGAAGCACGGAGTCTTACCCACTGCGCCGCCAGGGAAGTCTCCTATGAACATTTTTATATGTGTCTTTTTGGACATATGCTTCCATGTCTCTAAATATGCATATATTTCCACTTGTTGATTTTTCATTTGTAGGCATTATCTGTTGGCATTTCATTATGAAAGATGATTTCTCTCATATACACATACACACCGACCCCATGACACACGTTTGTGTTTTCCACCGCTTCATCCTCCCAATATAATGTAATTTGGATTAGATCAATTTCCAGGATTTAACACTAGCATATAAATGTTATTCAGAGCTGAGCCATGACAGATTTCTTTTTCTGTACATTTCCCCTTTACCAAGTGACAGTGTTAGAATTTTTAAGTAAAGGCCACTGGGGGGACACTGCAAGGTGATAGTGGCAGGAAGACACTTCCTTTCCTTTTTAAAAAAAATGTAGGACTTCCCTGGTGGTTCAGTGGCTAAGAATCCGCCTGCCAATGCAGGGGACATGGGTTTGAGCCCTGGTCCGGGAAGATCCCACATGCCTCAGAGCAGCTAAGCTTGTGTGCTACAACTACTGAGCCTGTGCTCTAGAGCCCACGAGCCACAACTGCTGAGCCCACGCGCCTAGAGCCGGTGCTCCGCAACAAGAGAAGCCACCGCAAGGAGAAGCCCACACACTGCAATGAAGAGTAGCCCCCACTCGCCGCAACTAGAGAAAGCCCATGCGCAGCAACGAGGACCCAACACAGCCAAAAATAAATTAAAAAAAAAAAATTTAGCCCAAGAACCAGGGGTTGCCATACAGAAGGCCTGGTGACACTCATCTCGGCAGTCTTCAGGTCACACTTTCTCCATCCTGTGGGCTGTTTCCAGGGTCCAGTCAGGAGACAGAAACCACACACTTTGAGTTGAGAAAATTTAACATAAAATATTGTTAACTAGTAGAAGGTTGCTTACTTCTCAAAGAGGTGAAATAGGACTCTCAGGTGTCCAAAAGTAGCAGGTGGAAACCAGCAGCTACTCCTAGGCAGAGTGCATGTGAACACTCAGGGAACTAAGGACTTAGTTGGGCCCACCCCCACCAAGCCTGAGAGTCATGCCTCTTCAAGGAAGGTAAGGTTTCCACAGAAAGTACAACCGGCCAGGAGTGAAAAATCTTGCCAGAGGGTGAGGGCCGTAACTGGTCCATAGAGCCACTCACCAGATGAGGGAGACATTTGTCTAAAATAAGGTCTGAACAGCTGCAGAAGCTCCAGAAGCTGCAGCTGGATGGGGGAGAACCTGGGCCTAGGGTGCAGCTACAGCTTTTCTACGAGAATTCCTGACACCTTGAACCAGTGGCTCCTGTGCTAAATTTTAAAAAGGGACTGGCAAACGGAAAATGTTTATGCATTCTAGCTCCAGTACTACAAAGAACAGTGGATCTGAGGCTGAGGGTAACTGGAACAGGTTCTTTGCCCAATGGCTAGTGATCCCTGTCTGCCCGGATTTTATAAGGGTGGATCACTGAAAGGCCTGTGTGCACCAGGTGAGGCTTATCCCTTGGGCGATTAGACTGGGCCATTTCCTTGGGGAGCCCCTGATGCCAGCAGCTTTAGGTCTTTTCTCTGGGACTGGTCAGATTCCCCAGATAAGCTTTGAGGTTACACACCAGACACTAATGTTAGTATTCTTGGAGCCAAGTTCAGAAAAAGACAGAGAGCCTCAACATTCAGGCTTTAAACTTTCACTTAAACTTCATGTTTTCAGTATGGTGTATCTACCCATCTGGGCCTGTGGTCTTCCAGATCAAAGACCTTGTGTTTTGTCATTTCCAGAGAATAGACCTTCAGTCTTCTGGGGTGGGAAAAGGGAAGTCCCCCAGAATGCAGGGGAGGGATCTGGAGCTCTGGCTGCTTTTATGCTTTGTTCCCATTGGACCACAGGTGCAGATAATTAGAATGATCATAGTCTTTGGTTTGTAATACACCCTCATCATTCATTGGTCCATGCACATAACCCACTTTTATTTAGTTAATTATCTAGTTATTTTTAATAATGTAATAAGCACCCAAGATATTACCACCCAAAGCAAAAGCTAGGGTTTGACAGTAACCTGCATCTAACTAAATGATACTCTGAATTAACCTGTTCCCCTGCTTTTCTCACCCTGAGGAAACTATCATCTTTTATCAGTCCTTTGTTTTCCTTTATGATAGTCTTACTGAATTTATATGTGTTCTTTTACATTATGTACATATTTCTAATTATAACAGGATATTATGCTGATGTAATTTGGGGAACTTTTTTCACTTAAAATTGCCAAGATTTATCCACATTACTGCTGGATGACTGTGAACAGTTTTGTATATGCCTCCTGCTTTATTCGTACGAAAGTCCATCTTGGGTGTAAGTTTAGGAGTGGAATTGCTGGGTCTTAAGTGTTCATATATCATAAAATTCACACTTTGAAGGTTTAGTGGTTTTTAGTGTATTTATGGAGTTGTGTAACGTTGCACTATCTCATTTCAGAACTTTTCCATCACCCCAAAAAGAAACACCATACCACTTAACAGTCACTCCTTATTTTCCTTCCCCTGTACCTGGCAACCACTAGCGTACTTTCTGTCTCTGTGGATTTGCCAATTCTGGACATTTCTTAAATGGAATCATATAATATGTGGCATTTGTGTCTGACTTCTTTCACTTAGCATGTTTTTGAAGTTCATCCATGTTACAGCATGTAGCAGTACTTCATTCCTTTTTATGGCTGAATAATATTTCAGTGTATGGATATACCACATTTGGTTTATTAGTTGATGGACATTTAGGTGTTTTCTACCTTTGGGCTATTATGAAAAATGTTGCTATGAACATTCATATACCAGTTTTTACATGGACATATGGTTTTCAGTTTTCTTGAGTGTATACCTAAGAGTGGAATTGCTGGATCACATGGTAGCTGTGTTTAACGTTTTGAGAAACTGCCAGACTGTTTTCCAAAGTGGCTGCACCATTTACTGTCATACCAGCAAAGCATGAGACTTCCAGCTTCTCCATATCCTTGCCAACATTTGATGTTGTCTGTCTTTTTGATTATAGCCATCCTAGTGGGTGTGAATTAGTGTCTCATTATGGTTTTGATTTGCATTTGTTTATCTTCTTTGGAGAAGTGTCTATTATAATCGTTTACCCATTTTTTAGTTGGATTATTTATCATTTTATTATCAAGTTGAAGATTTCTTTATATGTTCTTGATACAGATCTTTAGATATATGAAATGCAAATATTTTCTTGCATTTTGTGGGTTGTCTTTAACTTTCTTGATGGTGTCCTTTGAAGCACAAAAGTTTTTATTTATTTATTTTTGTTTGTTTAACCTAATGAAAGCATCTTTTTTTGTTTGTTTGCATTTTATTGGGGTATAGTGTTGATTTACAATGTTGTGGTAGTTTCAGGTGTACAGCAAAGTGAGTCTGTTATACATATATCCACTCTTTTTTAGATTCTTTTCCCATATAGGCCACTACAGAGTATTGAGTAGAGTTCCCTGAGCTGTATAGTAGTAGGTCCTTATTAGTTATCTATTTTATATGTAGTACTGCGTATGTGTCAATCCCAGTCTTCCACTTTATTCCTCCCCCCACTTACCCCCCCAGTAACCATAAGTTTATTTTCTACATGAAGCACAAAAGTTTTAATTTTGCTGAAATCCAATCTATTTTTCCTTTTGTTGCTTTCACTTTTAGTGTCATATCTAAGAAACCATTGCTTAATCCAAAGTCATGAAGATTTACTCCTATCCTTTCTCGTAAGATTTTTATAGTTTTAGCTCTTAACATTTAGGTCTGTGGTCTATTTTGAGCTAATTGTTTGTACATGGTGTGAGGTTGGAGTACCAGTTCATTCTTTTATATGTGAAAATCCAGTTGTCCCAGTATCATTTTAAAAAAGACTTTTCTTTGTCCAGTGAATTGTCTGGGCTCCTTTGTTGAAAACCAGTTGACCATAAATGTAAGGGTTTATTTTAGAAGGCTCATTTTTATCCTATTGATATTTGTCTAGCCTTATTGCCAGTATCACAGTGTCTTGATTACTGTATCTTTGTAGTAAGATTTGAAATAGGGAAGTGTGAGTCCTCCAACTTTGTTCTTTATCAAGATTGTTTTGGCTGTTTTGGATTCCTTCCATTTCCATATGAATTTTAGGGTCAGCTGGTCCATTTCTGCAAAAGAGCTAACTGGGATTTTGATAAGGATTGTGTTGAATCTGTAGATCAATTTAGGGAGCATTGCTATCTTAACAGTACTGTTTCAATCCATGCACATGGAGTGCCTATCCAGTTATTTGGGTCTTTTAAAATTTCTTTCAGCAACGTTTTGTACTGAAGTCTTCCCACTTCTTTTGTTATATTTTTTCCTAAGTATTTTATTTTGGGGGTGCTATTATAAATGGAATGCTTTCTTAATTTCATTTTTGAATTGTTTATTGCTAATGTATAGAAATACAATTAAGTTTTGTATATTGACCTTGTATTCTTCAACCTTGCCGAACTAATTTATTAGCTCTAATTGTTTTTTTGTGGATCCTTAGGATTTTCTACATACAAGATCATGTCATCTGCAATAGACATAGTTTTACTTCTTCCTGTCCAGGCTGGATATGTCTTATTTCTTTTTCTTGCCTAGGCAGAGCTTTCTAGGCCCTGGATAGAACCTCTGGTACAGTGTTGAATAGAAGTGTTAAGTGGACATCCTCATCTTGTTTCTGATCTTAGGGGAAGCCATTCAGTGTTTCACCATTAAGTATGATGTTAGCTGTGGATTGTTCATAGGTGTCCTTCATCAGGTAGAGGAAGCTCTCTTCTCTTCCTAGTTTGTTGAGCACTTTTATCATGAAATCGTGTTGGATTCTGTCAGATGCTTGTTCTGTATCTATTGAAATGTATGTGTGACTTATGTTCTTTATTCTTTTAATATGGTGTATTACATTTATTGATTTTTGTATGTTGAACCAGCCTGGCATTCTCTGGATAAATTCCACTTGCTCATGGTGTGTAATCCTTTTTATATGTTGTTGCATTTGGTTTGCTAGTATTTTGTTAAGGATTTTTGTGTCCATATTCATAAGAGATATTAGTCTATAAGTTTCTTATGTGGTCTTTGTGTGGTTTTGGTATTAAGGTAATACTTGGCCTCATAGAATGAGTTGAGAAGTATTCTCCCTTTTATTTTTTGTAAGAGTTTTGGAAAGATTGCTGTTAATTCTTTAAATGTTTGGCAGAATTCACAGTGAAGCCATCTGGGCCAAAGTTTTTCTTTATGGAAAGTTTTTATATTACTAATTTAATCTTTGTTTCTTCTTGAGACACTTTAGGTGGTTTGCGTCTTTTTAGGAATTGGTCCATTTCATGTAGGTTATCTAATTTGTTGGCATACAGTTATTCATAATATTCCCTTATAATTATTTTTATTTCTGTAAAGCTGATAGTGATGTCTCCTCTCTCATTCCTGTTTTTAGTAATTTTGAGTTTTATCTCTGTTTTTCTTGGTCAGTCTAGCTGACTAATTTTCGATTTCATTGATTTTCCCCATTCTTTTTCTATTCTCTCATTTATTTCCACTCTCATCTTTATTATTTCCTTCCTTCTGCTTGCTTTAAGTTTCCTCTCCTTTTTCTAGTTTCTTAAGGTGGAAGGCTAGCTATGAATTTGAGATCTTTCTTCTTTTTTAATACAGGAATTTACAGCTGTAAATTTCCTTCTAAATATTAACATAGCTGCATTCTATAGGGTATTTTCATTCATTTCAAAGTATTTTCTAATTTCCTTGTGATTTCTGCTTTGATCCATTATTATTTAGGAGTATGTTGTTTAGTTTCCCAAATTTCCTTCTGTTATTGATTTTTAATTCATTTCACTGTGGTCAGGGGATATTCTTAGTATTTCATTCCTTTTCAAATTTATTGAGACTTGTTTTATGTCCTAACTTGGTCTATCCCAGAGAATGTTCCATGTACACTGAGAATAACATGTATTCATTCTACTGCTGTTAAGTGGAGTGTTATATAGATGTCTGTTAGGTCTGGTGGTTTATAGTGTTGTTCATTTCTTCTATTTCCTTGTGATCTTCTGCCTCGTTATTCTATCCTTAATTGAAAGTGGGGTATTAAAGTTGCAAACTGTTATTGTTGAATATTCTATTGCTCTCTTCAATTCTGTTTCTTTTTGCTTCATCTGTTTTCATTGTTATGTCTTCCTGATGTTATGTCTTTTTTTTTTTTTTTAATATTTATTTATTTATTTATTTGGTTGTGCTGGATCTTAGTTGCAGCAGGCAGGCTCCTTAGCTGTGGCATGTGAACTCTTAGTTGTGGCATGCATGTGGGATCTAGTTCCCTGACCAGGGATTGAACCCGGGCCCCCTGCATTGGGAGCGTAGAGTCTTAATCACTGCGCCACCAGGGAAGTCCCGGATGTTACGTCTTTATTAAACAGGACTTTGAACCAGTCATCCTTTGTACCATGTTTACCCTCTGCTTGCAGGGAGAACTGGTACGGACAAATCTTGGGCCTTTTCAGGCTCCTTGGTACATGATCGCTGACTTTTTTCACTTTGCCCACTGCCAGCCTAGCAGCCTTATTGAGCCTGTTAAATGAGTGATTACAGTCTTCCTTCTGCTTTCCCACTTTCAAAATGTTATTGCTGTTGTCACTTTTCTTTGTTGTCTTTGTTCTTACGAGTTTATGGCTTATAAAGAAAAAATTTTACTGTTATTTTTATGATTTTTCTGGAAGGAGTAAAGCTGTATTTTAATCCAGTATCTTTAATTGGAAGTTTCAAAGACCATGATCTTTCCACTGCATAGTGCTAGATAGAGTGAGTACTTTCCTGAAGACAAAGGATGCATGGTTTTGACTGTAGACCTTAAAAACCAGTTCACAGAATTTACAAAATTCCATGCTAAGTGCATTGGGAGAGACAAATGTATATAAGATATGGCCCTTCTTCTCCAGGAGCTCACTCTGTGGAGAGATGAGATGTACAGAAATACTGCTATAGCACATGTAAAAAGGGATAAGTAATAAGAACTATTGATACCTTTCATTGAACATCTACAGATTTCAGACAGACGTGTTATGTACATTAAACAATTCAATCTAATAATCTCACAATGGGAATTGTATTATTCCCACTTTACAGGTGAAGAATGAATTGTTTTATACAAGGCCAGCAGCTAATAACATATCAAGGGAGATTTGAAGCCACGTGTGTCTAACTCTGAAGCTTTCCTCTTTCTACCATGTCAGGGTATCTTAGGAGAGGCCCCATTAGGGACCTAGAGGAATTCAAAGGCAGGAGAGGATCAAGGAAGGCTTCGAGGTGGAGGCATCCCAGCTGGGCCTTGAAGGATGGATAAAATTCAACATTTTAGAATTTGGGGGGAAGGGGATCATTACAGGAAGGGGGAATAGTTTGCTCAAAAGCCAAAGAGGAAGGAATTATAAGATACATTTGGGGGTTTTAAATAACCTGGTGGGAGACTTAGTGTAGGATACCTGCGGGAGGTTGATTAGCCAAAACATCGCCTGACCTGGAAGAATGAGGCCCTGAGGTGTTTGCATTGGAATAGGGGAAAGCTAAGAAGGGAATTTTAATGATTTTTGCAAAGTAAGAACATCCTCACAATATATATATAATGTGTGTTTAATTAAAAATGTGTGAGGTCACAGCGGGTTGTCACAAGGCTGAAGAGTTCATTTAAAATTTAAGCAAGCAAACACATGTATATGGAATCTAAAAAAAAAAAAAAAAAAATGGTTCTAATGAACCTAGGGGCAGGACAGGAATAAAGACGCAGAGGTAGAGAATGGACTTGAGGACACGGGGAGGGGGAAGGGTAAGCTGGGACGAAGTGAGAGAGTGGCATGGACATATACACACTACCAAATGTAAAATAGATAGCTAGTGGGAAGCAGCTGCATTGCACAGGGAGATCAGCTCGGTGCTTTGTGACCACCTAGAGGGGTGGGACAGGGAGGGTGGGAGGGATACGCAAGAGGGAGGGGATATGGGGATATATGTATATGTATAGCTGATTCACTTTGTTATACAGCAGAAACTAGCACACCATTGTAGAGCAATTATACTCCAATAAAGATGTTAAATAAAAAATAAAAGTAAAAATAAATAAAATTTAAGCAAGCAAATGCTTGTATTGCTCTTATTGCTTTGAAATGAAAGCAAATTAGTTTTCTAAACGTTAATAATCTCATCTTCTCTAATAAGAAAAATACCCCACAGTGATATCCTCTTTCTTATCTACCAAATTAGCAAAAGTCAAAAAGTGATCATTTGTACTAGCAAGCATGTGGGAAAACAGGTAGTATAAATAAATGAGGTGGCTCCATATATCCTGATAAGGAATGACGACCTCTGCCGTACTTTTGAGTGGAAAAGCACAGTGTAGAACGGTACGAGTAGCAGACTACACTTTGTGTTTCAAAAAAATGTGAGTGGGGGGGTGCAATTTATACATAACAGCTTTTCCTGAGAAGTTCCATTAGCACTTAAGCCAGTTTTACCCCTTTTATACCAATATCATTCCTTCTCTTTTTTTTATCTCAAACTTTCCTGCTCAAATTCCCCTTCAGACTTTCAAGGGGGAGTTGGATAGGTCATTTCATCTCTTAATTGCCATGTGGTTCATTTGTTGTTCACTTTTCGTAGTATCTTCAGCATTTATCACATTTCCTTGGAATGGCTCCAGTGCCCTTTAGTTTCAGGTAGCCTCTGATCCAGTTGGTAAGTTTCCTACTGTATTCTTGGCTCACTTTACCCATATAGTAGTGAGTATGCAAATACACGTTCTCCTTATCTCTGTTTCTCTACAAGGCTTGCTGGTGGTGACCTTTACACACTGCTTTAGATTTACTGACTCTCACTATCCCTGATACATTTCTTTCCTCCAGTGTAAACATTTTCCGTTCTGCTTAAAACTATTTACTGGGGGGGGGTGTGTGTGTGTATACCTATATGTACACATATGCTTATGTACACAAAAACCTAGCAGCTCATTCTGGTGGCCTCCAAGAAGACCAGACCAGCAAGATAGGCACCACTGGACAGTGGGTAGTGGGGAGGGAGATTCTCTTTTTACTGATACACCATTTTGTTTCTCTTGAATTTTATACAGGGAATATAGCCAATATTTTATAATAACTTTAAATGGAATATAATCTATAAAAATTTTGAATCACTGTGTGGTACAACTGAAACTAATATAATATTATAAGTCAATCCTACCTCAACAAAAAAAATATAGTATTGGTAATAAGAGTAAATAAATGATAAATTTACTTAATAAAATATTATAAATGGAATGTAATATGTAATTCTACAATGTATATTATTAAATGATAGTATATAAATAGATATTATACCCATTATATTGATGAAGATACAGATAAGTTAATTATGCAGATTTATGGCTAATAAGAGAAATGTTACTTTCCACTTATTTTATACTTTACAGTCCATATAACTTTTCTTTTTTAATTTTTAAAACAGCCCTGGCAGGTAGCTGGTTATTATCTTTATTTTACAGACACTATCTATTTTTATGAGAATGGCAGAACATGAATAAGACACAAATAAGGAAACTAGGCTTCCGAATGGTTAGGTAACCTAAGTTTCACATCTAGTACTTGAATCCAAGTTTAGTGCAGTTTCCTCTGTGCTGCAGGGAAGGGTATTCAGAGCATATCCCCAAGTTTTTGTGCTTGATTTGGAGTTGATTACCGACCTTTTCCATCATAGATTCTTTGTTGCCCTCATTCAACACAGAATATGGCACTGAACCAGTCTGATGCAAATAAGAAAGAAGCCATTCAGCCTACCAGTACATAAGTAGGCCCCCCAGGCTCTGCCCCATCTCCCATCATGGGCAGGGAGCTTTGGCTTTGGGCATTGAGAATGCAAACCAAACAAGATAGACTTGTACTGTAGCTCAGAAATTCACCTGTGTCTTCTTTTCATTGTTCTAGGAAGAGTTGCAGGCCAACCTGGACCTGATTCAAACCTACAGACTGCATATTGCCCAAGATATCAACCAAGAAAACCTACAGCTCTTCCTGGGTTCCTATAATGGGTACAGTTGTTTCTGTTCCTTCACTTAAAGGCAGACTAGGTCTAAGAAGATAACGGATATCTAAGAGAGAAGGAGAAGAGGAAATAAACTACTTCTTCCAGTGTTGTGTGATGGGATTGCTTTCGTACTTTTCACCACAGTAGAAGGGGAAGGGGCTTTCAGACAGAAATGAAGACAGCTTTCAAGAGCAGTGCATGAACTGAAGGCTGTTTCAGGCATGTGCAACTACCAGTTGTACTTTTAAGATATTTTGAGACCAGAAGTACCTAAAGTTGTGTACACACACAAAACACACAAATTGAGGTAGCACAGAAAGGTGCATGTAGAGGAGGCAAAGAATAGAAGTCTTGGGCCCCAATTCAGTCTCTCTGCTGGTGTCCTGTCATCACGCAGAAGTGACACACGGAGAGAAGCTTAATTCTTATCTTGGGACCAGCTTCTCCAAGGTGAAAATGTTAGCCCCTTTTAGCTTTCTGGGTACGTGGAAAAAGATTGAGGAAACGCGTCAGCTGTAACTTACCCAGAGTCACACAGCCAGTCAGGAGCAAAGCCAGGTTTTGAACCCAGTCTCTCTAGCTCCTTCCTCCGTGTAACAGAGCCTCCTTATTTTTTGTTGAAATCAGAAAGGTTATTAAGTACTGCACTAAACTGTTAGTTACCAGGAAAATGTTCCCCCAAAAAAGTTCCCCTTGGACCTCCATGGCGGTCCAGTGGTTAAGATTCTGTGCTCCCAACGCAGGGGGCACGGGTTGGATCCCTGGTCGGGGAAGATCCTGCATGCCACGTGGTGTGGCCAAAAAAAAAAAGAAAAAAGTTCCCCTTAAGAAATTATTCCTATAAACTAGTTGGAAAATTGAACACTTAAGACTTGAGGATTTCAACAGCATTGCTATTGAGTTTTGAGGTTGCCTCCTTTTAGCATCCTGCAGAGTCCCTTTTTCCTGCTCTGTACCACTCAGGATGCCACTGAACAAAGTGCACAAGGGCCCCTTCCCTCATCTGTGTGAAAGAAAGATAGTTTTCAGATTTCTTGATACATTTTGGTTTTCACAACCAGGAAGTAACCTGAGTTGCCATGATTTTACCTGAAAAGTGCATTGATTCCTTTGTGTTTCTCTAGACGCAGAGACCTGGAGATCGAAAGACCCATTCTGGGACAAAATGATAACAAATCAAAGACATTAAAGTAAGTCCCTCAGTCTCCCCCACTGCATTGCTCCACATCTTTGCCTTTCATAGACAGAGTCATTTTCAGTGGAGTATATGTGCTGCTTGCTGAGCGTCCTCTTATTTTCCCTTTCCCCAGGTGTTCTACTTTATTGGTGGTAGGTGACAATTCACCTGCAGTTGAGGCTGTGGTAAGTATGTCCTGATGTTGTGAAGATGAATAAGATGAAATGCAATAAATTGTGTGTAACACACTGCTGACGCACTAGAAACAGTTGGTAGGTACTAGTTTTTGTGATTTCTCATTACACAGACCAGGGTTTGCACTTTGTTACCCAGTTTGGAGGAAGAATTCCTCGTTGATCACTAGGTTTCATCAGAAGGGATCAGGACTGCCCTTGACTGCTTTGGGTGGTGGAGCTTGCTCTGTGGCAAGCAGTACAGGTAAAGGCCACTGGCTTATCGTCAGACTTCTGACAGCCTTGGCCTTCTGCAGCCACCACAGATATAGAAGCCTGCTGGGAGCCTGTATACTTTCCTCAGGCACGTAGCACACTGGCAAAAAAAATATGTGCTCATTGTAGAAAATTGGTAAATAGGAGGACAGGAGGAGAAGTCATGATCCCGTTACTCAAAGACAAGCCATTATGTTTTTCTTTACAATAGATGGGATGATACTAGCTATACAGTGTTTTGGGACCTCATGACTTAGCACTGTTGAGAGCATTTTTCCATACTATAAAGTCAGTATGTCTGTATAATATTCAGTCTTATAAATATACCCTTGTTTATGTAACCTCATTCTCCTGTTGATTATTTCTGATTTTGCACCATTAATAATGTTGCTGTTGAACATCCTTATAGAATCTTTGCCTGAATCTTTGATCATTTCTCTGGGATGAGATGGACATAATGTGTCAAAAATCATAAACCTCTGTAAGGTTTTTAATACATTTTGCCAGATTCCTTTCCAGAAAAGACATAACAGTGTGTTGCCACTGCCTACGTATGAGAGTGCCTGTTTCACAGCATGCTGTTCAGCATTGGACTTTTAAATTTCATTAGTAGTTAATTTGATTAAAAATGATATCCCACTGTTTTAATTTGCACTTCTATAATTACAGATGAAGCTGACAGTTTTTGATAAGTCTGTTATCACTTGCTTGTCTTTCCCACAGCATATATAACTTAAGTATCTGCATGAAATTATCTGGTTTTCTTTGGCCTACTTCACTTCCACTCTATTTAGAGCAAAACATTAGGAAGTAAAGCTTTTAGAAAAGGAATCTAATAAATAATCAGAGATGCAGACATAGATGAGAAGGTTGGTGGGCAGGGGGAGTGTTGGTAGGGTGAGATAGATGTAACAATAGAATATATTCACACTTCCCTGAATTACCCTGTAAAACATTCCGTGTCTAGTGTGAAATACATAGTGTGGCTTGAGCACAGAGGCAAATAACTCTCAACTCAAAAAAAAAAAAAAAAAAAATCCCCAAAGGTAATAAAGTTACAGTGATGATCTCATCAAGAAGGAGTTTTGTAAAGGTCAGTCTTTTTTTGGCTAAAAAGGTAGAGATACATGCTACAAAATATCTATAAAAAACATTTTTTCATAAACATGTGTTTATGAAAATAGTATCGTTTATAGAAAATACCCTTAATCAGAATTCTCTAATAATGCTGAGTTGCCTTTTGGAAATTACATGGACTTAAAGCAGCATTACCAATTATTTTTCAAGATTGTGTAAGCTGGCCAATACAGATAAGATCTTTTTCTCTTTCTGATTTCCACACCTTCAGTGTTTATAGGAGAAGAACTTCAGGAACCCCATCTGTACCACAAACTAGATGCTCTTCTAGACACATTGAAAACCAGCTCCCCTGCCAGAGCCTTTTATCCCATAAGTTGGTAGGGATTAAAGGGCTATATCCATGCATGGAAGAGCAGGAAGAAACTCCACAAATTCTGGCCACTGTTGCTAGCTATTCTTGCTCACATATTCATTCAGCATCATTTTTTGAGCATCTCCTATTCTCTCGGTGCTGTGGAGAACACAAAAATGAATAAGACGGAGTCTCTGCGCCTGGAGCTGGGGAGAGAGTAGACAAGTCAAAAACCAACGGTTGTTCTTGGCCTACCAGAAACTGAGACTTCTTATAAAGTTACAGAAATTACAGAGTGATGAACCAAGAAAAGCATGCTTTATTATATTAAATACAGACTTGGGAGTTCATTCTTCCAGAAAATATTTATTGTATATCTACTGTGTTCTCAGCACTGTGCCTGGCAGTTAGGGATCCGGTTTTTACATTCTGCCCTTTAGAGCACCTTCTATAGTAAGTAAACGGGTACATTTGTTTGTCACTGCCTGCGTTGTCATTTGTACAGAGCAAAAACCTTGATTTGGTGATTCTGGCTTTTAGATCATCCTGTGCTTTTAGAAGAGTTTTGAATACCTACCCATCAGCAATCCCCAGAGTAAACGTTCAGCTGGGTTACTGGTTCTTGCCTAGGTAATTTTAATAACTCCCTAACTGGCTCACTGCCTCTGCAGTCTGTCATACAGGCCACTGCTGGTTATTTTACTAAAACAACTCACATCCTGTCACCCCAGAAACCCTCTGTGGCTTTTTGCCTTCCACAGTCAGTTCAAGTCTTTCCAACCTCTCCCCACGGTGCATCCTCACGCCATGCTTGTCTCTGTAACCCCACACATGCCCTGCACGCTCACTTCGCATCCCCTGAGTCTTTGCTTATGCTTTCCCCCTGACTCTGGAAGCCTTCAAATGCCCACCCCTTCTTACTCTAGCTATAGAAATTCTACTCACTCTTCTATTCTCACTCAGCTCAGAAGTGAAATTTTCAAGTGATCTCATTCTGCCTCATATTACATTTCCACCCCACTAGATTCCATGCTCTTAGCGCAGTGTATTATATGTGTGCTTGGGCAAGCATGTGTAAAGAAGAGATCCAGTTAATCAAGTTAACCATAAAACATTGTTGAACCTGGAGATTATCTCCCCAGAACATTTTCTTTGAGGCCCCTGCCTTTGTGGATACAAAGGTATGAGATACCATACATGTAAATATACAAGGTTGTAATTCTTAATTGTGATGGCTGCAGTGAGAGAAAAACCGTAGAGAGTTCAGCTTTACATGGGATAGCCAAAGATCTTGAGGCAGAAGAGAATCAGGGTGTAAGGAATGGCAGACCCACTACCTCCAGGGCACGGGAAAGGGGTGAGAAATGGGCAGGGGAGGGGTATAAGGGCCAGTCATAAGGGCCAGTTGTGCTGGGAAGTCATCAAGACCCCAACAGGTGAGGGCCACGGTCCAGTTCACTTTTTAAATTAGGTAACTTGTCCCCATGTTATGTAGCGAGTAGGAGGAATTAGATTCAACCATGTAGTCCTTTAAAGACTCTACTTGTAACGGATTCAGAAAATGAACTTTGCCAGATTTTTAGATCTACTAAGAAATATAAGATATAAAGTACTTCATATAAATATGTCTCCCACTTTTGTATTTTGGTAATTCGGCTGATTCAGCCATCTCCAAATGAGCCATTGATCTTGGAAGATCATTCTCATGCCAAGCTATTTCTTATTTTTCTAGCAGTTCATAAAATTCTCTCTCGCTCTCTCTTTTTTTTAAGGTTGAATGCAATTCTCGCCTGAATCCTGTAAATACAACTTTGCTAAAGGTAATGTGTCTTCTTTCCTCATTGCCAACCATTAGTGAGTAAATTATACGTGGTTCAGATTACTTTATTTCTGGAATAGATGCCCAGAAAGAAGGAAAGCTTCTCTTTCTCTCTCTGATTCTCTCACTCTCTTAAAAAAAATTTCTTTTCCTGAATATATTCTCATTGTAGAAAATTGGAAAATAGGAAAAAAATGGAAATATAAAAAAGAATAAAATAAAAATTACCCTAATCCTGCCACCCAAAGGTAACCTTCTGGTAAAAATATCGGTCTTTTTCCTATACATTTTTACATCATTAAGATCATAGGCTGTTTATAGCCCTGTGTCTGTTTTCCTCAACTTTTTGACATATAAACATCTTCCCGTGTCATTAAAAACGTCATAAGCATTATTTAATAATGTTGTGAGAAATTAGACAATGAATGGAAATTCTTTACGTGCTAAATCCCCTTGTATGGATAAGGGAAGCTTCCAATAACATTCTCATGATAAGGGTAGATGCATTTTTTCTTTCTCTTAGGGCAAATAGAGAGTAACTCTTGTACTAAATTTCTAGGGTTAATATCAAGCTTCTCCCCATTTTGATTGTACCCCAGGCTCACATTTTCTGGAGCCTCTAGTGACATATTTAAGGGCCTGACCTCCTGGTTTGAATTTGGATTACAGTAGATTTAAGTACTGATCTTATGTTTCTGACTGTTACTTTCTCAGCCTGAAAGACCTCTGCTTTCTTCCCTTTCTCTTTGAAGTGAGATTAAAAGGGAAGTGCTGTCACCAGAAGCAGCCCATAGTTCCTGGAAATATAACATGAGGTTAATGCTCTGAGGTGACAAAACTCAGAGTGTTCTGGGGTCCAGGTGATTGATGAACTAGTCTAAAATATGATTTTTTTTTTTTAAAGCATGTGGTTTCAAATTAGCTTTCATTGCATGTTTGAATCAGTTTTCCAAAAGCGCAAAACAACTTTACAGTAGCCATAGATATGCTTATTTCTGGGCAAAAATGCCCATCTACAACAGCATGATGGAACTGATTCTCTGTTTGATAGGTATCAAGCTTGGAAACAGTCTTTCCCAGTATTCTCTCTGCATACGGGAACTGTTTTACAGTTCTAATCAGACTTTGACTCCTAACCTTCATGAAAATACAGCCTGGGCCAGTTAGGTCTATTTTATACTTATTCAGGTTAAATATTTGTTCCTGATCTTACACGTAGAATTTTCAGGGAACTGACTGTTCCTTATTAACCTCAAATTCCTGTGTCTCACGTGGCAATCCCATCTGATGAATAACAGTCCACCCTCAAAGGAAGTTTTCATGTTAGTGAAGGGAGACCATGAGGTTCATGTCTCTTTTTTAAAAAACGCCAGTCAGCCTGAATAGGCTACTATCTGAGTACGGAATGCATAACAGCTGGAAGGAGGAGGGTGGCCTCATGGTTGGCCATCATGCCCTAGAAGCAGTGTTCTCTGCGGATTGGCAGAATATACATCACCTGGCTTGTTAGAAATGCAAGTTCTTGAGACCCGCTCCAAACCTATTAAATAAGAATCTCTAGGGACTTCCCTGGTGGTCCAGCGGTTAGGACTCCGTGCTCCCAATGCAGGGCGGCCAGGTTTGATCCCTGGTCAGGGAACTAGATCCCGCATGCCGCAGCTAAAAGATCCCACATGCTGCAGCTAAAGAACCCGCACGCCACAACTAAAGATCCTGCATGCCACAACTAAAGATCCTGCACGGGGCAATGAAGATCCCACGTGTTGCAAAATAAATAAAAAAAAAAAAAAAAAAAAGAATCTCTAGGGCAGGAACTCAAGAATCTGAGTTTTAACAGGTCCTCCTGGTAATTCCAGTGCATGCTAATAAAACCGTACTCTAGAAATCTTTGCACAGGTGAGAATAACCAACTGTAAAGATTTATGAAGTGAGAGACAGCCTTACCAAATCCAACTATGAAATGAAAGTGGCTGACCAAGTAGGTTGGCTGAATTCAGCCTCAGTGCCTGATTGGAGACATCCCCTTAGTCGTGAAGTGAAGACAATGTAGAGTTGAGAGGGAACCTTAAAAGTGTGGTGCCCTGAGGAGTTAGGATCACACTGTTTGAGGACTCTGAAAGTAACATTCTCCAGGTGGAGGCGGAACCATGGTTGAAGGTAGTGGTTAACTTCACTATCACCCGAATGGAAAATTCCCGACACGGGCCTGAAAGTTAGGCCCTGCACTACTGATTAATAAATGTTGAATAATCTTTCAAAATTACATCCAAGGTTATTGCTAGGATTTAAGTCTTTGTGTAAGAGTGCATTGAGGAGATGGACACTTGGATGTAGTTAAACATTAAGTTAAGGAACCTAAAATTTCATCCTGTCCTGTTTGAAAGGACCCATGGATGTTCAGAGCATTTCCCTTAAGTGTTAAGTCTCAGCTGACTTGCATATTTTTCCTCTTCTAGATGGCAGACTGTGGTGGACTACCCCAAGTAGTTCAGGTAAGGAGATTTTTTTAAAAGCACCCATTTGACTCCAGCTCTCTGACTGTGCAAAGATTAATGCCTTCTTATTTTGTCCCCCTAGCCCGGGAAGCTCACCGAGGCCTTCAAGTACTTTTTGCAGGGAATGGGCTACAGTGAGTAGTACACAACTTTCTATTCTACCAAAGATTTATTGATAATGGGGTCATTTTGGCATCTGATGAGTACTCAATTCTCAGGGCATAACCTCTGTGCTAGCCAGCCTGAAATCAAGTAGAAACCAAACTGTTTATGGAACATTCATCTGTGTGTATATATAAAGATGAGCTAATGCTTATTAAGCACTTACTTTGTGCCAGGCACTCTATATTCTTAACCTTGAGAGGTAAGTTCTGTTATTAGTCCCATTTTATAGAAGAGGAAACTGAGGCTCAAAGAAGCTAAGCACCTTTCCCAGGGTAACAATTCAGCTGCAGAGCCATGATTCAAACCGTGGCAGTCTGACTCCAGAGCCCACATTTTCAACCACTGAAGCTTAGCCAGACCAAGCTATGAATCTGAAGTTGTTATTTGCATCTGAACTCAGCTGGTTAATGACTCCTGGACTAGAGAAACAAAATGGAGCCTCCAGAAGAAAAGGAGTTAAATCAGTTAAGTCTGCTCCACCACAGGAGATGAACTTGCAGAGTGTTGTAGAGTGAATCCAAGGATGTGTCCATATCATGTGCCACTGTCCTGGTCTCTTGTATTGTGAGACCCCTGAGCTTTCTCATTTGTCACAGAATATCCACACTTGCTCCTTTCTTGGAGTTATAAAAAGGAAAACTCTTCTACCCAGGTACAGAGCTCTTTATCCAGTAGGGTGATTTTTCTCCTGTCTTTGGTATCAATGTGATTAATGACGATTGGGCAGCTGCTCTGGGCAGCAGCTGGGCCCCTGGGTACAGCCCTGTACCTGGCAGGCAGCTCGTGTGTGTCTCGTCTAGAGTGGCTGTGTCATCCCCGTCTGTGAGCCACTACCAACCGAGCCCACACCCATATCCCTCTGGGAGGAGCAGAAGTCCCTCTCCTTTCCTAGGAAGCAGCTGATCTTCCAGCTCTTGGATCCATTTCCGATCCAAGCAGGTTGGCCCTTTATAGTGAAGGAGAAAACCTTTGACTAGTTGAGAGGAGTAACATCTGAGATGTTATTGAAGCATCAGTTGGCCTCACCTCCTTTCTGGGGCCTTAAAATAAAACTTCACCCCTGGCTTAGAGCGTTCTGTCAGTGTCTGCTGGGCAGCCGAGGTTGCCGCTCGGCACGGTCGGGTCACTAACGTGCCTTTTCCTGTGTCCGTCCTGCTTCCAGTCCCGTACGTGCAGCTCAGTCACCTGAGCACCGAGTCAGGTACCTTCCTCTACGCTGGCCCTGCCCCTGCCTCCCAGCCATGCTCTCCTGGCTGCATTGGCTGCCCGCAGCATGTCCGTGGTTTTCCTGTGCAGTGAGAGCCCGATAGAACGTGGCTCGTTGTGCCCTGAGAGAGTTAGCCTGCAGGTCCTACCCTGGTCCCCCAGGAGTAAAGGAGCGGGTTGTAACAGCCAGGGTCACAGCAGCAGCTGAAACTTTATATAGGCAGGGCCCCTCCTCCACCACCACCTACTTACTGATCCTTGAGTTAACCCCCAGACACTGGATTCTCAATTAGGAGCGTCAGAGCCTGTGCCCGGAGAAGTGCAGGTGATGGCATCTTCGGACCCCAGCATTGAAATGGCAGCTGGGGGAGTAGCTCGTGTCTCAGAAAGATAGGCAGGGGGGTGTGCCAGGTAAGGCCCTTTCCTGGCCAAGCTGGAAGGACCTCCCAGCCAGAGCGGTGGCAGTAGGCAGGAGTCTGAGTTAAACAGCCACCTCCGGTGCTCTTCCTCACAGGCAGCCTGTACCTCACCCCCCGTGCAGGGACCAGCTCCAGGCCCGCCTGCCCTCCCTACACCTCATCTTCCTACGTGTCTCCTCCCCAGGTAGCAAGGGTCGCCTGTGGACACGGATGGTAGTCTTGTTGTATCGGGCTTGCACTGTGTTTGTGAAACACCTTCATACTTGTGTGGTGTGGTTTGTCTTTCTTTGGTTTAGTCTTGCATGTACTGCAGGTCTTGGTTACCTGCTTGGGTTCCCAAAGCCTCCTTCCTAATCACTTTATGAATGGCATGGGCATAGCTAAGAGGCTACACTCTGGACTTAGGTTTCCCCTCGTTCTGCTGTGGACCAGAGTCAGCTGAGATTCCAACCAGAACCAGAGGCTTAAAGCAGCCTTGCCTATAGCCCCTCACCTAGAGCCAGTAATGCAAAGTGGGGATGGCTATGTCTTGTCCTGGTGTCACCTTAAATGGGTTGGGAAAGCTAAAATGTAAAGCTTTTGGTGAAACTTCTCGATTAGCTGAGTTGAACCAGGGCTCCTTCCTATAGTCCTCTTGGTTCTTTCTTACAGTCCCATCTGCCAGCATGACCCGGCTCGCCCGATCACGAACCCACTCCACCTCAAGTAGCATCGGCTCTGGAGAAAGTGCCTTCAGCCGATCTGTCACAAGCAATCAGTCAGACGGAACTCAAGAATCCTCTGAGTCTCCTGATGTCCTGGACAGACACCAGACCATGGAGGTGTCCTGCTGAGCAGATGCTCCTCCCTTGGACCATGCAAGTCCGTCCTCCTTCCGACAGCCACTCCGTAATATAACACTTCATCCAGCAAACTGGCATCTATCTTTAAGTCTTGCATGGCCACTGACTCTCTCTTTCTGGTATCCTGGATTAATCATCCTCTCTGCCTGCCCACCCCCCCTTTTTTGTATGTACCAAGAACCACTTCCATGCCATTACTGTAGCATTCCAACATCTTCAGCTGATCCGATCTCCATATCTTCTCTTGCCACCTTTTCCCTGTGCTTTCCCAACTATGTAGCTAAGAGTGTTTGATCCTGATGTATGTGTGTGAGCACGCGTGTCTGTGTTTGTGTGTGCATAGTTCTGTGATTTTAGACAGGCTTTCTTGTAGAGCTTCTGCAAAAAACAAAAAAAAAGGGACTCTTTTTTTGCATTTTCAGTGGTGTTTTTAGGGGAAATACGCAGAACAGGTTTCTAGGTTGGGTAGGCCATTGCATTCTCTTTCGCTTCCATGTTGGTCAACAAGAACTGCAAAGTGACTTCAGGAGAGAGCAGTTCTGAGGAATGTGGAAGATCATAATTCCTGTTTGGATTGTTGACTGCGACCAACAGAAGGGAGCCTGTTACGTAGAGATGCAGGCCGGGTGGCCGACCACTTCTCCTCTCCAAGTGAATTCACGCATACTGTCCTGTGAACAGAAGGGGGGGATATGTTCTCTCAGAAGCCCGTGAATGATGAGCTTCTGACGCAACGTGGAGTTTTTCCCAGGGAGTCAGTGTGGCTTAGTCACTGGACTTTTTTAGCACAGGAAGGGGAAAATGAAATTCCAGGCCTCTGCTCTGTCAGAACAAAACTGAGTCTCTGCAGTGTCTGATACCACATGCCAGACGTCTGCAGGAAGCGCCTCCCAGGAGGGACACTCTCCATCCCTCGACTGCCCCAGAAGGGAGGGGTATAGCCTGAAAATTATGTAGATGATGAGGAGATGGCTGGGCAGAGAGGAACAGTATAGACTTGATTTCAGCAGACTTAATGGAAGCTAAATGAAATTCAGATAGAACCCATGTCTCAGAAAGTTATTCCTGTGAACTCCCTTTTGTAGGAGGGAAGGGGCCAGTCTGTAAGGGCAGCCTGTCCAGGTAGAATTTTGTTCAGTCCGCTGCTATATGAGGGGGTCACAGCCACCCAGAGAGTATCACCAGGAGGAGGGTGAAAGCAACTGCCACCCAGTAAGGGCCCAGCTTTGAGGGCATTGAGATATTACATAGAGAAGGGTTACACAGTTCTGATCTTAGGAAGGGGCTTTTCAGATGTAGCGTTTGCTTTCTGCTGAGGTACGGGATGCGTTACTCTGTCAGAGTACAACTTTTTACGGATGATGAAATAAAGCTGTATACGTCTCATTGTTACCCGGTGGCTGGTGTGACTTCTCTCAAGCCACTTCCTGGGGCTCAGGGGGGTACCGAGTGACTGCGTGTGGGCTCCGTGCTGGGCATACTCACATACCTGATGCTTATCCACCCAGCAACACTGTCCATTTAAAGTGAGGAAACCAAGACCCAGGATAAATAATTTGCCCGAGGTCATACCAGTAAGCCAGCCAGGATTGAACCCTGAGTCCATCTGACACGCCTATATTCCTCTCAAACCGAAAACCTGACCGTGAGAAGCCTGACCGTGAGGTGATGCGGGAGAAGCCGAGATCTTGGAAAGGCAATCTGCCTCTCAGCTCTGCCCTCTGTGTGCAGTTGCCACGTCCCACCCCTCGTGTAGTCATCTGCAGCCACCTGCCAGGGCTCCTCCAACAGACCAGACTGTATTTCGCCAGAAGGGGCTGTCGTCATACCCACCAAGGATAATTTCAGGAGGCAGCCGTCTCAGGTCAGTTTTGAATGGTCCAGGGGCTGCGGCTACCAGTAAGTACATCGAGGTTGCTGTGTCTGTGGCAGATACTTGTAAAACGACTCGACCCTGCCCATCCTGGTAGAGGACAGGAAACGAATGCATGTGGGCCGATGCAGGTGACCGTGCTGAGGTCCTTACAAAACAGGCAAAAGCAGAGTTCCGGAGCTGGAGGTGGTCTCATGGGCACAGTTGCTCTACGAACCCACCTTGCTCCGGCTGCCTCGGCTACACATCGGCATGGATGGTTGCCTGTTTCCCACCTTGGCTGTGTGCCTGGAGTCGGGCCCCAACTGGCTGGTCCTTACCACACTCATCCTCTTCTCATTTTCATTTCCTTTCTTCCTATTCAATATATTCCAAAAAAAAAAAAAAAGTTGGGGTGCCTGCTTTGTGAGAGGCAAGGAAGTGGCCAGGTAGATGCTACCTACCCAAGATGATTGTGTGAAGCTTTTCCGTATAAATTGTCTCACCCAGTTCTCATGGCAACTCTGCAAAGTGGCAGTGTATTTTACAGACAAAGAACAGCTGAGGAAACTTAAGTGATTTGGCCAAGGACACCTAGCTAGAAAAAGTTCCCAGTTCTTTCAAAATCGATGCATTTTCATATTTTATTGACTACAGGCTGAGCCCTTACACCTTCCTGAATGTTCCTCCTACTGAGCCAGTAAGGTAGACCCGATTCCAGTTTTGTGGATGAGAAAACAGGCCCAGAGGTAACCAATTTACAAATGGTCAAAAAACTCACAAAGCAGCAGATCTAGGCTTTAAACTCTCTAATTCTCAGGTGTCTCCCTGAGTGGAACGGGAGAGGATATGGTGGCATCTTTTTGAGACCATAGATGGTCATTCCCTACTTCCTTCCTCGTTCATGGGCCTCTCCTTAAGGCCAGTCCAAAAGTCTGCCTGTCAGATGAAAAGATGGACATCACGGTGGTGTGGAGGCAAGAGCAGGAGGGTGGGCCTGTGATCAGTTCCCTCCCAGCCACAGGCCACATCCTTGAGTGGCCGTCACGCACCCTAACATCCTGGTTAGAACCTCCACTCTGGCTCCCTCAGCTCTCCACGCCAGGTGCCGCAGGAGTTAAATCTCAAACCAGCCTTCCCTGGGAGAAAGGGAGAACCTGAGCCCAGGTGTGCTCAAGGCCCCAGAAAAGGCTGCATTGTCTGTGAAATAGCGGTTTCGTGTTACAAGCATCTGTCTCCAGGATTGCTAAGCCCCTAATGGGGAGGCAGTGAATGGGTGGTTACTTAGATACTAATGAGCTGAGATTTTTACTAATTTAAATTTAAAAAAAAATTTTTTTTTTTTGGCCATGCCACACGGCTTGTGGGATCTCAGTTCCCCAACCAGGGATGGAACCCGGGCCCCCAGCAGTGGAAGCGTGGAGTCCTAACTACTAGACTACCAGGGAATTCCCTAAATTTAAATTTTAATGACTGATTTAAACATACCAATCAAAGGGGGTTCTATCAGAGATTCTTTTATTTTTTTTTTTAACAAAGCAATCCCTCCAGGACATTCTTTTTTTTTATTAATTAATTAATTTTTATTTTTGGCTGTGTTGGGTCTTCGTTTCTGTGTGAGGACTTTCTCTAGTTGCGGCAAGTGGGGGCCACTCACTATCGCGGCCTCTCTTGTTGCGGAGCACAGGCTCCAGACGCGCAGGCTCAGTAATCGTGGCTCACGGGCCCAGTTGCTCCGCGGCATGTGGGATCTTCCCAGACCAGGGCTCGAACCCGCGTCCCCTGCATTGGCAGGCAGAATTCTCAACCACTGCGCCACCAGGGAAGCCCCTATCAGAGATTCTTTATCCTAGCCGAGTGGTTCTTAAGTTTAGAGTGTGCATCAGAATCACCTGGAGGGCTTGTGAAAACAGGTTGCTGGCCCCCTACCATGGAGTTTCTGATTGGGTAGATCAGAGATGGGGCCTGAGAACTGGCATGTCTAACAAATTTCCAGATGATGCTGAGGCTGCTGGCCTAGGGACCACACTTGGAGAGCCACTGTCCAGGTCCTGCTCCGCAAAGTGTGGTTCCCAAACCAGCAACATGGGTATCGCCTGGGAGTTGTTAGCAATGCAGAATCTTGAACCCCACCGAACCAGAATCTGCTGTTTAACCGGATCCCCAGGGGATTCCTATACACATTAAAGGTTGGGACACTCCAAGGCAGTGCTTCCCATACTTGCTAGTCAAAGAAATCTCTTGGAGTGTTTAAGATTCAAATTTTGGGGCTGCTCCTCTGGTGACTTGGATTCAGAAGATGTGGGGGGATCCCAGGAATCTGATACTAACAAGCCCCTCAGGTGATTATTATGACCAGGTAAGCATGGGAAACTCCTGCTCATTTAGCTTGGTTCTGTGTTCCTTGGACCAGACCAAGCCACAAAGCCAGAGAGAAACCTCTCCCTCCAGGATCATGACGAGGCAGCTGCTTCTCCCCCATAAACAGGAACTTGGGGAAGGTGGCTCCTCGATGGTCTGTGATGCCGTCAGAGGAAACGGGTGGTTGTGAGAACCACAGAGCCTGCAGATGTGAGCTGGGAGCCCCAAGGACCCTGTGACAGAGCTCGAAGAGCCCTGGGCCTGCCTCCTGGCCTGCCTGTGCTTGGGAGGGCCACCCAGTTGGAGGTCTCTAAGGAGCATGGGGCTCCTGTCCCATCCCAGGGGTACAGACTGCTGACCACAGGCAGATGCCAAGCTCCCCAAAGCAATATCGAGAGCCTCTCCCTGAAGACTCCCAGGCTGAGAGGGTCCTGGGTGACCTAGGACTAAGGACATTGGCAGACTTCCAGAAGGGGCCCCCCAAAGCCCTAACCTCTTCAGCTAAAGCATGCGTCTTAGCCGAGCCCCTGCCTCAAGCCTCTGATGACAGGAAAACAGTAAGTATGCTTGTTTTTTGTTTTCCGATGGCCTTGGGACTGTGAGGAAGGATGGTCCCCTCAAGACTGGGAGTGGCCTTTACGGTTGGGACAGAGCGTCAGTGGATAAGAGGAGTCTAGATTATAACCTCTGAAGGCACGTTCAGCTCTAGAGTCTACAATTCTTCTTAAAAGGGTGATCTTTCTCAGTGGAAAGGGAGGGAGGTCTCCCTTTAGCTCAATCCAAATTTATCACTTGCGCCGCCACTGAGAAATTATCTGCAGAAGATTATCGTCAGAAAAACACAACAGACGCGGATGGTAGATCCAGCTCTGCACTAACCAGCTACGAACAGTGAGCACGAGGTTGCTCTCCCTGGGCCCTGGGGCTTGTTTTGAATGGCATTCAAACCCTGCCAACCTCTCAAAGGGTCAAGTGCTGTGGTTAAAACACCAAATGTTCCATGTGCTGACCTCGGCTGCCTTTAACTCTTTGCTTCCGCCCAAGCCTGGGTCCCCTAGAAAGTGCCTACCTAACATGTAGTAAGTTGTTCAAATACTTAGACAATTATGATTAGATTCTTAAAAGTTTGGGCCAGTACCATTCTCCCCCTCCTAGGTCTGCCCACCCACAGTCTTCATTTTGCCCCCAGAAGGCCTCCTCATGTTGCCAGGACCAGGTGAAGGGAGCTGGCAGAGTGCTGGGGGGTCTGCCGGCCTGAGTGCAGGGTTCTCCTGCCTTTCGGGCCCAGCCCCCGGCACCACCTGCAACGGGGAGAAGTCTCTGGGTTCACTGTGGTTGGTGACTGTCTTGCTGAAGGAGGGGAAAGGAGACTAACCTTTACTGAGCACACACTCCGTGCCAGGCCCCTCAGCTTCTCACAACCCCATGGAGTCAGTATTATCCCAGATTCACCAGTGAGACTCAGAGAAGTTACACGCTTTGCCTGAGGTCACACAGCTCGAGCTTGGTTGGTCTGAATCACTCGTGCTCCCCAGGAATGATCTCTCCCAGGGATTTTCTGGACCCATGTCTGCATAGTTAAGCACAGAGCATGTGCCCCATACCCTAGGGGAAAGGACTATTGAAAACCTGGCCTGAAGGGGTGCGCTGGCATTGAGGGAAGCAGAGACCCCAGGAGGCAGCAGCGCCATCTCGGGCTGCCAAGGCTTCGGGATCCCAAAGTCGGAGCAGGAAGTGGCTGCCAGGAGCCATTCCGTAATGGTGGGCCTGTTTTCTGTTAAAGAGCTCTCCTGTCCCGTGAATACGGAACTCCCCCGGGAGGCAGGAGCAAACATGCTGTCATCCGCGTGTGGATGGCACGAGACTACAGACAGCTGTTCCATTCTCCAGGGCCGGATCCTTGCTCCTCAGACAGGAAGGCCCGTGAGGCCATGGGAGTCACTCCGCCATCATGACGGACACCCATCCTCACCCAGGTGTGGGAAAAGGCTCAAAGGCAAGGACGGAGCCTGCTATGTCCCTAAACTGGTATAATTATGCGTTGTCTCTAACGAAGAGACTGAAAACCGTCTGAAAGAATGAAACCACCTCCCTACAACATTTTAATACGTATAGTGTTTAAAAAAATCGGCATTACCCTGGAAACCTGGGAATTTAAATTATTCTAAGGATAAGACACCTGTCCAAAGAGCTAATAATCACTTCGTCCATTTAGATAATGTGTATCAGGTGCCTTCTGTGGGTGAAAATGCTGAGGAAATGGGCAGAGAAGTCCTTGTTCTCAACAAGCTGTAGAATAATGGCTGATTAAACAAGCACCCCAGTACGTGAATAATTAAAACTTGGGAAAAGCACAACAGGCAGCCCCAAGAGGGAGAAAAGGGAAGGTCCCCAGGAATGGCCTCTGGGGAAGTGACACTCGGAGCGTGAAAAAGGAAAAGCAGGCCCTGACCTGGCTCTTCACATGCATTATCTCTCAGACCCGTATGGTGGGTATCGTTATCCCCATTTTTCAGATGGGGAAATGGAGGCAAAGAGAGGGAAGTGGTTCGACAACCAATCCTGTAAAGGCTTGCAAGTCATCACTGTGTCATACAGTCTCCCGGGCCTCTTACTTTGCCCTGTGACCCCAGTAACAGTGTGCTCAGTGTCACCTTAGCGTGTGAGACGTGCCAGCCAGCTCCCAAGCCCCCTCAGATCCCCCTTGCCCACCTAGCCGTGGGTCCTGGTGTGCCTAGAGTGAACTCTGTCCTGTCATTGGCCCCTGCCACCCAGTGGCAGAATGTGATCCCAGGTCAGGCAATGATTCTGAGTAGCCATAGGAATGATCAGCTAGGGCTGGGGGATTCGGGGAAAGCCTCCTGGGGAAGGGTGGGATCCAGACAGGCCCGAAGTGGAAAAAGGGCCTTCCAGTAATGGGAGGGGGCTTCACACACGCAAAGGCCCAGAAACAAAGAATGGAGCACGGCTACAGCGTAGAAGAGATGGGAGGCAAAGAAAACAGCGTCCGGTTTGCAGAAAGCCTTAACAGTCTGGTGGAGGGGCTGGAACCTGGTCCTGATGGGAGGGATCTCATTTGCCTGTGTCAGCAAGGAGGTCAGCAGGGCTGAGCTGGGGAGGGAGGGTGTCTGGGCACCAGGCTGGGAACCACAGCTCTGTCCCCATCACAGCATCTCTTTCAGATTTCTCTTGGTGATGCACTTCTGAGTGTTCTGCTGAGGAACGATGGGAAGTCAGCCCAGCAGGGGGAAAGCCCTTCCAAGCCCAAGCCTGAGCCCCTGTGTGCAAGGCCAGGGTCCTGAGCCCATGCAAGCAGGTAGGCCGAGGGCCCCGGGGCAGCCAGGCCCTTCCTGAGCAGCCACTCCAGCCTCAAGTATCAACGAGGACCTGCTGTATACCAGGTCCTCCCCATGAACCACACAGCCAGGGTCCCTGCTCATAGGAAGCTTACATATTAGTGGTCAGAACATTAAACCAGACAAACTAGAAAATGTGAGAGTGACCAGAACTAACCAGGAGGGTGTGATGGTCCCCCAGGCATCTCCCATGGCTTCCCTCCTAAACCAGTTTATCCAGAGCCTGAGCTGCAACCCTAAGACCAACCCACATCCATAGCTCTCCAAAGCTGCACCGTCCATTATGATAGCCGCTAGCCTTATGTAGCTATTTCAATTTAAACTGAAATTAATTAAAATAAAATAAAACTAAATATTCAGCTCCTCAGTAACACCAGCCATATTGTAAGTGCTCTCCAGCCATATGAAACTAGTGGCTACCTTATTGGGCAATACAATTGTAGAACATTTCCATTATCACAGAAAGTCCTACTGGACAGAAATGCTTTTATCCTGAGAGGTGCTATGAAATACTTGACGCAAAATAGAGCTATGATGATTGGAAAAAATGAGTTCATGCAATGCATGGGCTGAACCTGTAATTGTGGTTTTCTGAGGCAGTCCTGACTAAAAAATGCCAGTTTTTAGGACGATTAGACAATCAAAGTATCCTGCAGTATCTAGTACTTTGATGTCAGAGCTACAGCCCCAGTTTGTTTCTTGTTCCCTAAAACAGCCCACAAATCCTTTCTCAAATCACATTCTGATTTGGGGTTTTGATAATGTATTTGTCAGGGTTCCCCAGAGAGACAGAACCAGTAGACTGTGTGTGTAAGAGAGAATTTATTTTAAGAAATTGGCTCACGCAGCTGTGGGTGGCCAGTCTGAAGTCTGCAGGGCAGGCCAGAGGGCTGGAGACCCAGGGAAGAGCTGATGCTGCAGAATTCCAGAGTGGAGTCTGGAGGCAGGATTCTCCCTTCCTCAAGGACCTCAGTCTTTTTCTCTTAAAATCTTCAACTGACTGGATAAGGCCCACTCACATTGTGAAGGGTAATCTGCTTTATTCAAAGTCTACTGATTTCAATGTTAATCTCGTCTCAAAAATAGTGTCACAACAACATCTAGACTGGTGTTTGACCAAATATCTGGGTACTGTGGGCTAGCCACGTTGACACATAAAATCAGCCATCAGAGATAACAAGATTGCTCTAAACCAAGCAGCACTTTTAGGAGGAAGGACACAGACACACAGTTAAACAGAAGTAGAAGACTGCAGAGCCACACTGGCTATCTGTGTTTGGCAGGCTCTGCCCCAAACTGAAAAGTCCTCTGCAATGGCTGGGGCTTCCTTTCTGCTCCTCAGCCCCCATCCCCAATATCCACCTTTCTTTTTCTTAAATACTTTTATTTTTTATTAATTTTTTTTTCTTTTTGGGCACGTTGCACAGCACGCGGGATCTTAGTTCCCCGACCAGGGATCGAACCCGCGCCCCCGCATTGGAAGCGCAGAGTCTTAACTGCTGGACGGCCAGGGAAGCCCCAAAGTCGTCCTCCTCTCTTTAACAGCAGCCTCCCCTAGTCCCCATGGTCATCGATCGGCACCCTGGACCCTGTAGACTCCCGCTGGGGAAGCAGTTGCCTCCTTCTAGCCACGCGGTGTGCACTGAGAGCCTGGGGCCCAGCAGGCCCTGCAGGAAGGGATCTGGAAACCACACAGGCCTCCACCTCATTTCCTCTGAATCTAGCCACAGGCAGCGGCCCCGAAGCTGCTCTGAGTCATGCCCAGGATGCGCAGGGGGTGACCCCCCGGCAGGTGCCCTGGGGCCCTCCTTGCCTGTGGAAACTGAGGGGCACTGTGTTCCCCTCTCTGTCAGGGTCTCCAGGGGACGAATGGGCTTCTCTCAGTACTTCTACCCCTGGTCCCAGCAGGAGCATGGATTTTGGGCAACTCCTTTGTCCATCAGCCTTGCATCCATCCAAAATCTACCAGGGCTCTACCCCGTGCCAGGCCTTGTGCCAGGACCGGGGGACACAGTAGTGGACAAGACAGACACAGTCCCTGTGTTCAGGGACAGTCAAGCCTCAGACACAGGTGCTAAACCAATAATCAATTACCACTGTGTTAGACTTTGGTGACAGTGTTTTAAGGGACTCTGACCAAGAGTGTGTGCTGAGGGGCTCATCAGGGAAGGGACGTTTCATCCAAGGAGTGAAGGATGAAGGTGACTCAGCCACCGGAGGGGACCCATCAGGGGGACAGCATGTGCTGCTCAGTGGCTCCTGCGGTGCAAGGCCAGGGCTTCCAGGAGGGGGAGGGGCACTTCTGGCCACCTGGCTCTGTTCTTGTCAGAGGACACCCTCCCCAGACTTACTTGCACCGTGTATTCGGGCATCAGGCAGGCATTTCCCTGCACCGGGGGATGGCCAGGGCCTAGGTTCTGAGGAGCTCCAGTCTGGGGTCACCACGGGGGTCTCCATGTGTGTCTGGGAGGACATGTAGGAACTGGTCCATTTCCGGAATCACAGTCTCATTCTGCCCATGTCCTGGAGGCCCTCAGCCCGCGTAGCGTCCAGCTCTGTGTCTGCCCCACCCGTCCCCTGCGCCCTTGTCTGTCCTCTGCTCGCCCTCGCTCACTTCCTGGGGCCCCAGCTGTGTCTGGAGGGCCTCACAGCGGCCTCTCAGGCTCTGAGGAGCACCTGTGAGGCACATAAACCTTCCTTGCTGACCTCACTGCTTCTCGCAGCTTCATGCAGAGACCCCTGCTGAGATGGGATAGGAGGAAGAGAAGGGAGGGCGCCGGGATGTGGGTGAAGGGCGCTCTGCAGCCCGTGTGTTTTCAGGACAAGTAGGCCTGGACAGGCATCAGGAGGTCTAGATGGTCGGGGCGGGCTGGTCCCTGAGTGGGGGGCGAGGGGATGAGCGTCCTGTGCTAAGGGAGCCGCTTGCCGCCTGCTGTCCAACCTCAAAATTGGGCCTCAAGGCCACCACGTGCTCAGGACCAGTCCTGGTGTGATGGGGTGGGGTGCGGCGGCTCCGTGTCCCGTCTCTGTGACTCCCTCTCTGAACGCCAGCCGCCCGGGGAGTCTGGGCCTTTCAGAGACGTGCTGCTGCTGTCCAGCCCAGTCCCCCCACCCTGGGCCCGTGGGAGGACAGGGACGGGGTGATGTGGCATAGGAGTTGCGCCCCCCTCCCTGGCAGACTGCCCCGTGGAGCCTCGGTTGCCTTGCTGTGTGATGGGGCTGAGTGGAGGTGACACATACGGCACCCGTCAGGCCCTGACACAGAGCAGGTGCTCAGGAAGAGATGGCAGGTGTGTGACCAGGACACTTGACTGAGACACACATTCCTGCTGGGCGGCTGCTCTGGGCCAGGCCTGTCCCAGTGGGCCCTGGGGCTGCACCTCTTCTGAGGGGGCAGCACAGACCTACACCTGTCGCTCTGGACAGAGGTCATGGGAGAGCCACTCTGCCCACGTGCACGGCACTCCAGAGTTACAGAGCCCGTCCAGGTCAGTGATTTCCTGGGCCCCTCCAGGAGCCCTCCCCCTCCCATGGCCACCTCCCAGCCCCTCAAAGCTAATCCATCTGGTGGCCACCTCATCGGTGCCTTTCAGAAGCTGAGCTCAGAGATCCAGGCTGACACCTGCTTAGAGCTGTCGGCTTCAAGTTTGCTGAACAGTTTGCTGAGTTCCTTTATCAAAATCTCCTGTGATGATCTGTATAAAAATGGGATTGTAGCCAGGAGCCCCACTCCTCTTACCACACCAATCCTTTCCCCGAGGGGCCCCCAAGAGATGTCTGGGCACCCCCAGGGCTCTGCAGAGCCCTATGGAAAAGCATCAGATTCCAGGTTGCCATCCCAGGATCCCAGCAGACATGCTGCCCTAGGGTGCCCGTGGGAGGATTGATGGTGGGAGCCCAGCCTCCACTGGAACTCACGTCTGGCCAGAGGGTGACCATCTCTGTCCCTCCATCCAGAGAGGAGCAAGGCCAAAGCTGTGGCCTTGGGCAGTTTCCCGGTAGGCGAGCAGGCAGAGCTGTCTCTGAGACTGGGGGAGCCACTGACCATCGTCTCTGAGTAAGTCCCTCTGAGGGCACTGGCTGGGGTGCTCTCTCCCCTCCCCCGATCCCTGAAGATGCATGAGTGGGAGGAGGGGCCCCTTCCAGGAGGAAAGAGCATGGACTTTTGTGCTGAGCTCACACAGCACTCTAATGGTGGGATTTTAGGCAGCTTGACACACCTGTAGGGAAAAGCAGTGGGTGGGCAGGGCCTTGCAGGGGGGCCCTGAATCAGGCCATTCATTGCCTAGGAGGTACCCAGACTGGCTGGTGCAAGGAAACCTGGGAAACTCAGGTGGGATGGGTGGCCTCAGGACCTAACCTGGAGGGTCCTTGTGAATCCCAAATGAGCGGTGCCCAGGGCCTTGGCCCTCCTGAGAGGGGTCCCCTCGCCCTTCTCTCTCCAGGGATGGAGACTGGTGGACAGTGCTGTCGGACATCTCAGGCAGAGAGTACATCTTCCCCAGCAACCAAGTGGCCAAAATCTCCCATGGGTGAGTTCACACCCCCAGGCCCTGCCTCGGGGGAGCTTCCTGCTTTCTCCTCCCACAAGTGTAGTTCTTTACGCCCAGGCTTATGCTGAGCAAAGCTGGGGTCGGGGGAAAATCAGGCCCAGACCCTGCCCTCCAGAGGAGCTGAAGACTGACTCTCTCAGGTCAGCCTGTGAGACTTGGGAGCCCAGAGGAGAGGGCTCGGCAAGGCCTCATGGAGATGTGGCACCTGGGCTTTGGAGGGTGGCCGGGAATCTGGTGGTGGAGAATGCTGGAAGGGACTTGCAGGAGGTGCGGGCAGCCTGCATAGATGTCCCCAGAGAGCCTGCTCGGGCTGCCCTTCCAAGAGGCACTTCCTCAGGAGGGCTGGACTCGGGGACGCAGGGTCTCTCAAAAAGTGTGAGCCATCCCTTGCCCAGAGTAAGTGACAGACTGACTCCAGAGCAAATTCTATGTCGAGAGAGAAAGGCAGTGAATAACCTGGAGCCAGGGACATGTCACTGTGTCACTGTGTGTGCTGTGACAGCCACGCTTCAGTTCTGAGGAAAAGCACGGCTCCCACACTGGATGGCCTTCCTTTCTGAAGCTCGTGGTATGTCTGGCTCTGAGGAAAGCAACATAGGATGCTGAGACATGTGGACACCGCATAGAATCAGCTCACGTCTCCCAGTGGCCTGGGCCTGCTGGGCAGGGTTTTGCCTCCACAGCCTGGCGTGAAGTTTAAACAGAGGAAACACCGACTACCCCTAAGAGTCCCCTTTCCTTGCCTCTGCTTCATTTATAGCCTCGATTTTCGTAAGTTGTATGAATGATGTATTTTATTTACTATAAAACTAGGCTCAGTTTGCTGCTGGCACCAAGAGAATCACAGCTTCTCTACTTTATTTACTTGGAATCAACTGAACCCTGACTCTGGCATTTCACAAAATGACAGGGAGGCAACAATTTCCATCAAATTGGCTTCTGGACGCTTTGCCTGGGACCCCCGGCCATGACTTTGGGGGCAATAAGAAGCTGATGGACTGTTAGCCAAAAAATTCCTGCACGACTCCTTGAACTTTTCACTGCAGTGAAGTCCTTCATGGACATACATAGGTGAGGGATTAAGTGAAGAGAGAAAAGGAAGGTGTGGGCTCAGAGTTATCAACAATCCCAGCATTGAAAGAGGCACGTATGGCGATTGATGGGCTACATGATTTTTTCCAAAATTTTAGAATGTCTTGAACATTCTAGTTCCGAACTTTCTACCCACAAATAAGCGCCAGTGGAAGTTAGATTTCAGTGATAATGAGTAAATGTTCACCTGCATACCTTTTGGCTACAAAGTTAAACTTTAAACTGTTGAAATAAAATATTTACTAAAATTTAAAAAAAGAGGCAATTCTTAGAGAGGTGAAGGCTTAGAAAGGTGAGTGGATGGTGTAGGGGCGCTGGGGGAACTGGGCAGTGATAGGAGAGGGTCTGGGATCACCTCACCTGCCCCCAGACCCTGGCCACTTGGGAATGAGCTCTTCAGTTAGAAAAGGCTGGGCCTGACCCCATGAGATGGTCCTGGCTCCAGGGGCCTCAGAAGACAAGGACAAAGCTGGGGGCCCTGAGAGACCTGAGGCCAGCTCTTCATGGGACATTTGGAAGTCTGAGGCCCACAGAGGGAGGAGAGGTTCCAGCAGAGTCTTGGGCCACCCACCCCCCAGGCTGACCCCCGACCCTCTCTCTGCTCATCTCCCCGCCCCCAGGTGGTTATATGAGGGCCTGAGCCGGGAGAAAGCTGAGGAACTTCTGCTGCTGCCTGGAAACCCCGGAGGGGCCTTCCTCATCCGGGAGAGCCAGACTAGGAGAGGTGGGTAAGCTCAGCCTGCCATGGGCTTTTCCCTTGCATGCCAAGAGCCAGGTGTGATGTGACTTGGGGGTAGAGGTAGGAGGCCACATGTGGAGGGCTGGAGACCTGGCCTTGGAGTCGGGCAGTCCGGCTGACTGACCACATGTTGCTGCCGTGAGAGCCTATCAACAATGGGGCAATAACCTGCATTTCTAAAAGTGGTGTGAATTGCCCATGGGAGGGATCCAGCTCAGCCAACGCTTTGGCAACCAGGACTTGTAACACAGTCTAGTCACAGGATTTCCCTGCCTTGACCAGCAATGATTTCTCCCTCCCCAAGACACAACATGATCCTGATCTCTTGACAAGGTCTCTGTGCTTTGGGTCACCAGCCAGTCGGAGCCAGAAAACCCACTAGGAGTCACCTCATGATCTTCCTCTCTGTGCTGTGCAGATGGGGAAACAGAGGCCCACAGAGGGATAGGGACATGTCACACTGCACATTCATATGGGACTTCTCCCACCCCAGGTACAAACATAACACGAAGTTGAGTCTGTCTCTGATGCCCCTGCTTCTCTCTGAGCTGCCCTGAGTCCCTTACAGCAGGGACAGAGAGGGACATTGAAGGAGTGGCAGTGCCCTCGTTTATGTTAGGCGCTTTAAATGCCTTCAAACAACCCTGTGGGGATTGTACTTCCAATGTCCCCATTTTACAGATGAGGAAATGGAGATTTTGGGGAAGAGAAACGATTTGCCTGGGGAGACACAGCTAATAAGTGCAGAGCCGGGATTCAAACCCCGCTGCGGTTCATCGCACTTCAGACACCCAAGAGAGCCCACCTGTGATAGTAATGGTAGCATTGCAAGCACAGGGGTGGACTAGGGAGAAGCTATTCAGGAGTGAGGACAGGCTGCCTGTGCTTCCCTTAACTGAACTCACTTTGATGCGTCGTCAGGGTCCTTTGCTCTCTACTCAGTCTCCCTCCTGGGGCCCCTTCCAGCGCGTCTTTGCCTCTCCTTCCCTTCCTTTGGGAGTCCCCTGGGTTGACCTCTCCCCAGCCCCTCCTACTATTTTCCAGGCAGCGCCAGCATCCCTCACATACACCCATAGGCAGGCCAGGGTGGGGGGCTGGCTCAAGTGCAACAGCTACAAACAGGAAGCCATAGCGGTGCTGTTGGGGGCAGGGGCACTGTATACCCGGGCCCCAGTGAGCGTGAGAAGCCACAGGAAGTGCTCCGTGCTCAGCTGCCCCTCCCACACCCCTTCTCTGGCCTGGTTCAACCCCAAGAGCATAGTGACCGAAACTTATTGCCTCTCTGAGCCCCTTTTCTAAGAAGGCACATATACAAGAGGAACTGGTGGAGAAATAAAGGAGAAAGCAGATAAGAATCCACAGGAACTTTTTTTTTTCCTTCCAGTTTTATTGAGACATAATTGATATACAGCACTGCATAAGTTTAAGGTGTAAAGAATCCATAGGATCTTTAAGGATCCACAAAATTGCTGGGATTAAGGTTAGATTTGACTCTGAGGTTCCCCATAGCAACACCAAAAAGGGATAGATCAGAATGCAGCTCTCATTATCGAAAAAGGAAGAATTTGCCAATTCTGCAGGAAAGGCAACAGTTTCCCAGTACTGATTTCTAATCTCTCATCCTGGGCTTCCTTTTGGAGAGTGTTTGTTAAGCTGCAGGTTACAACCCATTTGTGGGCCAAGAAATCAGTTTGGTTCAGTGGTTATAGACCAGTGGGTCTCAAACCTGGGTGGGCATCAGAACACCTGGAGGGTTTGTTAAAACAAAGAACTGGTCCAGCCAGTTCTGATTTGGGTCTGGGGCCTGAGAATTTGCCTTTCCAACAAGTTTGCAGGCGGTGCTTGCTGCTGCTAGTCTGGGGACCACACTTTAACAACCACTGATCTAGACCTTGGCTGTGTGTTGGAATCATCTGGGGGAGATTTATAAATTACTGATGGCTGCACCCCACTCCCAGAGTTTCTGATTTAATTGGTCAGGGGTGTGGCCTGGGCCCTGGAAGCTACAAGAGCCCCCCAGGTGATTCTGATGTGCAGCCAAGGTTGAAACCCAATGGTTTAGTGGATCTGGACCAGTAAGCGTTTAAAGTGAAACATAGCTGAAAACATTAGGATGCATCACTGGGGTTGGGGAAAATATTGCTTCACCAAATTTTTTGTTTTCGATAATTTTAAGTGTGTCCTGGGTCACTGTAAAATTTCATATGTGCTTTGTGGCCAAAAAAAGTTTGACACTAAAGCTGTACGGGCCCGAGTGACGCCACAGGATGGTGGTTCTCAGACTTGAGTGTACAGGAATTGTCAGGGGAACGTCTTGCCAATGCACTCTTAGGCCCCGCCGCAGACCTGCCAAATCAGACTGTTGGGTACAGAGGTCAGAAATCTGCTTCCTTCACAAGCTCTCTGGATGGTTCTCATGTTCTTTTAAGTTTGAAAACACAGTTCCAATCTAGGGAACCCGAAGTTAAGTAATGAGAGACAAATGTTTTTCATGTTTACATAATGCATCTTGTCATATATAACGGTAATTAACTGTTGACCAAGTGAGTGAGTGATATCAGGATCAGCTTTTCTTTGGCCCAAGATCCAGACATACCTCTGGCAAGGGAATTCTGTAGGGGCTTTGAGCCTGTGAGTGGACCAAGGAGGAAGGCCTGGGGCCACTGAGCTCCCAAGAACACTACTCAAGAGTCTGGAGGGGGAGGGGAAGACCTCCCATCTTCCCCAGAGTCCCTCTGGCATATCTGGTTGTGTTCTAGGCCTGGGGGGAGCCATGGCAGGGCCCCAGTCAGGCCGAAAACCTTGGTGTGTGAAGGGGCACAAAGAGTGTGTGGAGGTCCCAGGATTGCTCCAGAGGTCAGCGCCAGGGCCAGACCCCAAGAGCGTCACCCTCTTGCCTTCCTACTGTCCTACTATGTGTCTATACTGTGTTGAGCATTGCAGGAGAGACGGATGAGCAAGACACGCCTCCTGCCCCTGAGGGACTCACCTCTGTGATTCTGTCAGCCGAGAAACACTTAAAAGCATCTCCTCTGAGTCAGGCCTGCTAAGTTGTGATTCCTGCCCTCAGGCTTCAGACAGTCAAGGGTCCAAGGCGCAGCATCCTCGAGGCTATCAGCTTCTTAGAGGTCTCAGAAGTTCAGAGGGTCCTGCTAGATCTGCGTCCCCCAAACAGGTTTTAATGTGCTCCCTCACACCACTGTGGACCCCTCCCCTCCTCCCGGCATCATCATCAGAACACCTGGGGGAACATGGTTCCTGAGCCCACAGGTCACTGCAGGCCAGGGTGTGACACTGGCTAAGCCTGCTGGAGCTTTCTGGAATCCGGGACCTCATACTTTCCTTGCCTTTCTCCCAATGGGTCTCCCTCCAGGCCCTGCACCCAGCCATAGTTCCCACCATTCCTTCCCACAGCCTGCCTTCTGGCCCACTGCCCACCAGAACACTCCATGAATGAACACACCTTGTTCTTTCCACTGCTGCATCCTTGCACACGAGCCTCCCTCAGCCTGGAAAGCCCTCTCCTCCATTCCTCCACTTGGCCAACTCACACTGATCCTTCACGACCCATTGCAGTGTCATTTCCCCAGGTTCTTTGTCACTCTTTGCTCTCAACTCCCACAGCATCCTGAAAAGACCTCTTCTGTAGCTGCAATAAACTTATTTCTTAAAACAAAGTCAGGGTATGTGGTCTAACAGCAGGGGAACTAAATACTTGAGATGAGGACCATAAAGGAAAATTCTGGCTGAGGGATGTGCTGAGGGACAGTACTTCTTTCCCCAGAGTATGAAGATCTGATTACCTGTGTCTGGGGCTAGCGCAGTGCCAGCTTGTAGCAAGTGTTCAACAGATGTTTACTGGATAAATGGATGAGTGAATGAGTGCATGTATGTACGTTGAGGGGAGGAGAGAGGATGAAGAGCTGGGGTAGGGTAGACTGACCCGCAACACCATCTGTGCTCACAGCGGTAGGAGTGCAAATGGTGGCAAGGACTCCTCAAGTCTGCTAGTAATCATGGCCGTGTCCAGTGTTTATCACAGAGACTCAGTAATTCATTCAACAAATAAATATTGCATGGTGACTCTGTGCCAGCCACTGTTCTAAGTGCTGGGGATTCAACAATATATAAAGAGCACCAATAAAGAGGTTAAAAAAAAAGCAAAATCCCTGCCCACAATCTAGTTGGCAATGTGCATAGTGAACAAATAGTAATTAAGCAACTGATCATGGCAAGTGCCACAAAGAAACAATAAAGCAACAGTTAAGAGGAACAGAGTAAACAGGTGCATCCTCAGCAGGAGGCAGGTGTGCCTGGAGCAGATCCAAGGTCACCGGAAGTCAGGTCATGCAAGGCCTTTCCAGGGTGAGAGCTTCAGATTTATTTTAAATGTTGACAGGGAGGGTTCTAAGCAGGGGAGTGACATGATCTGATCCCTCTACGGTGCAAAGAGAGGATTTGGCAGGGGATGAGGCGGAAGTGGGAAGCCACATGGGAAGTTGTTGCAGGCTAAGAAGTGGTTAGATTCCGGATATGTTCTGAATGTAGCCAGTAGGGTTTTCTGTGGGGCTGGATGGGAGGTGAGGGAGAATGGAAGCTGACAGGGATGATGCCGGGGTTAGGAGCTTAGTAATGAAGGAATTGTGCTGCTGTTTTCTGAGATGGGAAGATGGTGGGCAGATGAATTAGGACAATCCCTCGTGAGGCTCACCGTTGGTTATATGATGGGGTGGGGCGGTGTTGAGGGACAGACGATGGGAGAATAGGACCTTTGGTGCTAGCACTTGTGTCTGGGCAAGCCTAGAGCTGGGGCTTCTCCCAGGCAGAGAAGGTGTTCTGGAGAGGAGCTGTCTCAGTAGGAACTGAGTTGTAAAAGGAAGGCTGACGGTTACGCAGGTGCAAGAGTGTTCCATATAAAAGGAACAGCGTGAACAAAGAACCAGAGAACTGATAAGGAGCACTGGATGCTTGCTATGTGCCAGACGCTGCTAAATGCTTTACCTACTTTACCACCTGAATCTACTGAGGCGGGGACAATTATTATCCCCCTTTAGAGAGGAAGAAACAGATCTGAGAGGTCAAATAATGTGTCTTAGAGACACAGGTAGGGTTATAGGATGTAGGGGTGCTATAGTGTGTGACTCTGGGTGGGATATGAAACCAGGGAGTCTGAGTTTAAAAGACGTCCTGGAACTGGGAGGCAGCTGTAGATATCTGGGACCGGCTGCAGCAGCAGTGAGAAGGAACAGCAGGATAGCAGGCACACAGGGCAGTCAGAGGTGGCCTTGGTAGGTGACCTGTCCCCACATGGGCTTGACAGAGCTTATTATCTCTGAGTCTACCAGTCAGATCCTCAGTGTAGCTGTGAGGATCCCTCCTGGTTCTAGTAACTGTGGTGACAGTGGCCAGGGTGGGGTGGCTGGAGAACCAGGCCCCATAGAGGGACTTGGTCACTTAGTTCAGCTGGTTGGGTGGCTTCCAGGGCCTAGTTTCAGTTATGTATCTCTTTCCCAACCACAGAGCTTTTTCAGGGTCACAGCACAGCTCCAGAAGAGATTCTTCTTAAAGGTACGGAGTCAAGGGGTCTCCAGAGTCAGGTAGAAAACAACGAAAAGGAAGCAAGGACTTTACTCCATACTTCTCAAAGTATATTGACTTTGTATCCTGTAGCCTTGCTAAATTCACTTATTAGTTCTCGTCTCTTTTTTGTAGGTTCCTTAGGATTTTCTACATCTATGATCACACATTATCTATAAATATAGTTTTACTACTTATTTTCCAATTCATATACCTTTTTTTTTTTTTTCCTTGCCTTACTGCACTGGACCTCTAGTATAGCAAGTGGTAAGAACATTCTTGCTTTATTCTTATCTTAGAAGGAAAAATTCAGTCTTTCCCATTAAGTATGATGTTACTTATAGATTTTTCACAGATGCTCTATGTCAGGTTAAGAGGAAGTACCCTTCTGTGGTAGGCAGACTAGCCCCCCAGCGATGTCCAGGCCCTAATCCCTGAAACATGTGAATATGAATTACCTTACATTGCAAAAGAGAGTTCGTAGACATGATTAAGGATTTTGAGATAGGGAGTTTATCGTGGATTATCGAGATGAGCCCAGTGAAATCACAAGGGTCTTTACAAGATGGAGGCAAGAGGGTAAGAGTCTGAGAGACTGGAGGATGCTATGCTTCTGGCTTTGAAGATGGAGTAAGGGGCCATGAGCTAAGGAATGCAGGGGGCTTCTAGAAACTGAAAAGGCAAAGAAATAGACATTCTTCTAGAGCCTGCAGAAGAAGTACAGGCCTGCTGATACCTTGATTTTAGTTTAGTGAAACCCGTTTTAGATTTATGACCCCCAGAATTGTAAGATAACACATTTTTTTGTTGTTTTAAACCATTAAATATATGGTAATTTGTTATAGCAGCAATAGGAAATCATTACACCTTCTATTTGTAGTTTTCTTTTTGTTCTTTAAAAATCATGATGGGTGTTGAATGTTATTATTTTTCTACATTTCTCCAGGTGATCATGCTTTTTCTCCTTTATTCTACGAATTTAGTGAGTTAACACTGACGTTCAATTTTTAAATCAACTTGTATTCTTGGGATAAAGCCAATTTAGTCATAATGTATTATCCTTTTTATACATTGCTGGATTCAATTTGCTAACAGTGTGCTAAAGATTTTTTGTGTCTACATATATGAGGTATATTGGTCTACAGATTTCTCATAATGTTTTTGTCTGTTTTTTTTAGGAAGTTAATTGCTGGCCTCATAAAATGGGTGGGGAAATGTTATCTTCTCTATTTTCTTAAAGAGTTTGTATAAAATTGATATTATTTCTTCTTTAAATGTTTGATAGAACTCACTAGTGAAGCCGTCTGGACCCAGAGTCGTCTTTTCAGGAAGTTTTAAAATTATGAATTCAATTTCTGCAGTAGATATGGGTCTATTCAAATTTTCTATTTCTTGTGTCAGTTTTGGTAATTTGTGTCTTTTAAGGAATTTGTCCATTTCATCTAAGTTGTAGAATTTATTGGCATAAAGTTGTTCACAGTATGCCCTTATCCTTTTAATGTGTGTAGGATCTATAGTGATGTCCCCTCTTCATTCCTGATGTTGGTAATTTCTGTGTGTTGTGTTTTTTTTTTTTTCTTTCATCAGTCTAGTTTGAGCTTTATCAATTTTATCAACCTTTTCAAAGAATCAGCATTTGATTTTTCTCCATTGTCTTCTATTTATTTCCTTCCACTTAAATTTATTCTTTTTCTAGCTTTTTAAAGTAGAAAGTTTATTTTATGCCTTCTTTTCTTCAAGTGTAAGATTTAAAGCTAAAAATATACCTTTAAGTCCTGATTTAGCTGAGCTCACAAATTTTTATTATTTAGTTAAAAATATTTTCTAATTTTGCTTATGATTTCTTCTTTGATCCCTGGGTTATTTCCAAGCATCTGGGGATTTTCCGTATGTCTTTTTGTTATTAATTCATAATTCTGTGCGGTCAGAAAACATACCTTTAATTATTTCAATCCTTTTAAATTTGTTTTTACGGCCCAGTCTATAGTCTGCCTTGAATATTCCATGTGCTCTTGTTGGGCCCAAGGTTTGTTAATTAAGTCAAATGGGCTGACTGCATTGTTCAACTCTTCTGTATCCCTGTTGATTTTCCATCCTATCAAGTACTAAGAGAGGGGTGTTGAAATCTCCAATTATAATTATGGACATCTGTTTTTTCTGTTAATACTATTGGCTTCTATATTTTGAATCTCTGTAACTGGGTGCATATGAATTCAGGATATCCTCTTATCTCTGGTAATACCCTTGGTCCTGAGTTCTACTTTTCTGATATTAATATAATCACTCCAGCTTTCCTATGATTAATGTGTGCATGATACATATTTTTTACTTTTAGCCTGTGTTTTAATATTCAAAGTGTGTTTATCATGTAGTTGGGTCTTGCTTTTTAAAATACAGTTTGAAAATCTCTGCCCTTTAATGGAGTATTTAGACCACTTCCTCAAAGTAAAAGCTTCCTAAAACTGAGCACTGCCTGTGGTTTGGGGAAGTCACTCCTGCATTTTGTTGGCATTCCACAGGGAAAGGTTAAGTGACAGGGTCACTGGCTCTTCCTCCAGGTTCTCTGTGCCAGTTTTCTCATCTGTAAAGTGGGGATAACTGTACCTACCTCACAGGGTGGTTATGAGAATTAGATGAGATAATCCATATAAAAAGTGCATAGTAAGCACTCAATAAATGAAAGCTACAGATAGCTTTAAATAATTAGATAGTAATAATAGGTTATTACTATTATTCCACTAAGCACCCTCTTCCCAATTGGCTTTGATGAAGTGTTAAGAAATGAATCCCACTTTACAGTTATAAAGAGCACTCGTATGCATCCTCATCTGCTGAAAACTACTGCTGGAGGCCTGATTTTATATAGTTATATAGTTATGATTTTATATAGTCTTTTCTCTCTATTCGTTTTTCAACCGTGTGCTTTTCCTCTTCCAGCCAGTTATCCTTCTTTTAAATTAAAATTTTCGTTGAAACCTATCAAACTGTATACTTTAAACATATGCATTTTATTTTATATAAATTATACCTCAATAAAGTTGATTTTAAAAACTAAAACAGGGAGTTCCCTGGTGGCCTAGTGGTTAGGATTCTGGGCTTTCACTGCCGAGGCCCGGGTTCAATCCCTGGTCTGGGAACTGAGATCCCGCAAGCCACACAGCACGGCCAAAAAAAAAAAAAAAAAAAAAAAAACTAAAAACTAAAACAAAACTGGAAAAATTCTGTCACTTGCATCGGTGAATATAATATTCATGTATAGGTTTAAGACTAATAACAGGGACTTCCCTGGTGGTCCAAGTGGTTAAGACTCTGTGCTTTCACTGCAGGGAGTGTGGGTTTGATCCCTGGTTGGGGAACTAAGATCCCAAATGCAGTGTGGCGCAGCCAAAAAAAAAAAGACTAATAATAAAACCAACATCCATATGCCCACTTACCAGCTTAAGAAATTGTGCAACAGTCCCTTTGAAGACCTTTGCCTGCTTCACTGTGTTAATCAGTTACTTTTTTTTTTTTCTTAATTTATTTTTGGCTGTGTTGGGTCTTCGTTTCTGTACGAGGGCTTTTCTCTAGTTGCGGCAAGTGGGGGCCACTCTTCATCGCGGTGCGCGGGCCTCTCACTATCGCGGCCTCTCTTGTTGCGGAGCACGGGCTCCAGACGCGCAGGCTCAGTAGTTGTGACTCACGGGCCTAGTTGCTCCGTGGCATGTGGGATCTTCCCAGATCAGGGCTCGAACCCGTGTCCCCTGCATTGGCAGGCAGATTCTCAACCACTGTGCCACCAGGGAAGCCCAATCAGTTACTTTTCTTCACAGTTTTTTCTTTTCCTGGTTGTGCCAGGTCTTAGTTGAGGCAGGTGGGTTCCTTAGTTGCGGCAGGTGGGCTCCTTAGTTGCAGCTAACCAGCTCCTTTTAGTTGCGGCACACGTGCTCCTTAGCTGTGGCATGCAAACTCTTAGTTGTGGCATGCACGTGGGATCTAGTCCCCTGACCGGGGACTGAACCCGCTTCCCCCGCATTGGGAGGTGGATTCTTAACCATTGTGCCACCAGGGAAGTCCCTTCTTCATAGATTTGCCATACGTGCATCCCTATGCAGTAGTCTTGGCTGCCTCTGAACTTTATTTAAATAGAATCATACTGAACGTATGCTTCTGTGACTTGCTGTTTCTGCTCATTATTTTAAACATTTATCTACGCTTATGTGTGTAGTGGTTATTAACTTTTATGCTGAATAGTGTTACATTCTAGAATCTACCATTGTCTCGAGTCCATATGGGCCGTTCGCAGTTTTGGGCTTTTCGGAACAATGCTGCTATGAATATTTTTGTTCATGTATTTGCAAGGCATCATGCTGGGATGGAACGGCTGGGTTGTGAGCTATGAGCGTGTTCAACTCGACTAGTTAATGCCAACTGTTTCCAAAGTGGCTTATACTAATTTATCTTTCCACCAGCAGGGTAAGAATTCCTCTTTCTCCACATCCTTGCTGACATCTACTGACACATCTTCACATCCTAACAACACTTCTGCCCACTTGAGTCTTTATAATAACAGCCAACACTTAATGCTCACTTAAACTGTGGCAGGCCCTGTTCTGAGCGCTGTGTGTGTGACCTTGTTTCACCCTCACGAGAGCCCTAGCTATGATAAGTGTGTTGTCATTTATGAGCCAGAGAGCAAGTCTTTGTCCCTCCCTTCCCCCTTCCCTTGTCTGGGCCCAGTGCCCACTCTCTGTGGCCACTTCATGTCTTCCTTCTCCCATCCTGGGCTGGGCTGGGCTGGGTCCCAGCAGGGCCTTAGTCCCACCCCGGACCCTTTCCTCCTCAGGCTGTTACTCCCTGTCGGTCCGCCTCAGCCGCCCTGCATCCTGGGACCGGATCAGACACTACAGGATCCAACGCCTTGACAATGGCTGGCTGTACATCTCACCACGCCTCACCTTCCCCTCACTCCAGGCCCTGGTGGACCATTACTCTGGTACGGCCATCCCCTACCTCCATGAGAGCAGACTGGGATGTGGGTCTGTGGGGAAGTTAGTCATACCCTCGGACACTTTGCCTGCTGGAGAATATCTAGGCAAAAGTGGGACCTCCCCTCTCTCCATGCCAGTCCCTATGCCAAGAAACACAGCCCGGGAGCCCGAAGTTCATCTCGTGCCAGCAGAGCCACGGAGGTGTCCCGTGTTAGTGCAGGCCGGTGCCTCACCCACCACTGTGGTTCTGAGTCAAAGTCCCCAGTGGCTGGCACAGTTCTCCGCACAGGAACTAGGCCCAGAGCTGTTGCTATTGTGGAATTCAGTTGATTCTCAGCATTTTCTGGTGCCTGTTCTGTAACAGGCACTGCAGCCACTACAGCAGAGTGTCAGAGAAGCAGAGAGGAAAGACTACTACTGGGAAAACTGATCGGGGGATTTCAGGACAGTCATTCCACGCAGCAGATACTGACAGAACAAGCAGAGACTGATCACCCCTTAGCTTTCTTCTTTCCAAAGCGCTTTTCTAACCAGAAACTGGGGCTCAAAGAGGTCCATCAACTTACCCGAAATCACACGGTAAATTAAGTCTCCCGAAACCTAGCCCAGAATGACCTTTGACTGCATGTCAGCTTCCAGATTACAGCCTGGGGCTCATGCTCCCACCTGCCAAGTGTGGAAAGCTGTCAGGGTGAGGGTGGAGTTGTCGGGGAGGAAGGCAGGGCTGGAGTCAGCCATGTCAAGGGTCTAGGTCTCTTCCTCAGAGCTGGCGGATGACATCTGCTGCCTACTCAAGGAGCCCTGTGCCCTGCGGAGGGCCGGCCCACTCCCTGGCAAGTCCATACCTCTACCTGTGACTGTGCAGAGGACACCACTCAATTGGAAAGAGCTGGACAGGTGAGAAGCCCCTGGAACGTGAAGGCAGAACAAAGGAGAGTTAGAAGGACCCACCCCTGGGAACCCAGAATGGGCTTGTCGCCTTCAGGGACACCTGGGAGCCAGTAAGCGTTGACTGAACTCAGGCCAGCCCAGGCTCAGCAGGTCTGCTGGGGGGACTAGCAGGGAGGCCAAAGTGGGCATGGATATGGGGCATGCCTGGGCACCAAGGTGGCCAGGATGGAAGGTCAGACAAGATGGGATACAACAGAGAGCACCAGTCCTGAGTGAAGTCAAGGGGAGTTTGATCTGACAGGGAACAGGAACCACTGTGAGTTTTTCAGCAGGTGTGAGAACAGGGAGCCGTGTGGTAGGTGCGGGGAGGAGGGTGAGGCCCCCAGATGCAACTCTTTCCCCCTCTCCACAGCTCGCTCCTGTTCTCTGAAGCATCTGCCACAGGGGAGGAGTCCCCCCTCAGTGAGGGCCTCCGGGAGGCCCTTAGCTCCTACATCAGGCTGACTGATGACATCTCCTTGGACGATGCCAAGGCCCAAAGCAGAGGCCGAAAGGGGAACCAAGGCTGCAGCACCTAGAACCCCAACTCAGCTCAGCCTGACTGAGCACCCCAGAGGCAAAGGCTGTGCAGAGTGAGGGGAGGGCTGGGACACGGAGGCACAGCCAGAGTCCCACCTCTATCCTCTGTTCCTTCCTCTCTCAGCCCTAAGAGGTCACCTAACCTCCTCCCAGTGCCATGACCCGACCTACAGCCTCTAGTTCAAGTAAAGACCAGTTAAGAACAGGGCCAGGACTCCAGAGAGACTAGATATCCTCGGTGTGACCCAGCCAGTTCCCGAGTTTGGGAGTCCCAGTACCACCTTCCTCCCTCTGCCTGTCGAGTCTCATTCTACATCCCCACAACCACTCCCACAAGGCAGAGAACGCCCACTAGCATCAAGGAGAAAAAAATAATCATTTAACGGAAACTGACCAGTCTCACTCCAGAATGGCAGCACACCTCAGAAGGTAGAACTACGGCCTAGAAGGGACAGGAAGGCAGAGGGGATGGGTGGCTTAAACGGCAGCAGAACCTGGGCTGTCCAGCTTCCACCTGACCGCCACGGCGAAGAGCAGGACCTCTGACAGTCCAGGTCCTCCACGTCCCCATGAAGCCCCTTCTCTGGACGGTCCTAGCTCTCAGATCTTTCATTTTGTGGCTCATCAGTTGAACCCGGCTAAGCTTTCTCGGCTACAGCAGCCTTGCCGTCTTGTAGCCAAATGCAAAAGACACCATCGGAGCCTAGCACGCTGCAGTGAGCTCAGTCCTGTCCCTCAGTGCCGAGCGGGAGCGTCAGGGCATCGGAAGGTGGTAAGCCCTCCGTCCACAAAGTCAAGGCCACAGCCTACACCAACTCCAGCCCTTGATTTCCCTGCTGCACATTAAGGGAAAGAAGCCTGGATAGAGCTGTTAAGGGAGCAGGGAGAGGAGGAAGAGGGAAGGGGGAAGAGGGAAGGGGATGGGAGGGCACCACCTCTATTGGGTTCTAGGGCTAGAGGTGAGGTGGGAAAGGCTTTACCAGGTATCACCAACAGGGGCTCAATTAAAGATCTGATTTATTCAAGTATCTGAAACATTCTACAACGAAAACTGTTATTAGATGCTGCTTGTACTGTGCTATGGACCACGCACATACTGCCATACTGTGTTCAGAAGACTTGAAATGCCAATGTTTGTTTGATAGTTTAAAAACCGTACACCTGATGGAAAAGGAAGACAATTTAATGTTTCATCCGGATCCAGAGATGCGCCAAATTAAAGGTCAGCTCCAATCGGCAAACAGGTGTTTCATGATGGTATCCAAGAAGAAACGGTTGGTGATGGACAATTCAGAAATGCTTCCCCAAAAGGTGGATGGTTCTTTAAAAAGTTTCAGGTCACAACCCTTGCAGAAAACACTGACGCCCAACACACTGATTCTCGGTCCAGGAAACACGAGTCTTCCAGGTTCCGCGTGGCTGGGGTGCCCCCCAACAATCGTGTTTCTGTGGTGTAACTAAGAGGGTCCTTTGGACCGGACAGGGAGCAGGTGGGGACTGTGCACCGTCAGTCATAGTGGATGGCAGTGTAAAAGATGATCCAAATGACCTAGAGAGGAAACAAGCAACGTTCATGGGCTCCCTCACCAACAGGGTCAACATAGGCTCCCACTCCACAAACAAAAGCATCCTAAGAATGTGCGCACAGTGTACTTCCCGGGGGCTATCCAATGCATAAGCTGCTTGGGGGCTTACATAATTTCACTGAAATCAAGCTTTCTCTAATAGAGCCCAGGACCACCGTCCTGTGTTTCCAAAGGGACCCTGGACAAGTCTCTCCCCCTGCCAAACAGAGACCAGAGTGCGAGGGCTTAGAGTAATGGGTGTGGAAATGATACAGGTAAAGCAAACTGTACTGCTAGTAAGTGTTAGCATTAGCAACAAACATGAAAACAAAACTACATCATACCCTGTCAACTTCATATCAAATAAAGCAGAGGTTCTCAAACCTGACTCGCCTTTGCAATCTTGTGGGCTCTTTAAAAACATACAGAGAGATGCCCGGGCGCCACCTCCCAGAGATTCTGATTTCGTTGGTTTGGGCTAGGTTCTATAATTTTTAAAAAATAACTTTGAGATATAATTCATATTTCATGAAGTTCACCCTTTTAAAGTATATAATTCAGAGGTTTTTTCGTATATTCAGAGTTGTGAAAACATTTTGGAGCATTTGCATCACCCCGAAGACAGAATCTATTCCCATTATCAGTTACTTCCCATTTCCCCTCCTACCCCTGCCATTGGCAACCATTAATCTACTTTTTATCCATATGGATTTGCCTGTTCTGGACATTTCACATAAATGGAATCATACAACATGTGGTCTTCTGTGTCTGGATTCTTTCACCTAGCATAATGTTTTCAAGGTTCATCCTTGTAGCATGTACCAGTTCTTCATTCCTCTTTATGGCCAAGTAATATTCTACTGTATGGGTATATAACATTTTATCTAGCCATTCATCATCGGGTGACGGTTGTTTGCATTTTTTGGCTGTTATGAATGTATTTTTAAATGTTTTCCAGTTTTCAATATGCAGCCAGAGTTGAGAATTAGATGCAGAAACTGACAATGAGCTCTGGATTTGCTCACCACAGGGAGACTATACAGTGTATCACACCACATCTTTTGGGACAACATTAACTCAAGAAAGGACATGCCCTCCAGCCCTAGGAGTCTTGAAAAACGGTACCCAAATCACACACTGTAACTCAATCAAGGGGCTCGCCTTGAATAACTGACATCTCAGGAAATGACAAAACCTGCTGTGAAATTATCAGCTACACATACCATGAACAAGGCAAACGATGTCATAAACCCTTCCTTTGTGAGCTCCCACGTGCCGCCATACTCTTCCTCATCTATCTGTAGGTAGTTGCTGAAGTAGAGGTACAGGACACCTGCATTGATCAGGCAGAATCTGGAGCAAGGGAGGACAAGCACCAAACATCAACTGTAAGCTTGGAAGACTGAGGACTCCCACCAACATGGTCCAGCTCTATCAGGGCACTTGCTGTTGCACAGTTAACTCTATTATGGGGGCAAATGAAATAATACATACAAATGCCTAGGCCCTCAACGGAGCTGCCCACTTGGTTGTGCTAGAGGCTTAAAAAAGGAGAAACTCTTTTTAGCTGACCAGCAAAAGCAGAAAATAACATAAAACTAAAGCACGTGTAAGCTCTTCAAGTCCCCTTGAAGTAAGACAGAAGGCTGCTTGCTGAACGACCCCAAATAGGTCCAGTCCCTGACACGGGCCTCCAGGTAGCTCCAGCTCGGGGGCGGGGTGGGGGCGCGGCATGGGAAAAACACATGTTAAGCTGCTGCTCCACGGCCTAGTTGAGCAAGCAAGGGCATAGTAAAGCAGCCTCTGCATAATTCCCAACGGGAGACAATTTCTGAATGTCCACTGTCTGCTACTGCACTTGACGCAGAGGTGAAGGTGACAGTTCCTGCCCTCAGCTCACCACCTATTAGGGGCCAGAAACAGTCAGAGTGGAACTGAAACCAGAGGTTTGTGAGCACTTCCAGGAAGGTCTTTGACCCCTATCACGTATGATTTAACTGATGCAGGAATCAGAATACCACGACTAGTAACACATCACTCTGCTCTACTGATCTCTTGGTACTGTCACTATGTACAAGTAATATTCATAAAGTGATCAAAACTCTCTTTATGATCTTTCCAGTTACGGCACCTAATCCAATGGGGGACTATATGCCTTAGGCCACATCCCTTCTGAAGGCTGCAGGAGACAATGCAGAGAAAACAGGTTCCTCCTAGCAGATAAGTGTGGGCTGGTGTAGGGCAGGGCAGTATGATGGTGATGAGGAGTGTAAATCGGTATGGGGGCGCCGGGCAGGGAACAGACCCTGAGGCTGTCTGAGCAAGGTAACAAGGAGGTAGGGTGTACATACACCAGGAAGTCTAGTTTGTGAGTATGGGCCTTCTCGTGAGTGGAAGGAAAAGGAGCTGGGAGGCTGGTTTAGACCTGTTTCAGGACATAAGTACAAATAAAGTTTGAGGACAGGGACTGGGAAAATGGCTGAATGGGGAGGCAAGAATCCCCAAAGGCTTCAAGCCTAAGGACCTGGGAGAACCGTGGGTCCAGTAACAGAAGCAGGGAGTCAGGAAGGACAGATGGTTTTTCTTGGATTTCACACGAAGTACAGTCCTTGGCTTGGCTATGTCATGGCCATATCCTTATCGTCTACTAGAAATCTTGGGACCCAGCCAATCTGGCCACCTCCCTCTGACAGGAGTTCCATTTTGGACAGGCTGAGTTAGTGGCTCTAGACAGAGCCTACTATCAGGACTTAGCAATGTCACTCTGGGGCTCAGCTAATAAGCTAGGGCTGGAGAGTGACTGGAGACTCACTGACAGTCTCCAGCTGTAAAGTGGTTGCTTAGTGAGATGAGAAAGGGAAATATAAGGGAAAGAGATAAAGGATGACAGGGAGAGAGAAAAGGGCTGACATAGGCCCTGCCTTCCAAGGGGCACACATTAAGTAGAAAATGAATTCAGAGACACAAAGGCATTTAAAAGTCTGGTGTATAGGGGGGAGGGGTCAGGAAAGGACTGGAAAGGCTCACACTGAGCTTTAAGGATGGGCATAAATTCTGTATTGTAAATGGGAGAGAATGACATAGCAAATGGGTGGACAAAGAAATGAACATACTGGGGACTTCCCTGGCAGTCCAGTGGTTAAGACTCCAGCTTCCACTGCAGGTGGGCAGGGGTTCGATCCCTGGTGGGGAAACTAACATCCTGCATGCCGCATGGGGCAGCCAAAAAAAAAGACTGACTCTCAAATGGATTTTTAACAATTCTATCTTAAAAACTCCAGTCACAATTTTAACGAAATAATGAATCTCTAACAAATACTGACTTCAGGGATGGAAGGTAATATACGACTCTGCTTCCAAGGGTCAATGGGAACTCGTTTCAGCTTTTCAAAAATTTTAACAAGCATTCACTGAGCACCTCTTAATCTTGTGCCAAGCTCTATGAGAGACAGAGAGGCAGAAACGGATGAATAGAACCTCTCTCCAATAATGTAAAACCTCGGCAGACAGAGCAAAACCATCACACTCAGTTCCCAGGCAAATTTTAAGTAATGAGACCCAAGGAAATGGCTTTACCTTAATAGGCCCTAACTGGTGGCCACACCAGAAATGAAGAGAAGTCAAGTGGGGGTCCAGACAGAGGGCAGTGAAGGCGGGAAGTGGGGAGGAGACGGTCACCACAACTGAGCACCAGGCAGCTGAGTCAGACAGATGGAGGAAAGGGGGTGTGCGTGGAAAAATCAATGTCCTTGGGCACTTTCCAAGAGCTGGGAAAAAGGTGCCAACCAAAGGAGGGAAGGGATTCCTTTGGAGTGAGAGAAACTGGCTCTGGCAGGACAGTGTGGGACTGAACCCTAGAAAACAGGCAGTCCTGAGAAAGTGGCATGATGGGTAAGCCACTCCAAGGTGAATTCACTGCAGACACCCCATTTCTTGCTTTCTCAATAGCCAGCCATATTTTATCACTCTTTGTAAAGCTTATATGATTCCAGTGAACCACTTATGGAGTACCTATGATGTACACTAAGCCCTACATTTAGCAATTTACTTGTATCATCTCATTTAATTCACACATCAATCTCATGAGGAAGGCACTTCTTTATTGCCCCCATTTTAATGAGGAAACTGAGTCTCAGAAAGTGAGCTCCAAGTTATGTAGCTTGAAAGTGGCAGAGCTGGAACTTGAATCCAGAGCTTTCTAGAAAGTTAAAAAAAAAAATCTGGGCAGCCTTACTCATTTGCCACAGTGGGAAGGATACTAGACTAGCTCTAGTCTTTGCTATATTATTTCCAGGTTGGGTGACTTCGGAAAAATCCCGTAGGACTCCTACAAGATGAGATAGGTGCTGGGGGTTTGAACCAGTGTCATCCTCTCCTAGAAAAGTGATCTGGGGAAGACAGGAGACTACCTTTTGCCTTTAGATTGCCTTCTGCCTTCTCTGGCATTTTCCTTATATCTGCTTTTTTCTCATAGAAAGCTAAAACAGGGTGACTAACATTCTAAAAATGTATCTACATACCACTTCCACCCTGAGAAGACCTCTATGAACCCCAGGTCCTGCCTGTGTCTCATCACCCTCAATGAGTCCTCATCAAATGTCCACTCTGTCAAAGTCAGTCAGAGGATAAACTCTCATGGTTTCCTTGGACAAATGCTTTGCTCAGCATCATAAATCGAAAACCTCTTTAGGGACTTCCCTGGTGGCGCAATGGTTAAGGATCTGCCTGCCAATGCAGGGGACACAGGTTCGATCCCTGGTCCGGGAAGATCCCACATGCCGCGGAGCAACTAAGCCCCATGCGCCACAACTACGGAGCCTGCACTCTAGAGCCCTCGAGACACAACTACTGAGTCTGTGTGCCACAACTACTGAAGCCCGCGTGCCTAGAGCCCATGCTCCACAACAAGAAAAGCCACTGTGATGAGAAGCCCGCGCACCACAACGAAGAGTAGCCCCCGCTCGCCGCAACTAAGCCCGTGCTCAACAACGAAGACCCAACGCAGCCATACATACATACATAAATAAATAAATACAACAACAACAACTCTTTAGTTAGGAGAGGGGACTGTACATTCCTTTTGGGTTATCTTCTGAAAAAACAGGCAACTCAAATGAGTTTGAAACGATTTCACACTTTTCACCCCAGAGTAAGGAATAAGAGATGTATGTGATCACGGTTAAAACAATATATGTGATTTTCCATGGGTGAGTATGACAGTTTGTATTCCCAGAGGCCTGACTGTCCATTTCTACTATAACTTGCCCATGACTCCTATCCTAAGACAATTCTGGGACTTCCCTGGTGGTCCAGTGGTAAAGAATCCACCTTATAATGCAGGGGATTTGGGTTCAATCGCTGGTTGGGGAACTAAGATCCCACATGCCATGGGGCAACTAAGCCCGCACGCCACAACTACTAAGCTCGTGCGCCTCAACACGAGAGCCCGCGTGCCGCAAACTACAGAGCTCACGCGCTCTGGAGCCTGCGCGCCACAACTAGAGAAGAGAAAACCCACACGCCACAACGAAGAGCCCGCGCACTGCAACAAAAGATCCCACATGCCTCAACGAAGATCCTGCGTGCCGCAACTAAGACCCAACGCAGCCAAAAATAAATAAAATAAAATAAAATAAATAAATACATCTTTAAAAAAAAGAAAAAGACAATTTCCACAAATCCTATTAATTCAAACTGGCGGGCATTCGGACTTGCTCTCAGTGACTGGTTAACAAGCTGAGCCATGACTGGGAGCTGGTGTCAATTGCTACCACAGGCACACAATAAAAAACTGAGGGCTTAATCTCCTACTTTTTCACTGCCTTTAAAATGTAGGCACCTGGGACTTCCCGGGCGGTCCAGTGGTTAGGACTCTGCGCTTCCACTGCAGGGGGCACGGGTTCCATCCCTGTTCAGGGAACTAAAGATCCCGCATGCTGCAAGACGCAGCCAAAAAAAAGGAGGGACCTAAAACAACTTCTGCCAAGTCCAAGATTCAGGACATCCAGCACAGTGCACAAGGGAGTGGTCATCAAGTATTAGAAGCTCTTCCACTTTCCAAACTTCCACAGACAACAAAGGTCATGTCAGAACTAGATGCCTGCTGCCAACAGGCAGTATGGCAACCTCTTGCATAAGGTCACTATGGACCCATGAATGAATAAACTAACCTGGATCTTCATAAAGGTAACATGCCTGACCCAAGCTGCTCCCAAGCCTGTGGAACTGACGAGTGCTGTATCAGACCCAGGAGTGTCATCATGGGGCCAGTTTTTTGATTTAGTCATTACACACACACACAGAGAGACACAGGGAAAAAAACAAAACAAAACAAAAAACCCAAGACTTACCCTGCTATTCCCAAGAAACCTCGCAATGGTAACACTCCCCAAATGACACCTAGGACCACAGCAATGATCTGTCGGAACCAGTAGATCACATCTAAAAATTCATCCTGTAGAAAAGAGAGAGAATGTGTGCATAATCTGGAGTGGGTGCCACAAGAGAGCCTCTTGTGATAGGTGAGGAACAGAAAAGCTTTCTGCTAAACTCATGTTCCAGAGAAATTTTCCCCAAAAGCAACGGTATATGGTTCTTGAATCTCCACATCTTCTTATACTAAAATGTGGTTAAAAAATGATGCATTTAGTTATCTTAAGTGATGGCGTCCAGGGCATTGTGCTCTACGTAAAAATTTTTAGAAAAATCATTTACTTTTTTTTTTTTCAGAAGCTACAAAAATGAAATTGCTGTGATAGTAACTGAGCTACTGGCCAGTTATCTGACCTGGAGAGACATGAACAGACTATCCACAGGCAGAAGGGCTGACTGTTAACCAATTCAGTACCACCTTCCCACACTCTGAATTTTGAGTAAGTCACAAAAGAGAAAAGAGATTAGAAACAAAAGTGCAGGAGGCAGGTGCCAGCATATCTAATTTTCATACAGGAACACGGAAGACTCAGGTTTCTGACCTGCCCTGGACTGCAGAAACTAGTCCTTACACAAGGAAGGAAAGAAATGACACAGCAAATCAGAAAGATTTTACAAGAGCTGGGCAGCACCGGGGGCAGGACAAGGGCACCTTCAGGAAGTACCTCCCATCCCCCCCCCTTACAGGAACTCTAGGAAAAACTACTTCATCAGTCCAAAAAAAAAAGGGAAAGATTGCAAATCTAACATTCTTTTCAGGCCAACTGGAATCAAGCAATTTGTGATGGTTCCTTCCACGCGATGGAGCAGAGTTGGGGAAGTGCTTACACTCAGATCTCCTGAATGCGTGTGACCAGGAAGGACATCTTGAAGTCCCCCAACCATTCCTCACACACATTTGGTGGTTTCTTCCCCACTCCCTCGCGTACGTACGTACACACACACACACCCCCCACACACTCACCTCTTAAAGGTGGTCTCAGTCTCCCCTCTCAACTCTCACACTTACTAGGATATTCTGTTTCCTCATTCAACAGTAAAGCACTGGCACCTCACCTTTAGTGAGCCTCACCATGTGCTAAACGCTTTACCGCACCACGGTACCCCACTTCAGAGTTGTTCGGAGACTTGAGTGAGATGACGCACAGAGGGCGCCCAACACACAGCAAGTACTCAGCAGAAGTCTGTTACCGTTACTGTTCGTGCTAACCACGGCGGTAAGTAGTTAATTCGACAAGATAAGTCACTTACTCAAGATCCTACTGGGAGTAAAAGGCGGAGATCGAATCGAATTCAGCTCGCTCTCGCCGTTCAGGCACCCGACCTGCCCGCGGGGGGGCAACTCCTCCGCCCCCTCCTTGCTGCTTCCCGCGTGACCCGGGCGACTTCACTCTTAGGCCACTCCGTAGTGAGCCCGGAGCCCGACAGCCGGGCCCTCCGAGTTCGCCCCGACACCCTTGGGCCACCCACCCCACCACCCCGAACACTCGGCAGCTCCCGGACGGGGGCAGGGGCAGGCTCGGGCCTGTCCATTCGTCCCCGAGTCCCAGCCGGCTCCTCGAACGTGCGCCCTCGCCAGGCCCCACCGCACCTTGTCCTCCCAGGCCGCGTCGCTCCGCAGCACCTTGCTCCAGACGGAGACTTTGAGGGCCCCGTTAGCCAGCTGCGGCTGAGGCGGCTCCTCTTTCCGCCGCCCGCCGCTCATCCTCCCGTCGCGCCGCCCGGGCCGGGCCTGGGGCGCGCGGGCCGATCTAAAAGAGGTCGGGGTCTGGGGTCGCGGGTCACGGCGCACGGGGCGTGGCGGTGGCGGCGGCGGCAACAGGCTCAGCGGATCGGTTCGGCGGCGCGCCTGAGGCTGCCCCCACTTAGCCGAACACCCCGGCTCTGCTAGCTCGGCCGAGACCAGGAGCGCGAAGGGCGGAACAACGCAGCGCCGTGCGTCCTCCCGCCGACGTGCCCACGCAGCCAATCGGTGGCCGCACAGCCGTCTACGCGGAAGAGCGACCATCTCTTCGGCGCAAGCGCTCTACGCGCGGGGAAGTGACGGCACGCTTCCGCCAGCCCCGCGGTAGAGTGAGAGGGAAGGGACAATCTTGGTAGGGACGGCGACACGAGCGCGAGGAGGTGCTGCGGAGACTGAAGAACGGTGGCTGAGGCGAAAGCAGAGGTTGGGACCGGAGCGTCGTCCAATCCACCACAGCTTGTCCCGTCGAGCAGCGGGGCAGAACGCGGCGCTACCTTCCCCGAGGCGTCCTTTCGAGCCCAAACCTTGCTCCCCGGGAGCCCCAAGTTGCCCCTCAGGATTTAGCCCTTGCTCGTTTTCTCCCCTAACCCTGCAAGTCCCGTAGGACCTTGTTCACAGAGTAAACTCTTTCCTGTAATAACTTAGTCTCCTCGTGCCTAGCACCCTCTTTTGACAAATGTGAGCCCTGAGATCCAAAGAGGGGAAATGATTTTCTAAGACTGTATAGCATGTTGGAACCAGCTGAGGACTCCTCGGGGGAGTAAAGTTGCGAGAGTACTTTATTGGCTATCAGGAGATCTGGGTATTCATCTATCGTGTCCTCGCTATGGGCTTGGTTAGTGGTTCACAAAGTGTGTTTCTGGACCAGCAGCAGCTGCATCACCTAGGATCTTGATTAGAGATTCAAATTCTGAGACCCCATACCAGACCTACTGAATCAGAAATTCTGTGGGTGGGGCCCATAATCAGCGTTTCAGTAAGCCCTCCAGGTGGTGCCATGCGCACTGTGCTATGTAGCAAGACCCATCGTCCTACGTGGTGGGTTTATATAGGCAAAGAAACTTGCTCAGAATCACTCGACGGTTACCTGGGTCTGTCTGACTTCAAAATCTGCACTCTGGGGAGTTCCCTGGCGGTCCAGTGGTTGGGGCCCCGCGCACTTTCACTGCCGTGGCCCCAGGTTCAATCCCTGGTCAGGGAAATAAGATCTTGCAAGCCGGGCAGCGAGGCCAAAAAAAAAAAAAAGGAAATCCGCCCTTTTTTTTTTTTTTAAATCCTCACTCTTAATCTTACACTTGAAGTCTTAAGGAATATCAATAAGGTCAGAACATCCTTTGCATACCTGTCAACATTCAGGTGTAGTTCTCCACCTTAGGTGAACAATGCCATCTCCTAGGAAACTTTTTCAGAATACCATAGCTGTTGTTTTCTACCACAACCCAATCCCAAGATCCTGTTTCAGTAGGTTGAGTGGGGCTGGACCCCAAAGATGATACACACTTCAACAGACATTACTTTGTCTGGACCTGGTGGGACAGCCATATACCTGACATGGACGTACAACTTTAGTACTAACTTTCCCGTGGATCTTGTTCTTATCAGCCCTCCCTTCTCTGAACCAGTTTCCCTCCCATATGCAAAACTGTGGTAAAGCCTAACCAGCTCACTCCAGTTTGGATGTGCAACACTGATATAAAGCCTATTTTATAGGTGGCATGCAGTGCTGGAGACAGACAGATCATTGTATCACAGAATGTTGGAAAAATACCTAGCCTGGAGTCAAAGACAGAAGAGGTAAGTTTTTAGTCTGCTGGGTCTGGTGGCAAAGGTTTGTAATGGGGAATTTGATCTGGGCGGTTAGGGAAGACTGAACTCTGAGGGAAGAATAGGAGTTAAGAAGAGGGAGAGGGAGGGGAAGGGAAGAGGGCATTCCAGGAGATGAAACCATGTCGGCTAATGGTGAGGTATAAAGCCACAAGTTGGGGAAGGACGAGGAGAATCATGCTGAATAATTTTTTTCCAGTGGTATAGAAAAATAATTGATGTACGTCACTGTATAAGTTTAAGGTCTACAGCATGATGGTTTGACTTACATATATTGTGAAATGATTACCACAGTAGGATCAGCTAACCTCCATCTTCTCAGATACAATAAAAAGAAAAGAAAGAAGAATATGAAAAAGGAAAAAAAAATTCTCCTGTGCTGAGAACTCTTAGGATTTACTCTCTTAACTTTCCTATACATTGTATGGCAGAGTGTTAGCTATAGTCATCATGTTGTATGTTACATCCCTAGTACTTATTTATCTTATAACTGAAAGGTTGTATCTTTGGACCACCTTTCTCCACTTCCCTCTCCCCTCACCCTCTGCATCTGATAACCACAAGTCTGATCACTTTTGCTATGAGTTTTTAAATTTTTATTATACTTTTTAAAGATTCCACATGTAAGTGAGGTCATACAGTATTTGGCTTTCTCTGTCTGACGTATTTCACTTAGCATAATGCCTTCAAGGTCCATCCATGATGTGGCAAATGGTAGGATGTTCTCTTTTTTATGGCTGAATAATATTCGTGTATGTGTGTATGTATGTATCTCACAACTTCTTTATCCATTCATCCATCGATGGACACTTAGGTTGTTTTCATGTCTTGGCTATTGTACATAATATTGCTATGAAAATGGGGGTGCAGATATCTTTTTGAGTTCGTGTTTTCATTTCCTTTGGGTATATTCTCAGAAGTGGAATTGCTGGATCGTATGGTAGTTCTATTTTTAATTTTTTAAGGATCCTCTACAGTGTTTTCCACAGTGACTGTACCAATTTACGATCCCACCAACAGTGCACAAGGATTCCCTTTTCTCCACAACCACGCCAGTATTTGTTATTTCTTGTCTGTTTGATGATGGCCATGAAGAATTTGTTTTTATCCCAGGCGTGGAGGAAGCCACAGAAAGGATTTCAGCAGGGAACACTTCACTTTTCAGGTTTGCATCTTGACAAGATCACCCTGCCTGCTATTTGAAGGACTGGATCACAGTGGGAGACTAGTTTAGAGATAAGATTTTTTTTTTTTCTTTTTTTCTTGGCTGCGTTGGGTCTTTGTTACTGCGCGCGGGCCTTCTCTAGTTGCGGCGAGGGGGGCGCTACTCTTCGCCGTGGTGCGCGGGCTTATTGCAGTGGCGTCTCGTTGCGGAGCTCAGGCTCTAGGCGCGCGGGCCTCAGTAGTTGTGGCGCACGGGCTTCGTTGCTCTGCAGCATGTAGGATCTTCCCAGACCAGGGCTCGAACCCATGTCCCTTGCATTGGCAGGCAGATTCTTAACCACTGTGCCACCAGGGAAGCCCCGGGAGACTGGTTTAAAGACTTAAAGTTAACCAGGTGAAATTTGGTGGGGGCAGTGAAGATGGAGAAAATTGGAATAAAACATAATAAATAATAATAATAATAATTATTATTATTAAATTGTAATAATTTTATCATTAAATAAATTTAAATAATAAATTTATTATTTAAATAATAATAAATTTATTGTTAATTATTAAACTTTTATTATTAAAATAATAAAAGTTAATTCCTTTTTAAAACTTAAAAAAAATTAAAAATTTTGCTATGAAATATACGTAACAAAATTTGCTATTTTTAAGTCTATAGTTCTGTGACACAGTGAAGTACATTTACTTTGTAGTGTGGCCATCACTACTATCCATTTTCAGAACACTTTCATCTTACAAAACTGAAACTTGGTGCCCATTAAACTGTTAACTCCCCATTCTCCCCTCCCCTCAGCACCTGGCAATTACCATTCTACTTTCTGTCTCTGAATTTGACTAAGTTCCTCATAAGACTGTAATCACAGTGTTGTCTTTTTCTAATTGGCTTATTTCACTTAGCACACCATCTTCAAGGTTCATCTATGTCATAGCATGTCAGAATTTCCTTCCTTTGTAAAGCTGAATAATAGCTTTGTTAAATGTCCACGGTATATACATTTTATTTATCCATTCATCTATTAAGGGACACTTGGGCTGCTTCCACCTTTTTGCTATTGTGAATAATGCTACAGTTAACAAGGGTGTACAAATATCTGTTCATGTCTCTGCTTTCAGTTCTTTTGGGTATATACCCAGAATGGAATTGCTGGATCGTATGATAATACTGTTTTTAATTTTTTGAGGAATAGCCATACCGTTTTCCATAGCAGTTTCACCATTTTACATTCCAACAGTGCACAAGAGTTCCAATTTTTCCACATCCTCATCAACGCTTGTTTTCTGTTTTGTTTGTTTTTTTTTCTTTTAACAGCCAACCTAATGCGTGTGAAGTGGTAACTCATTGTTTTTGATTTGCATTTCCCTAATGATGAGTGATGTTGAGCATCTTTTCACGTGCTTGCTGACCATTTGTATATCTCTTTTGGAGAAATGTCCATTCCAGACCTTTACCTGTTTTTGAGTCTAGTCTTTTGGTTTTTTGTTGTTGAGTTTTAGGAGTTCTGTATATATTCTAGATATTAATCCCTTATCATATATATAATTTGCAAATACCTTCTCTGTTCTGTGGGTTGCCTTTTTACTCTGTTGATAGTGTCCTTTAATATACAAAAGTTTTAAATTTTAATGAAGTGAAATTTGTCTAATTTTTTGTTGTTTCCTGTGCCTTTGGTGCCACATTCAAGAAATCATTGTCAAGTCCAATGTCATCAAGTTTTTCCACATTCTGAGTGTTTTATAGTTTTAGCTCTTATGTTTAGGTCTTTGATGCATTTTGAGTTAATTTTTTTATATGGTGTTAGGTAAGGGTCCACCTTTATTCTTTTAACATGTGGATATCCAGTTTTCCCGGCACCATTTGTTAAAGACTCTCCTTTCCCCATTGAATGGTTTTGGCACCATCATTTGACAATATATGCAAGGGTTTATTTCAGGGCTGTCTCTTTTATTCCATTGATCTGTTTGTCTGTCTTTATGCCAGTACCACTCTTTTGATTACTGTAGCTTTGTAGTAAGCTTTGAAATCAGGAAATGTGAGTCCTCCAACTTTGTTCTTATTTTTCAAGATTGTTTTGGTTATTGGGGATCCCTAGAGATTCCATATGAATTTTAGAATGAGTTTTTCTATTTCTGAAAAAAAAAAAGTTATTGGGATTTTGATAGAGATTGCAGTGAATCTGTAGATTGCTTTGGTAGTAATGATATCAAGTCTTCTAATCCATGAGCATGAGATGTTTTTCTATTTATTTGTACGTTCTTTAATTTCATTCAGTGATGTTTTGTAGTTTTCGACATATAAGTCTTTCACTTCCTTGGTTAATTCCTAAGTATTTTATTCTTTTCGATGCTATTGTAAATGGAATTGTTTTCTTATTTTCCTTTTCAGATTTTTCATTGCAGAAACAGAGTTGCTTTTTGCGTGCTGATTTTTGTATCCTGCAGCTTTGCTGAATCCGTTTGTTAGTTCAACAGTTTTTTGTGTGGAATCATTAGGGTTTTCTACATATCCGATCATATCTGCAAACAGAGTTAACTTTATTTCTCGGCCCCCCCCCCCAAAAGTTAATTCTTTATATGTCATATTGTATCATATTTTGAAGCTCTGCTCTTAACTCCAAGATTCAGTAAGTTTGTGTTTACATGGGAGGAGAGGAGAGTGTCACAGAAAGTTGTATTTGGAAGGGTGCTTAGATCCTGCCCAAGGTCACACAGCAAAGTTAGACGTCCAACAGGCATCTGAAACCTCATCTGTGTCCCTCCTCTTAGCTTTCTAGGAGCAGACAAAGCCAAGCTGGCAGCCTGGAAAGCCCTTGCCGAGAAGGTATTCATGGGACTGAGACGTGTTCCCTTTCTCCTTTTACCCAAAGCTTTCCTTATCTTAGGAAGTGGGGAATTTGGCTGAAACCCAGTGCATCCATCTGGTTAAAATAAACGTCTTGGGTGGTCTAAGATGGAAAAGAACTTAATGAAGAGTCAGATTTGGAAGTGGGAGAGACATTTGGAAGTAGGAGAAATGTTGCCTTTGTGAGGTTGGGGCTTTTTAGCACCAGTTAAACATATGATGTCCGTCTTGGGCCTGAGGGTGTCCCTTCCAGTTGAATGCCCCTATACCACGGCCAGCTGCCTGTAGCAGGGTTTGGAGGAAGGTGTGCTTTGAGGGGTAAGATTGTGGCCTCAGACAGAGATAGCTGGAATCACAGAAATCAGGAGCCATGTGGGGGAAAACCAAGGAGCTGTGGAAAGAGCACTGGTTGTGAAGTAGAGGTCTGAGTTTGTATGCTGGTCCTCTTCTTTTTGCCCACAAGAAATATTTTACTAGCATTATTGAGCCCTTACCAGGTCCCAGCTTTACTAAATGTTTTTCATACATTTGTCTCCAAAAGCTGGCTGGGCTCTTACTCACTATACTGAACTCCTCTCCTTTTACAGTAGTCCCTCCTTTATCCACAGGGTACATGTTCCAAGACCCTCAGTGGATGCATGAAACCATGGATAGTACCAAATCCTATGTATACTATGTTATTTCCTATGTGTACGTACCTATGATAAAGTTTAATTTATAAGTTAGGCACAGTAAGAGAATATCTGAATCGCCAGCATCACTACTCTTGCATTTTGGGGCCATGGTTAAGTAAAATAAGGGTTACTTGATCACAAGCACTGAAGTATAGCAACACTGGATCTGATAACAGAGCAGGCTCCTAAGTGACTAATAGGCGGGGTGGGGAGCACATACAGCATGGATAAGCGGGACAAAGGGATGATTCACGTTCCCGGCCCTGAGGGTGGGAGATTTCATTATGCTACTCAGAACAGCATGCAATTTAAAACTTATGAACTGTTTATTTCTGGAACATTCCAGTTAATATTTTTGGACTGAGGTTGATCATGGGTAACTGAAACTGTGGAAAGTGAAAGGACTACTCTACCTTTACTTAAAATTTTTCTATAGTGAATGTTGACTACTTATGTAATTAAAATGACAACCTCAGGAAGGCTACACTTGACCTTCAAGACACTATAAACTCCTAGGAGCCGAGGGAAGTCAAATGGTCTTGGGGGACTACTTGGTGGTAGTCTTCCTCTCACCTTGTAACTTTGAAAGATGAGGTGCTGTCTTCCCAACCCAGCAGTTTCCTGGGGATAAGTCAGTGTCCTGATTATAAATGATCAGGTCTCTGGAGCAATAGCATGAGAATCTCCTGTGGCATCAGTGAACGGTGCAGATTCCTGGACTCTCTGGGGGTAAGGTCTGGGAATTTGCATTTTTGTAAGCTCTCCTGATGCATGAGAACTACTTCTCTGGGTAATTAGTCCCAGTTCTCCCACTTAAAAGCTGTGTGGTATTGGGCAAGTGATTTTTTAAAAAAACATTTATTTATTTATTTATTTGGCTGCGCCGGGTCTTAGTTGCAGCACACGGGATCATCTTTGCAGCGTGTGGGATCTAGTTCCCTGACCAGGGATTGAACCCTCCCCGCCCCCTCCCCCGGCATTGGGAGTGCAGAGTCTTAACCACTGTGCCACCAGGGAAGTCCCTAGAGTGTAGTTTTAAAATCCAGGGACTTCCCTGGTGGTCCAGTGGGTAAGACTCTGTGCTCCCAGTGCAGGGGGCCTGGGTTCAATCCTGGTCGGGGAACTAGATCCCACATGCATGCTGCAACTAAGAAGTCCGCATGCCGCAACTAAAGATCCTGTGTGCCGCAACTAAGACCCGGCACAGGCTAAATAAATAAATAAATAAATAAATAAATAAATAATCCAGAGTCCTGAATCCCTAGGGGTTTTTTTAAAAAAATAAATGAATGCCTTATTACAGAGTGTTGCTATATTTCTTCTTTTTTTTTAAATAAATAAATTTATTTATTTATTTATTTATTTTTGGCTGTGTTGGGTCTTCGTTGCTGGGCGCGGGCTTTCTCTAGTTGCGGTGAGCGGGGGCTACTCTTCATTGCGGTGCACAGGCTTCTCATTGTCGTGGCTTCTCTTGTTGCGGAGCACGGGCTCTAGGCACACAGGCTTCAGTAGTTGTGGCACGCGGGCTCAGTAGTTGTGGCTCACAGGCTCTAGAGCACAGGCTCAGTAGCTGTGGCACACGGGCTTTGTTGCTCCACAGCATGTGGGAGCTTCCCGGACCAGGGCTCGAACCCGTGTCCCCTGCATTGGCAGGCAGATTCTTAACCACTGTGCCACCAGGGAAGCCCTCCCTAGGGATTTTTATTCATGGGGCTGAGTCGGGGAAATGTTTCCCAGTGGGGTCCGTGAGGCTGGGGGTCCATGGAGAAATCACCACTCTCAAAAACAGTGGAAAGGAAGAGGCCTTCCTTGACTGTCAGTCTAAAGGCATACCCCCCACCCCCATCATTACCACTTTTACTTTTTTTCCTTTACTACTGGACACAGGGCCTAAGGTCACATTGATAACTAAGGACTTGAAGCATCATCATGGCCCCCTTGTGAAGAATAGGGGCATAGACAGAGAGTCAGCCAACCCAACCACAGGTACTTAGACTAAGGAGCAGAAATGCCTTTAAAAAGCTATTTCCTAAATGAGAGTGTTACAGGACAGGCTGATGTCCTTATATAACATTCCTAGCTTCAGAGGAGAGGGGCCCTAGCCACACTGTCCCTGTCACCTTTCATTATCTAGAGTGCTTGCTCACTCCAAGGCTCATCAGTCTGAAGCTGGATACAGAACATACTTTTATTTTCAGTTCTTTGAAAAGTATTTGTAAGAAGCCATCTCTTCTGAGGCAGCTGAACCATCCAAATCACTGCCCCTTTTAGAGGAATATTAGTACTCATTTTCCAGATGTAAAATGAGCATCACTCTTATTTTGAAGAGCCCTTCCAGCATGTTCCTGTCTGTCAAGCCCCAGGGCCAAGTGTCCAACTTGAGGGATACTGACGGAGGGAAGTGGGAAAACCAGGACCCCGGATGAATGGCTAAAGGAGCTGGGGCACTTTAATCTGGGAACTTGAGCAAGAAGGCTGCATCTCCAAATTCCTAAAGGAGAGTGACCTGTGGGAGAGATTCAATATCCTCCATCCAGGGTACTGGGGAGAAATCAGAAAGAAGCCGATTTGGTTCAATGGAGGAAACTTCTAGTGCTTAGCCCAAACCATGTTAGATAGCTGGATGCCAGTAGGCAGTGAACTGCCTATCACTAGTTTATATAAGAGAGGGACAGACCTCAGGGTGACCTTAAAACAAGACAGACTTGAATTCATATCCTAGTTCCACTTAGTACTGGCTGTGTAAGTTCAGGCAAGTAACTTAACAAATCCCCAGTTTCTTTACCTATGAGAAGAGTATCTCATTTTTTAAAAAAATTTATTTTTATTTTTGGCTGCATTGGGTCTTCGTTGCTGCACGTGGGCTTTCTCTAATTGCGGCGAGCTGGGGCTACTCTTAATTGCGGTGCACAGGCTTCTCATTGTGGTGGCTTCTCTCGTTGCAGAGCATGGGCTCTGGGCGCGCGGGCTTCAGTAGTTGTGGCACGCGGGCTCAGTAGTTGTGGCGCATGGGCTTAGTTGCTCTCCGGCCATGTGGGATCTTCCTGGACCAGGGCTCGAACCTGTGTCCCCTGCATTGGCAGGTGGATTCTTAAACCCTGTGCCACCAGGGAAGCCCTCTCATTTTTTTTTTTTGGTGAATGTTTGTGTGTACAAAAGCTAAGAGATAATGTTTGGGCTGTAATTACAATGTACAGTCATTTCAACAGAAATGCTACCACAGGTAGCTTAAGCAAAAAGGGGAATTGACTAGCTTACATAAGAGGGAAGTCCAGAGACGGTACTGGTTTCAGACATGTCTACAGTATCCATGTATCATCATCTCTGCTTCTTCCTGTGCTGGCTTCATACTGTAGTCATGTTCCTTCCTCATTAGGAGGGGGGGGGGGACAAAGTTACCAGCTCACTAAGTTCCCTTACCACTTAGCAACCCCAAAGCTTGACTGCTGACGCAAGGGAAGACTGGTCCAGCTTGGGATACATATGCCCCCTGCACGCTGTGATGAAGAGGATGTGGAATACTCGTGAGGCCCAGGAAATAGGGACGCAGAGTACACAACACTTACAGGCAGCTACTAGAGGGAGGGTGAAAGAGGTAAGGCAGAGTAAGAACTCAGTAATTGTCCTGTCTCCAGGCTGGGCCCAGGGTCATAGTGGATCAATCCTTCTGCTTTGAAAAACAAAACCAAAACCAAAAAACAAACTTTATTCGACAAAAGACAAAAACCAAAGTTATTTACAGTAGTTTTTTGCTCAAATAATCCAACGGGATAACTGTGCTTCCAGGGTTACCTCAGAACCAAACCAAGCAGAGGCTGCCCTGCCCCCAGCCTCCCCGTCTTGTACAAGGGGGGAGTGCCAACCAGAATTCAGCAGCATGGCTCCCTGACCCCTCACCACCCTCCACTGCTCAGTGCACTGTGGGAGGGAAAGTCCCACCCCAGCCCAACGCGCTTCCACAGTCCCCTGCTGCAAGTGTCCTGCAACAGTGACACCAGACCTGGGCTCAGAGACACGGGTGGGGTGCAAGAGGCCGGGCAAGCAGCAGCTTCAACTGATCTTGAAGCTGCCGTGTTCATTCTTCCCCAGCTGGGCCTCAGGAGGGTGAGGGTCCCTGATCCCCCCCGGGGCATGGCAGGAGAGGGCACAGAGAGGGGAGGAGGCAGAAGAGAGAGCCTAGAAAACCTGCCCACTAACAGAGAGCAAAGCCCCCTCTCTTAAATAACCAATCCCCACTCCCACAGCAATGGGTGGGCCAAGCCACTCAGAAGTTGGGGAGCCTCCCTGAAGTCTTCAGGGATCATCCCGGAAAGGACAGAACACATGTTGCTGCCTTTCTCCCAGCCAAGCCCACCCAAGTCAGCCAATACCCACGAACTCTCCCCCTGTGCCCAACATGGCAACTTCAGGAAACTACAGGCTGAGGATCCTGACCTGTCTTTTGGCCCAGTAACAATGTTATTCAGAACAAAAATATTTCAGCTAATAACCTAGGATTAGTGTTTCTTAGGATATACTAGAAAGGTGGGGTATATTGCTGTTGAATTCTATCAGCAATGAAACAGCAGAAAAAAAAAAAAGCGGGGCGGGAGGAGAATAAGACTAACTGTGTGATCCGTTTCACTGTGAAGTTCAGGGCAGGGGCTTCTGCAACTCCAATTTAAAGAGAGGTGCAACAGAAAGACACTCACAGCGAACAGGCTTCGTGACCGATTCCCAGCCCCAGCCTCCTCCCGGGGCAGTTCCACAGGCAGCTGGGGGCACTATTCCATGTTTCCTCCAGGCACAGTTTCCGGCCACCATCAAAGCTGCCCGTCTGGATCAGCTAAAAGGCCTTCCTGACCACTAGATGGCTCACTTCTCTCCAAGTAGGAGCAACAGGGAGCTTCTGACATCCTGGCCCCACTAAGCCAAGTTCCTAGAAGGAATTCAGAACTCAGGCTTCGGGGTGAAGCTTTCAAAGATAAAGAAGGGGAAAACATGAAAGAGAAAAAAACACCACCCCACTGCTCAGCCTAGCTTACCTCCCCCTCCCCTCCCCCACAATACAGTAAAAACAACCACCAACCAACCAGAAAAACACCTCTATCATCCTTCTCTGCTCTGCACCTAGAAGGTTTGGTCAGATTTCTGTTGGACCCTCTCTCTGGCTGTGGCTTTATCCCCTTCTCCCTTCTGTGCATGATGCAGAAAAGCCAAAGCCCATAAAAGTTTTTTCTGCCTTTTTTTTTTTTTTTTTTTTTTTTTTGGTAAACCAAACCAACAATAAAACAACCATTTGGAATTTTGCAGAGATTTAGCTGGTCCCCCAAATGAAAATACTCCTTCCTTGTAAAACAGTCACCAGTTGCAGTGGTGGATTATTCTCAGTTCATCAGACTCCATCAAGCAATGCACTCTCATTCCCCACACCTGGGCTAACTACTCCTGTTAATGCAAACCCACAGCAAAGAGGGAAAAATAAACACAAAGTTTAGCAAAAACCTAAACATTCAACCGGAGTCGGTTCTGTTACATCTGCTGGGCTCCTCTTTTCTTCTGTTCACACTTATGAACCTGGAATGTCCACACTTAACAAAAAGAGGCCCTGTCAGGGGCAACTGGGACCCAGCACAGGTGTGAGTGAACTTGGCAGGTTTCCTGTGCCCAGCCCAGGAAAGCAGGTGGGAACAAAGGGGCCCCGGGGATTCTCTGCAGCAGCAGCACCATGCCTGTCTCCAGTCTCTTGGTCTCATCACTGAGGAGGCCTGGAGAAACGGCAGAGTCAGCAGAGGAGAGGTCCCATCACAGTGCAGTGACACCAGCGGGCGTCTTCCTGCTGAAGACCTCTGGACAGAGGAGATGATCCCGATGTTTGGCAGTGATCCAAAGAAAACCCTCTGTAGGAAGGGGAACCAAAACGGAAACCCAGGACAGCTGGCTCGAGCCTCGAGCACCCCTGTTGGCAGATGCCTACTTGGGGTTTTCAGAGACGAAAGAAATGGGAGTGCGCAGCAATGGGGGTGACGGGTCCTGCTGCTTCTGGAGCTCCATCTCAGCTGCCCTCTGGAGCGCCACCTCCACCAGCAGCTGGAAGCTGCTGAAGTCCTCCTTGTCCTGCTCCGGGGGTGTGGGCGGTGGTGTGTTGAAGAGTCCACCCGTGGGGCTTCCAGCTTCAGCCCTGGTCAGCAGGGTGAGTGTGCTACCAGGGGTCACCAGGGGCTTGGGGGGCTCCAGCTCGCCTTGTGGGAAGGTGGCTGCCGGCTTGTCTCCCTGGCCTGAGTGGAGCGGCATGGAGCACACGGACAAGGAGAGCACATTGGTGGGGGCCGGCACAGACACAGCCAGCACCGAGGGGCTGCCGCCTCGGGGGAGGGCCACATCGGAGGCCTTGCCCCCGCGGCGGGAAATGGTGTACTGGTTGGGGTCTTTGCCGTCCTTCCGAAGCATGTCTGGGAGAAGCCGCCGCCGGGCGTTGATGAACCAGTTACAAATCTGGAATGAGAATGAGTGTGAGAGACTGTGATCAGTTTCCTCTCTCAGAACCGGCTGCAAAGCACCTGCGTTCCTGGCCCCAGAAACACAGCAGCAAACAATTCAGGCACAATCGCAGCCCTCAGAGAGATTTATGTTGGGCAGAGAGAGTTAAAGAAGAAATCATGTAAATGAAAATAAACTGCAACTGTGATCCAGCCAATGAAGGGAAGGTACGTCGGTGCTGTTGGACACAGTAATGGGAAGACCCAATCCAGTCTTCGTGGACTCGGGGTAGTATTCTCTGAGGAAACGGCTCGCAAATTGAGATCTGAAGGGTAAGCAGTAGGTTAGGTGGGAGGCCAGAGGGGAGAAGAGCATTCGATTGAGAAGGATCAACACCTGAAAAGTGCCTATGAGGAGCTCAGAGAAGGAAGTCCTGTCTGGATGGAGCTCAGAGTGGTAACTAGAGGTTACCTCTCATAGTGGGGATTTGGTTCTTTACTCTAAGGACAATGGGGAGCCGCAGGAGGGTTTTAGGCAAAGGATGCTAAAAATGCTATGTGGAGAACCGAGTGGAAGCAGAGTGCAAGGTTAGTAGTTCAAGTTAGGTTAAGGGAGATGATGAGAAGATGACAAACGTTTGATCTGTCTGGGAGACTGGAAATGACAGGACCTGGTGCCCAGTTGGATATGGGTGTGTGAGAGGAGAGGGGATGGGGCCAAGGGTCATTCACTCCTAAGATTCTAGAATAGAGTCTTGCTGTATGCCAGGGAAAGAGCCACAAAGACACTAAGGGACTCTCAGGTAGAAGAAAAGTTATTGTTTCCAAGCAAAACCAAGGTCAGTGGTTGAATGTGCATTCAACCAACATCCTTAAATCCTTTTTTCCTACATGCTGCTGAGAAAGCTACCATTAACCGTGACCCCATTCCTGTCCAGCTGATTGTCCAATCCTCTTGGGCCTATGCCTGAGGCATGACATTTCTTACTGCTAAGTGGTCTGCTGCAAAACCAAGGCATATCTAGCACCCATCCTATATTTGTCTGGACCCTTTATAGTAGCCTCCAGATTCACAGCTCTCCAATCCAGCCTCGTCACTGGTTGTCACTCATTTTCTAAAATGCAGTACTGTTATTCCTGTTCTAGAAAACTGCCATTTGTCTCCTACTGCCTATAGGAACAACTCCAGACTCTTGGGCCTGGGTGTTAAAAGCCTCCCCTGTTCATAGCCTATCTTTCCAGCCCTTGTATTCTCCTTTAAAAAAAAAAAAAAATTTATTTATTTTTGGCTGCGTTGGGTCTTCGTTGCTGTGCGTGGGCTTTTCATTGCAGTGGCTTCTCATTGCGGAACATGGGCACTAGGCGCGTGGGCTTCAGTACTTGTGGCACGTGGGCTCAGTAGTTGTGGCTTATGTGCTCTAAAGCGCAGGCTCAGTAGTTGCGGAGCACGGGCTTAGTTGCTCCGCAGCATGTGGGATCTTCCCGGACCAGGGCTTGAACCCATGTCGCCCTGCACTGGCAGGCGGATTCTTAACCACTGTGCCACCAGGGAAGTCCCTATATTCTTCTTCATGTGAAATTGCTCACCAGCCCTCATTGAGGCCCTGTGCTTTAAAAAAAAAAAACAAAACAAAAACTCCATGCCTTTTGCACATCACATTCCCTCCTTCTGGAACACCCTCTTCTCTACGTGGAGAATGCCTACCATTCTAAGTCTTGGCTGATCTAAGATATTAGAGATTGGGCTGAGGCAGAGGAAATGGTTTCAAAACACATCTCTCCTCACCTACAGCTGCTGTAGGGCCTGGCAGTTTCTTTTCATACTTGAATGAATGACACCATGAGGGTAGATAACTGTTCAGGCAGAGTGTGAATAGTTTCTGCACACCCCAGAGGAGATGGCACCTAATCACGGCATCATTATTGATCAGCTAAAAGATCAGCCGCTTACACCCTCTTTCCTTTCATTTACTCCTAACAGCCTGGAGATGTGACAAGACCAATCCTTTAACAAGCTCACCTGGGCATTATTTAAAAAGTTATGGATTAGACTAGAGAACAGTTTCTTAGCTGCATGGCTGGTGTAAGCTCATAAATACAAAACCCGTTCTTCCCTAAATAGGCAAATACAACCCCTTATCATTTTTTCCATGTCTTTCTCCCTCTTGCCCTCCACTGGAGGAGCTGCCACAGGCGGAAAGTTGCCTAATCACTTTCTTGCTAACACAAAAGTAGCTGGAGAGAAGAAACAGAAACTGTGGGAGTGTGTTGGTGATGAGGCCTGGCTGTGGCATGGCATGCCTCCACACATCTCGGCATCTTTCTGGGAGCCTTTCTTGAGACGCATTTACCAATGGCTGCCGTTTACTAAGCACTGTACATCTACGCAATTTTCTTCCAACAGTTTTATCAGCCCTATGAGTTTGATCAGCTCCCATTTTACTGATGAACATATATAAAGCTGAGCCTGGAGAAGTCAGGCAGGATTCTACCTCTAGCCAAGGATCCCCAAGCCTGGACCTTTGGATCTGGAGGAACGAGAACCCCTACTCTCTGAATCTTTCTCTCAGGCTATCACAGGACCCCAGAGCCCAGCTTATTTTACTCACTGGAATGGTCAAGTTAGAACTTCTCACCTTCCTGTTGCTCTCCCTTTCAAGGCTTTGTGCTAACTCAAATAATATTTATTGATGCTTGCTATGTGCCAGGCCAGTTCTCGGTGCTGGGGATGCGTCTGTGAATTAGACAGATACGCACTCTGCCTTGTGGAGCTTATGGTCCATCTAGTTGTGGAGACTGGCAATAAACGAACATCACTATAGCAACAGGAAGTGCCAGGAAGGAAACAGACAGGAATAAAAAGGTAGTATATAAAGATAAGAGAGACCTCCGTAGATAAGGGGTCTGGGAAGGCTGAGACCTAACAGATAAGAAAGAGCCAGCCACACAGAAAGCTGAGGGAAGAGTGTTCTAGACAGAGGGAACAGCAAATGTCAAGGTCCTGAGGCAGGAAAGGGTTTGGTTTAAGGAACAGACAGAAGCAGGCCGGGCTGATCCCACGAGGCCAGAACACCACGGTTAACCACCAAAGGGGCCTGAACAGCGGCCTAAGCTAGTTTTCACACTGTACGTCCTTCTCCTGGTCCTGTCTTTTCTCTCCTCTTAGTTCATCAACAGAAACTTACAGAGCATGTAGCAGCTGCTGTAGGGGAAGAAATGACAGGAACCCCTCCCCCACACCTCTCCTGTGCTGAGATGCCAGGAACTGTGTGGGCTGCGGCAATGCCTAACATTCCTCTAATGGGTGACTGGATCAAAGGCCCCACTCTCCTCAGGGCTCCCATACCAGTTTCTACCCCTGCCTATCACCTTCCTTAGCTGACACCTGGGCAAGGCCTTGAGTACCACTACTCAGCCAAACGGATGGCCACCTATGACAAGAGCGGGCGCCTGGAGTTGGCATGGCTCCTTGCCCAGCAGCCTGCGGCTGTACCTGTTCCACAGGTGACCCAAGGATAGCACCAGGCTCTAGGTCCTGTCAGGCTGGGAAAGCTCATGGGCAGGGCAGAGCCAGAGCCTTCCTGTGGCTTCTCTCCCTTTCCATTCCAGCCTGGAAGGACCCTGCCTCTGGGGTTCTCATTTACCCCGCTTTACCTCTCTGGTCCTCTCAGTACAACTGAGTGTGTGTGCGTGCGCGCGCGCACACACACACACACACACACACACACACACACACACACACACACGACAGCAGGCATCAGCTGACACTTTTTGAGCTGCTCACTCCAATCTTGGCTGGAGTTGCAGGGGAGCCCCAAGGGAGAAGTAAGACTGAACAGCTGAGTGGACGAAGGAACTAAGGATCTTTGACACAAGGTATCACGCCAACCATCTCACTTGCATTATGTTTAATCTGCATGAAAGCCTGGACGGTAGTAAGCAGTGTCCCCAAAGTACTACAGAGAGACCTGGAACTCAGAGATGAGAGAACCTGCCCAAAGTCACACAGCCTCCGAGTGCAGAGCTGGGATTCAAACTCAGGTCTCCTGCTGCTGTTCTCATTCTGGTCTGCTGTCTTACCAACAGAGGAACAAAATGGATAGCTGCAAGGCATCACCATAATCCTAAAAGCAGACTCTTGCTGAACACAAAACATATCAGGTGCTGTTCTGAACATTTCCCATCTAACTAACTCATTTAATCTTCAACAGCCTATGAGACAGGTTCTGTGATGATCTCCATTTTATTTGAACCACTGAAGAAACAGAGGCCCTGATCAGAGAGATTCAGTAACTTGCTCAAGGTCACAAGGGCAAAGGCTAGGATGTGATCCAGACAGCCTGATTCCAGGCAACTACCACTGTCAGGTGAAGATAAAAGACGGAGGAGAGGGCTTCCCTGGTGGCGCAGTGGTTAAGAATCTGTCTGCCAATGCAGGGGACACAGGTTCAAGCCCTGGTCCGGGAAGATCCCACATGCTGCGGAGCAACTAAGCCCGTGTGCCACAACTACTGAGCCTGCACTCTAGAGCCTGCGAGCCACAACTACTGAAGCCTGCTTGCCTAGAGCCCGTGCTCTGCAACAAGAGAAGCCATTGCAGTGAGAAGCCCGTGCACGGCAACGAAGAGTAGCCCCTGCTCTCCGCCAGTAGAGAAAGCCCGCACGCAGCAACGGAGACCCAACGCAGCCAAAAATAAATATAAATAAAATAAATTAAAAAAAAAAAAAAAAAAAAAGACGGAGGAGAGTCAGCCTGAGGCCTTTTCTCCTTGCTCAGATGCTTTCGTCTCTCCATCCTGCAGCTGCCTCCTTGGCTACCTGCGCTACAGGAGACCACTACACCTCTCCAGCTCAGCCCAGGATGCAGGGGAAACGTGACCTGGGTCAAGAGGAGTAGGGACCAGTGCTTTTGTTGAGAGCAGTCTTGGGGAGGGGAGCCTGGCATTTACTAGCAGATGCGTGGGCACTTAGCCTCTAGCTGCACCTCCCATTTTGGCTTCTAATTCTGAGAACAGCAGAAAAACACCCCCCCCATGTGCTCACCCTGGTCCACAGAAAACTTAGCAGCCTACTTACTGTCTGTTTTGTCTTCTCATCCGATAGAAATGCACAGCTGAGGGCAGCCGGGCAAGGGCACAAGGCCCGAGTGCACCACCAGTGCCAGCTGTGATAATGGGCTCTGCGGATTTTCTGTAGCCCCTTCCAGCAGCCTGACCCACGCCTAAGTCAGGAAAAAAGCATGTGACTTGCCCCAATTCAAGGTCCTTGGGGAGGGGGTAGGAGAATGCCAAGGTGAATTCTGTGATTGATACGGCAAAACACAGGCTGGGTGCCTGAAAGCCTGTCTCTACCATAAAACAGGGCCCTATCTGAAAGCCTGCTGCCCTGTCAGTATTTTCTTTTTTTTAAATCAGTGGCTGAGATGAAGGACACGGGAGGAATCACTGTGGCAAATGGGAGTGGGAGGGGCACTAGGGAGCAGATAAAGGCCACGAGGACCAGAGCAGGGCTTTTGAAGGCGACACAAGTGCTTTAATTGTAATGTCTTTTCAACTGTGAAAGACAGAAGCAAAAGAGGGGAGAGAGTGAGGGCATGGAGAGACCTTTCCCAAACATCACGGTCCCTCAATCTGTGTTGTGACCACCTGTATGCAGGTGCTCCTAAAGGCTGCTGGCTGTATTAGAATAACCTTGAGGGTGATTTTAAAAAACTGCTACTTCTCATCTGCTTTATAGATGGGGGGCAGGGGAGAGGGGTGGGTGGAATCAGGAATGTGTTTTTAAACAAGCTCCCCAGAGTCCTGCCACCCAAACTTAGGAACCAATGGTTTAACCCACTGGTTTAACTTGTCCTTGTGGGCCAAACCCTTTACTTAAGCAAAAAAGCTTACACAAAAGCTCAAAAAATATACAAATGAAAGGCCTTAAGGTGGGGAGACAGTGGTTACCAGGAGGAAGAACCGGGAGGCAGCTATCTTTGGAGCCAGAGTAAGGAGAGCAGCTTCGAGAGATAAAAGTTCACTGAGGGCAGGGCCAAGCCACCCCCTCACCACACAGCAGGCCACTACAGCTTCTGCACCAGGCTCCTTTCTTGCCCAGTACAAGTACCAGAGGGACTGCTGCCCCTCACCTCCCCAGTCCTTCAAGTCTGTCAGGATTCCATTCATATACAGCTTCCGGAGAAGCCTTGCCTACCAGGGCAGCTCAGCTGACACACACGGGTAATTAAGTACCCTGAATTCTCAGTCCTTTCAATGTCTTCCCTCCCCCAGGGGGGACAGTGCCGGTTCTACTGTTGTGTTCCCAGCACACAGCACTGGGTCTGGCACAGAGCACACCCCCAATCAATATTACACAGAGAAGGAATGGGCATGAACCCTCCCCGCCACGCTTACCTCCCCTGCCCAACTGGCAGCCCCTTAGAACAGAAACCACAGCAATAAAGTGGGCTTACAGGGTGTCACTGGGACCTGTGAAAATCCTTCACAAATGACTTTTTGGTTTTACCCTCCCAACTGCCTCGCCCAGGGCAAGTACCAGCTAACCAGTTAGTTAAATAACTCATTGACTTGCTAATGAGATTGCTCCTGGGCCGGTTAAAGGAGACAATCAAAAGGGAGGTCCCCAGGGAGAGAGAAAACAAACTTGGCAAAATGTTGATGCTTGCTGGAGCCAGGTGATTGGTGCCAGGGGTGCGTTATAATATTCTCTTACTTTTGCGGTTATCTGCAAACGTTCCTAATAAACAATGGAAATTTTAAAAATTAAATACAGGAAAAAGAGATGCCTCCAGGGACTGACTTAAACCAGCTTTTCCAGATTGAGGAGCCACTACGTTTCCTTTATTTCTGAGGTCCTGCCTATTGACATTTCCAACACTTCTTTTTTTTTTAATTTTGGGCCCGCCGCGCGGCTTGCGGGATCTTAGTTCCACGACCAGGGATTGAACCCAGGGCCCTCGGCGGTGAAAGCTCAGGGTCCTAACCACTGGACCACCAGGGAATTCCCTCTAGCACTTTTACCTTCATTTTGTCACTTCAACAATTATTTACTGAGCACCTACCAGATACCTGGCATTGAGCTAACACTGAGGATGTAGTGATAAATAAGTCTAGGCCTCTGGAGTTTAGTGTGTTCTAAAAAGCCATCAGTCAAGTCCAAATGCTGACCCAGTCCCGGTGCTGTGGGAACACAGAGCTCCTCTAGGAGTCAGAAGTCTCCCTAGTCAGGGGTGGGAGCAAAGTGGTGTGGGGTATCTATCAGTGTGGCAGGAATATGGGGGGCCAGGGATGAGGCCCGCTACACAGATTGGGAAAGATGATGTCGTCAATAGGTTGGCAGGAGCCACTGAAGGGTTTTAAGTAGGGGAGTGACACATGATCAGACGATGATAGGTTGGACTAGGGTAGGAAAGAAGCTATATTCCGGAAATATTTAAGGGGTAAACGTGTAGGAATTGGTGAGACCAAAGGAGCTGAGAAAGGGCTATCAAGGGGAACCCCTTAGAAAGGGAAGGACCCAGCTTGGAGAAGTTACCTGTTATCAGTCAGGAAATCTGGGGTGCCTGTGAGACCTTCAAGCACGGATGTATGGCTGGCGCTGCTTGGGACTCATGGTACAGTTTCCATCAAGGAGTACTAGATGGTCCCCACTGCTCCTTTTTTTTTTGGCCACACTGCGTAGCAGGTGGGATCTTAGTTCCCTGACCAGACCAGGGATCAAACCCATGCGGAGTCTTAACCACTGGACCACCAGGGAAGTCCCCCCACTGCTCCTTAACTCTCAGCATGCCTCTAGAACAGGGTGGCCACCCGTGGAACCCCTCCCACCAGGGGATGCCAGGATCCAGCTGGCCCTTCCTCAGAAGTCTCCAGCAGCTAATCCTGAAATGGATTAGCTGTAGCCCCAGACCTACATTTCTGTAAGTGGGATCTGGGGATATGCCGTCCTAGGGGCCCACTAGCTCCCCACAAGAATGTTTTGGTTTTGTGTTTCCAATTTGATCACAAGTAGGAGTGCCGTGGCCTCTGGCAACCCAGGTTTGCTCAACTCCGGAGCCAGTGCCTCTGTCATATTACACATCGTAGTGCAGTCAACAAAACACCATCCACCGTTTGTTATTAATGCAGTTAGATGGAATCTCATTCGTTTTACATCTATTTACTTTGGAAAACTGTTTGGTTATTTCACAGTTGTGTATAAGAACAAAAGCAAGAGGTTTTTTTACCCAGTTTTATGTTTGTACATGCTTAAGTGACGTGATAAAAATTATTCAAGTCTACATTGTGAGGGAAGCAAGTCCGTGAAAAAGATTTTCTTTAAGAGGAGTCAGTACATTATTCAGACTTGAGAAACAGTGTCCCTGATAAAAGGCAATTTCAATACAGTGTGGAAGTGGTTTGGTCGCACAGGTAAGAGGCACACTGGAATATACAGCTGGGGGAATCAGAGAATGCTTTCATGAGAAAATGCTTAAACAGAGTGAGCCAGGCTCAGAGAGGTCAAGAAACCAAGGGAGAAGACCCGGAGGCCTGGGGGTTCAGGGGCCCCAGAGACAGGAAGAACTAGGCTGCAGGCAGGAAGACTAACAAAGAGGCTATCTAGGTAATCCTGGCTCTTAGGCACCAAGACTTTGGCCTGTGCTCTTCTGCATCCTGTGAGTTCAAGTCCACCTCTTCTGGGAGGCCTTCTGAGGCTCCAGGCCTGCTCAGAAGCCCTGCCCTGAGTCTCTGCTGCCATCTGCCCCAGCGGTCATCACTTTTTGCAAACATCAGTGGCCAGGTCTTCCCCTGCTTTCCCATCCCAGACTAGACACTCCCTAGGGTAGGAATGTGTCTGGATCCTCTCTGGGATCCCAACCCTGCCCCGCATAGAGCTGGGCATAGTGCAGCACTTGTCGGTAAACTTGTGAGGTTCTAGGAACTGCTAGGCGAGACCTATGACCTAGGAGAGATGAGGATGAAAGGGAGAGAAGAAGTGCCCACCCTGTGCCAAACACCTCACAGTGGGCCTTGAATTCTTCTCAGTCCCGCCCCCCAACCCTTACCCTTACGTGCTAGGAAAGTGCTACTATCAGCCCCCTTTTTCAGGTGAGGAAACACGAAGCTCAGAGAGGAGGCAGTGACTTGGCCAAAGTCCAGGCTTTCTCTTGTGGAGAAGATGGGATCCGAGTCAGGGTCAGTAGCTCTAGAGCCTTTCTCACAGACAGACTCCGATCAGCCACTGCCCAGCGAGTATAAAGTCAGGTGACAGGATTTCTGAGGGCCGAATACTCACCATGAGGCTTCATGGAAGAGGGACGCAGCTGGAAGAGGTGGGGGGTTCGGAGTAGGGTAAGGGAAAGAGAGACGGCGCCAGGGATCGGAGTAGTGGGCCAGGAAAGAACAGAGGTGGAAGGGGAGGCAGCAGGGGGTGGGGTGGGAGGCGTGGGGCGCCAGTGGGGCAGAGGGTGGGCCTTTGCTAGGCTGGGGGCCTGTTCTGTGTCTCCCAGGCAGGTGAGCGCCCAACTGGAGGCAAGGCAGTGGTAGTCCTGGGGGTCTCACCTCAGCACCAGGAAAACAGAACAAAAACACCTGTAGGTCAGCAACTGGGGCAATTCAAAGGGGGTAATACCTCTCACTCTGACCAGAAGTGGATAACATGACCTTCTGAGCGTGTTCACATTCGTGGTTCACAGAGCACTTTCACATCCAGTTCTGAATCTATTCCTCCCAACGGTTCAGTCAGGCAGTCTAATCCCACTTTATAGATGGGAAATCAAGATGTGGTTTACAACTCCTGCGTGGCAGAGTGGGGTTTTGACCCCAGAACCTCTGACTTCTGCCCTTTCCTTAACCGTGATTCCAACTCATTTTTAACCACTCTGCAGATCACCAGCTGCCCCGTGAAACCAAACTGCCATCCAAGTACCAATCTGGGGCTAAAGGCCAAATCCCAGACACTCAATGCCTTCTCACCCTCTCCCAGTTCCAGTGTTAATGACACCTAGACATTAATAACAATTCCTTGCCTCTTCATAACTCTCCAAAATCTAAATCTAGCTGCAATGACTTCATGCAATTGTCTTCCCTTGAGGCAGAGAGGGTGGGTATTCTCATCTAACCTACGAAGAAACTGAGGCCCAGAGAGAGGAAGTGACCAGCCCAAGGCCACACAGTTGAGTCAGTGACAGGGCTGGGACAGGACCAGAATCCAGGTCTCCTGCTACCCTCTCCTTACCTGCAGCACCGACAGGTTGGTCTGTCCAGAAAGGCTCAGCTTCTCCTGCTCTGAGGGGTAGGCGTTGTAGCGGTGCAGGTACAGCCAGTCCCGCAGGATCTTCACCGACTCCTTGGGCAGGTTCCCTCTGCGCTTCCTCTTGCCTGCCAGGGAGAGGAGGCCTTCATCCTCACCCAGGTCACTGTCTGACATGGTGTCTAGGGGCTACGCTGGACCTCAGGCAAGCCTAAAACAGGTGACAAAGGGGAGGGGGACATTATTACCATGCGGTGCCTCTGACCCTTTTCCTAGTCTTCCAGCACATCATTACTAAAGCCTAGGACACCAGAAACGGGGTAATCGAAATTCAAAGTCTCAGGCCATACCAAAGCCTCGGCAAGGTAGAAGGAAGGGTCCAAAATGCCTCTATTTCATCAGGCCGGTAGATAACTACTGAAATAAATGGCAGATCATTAATAAGCAGAACCAGACTAGAAGTAATTACAGCTACCACTGAGGCCTGTTTCCCATGCTCTGTACTGAGCATTTCACACCTTTATTATCTCATTCAGTCCTCACAAATGCCCTTGTAAGGGAGACACTAATATCATCATCATTTTACAGATGAGAAAAACCAAGGCCCAGAGAGATTCAGAAAGTCACCCAAGATACTCTGGCTGTTAAACAGTTACCATGTGACCCAGTAATTTCACTCCTAAGGTAGCTAAGCTATGAAGAGAAATGAAAACCCACGTCCACACAAAACCTTGTACAAAAATGTTTATAGTAACATTATTCATAATAGTCAAAGGTGGAAGCAACCCAAGTGTCCTCCAGCAGATGAATGGTTAAACAAAATGTGGCCTATCCATAATACTGTAGAATATTATTCAGCCATAAAAAGGAAGTTCTGATCCATGCTACAATATGGATGAACCTTGCAACTATTATGCTAAGTGAAAGAAGCAAGTCACAAAAAACACATACTATATGATTCCGTTTTTATGAAATGTCCAGAATGGGCTGGAGGGGATAGAAGAGTGATAACTAAAGGGTATGAAGTTTCTTTTCTAGGTGATAAAAATGTTCTAAAATTGATTGTGGTGATGGTTGCATAATTGTGAATATACTAAAAAAAACACTGGTTTGCTTTAAAAGAGTAAGTTGTATGGTATGTGAATTATATCTCAATAAAGCTGTTATATAAAAAAAAAAAATCTCACCTCCAGGATATGGTATGGAAGTAGGGTTTAGACCCAGATAGCTTGCCCCGTCCTCCACCCCCATCCCATCTTGCTTCCAGGGTCTCCCAGGACCCAGTGAGGAGTCTGGAAACCCTATCAATCTCCACAGTCCTACAGCAATCCATGTAATATTTACTGTGTACCTACTGTGTATACCCTGCAGAGATGCTGAGTTATCCCGACTGGTTATCTCTCATTCTCCTTTGTCATCTAGCCCCTGGCCTGGTCCCAGAATCAGTGCCTCAAAAATCCAGATAAATAAGCAAGGCTGGGCTCTAGTTCCTCCAACTTGGCCGTGTGACCTTGGGCAAGCATCCTTCCCTCTCTGGGCTTGAGCCTCCTCTTCATCTGTTAATTGAAGGAAGGTGTTTCCCTAGACAATCCAACTCAGTTGCTTATCCCCCTGACAAACTTCTTGTTCGAACACGCAAAAGAGATAAACATTTTAAAACCAAAAGTTCCAGGACAAGCTGATGCCAGAATCTCAAGGCCCCTCCCTCCTCAGCCTTTTAACAGCTCCCTAGCAGGCTAGGCCAACAGACTCTGGCATCTCCCAGGTTTTGTTTCCTCGACTTGGGCCTGAGCCCAGATATCCGGGCTGGCTAGGCCAGGCTTTCGAGGGAAGGGTCTACCCTCCCAGCCGGGCCACCTGGAGGTGAGAAAGGCATTGGTTAGAGGTGCCACTCCTCAGAGAGCAGCAACTGCGGGCTGCTTTCTGAGGTCAGGTTTCTGAGGTTTAGCTGGTCAGGGCAGTTGGGATCTGAGCTCAGGCAGGGATGCAGCGCTGGCAGGCTGTGAGAAGTTTACTCAAGGTTATCTGTACAGATTCCACCCTGGCTGCCAGTCAAGTCCCAGTCTGCAGGGTTCCAGTGGGTGGCGTATGGAGGTGACCCCCTCAGTCTACACAGACCTCTCTACCGCAGTGTCCTGCACCCCAGCCATGATATTCACCGACAAATACAGCAGACACAGTTTACAAATCCCAATCCAGGAGGCTTCCCCCACACACACCCCACGCTCCCACCCAGCCTCACGCCAGGCAACTCTCTAAGAGCACTCAGATAACTGGCACCAACCCATCGCTCAGCCCCTGGAACCCCCAGGACTTTCACCGACAAATACAGCAGACACACAGTTTACAAATCCCACGTCTAGCACGAACAACTGGTACCACGCAACCAATTCCTGGATATACGCCCACCCACGATCTCTCAGACTGAGACAACTCCCGACGACATCATACTAAGGGTCAGTTCTTACCCTAACTGGCCTGTGGTAGCACCCTCTCGACATAACACCCAGGGCACCCTCCTACACACTCCACGACGCTGACCTGCAACCACTCCCCCGCCAACTTTCTGACAACTTCCCCAGCTCGGCCCGACACTCCCCCGGGCCGAGCACTCACGCTGCATTCCCAGCAGTTCACACAAAGCGCGCAGCCTCCCCCGCGGCCCAGACCCGAGTCGGAGCACATGGCTCTCGGGGCGGTGGGGAATCGGCCTGCGCTCGGGGCGCCTGCACCCCTCAGCCCCCCACCCCGCGTCAGACTCGGCGCTTCTGTTCCCCCGCGGGCCTGCAATCCGGGTGGGGCGGGGGCTCTGGAAGAAAGAAAACTCACGTGTCTGTCCCGGGGCAGGAAAAAGTTTGGTTCCCACCCCCTTCCCCCGCCGCTCGGCGCTCCTGACTCTTCGGGGCGCGGGGCTGGCCGAGCCTGCGCGCTCGGCTTTGTGCTCCGAACTCGGCCCGGAGGGGGAGGGGAGGGGGCTGGGCTCCCACCTCCGCACCGCCCCCCCCAATCCTGCGCCCAGACTCCATGTTGGCCGCCCCCTGCCCCGGAGACTGCGCGCTTCGCCCGCGGGAGGCTCGGCTCAGGCTCGGCCTGCCCGAGGGACCCGGCGCACACAAACTTTCTTCGGGTCGCCGGCCCCACGCGCCCCGCTTCCTTGGCCCGCCTGGGAGTGACAGATGCCTCCGAGACAGACTTTCCTTTGTTCCAAAGGAAAAGGGAACTCGCGCGGGCTCCCCGGCCCCCCCCAGCTCCGAGACCTTCCGGCTGCCCCCACCCGCAGCTGTCACTCTCGGGGGGCCCCTCCCCGGCTCGGCCGCGGCGGGGGGTAGGGGGGCTACCGGCGGTTAGCAACGTGCACTTTTGAAACCAAACAAACCCGCCCCCCGCGCGCTCACCCCGGCCCAGGGCAGGGGCGGCCCTCTACCGGGGTGGGCTCCTAGGGAGTTGGGTCCCCCAAAAGGGCCGCGAGCGAACTTTCTCCGGGGGGGTGGAACAGCCCCCCCCTACCGGTCCCAGTCAGCACACCGCAGTCGGGACTCAGAAACACACCCGAGGTCACCCATCCACAATCGCACGCGCTTAGACGACGCCCCCTCCCCCGCCCGACCGAGAAAAAGAAACTTTCCAAGTTGTCCGCGCGCCCCCCGCCCCCATCTGCCCCCCTCCTGCGCCCCGCACTGACTTTTCCCAGCAGCTTTTCCGTCCACGCGGCCTAGGGGTCGGTCCCGGGCGTCCCGGCAGGGGGCGGGAGGCGCCAGGGGAGCGCGCCGCGTACCTGCCGGGCCTGACACTCGGCCTGACAGCTCGCGGCTGGAAAGCACCTCGCGGCCTGACGTCAGATCCCCTCTCCTCCCCTCCGCGCTCTCCTCGCCCTCCCCCACCCGCCCGGAGGGAGAAAACAAACTTTGTGAGGAGCACGGCGAGCGACGCCCACCCCCCGCGGGGCGGGCCAGCGGCTGGGGGCTTCGCCCCGCCCACCGCGCCCGGAGGGGGCGGAGCCGGGAGGGCACCTTCTTCCTGCGCCCACCCCCACCCTCAGGAATGCCACATGGCCTCCGAAGAGGAGTGGTGGGAACCCGGATCGGGATAGTGCGCTTGGGGGCAGGAAGTGGCCCGTTCCTCCTTTCGGAGAGCATTTCCGGAGCGCCTACTGTGTGCTCCACGCAGGGGGTGGGGGTCGTTACCGAGAGGAGAAATAATGCAAATCCCGATGTTTGTTAGTCAAATCTCCGGAGAGGAAACTGAGGCCCAGTTAGTCCGGGGATTTACCCCCAGCTGGTAAGGACTGGGGTCTGAATGCGGCGCCTCTTCTGCTCTCCAAGGTCGCGTAGAGTCGGGTAGAAGTCTCTCTCGGACACAGCCCCAAAGCCCGTAGCCCCAGGGTCTGTCACACAAGGGGCAGCCAGAGGTAAAAATAGCCAATGTTTAAGGAGTGTTTATAACGCAGTGACCTTAAGCGTGTGTATCTCCCTCTGGTTATGGGGTAGGTCCTGTCATACGTCAGTCCCTGGTTTGCCCATGAGCTGTTCTTGACTTTGCTTCTTGTCACGCAGTCAGCCAGTGTCATTCAGCCCAGGTGGGTCCGATAGCGGGAGGCCGAGCGCTTATCTGATTGAGACGGGCTGTTGAAGGAGGCAGATGACCGTCTAAGAGCTCTCAGCGCTCCCTGGTTTCTTTTTCCTCTGCCCTCAACACCCAACTCCAGGACGTTTCCCTTGGTCTTCCCCAACCCTGCCAGCACTCTCTTCCCTGCTCTTTGCTCTCTGTTCCACGTACTGTAAAATACCTGCTGACCAACCTGTTGGCCTTCTGGGGAGACTTTGTGCCCCGCAGAGACTAGCACAGAGTCAGCCTAAAAATGGGTAAGGCCTTTTCTGGGTCTCTGGTTCCTCATCTGGTCCCAGATATGTAGGACCCTCGAGCTTGGAAGTCAGCAGCTTTGAAATGGTTTTTGGTCTTAATTGCCCTTTAGCTATGGAGAACTCAGAACAAAGATGTAGTTTGCTCCCCAGACCCTAAGCCAATCAGAATGCTGATTAAATGACTGTTAAGGTGCACCTGGACTCCCAGTTGAAGCCAGACTAACCTGCAAATGCTTAGAAGCTAGTTGGCCACATTGCTTTCCTCACAGCAGTAGCCAGAGTGTCAGTGCTGCAGCCCAGCGCTCTCCGTGTCACAGACGGGGAAACCAGAGCCCAGAGTGGAGGCCCCAAACAATTTCTTGGAGCGCTCTGTCCACAGCCTTATGAGAGAAAAAGGGAGGCTTGGGGAGTCTCACGTAAAAAAGGTAAAACCTCCGGGCCCTGCAGAAATAGAGACGCAGATGTAGAGAACAAAGGTATGGACACCGAGGGGGGAAAGTGGCAGGGGATGAATTGGGAGATTGGGATTGACATATATACACTAATATGTATAAAATGGATAACTAATGAGAACCTGCTGTATAAAAAATAAATAAAATTCAAAAAAAAATGTAAAAAAAAAAAGCCTCCGGACCCTGGTCCCTAGGATCACAGAACATGTGTGGGATGGGGGCCTACATAAGGGGGACCCTGGAAGGGAAAACGGGTGCAGCCAGGTGAGCCTGTTGATGCGACGGTTCCCAGCACTTGGTGTCAGTGCATGAGGGCCAGACTCTGCCCGTTTTGGAGAAGCCACAGGGGACCTGGGCTGCAGCCCAGAGACCTCCCGGCAAATTAAGCCGGCAGCAGCCCCCTAGGCCAGTGCTTCGCACGTCTTATGCTAGACGAGATGCATGGGGCAAATGGAGGAGAGCAGCTCTGTCCTCCTTTTAGCCCGCAGTGGAGTCACCTGAGAGCCGGTAACAAAGCAGATTCAGGAGCCCTTCCCCAGACTTCCTGGAGGGGGAGGGGGAGAGTTGGGAAATAGAGGGGAGGCTGGTAGTATGTCAAGATTGTGCATTGTAAACAAATTTGAGAATTACCGCGTGTTTCTCAACTGGTAAGTTATCAGAATTTAAAATATATGCATCCTTTAAAGCCAGTAAGTGTACCTCTAGGAATCTATATCGAGAAATAATTGCAGAACAAAGATGAATGCTTACACAAGATTGTTCTTTGCAGCACTATTTATTCTGGTGGAAAATTTCAAACAGCTACGTGCCCCTCAGCGGGAGCTGACTGCTTACAGGCACTCTGGGACCTCTGCACAGCGGGATGTTGTAATGGGGTAAGTCTGTGAGCACTAACCTAGGAGATGGCCAAGGAATATTTATTATGACACTTTGCAATGTCCTAGCAAGAAGGGGCTTTGCGTATACTTGGTGAGAACTTTCGTGGGAAAACTTTTTCCAACTGGGAAGTTATTTTTATTGTCATTTTTCTCTCATCCAGTTTTGCCCCCCCCTCGCTTTTTCACAGATGAAAAAACTGGGTCCCTGAGAGAAGAAGGGACTTGCCCCATGATCTGCCTGGGGTCCTGACTCCTGGCACAGATCTGGGGTGGGGGTGGAGGGGAAAGAGAGGTGGGCGTGGCATCAGAGCTCAGGCAAACCTGGTGGCCGCCGGGAGGCCATTTTAGGAAGAGTCCCAGGAACTCAAGATCCCTCAGGCCAGAAAGGGACTGGATAGGCTGCATAAGGCAATTTTGCCTCTGTACCTGAAAACCCAAATTAGAGGCCTCTGATGATGGGGCTGTCTCTTGATTGTGCCTGTTTCTAGTGAACTTGGTTATTGCATGCATAGGTTCAAATGAATGTTATGCAAATCTATTTTCATTGGGAAAAAAAAAGGCCAGCCATTACTCTTTTTACCTGGGGTTGATGGAAATGGGGAAAGAGACTGATATTCACTATATTCACTTGGCTTCCAACATGAGCCAAGGCGAGATCCGGTAGCACAAAGGAGATAGGGTTCTGGGGGGTAGAGGGGAAGAGTCCAGCAAAGGCCAGGGTCAGTCAGTAATTCAGGAAAAAGCTGGATTTGATCAGCTGGTAGGGCCTTGAAGGCTGAAGTGAAGAATTTGGATTTGGCAGTGTGGGTAGTAGGGAGCCCCTGCAGGGCTGCTGAGACAGTGGCTGAGGAGAGGTGGGAAGAGATTGGCGGTAGGGTGATCAGGTGAGGCAGCTCTGGGTAATTGAGACCAAACAGATGGAGACCTGTCTCTGAAGTCTAGGAGATTTGTAGCTCTCTTCTGTGAGGTTGTGCATTTTCATCTAATGTGGATTTCAGTTTATCAACATCTTACTTTAAAAGTCTTCTAGTATTTTTTTAAAAAATAAATTTGTTTATTTATTTATTTTTGGCTCTGTTGGGTCTTCGTTGCTGCGCACGGGCTTTTTGTAGTTGCGGTGAGCGGGGGCTACTCTTCGTTGTGGTGTGCAGGCTTCTCATTGTGGTGGCTTCTCTTGTTGCGGAGCAGGGGATCTAGGCATGCGGGCTTCAGTAGTTGTGGCATGCGGGCTCAGTAGTTGTGGCTGGCGGGCTCTAGAGCGCAGGCTCAGTAGTTGTGGCGCACGGGTTTAATTGCTCCGTGGCATGTGGGATCTTCCCCGACCAGGAATCTAACCCATGTCCCCCGCATTGGCAGGTGGATTCTTAACCACTGCGCCACCAGGGAAGTCCCTAGTATTTTGTTGATCAGCTACAATTTGCTTAGTTTTCTCCTAGTTGTCAGGTATGCACTCATTCATCTAATTTTTGAGTGCCCAGTGCTTGACAGGCTGTGTGCTTGAAGCTGGGGGATTTGGGCTACAGTGCCCGGTGGTGGAAAGGGAATGGGATTTGGGATTTGGAGCTACTAGCCAGGTGATGGAGGCAAGTCATCCAAACCCACTGAACCTCAGTTTTCTCATCTGTGGAAACATTTGGCTTTGGTGGGGGTCAGAGAAAATAAAGGCTGTGTAAAAACCGTTTGTGAATAGCATTCAGCATTTATAGAACAGCAGATACCATCATCAGGGTGTCTTAGCTCTGCTTCTAATAGCTGTGCGGCATTTGACAATCCGAGTTCCCGTTTCTTTCTCTTCATCTGAGAAATGACAGGGTTGAAAGATAGTCCTAAAGGTCTCTTCCTTCTTTGGCATTCTACCATCTAAGGCTTAAATGTTTTTGAAAGCAACGTATTGTATATATAAATGTCTGTTTGCCCACAGTTTAGGCAACACTGGGTTAAAGATTAAAACACTGGATTAAGATTAAAAAAATTTTTTTTTTTTCTTTAAGTTTTTGGCCGTACCCCACGGCATGTGGGATCTTAGTTCCCCAAACAGGGATTGAACCCACGCCTCCTGCATTGGAAGGCAGAGTCTTAACCACTGGACTGCCAGGGAAGTCCCAAAAAATCTTTTTAAATTTTATCTTTTCTGGGTTAAGTGGTGAGGAGTATTACCTAAAACTGTATCTGTCTGCATGGCTTTCTTAAATAGCTTTCTAGTTACACTTGATTATCTGATTTTCTTCCTGTGCAGTTTACATTTCAAATGGGCCCCAAGTTATAGCACTTTAACTTAGGGACGTCCGTGTGGCAGGGATGTGGCAGTGACCTGCAGGTAGAGTTACCACAGTCTCTTCTCTTGATGCCTTCTGGCTTCTAGACAGATTAATTAGTGGGTGTTGTGCTTTTAATTCGGGGATTGAAAAAGATCCCTTTCGATTTTTCTGATAGTCTGCTGTCCTACCTGTAAACCACTGGGTACTGGTACTTGCAATCACAGCCATAGAAATCAACTGTCAGAAATGGCTGTTGTGGGGCCTGGGAGATTTAATGACTGTATTTTTCTTCATTCTTTTTATTAGGATCCCAGGTGATAGGACAGTGGGGAATCAGATTCCGTTTGGCATGGTTTCATCTTTTTTATATGTGGGAACTTTTTTACCTCCTGGAGTACTTTTTATTATTTTTATTTTTAAAATTAATTTATTAATTTTTGGCTGCATTGGGTCTTCGTTGCTTCGTGCGGGTTCTCTCTAGCTGCAGAGAGCAGGGGCTACTCTTCGTTGTGGTGCGTGGGCTTCTCATTGCAGTGGCTTCTCTTGTTGCGGAGCGTGGGCTCCAGGCACACAGCCTTCAGTAGTTGTGGCTCATGGGCTCTAGAGCGCAGGCTCAGTAGTTGTGGCGCACGGGCATAGTTGCTCTGCGGCATGTGGGATCTTCCCGGACCAGGGATCGAACCCGTGTCCCCTGCATTGGCAGGCGGATTCTTAACCACTGCGCCACCAGGGAAGTCCCCTGGAGTACTTTTTAAATTACAAAAGGAAATACACTGTGTTAATTATGGCAAGTTAAACAATGCAAAAGCATATAAAGAAAAGTGAATAACCTCCCCCCCTCATTCGCACCTTTCAGCATTAGCAGTGATAACAGGTATGTATTCTTCCTCACCTTTCTCCATGTTCATGTAAACACATGCAAATATATACACACATCCTGAGAGGTGTTTTCTCTCTTCCCTCTTATTTACATTTTTTCCTAATTTTCAACAATTGCAAATAACATTTTCTACATAAAGATGTTTGCAATTCTGAGAATTTCCTGAAATAGATTCTCTGAAGTGGGATTACTGGGACAAAGAGTAAGAATGAATATTTGTAAGGCATGTTACCAAAGTGCTCTCCATGACAGCATTTGTAGTGTTTGAGTGCTTGTCTTACCCCGTCCTTAACCACATCAAGTGTTAGCAGTTTTATGTTAATCTTTGCTCATTTGATGGCTGAAGAATCGCCTTTGGTTCTTTTAATCTGCATTTCTTCTTATTATTGGTGAGATTGGATATCTTTTTTTTTTAATTTATTTATTTATTTTTGGCTACGTTGGGTCTTCGTTGCTGCGCGCAGGCTTCCTCTAGTTGTGGCTAGCGGGGGCTACTCCTTGTTGCGATGCACGGGCTTCTTATCGCGGAGGCTTCTCTTGTTGCGGAGCACGGGCTCTAGGCCTGCAGGCTTCAGTAGTTGTGGCACGCAGGCTCAGTAGTTGTGGCTCGCGAGCTCTAGAGTATAGGCTCAGTAGTTGTGGCGCATGGGCTTAGTTGCTCCATGGCATGTGGGATCTTCCCGGGCCAGGGCTCGAACCCGTGTTCCCTGCATTGGCAGGCGGATTCTTAACCACTGCGCCACCAGGCAAGTACCGAGATTGGGTATCTTAAAATTTCCTAATTATTGGACATTTGTCACCTGTGAATTATCTCCGCATCTTTTCAGGTCATTATGAGTTTTTTTTCTGACCTGCAAGTTCTTTTTAGTAGTAAGGATACTTAATCCTTGTTTGTCCTATTGGTTGCAGGTAGTTTTTTCTCCCAAGATTATTGTTTGCTTTTTTTCTAACTCTTTTCTAAGCTGTTTTTTCTTTGTTGTTTTTTTTTTTTAAACTTCTTACTTGGTCAAATGTCAGTCTTTGTGATATTGCCCATTGCTTTTAGGCTCAGAAAGAATATCAGTGATCCAAGGATGTTCACCTAGACTTTCTTGTTGATTTTGTTTCTTAAGGTTTAATTTTTAACACTTAACCCTTTGCTGCATCTGGAGTTTATTTTGATTTACAGTGTGAGGTAAGAATCCCAATACATTTTTTTTCTTAATGGCATACCATTTTTTATCATCTTTCCTATGTGCGATGCCACTTCTTCCAAGGCATTGAGTTATTACACTATTTTTCATGGTATATCCCAAGGAGGGGGTATCTTGAGACTACTACTTTAGATGATGAAAAGATAGATTTTGGCCAGGGAAGGAAAGCCTTTTAATTTCTGTAGTGGAGACAGATTCTCCTCTGTGAAGCTAATGATGTTTGGGCTTTAAGGACCCTTACTTGCCCCTGTCTCTTCCAAGGCCCTGGAAGAGGTCATATGTTTTCATAAAATATACAAATTAAGAAATTGTCATTGTAATCACTTAAGACCACTGTCTTATTCCACTATGACTTCCCTCCTCACTGTTCCCCTCCTGCTAACTGGCCTTCTGTTGGCTCTGGACATTTTTCTGGATCTGGCTAAGGGTTGAGTTAGAATGCATTTGGGTTGGGTTTATCTGTTTATGTAGTTTGTAGTCACTTCCACCAACAGTTCAAATACTGACAACTGTCCTGGTAGAGGAAAGCCTTTCATGACACAAAGATGCAGGAACAGAGGTAGTGGCACCATATAAAGGTGTCCTATAGCATACACACCAGAAGTATATAAGTAAAGGAAGATAAACAAGATTGGAAACATGAATCAGAAGCTGGTCTGTGGCAAATTCTTCCAATCATGAAGATTGTAAAAATGGAAGCAGAGGACTCAGTTTTTGTTTTTTGTTTTTTTAAATTTATTTTTGGCTGTGTTGGGTCTTCGTTGCTGCGTGCAGGCTTTCTCTAGTTGGGGTGAGCGGGGTCTACTCTTCGTTGCGGTGCGCAGGCTTCTCATTGCAGTGGCTTCTCTTGTTGTGGAGCACGGGCTCTAGGCACGCGGGCTTCAGTAGTTGTGGCACGCGGGCTCAGTAGCTGTGGCTTGCGGGCTCTAGAGCTCAGGCTCAGTAGTTGTGGTGCACGGGCTTAGTTGCTCCGCGGCATGTGGGATCTTCCCGGACCAGGGCTCGAACCCGTTTCCCCTGCCTTGGCAGGCAGATTCTTAACCACTGCGCCACCAGGGAAGTCCCGAGGACTCAGTTTTTACCAACACTTATTAAAAGTGGAACTTTTCGGGAATTCCCTGGCAGTCCAGTGGTTAGGACTTGCGCTTTCACTGCCAAGGGCCTGGGTTCAATCCCTGGTCGGTGAACTAAGATCCCACAAGCCGTGCGGTGTGGCCAAAAAATAAAATAAAATAAAATTGGAAAAAAAAAAGGAACTTTTCTTCTTCTAAGAATGTACTTGATAATGCAGTGTATACAATTATAAATGTACACATCAGAAGAAAGACTGAATCATCTTTATTTTTCTCTATAAAATCATATTATGAAACTATTATATAAGGTCAAAGAAAATGCCCGCAAAAGTAGGAAAAAATACTTGGAGAGGTGTTTCAGGCAGTTAATTAATAAAAATACTATGTTATTTTTCTGGATTTTGTGATTTTTGTGATATATGTTAGTTTTTTAAAAATATGTAGTTTGCTATCTTTTTTTTCTCATTTTGAATAAAGAGTCACATTTCTGCCAAATTTTATATATTTAATTTTACATTTTTTTTCTTAATGAAGCCCCCCTCCAAATTATATGTTTCAGTTCCCACAAAACCTGGATCTGCCTTCAACCCTTAGGATGAATATGTTGGCAAAGATTAAGCCTTACCCCTTAAGAAGCTCTGGTTATAATTTGTCCCCTCTGGCCCTTTAGAAATGAAATTTCTTGCCCTTTACTCTGATTTTGACACGGAAATAAAACTTTTAAAGGGGTCATTAAGTGAATGATACTTTATGCATTCTGTTCTTCACCGTGCCTTTTTCACTTAACAGTATATCTTAGAGGCCTTTCTCTTCATATGTGAAGAACTTCCCTGTTCCTTTCAGCACTTACCTCTTATTCCTTTGTATGGATATACCATATTTATCTTACTGCTGTCCCGTGGGTTGTCATGTAGGTTGATTCCAGTATTACTATCACAAACAATGCTGCAGTAAGTAACGTTATACATCTGTCATTTCACAGAGTACAGTGTTAGAATAAATTTTCAGGATTTGTCTTCCCATGAGTGTATGAGAAAAGTTTAGGTTGGAAATAATTTTTTTTCAGATTTTTTTATTGTGGAAAAATATACATAACGTAAAACTTACCATTTTAACCATTTTCAGGTGTACGGTCCAGTGGTATTAAGTACATTCACACTGTTGTACAACCATTGCCACCGTCCATCTCCAGAATTTCTTCATCTTCTCCAACTGAAACCCTGTACCATAAATAGTAACTCCCTATTCCCCACTTTCCCTAGCCCCCGGCAACCATCATTTTACTTTTTGTATTCATAAATTTGATTACTCTAGATACCTCATAAAAGTGTAATCATACAGTATTTGTCTTTTTGTGTCTGACTTATTTCACTTAGAGTAATGTCCTCAAGGTGCATCCATGTTGGAGCCTGTGTCAGAATGTCCTTTTTTTTTTTTTTTAAGGCTGAATGATATTTTGCTGTATATGTATACCATGTTTTGCTTATCCATTCATCTGTCCTTGGAAGCTTGGGTTGTTTCCACCTTTTGACTATTGGGAATAGCTGCTATGAACATGGATGTGCAGAAATCCATTGAGTTCCTGTTTTCAATGATTTGGGGTATATACCCCGAAGTTTCATCAGATTTTGAAGGCATTGCTCTGCTGTCTCTCAGCTTTTAGTATTGCAGTTGGGAAATCCCAAGTCATTCTGAATACTGATACTTTGTGTATGACCTACTTTTTCTTCTCTAGAAATTTCTAGAATGTCCTCGAATCCTTAGTGAACTGGAATTTCTTGATGATATGCCCTGATATGAGTCTGTTTTTTCCCCTATTGCTGAGAGTTCTGGGAGTCGAGAGTGGGGTGAAAGCCAGGGGGGCAGGGGTGGGAGTGTCTCACCATTTAGTATTATGAGTTCTGTGCCTCGCTGGCAGTGTTCCCAGAGCTGACCGGAGGAAGAGGGCTGAGGGTCTGGACGTCTTCAAGAGTTAGTACATGAACTTTCGTTTAATCCCCTTGTTGGTATCTTCTCTGTCTCCTGTGCCTAGTGGCTACTTGTCCAGGAACCTTCTTCTACCTTCTCCAAAAAATAAACTTCTGATCTGCCAGGGTCTGGGTTGCAGCCATGGTGGGTGGGGAGTAATGTAAGGAAAGGGATCTAAGAGTCTTTTATTTTATATGTATATACTTTTTAAAGTATTTTTATTTATTTATTTATTTTTGGCTGTGTTGGGGCTTCGTTGCTGCACGTGGGCTTTCTCTAGTTGTGGCGAGCGGGGGCTACTCTTCGTTGCTGTGTGCGGGCTTCTCATTGCAGTGGCTTCTCTTGTTGCAGAGCACAGGCTCTAGGCACACGAGCTTCAGTAGTTGTGGCTCGCGTGCTCTAGAGCACAGGCTCAGTAGTTGTGGCGCATGGGCTTAGTTTCTCCACAGTGTGTGGGATCCTCCTGGACCAGGGCTCGAACCCGTGTCCCCTGCATTGGCAGGCGGATTCTTCACCGCTGCGCTGCCAGGGAAGCCCTATTATTTTATATTTAAGCAGCTTTTTAAGCCCTCTTCTGCCCATCGTCCTTGCTATAGCAGCCCCTCCCCCAACCTCACCTTCATGCCCCCTTCTAGAGGTGCCACTGATTTCTGAGTCTTTTGAGGATTCTGTGGTATAAATCAGGTTAAATTTTCACCTTTCCTTATTGCCTGCTTGGTTTTGCCATCTGATAGTACTTGTCCATTTACGTTTTTTTTTTTTTTTATAGATTGAGAAACTGATTGGAAATTGAATGCAAACTAAGACCACTTGACTGTTACTGAAATGAATAGCCCAGTTTTGCTTTTTTTTTTTTTTTAAAGAAATTCACGTTCTTTTATTTATTTATTTATTTATTTATGACTGTGTTGAGTCTTCGTTTCTGTGCGAGGGCTCTCTCCAGCTGCGGCAAGTGTGGACCACTCCTCATCGCGGTGCGCGGGCCTCTCACCATCGCGGCCTCTCTTGTTGCGGAGCACAGGCTCCGGACGCGCAGGCTCAGTAATTGTGGCTCACGGGCCCAGTTGCTCTGTGGCATGTGGGATCTTCCCAGACCAGGGCTCGAACCCGTGTCCCCTGCATTGGCAGGCAGATTCTCAACCACTGCGCCACCAGGGAAGCCCTACGTTTTTTTTTTTTAAGCAGAGATCATATTCTTTTTTTAAAAATTTTTATTTATTTATTTATTTTGGCTGCATCCGGTCTTGGTTGTGGCATGCGGGATCTTTGTTGTGGCATGCGGGATCTTTGTTGTGGCATGCGGGATCTTTCATTGCGGCCTGCAGGCTCTTAGCTGCAGCGCACGCATGGGCCTCTCTCTAGTTGTGGCGTGGGGGTTTTCCTCTTCTCTAGTTGTGGCGCGGGGGCTCCAGAGCATGTGGGCTCTGTAGTTTGCAGCACGCAGGTTCTTTAGGTGAGGTGTGTGAGCTCAGTAGCTGTGGCGCGTGAGCTTAGTTGCCCCGAGGCATGTGGGATCTTAGTTCCCCGACCTGGGATTGAACCCGTGTCCCCTGCATTGGAAGGCGGATTCTTAACCACTGGACCACCAGGGAAGTCCCCTTGTCCATTTACTTTGTACCCTCAACAATTCTGTAGTGCTCCCCTCTCCCATTCTCCTCTTTCTTGTGGGTTTATGCATTTTGAAAGTAGAGTTTCAAAAGGGAGCCACATTACATACCTGTGATACATCTACCATCTTCAACTTAATTTTTTTCCCACATGGCTTCCCAACAGTCCCAACACCCTTGTGTTGAGTAGTCTACCTTTCTCCCTCCGGGTTGAGATGCCAGCCTTATCCTACACCAAGTAGCAGGTCCCATTTGTCTGTGGATCCTATTACTGAGCTTTGTCTTCTGTTTCAACAGGTCTTTATTGAGCATATTCTACGTGCCAGACTCTGATCTAGGCCAGGCTCTGATCTAGGCACTGGAGATAAAAGCAGTGTATAAAGTACAGCCTCCACCTCCTGGAGATTACATTCTAGTGAAGGGACAGAGGCAATAAATAATGTCAGGTAATGGTAAGTACTAGGAAGAAAAATAGAGTAAGACATAGAGAGTGAGAGGTTGAGCTACTGTAGATACCAACAGAGGAGTGCCATCTCAGGAGGTGGCAATGAATAGCATCTTTATAAATGGGAAACTCCAGCCATGCATGGATCTTTAGAGAGGGGGTGTCGCGAGCAGAGGAAATACCCAGAGCAAAGACCCTGAGACAGAAGTGAGCTGGGTGAGGGACTTCCCTGGCGGTCCAGTGGTTAAGACTCCACGCTTCCACTGCAGGGGGCGTGGGTTCAATCCCTGCTCGGGGAACTAAGATCACGCATGCCATGTGGCCAAAAAAAGAAAAAAAAGAAAAAGAAATGAGCTGGGTGAGTTTGAGGAATAACAAGAACAGTCGTGGCTGGAGCCCTGCAGGCAAAGGGGGAAGTGGTACCTGGGGCCAGATTTTGCAGGGCCTGGTAGGCCTTGGCCAAAAGTGTGTATTTTATTCCACACACAACGGGAAGTCATTGTAGTGTTGAGAACAGAAGAATGGAGACATAAGCATCATTACGTGTTAAAAGCAAGGCTGTGGTGGTTGTGTGGAGAACAGACATCGCGGAGGAGGCAGGAGTGGCAACAGTTGGGCTATTGTCCTAACCCGCTGAGACAGAGGTGCCTTGGACTAACGGGGGGTGGGGTTGAGAGGTGAGAAGCTATTGGTTCTGGAATATATTCTGAAGGTAGAGCCAACAGAACAGGTGGGCTGAAGGACTGGATATGGGTGGAAAGGAAAAGATCCCACATGCTGCAGAGCAACTAAGCCTGTGCGCCACAACTACTGAGCCCGCATGCCATAACTACTGAAGACTGCGCGCCTAGAGCCCGAGCTGCACAACAAGAGAAGCCACTGCAATGAGAAGCCCGCGCACCACAACGAAGAGTAGCCCCTGCTCGCCGCAACTAGAGAAAGCCCGCGCACAGCAGCAAAGACTCAATGCAGCCAAAAATAAATAAACAAAATAACCCCTTTGAGACAAATGATACCTTTTTTTTTTAAAAAGTATTTGTTTATTTATTTATTTATGGCTGTGTTGGGTCTTCGTTTCTGTGCAAGGGCTTTCTTTAGTTGTGGCAAGCGGGGGCCACTCTTCATCACGGTGCGCGGGCCTCTCACTATCGCAGCCTCTCTTGTTGCGGAGCACAGGCTCCAGACGCGCAGGCTCAGTAATTGTGGCTCATGGGCCCAGCTGCTCTGCGGCACGTGGGATCTTCCCAGACCAGGGATCGAACCCGTGTCCCCTGCATTGGCAGGCAGATTCTCAACCACTGCACCACAAAGGTAGCCCAATGATACGTTTTTGAAGAGTAGAGGGAAAGGAGACACAGATAGTTTAAGTAACCTGCCTGTGATTATACTCTGGTCATTGGAGGAGATAGGATTTTATTTCTGTAAGGTCAGTAGTAATGTCCCTTCTTCTCTTTCTGATTGTAGTAATTGAGTCTTCTCCCTTTTTGTCTTGGTCAGTCTAGCTGAGGATTTGTCAGTTTTTACAAACTTTTCAAAGAACCCACTTTTGGTTTTGTTAATTTTCTCTAATGTTTTTCTGTCCTCTATTTCATTAATTTCTGCTCTAATCTTTATTTATTTCCTCCTGTTTGATTTAGGTTTAATTTTCTCCTCTTTCCTCTTTTCTAGTGTCTTAAGGTAGAAGGTTAGGTTTTTTTTTTTTTTAACATCTTTATTGGAGTATAATTGCTTTACAATGGTGTGTTAGTTTCTGCTTTATAACGAAGTGAATCAGCTATACATATACATATATCCCCATATCTCTTCCCTCTTGTGTCTCCTTCCCTCCCACCCTCCCTATCCCACCCCTCTAGGTGGTCACAAAGCACCAAGCTGATCTCCCTGTGCTATGCGGCTGCTTCCTACTAGCTATCGGTTTTACATTTGGTAGTGTATATATGTCCATGCCACTCTCTCGAAGGTTAGGTTTCTGATTTGAAATCTTTCTTCTTTTTCAAAAAATAAGCCTTTACAGCTATGAATTTCCCTTCAAGCAGTGCTTTAGCTACATCCCATAAGTTTTGATATTTTCATTCATTTCATAGTATTTTCTAATTTCCCTTGTTATTTCTTCTTTGCATCATTTATTGGTTATTTTTAAAAATAATTATTTATTTGGCTGCACCAGGTCTTAGTTGCAACATGCAGGATCTTTGTTGCTGCATGAAGGATCTTTAGTTGCAGCATGCAGGATCTAGTTCCGTGACCAGGGATTGAATCCGGACCCCCTGCATTGGGAGCACGGAGTCTTAACCACTAGACCACCAGGGAAGTCCCTCATTTATTGGTTATTTAGGAATATGTTTGGTTTCCATATATTTGTGATTTTCCCAAATTTCTTTTTGTTATTGTTTTCTAATTTCATTGCATTGTGCTCAGAGAACATACTTTGTATTATTTCAGCACTTTTAAATCTATTGAGGTTTGTTTTATGGCCAAGCATGTAGTCTATCCTGGAGAATGTTCCATGTGCACAAGAGAAGAATGTGTATTGTGATGTTGGGTGGAGAGTTCTATAGATGTCTGTCAGGTCTAGGTGGTTTATAGTATTGTGCAAGTCTTCTATTTCCTTGTTGATCTTTTGCCTAGCTATTCCATCCTCTTTTTTTTCTTTTTGGCTGTGCCACATGGCTTGCAGGATCTTAGTTCCCTGACCAGGGATTGAACCTGTGCCCCCCGCAGTGGAAGTGTGGAGTTTTAACCACTGGACTGCCAGGGAATTCCGTCATCCATTATTGAAAGTTGAGTACTGAAGTGCCCAACTTTTATTGTTGAATTGTCTTCTTCTCCCTTCATTTCTGTCAGTTTTTGCTTCATGTATTTTGGTGCTCTGTTGTCAGGTACATATATGTTTAAAATTCTTATATCTTCCTGATGGATTGACCCTTTTATCATTATAAAATGTCCCTCTTTATCACTAGTAGAGGATAATATTCTTTTTTTTTTTTTTTTGGCCTAGCCATGCAGCTTATGGAATCTTAGTTCCCTGACCAGGGATTGAACCCAGGCCCTCGGCATTGAAAGCATGGAGTCCTAACCACTGGACCACCAGGGAATTCCCTAGGGAATAGTATCTTAAACCCAGTCAATGTGATTCCCAAGCCCATGTTCCTAACCTCATACCAACTGTCCTGCTTCTGGAAGGTGCATCTTCAGGTATTCCTCCAACTCTTGTGTTCTCAGTCATTCCAGACTCATCCAAGTGTTCTGTGTCAGCTGGATCTTCCTGCGCTGGGTCTTAATAAGAGAGCTGAAATTCCATTCTGTACTCTGGGCAAGTCCCAAACCCTTCCCAGGATGCGTGCAGATTACTAGACGTTTTCACTCTTCATCTTGGGCCCTGGAGCCTGCTTGCCCACGAGCATGCCCTGGTTCTGTTGAGTCTTCACAGTTCAGTCACTTTCGCCTTCACCTCTCCCGGTGTCTCCCCTCAGTCTCCCCATCCCTCACCAAACCTTGCTTACACAGGTGGAGTAAGCCATTTACTGTAGGAGGGTGAGAGGGAAGGCGTACTTTACAGAAACACAGAAGACTTCCATTTCCATGTTCTCCATCCACGGGTATCCTCTGGTGCCTCAGCTCCTGGAAGATTTGTCATGGCCCAACAGTATCCCGCCTTCTGTCACCTGCCCCAGGCTCTGGTCTCCTCTCCCTTCTATTTCGAGGTCCTTCTTCTCTCTCCCCTCACCCGTTTCCTCTCTGTAGCAAAAACAAATTTCCCTCTCTGCTTTCTGCAGAGTGACTTAATGGCTGTTTTTGTTGTCTTTGTTTCTTTGGATTCTCAAGGGTCAGGCTCTGTCTGCTTTGGTCGAGCCCCTTAAGGAATTTCCCTAAACCCAGACTAATTTAAGAGTAGTGGGAGGGACCTCCCTGGTGGTCCAGTGGTTAAGACTCCGTGCTTCCAATGCAGGGGGCCCGGGTTCAATCCCTGGTCAGGGAACTAGATCCCATATGTCGCAACGAAGGTCCTGCATGCTGCAACTAAGACCCAGTGCAGCTAGCTAAATAAATAAATTTAAAAAATAAAAATTAAAAAAAAAATATATATATATATTTTAAAAAAGAGAGTATTGTGGGGCCAGCAGTTAGATAAGAAAACTTTCCACCTGGCTTTGCTGGGTTTATTGTCCTGCCTTTCTGCTGTGGTTGGGTGAAATGTTGGCATTTCCTGGACATTTTGATTATTTGTGGGAGCAGAGTATTTGAAGCCAGGAGTTTTCAGAAGAGTCTCAGAGATCTGTGATGCTGAGTGAATCATCAGGCTGAGGCCCAGGGAGCGCCTACAGCAAGTTAGTGGTGGAGCCAGTCCTCAAGCCCCATCCCTGGGATGTACCTTGACCCTGGTGGACCTTGATGCTGGATGTACCTTGGGTCATTGCCTTCCCATCCCTGAGCCCAACTTCCCATATGGGAAATGGGAATAAGAGCACTGTCTCGTCCCAAGACTATTGTGAGAGATAAATGACAAAATGCTTATGCCATGCTCTGCCTAATGCTTGGCAAATAGCAAGGGAAAGTTACACAAAAAAATCTTCACTTGGTTACATTCTATGACTTCTGACAATTTTCTAATCTGTTTCACAAATCGGTGTGTATGTGTTTCATATGGGCAAGACAGGCTTCTGCAGTAAATCCATAGTAAGAGAATACTTATTTTTTGCATGGAATAGCAGGAAGCGCCACAGAGAAATCTGTTATTTTTGGTAAAGAGCAAAGTATATGTCCACACAAAAATTTGTGCATGAATGTTCATAGCAGCCTTATTCATAATAGCCCCAAATTGTAGGCAACCCAAATGTTTATCAACTGGTGAAAGGATAAATTGTGTTATATCCTTACAATGGAATACTACTCAGCATTGAAAAGGAGCCACAGGTACATGCAGTAACAGAAATGAATCTCAAAAATATGCCAAGTGAAAGGAGCCAGACACAAAAGAGTAAGTATTGTATGACCTACTCATTTAAAATTCTAGAAAAGGCAGAGAAATCTATGAAAGGTAGATCAGTGGTTGCATGAACTGAGAGATAGGAAGAAGGGCTCAACCAAAAAGGGGAATGAACAAACATTTGCCAAAACAAATTTTATTTTGCATTTAAAGTGGATAAGTTTTATTGAAAACCAAAAAAAAAAAACGAATGGAACACAGACAAAGCAATAGTAAAGAGAAACAAATGCAACAACAACAAACGTTTAAATTTAATCATACATTAAACTTAAGTTGGGGGACTTCCCTGGCAGTCCAGTGGCTAAGACTCCGAGCTCCCAATGCAGTGGGCCAGGTTCGATCCCTGGTCAGGGAACCTAGATCCCACATGCTGCAACTAAGAGTTCGCATGCCACAACTAAAGATCCCGCATGCCACAACGAGGATCCTGCATGCTGCAACTAATACCCAGCGCAGCCAAATAAATAAATAAATATTAAAAAAAAAACATTTTAAGTTGGGAATTCCCTGGCGATCAAGTGGTTGGGACTCCGTGCTTTCACTGCTGAGGGTGTGGGTTCGATCCCGGGTCGGGGAACTAAGATCCTATAAGCTGTGTGGCTCAGCCAAAAAATAAATAAATAAATTTAAGTTGATCAACAGCTTACATACATGCTCTTTGTTCACTTGGTTGTAAATTTACTTTCTCATCATCCCAGTTGGGGACATTTTACAGCTCAGCATCTGGATAAACAAAATCCTTTAAGATCCAAATACCTTGTGCCTGACAGTTTCCCTTTAGCTGAGGTAAATTTCTTTCTTAAGGGAGGATTTATATCTGACTTCATATTTTTCTTTCTCAGAGGTGAGGAGCACTTATATTCTGTTTCTGTAGGTCTCTATCCTTAGAGCAGGGGGTACGTGCTGGCGGGTTTTGGCCAGGGCAGTGACATGGTCCCATATACTTGGAAAGAGCAACCGGTAACTGCCCTGTGGAGGATGGATGAGAGGCAGGTGGGGGGAGAATCAGGAAGGCCGCTTAAGAGGCTGGTACAGTTCATGGAGCCGTATGCTTCAAATGTATGCATTTTTCTATATATAAATTATATATTCAGTTTTTAAAAAAATGAGAACAAAAGACTGTTGCAATAGTCCACATGAAGTCCGGTGGCCAGAGAAAGGGGCTCCAGGCCAGTCTGAGAGCAGTGGGGCAAGTCTAGGGACTTGAGTGGGATTCTAATTGTAGAACTGACAGGGTCTGAGGAGAGGTTGGGAAACTGAGAGGAAGCACTGGGGGAGGAATGGGGGGCCAGGAGAGGGAGGAAGCCAAGTCATATTTGAGCACTGAAGATGAGCATTTCTGAGTGGGTCTCAGGGGACCTGGCTGAGTGAATAAACTTACTTTGTAGCTCTCGGATTCTGCTAGGATGGAGCCGAGAAAAGACCTAGACCCCATCCTCGAGTGTCATGGCTCAGTGGGGAAAGGGGACAGCCTTCTTGGGCCGGTTGGGGAAGGCATGGAGGGACTTTGGGGGAGGAAGTAGATGTCCCTTTACGACCCCTCCTTCATACACCCTCCTTACCTGTTTGCCTTCCAGATCTGAGGGTGGGGGATTAGTAACCAAGTGACAAGGGTCTGACCCACCTGGGTGTGAATTCTAGTTCTGAAGTTCCCTAGCTGTGTGACCCTGGACAGGTTGCTTAACATTTTTGAGCCTCAGTTTCCTCACTTGTAAAATGGGGATAATATCTTATTTGCTCGTATATGACTTTTGCCCCGTTTTCCCCAGGAAGATGCAATTTGCAATTTCCCTGTTGCCTTGTAATGTGCTCATATTGTAGATGGACGGGGATGGTGCAAAGGGTGGTTCTTGGTTACCTGGCTGAAGAATTCCTTTATTTAAGCTCCTGAGGGCTCCATGGGCCTGGGGCCACCAGTCCCTTGAGTGTCTTAGAACAGAAGAAGGCAGCTCTGGGGAGGCAGCAGGCATGTTGGAAAGCAGAGGGGGCTGGGAATTGACTTCTCTGTCTGGAACTCTCTGGGTGACCTTGGGCGACCCCTAGTGGAGAAGTGTGACAACACACAACATGCCTGCAAGGATGGGTTTTGCAGCTTTGTACAAGATTTTGCTGAAAATACATGCTTTTGCTGCAGGTCCCAGGTAGAAATTCCTTCAGTGTATTTTTGCATTGTGGCTTGCTTTTTATTCACTTGGATTCAGCCCTGTGTTCTCACTTACACCAATGTATGTATGGAAGGGGCTTTCGTTTACTGGCAAATCTAGTATATCTTGTTACTGATGTCATTTTTTCCTTAGCTTTTGGGATTTTTGTCCTTTCCAGAGCTTGTGAATTCCTACTAGAATCCTCTGAACTGTATTTACATAACAAAAGTGTTTTCTCCTATAAAACCACTTTAAGATCACATTCAATGCATGTATTTAAAAATTCATTTTATGTAATAACTTTTTTAAAAAGTAGCACTTTGTACTTACCAGGCACTGTTGTGTGTCCTTTATAACTATAAACTTATTTAATCCTCATAATAACTCTGTGAGGGTGAATGTTATTATCCCCTTAATAGTTGAGAAACTGAGCCTCAGAGAGGTTAAATAACGGGCTCAAGTTCATGCCGCTAATAAATGACAGAACCAGGATTGCAACCTAATTTTGTTCTCTTAATTATTCCACTGTGTTACCTGTGACCTCAAAATTATTTCTGCAAAGCTTTCCATGTAAAATTGGGATGCATCTTATGTACTTGTGTACCTTATAAACCAATAAAGATGGGACTAACAGCTGGACTTAACCCAACTTAACCTCAAGTCTGAGCCTCAGTTCCACTTCACAGTGACCCCAGGTCCCCTAGGCCTCATCTGTAAAATGGGGGTGGGCATGTGAAGAATTACATGAATTGTTTTAAGGTTTGATTTATTTACACTTATATTTCCTTCCTCAGATCCATTTTGATGCACAAAGAAGGTCTGGCATATACCGCCCCCAAGCCTAGCACAGGATTTTACACACAGTGGTCCTCCCATAAATGTCCTGGGGATAAAGGGAAGACCAGCTCTAATGAACATCCCCACCTTACCTCACCTGGAAGTTAATTTCTAGCCAGGGGAGAATTGCTGATAATTTCTATGGTAATTTCTATGGTAATGGCTGGTAATTTCTTATTAGAATTAAGTCCCACCTTAAGAGGTGATATAAAGTAATTCCTAACTTCACAATGACTGATGAAGCTGGTTCTCTTGTTTTCCTTTATTTGGCAGATGTGTTGGGAAAGGGGGTCAATGGTTTGCCCCAGGTGACTCAGTGAATGTGAGTGGGAATCAGGCCAGGCTATGGGTGGGTGAAACTCTAGTCCTTGTGATGTCCTTTCTGGTTGCTGCTGTAGTCATTGCCTGTGGCCATTGCTGCCCCACCTTGAGTGCTAGCTTTGAAGAAAGGGACTATTCAGCCTGAGTGTCCAAGAGCCAGCCACAGGCTCTTGCGGGCTCCATGGGCCTAGACTGCTGGCTCATTGAGGTGGGATCCTAACATCTTAGAACTGGAGGGACCTTGGAGGTCCTTTAGAGGCAGCTAACATCAGGATAGCAGACTAGGCTGGGAATTCCAAGTTCTTTTTTTTTTTTAACATCTTTATTAGAGTATAATTGCTTGAATTCCAAGTTCTTTGTCCCAAATTATCTGGGCAACCTTGTGCTTGCCTCCGCCCTACCCTGGGCCACAGCTGGGATGCTGGAGGTCCATCTAGCTATGGTGTTCCATGATAAAAGTCCAACATTTCCATTTTATGTGTGAGGATGCTGAGGCCCAGAGAGGGACAGGGATTTGCCCATATAATTTTACAGCCAGAGGAATTCTTAAAAAGATCCCTTTCACCCCTGAAATCAGACTACCTAAATATAGTAATTGCTCATTAAGTGTGGGCCATTATTTTTTTTTAATTAATTAATTAATTAATTAATTAATTTATGTATGTGTTGGGTCTTCGTTTCTGTGCGAGGGCTTTCTCCAGTTGCGGCGAGCGGGGGCCACTCTTCATCGCGGTGCGCAGGCCTCTCACTGTCACGGCCTCTCTTGTTGCGGAGCAGAGGCTCCAGACGCGCAGGCTCAGTAGTCGTGGCTCACGGGCCCAGTTGCTCCGCGGCATGTGGGATCTTCCCCGACCAGGGCTCGAACCCGTGTCCCCTGCATTGGCAGGCAGACTCTCAACCACTGCGCCACCAGGGAAGCCCCTGGGCCATTATTTTTGAAGTTATTTTATTTTGTTCACATGTTGCTTTTACTCAGAATTTTTTTTTTATATAAATTTATTTATTTTTGGCTGCATTGGGTCTTCGTTGCTGCGCGTGGGCTTTCTCTAATTGCAGCGAGCAGGGGCTACTCTTTGTTGCGGTGCGTGGGCTTCTCATTGCGGTGGCTTCTCTTGTGTGGAGCATGGGCTCTAGGTGCGTGGGCTTCAGTAGTTTTGGCATGTGGGTTCAGTAGTTGTGGCACACAGGCTTAGTTGCTCTGCGGCACGTGGGATCTTCCCAGACGAGGGCTCAAACCCATGACCTCTGCACTGGCAGGCGGATTCTTAATCACTGCGCCACCAGGGAAGCCCGGGCCGTTATTTTATTAAGCAACATCTTATACAGTGATTGAGTGTGGGTCTTACTAGTTGTGTGACCTTGACTTGAATAGGTCACTTAACTTTTTCCTGCCTCAGTTTTCTGGGTGTGGATTGGGTTAATAACAGCCCGTCTTTATGGGGGAGTTGTACAGAATAAAATGTGATTGTCCATGTAAAATGTAGAGCTTGCCACATGGCCCATCGTAAGTGCCCAATAAAAATGAAAGTCAACTAACAAGAAAGTTGAAAGTTAGTTGAAAATGAAAGTCTGTCCCTGCTTGAAAGGTCCTAGAAGACTCTGAATTCATCACTTGGCCCCTGCCATCTTGGCCCCTTCTCTCATACCAGTCTCAACCCCACTTACTTTATGCCAACTTCATATGCATACAGTGAGGTTATTTTTTTGAATATCAAGACCATTCTTGTTTAAAAAATTTATTTTTATTTATTTATTTATTTTTGGCTGCATTGGGTCTTAGTTGCGGCACACAGGATCTTTCGTTGTGGCACGCGGGCTCTTTGTTGCGGCGCGTCAGCTTCTCTCTAGTTGTGGCATGTGGGCTCCAAAGCGCGGGGTCAGTAGTTGTAGTGTGCGGGCTTAGTTGCTCTGTGGCATGTGGGATTTTGGTTCCCCGACCAGGGATCGAACCCACATCCCCTGCATTGGAGGGCGGATTCTTAACCACTGGACTACCAGGGAAGTCCCTTGTTTGTTTTGTTTTTTTTTAACCTCTTGTTGTTTCCTCTGATTTCAGCTTAAATGTCACCTCCTCAGGAAGGCTTTCCCTGACCACTCAGGACTCCCTTCCCCCCATTAATCTCTTTCCTACATCACACTTAACCTAGTTGATGATGGTTAGTTTTGTTGTTTATTGTCTCTCTCTTTCTCCCCTGCTCAATGGTAAACTGTTTTGTTCACTGTGGGATCTCCCAGCACCTGCAACCTCCCATAATAGGTTCTAAATAGATGCTTGTTGTACCTGGTATCCAATCTCCAGTAGAGGCCCCTCACCTACATCCACATTGGTCTTTCTTGGACAAATCTGATCAAGCTCTGTCCTGCTTCAGATGCATCAAAGACTCCTTGGTGCTCTGGGGGCAGGCAGGAGGAAAAACCAAACGCTCTCACCTCACATTCAGGTCCTTTCAGATCTGGCTCTGCGTCTTACTCCCCACCGTGCCCCACACTCCAGCACTGATACTGTGGGCAAAGTCATTTCCCCTGTTTGACTTGCTTTATTTCTCAGTTAAGTTGACCAGGCTTCTTTCTGAACTTCAGATTAACCTCACTCATTTCTTGTGTACATTTCATTGCATGCCTGTCCTTGTGGAGATTTATCATTTATCCATCAGGTAGCACCCTGTTAATTTCAGGTGCTCTTTTCTGTCTCACTCTGTTTCTCTTTCCCCAATCCAAGTGACTCCCACCTCCTTTTCCTCCCTGTCTCCTGTGCCCCTACCCCACCCTACAAATCCCCTCTAAAATGTTTTCTTTGGGTCCTTGGGTAATGTCCAAACAGTCCCTTGAACAATCCTATGCTGGTTTTAAAATCTTATGCACGTTTTAAAATTACATTTAAGTTGTTAGGCGATAGCTCTCATTCTGTTTCTCCTCCCCCCCACACATTGTTTTTAATATCTATTTGTGTTGAGGCAGGAACATTGAGTTCACTGCACCAGGGTGCTGCATGGTATTCCACAGCACGCATTGTCACATTTCACTTACTCATTCTCCTTGTGACAGGCATGGGGGTTCCCTCCAACGCCCTGCTACCATCAGTGCTGCTGGCAGTGGACATGTTGTCCTGCCTCTTCTGGACTTGCCCAGTTTCCCTGGGAGATGTTTCCAGGTGTGGAGTTGCTGAGCCGGAGGGGCTTTACTTGTTCACAAGTACTGGCAAGTGCTGTCCCGCATGGGGTACCAGTCTATCCCTGATCACCCAGCGTAGGAGAATTCCCCTTTGTCTCCATCTTTGCCAATGTGGTCTCTTGCTTTTGCTTTCTGGACACCAGTGAGATTGATATATTGTTCTTGTTAGTTGAAATTCCCCTTTTGTGAATCTCCTGTTTATACACTTTGCTCGTTCGCCTATTAGATTCTATAACTTTTTCTTGTAATATTTTAGAAATTAATTCCTTGTTTCATTTTAATATAGTAAAAATTCACCCTTTCTAAAAAATGAGTTTTACTAACACAACATTGTATTGATAAATCAACTATAGTCCAATATAAAATAAAAATTAAGAAAAATTTAAAAATAAAACATGAGTTTTTTAAAATTAATTTTTAATGGAGTATAGTTGATTTACAATGTTGTGTTAGTTAAGAAATGAGTTTTAACAAACATAAACAATCATATAATCACCACCATAATCAAGACAGAGAACAGTTCCATCATCCCCACCCCTGCCCCACCTCCAGAATTCCCTGACATCCCTTTTACAGTCCGTCTCTCTTCCCACCCCTAGCTTCTGGCAATCGCTAAGCTGTTTTCTGTCTTATAGTTTTGTCATATTCAGACTGTCGTACAAGTGGAATCATATAGTATATAGCCTTCTTAAAAAAAAAAAATTTTATTTGGCTGTGCCAGGTCTTAGTTGCAGCATGTGGGATCTAGTTCCCTGACCAGGGATCGAACCAGGGCCCCCTGCACTGGGAGCGCTGAGTCTTAACCACTGGACCACCAGGGAAGTCCAAGATATAGCCTTTTGAATCTGCTTCTTCCTTTGAGCATAATGCATCTGAGGTTCATCTCTCTGTTGTGTGTGTATCAGTAGGCAGTTGGTTCCTTCTTATTGATGAATAGCATTACATTGGATGAACAACCCACATTTTGTTTATCCGATTATTGGTTTTTTTTATTTTTATTTTTTTAATTTTTGGCTGCGTTGGGTCTTCGTTGCTGCACATGGGCTTTCTCTAGTTGTGGTGAGCGGGCTTCTCATTGCGGTGGCTTCTCTTGTTGTGGAGCACCAGCTCTAGGCGCGCGGGCTCAGTAGTTGCGGCTTGCAGGCTCTAAAGCGCGGGCTCAGTAGTTGTGGCTCACGGGCTTAGTTGCTCCGCGGCATGTGGGATCTTCCTGGACCAGGGATTGAACCCATGTCCCCTGCATTGGCAAGCGGATTCTTAACGACTGCACCACCAGGGAAGTCCCCGATTATTGTTTAAAGGATATTTGGATTGTTTCCAAATGTGTCAGTTTGATTTTGATGACCTTGACAGTTTTGAGTAGTCCTGATCAGGTATTCTGCGCAATGTCTAACTTCTTGAACACTATGCTTAGAGTTTTGCGGGGCATCCCACTGTGATGCTCTGTGGACTTAACTTACCTGCCAGAGCCAATTAAGCTGTTGTCTGTGAAGGGGGTTTCATGGATTGTTTAAGGCACACCTTTTTTCTGGCACCTGGAGTGAATTTTAAGTGTCAATAAAACTTTACCTTCACTGACTCTGTTTCTCCCCTCATACCATCTCTTTTTTTTTTTTTAACTTTCTTTTTTCTTGGTTGCTTTTTTTCTGACTGTTTTATTTTAGTTAAGGCTATTCTCATGGTGGCCAGCAATGATTGACAGTTGGTTTTATGGTCTGTTTGTTGATCTCTGTCAGGACACTGGGGGTCTATTCTCTATCCAGTGGGAAAAGAGGGAGAATCTGATTTGTTAGTCTTTTTTCTTTTTTTTTTTGATAGTTTGCTTATTATTTGTGAGCTCAAATCGGTTAAGAAAATATTGAGAGAAATAGAAAGCATTGAAAGGAGCAGCCCATTGAGATACAGGCCAGTGGGTTTTTGTGTTTTTTTGGTTTATTTTGGCACATGGCTGAGGTTGTTGAACTGAAGCTGAAAGTTTTCAGTGTTTCTCTATGAGTCTGAAGTATTTTATTACCTCCACAGAATGTTAATTAATAAGTCAAATTACATCTCTTAAATTTAAGAGGGTTTGTCTTGATTGGTTTATCAGAGCTAATGGGGCTTACATAAATATAAGGAAATACAAAAATTTCAAGAAAATAAAGAAATGGAAGTTTAGCAGTTTAAATATGCTAGCCTTTGAAGAGAAAAAAAAACAACAACAGCTAAGCTTTACAAAAATGTTAGCTTAAGAGGGTTTGTTTTTGACTAGTTATTTGTTTTAACAGCTTTATTGCTATATAATTTACATATCATAAAATTCACCCATTTAAAGTATACAGCTCAATTAATTTTAGTAGATTTTAAAGAGTTGTATAACCATCAGCATAATCTAATTTCACTCTCCTTCTGCACCCTCCTTACCCCAACCCTAGGCTGACACTAATCTACCTTATTCTCTGTAGATTTGCCTATTTTGGACATTTCATATAAATAGAATCATGCAATATGTGGTCTTTTGTTATGGACTTGTTTCATTTAGTGTAATTTTTTTGAGGTGTATCCATGTTGTAGCATGAATCAGTACTTCATTCTTTTTATTGCTGAATAAATATCCCAGTGCATGGCCATAAAAAGAAAAGAAATTGAGTTATTTGTAGTGAGGTAGATGGACCTAGAGTCTGTCATACAGAGTGAAGTCAGAAACAGAAAAACAAATACCATATACTAACACATATATATGGAATCTAAAAAAAAAATAGTTCTGATGAACCTAGGGGCAGGACAGGAGTAAAGACACAGACGTACAGTATGGACTTGAGGACATGGGGAGGGGGAAGAGTAAGCTGGGACAAGTGAGAGAGTAGCATTGACATATATACGCTACCAAATGTAAAATAGCTAGCTAGTGGGAAGCAGCTGCGTAGCACAGGGAGATCAGCTCGGTGCTTTGTGACCACCTAGAGGAGTGGGATAGGGAGTGTGAGAGGGAGATGCAAGAGGGAGGGGATATGGGGATATATGTATACATATAGCTGATTCACTTTGTTATACAGTAGAAGCTAATACAACATTGTAGAGGAACTATACTCCAATAAAGATGTTAAAAAAAAAAATTCCAGTGCATGGATATACCACATTTATTTATCCATTCATCAGTTGATGGACATCTTGGTTGTTACTATTTTTTTAACTATTTTGAATAATGCTGCTATGAAGATTTGTGTTCAGGTTTTTGTGTGGATGTTTTCATTTTCTTCAGTATATATTAGGAGTGGAATTGCTGGGTCATGTGGTAACTGTGTTTAACCTTTTGAGGAACTACCAGACTATTTTCCAAAGCAGCTGCATTATTTTACATTTCCTCCAGGAGTGTGTGAAGGTTCTAATTCCTCTACATCTGCATCCTCTCCAACACTTGTTATTTTTTGTTTTTATTATTATTATTACAGTCCATTTCCCTAATGATGTTGAGCATCTTTATATTCGTTTATTGACTGTGTGCATATCTTTTTTGGAGAAATGTCTATTCATATTTTGCCCATTTTAAAATTGGATTGTTATCTTTTTATTAAGTAGTGAGAATTCTTTATATACAAGTCTCTTATCAGATATATGATTTTGCAGGTATTTTCTCTGTTTTATTTTCATTTTCTTTTTTTTTTTAAATGTGGGATCTTATTTCCCTAACCAGGGATCAAACCCGTGCCCCCTGCAGTGGAAGCGCAGAGTCCTAACCACTGCACCACCAGGGAATTCCCTTATTTTCATTTTCTTGATTTGAATCACTCTATACCAATTTAAAAAAAAAAAAAAAAAGTTCTGTTTTTCTTGTACTTCCTCAGAAAAAAAATTCACCCATATTTTCAAATTTCTTGAGTTCTCTTTTCAACCTTTCAGTTACTTAATTAAACTTTATACCTAGTTAACAATTATTTATATTAAATAATCTCTGTTGAAATAACCAGTGTGGTTTCTCTCCCCCTGACTGAATCCTGACTGATACAAATGTGTACTCCTTTGTGTCTGTTTTTTTTTTTTTTGGCTTGACTTGATATTTGTGAGATTTATCCACATCGATGCATGTAGCTGTAGTTCATTGTCATTTCTTTGTCCATTTTGTTTGTGGGCAGATTGGGTTGTTTCTAGTATGGGGCTATTACAGTGTATTACAGTACAACTCTACTTCAATTAAAAAAACAAGTAAACACCTAATTACACTCTAAAAAGAATCATATGTGTTTCTATTTTCTTCTAATCTGTTAATATGAATTACATTACCATCCTTGAATAATCATATGTGTTTTTATTTTCTTCTAATCTGTTAATATGAATTACATTACCATCCTTGAATAATCATATGTGTTTTTATTTTCTTCTAATCTGTTAGTGTGAATTACATTACCATCCTTGAATACCTGGAATAAATTCAACTAAGTCATTATTTATTATCTTTTTAAAAAATACACGGTTACATTTGGTTTGCTAATATTTTGTATGAGAGTTTTACATCTATATTCGTGAATGAAACTGATCTTTTTTTTAAAACATTGTTTTAAAAATCAAAATCAATTTTTTCTTAATTCATTTTATTTATTTTATCTTTGACCTGTTATTTTCTCTTCTGATAATATTTTTTCTGCTTTTGGTGTCATAGTTATGCTAGAACAGTCAGGATGATCTGTTCCTTGAGAGTCTGGCAGAACATGCCTATAAAATTATCTGGGCCCAGTGTCATCTTTGTGGGAAGATTTTGTTTTAATTCAATTTAATGTTTCTTTTCTTTCTTTTTCTTTTTCTTTTTTTGGCTGTGTTGGTTCTTAGTTGCCATGGGAAGATTTTTAACCACTGCTTCAATTTTACCAATACTTAGAAGAAAACTCAGACTCTCTTTTAATTTTTCCCTATTTTTAAATGTTTTATTATAACTCATTTCTTTCTGAGCCATTTCTAAGGCTCTGTTCTAGGAATTTGTTCACTTGTTTAGGTTTTCAAAATTGTTGGCATGAGGGACTTCCCTGGTGGTCCAGTGGTTAAGACTCCTTACTCCCAATGCAGGGGTCCTGGGTTCGATCCCTGGTCAGGGAACTAGATCCCGCATGCCGCAACTAAGAGCCCGCATGCCGCAACTAAGACTGGTGCAGCCAAAATAAATAAATATTTTATAAAGAATTGTTGGCATGTATTATAGTTGTTAACAATACGGATAAATTCTTGGTCTTGGTTCATTAATTCTTCTTTGCCTCGGTGTTAGTCTTAGCTCCACCCTGGCGCAGTTCTTTTTCAAGTGCTGTCTTCTTCATGGGAACAAGAGGAAAGCCTAGGGACTTGGGTGGTCTCCAGTCTTTGTCCCAAGGTTACCCTGATGCTTGGGATAAATGGTGGAGGCAAAAAAATCGCAGCCCAGAGACTTCCACCCCTCCCAGAATCCCCGTTCTGCTTTGGGCTGCTGTTTACCCTTCTTCTCTTACACATCCCCACCTCATCCATTGCGGCCCAACCATGGTCCCAGAGGACTCTTTGTTTTGGGGTGGTGTTGACAGTTAACCTCCCTTTGGCTTGCTTAGAGTCTCTGGGTTGGTGGTGAAGGGAGCCACAGCTTGGCTCTTTCTCCTTGTTCTGTGCTAGAGGCCCTTTAGCTGTGACCTCAGCCTTCTGCATCAGTGGTTTCCTCTGCCTGAGGGAACCTGGCCTGACTTATGCCTCACTTCTCACCTTCTCCTGGATCCTTGCCTCCTTTCCCACCTGAGGGCATCCCTGTTCTGTGATCCTGTCACACTGAACTACTCAGTGCTCTCTGGTTTCTGGACAGTCTCCCCATGACCCTGTGAACTCCTTTAATATCAGAACTGTGATTTGTCCATTTTGAGAGCTCCAGTGCTTATTATGTGCCTGGCACATAGTAGGTGCTCTACATATATTAAAAACCTAATCAACACCCATGTTCATAGCAGCATCATTCACAATAGCCAGAAGGTGGAAACAACCCAAACATCCATGGGCAGGTGAATGGATAAGCAAAATGTGGTATATACACACAATGGAATATTATTCACCCTTAAAAAGGAAGGGCATTCTGACATGCTACAACATGGATGAACCTTGAGGACATTATGCTAAGTGAAGTAAGCCAGGCACACAAGGACAGATACTCTATGATTCCACTTAAATGAGGTACCTAGAGTAGTCAAAGTCATAGAGACAGACAGTAGACTGGTGGTTGCCAGGACCTGAGGGGACGGGGAATGTGGACTCAGTGTTTAATGGGAATAGCGTGTCAGTTGGGGAAGATGAAAAAGTTCTGGAGATGGTGGTGATGGTTACACAATAATGTGAATATACTTGACATGTAAAAATGGCTGAGATGGCAAATTCTACATTGTGTGTATTTTATCACAATTAAAAACTTTTTTAATTAAGAAAAAACTAATTAAAAAAAAGTAATACAATCATGTGAGTTGTCTGAGGTCACACAACTTTTTCCAGATAGAACTGTTGTTCCTGGGAATATAATTGTCAAAACCCCAGGCACTTTCATCAAAGATCTAAGTATAAGAATTAAAACTAGAAAAAGCTAGGAAAAATGAATATTTTTACAATTATATGATGGTATTGAACACTTAAAAAATGCTTATTTAAAAAAAAAAAAAAGAAAAAAAGGGAGTTCCCTGGTGGCCTAGTGTTTAGGATTCTAGCCTTTCACTGCCGTGGCCTGGGTTCAATCCCTGGTCAGGGAATTGAGATCCCACAAGCCGTGTGGCATGGCCAAAAAATAAAATAAATAAAATAAAATAAAACATGTTTATTAAGTGTTTGTATTTCTTCTGAGATTCTCTTTTCATATTATTTGCCCATTTTTTCCTACCATTGTCTATTCTTTTTTGGCTGCCCTGACCAGGTCCTAACCATTGGACTGCCAGGGAACTCCCTGCCTTTTTCGTATTGAATGGTTGAAGCTCTTTTTATAGGATAGTGTCATTGACATTTTTTATTAATCACGCTACAAATATTTTCTCCCAATCTGTATTTGGTTTTAACTTTGCTTATGGTTTCTTTAGCCCTACAGAAGCATTTAGTCTTCATGCATTTAAATCTACTGGTGTTTGTGTGTGTGTGTGTGTGTGTGTGTGTGTGTGTGTGTGTGTTTTCTGAGTTTTGTGCCAGACTTTGAAAGTTCTGGGGGTGCTTCACTGTTACCTCTAAATGTTGCCTGTGAGAAATAAAACATTAGCTGCTGCTGCTTCTTTTCTAAAAAGCTGCTGTGAGATGTTAATAAATTAATGAGTGAAAAATTGCCTTCCCCCTGGCTCCTGAGTATGTGCCACATGCACTCCTGCTCCCAGACTTTTGTTCAGGCCATTTCCATTCCCTGCAACACCCTTTCCCTCTTAGCGGCTCCTGCAGATTCCCCCTGGCCTGCTGGCCTGCCCTTCCACACAGAACACTTCCCTTTTCCCATCCCCTGGGTCCCGTGAGCCCCAGGCCAGCTCTGAAGCCAGTGAGGCTGCACTGGTTCTGTCCCACCCACACCTGGGTGTGAAGCCTTCTCTCTCTGGGGTAGAGGGGGAGGGAGTAGGCTTGTGACAAAACTGGGGGTTGGGATCGAGGAGGTTTGTTCCTGACCGCATGTCCCTGCCTTCTTCCAGGAAGGCCTTTGGTGCCACAGTGGCTCCGCCGAGTGATCTTTGACCCTGGTGTCGGGCATGCGTGGCCAGTGCTCTGGGAGTCCTGGGAGCTGGCTGCAGTGAGTGGGTGGCCAGGCTCAGCGTGGGGTTGGGGCCAGGGTCGCTCGGGGCCCACAGTCTGGGGTCAGGGTCAAGGGTGCGGTGTGGTTGGGACTGAGTCTGGGGAGTGTTTGGGCCTGGTTGGGACTCATTTGGGGCTGGCTCCATCTAAAGTTGCGATCAGGGACTTGTGGGGCTCAATTTGGAGGCAAGAGGAGGGGTTTCATGGGGCCCTGACCAGGGCTCGGCTGGAAGGGGCCTGGCGCCCCGATAGGGGCAGAGGCCTGTGGGAGGTTAGGCCTCCTGGGCCAGTGCAGGGTCCCCTTAGCACTCAGTGCTCCCGTGGCTCTGATCTCAGACCTTTGTCGTGCACTGTGGCTGGCTGGCTCTGGGTGACCCTTAGGGAAGGCAGCAGGACCAAGCGGGGCCCAGCACCTGCTCCCTGCTGGGGTCAGGTGGGATGTGTCCAGCCCAGGCCTGAGCCCCATGGAAGGTCCAGAGGCCAAGGTCCAGCTCTCTTTCTGCCCCAGACCCACTGGGTGACCTCAGGCAGTCTCTGTCCCTATTGACTCTCTGTTCATTCAACCGTTATTTCCCCTCCTCTTATGCTCCAGGCACCGTGGTCAGTGTCTCCATCGTTCAAATGTAACAGGGACCCCCGTCCTGCCTGTCTCTTGCACGTGTGGGATGTGAAAAGCTGTGGCTTGCTGTGCTGCTGGTCGTGGCTGAACTGACCCTCCAGCTGTGGCGGGTGCAGCTCAGAACACACCTGGTAGCTGCCTGGAGCTGCCCACACAAGGAATCCATTCATTCTCATCTCCATCCCTAAGCTAATGGGATGAGCCCTTCTCACTGTTCCCAAAGCCTCCCTGTTCTTCCAGGACCACCTGACTTTCCAGGAGCATTGAGGTGACCCTGGAGATCCAGGCTGTAGTCCTGAAAGCTATGACCTTGACCCCTGCCCCCTCAGAGGCCCAGACACCCCACTGGGATTTGCTGTGGTGAGTCCTGTGGGTCCTCCCCACTCTGCCCTCTCCCTCCCGGGAGGGCTTTTCACCTCTGTCTGCTCCCCACTGCTGGTCTGGTCTCAGCTGAGCCTTCCCTGGGCCAGGGGCCGGGTTGGAGAGGATCGGGGCAGCCCCGGGGGATGGAAGGAGAGGGTGGGAGGGTGTTTGGGGCATAAGGGCTCCTTTACTTCACCCCAGTCACAGACACACAGACTCAAGGCAGTGCTCAGCCTTCTATTAGACATTCTGCCTCGCCGAGACAAACACCCACCCGACATGCATCTCCTGGAGCGCGCTCCCGGCGGGTGGCGCGTGTTCTGGTGGCTGGGCAGGGTGTAGGGGACAGGACTGGCATCCTGTCCTCTGAGAGGGGGCCTGGGTGAGGCTCGTGTGCTTGTGGCGGTGGCTGGGGAAGGGCTTTCATGCCCTGCACAGGGTTGCATGTGAAGTGGTGCCCCAGACCAGGACGCAGGGCCCTGCCCGTGGGGAGCAGCCTGGGAGTGGGCGGGCAACAGCCGAGGCCTGGGCTCTCTTGAGGGGCCTTCCCCTGGGGCCTCCAGGTCCAGCCTCTGGCCCAGTTCCCAAGAAGATGGGGTTTCCTTGGAGGGTCACGGGGGGAACACCCGCCTCACGTTGGCTGTGCCCCTTGCCTGGCACTGCACTCTCGCAGCCCGTTTCCTCCACTGGGAGCTGGGACCCTAACCCCTCAGAGGGAGGATCCTCCGAGAGGGGCCTGTGGGCTCGCGGGTTTGTGGGCAGAGCCGGTGCGGACAGTGTCTGAGGGAGCAGGTGACTGGGACGCGGGCCTGGGCACGGGGGCGCTGTGCTGGCCTAGTCGTCTTTGTCCTTGGCGCCATGTTTGAGGATGCGGGTGAACTCCACGTAGTTGAAGTTGCCTTTCTTATCAATGGGCGCCTCGCGGTACATCTCATCCACTTCCTCATCTGTGAAGCGGTCGCCCATGGTGGTGAGCAGCTCCCGAAGGTGGTCCTCGTGGATAAAACCTGGGGGACAGGGCCAGGGCCATGAGACAGGGACTCGGGCCAGGACACACCTAACACCCTCTACCCCTGGGGCCCCCACCAGTCCTTTCAGACCTGGGAGGGGCCAGGAAAAGCCACAGCCCTGGTCTCTGTTCAGTTCAAGGTTGCTAGGGCCAGAGGGAAGAGTTCCGCCATGGGACTGTCGGCGAGGTGTTTCTGCAGGGGACCTGGGGCTGGCGGGGGGCTGCTGGCTATGTCCTGCTTTAAGAGCCTGAGCCCCAGAGTTCCACTGCCTGAGTTTGAATGCTGATCCCCCCCTTCTTTCTAGCTGTGTGACCTTGGGCAAGTTACTTAACCTCTCTTTGCCTGTTTGATCTGGAAAACGGGGATGAAAATATGTCAGCCTGGCAGGGGCTGTGACGGCAGTCAGGAAAATGTTCGAACATGCTTAGGCCAGTGGTGTGCCTGTGGCCCCTGAGAAACTGCTGAAACAACTACTGCCAGCGTCGCTCTGGCCTGTCCCTGGGAGAAACCAGCGGTGAGATAGAAGCCCTTTGGAAGATTTGAGGATGGGGGCTGGTTTCTGTACCTCGTTGGCCAGAGGGCCTGAAATGGTTTGGTGTCTGGAAGGGTAGAAAGCAGAGGCCTAGTGCGCTGGGCCAACAGGTGAACTAGGAAATGGGAAAGCTTGGTGGATGTGGGCTGTTTTAGTCTCGCATCTGGGGGAGAAAACAAGAAAGGAGCATAGCTTTTATAGTTCTGGCAACAGAAATGGGTGATTTCTGTTCTGGCCTTTGGGGGCAAGGGGCCCTGAAGTCCCAGCGCGGCCGGGTCCCCCCGGCATACGCGGGGGTGCCCTGGGGGAGGTCTGCAGGCCCAGCCCTGTCCAGGCCTCCATCCAGAGGCTGCCGACCTGAGGCCTCCTCGTCGAAGCAGGCGAAGGCGTTGCGGATCACGTCCTCGGGGTCCGTGCCATTCAGCTTCTCCCCAAACATAGTGAGGAACATCGTGAAGTTGATGGGCCCCGGGGCCTCGCTCATCATGCCCTCCAGGTACTCGTCCGTGGGGTTCTTCCCTGTGGTGGGAGGGCCATTCGTGCCTGCTGTCACCTCCCGTCCCCTCCCTCCTCTCTGTCCCCTCCCTTAATGGCCCCACAGACAGGAGACAGTATGTTTTGTAAACTGTAAAGCATCTCTCTGGGACGGCCGGCTCTCTGACTGCTCCCTCCCCGCTCTCCTGGCAGGTGGCCTTGACCACTTTCCTCCTCAGGTCTGGGGTCTGGATGTCCGCCATGGGTAACGCTCACTGAAGTGTAAGGGCCCCCATCTGCTGACCGCTCACTGCGTCCCGTGCTCCATGTGCCTTATCGCTTTAACTTTCACCACCTGTGAGGTCAGCATTCTTATCCCCCTTCACAGGTGTGGGACCTGAGGCCCAGAGGTTAGGACTTGTCCTTAGTCACACAGCGAGTAAGGAGTAGAGCCAGCATTTGAAGCCAGGCAGCCAGACCCCAGGTCCCAGGCACAGTTTCGAAAGTAGTTAAACCAGTGAGCTTTGGTGCCACACAGGCTAGGGTTTGAATCCCAGCTCTATGCCTGTTTCCTCTGCCTCTGAGGAGAACTGTGAAGGTGAAGAAGGTAATGGTTGTAAAATGGGCAGAACAATGATGTGTAGCTGTGTGACCTTGGGCAGATTACTTAACTTCTCTGAGTCAGTGCACCCCCAGGGTGTCTGGTGGGAGGAGCAAGCAATGTAGAGGGAGCCGGAGGGCTGACATCACACACTGCCCCCACCCTCGGCACCACACCTCTCCCAGCTTCAGGCCAGACTCACCTGAAGGCTCCCTCCCTGAGGAGGTCACTGGCAGGAAGGAGGACTGAGGCCTGGCGAGGGGAGGAGCTGTGAGTCCCGATGTCACAGCTCTTCGGGCCTCAGCCATCCCATGGGGACACAGCAGAGTGTGTGAGGCTCAGCTGTTTCCTAGCTGTTTGAGGCTCAGCTGTTTCCTAGCTGTTTCCTAGCTGTTTCCTCATAAAGTGGGAATGATAATCACACCTACCTAATAGGATTGCTTTGAGATTTAAGATAATACCTGCAGAGCTGCTGCTTGTTATTATTTTATTATTTGCTGCTCTTGTGTTTTAACCTGAGGATGATGTTCCTTTTTTTTTGTTTTTGGGCATGCCAGTGCGGCATGCAGGATCTGAGTTCCCCGACCAGGGATCCAACCCATGCCCCCTGCAGTGGAATTGTGGAGTCCTAACCACTGGACCACCAGGGAATTCCCAGAGGATGATGTTCTTAACCAGAGGCACGACTGATCTGTGGACTCACTGACACGAGCTACAAACAGGAGTGAGGATTTTTCTGGGTAGATGCCCAGGACTGTCATCACGTCTCTGGGGTTGAGGGCCCTGGCTGCAGGCGCTGCCTCATAAATGGGAAGGAGTCTTCGTGTCCCTGTCTCCTCTGAGCCTCACACACTCTGCCGTGTCCCCATGGGATGGCTGAGGCCCGAAGAGCTGTGACATGGGGACTCACAGCTCCTCCCCTCGCCAGGCCTCAGTCCTCCTTCCTGCCAGTGACCTCCTCAGGGAGGGAGCCTTCAGGTGAGTCTGGCCTGAAGCCGGGAGAAGTGTGGTGCCGAAGGTGGGGGCAGTGTGTGATGTCAGCCCTCCGGCTCCCTCTACATTGCTTGCTCCTCCCACCAGACACCCTGGGGGTGCACACAAGGGCCACGGTCACCATTGCACAGGAGGGGAGACAGGCACAGAGCGGGACTGCCCAGCCGTGAGGGGCAGTGCCAGGGACTGATGGCCTATCTGGCCATAGGCTTCCGCCTCTACTGCCAGAGACCACCCCCTCCCCCAGCCAGTGTCTGGCCCAGATGCCATCACCTGGATGAAGGGGGCACCAGGAATTTGGGTTGAGGGTGGTTGTCTGTGGCTAGCACATGGGGAGGGATGTGGAAGCAGAGCCACAGGCTGTGGGCTGGCGTCTGGAGGCGTGGCCTCTGGGCCTCAGTTTCCCCATCTGAGCAATGGTGAGATGCACTAGATTCCTGAGACCTTTCAGCTCTGATTCTGATTCTGGGGAAATCACTGGAGTCAGCCTCTCAGAGCCTGACACAGGTGACCTCTAAAGGAGGGGGGCAGACACCCTGGCCTCCCTTCTAAGGCCTCAGTTTCCCCATTGTACAATGGAAAGTCCATGCAGTTCAAACTTTCTTGTAGTTGCTGATCCCTTTCTTTAAATGAAATGGTACTGGGCAGCTCAATCCACAAATCTGCCTGAGGCAGTCCTGCCCTGGAGTGGGCCTGTCTGGGTTCAAGTCCAGTGGCGAACTGCTCTGTGCCTCAGTTTCCCTACCTGCTAAATGGAGAAAGTGATGGCAGCTACTCTCCAGGGTGGGTGCCTCATGTCAGTAAACAGGAAGTGTTCCGTAAGGGATGAGCAGCCCCGCTGCCTGCTCCAGCTGCAGCCCTTGCTGGGCCCACTTGGACTCCCACACCCTGCCCCTGCTCACCCAGCGAGGCCAGCATGTCATGCAAGTCCTCCTTGTCAATGAAGCCATCTCGGTTCTGGTCAATCATGTTGAAGGCCTCCTTAAACTCCTGGATCTGGGACTGGTCAAACATCGCGAAGACGTTGGATGTGGCCCGCTGTGGCCGCTTCTTGGTGGTCTTGGCCTTGGCCCGTTTACTGGACATCTTGGCTGCGGGCGTGTGGGGCTTTCCTGTAGGCAGTGGGTGTAAGTGGGAGAGCCTGTGACCCCAGGCCAGAGAATCTTCTGGCCTACCCCTGCTCGGCTGTCAGTGCCTGGGCCGGTCTTCGTGCTCCCATAGGCCTGGGGCTCCTGCCACCCAGCTCATCACAAAAGCATACAGCGTTGGCCCTGTGTGATCTGAAACAACTTCCTCTACCTCTTTGAGTGAGTATACTCATCTGGGAATGGGATAGGAGTGCCCAGCAGAAGGGATTAATTGACTTAGTGCCCAAGAAGCCCCTGGCATGGTGCCCGGCACAGAGGAAGCTATTTTTGCTGTGACTGTTTGGGTAAGACACTTAGGATTGGGTTCGGTGCCAACCATTTCCGTGCTTTATCTCCTTTAAGCCTTAATAGCATTTACACTGTCCATCTCTCTCTGGCTTACAAGGTGGGTTGCCTCGTAAGAGGCTCTGAGGCTCCCTGCCCCCACCAGCAGGAAGGAGCTGGGTCAGCAGCCCTGCATTCCTGACATTCCTCATCCTCTCCTCCTCCCCGTCCCTCTGCCCTCCCTCCTCTGGAGGTTCTGGAAGGCCAGTGCTCTGGGCAGTCTCCCTTCCCCCCACCTGCCCACACTTGACCAGCCCCTTGGGGTGGGAGATAGACCTGATTTGGGCCCTACTCCTTGTTCTCACTCCTCGGTGTTTATAGGAGCATAAAGCTCCCCCCGGCTCAGAACCCCAGCTTCCTGTCACCCTTGTTTAGACCTGGCCTCCGAGCCTCCAGCCTGTCTCACACATTGCATACAGACCCAGACACTTCACCTTGAAACCCTTGAGGGTTCCTGCCATCCCCTCTCCTCCCCCAGCAAGTCTTGGCCCCTCAGCCTGGCATCAAAGGCCCTGTGTGAACCCCTCCTGCCCTGCTCTCTGACTGGCCGCGGCACCCCTCATGGCGTCCCTCCTGCCATCTATGTCTGCTCCCCGGCCCCCCCCCCCCGACTTTCCTTCTTGGTCCCTCCCCCTGGAATGCCCTTCCTTCTCCAGCCCAGTTCTTCAGACAGCCCTTGGGGAGCAGTTCCACCACCCTGGCTTTGACAGTAAGCACTTAAAGGTCTCTCTCCCTCACAATCAGTCAGGGCTGGCGTTAAGTCCCCCGATTTAAACCTAAGCCCACGGTGGTGCTCATAGATGCTTGTTTAATGAATGACTGTGAAGGCAACTGCAGCCAGTCTGCTGGCCCCACTGTACAGATGGGGAAACTGAGGCCCAGCAAGGGGCTCTTTCCCTGAACGCTTGTCATGGCTAGTGGGGACTGTGCCCCTGAAGACCTAGGGCCATGTGCCCCTCAGCCGGGGCAGTTGTGGGCCTGGCCGAGGCCCCAGGACTGCTGCCCTCCCTCTTTCCTCTGCCCTGAGTCCCTTTGTCGAGGATCTGCAGGAAGCCTTAAGTGCTCCTCGATCTGTCGCCAGGCCTTTATCCCATGACCCTGTTCAAGCCATTTGCCGTCTTTGGCCTTTGAGATCTTAAACCCTGAGCTGGGACACTGGCCAGCCCCAGCCCTTCCCCAGAGCCACAGCTGCCTATAGTTACAGACTGTCCCACTGGGTCCCACTGGACTGACACACCTGGCCCTCAGAGTTTCTCCTGTGGTTCAGGGTGGGTAGACAAAAGCCTTTCCCACCCTTGATCTGGGTGGGAGTGGGATGGTGCTGTCGGCAGGGAGTGCCACCGTGTCCTGTGGTTAACGCTTCGAGGGGCCCACTCCTTCCCTGAGCCAGGTGTTCTCTGGGAACTTTGACTCATGGCACCCACAGAAGGCAGCCGAGGAGAAGTCCACTGTGCCCAGCAGAGGCTGTGACGGTTATCATCACTGTCACTCCCCCCCCCCCAGCCCCCCGTAAAGTTCTAGGGCAGACATGGCAGGATGAGAGAGGAAGCCACGACCAGAGGCGGGAGTGGCCAAGAGCTCACCCACTGCTCTGATACTAGCTGGGCTCCCCTGCCTCCCTGGCCACCCCATCCCCACCCTCTTCTGTTGAGGCGCCATGACAGGGCTTGGAGCACTGAACTGTACAGTTTGTCCATCCCAGCAGTCTTGGGAAGCAGGGTGGGGAGAGTGGGGTGCCCCTCACCGTGCGATTAAAAGAACTGAGGCCCGAGAAGTGGTGTATCCACGAGAGGGGTAGAGTCCAACTGGAAGCCAGGACCCCTGGGCTAGGGTTGGGTCTGGGGGTGGCAAATGGCCTTTCATGGTGGGCGGATGGCTACTGAGGGGCTGAGGACTCTTTGTGACCAGGGGCAGTTTCTAGTCTTGGTTGAGGGACTGGGGTCAGAGACAGGCTGGCCTCTTAGCCCTGGAGCCATCCCCTCCTCCTCCTGGGGACCCTAGCCACCGGGGGTCTGATATAGCGGGTACTTGGCCTGCTGCAGCTAGGTGCCACCTCCCCCTTTCTGGTGCCTGAAATCCCACCGTAACAGCAAAGACAAGGCCTGTGTCCCCCATTACCTCATGGTCCCTATGGCTGGCAGTGCCAGATGCCTTGCTGGTAAAGTCACCTCATCTGAGGCAGAGTTATCTGACCCTTTCCTGAGAGTAGCCAGAGTAGCTGGAGGGCTGGGGAGGAGCGGGGACCAGGTCCTGAAGCCCAGGTCCTTATCCAGCCGGGGGGTGGGGTGAGCCCGCAGAGGGCCCCTGGCGCACCTTCCCCACCCAGCAGGCCCAGGTGGGCAGATGGCTCAGGGTGGTTAAGCCCCGGGGCGCGGCACACAGCCTCCGTGTGTGTGTGTGTGTGTGTGTGTGTGTGTGTGTGTGGAGGGGGGGTTACTCTGGTCTCCATCCCTCTCTCCTGCCCCAGCAGATGGGGGATGGGACACGGACGCCCTGGAGGACACACATGGGTCCCCTAGGGCAGGGAACATCGGCAGCCACGACGTCCTCCCGTCCTCCAGGGCATCCCGAGTCCTGGGCTTGGCACCTCTAACCGCACAGCGAAGGGGCAGGGCCCGGACAGTCTTCCCTGGCCATAGGCCCACTGGTTTCCAGAGCCGGGAACGGTCTCCCTGCTGCCCAGACCCAGCCAGAATCCCCGTCAGACCGAGCAACCTCGCAGCCCCAGCCAGACCCACGAGCTGTCCCTGCCCAGAGGCCCTCCGACACCTCCCTGCGTCCCCAAGTTCGGGCCGCGGCCGTTACACCGCCCACACTAGACCACCCGGGCCGCCGGGCTCCCACCTGGTGCGGAGAAGGCGCTGGCTCGGTGCGCGGAGCGGGTGCGGAGCCGGGGCTGGCGGGCCGTCGGTGGGGTCCGGGCTGGGCGCGGCGGGGGCGCGGGGCGGGGCGCGGCGCCGGGCCTTACAAGGCAGAAGAATGTGCGGCTGCGGCGGCGGCGGCGGCGGCGGCGGCGGGACGGGGGCGGGGCCGCGGCAGCCCAGCCTTATTTGGCCTTGACCCACGGGCCCGGGAGGTGGGGTGTTCCCGGGTGAACCCCCAGGCTGCCAGGGCCTTCCCCATCGTGGATCGGGGAGGTGACGGGGGTGAGTAGGGGGCCTGGACTGCCCGGGGAAGCGGGTTTATCTGGGCCGGCCCTTCGTCTCCTGCGAGGCCGGCAGAACATCCAGGGGCCTCTAGTCCTCAGACCCTACCCCCATCTTTCCCCCAAAGGCCAGCTGCCCGGCCCATTCCTGGGCGAGGGCCTCCTTCCACCAGGCCAAGTATGGCTTTTTTCCAGTCCCAGAGAAGAGGCGTGTCAGAGAGAACCCACTATCCTCATACAGAGCCAGCAGTCAGGCTCCTGGGGTGTGGGGCGCACGTGAAAGTTGGGTTAGGACCGCACTGGGGACAGCCCACCTCAGCCAAGTCATTCTTCTCTCTAGGTGCCCTCAGTTTCCTCACCTGTAAAATGGGAGTGTGGTGGTGAGAATTCAGTGAAAGAGTGGCCAGAAAGACCCACGTAGACCCTGGGGGGCCAGCGAGAGGAGCAGGGGCTAGGGGACCCCCGGAGCATCCTTGCCAAAGGGGCTGCACCCCCTATCCCCCTCTTGTTGGCCTGAGTTGGAGGATGGAGTCTGGAAGGACAGACCCATCCCCTGTGCCATCGGGCATCAGGTCCATCATTTTGACCCGTGAAGGAGCACCTTACCCATCAGCCCCTACCTGGACTCCCGCCCCGCTCTCTCTCCCCTTTGATCCAACACGACGTTCCCAAGGGAACTTATCAACGCCCAGTTACTTACTCTGTAAATATTAACTGACACCTGCTACCTGCCAGGCACTGTGCTTGGGTGCTGGGGTAAATACTCAAGTAATTGCACTCAGGAAGCATTTGTTCTTGTGGAGAGAGATACCATGAACAAGTAGCTCCATGGCTTGGAGGGTAGAAATAAATGCCTTGAAGGAGAATAAAACTAGGTGAGGGGAGAGAGAGTAACAGGAGGTGGGGCTGCCTCCCTGGAAGTGACATTTGGGCAGCGCTGAAGGATGTGAGGGAGTGAGCCAGCCCAGTGAGCCACAGAGGAAGAAGCCCTGTAGGGGGAGCTTGCCCAGCTCACGGTCAAGGAGCAGCGGGAGGTCAGTGTGACTGAGGGGAGGGGGTTGGGGGAGAGGAGGTCTGAGAAGCAGTAGGGACCTAGCCCGGGGATCCTTGTGTTACCCAAAAACTGGGTTTGCCTCTTGGTGGGTGTCAAGCCAGTAGACACTAACAAGCCAAAGATCAGGAGACGGAAGGATTTATTATTACTTGCAGCCAGTAAGGAGAATCTTACTGGTGATCTTTCCCAAAGCAGTGTTTCCCTGAACAGCAAAACTGGGGAAGTTTTAAGCTAAGGGTACATGCATATTCATGAAGGGGCTTGAGCAGAGGAGAAATCCGCATGGAAATGGGGCCAAGGTCCAAGCTTTAGCTGAAGTCAGGAAGGTCAGCATCATCATTCTGTCCTCCACCTGGGGTGGGGGTCTTAGTCCCTGCAGAACTCAAAGACAAGTTATGCCTATCCCTTGAGGAGGAACTAGGACTCTGCTTTATCACTGCACTGTTGTTTGACTGCCTTTTCTCTGTTCCTGCATTCCTTTGTTCTCTTAAGATCATTAATTACTGAGACCTGTTCAAGGGCAAACATTGTGGCCAGGCTTAGATCACAAAATGACCTAGGCCAAAATGGCTTCTCTTATGTCAAGAAAGCCATTCCTGGTTCTCTTTCTCCAGGGACCCCTTAACTTACCTGCTTACACTCGTAGGCCGCTGTAAGACATCAGAGAGTTCTGAGCAGAAGGGTGGCATGATCTGGCTTACGTTCTAACTGGATCCCTTTTGGGGTTGGGGAGGGGGAAGCAGGGAGACCGGTGAGGAGCTATTCAACAGGATGAGGTGTCCACACTCGTGTGGTGGCAGTGGGAGAAGTGATGGGATTCTGGACATATTTTTTTGGCTCGGGGGGGAGGGTGGCCATGCAGTGCGGCTTGTAGGATCTTATTACCCCGACCAGGGATCAAACCTGGGCCCTCGGCAGTGAAAGCGTGGAGTCTTAACCACTGGATCACCAGGGAATTCCCATCTGGACATATTTTGAAGTTGCATCCAGTAGGATTTTCGCATGGATTGGTATGTGTGTGAGAGTCAAGGAAGACTTGAAGACTCCAAGGGTTCTGGTCTGAGCAGCTAGAAAGAAAGAGCTGCCATTTTCTAAGATGAGTCTCTTATGGAAGGAGCAGGTTTGGTGAGAGATCAGAAGTTCTGTTTTGGACATAGCAAATTTTAAAAACTTTACTTTGAAATAGTTTCAAACTTACAGTAAAGTTATAAGAACTGTACAAAGAGCTCCTGTATACCTTCACCCAGATTCTCTAATTGTTAACATTTGGCTTTATTATACTCTCTCCCGTGTGTGTGTGTATCCTCCTCCCCAACCATTTGAGAGTAAGTTGCACACATCAAGCCCTTTTACCCCGAAATACTTCAGTGAGTATCTCCTAAAAAGGAGATTATATTACATACCCATAATACAGTGATTAAAATCAGGAAAAAATTTTTTATTGAAATATAGTTGATGTACAGTATTATAAGTTACAGGTGTACAATATAGTGATTCACAATTTTTAAAGGTTATACTCCACTTATAGTTACTGTAAAATATTGGCTATGTTCCCCATGTTGTACAATATATCCTTGTAAACATCAGGAAAATTTTAACATTGATTTAATTCTATGTTTTTTTAAAGATTTAATTTAATTTTTTTTTTTTGGCTGCATTGGGTCTTCGTTGCTGCACACAGGCTTTCTCTAGTTGCGGCGAGCAGGGGCTACTCTTTGTTGCGTTGCGTGGACTTCTCACTGCGGTGGCTTCTCTTGTTGCGGAGCACGGGGCTCTAAGCATGTGGGCTTCAGTAGCTGTGGCACGTGGGCTCAGTAGTTGTGGCTCGCGGGCTCTAGAGCGCAGGCTCAGTAGTTGTGGCGCACAGGCTTAGTTGCTCCGCAGCATGTGGGATCTTCCTGGACCAGGGCTCGAACCCGTGTCCCCTGCATTGGCAGGCGGATTCTTATTCTTTTGCCACCAGGGAAGTCCCGATTTAATACTGTTATCTAATTTACAATCCATATTCAAGTTTTGCCAATTATCCCAATAATGTCCTTTATAAAAAATTTCTTTCTGGTCCAATAGCCAATCCAAGGTTATCATATTTCTTTGATCGCCTTCTGTGTGTGTGTTTGCGTGTGTGTATGGTAAAATAACAAAATTAATCATTTTAACCAATTTTAAGTGTACAGTTCAGTGGCATTAAGTACATTCACATTGTTGTACAACTATCACTACCATCCATCTCCAGAACTATTGATAAATTCTGTAAACATTAAATAGTAACTCCCTATTCTTTTCCCTGAGCTGCTGGGTACCCACCATTCTACTTTCTGTCTCTATGAATTTGACTACTCTGGGTCCCCCATATAAGTGGAATCAAACAGTATTTGTCCTTTTGTGACCGGCTTATTTCACTTAGCATAATTTCTTCAAGGTTCATCCATTTTTTAGCATATGTCAGAATTGTTTTCCTTTTTAAGGCTAAATAATATTCCATTGTGTGGAGAGACCACATTTTGCTTATCCATTCATGTGGTTCTTTCCACCTTTTGGCTGTTGTGAATAATGCTGCTATTAACATGGGTGTAGTACAAATATCTTTTCATGTCCCTGCTTTTGATTCTTTGGGGTTATATATCCAGAAGCAAAATTGCAGGATTATATGGTAATTCTGTTTTTAATTTTTTTGAGGAACCACCATACCGTTTTCCACAGAAGCTGTACCATTTTACATTCCCACCAACAGTGCACAAGGGTTATAATTTCTCTACATCCTCGCCAACACTTGTTATTTTCTGTTCTTCTTTCTTCCTTCCTCCCTTCCTTCCTTCCATCCTTCTTTCCTTCCTTCCTTTCTTTCTTTCTTTTTAATAATAGTCATCCTAATGGGTGTGAAGTGATATCTCATTGTGGTTTTGATTTGTATTTCCATAATAACTAATGTTAAGTGTCTTTTCATGTGTTTATTGACCATTTGTGTATCTTCTTTGGAGAAATGTCTATTCAAATTCTTTGCCCATTTAAAAAATCAGGTTGTTGGACTTCCCTGATCCCTGGTCAGGGAACTAGGATCCCACATGCCACATGACATGACCACCCACCCTCCCCCAAAAAAATCAGGTTGTTTTTTTGTTGTTGAGTTGTAAGAGTTTTTTTATATATTCTGGATATTAATCCCTTATCAGATAATATGATTTGCAAAAATTTTCTTCCATTCTGTGGACTTCTCTGTTTAAAATATTTTTTTAAATTTATATAATTTTTATATACCATAAAATTCACCCTTTTCAAGTGTACAATTCAGTGGTTTTAGAATACTCACAGAGTTATACAACCATCACCACCATGTAATTCCAGAACATTTTATCATCCCCCAAGAATCAACATACTCATTAGCAGTCACTCCCCACTTCCCCTTCCCCTCATCCCCTGGCAAACACTAATCTACCTTCTGTCTCCGGATTTGTTTACTCTCGAAATTTAATGTAAATGGAATCATATAATATGTGGCCTTTTGTGACTGCCTTCTTTCACTTAGCATAATGTTTTCAAGGTCCATCTATGTTATAACATGTATCAGTACTTCATTCTTTTTATTGCTGAATAGTATTCCATTCTATTGCTATACCACATTTTGTTTACATATATATCAGTTGATTGATATTTGGGTTATTTCCACTTTTTGGCTATTATAAATAATGCTACTATGAATATTGGTGTATAAGTTTATGTGTGAATGTATATATTCACTTTTTTGGATATATATCTAAGAGTGGAATTGCTGGGTCATCTGTTAACTCTACGTTTAAACTTTTGAGGGACTTCCAAACTGTTTTCCTCAGTGCTGCATTCTTTTACATTACCACCAAAAATGTGTGAGGGTTCCAGTTTCTCCACATGCTCACCAACACTAGTCTTCTAGTCATCCTATTGGGTGTGAAGTGGTATCTCATTGTGGTTTTGATTAGCATTGCCCTGAAGACTTGTTATCTTGAACATCTCTTTACGTGCTGATTGGACATTTGTATATCTTCTTTGAAGAAATGATGATTCAGATGTTTTGCCCATTTTAAAATTTGATTCTTTTTTTGTTGTTGGGTTGCAAAGGTGCTGTGTATAGTCTAGCTATTACACCCTTACCAGGTATATGATTTTCAAATCTTCTCTCCCATTCTGTGGGTTATCTTTTCATTTTTTGGTTTGTTTAAAGATGCATAAATGTTTTTAACTTTGATGAAGTTTATTTTTTCTTTGGTTTCTTGTGCCTTTTTTTATCATATCCATGAAACCATTGCCTAATCCAAGGTTGTAAATATTTATACCTATGTTTTATCCTAAGAGTTTTGTAGTTTTAGCTCTTCAATTTAGGTCTCTAGTCCACTTTAAGTTAATTTTGTCTATGGTGTGAGGTAAGGGTCTAACTTCCTTCTTTTGCATGTGGATATCCAGTTGTCGCAGCACCATTTGCTGAAAAGACTATTCTTTCTCCATTGAATTTTCTTGGCTCTCTTGTTGAAAATCAGTTGTCCATAAATGTATGGGTTATTTCTGGACTCTCAGTTCTGCTTCATTGATATATACGTCTACCCTTATGGCAGTACCACACAATCTTGATTACTTTAGTTTTGTAATCAGGAATTGTTTCATCCAACTTTGTTCTTCTTTTTCACGATGGCTTGGCTATTCAGAGTCTCTTGCACTTCCATATCAATTAAGATCAGCTTGTCAATTTCTACAGAAAAGGCAGCTGGGATTTTGACAGAGATTGTGCTGAACCTGTAGGTTAATTTGGGGGAGTATTGCCGTCTTAACAATATTAAGTCTTCTGATCCATGAACATGAAGTGCCTTTCCTTTTACTTAGATCTTTTAAAATTTCTCTTAATGATGTTTTGTAGTTTTCAGTTTACAAGTCTTGTACTTCTTTTGTTAAACGTATTCCTAAGTGTTTTAATCTTTTTGATGCTACTGTAAATGGAATTGTTTTCTTAAACTCATTTTCAGTGTGTTCACTGGTAGTTGAACTGTTTTTACTCACGATACTTCTGACACCAAATATGTGGGTATTTTCCTCACACCAGTCAATTCTCCAACTCTCTGGACACCAATTGGATGTCCTACTATTTGGTTCAATTCTAACCCTAATTACCTGGAGTTAGTGTCAGACTCCACAGGTTTAAGGGCTCAGTCCCACAAGATTTCCCTCACATCAGACCCAGGATACCCCCACTTTTGTCCAACTTGACTACAAATTGCGGATTACTACACATCCCTCCCCGCCACTGTTAGGGAACTGTTGACCAAAACCACCAGTCTTAGCCAGGCTCGCTTGCCTGAGTTGTCTCACAACAGGAAGTCCCGATAAGGACTGGAATCCACCTTGGCTGAGAGATGAGCATGCCACCAGGAAGGATCCCGAGTGAGACTATAGGCCAAGCAAGATTGGCCAGAGACCACCCGGAAACTAATCCCATTACCGTAAACCCTGAGACTTTGAGCCACGTGGCAGAGCAGTTCTCCTGGGTTCCCTTACCCTACCGCTCTCTGCCTGGGCGCCCCTTCCCGATAAATTCTTTTGCTTTGTCAGCACGTGTGTCTCCTCGGACAGTTCATCTCTGAGTGTTAGACAAGAGCCCACTCTCGAGCCCTGGAAGGGGTCCCCCTTCCTGCAACACCAGGATAAATAATTTCTTAGAACTGCTCATAGAACTCAGGAAAGCAGTTGAATTACTATTATCAGTTTACTATAAAGGATACAACTCAGGAACAGCCAAATGGAAGAGATGCAAAGGACAAAGTGGGGGCAGGGGTAGGGGGGAGCTTCCATGCCCTCTCCAGGGATGCCATCTTCTTAGCACCTTGAAGTGTTCACCAGCCTGGAAGCACTCCAAACTCTGTTGTGTAGGGGTTTTTATGGAGGTTTCATTACAGAGGCATGATTAAATCTTTGGCCATTAGGACTGACTTAATCTCCAGCCCCTCTTCCCTCCCTGGAAGTTGGGGAATGAGGCTGAACTTTCTAACCCTCTAACCATGCCTTGGTCTTTCTAGCAACCAGCCCCCATCCTGAAGCTATCTAGGGGCCCCCAGCCACCAGTCCTGCCATTAGCATACAAAAGATTCTCATCACTTCAGAGAGTCCAAGGGTTTCAGGAGCTGGGTACCAGGAACTAGGGACGAAGACCAAATATTTATTATTTATTATATCACAGTAGAGATACTATTGGTTTTTGTATATTGATCTTGCTTCCAGGAACACTGCTGAACTAATTTATTAGCTCTGATAATTTTTTTGTGGGTACCTTAGGGTTTTCTATATGAAAGATCATGTTATCTGCAAATAGAGGTAGTTTAACTTCTTTCTTTCCAATTTAGATGCCATCCATTCATTCATTTATTCATTCTTGCCTAAAGGCCCTGGCTGGAACCTACAGTACAATATTGAATAGAAGTGGCAAGAGTGAACCTCTTCGTCTTGTTCCTTATCTTGAGGGGAAGGCTTTCAGTCTTTCACCATTAAACACGTTAGCTGTGGATTTTTTTTTTTTTTTTTTGGATGTCCATTATCAGCTTGAGGATGTTCTAATTTGTTGAGCATTTTTATCATGAAAGGGTGTTGGGTTTTATCAAATGTTTATTCTGCATCTATTGAAATGTCTTTAATCTCTGTCCCTTAGAACTGTCCTTTAGCTTTTCTATGTCTTTCATGCACTGACATTTTTGGAGAGTCCCGGCCAGTTACTTGGTGCTCCCTCATGATTAGCTTCAGGTTATGGATTTTTGACAGGAATATCACAGAAGTGATGCTGTACTCTTCCCAGTGCATCTTATCAGGAAACACGTATGATGTTATTATTACCAGTGATGGGAAAAATTAAGTGTCTGCCAGATTTATTCATCAGAAAATTACTATTTTTCCCCTTTATAATTAATATGTTCATTAATAGGTAATTTGTGGGGTGCGCTCCTTTGAGACTAAATATTCTGTTCCTCATCAAACTTTTACCCATGGCTTTTAACACGTACTGATGATCCAGTTGTTACTCTGATGGTTGTCAAATGGTGATTTTTCTAACCCTTCTCACTTCCTTTTACTGGTTGGTGAATGTGTTAACTTTGAGATTACCTGTTAGACGTCTAAGTGGAGGTGGTGAGTGGGAAGTGCAAAGTTCAAGGAAAGGTACAGGTTGTAGATTTAGATGTAGGAGTTGTCAGTCTGTAGAAGGTTAAAGCCATTAGCAGTTGAGGGTCTCCAAGGGCCCATGTCCCCTGTTGGTCACAGGGCTTCACCAGGCCTGGGGTCCGCTGACGTGTTTTAGAGACAAACCCTGGTGCTGACTGGGTCACAGAGTACCATGGCTCCATGGAGGCTGGGACTGGGGGCTCCTGTCTTATGGGAAGCTGGGTTCTGTGGAAGGAAGTGTCCTTGCTCTGTTCAAAGCTGGTAAAAGCCCTTACTACTAAACCTGGCATTCTAGGCTTGTCCAGCACCACCCCTTCCCTGAGCAGCAGCACAGTCTTACACTTCTGCCTCTGCTTGCTGTGCCCTTCACTGCCACAGCTTGGGGAACTCCTGCTCATCCTTCAAAGCCCAGCTCAAATATTACCTTCTCTGTGAAGTCCCACCTCTACTCCCCACAACAAGGTCATTCATTTAGAAAACAGTTCTTGAGGCTCTCCTCTGTGCTAGGCACTGAGACTAGTGAAAAAAACTCTATTCCTGCCCTCAGGAAGCCCATGTTTCCTGATGGAGACAGATATTCATAAGTAATCTCACAGATCTAAGCATCAGTGACAGCAACAAAGCAAGATAAGTGAAGTGACTGTCCAGCTCCAATAGTTAGAGCAGGGGGTTTGCACCAACCTGGCCTGGCTGAGGTGCTTTGGGAAGGTTTCACTGCAGAAATGGCAGCTGGCCTGAGAGCTGAGGAAAGAATAGGTGCATTGGTGGGGGAGCCATGGCTCCCTGTGCAAGGCCTGAGGTGAGGCTGGAAGGCAGAGAGCAGGGGATGGGCTCCCATGGGAGATGTACCTAGAAAGGTGGGCATAGGCCTCCAAGGCCAAGGTGAGGAGGCTAGATTTTCTCTTGCTGGTACTGGGAAGGCTTCAAAGGGTCCTGAGCAGAGGGGGATTTTCGAGGAGTCCCTCTGGCTGCCATAAGGAAGAGACAGTGGGGACCACATTGATTTTTCAGATCAGCCAGATTCATATCGGTAGGAGACACAACTTCATTTTTTTGTTTAGATTTGTTTTTATTTATTTATTTAGTGCCAGGTCTTAGGTGTGGCATGGCATCTCTTAGTTGTGGCATGCAGACTTCTTAGTTGCGACATGCGTGTGGCACCTAGTTCCCCAACCAGGGATCGAACCTGGGTCCCCTGCGTTGGGAGTGCAGAGCCTTACCCACTGGACCACCAGAGAAGTCCTGATACAGCTTCATTTTAAGTTTCTTTTATAAACCCCATTCCAGTGCTGGTGGTAGGAACTTCATCTCAGTTGGTCTGGGGGTCCTCATGGTCTCTGGATCTCAGGCCACTGGTGACAATGGCTTTGTCCTGCTGGCCTGGCCACAAGGCCCCTGAGCCCTGTGCTGCTCCTGGCTACGGCCGAGCCTTCTTCCTCTGCTCTCAGGCTATGGGGTGGGGACTCCGAAAGGCTTGGGGACCCACAAACTTTGGGGGAGCAGGAGGTTTACAGGGGAACCTGGGCCTCCCTGCTCTCTGACCTGCAGCCTCTGGGTGGTTCTCAGGGACCCACGGACGGTGAACAGTCTCCTGCTCTGCTCCCTTTCCTCTTCCCGAGCACCCTGCAGCCTTCAGGAGGGTGCTTTCTGTCTCTGTTTGGCCCTGTTCCCTCAAGGATTGTGCTTTGGAAATGCAGAAACCGAGGACTCACTCCCAGCTTCTCTGGGAAGCTGCTGTCGGCCTTTCCCTGAAATGACAAATGCCTCCCTGATAGAACAGAGTACAGGAGATGGGACATCATCTAAGCCATGTTCTTGTTCAGACTGTTTAATCTGAGTCATGAGAAAACAGAAATCCAAATTATGTAACATTCTCTAAGATGCTTGGATACTTAAAAAATGTCAATGTCATGGAAAAAAAAGTGGGGAAACTGTTTCTGATTCAACGAGACTAAAGAGACATGATAACTGAAAGCAGCGAATGATCCTTCACTGGATCCTGGATGGATACAAAGGAAAAGCCATGGAGGACATTGCTGGGGCACTTGGAGTATGGCCCTGCTTTAGCTGGTATTAATGTCTGGGCACCAAGTGCCCTCCTGGGTAAGGGAGGTGCTCGAGGGTCACTCGTTTGTTAAATTAGAGAGTAAGATGGTATTGTGCTCACGTAGGAATGTCCTTATTCTTAGGTGTCGCCTGGTGTATTTGGGGTGAAGCAGCGTGGTATGTGCAGCTTATTGTTAAATGGCTCAAGGTGAGGGGATGTTTGTGTACGTCCTTGAGAGGAACAATGCAAATATGGCAAAATCTTGAGTGGGTGATTCTGGGTAAAGGACATTAAACTATTCTTTCAACTTGGGGAGGGTGGGCCTCTCGTCTGCTGCACCAGCAGGGCTGGCAGAGGGGGCCCAGGTACTCTGATTCAGGGAGTGCAGGACCCTCCCTGAGACCCTGATCTAACCCTCAAGGCCCCTCCCCTGCTGCCGCGGAAACACTCAGGCTCTGAAGGGGTAAGGGTCCACCCAGTTCCCCGAGGCCCGTCAGGAGTAGAGCTGGGTGCTCGCTGGTCAAGTGCAGCGTGACCGCCTCCTGTGTTCACTCACACCTCTGAGTATCTGGCTCAGTGCCCAGGCAACCTGAAACCCGTTCACTTACCTTCGAGTCCCCCTCAGCCATGTCTCAGGGCAGGGGTAGGTCCAGGAAGGTGCCAGCCCCAGGAGTTAATCTGAGCCATCCATGGTCACTGGACACTCAGCCACCACTACCAGGATCTAGACGTGAGGGCACAGCACTCCTAGCGCAGGGGGTCTGGCCCACAGGCTTCAGATGACCTCACGAGCGGCCCCTCTGGGGAAGGCAGTGCAGCCCGAACAAAGTTCCTGGGAAGGTAGTTCCCCTGGGCTTGAGGTCAGCAGCATCTCCGCTGCGTTGGGCCAAGGGAGGAGACCAGGTGCCTGCAGCTCGGCCGGGCCCAAGAACTTTCTAAAACGCACGTTCTTACCACCAGACATGGGCACTACTGTTCCTCCTGCTCTCCCCTGCATCCCATCCCCCTCTCCCGAAGCTGGTTAATACCCACTGTCCTTCAGCCTTGACCCGGGTTTGGCGGAGCTGTCATGGGTTCCCATAGCCTCACTGTGCTGCATCTCCTTTCCTACCATCTGCTGTAGACTGGAACTCACCTATGGCATGTTCCGTGTCTCCCCCACCGGGGCTTGAGCTCTACGAGCAGGGTAGGTGCTCAGGAAGTGCATCCAATGCATGTAACTGTCAGGGTGCAGGCAGCTGCTGGGGTACCGAGTGCCCCGTCCTGGGTGAAGCGCACGCAGAGTCGGGGTCTACAGAGGGGGCGTGAGTTGTCAGCGTGGGCAGCCCATCTCAGCTCCCATATAGCAACGATAAAGCATTTATTTCTCTGGAGGAAGCTGGTCAGGCAGATGTTACACACTCATCTTTTAGAGAAGGGAACCGAGAGCTTAGTTTTCTTGCCCGGGATCACAGAGCTGGTGCATGAGAGAGCTGGCGTTACAGTTTGCACTCCGGTCAGCCTGTCTCCAAGGAGCTGCCGTTTGGAAGGGGTCTGGCTGTCTCCTGGGGCGTCCACTCCACCCACCTCATCCCAGCCTGGCCCGTCCCGCTGCAATAACACCATGAGCCCGTGGTACACGTTACCTCATTTATTCTCACAACATGCCTGTGAGGTAGGGAGGGGCGGGGACTGTCCCCATTTTACAGAGGAGAAAGTTGAGGCACACAGAGGTCAAGTGACTTGCCCAAGGTCACAGACGGCGGCCAAGCTGGAATGGGCCCTAGAGCAGGCCCACAGTTCACCTGGGGCCCCTGTGGCAGGTGCTGGACACGAGGACGTCTCCAGTGCCACAGCCGTGGCCACAGGAGAGCAGCCCTCGTGCACGGAGCTTGCTGCGGGCCTGGCCTCGCCCTCTCCCTCCCTGCCCCCCACCTCACCCTGCAGGCCTGGGCCATTGCAGCTCAGGGCTCATGACACCCTGGGAGTGGGGCTGGGGGGCAGGGGAGAGAGAAGGATGACTGGGGTAAAAAAATAGAAAACTCAGAGGCCGGGCAGATGGGCCCATGGCCGGGGAGTGGGGGGCAGGTGAGAGACAAAAAAAAGGGGGGGGGCTGCTTACACACAAGGTATATATTTTTACACACACTTGTACACACACCTAGATATAGTACATGTAAAAATATATGCTATTCACACACCCGCCTCCTGCCAGGTGCCCCCGAGAGCCAGCGGTGGCGCTGGTGGGCATGGGTGAGCAGAGGGGCGTTTGTTAAATATACACTCTAAGGTCTATGTGCATATGTACACATACGTACAGACACAGCCGCCCGCCCCTCGGGTACTGTACACAGGCTCGGCCAGGGACACATGACCCCTGGAAAATGGGGTCCCTCTCTTGAGTGGCCCCTGCAAGTCACTCTGAGTCATACATTTTGCTGAAGGAAGAAGGGGCTGGAGAGAAGAAAAAGGCGGGAGTCTGGAGTGTGGTAAGCTGTGGTTTTTATCTCATTCCCCCCCCCCCCCCAAAGACTTCAGCCCTCCTCATGGTCTCAGAGAGGCGAGTCACCCGCCTGACGCTGCCTAGGGCTGGCAGATCACAGTGGGAGGGCTGCTTCTGCTGAGAGGAACCTATATCTGCGTGTGTGAGCACTTGGTGGGGGAGGGGACGCGTGTCCATCTCTCTGTCCTCTGGGCTCACCCACAAAAAGGGCTGAGAACCAGAAAGCCGATAGTCAGGATGGTGACCCCTGTGTGAGCTCTTAAGGGAAAAGAGAAAAATGTAAGAATGAAAACTCCAAGGTCAGAGCTGGGGTAGCCAGGAAAAGGAGGAAGGACATGGCAGGTGCCCAAAGCTGCCCTTGGGCTGTCGTCATCTTGTAAACAAGCTAGTTTAAGTTCTCATTAGATAGAGCAAGTAAAAAGACCGTAGTCTGGAGGCTGGGCCGGGGCGTTGCCGAAGTCCATCTATCTAGTCCACCACGGCCAGCAAGAGGAAAAAAAAGTTTTATAGTTTTGTGTTTCTGTTGATTTTTTTGTGTGAAGTCTTCATAACCTAAAGCTGGGAGGGACCCAAAAAAGCCAAATTGTGAGCCCTTGTATGCGTCAATTTGAAAGTTGGCTCAGGGTCTCTAGACAGAATAACCATACTAAAGGTTGAGAAAATTTTGTTCCTTTCACATTTAGTTTGTAGGTTTCTTTTTTTAATGACTTAAAATTGTTTGCTTCCTGCTTCCTGGTCTCAGAGCCGGGTCTGGGCCTCAGGGACATAAATCTCGATGCTGTCCGCGCTCTCCGTGGCTGAGTTCTGCCGCACGGAAGCCGCCCGCTTGGCCGCCAGGAGTCTCTTGCGGGCCTCCTGACGCTGCTTGTCTCCAGCGTCAGAGGCCTTGTCGCGGCTCACTGCCGGCTTGGATTTGGCTGGCTTCTTTGGGACCGGAGGGGGTGGTTTCTTCTCTTCCTTTAGTGAGACAGTGAGGAGAGAAGAAAAATAAAATAAAGGTGCCACCTTTTGTGTGGCGCTACCACCCACTGTATGCTGGCAGCTGGAGCCTCCACCCCAGCTTCCTCGCATCGGGCACAAGCAACACACATTTGGAAGCAGGAAGCCACAAGAAGCGATGATGGTGGGAATAGCACAAGGCATAGGAGCAAAAAGCAAGCTTACAATCCTAGAATGTTCTAGTAGGAAGGGACAGACAGATCACCTCTTCCCACCCCTGCTTTGAACCCCTGAGAGCCTGAAATTCACGCAGGAATCATAGGGCCAGAGATGGGATTTAAGTTCAGGGCCTCCGACTCCCAGGTCACATTTCACATGCTGTTCTAGGCGATCAAAACTCACAAGGGCCACAGTCCAGTAACCAATAACCAAAGGGGTCATTGGGTGCCACTGTTTTACAGATGGAAGCCTGAGCCTCAGGGAAGAGGCTGGCCCAGGAGGCAGAATCGGGTCCAGACCCCTGTAACTCCTGGGCAGCGTGGTCCTAGCAGAAGGACCATTTTTCTACCTCCAGGGTTCCAACGGCTGTGTCTACGCTAGTGCTCTGGGCTGTGGGCACGTGTCTCCCACTTTCTGAACATGCAGGGCAGGAAGGCATGCTTCGCGGGGGCAGCCTCAACTACACAGAGCGAGTGGCATGCTGGACGAGCGCCGAGCATGGACCCCGCACACTGATGGACGTGAGCCCCCAGCTCAAAGACGACACACAGAGAAGGGAGCCAAGCAGCACTGACCGATGTGGCCAGCGTTATTGCCGACCAGGAATTTGTCCCTGGACTTCCCCTCCGCACTGCTCCATGCTCACCTTCCTCTTCTCGGGGGTCTCCACCAGCTGCCAGCTGTTGGCCTTGAGGTGGTAGAGTTCATCAAACTTCATGCTGATGTCCTCGATGGACAGCTGCAGCAGGTCCCAGAACCCTGCCAGGTCCTGGGCTGTTGGACGTGGGTTGGCATCAGGGTTCTGTGGGACAGATGGGGTTCAGTGGGGCAAGCAGGGCAGAGGCTGGTCCTGCACCCCATCCCAAGTACTGTCTCCTAGCTCTGCCAGCCCTGGTTGGGTTCTCTTGAGGCCTGGTCTTACTCTCCTGTTCCCTGGGTCGGGTCAGTATCTGTATGAGCGAATGAACCCAATTCCTGATTACTGCTGGCCCTGATGGTGGAGAGCTTTGGGAGAGAGAGACAGTCCTATCATGAGAGTGGGTCCTGCACACACATGGGGACTGAGGCCTTCGCCACCACTGTAGGGCTACAGTGAGGAAAGCCCTCATGGCCTCAGCGTGTATGCCAGGCAGGCAACTCGTCTCATTTCACAGGGAGGAGGCAGGATCACTCCCCGGTGGGTGTGATTACAGAATCCGTGTGGTTTCTAGCCCATCACTCTGTTCTCTGAGAGCACATTCCTTATCAGGACTTCCCCAGTGAACGCCCAAACCCCTACCGGTCCTAGAGACAAACACTCGCCACTGTCCTCCACCCCTGGGAGTACACCACCCCTGCCAGATGGAAAGAGGCTTCCACAGGAAAAGCTGCTGCCTAGCGGCGAGGGTGAAGGAGAGGGAAACCCACCAAGCCTCATGGTGGTTATTTCTTTAGTTCTTACCTTGACTGTCTTCTTAGATATAGAGTATGTTGTATATAAATAAATCAGTGCTAACTGATTTTTAACTTTCATGTGGCTGTTTTGACACAGAGTTCACTTTTCTATTTCAGAAGGTAGTAGAGATCTGAAAGGACCATTCCTGGCCCTTTTCCTGTGCTAGGCACTGACATGCACCACTGTCATCTTTCCAATGCCATGAGGAAGCAGCACCTTCTCCATGTTAGAGAGGAGGTCACAGAGGCTTAGAGGCTAATCCAGCTGGGGGCTCTGGCTAGAAGACCCACTGTGGAGGAAGAAGAATCACACTCACCAAGTTTTGCTCACAGAGGCCCCGGAACTGCTGGAATTTCTGTGACATCAGTAGCTGGGCACTGCCCACAGCACTGAGGACTTTCCCTAAGACTGAGAAAGAGAAGGTAGAAAAAGACTGAGCAGTGCACAAGGTCTGCTGGGGTGGAAGGCAGGATCAGGGTCATGGCTTTCACCTCCCCTCCCCGCCTTAGGATGCCAATCATTATTTGGTGATGGCAGTCAGTCTTCATTTTATTTACACATTAACCCACTGTCACTGTGAAAAATGCAAACCACACATAATAAAGTGAGCCCCATCCCCTAGTTGCTAAGGACATTTTATGGCAATAAATTTGAAAACTAAGTTTAAATGGAAAAAATTTTCAGGAAAACATAAATTACTATCATAGACTCAAGAAGAAATAGAGAATCTGATTAGGCCAATAACTGTTTTAAAAAACTGAAGCAGGAGTTAAAAATCTTCCCCAGAAAAAGGAACCAGGCCTATGTCGTTTTACAGGTGAGGTTTTACAAAACCTTCCAGGAATAGATAATCCCTGTTTTATACATTCAAATTCTTCCTGAGAGTAAATAAACAGAAAATGACACCGCTAATTTCAGGAGCCCTGAGAGAACATAGGACATGCCAAGAATAGGGCACTTTCATTATGAACATAAAAGTCTTAAAGCAAAGAGAATCCAACAGAAGAGTTCACCATGAAGTGTTTAGCCCAGGAATACAAGGTTGAAATCTTTTAGTGTGATTTCCAGTTTTAAAGTGGTGGCAGGAAGATGGTACTACCTCCTAACCCCCTTAGAAATCACTGAAAAGCAAAACAGAGTAAACAAGAAATCAAAATGCAAACTGTCTCCTGACAGAACTCTGGAATGTAGTATAGGAAGGCTGCCACATGCACTGATAGCCACACGAGGAGGATTCTTGGGGTTGAAAGGCTCAGATAAAAGTGGCAGTTCTGAGTTCTCAAAAGCAGCATAACTTGAGAGGAGAAGCCAATAATCTCTTATTTGAAATAAAAAGGGGGTGTGGACTGCAGCAGGAGCGTTCCTGAACCTGGTTCAGCACCAAAGGTGGGGGGCAGGGGGACGAGGACAACACTGTATGGTAACCGCCCTCTCATCGCCTGGGGAGAAGACCAGGCTGAAGAACGCACCCTGCACCCATCACCATGCCTGAGGAATTCCTGCCAGCCTGGGACACAGTCCTGGCTCCCACAGTGGTCTACTTAACAGCAGCTCATGAAGGAAGAATTTCACCTCATTCAGAAATTAGTTATTAAAAAGAAACCAACACAGGAGCTAAACATGTTATAGGAGCAGTAAATGGCAGATGAACATTCACCAGAAAGTTGTTGCCAGAGAACAGATGAAAAGTGTTGACATTTAGCCACAAATATTTAAACAGTAGTTCAAAGCAGAGATAAGGTGCTCTGAAAAGAGATGCAAGACAATGGAAGGGGATAAAACATGAGCTCTGGAACTAGTGCAAGAGAAAAATCAGGCATCACAGAAACAAGGGCCATGATGGACACAGCACAAAGAATAAACCCTGATGAAAACCAATAAGGACAAGGAGGACAGGAGTGAAAAAGCTCCTCGCTCAAAACACTTACACTGCTAGATTAACAAGACAAGATTTCTTAAATGAATAGCTAAGCTGCTGGGGATAAAATGACCACCCCCACCCCCAGAAGGTAGTGGGTATATGTGCCTGGCTTGGTCTAAAGTAGGATGGGAGGGCTTCCCTGGTGGCTCAGTGGTTAAGTATCCACCTGCCAATGCAGGGGACACGGGTTCGAGCCCTGGTCCGGGAAGATCCCACATGCCGCGGAGCAACTAGGCCCGTGTGCCACAACTACTGAGCCTGTGCTCTAGAGCCCGTGAGCCACAACTACTGAAGCCCGTGTGCCACAACTACTGGAACCTGCGCACCTAGAGGCTGTGCTCTGCAACAAGAGAAGCCACAGCAATGAGAAGCCTGCGCACGGCAATGAAGACTAGCCTCTGCTCGCTGCAATTAGAGAAAAGCCCGCACACAGCAACAAAGACCCAACGCAGCCAAAAATAAAATAATTAAAAGAAAAAAAAAAAAAAAAGGATGGGAATAAAAGGAAAAGTTTCTCCTGAGAATTCCTAACCATAAGACTGCACTTAGGTACCTTATTTTTTAAGAAATAAAAGAAGCAACTAGATGTATTAAAAAGATGAGACTATTTTTAAAAAAGTGACTGAGAGACATGGAGGAGACAGGGAGACTTAAAATACATCTATCAGAGTTCTAAAAGGACAGAGAGAATGGAAGAAAAGAAATTTATTCAGAGAGATGATTTAGAATATGAATAAAGGAACCATCCCAAACTCATTTTATGAAGCTAGATAACCTTGATACTAAAACAGGACAAGGATGAGAAAGGAAAATTACCAGCCAAGTAATGCTGCCTTTGAAGAAAGGCAAAATTATTAAATCAGATATTAACAAAAGTACAACAATGTACTAAAATAACTCAGCTGGGTTTATTCTGGTAATACAAGACTGATTCAACATTAGAAAATTCTAATGACTTCTGATTCTGGCTATGAAAAACCAGTTACTATCAGACAAACTGAACCCTCCCACCAAGAAAAATAAAAAAAAAAAAAACTAAATAAAATACCAAAAACAACAACAAAAAAAATCTTTCAAGGCATTAAAAAATTACCAAAGCAACCAGAATTTGAGAGGCTAAGATGTCAGTGAGAACGGAAACTATATTCAGCCAAGTCTGATATTCTGTACTGCCTTCTACCCCAAGGCATCTCCCAGCTTATAAGCAGCACAAGGCTGAGGTGCTAAGAAGCCAAGAAGAAAGTGGTGGTTCAGAGTCTGAGAAGCTAAGCAGAACTTGTGGCAGTTCCATGGGGAAAGGGAGACCAAAACTGGAATTCGGAGCTACCAGAGCAGACAGGACTTGGGGGAAAGCGCATCAAGCTGAGCAAAGCTTCCAGCAGTCTTAAGATGGGGGAGAAACAAAAATTGGAGCTCAGTGTCTGCCAAGGAGGAAGGGCTTGGAAATACCCCAGGCTGTCACAAAACCCAGCTCTGAATCAGCTCAATCCCATATTAGATTAAGTTGGTCTGGCCCTACTCTAATTGTCTACAAGAAGCAAAAGTAAATTCGTTCTCAAAGAATAGAAAATCGTCTTGAAAAAAAAAAAAGAAGAAAAGAAAATCATCCTGAGCTTCAAGTTATCTCTGTAGTTTTCGTATACAGTTTCTGGCATTGAATAAAAATTACCAAGCATGCCACGAGGTAGGACCAAATGACTGCACACCAAAAGAGAAAAATCAGCAAAAAGTAAAAGAACTATAGGGGATGTAGGTACTAGAGGTATTGGACCAGGGCTTTAAAATGACTGTGAATATGTCCCAGAAAATATATGACATGATGAGGAATTTCAGCAAAGAACCAGAAATCTATCAAAAAGAATCAAATGGAAATTCTAGAACTAAAAAATAGGGTAACTGAAATTAAGACTGCAATAGATAGGTTTAATAGATTGGTTACAGCTGAACTATAAAATAATCCAGTAGAAAATATCCAGACTGAGGTCCAGAGGAAGAAAAAAAAAAAAGGGAAAATACAGAAGAATGAAGAAACATAAGATGTGGCAGTCTAAAATATGTGTAATTGGAGTCCACAAGTAGAGAAGAAATAACATGGAGCAGAAATTTGAGGAAATGATGGCCAAGACTTTTCTGAAACTGATGAGAGTTATTAAGGCCGCAGATTCAAGAAACCCTGTGAGCATCAAGCTGGAAAAGTACAAAGAAAACCATACCTAGGTATCACAGTAAGATGGATAAAACTCAAACACAGGAGAAAAAGTCTTAAAAGCAGACAAAGGGGAGAAAACAAATTATTCTTCAAAGAAGCAGCAGGAAGACTGACAGTTGACTTTTCAATAGAAAGGCTGGAAACCAGGACATAAAAACATATTTATAAAGTGTTGAAAGAAGATCAATACGTACCTATAATTCTATACTTAGCAAAAATACTGTTCAGGGACTTCCCTGGCAGTCCAGTGGTTAAAGACTCCACACTTCCACTGCAGGGGGCACACGGGTTTGATCCCTGGTCGGGGAACTAAGATCCCGCATGCCGCGTGGCGCGGCCAAAAGAATAAATAAAATAAATTAAAAAATAATAACAAACAGAAGCCTGCCTCCTGGAGGACAGTTTTAAAAAAATACTGTTCAAAAAAAGAGGGAAAAATACAGACATTTTGAGACAAATACTGCATTAAAATAAATACTAAAGGGAGTTCTTCAGGCAGAAGGAAAATGATCCTAACTAGAAGCAAAGAAATAAAGGAGTGAAGAGTACGAGAAAGAGTAAATACATGGGTAAGTAAATACTGATTGTATAAAACAAAAATAATGTCTTGTGGCATTTAGAACATATATATAGAACTGAAATACTTAACAGCAATAGTACACAGGTTAGGAGGGGGATAAAAGTGATCTAAGGTCCTTGCGTCATCTGTGAAGTGGTAAAGGTACTAATTTAGTCTTTACAAAGTCAGGGATGCAACTTCCTTATCGCAGTGGCAATGCCATCCTTTCCGTCACTCAGACTCCAAACCATTTTGGACTCCTTTCACTCTTACTCCATATCCAATCCATCAGGAAATCCTGCTCTGCCTTCCAAGTATACCCAGAATCTGACCCCTCCCTTAAATGCTCCATGGCCACCACCATCTCCTCTTCCCCAGATTATGTTACTTCCTCCTAACTCATTTCCCAGCTTCCACTTGTGCCCCTCCGCCCACTCTCTTCTGAACAGAGAAACTAGATTAATCCTGTAAAAAAGAATGTCACATTGCACTCTCCAACACATTCTCTTTTGGGAGTCAAAGCCAAGCCTCTGACACCTCTGAGGCCCCACCACACGGACTCCACCCCCCACCTCTCTGCTCACTCCTGCAGCTACACTGGCCGCCTTCCCCAGCCCTAGAACACGTCAAGCGCTTGCCCACCACTGGAGTTCTCTGATCTCCAGAGCTCTGAGACTTCTTCTCTCTTCCTTCCTTCAGCTTTCTGCTCCAAGGTCACCTTATCTGGGAGGCCTTCGCTGACCACACTATGTGGGACAGCAACACTACCCCCAGCCAGGCAGCTCTCTTCATCCTGCTCTTACTGTGCTTTGTTTTCTCTGTTGCATGTCTAACCATCTTGCATATTATATGTTTAGTTGGTTATTTTCTGTCTCTCCCCATGAGAATGTAAGCTCCACGAGGGCAGGGACCTTGTGTTGTTCTGCTACCTCCCCAGAAGCTAGAATAGTGCCTGTATACGGTAGGAACTCAGTAAATACTCACTGAGTGAATGAAGGTCAGGACCAAGGGAGGGATGCTGCTTTCTTCCCACTGTCGCACAATGTCCTGACACTCTTGCAGTTAGACAAGATATGCATGAGACACAGTAAGATTAGAAAGAGAAACACAGGGCTTCCCTGGTGGCGCAGTGTTAAGAATCCACCTGCTAATGCAGGGGACATGGGTTCGAGCCCTGGTCCGGGAAGATCCCACATGCCGCGGAGCAACTAAGCCTGTGTGCCACAAGTACTGAGCCTGTGCTCTAAAGCCCGCAAGCTACAACTGCTGAGCCCATGCACCACAACTACTGAAGCCCACGCGCCTAGAGCCCATGCTCTGCAACAAGAGAGGCCACCGCAATGAGAAGCCCACGCACCGCAATGAAGAGCAGCCCCCGTTCGCCGCAACTAGACAAAGCCTGCGCGCAGCAACAAAGACCCAATGCAGCCAAAAAGAAAATAAATAGAAATAAATCTTTTAAAAAAGACATAAAATTGCCACTAGAGCAAATAATATGATCATTTATGATGCGAATCTAAGAGGACTGAGAGTTGTACAAGGTTGCTGGATACAAGATCAATGTAGAAGTCTCAACATAACTTACTAGAGTATGCAAATATAAAAATTCATTTTACTATCAAAACAAAAACTAGAAAGTACCAAGGAATAAATCTAATAAAAATACATAAGGCCTTCCTAGATATATTAATCAAACTTGAATAGAAGGATATAAAATGGAGATCTGAATAAATGGAGAGATAAACTTCATTCATAGCTAAGAAGACTCAATATTTCTCAGGTATCAGTTTTTCCCAAAGTAATCTATAACTCTATTTCTAGTCAGCGACCCAGGAAAATTTTTCTGAGGAACTTGATATACTAATTCTAAAATTGGTATTGGAAGAATGAAGATATAAATAGACTTTTTCTTTCTGAACAAAAAGAATAAGGAAGGGGATTCACCCTATCAGATGCCAAGGCATGTTAAAAAGCTATGGCAATTAAAAGCTGTATTAACACAGAAACAGACAAAAGGGCAGCAGAACAGAATAGAACTGAGAAACACACCCCTGTGTGTGTAGCAATCTGGCCGTGGTTATGACTGACTGGCATCACTAATCAGTGAGGAAAGCAGAGACTTCAAAATGTCTCTCCAGTGAGCCCTGGTCCGGGAGGATCCCACATGCCGCGGAGCAACTAGGTCCGTGCGCCACAACTACTGATCCTGCGCTCTAGAGCCCGCAAGCTACTACTACTGAGCCTGTGTGCCACAACTACTGAAGCCCGCGTGTCTAGAGCCTGTGCTCAACAAAGAGAAGCCACCGCAATGAGAAGCCCGCACACCACAACAAAGAGTAGCCCCTGCTAGCTGTAACTAGAGAAAGCCTGTGTGCAGCAATGAAGACCCAATGCAGCAAAAACAAACAAAAAAAAAAGTCAGCACTATGTACCCTTAAAAAAAAAACAACTTAGGAAAGATCTCAGATCAACAACCTAACTTTATAACCTAAGAAACTAGAAAAAGAACAAACTATCCCAAAGCTAGCAGAAGGAAGGAAATAATAAAGATTAGAACAGAGCTAAATGAAACAGAGAATAGGGAAACAACAGAGAAAAATCAAAAAACCAAAAGTTGGTTCTTCAAAAAGATCAACAAAACTGACAAAACTTTAACTAGATAGACTAAGAAAAGAAGAAAAGACTCAAATACTAAAATAAAAAATGAAAGTGGGGACATTACTACCAATTCTACAGAAATAAAAAAGATTATAAGAGAATACTAGAACAACTGTACACCAACAAACTGGATAACCTAGATGAAATGGACAAATTCACAGAAACACAAAACCTACCAAGACTAAATCATGAAAAGATAGAAAATCTGAATAGTTTTGAATCAGTAATCAAAAATTTCCCAACAAAGAAAAGCTCTGGACCCAGTGGTTCCACTGCTGAATTCTACCAAACATTTAAAGATGACTAACACCACTCCTTCTCAAATTTTTCCAAAAAACTGAAGAGGAGGAAACACTTCCTAACTCATTCTATGAATCCAGCATTACCTTGATACCAAAGCCAGACAGAAACACTACAAGAAAACTAGAGACCATTATCCCTTATGTACACTGATGCAAAAATCCTCAACAAAATATTAGCAAACAAGATTCAGCAGTATATTAAAAGGATTATACATATGACCAAGTGGGATTTATTGCAAGGATGGTTCAACATATGAAAGCTGATCAGTGTAATATGCCACATCAACAAAATGAAGGGGAAAAGCCACACAATCATCTCAATTGATGCAGGAAAAGTCTGACAAAATTCAACACTCTTTCATGAGAAAAACACTCAACAAACTAGGAACAGAATGAAACTACCTCAACAAAATAAAAGCCATACATGAAAAACCCACAGTGAACATCATACTCCAGGGTGTTTTCTCTAAGATCAAGGATAAGGCAAGGATGCCCACATTCATCACTTCACCTCAACATAGGACTGGAAGTTCTAGCCAGAGCAGTTAGTCAAGAAAAAGAAATAAAAGGCATCCAAATTGGAAAGGAAGAAGTAAAATTATCTCTGTTTGCAGATGATACGATCTTATACGTAGGAAACCCAGAAGATTCCACCAAAAAAACCCCGATAAAACTAATAAATGAATTCAGCAAAGTAGGCAGAATACAAAGTCAACACACAAAAATCAGTTGCATTTCTAATACTAACAATAAACAACCTGAAAAGGAAATTACAAAAACGATTCCATTTACAATAGCATCAGAAAGAATAAAATATTTAGGAATTAACTAATTAAGGTGACAGACTTACACAATGAAAATTACAAAACACTGCTGTTTTGTAGTTATTAAGAAGATATGATAAATGGAAACAAGTCCCATGTTCATGAACTGTAAGACTTAATACTGTTAAAAAGTCAATACTACCCAAAGCAATCTTCAGATTCAATACAATTCCTATCAAAATTCCAATAATGTTTTTTGCAGAAATAGAAAAATCCATCTTAAAATTCATATGGAATCTCAGGGCATCCCAAACATTAAAAACAATCTTAAAAAAGAATAAAACAGGAGGATTCACACATCCTGATTTCAGAACTTACTACAAACCCACAATAATCAAATCAGTGTGGTACTGGCCTAAAGACAGACATATAGATCAATGGAATAAAATAGCAGCCCTGAAATAAACCTTTGCAAACATGATCAAATGATTTTTGACAAGGGTACCAAGCCCATTCAATGGGGAAAGAACAATATTTTCAACAAATGGTGTGGAGAAAACTGGATATCCACATGCAAAAAAGTGAAGTTACATTGTTATGTGATACCATAACTCAAAATGGATCAAGAACCTAAATTTAAAACCTAAAACAACAAAATTCTTATAAGAAAATATAGGCCAAAAGCTTCAGGACATTGGATTTGGCAACGATTTCTTAGCTCTAACACCAAAGGCACAGGGAAACAACGAAAAAATAGAAAAACCGGACCTCGTGAAAATTTTAAAATTTTGTTCATTTAAAGTCATTACGTACAGAGTAAAAGGGTAACTCACAGAACGGAAGAAGATATTTGCAAATCATGTATCTGGATGAGAGATTAATATTCAGAATATATAGAGAACTCCTAAAACTTAAACAACCAAAAAAACCCCAACCTGATTCAAAAATGGGCAAATGACGTCAACACACATTTCTCCAAAAAAAAAATCAAATGGCCAACAAACATATGACAAGATGCTCAACATGACTAATTATTAGAGAAATGCAAATCAAAACTACAATGAGGTATCACTTCACACCGGTCAGAATGGCTATCATCAAAAAATCTACAAACAATAAACGCTGGAGAGGGTGTGGACAAAAGGCAACCCTCCTACACTGTTGGTGGGAATGTAAATTTTTTCCTTAAAAAACTATAAATAGAGTTGCCCTTTGATTCAGCAATCCCACTCCTTGGGCATATATCTGGAGAAAACCATAATGCAGAAAGATACATGCACCCCAATGTTCATTACAGTGCTATTTACAATAGTCAAGATATGGAAACAACATAAATGTCCATTGACAGAGGAGTGGATAAAGAAGATGTGGTACATATATACAATGGAATATTACTCAGCCATAAAGAAGAATGAAATAATGCCATTTGCAGCAACATGGATGGACCTAGAGATTGTCACACTGAGTGAAGTAACTCAGACAGAGAAAGACAAATACCATATGTTATCACTTATATGTGGAATCTAAAAAAATGGTACAAATGAACTTATTTACGAAACAGAAATAGAGTCACAGATGTAGAAAACAAACCTATGGTTACCAGGGGGGAAAGGGGGGAAGGGATAAATTGGGAGATTGGGATTGACATACACACACTACTGTATATAAAATAGATAACTAATAAGGACCTACTGTATAGCACAGGGAACTCTACCCAATACTCTGTAATGACCTATATGGGAAAAGAATCTAAAAAAAAGTGGATATATGTATATGTATAACTGATTCACATTGCTGTACACCTGAAACACAACATTGTAAATCAACTATACTCCAATAAAAATTAAAAATAAAATAAAACTACAATGAGATACTACCTCATATGCATTAGGAAGGCCACTATCAAAAAAAAACAAAACAGCAAGTGTTGGCAGGGACGTGGAGAAACTGGAATTCTTGTGCACTGTTGGCAGGAATGTAAAATAGCACAGCTGCTGTGGAAAACAGTATGGTGGTTCCTCAAAAAACTAAGAATAGAATTACCATATGATCCAGCAATTCCACTTCTGGGTACATACCCAAAAGAATTAAAAGCAGGGACTCGAAGAGATATTTGTGGACCATGTTCATTATTCACAGTAGTAGCTGAAATGTGGAAGCAACCCAAATGCCCACTGAAGGATGAAGGATAAGCAAAATGTGGTATATACATGCAATGGAATATTATTCAGCCATAAAAAGGAATAAAGTTCTGATACATGGTATAACATGGAATAACCTTGAGGACATTATGCCAAGTAAAATAAACCAATCACAAAAAGACAAATATACTATTTTTATAAGTCAAAATCATAAAGACAAAGTATAATGGTGGTTGCCGGGGGTGGAGGGGAGAATAGGGAGTTATAGTGTAGTGGGTATAGAGTTTCAGTTTTACAAGATGAAAGGAGTTATGGAGATGGATGGTGGTGATGGCTGCACAGCAATGTGAATGCACTTAATACCACTGAACTGGACACTTAAAAATGGTTAAGATGATAAATTTTACCACAATAAAAAAATCAAAGGTGCAGAAGATTAAAAGATATGAACTTAAAATTAAAAATAATAGTGATTAAAAACCATTAATTTTGGGAATTCCCTGGTGGTCCACTGCAGGGGGCCAGGTTTTGATCCCTGGTCAGGGAACTAAGATCCCGCAAGCTGCGTGGCATGGCCCAAAAAACAAGCAAAAAAAAGTGATAAAGACATCATTAATTTTAGGAATTCCCTGATGGTCCAGTGGTTAGGACTCAGTGCTTTCACTGCAGGGGGCCCAGGTTCAATCCACGGTTGGGGAACTAAGATTCCACAAGCATGCATGTGTGTGTGTGTGTGTGTGTGTGTGTGTATATATATAAAATAAAATACAATATATATATGACATAGTATTAAGTATCCACATATATAAAGAACTACAAATCAATTTTAAAAACACTGACAATGCAATAGAAAAATGAACTATCTGAGCAATTCACAGGAGAAAAAGTTGAAAGAGCCAATAAATTAATGAAAATATGCATAGCTTCTCTAATAACAAAGTAAATACAAAATAAATCAACCAGATATACTTTTCCACTTACCAAATAATTAATTTAAAGTCTGACAGGATCAAGCATCAGTGAGGATATCAGAGAAATGGAAATTTTCCAACACTGTTGGTGTAAGGAGACATTGGTATAACCTCTTTGGAGAGCAATCAGGCAGAACTGATTAAAATATAAAATGTGTTTCCATCCATCCAGCAATTCTGTCCAAGGTAAATATCCTAGAGAGATTCTCTCACATGTGATGCCAAGAAAGACGTGTGCCAAGATGCTGATAAAACCCTGAAAACACCTAAACACCCATCATCAGGAACGTGGGCAAAGAAAATGCAGTACTTCATGTATCTCACTGAACACTTCACAGAATTTAACCAAACTGAAGCAGATCTGTATGTGTCAAACTAGACAGAACTTCACAACATACTGTTCAGTAGTAAAAGCGCTCTTTGTAACTGTACCATATTAGATTGAACTGGTTCTGTGTTGTGGCAGACTGTACTTTCCAAAGATGACCCCAGCAGTATCTCCTGTCTCTCGAGTTCTTCTAGAACCCTGACACTCCCCTATCAAGAGGCGGGGTCTAATTCTCCCCGTCCTTGAATCTGGGTGGGCTTGTAACTTCTTGTAGCCAGTAAAATACAGTGGTAGAGATCCCAGGTGACTTCTGAGGCGAGGTCATCAAAGGCAAGGCAGCCTTGTTAGCCTGGAGCCCGGAGCCAACAGGTAAGAAGTCCGACTGCCCCGAGGCTGCCTGTGAGGAAGCAAAGTCACGTGGAGAAGACATACACAGGGGCCCCGGCAAGCAGTCCCGGTCTTTAGGTCATTCTGGTCTAGGCACCAGGCATGTGAGTGAACTACCTTCAGGTAATTCGTTCCCTCAGATATCAGGCCCTGAGTCATCCCAGCTGAGGCCCCGGACATCTAGGAGTAGAGATGAGATGTGCTTGCCATGCTCCTGCTGAATTGCTGACCTACTGTTATAGCCGTAACCATAATAAAATGCTGGTTGTTTTATGTCACTAAGTTTGAGATCACTTTTTATGCAACAAAGGTAACTGAACACAGTGATAGGCAGTGAGGGGCCTGCTTTATTACAAATAATACAGCAAAGACATCCTTGTATACACCTCTACACACAAACCAGTTCTTTAGGGGAGGTCCTAAAAAGGAGACCTGCACTCAGAACTGCCCACTGGTGAAAGTGGAGGAGGCTACACTGCCTGTTTCTAGTAATATTAATATCAACATTAACAACGACAATTGTAATAAGTGCTACCACCTCTTGGGTTCTTGCCAAGGGCTTTGTGTTTCTAATCTTACATTAATACACAGCCCTGTGGGGTTGGTATTGGTCCACCCAATTCACAGGTGAGGAAGTGGAGGCCTGGAGAACTGAGGTGACTCGCCCAAGGTCTCTTAGTTTCCTTCCTCGCCAGAGCTGGGGAAATGGGATGGCAGGCCCCTTCCCTCAGGCTGCTAGCTCTATGTCTACCCTTGTTCACCTCTCATCTCCCAGCACTGAGGCTAGAGGTGTGGCCTCCTTTTCAGCTCCTGGCCTGGGCTGCGTCTATCCACAAGTTAGGGTGATGGTGACAGCAGCTGCAGCAGGCATGGCTGCTGCCATTCACCATCAAGCACTCCGCATACACAGGGTCTCATCTTACCCCCACCATAGGCTGAGGGTGGGGTCATTATCGCCACTGAACAATGGGGCGAAGCAGGCTCAGATGTGCCCAAGGTCACACAGCTGTTGAGTGGCAGAGCACTTCACCTCCATGTTTGTTTCTTCTTCAAGACACGATTTTAATAGCTCCAACCTCACTGGATAGCCGGGAGTAAACAAGATGATGAATGCCGAGTGCTGGCTCATGGTAGGCCGCCCAGCGTTCAAGGCTCTCTGATTCTCCACTCACTCTGGAACGATCCTGATCAACCCCCTGGCCACAGGAGTTCCCACAGACTACGTTGAAGCGTTCATTTCATCCGCATCTCCTTCAACAGCAAGAAAGACATCTGCACAACTTGACCTCTGTAATCTTGCTTCCCCAAGAGCCCCTCCTTATCCAGCCAAGCACGCCCTGCCTCCGACTCCCTCTTTCAAGTTAATGACCTCTTCATCCACCTGTGGCCCAAACCAGGGAAGCTGGAGGGATCCACCTGACTCCAACCCTGTGCCCCTTTAGTCGGTCCATTCAGAACGTTCAGAAAATTTCTTCTGTTTATCCATTCCTTCCTCTTCCACCCCACCGCCCTGGTCTCCCTGTTTCCAAAGCTTTATCCACACAGCAATCAAGGGTGATCTTTCTAAAAAGAAAATCTGACCATCTCACTGTTGCTTCAGATCCCCCAGCTGCTTTCCCCTGCCTGGAGGGTAATGCCCAATACTTTGATCTGACATTTGAGGCCCTTCTCAGTCAGCTTCCTACTCTTGTGACCCACCATCCCCCTCTTCCCACCCCTTTCTTTTCAGTTGTGATTCCTGGACCTGCCCTGCCCTTCCTGCTTCTGTGCCTTTGCACGTGCTACTCCCTCCATCTGGAATCCCTGTCCTCTCCCCCTGCCTGTAAATACCCTCCAAGCTTCTGCACAATATGAAGGTATCATGGTTTCCTTGAGGCACCTCCTTGGTGAAGCTCTTCCACATATGTAAGAACAGTGACATTAAAACTTGTGGCCATAAGTCAGACAGGGCCTTGGGTGGACGTACACAATTTGATCAGAAAGCATGGTGGTGTCAACGAAGAATTGTGGTCCTAAGAGATAGGAAATGTCATTATTCACAACAGACAAAAGATGGAAGCAACCCAAGGATCCACGGACACATGAACGGATAAGCAAAATGTGGTCTCTCCATACAACAGAATATTACTCAGCCTTAAAAAGGAACAAAATTCTGATATAAGCTGTAACATGAATGAATCTTGAGGACATTATGCTAAGTGAACTAAACCAGTCACAAAAGGACAAAGACCGTATGATTCCACTTATATGAGGTACCCAGAGTAGTCAAATTCAGAGACAGAAAGTAGAATGGTGGTTGCCAGGGGCTGGGAGAGGGAGAATGGGGAGTTAGCATTTAACAGGTACAGAGTGTCAGTTTGGGAAGTTGAAAAGTTCTGGAGATGGATGGTGGTATAACACAAAATCCACCCAAGAGAGGCAGCCACCTGCATGGGCATTACTGATTTACCTGAGCAGTCAGAATATTTATCTTGTATCTAAGGGACAGAGCAACGTGACTACATCTATCTTTAAGTTATAGTCACTGATGTAGGGCTGTGAAAAGGGCTCCATCCAGAGGTTGGGTTCAACAGCAGGGGTTGAGGACTGCTTATTAAGAAATGTCATCATGTTGAAAGAGCACCCCTCCCCCCATAATATTACGGGAAGGTAACACCAATACTGTTTGGCGTGACATATGCTTAGCAAGTAAGCATCTTCTCAATCCAGAAAGAATTAGAATTAAGTGCAGTACAGAAAAGTTTAACCTGCTGCACCAACACTGAGTCACTAAGGTATCCGCGCACGCCCACCTAGGCTTATTCTCCTCATCTGCGCCGTCCAATACAACGGCCCCCGGCCATTTGCAGCAAGCGAGCACCGGCAATGTGGTTTGTCTGGATTGAGATGTACGATAAAGTAAAATATGCACTGGATTTTAAGTACTTAGTATGAAAAGGAATGTAACACCTCAATAATTCTGTATGTTGAAACACTACTATTTTGGACATACTGTGTAAGATAACTTACAAAAATTAATTTCACCTATTTCTTTTTGCTTTTTAAATGCAGCTCCTAGAACATTTAAAGCACATGGCTCACATTATATTTTTACCAAACAGCGCTGCTCTAGATGCTCTGACCCTAGGCCACCAGGCAGGGTCAATGGCAGATGGCACGGAGTGAGTGATAGTCTGCGAGCTCCCTCCCTCTACCCTGCACCTGGAATGCCAGCAACCAGACACATGCCCCCAAAGAAACTAGAGGATTCTTTTCTGAAGAAGATTCTGAAGGATTCTAGAGAAAAGATACTGACATTTCAAGATCTTCTAAGGCAAAGGCCAGTTTGTCACCCAATCACCCTAAAGCAGGACACCCTTAAACTTAAATGGGCAACAAACCACTTTAGTTCAATGTCAGCAGAACCTGTCACATTGTCACCAATAGAAATCAAAGATAATTTCATATCACATTACAGTGGTCACAGTTATCTTGAAATAATGTTTTCTATCATCATTACTTTAAAATTATAGTAGTTTTAGACTGACTGCTAGACTATTAATGCCTTAACAAAGAAGTATATATAGTATTATCGTATCACAAATTTATTCGCTATTTTAGAAACTGTATGTTAACGTAATTGGTTTCCTTTGTTATCTTGATATAATTTTTTTTTTTTATTATTTTACATTTTTATTTATTTATTATTTATTTCTGGCTGTGTTGGGTCTTCGTTTCTGTGAGAGGGCTTTCTCCAGTTGTGGCAAGCGGGGGCCACTCTTCATCGCGGTGCGCGGGCCTCTAACTATCGTGGCCTCTCTTGTTGCGGGGCACAGGCTCCAGACACGCAGGCTCAGTAGTTGTGGCTCACGGGCCCAGTTGCTCCGCGGCATGTGGGATCCTCCCAGACCAGGGCTCGAACCCGTGTCCCCTGCATCGGCAGGCAGACTCTCAACCACTGCGCCACCAGGGAAGCCCTTGATATAATTTTTTAAATTAATTAATTTATTTATTTTTGGCTGCGTTGGGTCTTCGTTGTGGTGCGCGGGCTTCTTATTGTGGTGGCTTCTCTTGTTGCGCAGCACAGGGCTCTAGGTGCGCGGGCTTCAGCAGTTGTGGCACGTGGGTTCTAGAGCTCAGGTTCAGTAGTTGTGGTACATGGGCTTAGTTGCTCCGTGGCATGTGGGATCCTCCTGCCCCAGGGCTCGAACCCATGTCCCCTGCATTGGCAGGCGGATTCTTAACCACTGCGCCACCAGAGAAGCCCTGGATATAATTTTTACTGTATGTTATTTAAAACCAGTATTCTGAGAAGGTGTCTACAGAAGCCTACCTTTCAACGGGCCCTGCCCACAGAGCTGCCAGTTAGTCTCTCATTGCTTCAATTGTTTTTTTGTCCTAATTTTAATTTTTATTAAATTAATATATACTCATAGTTTTAAAAATAAATGGAAGCACAGCAATAAATGAAAAACAGATTAAATTGGACTTTATCGAAATTAAAGACTTGCGCATCAAAGGACACTATGAAGAAAGTGAAAAGACAACCTACAGAATGGGAGAAAATATTTACAAATCATATATCTGACAAGGGCCTATTATCCAGAATATGTAAAGAACTCCTAAACTCTACAACAAAAAGACAAACAACCCAATTAAATAGACTGAATAGATATTTCTCTGAAGATATACAAATGACCAATAAGAACATGAAAAGAGGCTCAGCATCAGTCATTAGGGAAATGCAAATCAAAATGACAATGGGGACTTCCCTGGTGGTCCAGTGGTTAAGAATCCACCTTCCAATGCAGGGGATGTGGGTTCAATCCCTGGTCGGGGAACTAAGATCCCACATGCTGCAGGGCAACTAATCCCGTGCCACAACTACTGAGCTCCAGCACCTCAACTAGAGGCCACGTGCCGCCAACTACAGAGCCCACACATTACAACTAGAGAAGAGAAAACCCGCAAGCCACAACTAGAGAGAAGCCCGCACACTGCAATGAAGAGCCCATGCGCTGCAATGAAAGATCCCGCATGCCACAACTAAGACCCGACGCAGCCATAAAAAAATAATTAAAAAATAAATAAAATATTTTTTAAAAAGGACAAAAAAAAAAAAAAAGGACAATGAGATACCATTTTATACCTACTAGGATGGCTATAATTTTTTTAAAAGATGGAAAATAACAAGTGTTAGCAAAGATAGATATAGAGAAATGGGAACCCTTATGCATTGCTGGTGGGAATGTAAAATGGTGCAACTGCTGTGGAAAACATTGGCGATTCCTCAAAAAGCTAGACACAGAATTAATTACCATGTGACCCAGCAATTCCACTCTTAGGTTTAAACCCAAAAGAACTGAAAATAGGACTGAAACAGATTCTCATATCGTGTTCACTGTAGTAGTCACAGTAGCTGAAAGGTGGAAATAACCCAAGTGTCCATCAACAGATGAATGGACCAAACAAATGTGGTATTTACATACAACAGAATATTATTCAGCTATCAAAAGGAATAAAGCTCTGATATGCTACAACATGGATGAACCTTGAAAACATGCCAGACACAAAAGGACAAACACTGTATCTTCCCACTTACACGAAAGATCTAGAATAGGGAAATTCATAGAGACAGAAAGTAGATTCGAGGTTACCAGGGACTGGGTGGAGAAGGGAATGGGGAATTATTGCTTAACGGGTACAGAATCTCTATTTGGGGTGATAAAAAAGTTTTGGAAATAGATGTTGGTAATATAGAACATTGTAAATATAAGTAATGCCACTGAATTATGCACTTAAAAGTGGTTAGAATGGCAAATTTTATGTTATATATATTTTACCACAATAAAAAAATGGAAAAAAGTTAAACATAGAATTACCACATGATCCAGCAATTCCACTCCTACGTATATACTCAAAAGACTTGAACAGAGGTATTCAAACAAAATCTTGTACATTACGAGTTTTATTCTGCTATTAAAGAGTTTTTTTTTTTTTAAATAATGCTGTTCTTTTTTTTCCCTTATAAATTTTATTTATTTATTTATTTATTTTTGGCTGTGTTGGGTCTTCGTTGCTCCGCGCAGGCTTCCTCTAGTTGCGGTGAGTGGGGGCTGCTCTTCGTTGCGGTGCGTGGACTTCTCATTGTGGTGGCTTCTCTTGTTGCGGAGCACAGACTCTAGGCGTGTGGACTTCAGTAGTTGTGGCTCATGGGCTCTACAGCGCAGGCTCAGTAGTTGTGGCGCACGGGCTTAGTTGCTCTGCGGCACGTGGGACCTTCCCGGACCAGGGCTCGAACCCGTGTCCCCTGCATTAGCAGGCGGATTCTTAACCACTGCGCCACCAGGGAAGTCCCAAAGAGTTTTTATCCTGATAGTTATGTAATTATTTCTTCATCTTTGATGTTATTACCATATATTATCAACATACCAGTATATTACCATGACTTTCGCTATTTTTATATTATATAGTTTGCTTTTGCTAACTCTAAAATTGTTTTATTTTATTATATTTAATTTTTTTTTAAAGAACATAACATGCAATTTATAAATTTATTTTATTTATTTATTTTTGGCTGCTTTGGGTCTTCGTTGCTGCACGTGGGCTTTCTCTAGTTGCGGTGAGTGGGGGTTACTCTTCGTTGCGGTGCATGGGCTTCTCATTGCAGTGGCTTCTCTTGTTGCAGAGCACGGGCTCCAGTAGTTGCGGCATGTGGGCTCAGTAGTTGTGGCGCACGGGCTTAGCTGCTCCACAGCATGTGGGATCTTCCCAGACTAAGGCTTGAACCCGTGTCCCCTGCATCGGCAGGCGGATTCTTAGCCACTGCGCCACCAGGGAAGCCCTTTATTTAATTTTAATTTTAATTTTTTGGCTGCGCCGCACGGCTTGCGGGATCTTAGTTCCCCAACCAGGGATTGAACCTGGGCCACAGCAGCGAAAGGGCCGAGTCCTAACCACTGGACTGCCAGGGAATTCCGAAGTTTTATTTTAAATTAAATCATAAAATTAAAAAACAGCAAGTGGAACTACTAGGCTTGCAACAAAAACAGAAATCTTCTACTCCATCCCTTCCTACCCCTGAGTTAGTTCCTCACTTTTAATATGAATAAACAACTAAAGATCACTGGACATTCCAGGAAAGACTCCAACCCAAAAAGACACATAGAAAAAAGGAGCCTAAAGGAAATAGAGACAACACAGAGACATGAAAACTTAAATATATATGTAAATCTTAGAAAGGTAGGAGAAGATACTCTATCCATAAAACAAGGACAAAATATTATGAAAAAAGGAACAGAGTAAGAAAGAGCTCTTATACGAATGGCTGTAGTAAACATTTGATGTACAGAGTTTAGAGATAAAGTCAAGAAAACCTCCCAAACTCAGCAGATTTCGCCAAAAAAAGATACACAAAGAGCACTTGCAAAGATGCTATACTTTATTAGCCACCATGGAAACTCAAATCAAAACCACAGTGAGGTACTACTATACCCACCATGATGGCTATAATCAAAAAGAGCAATAGTTACAAGTGTTGGTGAGGATGTGGAGAAATGAGAACCCTCGTGTGCGGCTGGTGGGAATGTTAAATGGTGCAGCCACTGTGGAAAAGTTTAGCAGGTTCCTCAGAAAGTTAAACACAGAATTATCATATGACCCAGCAATTCCACTCCTACTTATATACCCAAAGGAAATGAACACAGATCCACACAAAAACTTGTACACAAATGTGCACAGCAGCATTATTCATACTAGCCCAAAAGTGGAAACAATTCAAATGTCCATCAACAGATAAATGTATAAATAAAATGTAGTATTATCCATAAAATGGAGTATTATTCCACAATAAGGAATAAAGAACTGATACATGCTACAACATGGATGAACCTTAAAAACATGCAGCAAAAGAAGCCAGACACAAAAGACCTGTCATACAACCATACTATATGACTCCATTTACATAAGTGTCCAGAATAGGCAAATCCACAGAAACAGAATTAGTGGTTGCTAAGAGCTAGTGGGGAGGAGGGGATGAGGAGTGACTGCTTATGGTCATGGGGTTTCTTTTTGGAGTGATGAAAATGTTCTGAATTTAGATAACAGTGATGGTTGCACAACATTATGAGTGTACTAACTGCCACTGAACTGTACACTTTAAAAGGGTAAATTTTATGGCATGTGAATTATATCTCAATAAAGCTGTTATAGCGTGCAAAAAAAAGAAAAGAAAAAAAAAAGAAAGCCTTCCAGAAAGAGAGACAACAAAAAGATAAGAGAAAGGAGATCAGAGACAGGATCAATTCAGCAGATCCAACATGTGAGTGACAGGAATTTCAGAGAGAGAAAACAGAACAAGTGGAAGTGAGGAAATTATTTTAAAAAATTAGTACAAGACTATTTCTGCAAGAGACAAAAGACCTGAGTCCCACATAAAAGTGGCCTATTAACTACTGGCACAAAGACCCATTCCAGGGCACATCATTGAGAAATTTCATAAGAGAGGTAAAGTGAAGATCCTAACAGATCCTAACAGCTTCCAGAGATAAAATAATACAAAGGACTGAGAACTGGAATGGCCTCACACTTTTCAGCACAAGTAATGGAAGCTAAACATAATACGGCCTCTTTAAGATTCTGAGGGAAAGTTACTTTCAACTTTATTTTAATATTTATATATAAATTATATCTACATTTATATACAAAAATAATTTGTATTTACTATTTTCAACTTTACACCCAGCCAAACTATATGAGGTCTGAATAAAGACATACAGTTTCCAAAAATTTATCTCCAACTGAAGGTGTGCTCCCGTAAAGTGAGGGGCTAAAACCAGGAAAGCGGAAGACCATGTTGTCCAAAAAAGCAGGGTGTCCATCACAGTAAAGTAGCCAAGGGCAGTCCCAGGTGACGAAAAGGGAAGTCTCTGGACAGCAGCCTGGCAGCAGGCCCAGAAAGCAAGCTGGCCAGATCAGGGCAGAGGACAGAGGGCAGCGGAAAAATAGGAGATCATGAGATTATCTGATACGTTTGCACACCTGGAAAATAATATTGATGAGGGGCTGGCCGATCTGGTGGAGCATGCGAAAAAAATGACAAATAAGAGCTTAGAAAATAAAGTGTATAAAAAAAATGAGGCAACCATTCATTCTAGGAAAAACAAAATGTATAAGAAAATGAAATCATAATATACCACAAGGCTCTGCAGTGAACATCATTTACATGCTCATAAGCAAACAGAAATATTGGTTGTTTTTTAACCCCAAACTGATGTAATATATGGAGGGTGGGGCATAGGAAGTGGAGGTGACAGAGCTAAATACTGAGCTATTACAGTAGAGATCAATACATAATGACGATTAATTTGAGAGGAAATAAAAGGTAATCCCATTTAAAAAGAAATATGAAGGTAAATACCAGAATACACAGTTGACGAGAGCTGAAAGTGGGGAAGGCTGAGGAAGGGCAGAGGGCTGGATGGTTTCTGTTAGAAGCCATTTAGTGCTCTCTCTGATCCTTGCCTCTGTTCTGATTGTGTAAACACTAGTATTATAAAAGGTTATTAGGTATATACCTCACAACAGTTCCCTGCACACCAGTGGGTGTGACATCAAAGCTGGGGACTGGCCTAGAGAGAGTGAAAACAGGGCCTCTGAGTCATCAAGGGGTGGTTTCCTCAGGCCCTGCCCCACCAGGGGTCGGTGGGATGCTGGCTCCATCCCTTCTGGATACTCCGGAGAACTGTCCTTCCTGCACGGTCTGTGAAGGGGAGCCATCTAGGGGCTGGAGCTTCCCAGGGGCCTGCCTCCAAACCACCCCTCCCCTGTATCAAACACCTGTGAATCTAGGCTCCCTACATATTTCTAGCTCTTTCTAGAACTATTTTCTAATTTCTTGGGGGAATTTTTGGAAACAGGCATGGTATAGACAGAAGCCTAAGTGGGAAAGTAGATGACTTCTGTCTAACCCATTCATAGTTCTTCACACCCTGCTGAGGTTCACAGTTAGATCCCTGGTGCTGAGGTCCAGTTAGATCCCTGGTGCTTGGCACGCAGTAGGCGCTCAATAAGGAGCCACCAAAGGCATAATTATGGTGCCAACTTTCTGTGTCCGGCACTTCGTCGGGCCCTGAACATGCACTGCCGCATCAGAGGGTAGGATTATCTCCATGTTATAGGTAAGGAAACTGAGGCTCAAGGAACCTGCCCAAGGTCACTTCACTAGTAAGGGAAGAGCTGGGATTCAAACCCGGGGGCTGCTGACCCCACAGCCGGTGCAACTAGCAGCTGCTGCCGTAAATCCTTTCTGGAAAAAGGTTTGGTTAGGTCGGTGGATGGATGGAAGAAAGGAAAGAATGAGAGTAAGGGGTGGAATCACAACCGACCCAGGAAGAGAACCTAAGAACCCCCCACCCCCACCTCGAAGGCTGGGGCTGGCACCCGCACCCCTCCCGCCCTGCCCCCCCGGGCCGGCCTCACAGCGCCCACCTTCTTCAGAGAGGCTGTTCTCTTTGGTCTCCTTGTCCATCTGGCAGCACCAGCCTTCCAGCCGCTCCGTTTCTGCCTGAAGCAGCTTCAAGAACCAGTAGCCGTCCCGGCGGCAGGCCCCTGGCTGTGCTGGCTCCGCGGGGGAGCTGGAGGACGTCTCCAGCCAGGGGTCGGGCGGGGGCAGCGAGGATGCCTCTAAGGCAGGGTCGCTGTCGTCTCCATAGGAGAGGTTGCGCTTGATCTGGGCAATCCTGGGGGTCTGCCTGGGGCCGGCATCGATACTGATGGAGTCGGGGTGTGGGGTGCAGTCCGGGAGGCTCCTCTCAGATGACTTACAGCTCGAGTCGTTGGCATCCTGGGTATCCGAGTCGGTGTCCCGTCGGGAGGACATGCTGTGAGAGGGGGCGCTGCTTCTGTGGGTGCGGGGTGGAGTGGGGTGGGGACAGGAAGGGGTGAGTCACCCAGAGGGCCAGAGACCAGAGGCCACCCCGACCCGGACACACGGGAGACAGAGAAACGGATGCATCGTCTGCTCACCATGCGCCTGAAGCGGGTCCCACAGCCCCCGTCTCATTCTCTGCTCAGCCCCCGCCCCGCCCACACGCACACACACACGCACACACAGACAAGGTCATAAGGTTGCCTGTTCACTGCACTGGGGCCAGGACGCCCACCAACGCCGGGGTGCCGGGCCACGTCTCCGCCCGGCCTCGGCCCCCGTGGCTGATTAATCTCACAGAGCAAGCGCTCGTTGAGCACACCCGCCCGCCCAGCCTCCCACACCTGGGCCACCGCCCGCACCCCAAACCCAGCTCGGTTACTAGAAATCCAGCAAGGAGAAGTGGGTTAGGGAGAGCAGGAGGAGAAGGCGCAGGAGAGGGGAGAGCAGAGGGAGGGAGAGGAGAGGGGAGAGGCAGCCAACACCTCGGTGCCACTTACCGCCAGTCGTCCTCTACCTGAACCCCGATGGACTGGAATTTGGTAGCGGGACTGGGCTCCTCTTTTGGCACTGGCTGAATGCAGTCAACCTTATTGAAGGACAACGACAGCAACGGCACAGAGACAAAGACAAAAATAAAGAACAAACACCACACTTGCTGCTGAAATTCACATTAGTGGGACGACGCAAACGGACGTGTGGACAGACAGACACGAGGCATGCGGACACTGCACGTGGGCCTGAGGCCGGACCAGGTTAAGCCGGGCACTGCTCATTCGCGCGGAGGCGGGCGGGCAGGTGGGTGGGAGGTGGGATGGGGTGGAGATGACTGGCTTTCCCTACTCTGAGGAGGGTGCCATCACATCGATCGCTTTGGGTCCGTTGTCCTCCGAGAGGTGGGAATCGTTCCTTCTAGTCCTCTCCTTCACACGCATCAGAGAGAAGAAAAAAAAAAAGGACAACGAAAGAGAAAGAAAACACACACACACAAAGCCACAGCCGTTATCTGGTGTAGTTGAAGCGGGGCTGTCTCGAGGCAAAGATCACTCCCCCAACCCTGCAGCTGAAGGGCAGGCTGGAGGCGCCTGCACTAGGGGCAAACCTTGGACAGCAGTTCTGGATTTGAAAGCTGCCACCAAGGCAAGAGCCGGCCAAGTCGCTGGGCCCTATGGGATGCCAGCCCTGGGCCTCGATCACACTTCGCTGAGGTTACCTTCAGCACTGGGTGGGCCAGGGTAGCCACGTGCAAAGCTGGCACTCTTTCTCTATACCAGTGATGCCCTGGGCCTACCTTTTTTTCCAGGACAGAGGTACGTGGCCACGGAGCAGCCAGGTCAGCCCCTCCACCACCACTCATGAATGAAGGAGAACACACACTTGACCCAGGGCTCGAGGCGCCAAGGGGTGGGACGAGAGTTGTAGGGGTGTCCTTGGAAATTGGAGACTCTCGTCTCCTGGCTTCACAGAGGCCAGGGAGGCTTTCCCGGGCAGGGGCTGAGCACCAGGCTTCTCCTTGCCATGGGGGTGCAGCTGCACTTCTCCTTCAGCCAGAGCCAGCTCAGAGGATGCAGCATCACCGGGTCTCAAGAAGCTGCCTGGAGAGCATGGAGTGGGGGTGGGGTGAGCCCGGGGGAGAAGCCTGGATGGGCCCAAGAGCCAGAATACTCAGCCCTGCGTGAACTTCTGAGTGAAAGGATCAGGGTGAGTCTAACTCTCTCTCAGGTCTTCTGGAAAGATAAGAACATCCGGTTTGGCCAAGGAGAGGGTGGGGCTGCCCAAACAAAGACCCTGAGACTAGACTATTTTCTGTATTCCTTAGAATCTCTCCTGAGAGCTGTACAGGACAGGGGCTGGACCCCTTATGAAGGAGCCCAGAAAACAGGATAGTCTCCTGGCTGACTTTCTTCTTGTATATGTGCCAAAATTTTTCCTCTCCAAGAGGCAAGTGCAAGAAATCGGCCAGTGAGCCGTCTCTGGTCCATTCTGCCCCCCTTTGAGTCCCATGTTCCTTCTGTAATTTTGGTGCTTTGTCATCTACTTGGCCATGCCCAACTGCGCAGGGGTGGCTGGGGAAACGGAGATCCTGTCCAATCTAAGCCACAATGCTCACCACCTGGACCTCCTTGATCGCCCTCTGGGTTTGGAGGGGCTCTGCCTCCCCCAAGCTCTTAGCTCACTGTCGCTGTCCTCCCTCCCTGCCCTGAATGTGCTCCACTGTAGTCTGGATTTAGAGCAACTCTTGAAAGCTGCAAGGCAGGGCCCAAGTTTCCCCCGCTCAGCTAACAGCAGACAGATTACTGATGTCAGGTGCATGCAGGAGGTGCAATGAAGCAGTGGAGGGGAAGCTGGCGCACCCTGCCCTGCTGTGTGCCCTGGCCATGGGCGCACAGTGAGCCTGGCTTCCTGAAGGGTCTGCTGGCTTTGGCCACTTGGTCCCAGGGAATTATCTGCCTGGATCCTTTCTCACAGGGGAATGCACTGGGACCGACATCCCACTTCTCAATCTGACATGGGCCTGGCACCTCAAGCAACCTACCTGTCCCCAAGGCCCGAGAGGGCTCTGGGCAAAGTTCCCCTTGAGCAACCCCCAAGGCTCCAGGGCCCTGAGTCCTGGGCCCCTGGCCCTCGGCGTCTACGCTCCACGCTGCTCCCACCGCCAGGCGGGGCTGTGGCCTCCACACCAGAGCTGACCTTGGATCAGAGAACTGTTAGGCCAGTCCCGCCTCCCACGCTCGGCTGCCAGGGCAGAGGGTGGAGTGAACAGACAGACAGTGGACAGGCAAACAGTGGACAGGAGATGGCTGGCTGAGTGTAACTACATTCACTGGGACAACCCATCGCTGGAGCAGGGACACCTGCCCACAGCTGCAGAGCCTGCAGCATGTTTGGGCGAACGTGAGGAAGACGTGGCTATGGGTGGAATTTGGTCTGGCCACTTGGGGCCGACCCCCCAAAATAGACAAACCACCTTTGCCAGGAGACCTAGTGGGCCTCCACCAGATGTAATTACACGCAGGCAGGTGCACGGCGTGGGCCGAGGACAGAGTGCGAAAGGGGCCCCTACTTGTATTCCTATAGATGACAGTTTCCTTTTGGGAATGGCCTCAGGGTGGGATTCGGAGCTGGTCAGCGTCCCTTGTTCGCTCTTCAAAGCTGCATGTTTTGGGGGTGGCTCAGGGGCCTCGGGGGCTGGGGTGACTCCGCCCCGTGTCACACTGGGCGGTCGGGTACTGCTGTCCAGGCTGTCCGACGAGTTGCTCAGGCCGGACTGGCTCGTCACTTCGCTCTTGTGGTCCTGGCTGTCCAGGTAGGTGTCCTGGGCAGACTCGGTGCTGCTCTGGACCGTGACGGAGATGAACGGCTTCGATGTGGTGCGTGGAGGGACCGGTGGAGGGGTCTTCTTATACGCCACTAAGCATGATGAACCTGCAGATGGGTGAGAGGAGGGCAGGGGAGAAGGTGAGGCCCCAGCCCTCTCGAGCCCCTTTCAGGGCTGAGGCCCTACCTGACCCGACCCTAGCTCTGGCCTCGGTGAGGATTTCTGGAGCAGGAGAATGGGGGTCAGACACAGCAATGACCAAGACAGACACAGGCCCTGCCCACCTTCATGCTGAGCCAAGGCCAAGTCTAGTGGGGGAGGCCCACATGGACCAAACACACCCTCCACCTGAGTCCCACACAAAGGTCTTATCCATCCGGGGCATGGGCTGGATGGTGACAGCAGAGTGACAGTCAGGACAGCTAAGGAATGGTTAACCTCACTTGTCCTCAAGCTCACCGAGAGACCTACCACTCCCACTCCCCTGCCCAGGTCTTTTCCTCCTACCCTACCTTCCCTCCACCCCTGTTTCCTCTGCCTGGATGCCCTCTCCCTGTCTGGTCAGAGACCAACACATCTTTCAGGGCTCAGATGTCCTTCCCCACATCTTGCCATTCCCACCCCACCCCTCACCTTGTTATGTGAAAACCCCACACACCAGTCTACCTCCCCTAAGACTCCATCACGCCCGGTCAGACTCTCTGTTCTCCACCAAGATTCAGGGAACCAGGACCCGCCACGGGTGGGAGTTGGTGTCTCAGAGTCCCGTTCTGAATCTGGCCCAGGGCTGGCCCACAGCTGGCTTCATAAACGCTGAACTTTTTGTTCTGAAACAGGAGGTGCTTTTCAAACAGCAGTAGCTACTTGCTGTGAGGGGCTGGGTCACATCCAGCGGCTTTTCTCAGCATCTTAACTCCAACTGCCCTTTCCCCAGTGAGGACTGAAACGAGCCTCTCCCCAGGTGAGGCCCGGGCCGGAAGAGGAGCCAGAGGAGTGGCTTTAAGCCTTGCCTTCAAGGGTCTGCCAATCACGGTGATGGTGATGGCTTAATGGAAACCCTCAAAATGAGGCCCAGTGCCACAGGGGCAGTGACAAGGCACAGCAGAATCCATTCATCTGCTCCCGTGAGATATCACTACACAAACATCAGAATGACCAAAATAAAAACTGGTGACAACACCAAATGTTGGCGAGGCTATGGAAAAATGGAATCACTCATTCACAGCTGGTGGGAATATACGATGATACAACCATGGAAAACTAAACGTGCAATTACCATACAACCCAACAAGTGCACCTTGGGCATTTATCCCACAGAAATGATAACACATTCACAAAAAACTTATACAGGAATGTTCATGGCAGCTTTATTTGATATAGGCCAAAAGTGGAAACAAGCTCACCGAGAGACCTACCACTCAATGGGTGAATGGCTGTGGTGCACCCAGACCACGGAACCCCACTCAGAAACAAAAAGAAATGAACCACTGATACAAGCAACTACTTGGATGAATCTCAAGTGAATTACGCCGAGGGAAAAAGCAATCTCAAAAAGTTACAAACCACATGATTCTACTTATAAAGCATTCTTGAAATGACCTAATTATAGAGATGGGAACAGATTAGTGGTTGGTGGGGAGACCAGGGGGAGAGAGTGATGGGGAGGCTGGAGGGACTTGGTTATACAAGGGCGACAGGGAGGACCCCAGTGTGTACAAAGTGATGGGAGTTCTGTATCTTGACTGTGGTGGTGGATTCATGAACCTACACATGCAATGAAACTGCATCAAACTAAATACACCACAGGTGATACAAGTGAAAATGGTGAAATCTGAGTAAGATTGGTGGGTTGTACCTATGTCAATATTCGGGTTATGATAATTATACTACAGTTTTGCAAGATTTTACCATTGAGGGAAACTGGATAAAGGGTACACAGGATCCCTCTGTATTATTTCCTACAACTGTATGTAAATTATATACAATTACCTAACAATAAAAAATGTAATATAAAAAGCCCATCCATCTGTCTGTTCACCTGATAGACGTGTATTAAGCCAGGCCCTGTACTGGGGTCCAGGAAAGCTGGAGCCCCCATCAGCAGAGAAACAGCCGTGACACAAGTGCTTCAACAGCAATAGAGGCCACAGCAGAAAAGCCCAGGAGCTGGGAGCCGTGTCTTGTGCTTGACCTAGTCTAGGTGACTAAGTGCTCTGGGAGCTCAGAGCCAAGAGCACTGTTCCTCCTCTGTTCAAAATTTCCCAGTTCTGCTCAGGGATCCCCCCAGACAGACACACCCACAGTCTCTGACTCCCCAACCCAAGAAGGGTGGTGCAGGGGCAGGAGGGGGGGGGCTTCAGTCTGCGGGAGGACCCTCCAGGGCCCTGCCCTGTGGAAGGGGACAGGCCTACTCTGGAAGATGAGCTCCTGTGTTCAGCTGGTTGTGAGGCACAGGCTGACAGCCGGAAGCTGGGCCGCTTACTGAGCTGTGCTCAGCAGCTTTATGACTTTGTAATTTACACTCACGGTGACTCTGTGAGGTGGGGATATGATTATGCCCACTTTACAGATGTGGCACGCGAGGCTCAGAAAGTTAGATAACTTGCCCAGAGTTGCCAGCAGCAAGTGGCAACCACACCTGCACTGCTGCACAGCCCACCACACTCCACTCCCCGGGCCTCAGGCCCCCCCCACCGCTTGCTGGGCTGGGGCTGCAAGTGCCTGAGGCTTTCACTGACCACTGTGCCCCTCAGCATCCTGCTGGACTCTGGAGCCAGTGTGCAGGGGCACACCCAAGCTGAGACCTGACTGCTGGAGGAGGAGGGGCCTAGACTAAAGGCAGAGGCCTGGCTTCCGGGCCCCGACAATGCCTCACCGAAGTCCCTGTCCCCCAGTGAACTTTTTAGTACCTTTATCTGTTCAGTGGGGGTGGAGGAGTTCTAGCAGCACACCGTATTCACATAGCTCTTGACTAACTCAAAGCATTTTCCCATTTATGCTCTCATTTAAGGGTAAGTATGGAGGCTGCCCTCACTGTGACTGAAAGGGAGACTCCTGCTAGGAATCCCTCCATCCCCATTGCCTGAAATTCTACCATTTGAGAGTCATTCCTTTGGTAGTGAGGATCCAAAAGCCAGAAGGCAGCAGAGAACCAGACAAACCTGAGTTCAGACCCCAGCTCTGTCATATACCAGTTGTGTGCCCACAGGGAGTGATTACATAGGCTACATCACAGAGGTCAAGGCTCAGACAGCCCAGTGCTGGCATGGCTCTGACTAGTTTCTGGTACAGAGGGAGACAGGCCTGGAGGACAGGGGGTGAGCCAAAATTTTACCACTCCCCAGCCACTGGTGGGGAGGCTGGACTGATTCTCTGACCAGCCAGGGGCAGTCTCCCCCAAGAGCTGGACACATAGAGCAGCCCATTGAAGGCCATGACCACCAGAGCCCAGCAGAGACACAACTCATTGGGGATTTCAGGATTTGTTTGTTTGGTTGGCCTAAATATCCCAAGGAAGCTTCAGTGGAGTCTTCTGCCCCAGATTAGAAAAGTGAAGCCCTAATCTCAAAATGTTTAAGGGAGGGAATATGCCCCTAACGGGGGTGGCAGTGAGCAGGAGGACCCGGAACTGGGCTCTAAGCCTGGCGCAGGCCGTGTGACCCCAGTCAGGGTCCTTGTCCCCACCTGTGGTGGGGCTAACCCTGGCCTGGAGGAGTCAGTCTGTGCAGGGACCTGCCCCACCCAGGAGATAATGGGACTGTCCAAGGGCCTGGACAGAGGACTGACCCTCCAGCCTCTCTCTCAGGGTTGTGTAGGCCAGAGTCCTGCTGACGCAGCCACTCATTAGAGAGAAAGTGAACTAGAGGGAGGCCAGGCCAGATGGCCTGTGAAAGAAGAAAAAGTGAACTCATCTTGGATTCTCTATGTCTCCTGGGGCACAGGTGACAGCCAGACAAGTGGTGTGACTAATGGAGAGGATCTCAGGGCATCTCTCAGCTGTGAGCACTGTCCCCCCCAGGGCAGGGGGATGGGGCCCGACTCTACAGGACAGCTCTCATTTCACAGGCGTGAAATGCCAAGAAATATAGGCCAACAACCCACCCCCAGCCCCTTCCAACACAGCGATCCAGCCAGTCTGTGTTCCTCACGCCCACCACACTTCCTCCCACCTCGGGGCCTTTACATAAGCTGTTCTTTCTGCCTGGAAGGCTTCTCTCAGCACCTCACATGTTTCAAGTGTCATTTCCTCTAGGAGGCCTTCCCTGAATGCTCCCTACTCTCCCATCACCCAGGATCTCCATCAGAGCGCCCATCACATTTGTCATCAGCTCAGCGAGGCATTTACTTGCTGATGGTTACAGGCCTGAGGCGGCTGGGGGCTCTGTCTGTCTTGGCACAGCAGGTCGTGTCCCGGGCCCAGGGTAATATCTCAAGCATAGAAAGCTCTCCATAAATATTTGTTGAATAAGAAGAAGAACCTCATCATCGCTACAAAAACCCCTCGGTTGCCAAAAATCAAGATTTAGCCATAGTGAAGGCTCCCAGCACTTCAGAACCCAAGGTTCTAGTCCCATCTCAAATCTGGAGCCCTTCCTGCTTGGTCCCACCCACCCATCCCTACAGCCTCACCTCCCACCCTCCCACCCGCTCAGCATGCCCCTTCCAGCTTCACAGAACCCACACACCCTTCCCAAACACACCACACTCTTCAGGCGCCAAAGCCTTTGCACATGCACCGTTCCTGCCAGAACCCCTCTGCGCATCCTTCATGCCTCCCGTCCTCCGGCCAGTCCCTCCACTCTCAGCCCTTCCTGGCCCAGGCAGAGTCTGACCCTCTCCTCTGGAGCACTCAGGGCTGTGGCCAGGTCTCCGACTGAGCATGTGTCCCATGCGGGTCAGCAGCCGGTCCCCAGTCCAGAGGGTGCACAACCATCATTTGCCAACTAAACCTTAGAAGGAAGCAAGTGCCCCCGAGACCCAAGATGTTGGCCCGGCCAGGATGTAACTGTGGTCCTCCCTGCCCTGGGGAGACATTCTATGTGCCACAATTTACACCAAAATGGCATATGGGTCCAACTCTTTGTCCATTCACTCTTGGAAAACTTCAGATTTGCCCAGGAAGCTTGGGGGTGAACATCACTCCAGGGTGACTGTCTCCTCCAGCTGGTCCTTGTGCATATTTTTAAAGATCCTGAGTGAAACATCGCTGAGACACAGCATCGTCTGCACACTGCACAGCTGTGCCCAGGGGCCGCGTGCTTCCCTGCCCTCACCTTGGCCATGCCGGCCCCTCACACCAAGGCTCAGACAGAAGCTGGCTGTGTGATGCCACCTGCCCCCGGGCCCAGACATCCAGCCCAGCCTCCCTGCCCCACTGTGCACAAGTCCTTGCTTCTTCTAAGTAGAAGCTCCCTTTGTCTCATTTCCGCCTTCTGCCCTAGATTTTATCCTGCAAACTCTATTTTTCAGGTCAGAATGAATTTGTTTCCACATCTTGTTTTTTTAATGTCAAGGTGTACAAGATGGCCAATCAGAGCTTCAAGTGCTCAGAGTACTGGCTGTGGCTCCATTTCCCCAGCAGCCCCAGCATGCTAGCCTCCTGCAAGTGCCTTGGAGGCCCAGCCCAGTCCTCACGTCTGCTGGCTCCCAAGGGCCCGAGCTTGGCAGGGGTGCTGAAGGAGAAGTGGCCTAAATAGTGTAGGAGCCATGGCCGTAGGCTTTACATAAGAGGCAGCGGACCCATGCAAGACCCCACGTGAATGGAGCTGGCCTCAGAGCCAGAACCCCCTAAAGTCCTCTCCTGGCTCTGCCCGGCTTGTCGGAGGAAGGGCTGAGAGCCTATAAGATCCCTCCTTCTCTCACCCGACAAGTAACCTGTCAAACCACGCAGCTAAATTGGGGAGCTAACTTGTGTGCTACGGTTAAAGCAGAACTCACAGCTCCCGCCCACCTAGCCTCAAATTCCTCCCTCCTTCCCTGTTTCTTCCCCCAAAGCAGGGGAAGCTGGGAGAGAATTCCAAGCAGCTAAGTCAGGATCGGGGACAGAATGACCTCTTAGAGCCACTTTCCTGCTGACGGCCCATGTGCCCTCTACTTTCCCCCTATGCCAGCCTGGAAGCCACCTCCCTCACTGTACCTTAAGAATAACAACATCAAACTTCAATTTCAAATGCCAGCAAGACAGACTGGCAGCACCTCTTACCCCAGCATCCTCCTGGGGCTCCTCCCCACTGCCCACAACCAGGGGCTCCCTACCTGCCTCCCCATCCTTCCCTTCTCCCCCCACCTTGAGCCAGCCTCCCCTAGACGCCACACACCGCTGCTCCCTGGCCCCTCACCCTCCTATCTTGCCTTTCCTGTCCCTCTTCCACCCTGGCCAATGGGCCACTTGAGGAATCCAATCACGCCACTGCTTTGAAACCTTCCAATGGTGCCACCACCCACCCAGTGGAAGTAGAACAAGCCCTTCAGTGGGGGCACTCAGGGCTTCCAGAATCTGTACCTGCCTCGGACCCCAAAGTCCATAGGAGCCAAGAGGTTACAAAGATGTCTGGGAAAGACAAAGCCACAAAGCTCAGGGAGTCCGGCCACACCCTTGGAGCCCTGCCCAGAAGGGGTGCACTCAGGATGCCCTCCTGTTGGTATCAGTGCCAAAGTTAACAGTGCTACTGAGCAAGCACTCCATCTACACTCAGTCCTCATTCTTCATGATTCTGTATCTGCGAATTTGCCTACTTGCTAAGACTCATACTCGTGGGGCTTTTTTTGCGGCCACTTGCAGACATGAGCAGAACCTGAAAATCTGAGTTTCCCAACACACAGGTTCCCAGCTGAGGCTGAACAAAGCAACACTGCCTTCTTGTTTCAGCTCATACTGTAAACAAGCACCCTTTTCCTGGTCTATTTAGTGCTGTGCTTTCACATTTTTGTGTGTTTTTTTGTTGGTGGTGATTTCTCTGCTTGAAATGGCCCCCAAGTATAGTGCTGAAATGTTGTCCAGTGTTCCTAAGTGCAAGAAGGTTGTGATGTGCCTTATGGAGAAAACACGTGTGTCAGATAAGCTTTGCTCAGGCTTGAGTTACGGTGTTGTCGGCCTAGATCAGTGTTAATAAATCAACAATATTAAATAAGGTATCTTTAACAGAAACCTTGGTGGTTTGTGCTGGTAGCGGGTGGAAACGCAGGGACTCTGCATTTCCCATAGGAGCAATGGTTCAGTATTCGATAATTCAGTGTTTGTGAGACATTATGGATGTAAGCACCGTGAATAACGAGAATGGATTGTACTTTGGCCAAATGAACCCTCAGAACAGATATGTGAGGTAGGTTTGTCATTGCCCTGTTTTCCAGGTGAGACTCAGAGAGGTGGGGAGACTCGCCCAAGCTCACCTTCTAGCCAGGCAGTGTTGGGGCCAGGGCTTGAACCCAGGCTGCCTGAAGCCTGACCCCTACCCTATGCCCCGCCCACTGTGCCAACTCCGTAAGGGTCATGTAGAGGCAACAGCCTTGAACATGTCAACTGTTTCACCCAGAAAATGGGGTGTGACTCCCAATGTGCTCTGAGTAGAATTCAAAGACATGGCAGACATGAAGACGTCTGTAATCCTGGGGTGGCCCCTATGATTCCAGTTACCACAGTTTCTCAATGAAGGAGAGAGTGATCACCTTCTGGGGGACAGCTGGGGACCTTTCTGGAAGACATGAAGGTTGACTGGGTCTGGAAGGATGGGCCCGAGTCACTGAGGGGCAAGGAAATGCAGGGCTTTCAGGTGGAGGGATGCTCCGAGCAAAGGAGCGGGGCAGCACAGCCCAAGGCATGGGAAGACACATTTGAGCAGGGCATGGCTCGGCAAAGCGGCATTTAGATAATTTAGCTGGTGAAGGGAAGCCAGGGAGGCCTGAGAGAGAGCTGCCTCCTCTCGGACAGGGTCCGTGGCTTCCTGGGGCTGCTTGGACACTGGGAACGGTGGTATCTTCTTCCTGCCCACAGCATCCCTCACAAAGTCCCTCCAAACTGGCCTGCAGTCAGAGGATTTACAGCACGCAGATCTGACTGCAGCTGGAAGGGCATATCGCCTCCTATCTCAATAGCCCGGCACACCAGGCAGCTCTGCGTGAGATGCCAAGGCCATCTCAAGCTGAGTGTGTCCAGAATGAATCTGAGCCTCTCCTCCCCGCCGTCGGCCTTGCTCTCCTAGAGAGGGGACCCCCATGCACTCCATTACACACTCCAGAAGCCTGGGGAGTCCTGCCCCCTGCTTCCCAGGCCTCCCCCATCTATAAGGCTTTGCCCCTCCCCCACAAAAGCGCATGTCACAGAGCTGGGCTTCTCTCTCTACCCCACCACCCTGGTCTAGGTTTCCACTTTCTACCCTCTGGCCTCCCTGCTTTGTCGGTGACCCAACTCACCCACAATCACTCTCCAGAAAGCAGCCTGAGGAGTTTTTTGAAAGTACAAATTGGATTAATGCTTCCCTTTTCTAAAGCTTTTCAAAGGCTCCCCACTCCATGAAGTTGCCCACCTTGGCCTACTACAGGCACTGTCCCCTTCTCCAGCCTCAGTTCCTGCACTTTCCCCTTGTTGATTCCATTCCAGTCACACTGCTATTCCTCAAACACTCCAAGCATGCGCCGACCTCAGGGCCTGTGAACCTGCTGTTCCCTGTCTGAGATGATCCCCACCCCCACCTCTGCACACCTACTCCTTCCCATCCTGCTCTCATCTCTGCTTCCCACGCAGGTCTCGGCTCAGGGGTCATGTCCTCAATGAGGGCCTCCCAGACCACCCTGTCTAAAGTTGCTGTTCTTCCTTTGAGGATCCTATTTCATCGAGCACTGATCAACTTACTGGTTCACTTGTCTTTTGTCTCTCTCCCCTACCAGACAGAGATCCTGAGTATCTAATATAGATTCCTGAGGGTGGGGACCCTGAATACCTTATAGAATTAAGATGCTTTTCCAGCACCAGGCCTGATACATGGCTGGGCTCAGTAAGTATTTATTGAATGAATGAACAACCCCCTATTTGACAGTTGGGTAGACTGAAGCTCAGGGAAGACTGATTTACTCCTGACTCTGAGTCGGAATCTAACGGCCAGTGCGAGTGCTTTGAAAAGCTCCCTTCAGGTCAGCCCCCAACACACACACACACACACACACACACACACACACACACACACACACACACACACACACACACACACACACACACACACTATAGGAGCACAATCTGGTGGGAGGTAAAGCTTGGAGCAGCTCTGCTTGAAGTTCGGCAATGAAGCTGTGGGAACGAGAGCTCAATAAACCCTAAGCACTGGGCATCAGAAACAGTTTGAAAAATAACCATTTCTGAAAGGTGGCAGAGAAAGAAAGTAAGCAGTGCTTCCGGCAACATCTTCCAGGCAAGGCATATCATATGTACAGATTTAAAAGAATCATGACTGAGTGAGTCCTGGGCCAGGTACTACTTTATTCCAGACACAGGCCTGGGAGGGGAGATAATCATCACTGATGTTTTATAGATGAGAGAACAGGCTTTTAGCTTTTAACAGTGGCCGTGCTCTGTGAGGCTGTGGTCGACTGTGTACCTTGCACAGGGTCTAATCCTTTCTGGGCCTTAGTTTCCCCAGCTAAGTGGGTTGGCCTTGAATGGGCGTCACGAGTTTAAACGTCTACAGGAGACCATGCATTTAACCCCTCTGGCCCACAGCTGTCATGTGGAGACCTGGGTGAGAGAAGCCAGAAATCTGGACTTAAAAATAAGTAAATAAAACCTCTAAATTTAAAAGTGGAGTTAGTTAATTCTTTTAAAAATGGAGTTAGTTAATTCTAAGTTTTAAAGAACACTGGGCAGGTACATGCCTGCCTGCTAACGTGGCCCATGGCACACAGGTTTGTGACTGCTGGAACAGCTGTCCTCAGACCTCCTTGCTCCTTCTGGAGCTCCAGCCCCTCTCCCCCTGCTCCCCAGGAAGCCGGTCCACAAGAACCTCCCCCTTGGAAAGGCAGGAGACCCTTGGGAACCTTGAAATCGAGGCAGCAGGAGGCCCTTCTGGGGGTGTCTCAGGTCTGTTGGGCAAAAGCAGAGAAGCCCCTTCTGGTCGGCAGGGCAGTTCTGCTTGCAGGCTCTTGGCACCAGGGCGCAGGTGGCAGGAGAGCCCCATCCAGAGCACAGACGGCCGCCCCCCTTCACGGGCCTGGAGCAGCTGCCTGAGAGGGACCAGCTTGGTTGCTGGGACAACACCCTTCGCCCCCTCCAGAGAAAGCTGCTCCTTAGAAGCCCTGTCCACACACCAGTTGGGATCAAAGGTATGAGGTGGTTCTGTCCTGACACGTTCCGGCCAGAGGTGCTGGAGGACGGGGTTAAGCAATGCCCTCCAGATGGACCCACAGTTCAGGTCAGCTGATTCTCTGAGGACGGGAAGCTGCCGGTCAGGAGACTTCACAAGCTCCCGGGCATCTCCCCTGACTGAGGGCTGGCCGTGAACTGGCCTAGCATGAAAAGCTCTAACTGTATTGGCTCATCAACTCTTCACCAGGCCTATCGCTCCCACTTCAAAGAGGAAAAAAGTGAGGCCCAGAGAGAAGTAAACAGCCCCAGGTCACACAGCCAGGATTTGAGCCCAGGCTTTCTGATTCCAGAGCCAGCACTTGTAGCTGCTGCTTCACCACGCTGACCAGGGCTGGAGTTGGGTGCACTTAGCAGGGCCTGGCTGAGATTCTGGCCAGGCCAGTTCCCCAGTCAGGACCCTAATCTTGGGTCCTCACACAGGGTTTGGCGATATCCTCTGAGTGGGTTAGATGGTGGCTGCCTCTGGCTCTGCTGGCCATGGGGTCAGAGGCCTGGTGCCCCTGGACCAGAACCCCAGCACGTGGAAGAAAAAGGCGGCCCGCCCTGCCTGTGATCACTGCCACCCACCGCCCTCCCTCAGGCCCTTCTCTTCTGGATGTGCAGTCCTGGACACTCTGACCCTCCACCAGAAACACCAGAACCCCTGACGTGGTTTCCCAGTCACTCAGGACTTCCCCAGCTTGGCTAAATCTCACTACAGCCTCAAGGCAGAGCCCAAAGAGGTGAGGCCACTTGTCCCAGGTCACACAGCTGGCTGATGGGGTACTGGGACTCGAATGAGGATGTGAAACCTCCAAATTCTAGGGTCCGAGGAGATAGTAATTCCAGTGACTTTCAAACCAGGTTCTGGGGGCCCTCAAGAGGGCTTTTGGACTCCCACCCCCTGCCAGGGCCGTCAGAGCACCTCCATTTTCTTTTTTTCCTCCACATGGTATTTTGGGATCCACCAGACTAATTCAACCCCCTCATAGTACAAATGAGGAAACTGAGGATCAGAAAGGCAAATGTACTCCCTGAGGATCAGGTGGCAGAGCAGGGACCTTGCCTGGGGCTCTGAGTGTGGGTGTGTTCCCTCTGCCCCCCTGACTCCCAGCCTGAAGATCCAGGCATTCAGGGAGGCACCCACCTGTGGCTGAGCCCCACCTCCTCCAGCCCCTGACCAGGGGACCCCAGACGGCATGCTGTTTCTCAAAAAACATTTCCACGAATACTGTGACCGTATCCAGTAAGCAACCTGTCAGGCAACATTCACCCCTCGCCGCCCGTTCTGTGCTGGAATCTGCTGCAAATGTCCTTTTATTTATCCCCAGAGACCTGCTGGCAGAGTTGGCTCTGCCGGCAGCTCTGCTGAGGCCCCTGCCCCACCCCTCAGGATACCTGATTACCACCACCCCTGGGAGTCCAAGCTTGAAAGAGACGCCAGCTTCCAAGCAGCAGTTACTGAATCATGATTTTCTCGTACATTAAAGCTATAAACACTAGTAGGGAGTGCTGACGAGGAGAAGATGGCCAGAGTTACAGGGCTGCTATGGTGGTTCCAATCCAACACAAAAACTTGACGTGTACAGCCCCTGTCTGGCCTGGTGGAGGAGTCGGGGGGGTGGAGAATCCAAGATTTGGCTTTTCAAATACTATTTGACTTTTCAAATACTGGCTCTAGCACGTGGACCTTGTTGTGGTCTTTCCAAAGCCCTAAGGTCCCAGGAGCCCAGCCTGGGAAGTACTACTTAGAAGAGCGAGCCTCAAAAACCACCCTCACTTCTGGAGGACTGATGTCAAACCCTAGTAATGGGTCACAAAAGCCTGGCTTTTTACAAGCTGTCACAGGGGCCCACATCCAGTGTGCAAAGCCAGACACTGCCAGGCCCCGTGCACCTCGATTGCTGGCCTCTTTCATTGTTCTGAATGACCAAGCGGATCCCAGAATAGAAAGACGGTGTTAACAGGCTCATTCACTGTGCCTGCAGTGACAGGTGGCATATCGGGTGTCAGAACCCGGAGCCAAGAACCCTGGGCGGCCAAGAGATGGTTTGAAATGAACAGAGCAGAAGTGAATGGGGAAAACCGTGAGTTCAGCTCAGGTCAGCCCAGGCCAGGCCGCCTTCCCTAGTGCCAGGCCTGGGGACAGGGACAAGGGCCCAGTCCTCAGAGCTTATATTAAGATTTTGAGTTCAGGATCCCAACTTGGACAATTACACAAGAAAACAGACATGTGGGAAAATGTCTTAGCGACTCTAGTTGATCACAGACACGGTCTGAGGCTACGCTGACAGAGGAGGTGCAGGACCAGGGAGGGGGCAGCCCCACTGAACTCTGGATAATGTTGTGGGTACTGTTGGCGATTCTGGACAAGGGACACTGCCAAACTGGAGCCCGATGAGAAGGGGGCAATGGCACAGGGAGAAGTCTCTAATCCATCCTCCCATTATGACAAGTAGGCCACGCACTGGGCTCTGGGTGGGCACTAGGGACCCAGTGTTAGTAGTCCTCAGACCTCAAGAAACTCACAATAAAGTAAAACTCCACCGCCTGGGCGTAGCCGCACGGACTACTGCAGGAGAAAGCCTGGGGCTGACTGAACAAGAGTGCTGCGACTGATTGGTGACGTCTGTCACAGATTTGCCACAGAAGGGGTGTGACACACGTGCGCCACGAGCCGTGCCTAGTCTAACACAAGGGAGGAGGTGCTTAGAGAGACTGGAGTAGTAGCCTGGAGAAGAGGGGATTCAGAAGGGCGTGGCTACTGTCTTCAAATACCTACGAGACTGTCACATACATTGTCCATGTGGTCCAGGTCATTACAGCACAACCAGAGGGGGGACAGGAAGGTGGCGGTTAAGGGGGAGGTTTTGCCTCATTATAAGGAGGCAGTTTCTAAGGGGCAGAGCTGCCTAGGAGGAGATCAGCCAGGCTAGACACGGGCACGATGGATGCAGGGAGGGACTCAAGCCCCCGCAGGGGACCTTTAAGATTCCTTCTAGGCCTGAGATGTTTGCTCTTTCTTTGCCTTCCTACTTCACGCTCAGTAATGGAGGTGACATCAGACATCATTTATGTGTGTGTGACATTCACAGTTCAATTTCTTTTTTTTTTTTTGCCTCCAGAGAATTGTTACCAACTAGCAGAGGAGAGGGAGGAGAAGGTTCAGACAGCCTAGCTACAGGGGAAACGACGGGAGGACTAACTCTAAGGTCTAAGGCAGCACAGTCAGGGCTTAACACACCTTCCTCTGGACAGTCGGGCAGCACAGAGCTCCTACCTGAGATGATAAACCCATCCTCCGAACAAAAGACCAGCCGACACTGGCTGGCTACCCTTGCCCCCCGCCCCCCGCCCCCGCCATACCTGCTGCTGAGTTACAGAAGTGGCCTGTAGGTCAGGAGGCCCTGAGTGTGAGCACTGTTCCTGCTCTCACTCACTGTATGACTAAGGCTCCCCGGGCCTCACTCTCACCCATCTGTAAGATGGGAACAATACTGGCTCGCCCTGTTCACTGCCCTAGGGCTGCTGTGAGACTCTCTTGGGAAGACAGGCGGGAAAGGGCTTGGCAGGTGAGGAACTATCATTACAATCACTTGAGGGGCCCAAATATCTGAGCAACGGGTCCACAGAGCGGCTGCCTGATTCTAGGCCTTCCAAGGACTCCACGTGCCAGAAGCTGGGGGTTTCTGGCCTGGGGCAGGTCAGGAAAGTTCAGTGCCCTGAGGACCGCAGCCGACCCCCACCCCATGCCACATCTGTATCACTATTCTAATATTTTAGGGTAGTGACCTCTGGTGTCCCTGCCTTGCCTAGCACCCCTCTAACTTCTCTCTGCCACCCTCTTCACGCCAACGCCCCATGTTCCCAGCGTCCGGGGTCTTTGCAAGGCTGCTCCCTGCCTGCAATGCCCCTCCTCCTCCCTAATCCCACCGCCTCTTCCGGGTCTCCGTTCCAGCATCACTCCCTCCAAGCCTTCCCTGACTGTCCTTCCGCACCCGCCAGGCACCCCTCACTGGGTCACGCCCCAGGTTTAGAGGTGCCACAGGCCCCTGCCGTCACACTGTTTTACAGGCCTGTTTACTTTTCTCCTTCTCCGTTTAGACCCTGAGTCCCCTGAAGGCAGGGACTGCAAGGTTCCCATGCCTGTGGCACCCAGAAGGGGTGCCCAGGCAAATGCCTGCTGCCACTTACGAGGTGGGATCCTGTCTCTGACTTCACCCCAAAAGTGAGACAGGCCTGCAGGGCCTTCCCCCGAAAGACTTGAGAATGCAGCAGTAGGGAAGTCTATGAGTGGCGACTTGGCGAGCAAAAGACAGAGGTGCTGGGACAAGCTGGGACTGCAGGCCTCCCCCTCACGCCTCCATACCCTCCGTACTCGAGGTTTCTCCCAACCACCTCTAAAAGCACAACATGGTGACATTTGGGAAGATCTTTTTAAATGAAAACCTCCCCAAGGGAAAGTCACCAGCACCCCGCAACTGTAAGGACTCGCTGAGTATTAGCGACTAATCGTCATAGTTACCGGCGTTTATTGCCTGCTCAGGCATCGCTGGCTACTGCCCTGGCCCAGTCACTGTCGAGGTCCTTATATTTGATCCCCACAAGGAGATGTTTTCACCATCGCCCCTTGTGCTGCTGAGGAAATGGAGGCTCAGAGAGTTTGAGGGATTTGTTCAGCGTCACACGGCAAGTGTTCTATCTGCTAAGTGAGTGCAAACCTTCCCGGTTTCAGTCTCCAGAACCCAACCTGCACAGCATCTGGTCTCACAACAAAAATACAAGTTGGCTGACAAGGAGGCTGACACACACATTCCTACAAAGCTTAGAAATCACTGTAGAAAGACAAATTTGGTCTCTCCCTTCTGCTGGCAGACTCTGACTAGAATACACTTTTACAAAGACCTCAAGCCCAAGCCAGCATCCCAAAGAGCATCTGAAGAAAGCGGACTTTACCTTGACAACTTCTAACCCTCTGGGAGCTGCTCTGCCCTGATGTTTTTACAAGCATACTAATCACTTCCCCAGGCTTCGGGCTGTCCTACCAGGCCCTTTTCCTCTCTCACAAAGAGACCTGTGACATCACTTGCCCCTCAAATGGTCCCTTCCCCTCCTAGGACTGACACCCATCTGTAAAAGTTGGGCACTGCACTAGGTTGTGGATGGCACAGGTTCCAACAGGTGTGCTACTTCTGGTTAATTGGTAGTACCTGCCCGTGTTAAGAAGGATCCTGAAGCTGTGTCCAGGCTCCACGCAGCCACCACGGGCGCTGGAACCAATGCTGCCTCTGTGGGAAAAGCCCTCCTGGGAGACGAGCAGCCTTTTAAAAACTCTGCTGGAACACAGCCACATAAAGCTGAGAGTTGCAGTGTGCATTAACTTGGAGAGTTAACCAAGAGTTCATTATTTACAGATGAAACCTACTCTCCCTTTCAAATATACTTCCTTAAAATGGACTAATGAATGAGTTACCTGGAGTAGTGAAATTCATATAGACAGAAAGTAGAAGGGTGGTTTCCAGGGGGTGGGGGAGGAGGGAATGGGAAGTTGTTTAATAGGTACAGAGTTTCAGTTTTGCAAGATGAAAAGAGTTCTGGAGATGGAGGGTGGTGATAGTTGTAAAACAATGTGAGTGTACTTAATACCACTGAACTGCACACTTAAAAATAGTATAAGTGGTAATTTTTTTTTTGGCCGTGCCATGCAACGCACGGGATCTTACTTCCCCAACCAGGGATTGAACCCTGCAGTGGAAAGCGGATTCTTTACTACTGGACAACCAGGGAAGTCCATGTGGTAAATTTTTATGTGCACTTTAACACAGTTTTTTAAAAAATGGGCTAGTGCGGAGTCTACTGCGGAACTCTCTACAAACGAGCCCCAGCTATCAAACTGATTTTTCACCCCAAATCCAGGAGTCACAAAATAAAATATTGAAAGCTACTTTAAGCATGAATTTTTTGATTTCTGGTTTGACTTAAATCTATTTGTGAGCAGGGGCTGATTTATAATCTGCTACAATCTCTTTCCTGAGATTCAGGGAATAGAAATAAAAGAAAAAGAAAGAATTCAAATAGAAAATCAAAAAGACTGGAGGTCTACAAGAGTAGAAATAGATGTGTTAGTATCAGAACCTTGGAAAGGAGTTGGATGGGAGATTGTGTGGAGGTTAAAAAAATTACAACTTAAAAAAGAACTATAAATATATTGTATAACATTATAGAAAACAGTTAAAAAGTGATTTTAATCCCACTGCCCTAACACAATTACTGTTACATCATTCTATACCCAAACTTTTAAACTGTGATCATTTTGGAATGGCAATTTGACTAAAAAGAAATAGCAACTTCTGCTTTGGCCTTCTTAAACAAAAGCAGTTGGTAGAACAGAAAGAGTAGTGAATCAGGACTTCAAATCTTGATTAAGCTGTGTGACTCTGGACAAGTCACTTTACCTCTCTGTTTCATCATTTCTAAAAACAGCAATAATAACTGCAACCCGCCTCCCTCAGCAACAGAAGCAACAGGGCTTTGTGAATTGTGAAGTAGTATGTGAAAGGGCATTAGCAATAAGTAGGGAGTGCTGAAGAAGCCTTTTCTTGATGACTAATGATCAGTATGAAAACCTGATAATGACGATGATAATAACAATAATGATGACGATGTAAGTATTCAGAAGCTCTGATGTTAATTTTAAAACAAAAATCACTTGTAATACTTTCGTCATCACACCTCTGGGTGAGCAAAGCTGTTGGCCTCAGACCTACCCAGGCTCGCCAAGCCCAGCCAGGCCCTGCCTGACCTTGCAGACCCTTCCAGACATAACCCAAACCTCTCCCAGTTCCCTAAATACACCAAACACTTCATACCCCAGGGTCTTGCCCCCTGCTGTTCCCAGTCTGCCTTAACTGCCTCCTTCCCATCCCCCACCCCACCTTCCCTGAGATGCCTTCCCCATCTTCTCTGAATAAGTCCCTCTCGGCAACTATGTTTCCTTCAGGACTCATCCCAATTAGACAGTATGCTGTGTGTCTGCACCTACTTGAATGGGGTCTCCAAGCTGGATGAGGTCTCCAAGCTCCACGAGGAAAGAGACCAGGTTTGTCTTGTTCCCTCTCCTTCCCCTGGCTCAGCACCTGGGATGAATGGCTGATTGTTTGGGAAGAGAAGTGGAGGTGGGGTGGGGAGGAGCTGGCTGGGATGAAACCAAGTCCTCTTCCCCTGGACCGTTCCCACACACTGCTGCGTGCACCCCCTTTGAGAAGACTGCTGGGGCAGCAGCAGCAGTGGCAGCCCTGCCTTTATAGGTGCTGTCAGACAAGCCCCGCTCCCCCTACCCCACAGGCAAACACCTCCTGACTGCTACCATGCTCTGTGCAGGGCCAACAGGCACGTCATGAAGCGTGGGAAGCTTGGGAAGGCAAGAAAGTTCCAGGAGAGCCTTGAACTATTACTGTATTCACAACACACTCAAGAGCGGACCCTTCATTGCAGTCCCCAGAAGGATACTGCCCAACGGAGTGATGACCCTGCCGAGATAAACCCTGACTCTGAGTGCCTGGTGGACTCTGACGGCCCTGGGCAGGCTTCTCTAGCCTGATCTCAGCTCCCCAGGCCCCGGGACAACCAGCCCCTGCCTCCCCTCCCCTCCCCAGGGAAGCCTCCCCTAAAAACCTCCATCCACTTGGAGCCTACCCAGCTTTTGAGGTCCTGAAGGTCACCTCCTCTCTAAAGCCTGCTTGATTCGCTGCATCTTCCCCATCAGAGCCCCACACTCAACAAAGAGCCATCGAATGATTAACTCCTCTCCAAATACCAAGTGCACCTGCATCTTTCCAGACATGGGACATGCACAGTCTTTAAATATTTCAAGTCTTCTGTCTCCCCTTGGATATCAAGAAGAGCAGGGGCGAACATTTCTTAAGTGCTTCCTCTGTGCCCGGCACTGTCCTAAGTGCTTTACACACACACATTCTCTCTCTTGTCCTCGCGCAGTGACTCAGGTAATATCATCACCTCTATTTTGCAGGTGAAGAAACGGAGGCCCAGAGAGGTTAAGCAACTTGCCAAAGCCTCACAGCTCCAGGTGGCAGCTCAGGATCTGAACCCCAGCAGCATGACTCCAGGGCTATGCTCTTAACTACAGGGCTGCCCGACCATTGGTGTGTGGGCTTCCGTACACAGTCGGGCTTTCTAAGTGCCAGGTTCTGCCACCCAGGGGAGCAGCGTGGCTAGGTGTGGGTCATCAGTGCAGTCACTCAGCCACAACTTCCAGATCACCTACTGTGTGTTCAGCGTGTGCCGTCAGGGAGTGGACTTGAAAGAACACAGCTCTGTGCCTGGGGACCTTGGGATTATGCAGAGCAGAGGAGAGGTAGACGAAAATCCTATTCGTTGAAGCAACAAAATTGCTACCATTATCTGCTTTGGAAAGGCTGAGAATTTCCTTAGAAAAAGCACAGAGAATCAGGAACTTGAGACCCCAGCTAGTTAGGCAACGGCTAATCTTTGAAGTACAAAGGCGAACCAAACGTGTGTTATGATTTTGGTCTCACCGGGGGACCAAAATCTATTTGGCTGAACAGCAGAGCTAGAAGGAGCTAGAGCTCCTGCCAAGAAACAAATAGGGATTGAGATCCAGAGCCGGGAAGGGGCTTGTCGGAGGCCACCTATCAACTGGAGAAGCACGGCTCCGGTTCCCCTACGCCCTGTGCTCTCCAAGTCCCTGGGACTGCAACCAGGACAGAAGGCTTTCAGGCCATCTGCGTCCTTAAGAAGAAACCGCCGGGGGTGAGGTAAGTGCCTACATGACCGAAAGTTTAAAAGTTTTCTCAGTGGAGACAGGACATTAGCTCTTACCTTCAGGGACAGTGGAACTGTTCTGTGAAAGCTGGATTCGGGAAGCCAGGGTTGATGTCCCAGGCCAACACAGGCCCACCTCCAGCCCAGCCCTGCCCCAGAAGGACGGGAGTTTCAGAGGCAGTAGCTCCCCACCTGGGGCCACACCCAGGTGAGGCTGACTTTACCGGGGAACCCGTGGAACTGGCTGTCTCCCACACAGGGGCAGGCCGGGCCAGAAGGCCACCGCCTGTCTGCAGCCTGGCGCCTCTCCCCGCGGGATCCCACCTGGCCCCCACCCCAGCCAGGCCTCCAGAACAAGGGTGGGAGCCGGTGGGGAAGAGGCCTGCTCCTCTCCTAGTGAGGCCTAGTGAGGTCCCCCGGGGCCCACCCCAGCCTGGGCTGGGTCTGAAGCGGCTGCTTCCTGCTTTACCTTTTTCTTTCACTTTGGTTTTTAACCCCAAAGTGAAACTAAAGACTGGGACGATGTGGGAAAGATGGTGAGAGTTAAGGCCTGAACCCCTGGCTTCTCATCCCAGTGAGGCTGCTGACTCGCTGGGAAACGTGGGAGGAGGCCCTCAACCCCCTGCCTCAGTCTCTCCGTTGATAAAACAGGAGGGAGGAACTCAGCTAGTGCTTTAAAGTGTCATTTTAAATTAGAAAAATGACGGAACGTCCCCTTCCTCATCCCTGCCGCCACTGAGGACTAAAAAGGAGCCGCAGAAAGGACCAGAGGGGGACCCAAAAGGGCCTTCCTGTTGGCTTGGAGGAGGAGGCAAACTCTGGCTGCTGTGTGGAGACCTTCCTGGTCTCTCTGACTACCTCTCCCCAACCTGTCAACAACTCCTTTATCCTGAGCAGCCCCTGGGGCAGAGCAAATTCAGGAAGACCCCAGGGACGAGCTTGACCTGGTCTTAGCACAGCAAGAGGAGCCACCAACAGCTGCCTGAAAACTCCCCGCCTGAGGGCCGACCAGGCCATCTGCTAAGACCCAGGACTAAGACAGCATCCCACCCGGGACTGGTCCAAACTTCACTCTCTGCTGACCCCAGGGTGCCTGGCACAGTCTAGCTAAGACCACTGTAATCTGTTTTACGGTGTTTTCCCACTGGCTGGTTTACCATATCTCCCCTCTAGGCTGGTGACATGAGAGAGGCAGGGATGAGCCTCCCCACCTCTCAGATGAGGAAAACTGAGGCTCGGAAAGGCACAGGGACATTGTGGCCAAGCCAGCACTGGATTCAGGAGCTCAGTAAATATTTGCTGGATGAATGAGCTCAATGGCCCAGCCGTTGCCAAGCAGGTGCAGCACACACCAAAGAAGCACAGGAAGGAGGACACAGTGTATGTGTGTGTGGGGGGGGGAGGCATCCCTCCCTGGAGACCAAGTCACAAACAGGTCCCCAGGTACCTGTAACAGAATCCCCTCCCCCCAGTCCTGGCTCCACTCCTGATGTCCCTCCAGCCCATTTCTTCCCTTCATTCCTCACTTCCTCCCATCTGCACCCTACTCTGGAGTGATCTCATTGGCTGAGGGCTTCTGAGTGAAGACCGGCCAGCCTCCTTCCCCTCTCTCAGCTGGATTAGAACCGTTAGTACTTAACCAAGGAAAGGAACTTGAATCCAGGGGTGGGGGCAAGGTGCTTTTAAAAATATATACACCTTGGGCTTCCCTGGTGGCACAGTGGTTAAGAATCCGCCTGCCGGGCTTCCCTGGTGGCGCAGTGGTTGAGAGTCTGCCTGCCAGTGCACGGGACGCGGGTTCGAGCCCTGGTCTGGGAGGATCCCACATGCCGCGGAGCAACTAAGCCCGTGCGCCACAACTACTGAGCCTTCGCTCTAGAGCCCGTGAGCCAAAACTACTGAGCCCGTGTGCCACAACTACTAAAGCCCGTGCGCCTAGAGCCAGTGCTCTGCAACAAGAGAAGCCACTGCAATGAGAAGCCCACGCACTGCAACGAAGAGTAGTCCCCGCTCGCCACAACTAGAGAAAAGCCCTTGTGCAGCAATGAAGACCCAACGCAGCCAAAAATAAATAAATACAATTTTTTAAAAATTAAAAAAAAAAATTCAGTAGCCCTGAAAAAAAAAATATACACCTCATTTTTGACAAAGGAGGCAAGAATATACAATGGAGAAAACACAGCCTCTTCAATAAGTGGTGCTGGGAAAACTGGACAGCTACATGTAAAAGAATGAAATTAGAACACTCCCTAACACCATACACAAAAATAAACTCAAAATGGATTAAAGACCTAAATGTAAGGCCAGACACTATTAAATTCTTAGAGGAAAACATAGGCAGAACACTCCATGACATAAATCACAGCAAGATCCTTTTTGACCCACCTCCTAGAGAAATGGAAATAAAAACAAAAATAAACAAATGGGACCTAATGAAACATAAAAGCTTTTGCACAGCAAAGGAAACCACAAACAAGACAAAACGACAGCCCTCAGAATGGGAGAAAATATTTGCAAATGAAGCAACTGACAAAGGATTAATCTCCAAAATTTACAAGCAGCTCATGCAGCTCAATATCAAAAGAACAACCCAATCCAAAAATGGGCAGAAGACCTAAATAGACATTTCTCCAAAGAAGATATACAGATTGCCAAGAAACACATGAAAGGATGCTCAATGTCACTAATCATTAGAGAAATGCAAATCAAAACTACAATGAGGTATCACCTCACACCAGTCAGAATGGCCATCATCAAAAAATCTACAAACAATAAATGCTGGAGAGGGTGTGGAGAAAAGGGAACCCTCTTGCACTGTTGGTGGGAATGTAAACTGATACAGCCACTATGGAGAACAGTATGGAGGTTCCTTAAAAAACTAAAAATACAACTACCATACGACCCAGCAATCCCACTACTGGGCATATACCCTGAGAAAACCATAATTCAAAAAGAGTCATGTACCACAATGTTCACTGCAGCTCTATTTACAATAGCCAGGACATGGAAGCAACCTAAGTGTCCATTGACAGATGAATGGATAAAGAAGATGTGGCACATATATACAATGGAATATTACTCAGCCATAAAAAGAAACGAAATTGAGTTATTTGTAGTGAGGTGGATGGACCTAGAATCTGTCATACAGAGTGAAGTCAGAAAGAGAAAAACAAATACCGTATGCTAACACATATATATGGAAACTAAAAAAAAAAAAAAAAAAAAAATGGTTCTTCAGAACCTAGGGGCAGGACAGGAATAAAGATGCAGACGTAGAGAATGGACTTGAGGACACAGGGAGGGGGAAGGGTAAGCTGGGACAAAGTGAGAGAGTGGCGTGGACACATATACACTACCAAATGTAAAATAGCTAGCTAGTGGGAAGCAGCTGCATAGCACAGGGAGATCAGCTCCGTGCTTTGTGACCACCTAGAGGGGTGGGGTAAGGAGGGTGGGAGGGAGGGAGATGCAAGAGGGAAGAGATATGGGGATATATGTATATGTATAGCTGATTCACTTTGTTATAAAGCAGAAACTAACACACCATTGTAAAGCAATTATACTCCAATAAAGATGTTAAAAATATATATATAGATTTTCAGAATGCAAAAGAAGGTAACAAACTTTTAGGTGCACAGATTCTTCAAAAGAGCAATTTCACTTGCAGGAAGGAATGGCTCCCACAGTGATGCTTGCCCACATGTATACAGCCAGGTGGGGAAGGGTGCTGGCTGCAGCGCTGCTCGTAGCAGCAAGGCTGGGAACGACCTAAATATCCCTGAGCAGAGGACTGGACAAACAATGGGTGGTCCATCCGTCAATGGACTGCTCACACAGCCATGCGTGTGCCCATAGGGAATACCGACAACAGAGACAGCCTTGTGTGAAGAAGACAAGGTACAGAACAGCAGGCAGTAGGTAATAAAAAGGGATGTACTGACACAGCTGCCTGTGTATGCAGAGTATTTCTGGAAGGAAACATCAAGACTGTTCACAGTCATTATCTAGGAGCCTAGGTGGGAGAGAGACTAATTTTTCACTGGACCCTTTTTTTCCCTACAAAGTTTGAAATGTTTAACCACATACATGTATTGCTTTCTCAATAAAAGCATAATTTTTGCACATAAAAAAATAACTCCAGCAAAATGTACCCAAAGAAGCTTCCCTCTGGGTCTCAGGCATTGGACTCTCTGGAGGCAGGGCCCAGACACCTGGATTTTGAAGTCTCCTCAAGGGCTGCTGGTCTAGCCTTGCAGAACAGGTGGTCAGCCTCTGACAGTAGATGGAGGCAGCCTGGACACCACAGGCCTCTGGGTAGGGCAGAAAGTAGCAGGGAAGACTCAGGAAAACCTGGCCTTACGGCATAAGAAGGATTTCAAGAGGGCTTTGAATGCTCAGTAGGTACAGCTGAGAGGAGAGGGTTCCTACAGGAAGGACTGGGGAAATTAAGTCAGGCTGGTAAGACAGGGGAAGGGGAAGAATAATGTCTCTCTCAATATGGGATCCTGTCCCCCCCAATACTTGGTTCCCACTCATGGGAATTGAGGGGGCTGGGAGAGTCCTTTCCAGACTGATAACCTAAGATATGCCTTTATTTCATCTCATTTAATATTAAAGGAGGCAAGGAGGGTCCCCAGCTTAGCACATGCCCACAGGGCTCCACACCTGTGCAGACTGTAATCAAATATTTGGAGGCTGCAGAAAATTCAGGCCAGGATCTTAGGTACAGCAGCCCTTGGGCGACTTCCTCCCCCCTGGGGAGGAGCAGATGGCCTTCTGTAGAGATGCCCTTCCTCACCTTCTCGTTAATAATTAAGTCATTACCGAAGACCTCTTCTGTCACTTCTGAAGTTCAGTTTGCAGAGACTTGTTGCCTTGGCTTGCTTTACCATGATGCTCCAGGCTGAAGGCTCACAGGCTACAACAGTCTAGATCTAAGCCTCAGGCCCAAACTCCAGGGGTCTGCAGTGGAAAGAGCCCAGGGGTGGTGGTGTCAGGAGCGCTAGGGTGGATCCTGGCTAGACCCTGATGATTCTGTGGACTCCGGGAGGTCAGAAGCTAAGTCTCTAAGACGGCTCCGCTTGCCACTGTATCCTCAGGGCCAGCTCATCGCCTGGCACACAGCAGGCACTTAATAAATATTTGTTGAATAAGTGAACAACAGCTCAGCCAGTGAAGCCCAGAGTGACCGTGGGCAAGTCACTTTCTGGAAAATGACGATGACAAGAATAGCAATGACCTCTTAGGGTTGTATAAGAACCTACCGAGATAAAGTAGATGTAAGTGCTTTGAAATTAAAAAACAGGCTACACAAACATTAAGGATCCAGAAACAATGTGCTAAAAACGAAATGAAAAGCATGAATACATATGAGAATGATCACATTTACAAGAAAGCACCTGGCAAATGGTAACGTATTAATCAAGTGAATAACTACAATTGAAAGGGACAGCACAGGTCAGTCTAGTTCACTGTTCCAACATCCGAACATTTCTCAGGCTGTGTCTGTTACAAAGGAGCACAAAAGTCCCCATCAAAACCTTTGTCCTGATTTTGGTATGAATTTGCCAAAGCAGACTGGCAGAAGGATCCTGGGGGTGTTTATTGGAGACAAGGGAGGAGTGGGGTGAGCGGAACACAGAGGCTGTGCCTGCCACGTGGCCTCACAACCCCAGGACAAGGCCCTGCTCAGGGCGGCACACGGAGAATGACTGGCCACCAGTTTCCTAGCTGCACACCGCCGCCAACCATTGCTGCCTCCCCTGCTAGCCGCTCTTAAGCACCAGTCCCCTTCCCCTTCCCTCTGCCCAGTGGCCATCCCTGGCTGCAGCCTGGGAAATAGGCTTCATCACCTTCATCACCTGGCTCTCCTGTGCCGCGAGCACCTCGGACAAGTCCCTCCCTGCCTCTGTGGCTGGGCCAGGGCCCACCCTCTCCGGTGGGGGCGGGCTGAGAATCCCAGTGGGCCCCGTCATGGACATGCCCACTGTTGCAACAGACACACACGAGGCCCAGCTCTGGAGGCTGCTCACAGCCTGGCGAGTAAAACTGCTGATGTGAAGGCCCCTCAATTCCCTGACTCCCCCACCTTGAAGAAATTCTGAGCTGGTACCCAGCCCCAATCTTCCAGGTCTTTAGAAAGTAGGGGGTTCTGGCCTTTAGCGGATGTATTAGGTGCCCCCAATTCAAGGGGCAAGAAGGCTCAGATTCCTGGGATCCTAACAGTAGGAGGTTCCTTTCCAAGAAGCAGAGCTGAACTGTGGGAAGAGCCAGCATTTGCAGTCAGCTTTGGGTCTGAGCCACATGTTCCTTATCTGTAAAATGGGGATGGTTAAGTCCGCCTGCCTTGAGCTTGCTGTAAGGATTTCATGAGAGCATCTGTGGAGGCCCTGGCACAGAGCCTGGCATAGAGCAGGTGTGCGAGCAACGTGCTCAGACTGTTACTTCCTGCTCCAAGTAGCAACACCCAACATCTTTCCCGCTGGCCCATCAGGCCCCCCGGTCAGGCTCTCCTCAGGGAACACAACATCCTCTGCTACCCCAACTGGCCCTTCCCACTCGCACGGGCTCCACCCGAACCCTGCCCTCTCCCTTCTCCGAGTTGCCTGCAAAGCTCCTCCCTGTTGTCACTTTCATTCATTCCAATTCACCCAGCCTGACTCATCTTGAAAAAATCCTCCAGCTGTGCCATCCCGGCTCTAAAACCTTCCATGGCTCTCCAAAGCCTCTGCTCTTCAGCTCATGTTCAATGCTGCCTACAATCTCCTGGCGCCTCCCAGAGCCCTGATGCATCAGCAAAACTAGTCTACTCACTGTTTCCATAATACGCACTTACGCTGTCTAGCCCCCACACCTGTGCCTCTGCAGAAACCATTCCCAGGAACGTCAGCCCCAATGTCGGTCTCTGCGAATCCAGCCCCCTTCACGAGGGCTCTTGTTTCCTCTGGCTCATGCTCACTTCTTCCTTCTCAGACGATGCTTTCCTTCAGCAGATGCTTAATTACAGACTGTCACACAGTCTCCCATAATTGTAGGCCTTGTCTCCCTTGTCAGATCCTAAGTTCCCAGGGGCAGAGGCCCTGTCTGTCTGGTCTCTCCCATCCTCTCGGAGCCTGGCCCAGGACTGGGAGGGCAGGCCCCTGGTCAGAAAGTGTTTTCCAAGCCCAATTCAGCTCCAGGCTGAGCCAAGTCCAGCTCCAACCACTTGGGACCACTTTTCTTGCTTTTGTCCTATTCACTGGCCAAACCAGACCTCCATGCACCAGCTCTCCCCAGGGTGACCCAGGCCAGGGACAGAGAAATGAGGGAGACCTGGGTGGGGAGACAGTGCTATGGCTCTCACCTGGCCCTGACATGGTCTCGTTCTGGGATCCGAGGCACATTCCTGTCCCTTTTCCTCCCTTAGCACGCTTCTTATAGTGAGACAAGAAACAATAATCTTTTAGCTCTAGAATATGGATTTCATTTGTCTTTAAGGTAGCCCTGATTCCCAAGAGTGGGTGGGTGAGGAACCAGCTGATTCCAACACAGGCTGAGGGAGGCGAGGCAGCCACAGCCAGGACTGGGAAACCTGGGAACCTGAGAGGCACTCACACCGCACACCTCGATAACCTCATTAAATTCCTGCTGACGACTGGATTGCATTCCTGCCCAGATGTTCAATTCCACAGTCCTCACCCTGGCCAGGTCTGACAGTGTCTGCTGCCGGGACTGAGCAGGGGAAGGGTAATCTGCTTCTGGAAACAACCAATCCTGCCTGAAACAAAGACCATGATGAGGGGCCAGTCTCCTCACCTGGAAAATGGGGATAATATTGGGACCTGTATCACAGGATTGTTGCAATAATGCACTGGGATAATGCCAGAAAGTGCTTAGCACAGTCCCCGACACCCTGTGAACGGCAGTGTAGCCGACAAGTTCCCATTTCTTGAGGAGCATTTACGACACGAGTTTGCACCCTCAGAGCAACCTGTGAGGAAGGCATTTCCATCCCAGTCTGACACGGAAGAAAACTGAGGCGCAGAAAGTCAATCAATCCAAGGTCACACAGTAGGGACAAGCCAAACTGTGACACCAACCCGAGAAACTCTCAGTTCAGCTTTACCCAGAGTGCGGCCCACAGGCTTTCAGCATCAGACTCCTCCAGAGGGCTGGTTTAAAAAGCTGATTCCTGCCCCCAGACCTGCCAAATGAGAATCTTCGGGGATAGAGCTCAGGAACCTGAACTTTGTAAAGATGAGGAGCCTAATTTTTATATATGAGGAAACTGAGGCACAGAGAGGTAAAGTGATCTCCAAGGTCACACTTTCAGCAAGTATGGACCTGGGACCGAATTCACAGTCTGACTCCAGAGGCAGCAATCAGAGACTTCCTGGAAGAGGTGGCATTTGACAATGTGGGCCTCAAAGGGAAGAGACAGCACCACGGGGGAGGGCACAGCACAAATAAAGGCTTGGAGCAGGAGAGGCCAGGCAACAACAGCTCAGTGTGGCTTGTGCTTTCAGATCCCTGAGGTGAGGAAATACATATGGAGCCACCACTGCCGCCTTCCCCTGAGAGCCCAGAGAGAGACATTCCTGAGCCATCCGAGCTTCTGGGAGGAGAGCCTGCTGTGTGCAGGGTCTACAACCAGCAGGTCTACGGCAGTAGCCCCCTGGGTGTGTCTGGCTGCTGCTCAGGACGAGAAAGCCAGGGAAGGTGGTGACTCAGTCCCCATCCAACCTCAAGCTAGTCCCATTTAAATCTGAGATGAGCTCAGAGGCTGGGGAAATGCCAAACAAACCCTCCTTGCAGAACAGACGCCAGATCCAGAGAAGGCAGCCCGAGCGGTAGGCTACCGGGCAGCAGCAATAAATTTGGAGCAACGCTGTGGGTTGCAGGGGGGAGACAAGTCAAGCAAGCCCTCCCTGGGCCCCTCTTCTTCATTCACCCGTGAAACAGGGAGAACTCCACTGGCTTCTGACTTCCTCCCAGGACTGTTGTGAGGAACAATGGAAAGGAAAGAGCCTGGCAGATTACACAATGTCCCACACAGCAAGCGAGAGGTTAGAGGATCACTGCGGTTACATATTAGAACAGCCAGGCGGTGCTTTCCTTGCTACCTGAACCCCAGCCACTGTGGGTAGAGGGAGAGGCTGGGCCTCTGTCTTGTTCCCACAAAGCAAAAAGGGATCCAGATATTATCTGGAGGTGAAAGTTCACATTTATTAAACGCCTACTGTGTACTAGGTATTTTTTAATGTAGAATCTCACTTAATCCTCACCACAACCCTGCAGTGTAAATATGATTACCTTGCGTGCAGAGGAGGAAACTGAAGCTCATAGAAAGTAACTAGCCCAAGATTACACAGGCAGCGAGTGATGCGGACCAACTAAGACCAGGTGTCTGCCGCCCGAAAACCCGCACTCCTTCTCTGGAACAGTCTGTATAAGAGGCAGAACATGTCTGGTATAGGGGCCCACCTCAAGCACTGCCTCCTTCTGGAAGCCTTTTTGATCCCTTTGCCCAGACAAGATCTCTCTCCGATGAAACCCCACAGCACATTATCAGCACACATCTGGCAGCGCTCAACACATTCTGCCTCTTATTTTGTGATCAAGCACACTTTTAACAGGTAAGATGAGATGTAGGTGCAAATAGGTGGCGTTTCAGTTACCTTAAAATCCTCAAATGTCAGGGCTGGAAGCACCTAAGAGAGCACAACAACCAGCTTCCTCATTTTTTCAAAGGAAAAATACAGACAGAGGAAGACACTTGTCTGAAGTCACACAGCATCTTAGCATCAGAGCCGAGAATAGAACCTTGGCATTCTGCCTCACAGAATTTCTTTAGGGATTCCATGATTTCAGAATCAGCCTTAGGACAAGGATTATCATTCCCACTTTACAGATAAGGAAGCTGAAGCCCAGGCGAAAGCAGCCTCCCTGAGAGGTGAGATGTGGGGACCACAACCCTGATTCCCTCCACTTTCAGGCCAGAGACCAAACCCTTTCTCCTCCCCGCTGCAAGTAGTCTGTGTAGCGTGTCAAGCTCAGGGCCCACAGTAAAAGGTCAACGGATGTTGGAAATTGTCATTATACACCAGTGGGCAGGTGACACCAGCCAGACAGCGACCTCCTCAGAGGCAGTGCTATGGCAGAGGACACAGGAGTCCTGGCTGAAATCCTCTGTGGGTCCCTGGTCTCTCTAGACCCCGTCTGTAAGACGAGGGGGCTACAGTAGCTGATCTTATCTCCTGCTCCAAAGTTCTGGGACATCGGAGGCTCCTTGACAGCAGACCCCAGCTGTCTGTGGAGCATCTCTCAGCTGGGGCCTTTGTTCCCCCACTCTACGGGAAGCTGGAAAAGCAGGTGGGGCTCACAGCCACAAACTGACAGACTTTATTCCTAAGTGCCACTGGCCAAGCAGGGCCCACCCTTAAACAACAATGGGATAGAACACGGAAAATCCAACTGTCTCCAGCACAGACATCCAGCTGGGCACACCCACCTATCTTTACTACCTGGCAAAGAGCAACCAGGAATGGGGGCATAAAAAGGGGCAGCCTGCCCCCTGCCCTATTGGAAGGGCAGGTGCATTTCTGAACAACCAGGTGGCAATGGAGTGGGAGGGGGGGTAAAGAACTCTGGGCTGGGGAGTCCCAGGCCTGGATCCCTGTCCCAACTCTGCCATGAACTAGCCTGTGTGCCCCGGGCAAGCTGCTTTCCCTCTGTGGGGCTCAGTTTAAAGACAGGCTGACAGTTCCCGAAGTGTCTTTACAGATGTTTCATTTGATTGTCATGACAACCCTGTGAGGCTGGCATAATTATTCCCTTTTTACAGATGGAGAAACTGAGACTTGGAAAGGTTGAAGGTCTCATTCAAGGTCACACAGCTTGAGGCTGGCCGCAGAGGTCTTAGACCACCAAACCTAATCCTCAAGGGTGGTCAGGTTAAGAACAACCCCTCTCTCCCCTCACCCTGATTGACAGTCTCAGCAAGACCAAGGCAGCACAGACCCTGGTTCTTGCAAAGTTCTGGCCACACACCACACAGCCCAGCTGCCTAGGAGGCCGCACCCCCCCTGCAAAATTTGATTACTCAAGTTGGCAAGAACGCAGTCCCCACCCCCAATCGCGTCTAAATAAACGCCCAAGTGATATCACATCCTGCTGGCTCCAAAATAGCCCAGGCCTGCCCACAAGCAATCACAAAATGCCAGGCCATGCAGGGCCAAGCGGGCAGGGATGCCCAGCCCGTGGCACCGTCCACACACACAAGCAACTAAAGCAGAAGCCTCAGAGCAGGAAGGCTCCCCACTCCCACCTCTGCCAGACAGTCTGGCCCCTCCCTCCTTGCCCCCTTTGTGGGGAGGCCCCAGAGCCTCCTGCCCCAGCGCCAGCCCTCGCCCCAGCGCCAGCCCTCGCCCCAGCGCCAACCCCATGGAGCCTCGGCCGCGGCCAGCCTGCGGGCGGACTCCAGCCAGACCCGGACACCCCACCACTCACATTGCTTCAAGAGCTCCAGACACAAAGCCATGAGGGCCGGATGGGGGTCAGAGACCCAGAGACCGGCAAAGACAGAAAAGGGGAGAGGGAGAGACACAGGAGCAGAGAGAAGGGGAGACAGGGGACCGGGGCAGAGAAAGCAAGGGGGCGCGGCAAGAGCCCTGGCAAAGGAGTAGCCTTAAAAGGGGGTCTGCATCGCAAGAGACATCGAGTGGTGACACCAGCAAGACAGATACGGGGGCAGAGAGAGGCAGGGAGAGCAAAGCAGGGGGCCCCGACCCAGAGGAATGAGGAGCGCGGAGGCCCGAGAGAGAACAAGGAGAGACAGCGACAGCGGACAAACCAAGGGAAGGCAGGGAGGGGCGCTGAAGTCTGGGAGCTGGGGAGCTTTGGGGGTCCCAAGGAGAGACCCCAAGGGATCTAGAAGGTATCAGCGTATACGGGGGACATCAAAAGAGGGAAAACCCTGAAGAAGTGAGGGCTAAGAGGAGGCAAGACCCCCGGGATTTGGGGGGACAGATGGAAGGGAGGACCCTCAAGGGATGTGCGGGAAGCTCAGAGGAGAGCCTTGGGGGAGTGTGGAAGGTGTTCTGAAAAAAGGACCCCCAAAGATGAGGGGCGCTCAGAGGGGGGAGGCTCTGAGGGATGAGACGAGCGCCTTGAGGGGGACCCGAGATCGGGGAGCGAGGGAGGGGCTGGGAGGCAGCGCGAGGGCAGAGACAAAGAGACAGCGAGCCAGGGAGAGACAAAGCAGGCGGAACGGGGCTACGGGCCCGAGGGCTGGTGGCCGGACAGAAGGACGGAAGCGCGAGCGGGCGGGGGGACGGACGGACGGACGGACAGAAGGGGAGGAGGGCGGGGGCAGGGCAGGGCAGGGCCGGGCGGGGGCGGCGCCCGTCTCCTCGCGGGGCCGCGGCTGCTCCGGGCGGCGCTGGGCGGGCCCCAGGCGTCCGGGCTGAGGAGGCGGCGACGACGACGTGGACCGGACAGACCGACGAAGTGACGGACGGGCTGGCGGCAGCTGCGGCCAGCGGCGGGCACTCACCCTCCTCCCTCACGCGGCCCGGCCCGAGGCTCCGGTTTTGTACGCCCGAGAGGCGGGGCCTCTGGGTTAAAGCCCCGCGCCGGCCCCGCCCCGCCCCGCCCCCCGCGTCACGCGCGCGCGCGTCGCTCGGGACTCCCGGGACGGGCGGGGGCGCGCGCAGCCCTCTCGGCACGTGGCCGTAGCGCGCGCGCGGAGGGGCGGGTGCGCAAGCGCGCAGGGCGCTCAGTCCAGCCCACGCCCAGGCCGCCCGACCCCGAGAGGGAGCGCGTGCCCACGTCAGCACGCGCATGCCTAAGCACGGGGGACTCCGCCCCTCCAGCCGCCCCCACCAAACCGGTTCCAGCTGGAACCAGACGCTTGCTCCCTGACGAGAGAGGGGCCAGGAGACTGTGCACTAGTTTATCGTGGCGACACCTCGCTGTTCCCGGGGGAAACTGAGGCTCAGAGCAAGCAGTCTGAGGTGGTCTTCTCATCTCTGTGTGGTCAAATTAGCCCCCCAGGTGCTATCGACTGTACGTCCTAAGTGTTTCTAGTTGTCCCCTCTACTCCATCCTCGCTTTGCTGTGCTCATCTGAGGTCCTCCAGGTTGGGTTAGAATCCCTGCTCAGCCTCCCGAGGGCTGTGTGACCTTGGACAAGATACTCATTCAACCTCCTAAGCCTTCGTTTCCTCCAGTAAAAACCATCACATCCAGGATGGCTTGGAGAGCCAAGTGCAGTAGGAGCTGCCTAAATTCATAAGTCACTCCCTTGACGGCTCATGGCCTTCCCAGTTCCCCACTTCTCCCCTGCGAGTCCCCCTACTCACAGTCCTGGTCCTTGGGGTCTCATCCCTCATCCGCACCTACCTGCAGATCCAGCTTCTGCTCCCCTACCTGCCTTGCTGGGTGACCTAGGCAAGTCCCTTCCCTTCTCTGTGCATCTCTTTTCCAAATGTAAAGTGGAGAAAAGAATCTTACTCAAGGGACTTCCCCGGTGGCGCAGTGGTTAACGCTCTGCCTGCCAATGCAGGGGACACGGGTTCAATCCCTGGTTGGGGAAGATCCCACATGCCGCGGAGCAACTACGCCCATGTGCAACAACTACTGAGCCCACGTGCCACATCTACTGAAGCCCATGCTCCTAGAGCCCATGCTCCACAACAAGAGAAGCCACCACAATGAGAAGCCCGCACACCGCAACAAAGAGTAGACCCCGCTCCCCACAACTGGTTTCTCTAGCCCACGCGTGGCAACGAAGACCCAACGCAACCAAAAATATAAATAAATTAATTAATTAAAAAAAAAAGCATCTTATTCAAGAAGATGATACAGTCTTTCCAATACCACTGTCTTGCATAAAGGTATAATAGTAACAAAAGCAACTGAGGGCTATTGAGCCTTTTTTGATGCCAGGCACTGTACTAAGCACTTCGAAAATATTAGCTTACTTTGCCTTTCTCACAGTCACTATGCTACACCTATACCATTCACTTAGTCTTTATCTTTAGATTGATTACTTAGGAAAATTCAGGAAGCCCCAAAGCACATGCCTGACTCTATCTTGCTCCGTCCCAACCACACCAGTCCTGCTCCCCCTCCAATGCACTAGGCACCCTCCTGCCTCAGGGCCTTTGTACCACTCTTCTCCCTGCCTGGAGTACCTCCCCAGCACTACTCCTTCCCTCACTTCCTTCAAGTGCTTGCTCAAACATCTGTCTCAATGAGTCCTATCCTGGTACCCTGTTTATGCTGCAATACCCCTCTCCTCCTGCTGCCGGCACTCCCAGTACTCCTTGCCCTACACTACTTGCCAATAAACCATATACTTATTTGAGTTATTTATGCTTATTGTTGTGTCTGCCTCCCCCTATCTGCCCCCCCCCCCAAAAGTATGTAGTCTCTATGAAGGCAGAGGTTTCCCTTTTGTTCACTGATGTGTCCCTGGTGCCTAGAGCAGAGCCTGGCCCATTGAGGTGATCAGTAAGCATCTATTCAATGAAAGGGCTGCCTCATTGCAAGGCTCTTGCCCTTAACCATGGCCTCAGGGCCTCCGAGGTTCAACTTAAAGCCATTTAGTCTCTCCTCCTTTGGCCTGACCTCTCTACCCCTGAGGGAGTAAGGAATTATTCTTGTTCAAGAATCTCAAAGCTGGGACTTCCCTGGTGGCGCAGTGGTTAAGAATCCGCTTGACAATGCAGGAGACATGGGTTCGATCCCTGGTCCGGGAAGATCCCACATGCGGAGCAACTAAGCCCGTGCGCCACAACTACTGAAGCCTGCGCGCCTATAGCCTGTGCTCCACAACAAAAGAAGCCACTTCGATGAGAAGCCTGCGCACCGCAACGAAGAGTAACCCCCACTCGCCGCAACTAGAGAAAGCCCGTGTGCAGCAACGAAGACCCAACGCAGCCAAAAATAAAAAAATAAAAAATAAAAATAATCCACAAAAATAAAAAAAAGTTTGTTAAAAAAAAACCAGAATCTCAAAGCTGTGGTTCCCAGCCTGCCCACCAGTCCTTAAGCCCAATCACTATTTCCCCCAGAAGGCTCAATGGATCTGTCTAAAAATGGGACTTAGGAGAGTGACTCAGTTAACCAGGAACTTCCTGGTCCAAGGCTGGGTGGGACTGTGGGAGGAAGCCCACCTTCTGCCCAGTGCCCTCTGTGGAGAGGTGCCTATTTCGGGAGGTGGGAATTCTGGCTCCTCATCACTCACTCTAGGAAGGCCTCCTGGACCCTCCCGTTACTCTCTGACTCTATGGCCCCTGCCCAGGCCTCACTGTGCCTTGCCTGGACCACTGCACAGCTTCCAATCCATCCTGCCCATGTGGCCAGATAATTCTCCCTGAAACTCCTGTGACCACACTGCATCTCTTTACCAGGACCTCGGATGGCCCCCCCCAACACAGGATAATGGGGAACTCAAGTCAGGCAGACCGAGGTGGGAAACAGCTCCTTGACCTTCTAACTGGGTGACCCTGACTTGACACTCACCTCCTCTAGGCTACAGTTTCTTTGTAAAATATCTGTAAACAGGCTTCCCTGGTGGTGCAGTGGTTGAGAGTCCGCCTGCCAATGCAGGGGACACGGGTTCGAGCCCTGGTCTGGGAAGATCCCACATGCCACGGAGCAACTGGGCCCGTGAGCCACAACTACTGAGCCTGCGTGCCTGGAGCCCGTGCTCCGCAACAAGAGAGGCCGCGATAGTGAGAGGCCCCGCGCACCACGATGAAGAGTGGCCCCCGCTTGCCGCAACTAGAGAAAGCCCTCGCACAGAAACGAAGACCCAACACAGCCAAAAATAAATAAATAAATAAATTAATTAAAAAAAAAAATCTGTAAACGTGTATGTGCGTGTGCGTGTGCGTGTGTGTGTGTGGTTAACTGGGCTAAACAAGGAATGTCAGATAAATGCAACATTCCTGGACAAAGCAGCCATCACTAATCGATGGTGGCACATTTCTCTGCTTAACCCAATCTCAGTCCTGAGCTCCAGGGATCAGAGATGACATGTGAGTTGAAGTCTATTTGCGTCTCTGGACATGATGGTCTTTCAGGTTCCTCTCAGCCCTGATATTCTGGGGATTGGAGTGTCCAACCTGATAGGAGCCTGTAGTGTAATAACCGGAGACTGTTAGGGTTAGGCCTGGGAGAGGGCTTGGGGGACAAGGCTGCCTGGAAGGTTGGCTGCTTACTGGAATTTTGTCAGCCTCCCTTCCTGTGTCTATGGAGGACAGAGTAAATCAGAGAAGAAACTGGGAGAGTTCTGGGGGAGGGGAGAGGGGACAAAGAAGGGAGGACAGAGCATTCTGTGACTCAGATAGGAGGTGTTTGTGGGTCCCCAAACCCAAGCCTCACAACATAGATGGAGAACTTGAAGGCACAGGGAGGGGTCAGGACCCACCCAGAGTGACACAGCACAGCTGAAACTAGAACTCAGGTCCCCTGAGCAAGGAGCAAGGGTGTTTCCCAGTCCAGGAACCTATCCCAAGCACTGTCAGAGAGTGACTCCACGTGTGTGCACATGTGCACGTGTACACACGTGTACCCATGTGCAGGTGCGGGGAATGCGGTAGGTGCGGGGCAGGGGCAGGTGGCAGGTACCACCCAGCAGCCACCGCTCCTAGGTGTTGTCACAGCCTCCCCTGTGATTCAGAGGGAGTGGGAGAGACACAGAAAGGGAGGCTGGGGAGGGAGAAGGGCCAGAAATTGAGAAGAAAGAAAGGGAGAAAGGCTGGTGGGGAGAAACAGGGCTGAGGGAGACAGGCAGACAGAAGGCGAAGATGATGGAGGGGAGGGGAAGCTGAAAGAAAGGGATGGAGGAAGGGAGGGAGAAGAGGAGAATGAGCGCTAATGGGGGATGGGCAGCGTCAGAGAAGGGAGGAGTGGCACAGAGCGCGTTCTCTGTTCTTTCTTTTCTTTCTCAGAAGTGGAGAGAGAGGGGGCAGGATGGGGCAGACTGAGGGGGTAATGGCACACCCGTGGGCCCTCCCAGGTAGGTCCTTTGGCTGGGGAGGGGCATGTGTATGTAGCGAAGCTTCTGTTTCCCCCACCATCCCGGCTGGGGCCGACCCTGCCTGCCAGTCACCTGCCAGAGCTATTTCTGGAATGTGGAATCTGGGTCAGAGAAGGGGAGGGACAGAGGGGGTGCCGGCAGCTGGGAAGCTGGCCAGCCCCCAGCCAGCAGGTGGGGGGTGGTGGGCAGCTCCATGCCCTGCCCAGGGCCACTCCAGAGGGGCCCGCCCCTCCCAGGCTCTCACCATCTCAGTAAGTGGCCTCCCCATCCACCCACCTGCCGGCATATGGCCTGAGAGCATATGTGCCCATGTGAGGGTGACAAAGAGCTTTCATGCCCCTCAGCGACTGGGGGCTCAGAACAGCCCTAGGTGGGGGACAGGCCCCAGACTGCTCACTTCTTGGAGACATATGCTGAGGACAGGGGGCAGCCTTCTGAGTAGGGGTGACCCCTGCAGGGAGACAGTGTCTGAGGGAGGGTGTACCTGTGGGTGGTGGGGTGTGTCTGTGAGGAGGGAGGTGGTTACAGGCCAGAATGCCATGGATGGTGGTGCAAGTTTTACACTGATGAAGGGTGCCACGTATAAGGGGGGTGCTGTTCACAACACAGACATAATCGAATTATATATTTATTATGACACATCTGCGGCAGATGGCAGTAAAGGACCTTATTCTAATAAAAATTGTGCATCATGATAATTTTCCAATAGATGACAGTTAAGTGTCTTTCTTAACCCAGCACTAAGCTACTGTAGGGACCAACTGCAGCTCTGGGCACAGGTCTGAAAAATCTGGTGGCTTTGGTTTTCCCTGCAAGGCAGGTGAGTTTACCTGCCGAGCATGAGGGGATCAGGGGTTGGAGGAGAGAGGAGCAAGTATGTAGTGGTCACTATGGAGACCTGGAGGGAGGGCTGAGTGGGGAAACACGGGGTAGGGGGGATTTTTTTGGTGGCTCCAATCTGTTAGGGGCATGATCTCCTCACAGGTGTGGAGGTGGCATGAGCCTTGAAGGAGACACACACATATGTGAGAGCATGTGCAACTGTATGTAGAGATTAGGTGTATGTTTGTGCATGTGAGAATATCAGTGTGCATGTGTTTTTATATGTTTTCAGAGAGAGAGGTCTAAGGGTACAGAACCTTATATATATCCATAAGTAGGTGTATATGTGCACGCATGTCTGGGTAGGTGTCAGATGTTGCTACCAGTACTTTCTTGAGTATCTTGGTTTGGGCTTAAGCCCCCAAACTGAGAATAACTGGAGCCCCACATCCCTACATTTAAAGCCAGAAATGCTGGATTATTCATACGGGATGTGCTGAAGGGGCCGTGATTGAATTTTTGGCCTCAATTCTCAACCCTTCCCTGTGTTCATGCCCTTTGCAATGTAACTGCAGTTTCTCCCACAAAAGGTTGAGTGTATTTCCCTGGACCTTGGCTTTGGGCTCATGTGACTTGCTTTGACCAACCAGATGTTCATAGGTGTGACACAGAGACTTGAAATGAGCTTGTACCGTGGGATTTGCCCTCTTATACTTCTGCCACCACCATGAGAAGTACATGCCTTGGCTAGGGCACTGATTCCAGGAGTGTGCTTTGGTTCCAGGAGGAGAATATAGGACACGCAGAGCAGAACCAGCCAACCAAAAAACTCATGAATGAGAACAAATGCGCATTATTGTGTGCCTCTGAAATTAGATGTGCTTGTTTGTTACACGGCATTATTGTGATAATAGTTGATAGATACAGAAATTGGTACCAAGAGTGGGGTGTATAAGCAACAAAAACAAAAATCTGTAGCATTGGCTCTGGGACCAAGTGGTGAGCAGTGAGCAAACTGTTAGAGGAGGCTTGAAAAAAGGTTACCCATACTCTGCAGAGACAAAATGCTTGGTAAAACTGTCAATCTACAGTAACTTGAAGAGAACCAATGGATTTGGGCAAGAGAGTTTCCAGGTAAAATGTTGAAAGCAAGAGCTGGCTCCTTTGGGCTGAATTTGATAAGGACTTAGAAGAAAGAGGAATTCATAAAAGAAACAGGGAGTGTCACAGGGAGTGTTTAGAGGGAATACAGAGAGCCCAGAACTTGCTGAGTTGGACAAGAGATCAGTCAACTCCAGCTTCTCCAGCCAGTAAATCAGTTTCAAATTAATATACAGCCTGGGGACAAAGATCAGACCAAGGTCATGGCCTTAAGATACAGCATGTGGGCCAGATCAAATCGAGGATGTGGTTACAACATCTTTTATTAATACTCTAAAATAATAAGGTACCATTCAGTAGATGCTCTCAGCTGCTCAAAAGAGCTTCTAGAAAGCTTAAGAGCATGGCCCCACAGAAGCCTGATGCACCCAAAGTCATCATAATTGAGTTGAGAGAGACTGACATGACTCAAAAATAATTGTGGGTGTGCTTTTTGGTACATGGGGTTAAGTGGAATCAAATACATAGAAAACCCATAAAGTGTTTGAGGGAGGTGTGTGGCCAAAACTATGATCAGATTAGGCTCAAAGGACGGAGACCACTCAAGATGTAAAAAGACATCTGGGTCCCTAACTTTCTTCAGGCAGGAAGCAGACAAAGAAGGCTCTTTGGTTGCCCAAAGGCCTATTCTCCAATGCTTTCTTTAGACATGGCCAACAAGGCTAATGGAAAAGGAAGGGCTTTCAGAGAGCAGAGCCAAGAGCTACGGAAAACCATGGCTTAGGGAATCAACCCCAGGGCATAGAGCTTGGGCCCAGTCAAGAGACATTCCCTTTCCCAGAGTGTTTGCCCAACATCTGCCCAGAAGGACTTCAGAATGGCCATGGATCAGTAAGTCTCTGAACCCCTTCTCCCTCTTTCTGAACAGGAGTGGGGACTGCAGTCATCCTGCCCCTATTTTACCAGTGTATGCTGGGTGTGTGTGGGGGGGTTGGGAGGTGGGAGGTAGATATCTATTTTTTTTTAATTTTAGATTTTAGGTTGCTTGATCAAGAGGAGCCACATCCAGATCTGACACAGATCATGAGATGTTTTTTCCTTTTTAAAAAATTTATGTATGTATGTATGCATGTATTTATGTATTTATTTATTACTCAAGGAGAGTTGATTTATAATATTATATTAGTTTCAGGTGTACCATGAGATCCTGATGTTATGATTGGATGAGACTTTTCAGGATCTTTGGGATAAGGGTATTTTCTGTGAGAGGGACACAAATAAATGTGGCCAAGAAAGTGGGCCACAGTAAATTGAATTACTGACCCTGGTTCTTCACCCCTTCCTCTGTCCACACAGTGGGAGGATAGTTCTCCATCCCTTGTTTTTGAGCTATGACTTCCTCTAACTAATAAGATTTTAGCAGATATTATGCAAGCAGGGACCTTGAAATGTGCCTGTGTAGTTAGGCTTGCTCTCTGTGCTTCTGCCATCAACATGAGAACATGCCCTGCTAAAGCCACTGTTCCCAGGAGGACCCTTTGGTCCCAGGAAGAGAGTGAGAAACATGTGGAGCAGAGCCATTCCAGCTGACCCACAAACTTGGGAGCAAGAAATAAATGTTACTTGTTGTATTACACTGATTTTGTAGTTGTTTGCTTTGCAGCACTATTGTAGCAATAGCTGACCAATACAGGGACCCAGACAGCTCTGGGACATGTAGCCCATCACCCATCTTCAGTCCATTCATGAATGATTGGGGTCGGGGGAGATTGGTGAGTGAAGGTTTATTTGAAGAAAATTGTTGACATGCTATCTGATTCCCCAGGCCCACCTCCTGCTTAGAGAACTTTCCTTGGGCCTGATGATGTGGGGAATCTGATCCTTTACCTGAGACTCCTATAAGACTGTAACAGAGTGCCTGGGAGAGCCTGGCAGGGATACCCTGGATTTGGAGGCCAAAGAAACTGGACCCCGACACCTGCTTTGGAGACTTCTAACGTGGAGAGGCTGGCAGGCTTAGCTGTGACAGCAGGTCTAGAAGGAAGGCTGTAGCAGACAAGCCTATACTTTCAGAGTTCTGCAAGGCACAGGCCTCATTTTCACATGGGTTAAGTGGGAGCTGAGGGAGACAGTAGGGCTGGAGTTGTCATCAGAGGAGTCTGCCCAAGATGCCTGCCTGGCAGGGCCAGGTCCCTTGGCAAAAAGAGGCTGAGTATGGAGGAGGGGGACCACTGGTTGGAGAAACTGAGGCAGAATAAGCAGCAGTGGCCTGGAGGGGGGTTGCCCATGCTAGGAAAGAAGACACCACAAGGGCCCTGCAGGATAGGAGAAACTCTGAAAGCACCACCTAAGAGAAAGAGCTAGCAAGTGGCATCTGTCACACAGATACTCCTGATGCCAGACAACATCTGCACTAGCGACCTTCCCCTCCCACTGGAGGAACCAGAAATTGCCACTGATGAACAAGGAACAGAGAAGACACTGACAACCACGCCCAGCTCCCCACTGTGGGCTTCTGAGCCCAGTCAGGCCCTAGCTGCAGGTGCATGAGGTCTGAAGTAGATGAGACTGATGTTTTGAAATGAGACCAGACTCTCAATACCTGAAAATGAGACTGTTCCTTAAGGTCTAAAAATGACTGGAAAAGCTCGGGGATCTGCCCAGATATCAGCCACGATTTGAAAGGCAATAGTGAAACAAAGTGGTTTCTTGCTCTGCCCCCTGCCTTTGCAGTTCATTCAGTCAATAAGCTGGTTTCTTGTGTATAGAATATCCATAAGATTCAGGCTCATTTATTTATATCAAACACCAACTGAGCACTTGAAACATGTGTCTTTTCCTACAATAATCCAGCCCCAATGCCTTTGATTGTCAGGAGGCTCAGAGTCAAGTCTGAGAACCAGTAATAAGAGCTACACTTGTCAGCTCCTACCATGTGCAAGGGCCCACCTAAACCTCTCCAGGCACAGCCTTATTTCATCTCCCCTGAGAGCTCTCTGGGGTCTGGCTTATGCCTCAGTTTATACCTGGGGAAACTGAGGCTCAGGGAGGAAAACTCTCTAGTCAGAGTGAGATCAAAGTTCTCTCTACTAAGCCAGAAATTGTGCTATGATCTTCCTGGGTCTTGATGGTCATGGCTTGCTCTGGGACACAGGGTCCCCGTTCTCTCTGATCGTGCCTGGGTTATTGTCAGAGAACTTAGAACAAGTATCAGGAAGGATAGGTTGTCTCTGACTGTGAATATGAGAGAAACCTGCAAACCCACCCCTTTGAGAAGGCTCAATGCAGATCCCATCCTCTTCCCTGCAGGGGCCCACCCTCCCCACAGGTTTGCCTACCTGAACTAATCCAAACAGGTAAGTAGGGCTTCAGTAAGAGCCAGGGTCTAGAGAGCCAGGGGCAACCAAGTATCTCACAATCTCCAGCCCTCACGACCCCCTCACCCCACCCCCAGTGTTGACATCTGCCTCTGTGACAGCACCCCCCGCCCCACCCCCACCCCGCTGCTGCCATTTGAGCTCCAGTTCACCAGTCGGTGGGAAGTTCGGCCCCAAGGCCTCCTGCTTTTGCTAGCCATCCCTCCAATCCTGGCTCACCAAGCATGGATTCCTCCCCACCTCTGGTCCACCAGGAACGGTCCCAGGGGTCCCCCGTCTCGGTACTCACTCGGAAGCGTGCGACTATTGCTGAGGCTGCCGGTGCTGGGAGGGGGGGAAAGGGACTGCAGGGAAACACTGTCCTCCTCCTGCGAGCAGCCCGCCTGGATGGCGCGCAGGTAGCTGTGGCTGCGGGAGCGGAAGTAGCTGGGCAGCGGCAAGTCTAGAGCCTCCGCCGTGGTCGACTCTGCTTCACTGCAGGCCGACTCGCAGGCTGCCTCATACTGGTCGCTCAGATCTGCCTCCCGTACCTGTCAGGGCAAAAGCAGGCATCAGGGGCCGGCTGTGCCCACTGGGGAGGGATGGGGTGCTTGGCGGTCGGCTCAGTTGCAGAGCTGGAGTCTGTGGGGCCTCAGCTCGGCCCACCCTCCTGCTCCCGTCTCACTCAGGACACGGGATGGGCAGATGGAGCCCTTAAGAAATATACAGACTCTCTCACCTCTTTGGGCCTCAATTTTCCCATCTCTACAATGGAGGAGAAACTATTAAACATACTTTCTAGGATGTTAGCTAGGTTATATCTTGTGTGTCCAGACTGATTAATTAATAGATTTTGAGGTCATATCTGAATTCAGCCAGAAGGAAGGCTATAATCAGTAATGTCTGCCCTGAATGTTGGAATGGGGAGGTGGCAGTAGGTGTGCTAGATAATTACCATCTTATGGTCCAATTCCTTCATTTTTATAAGCAAAGAAACTGAGGGCTACTGAGGGGAAGATACTTGCCAGTTGTACCCAGTGAGGAAGTAGCAGAATCAATACTCCAAATGTATATTTAAGGAAGATTAATCTAGCCCTGGTGTACAGAATGGATGTTGGATATAGGGTCTGGAATGGAGGCAGAGGCCAGAGATGAAGCTGATGCAACAGTCTGGTGAGAGAAAATAATACTGGAATGAGGGTAGTGGCAGCGAGGATTGATTAGTCACATCTGCCATGGGCAGTATGGAGAATGGAGGTATATGTGCTATTTGCCAACTCACATCTAGTTCAACCTCATCTGGATGGTTTCTAAGTGTCCCTCTAGAGACAAGATCCTACAAATCTGCAGCTGGGGGTGTGAGCATAGAGGGGGGCTCACCATACATACACTCTCCAAGGGTTCTGGAAGGGTCTGTCTGACCCATGTCTCAGGCCATCTTGGTACCTGGGGATCACAGAATATAAGCTGAGGAGTCAGCTGGCTAAAGATGGACACTGGGTGGGGGTCTGGGAAGACACCTGGGCTACACGGGAGGGGGCAAAAGTTGACTGAGCACCATGTGGAGGAAAAGATGAAGCTGGATATGGGGCCACTGTGCCTGGGACCTGGCTGTGTGACCTCAGGCAGGCCAGCACTATCCTCTGGATCAGAGTTTCCCTATCTAAATGGAATAGAATGCCTGTGGACTCGTCTGGCACTGCGTCAGGTAAAACGACTGGATGGACCATCACCCAGTTGTTTTTTTTTTTTTTTTTTGGCTGCACCGAGCGGCTTGTGGTATCTCAGTTCCCCGACCAGGGATTGAACCCGGGCCCTCGGCAGTGAGAGTGCGGAGTCCTGAACACTGGACTGCCAGGGAATTCCTGATCATCACCCAGTTTGGAGTATATGTTTGGAAAGGTCTAAATTTGCTCTGTTCAATATGGTAGCAACTAACCATGCATGGCTATTTAGGTTTAAATTGATTAAAATAAACAAAATTCGGTTCCTTAGTCACACTAGCCACATTTCACTTGCTCATGTTACCTTATTGGACAGCATGGATTATAGAACACTTCCAATCATCACAGAAAATTCTATCAGACAGCACTGATAAATTAAAATGTAGGCCATGTGACACACCCAAAATTCACTTGGAGAGGGTATTAAAGAGATAGGTGTTTATCCTCCAAAGCTGCAACCTGAGGTATACTGAGAGGCCCCTGTGATTGCCAAGGGTGATGAGGTCTTGATTAGGGATTGCACGGTAATGGCCCACCTCTGGAGCTAGACTGCCAGAGTTTCATTCCTGGCTCCATCATTTTCTCACAAGAGGAATATGGGCAAGTCACTTAACTGCTCTGTGCCTCAGTTTCCCCATCTATAAAATGGGGGCTAATTAGAGACCAGATTTCACAGGATTGTGGTCAAGATGAAATGAGATCATTCATAATCACATGCTTTGAATAGAGTTGGGAAAACTAAGCACCTGATAACCTGTACCTGTTATTACAGGCAACTTTGTGGGGCGAGGGCAAAGATTTGTCAGTGTCGGTTAAGATGCTCCCAAGCTCCCAGGGAGAGGCCAGCTGGTTAGTGCTGTTGGTATGTATATCACTGAGGACGTACTATGTGCAGGGAACTGCCCTGGGGGTTTTATATGTGAACACATCACACCCTTTTCATGAGGTTGTTGAAGGAAGGAAGAGGTCACCTGGCCCGCTGTGGGCTCCCCAAAGACCCTCTGCAACAATGTGCTCAAGAAGAATTATGATATGAAGGTGGGAGGCACATGAGGCATTCGTGGCTGGAATGAGGAGATGTGGGGCCAGTCACAGTTCTGCCCTGTAGGCCGTGTGGCCTTGGATCAGTCCCTTGCCACTCCTGGCCACGATGAGGACTTGGGCCCAGAGCACCTTCCCTGCCTCTCTATCTGGCCTTGGGGCTGAGGCCTGGGAGGGAGGAGAGGACCACCTCCAGGGGCAGGATGGGTGTGCGTGGGATGGGGCACCCTTAGGACAGGCGGACAGTGCCAGGACTGGCGTCGTCTTCACCACCTTTGGTAAGCTTGAAAAGTCTCTGCATTCATTTCAGAACCCTAACATCCTGAAAGGTCTTGTTGGAACCCAAGAAAGGAGATAAGTCAGGGGATCTGGGGCTGGTATGTGAAGGCCAATGCCCCCAGCCCCTGATCTGTCCAAATGGAACAGTCTCCCCAGGCCTTTCCCAGGCTTTGGGGGATGAGAGGAAGGAGGGAGCTAGAAGCTCTCAGGGTACACCTTCCTTTATCTTGGGGTTACTATTTAAAAAAACATTTTTTTAATTCAAGTATAGTTGATTTACAATGTTATGCCAATATCCTGGGGTTATTCTTGCCCCATCCATAGATCCTAGCCCATTCTTTTCCATTTCTGAGAAGAGGAAACTGAGGCACAGAGAAGTGAAGCGATAGGGCCAAAGAGTGGAAGGTCCAGGCACCAACGTGATCCCTGACACCATCTTCACTGGAGGGGGCTTTCCTGGTGCTGGCTCTGCTTGCACCTGCCCGGCTCAGGGGCCAGGACCACTGAGGTGCCTGAGACCCAGCCCTGGCCTCTGGGATTGGGGGACGAGAGAATGGCAAACATACTGACCTGCTGCTCGTGGCCAAACAACTGGGGGATCAGGGAGGCCTGTCCAAAAATCTGCAGGAAAGAGACGGGGAGGGTTATGGGGAGACCGAGGCTGGGGGCTAGGGTGGGGTATTCAGGCCCGGCTGCAAGAGAACTTGTGGCTGGCTGGTCTAACCTCCCCAGACTGGCTGAGGTGCAGCTGCTGGGAGGTCTTGGCTTCCTCCAGGGATGGGAGGCTCACTCCTTCTGGGGCTGGGTGTTGTTGAAGACTTGTAATCTGCTGTTTATAAGTCTTTCTCCTGGGTTGGCTTCTGGGACCATGGATGTCCTGTCTGCTGTCTCTCACCTGGGCAGGCAGCCCCCAGGATGTACAGATTAGGGACAGAGCCCAGAGACTTCTCTTCCCTGGTCAGGGCTTACACAGTCCAGTGCCTGGTGGGAGCGGGGCTTCTTCTGGCAGGAGTTGAGGCCTCAGAGACACAGACAGAAATGGACATCTCTGACTTTGGGGCGACATATGTGGCTCAGGTCACTCAAGCTTCATGGGATGAGGGTTTGGGGGTTCAGAGGACCCTGGGCTAGGGGAGAGCTGGAGCTGGGCAGGGGGTAGTGGGAGAGACCTGCTGGGGTCCCCAGCCTGGCTGATTCTGTGTACCTTTTCGTGTAGCCAAAGGACAAAATTGTTCCAGGTGCCAGGGCCAGGCAGGGGATGGAGACGGTGGGTGTGAGAGAGACAGACAGACCCAGAGAGAAACATGGAAATGAGACACACTGGAGAGAATCAGAGAAAAATGTGAACGAGGGGAGAGAAAAACAGAGGGAGACAGACACAGACCGACAGGGAGACTGAGGGATGAGAGAACAGGCAGGATGGGAGAGACAAGGAGGGACGCCGTCCATTCAGCAAACCTACGTGCCCTGTGCCATGTGCTGGGGACTCTGTGGGGACAAGACAGCAAGGTCCCCGTCTGTAGGGAACTCCCAGTCTTAAGAGTGAGACAGACATCAACTAACAAGTATAATTCCAGATAGTGAGAAGTGCTGTCAAGAAAATTAAGCAGAGTAAGGAAACAGGGCCCCGGGGACCCCCTGAGGCAAGTGATAGGGCAGGTCCCTCTGAGGTGACATTTGAGCCAAGACCTGGGACACGGAGAAGAACCAGCTGTGCAAAGATCTGAGAGAAGATGCTCCTGGGAGAGGGATGAGCGAATGCAGGGGGCCTGGGGCAGGAATGGGGTGTGTGAGGAGCAAAAGGAGGCCAGAATGGCTGGAGCAGAGGGAGTGACAGAGCAAGTCGGGGATCACATCTGAGAGGGAGGCCGGGCTTCACAGGTCTGGCTTTCACTAGGGTGAGGCGGGAGCCATGGGAGGCTTCGGAGCAGGTGACGTGATTTGACTTCTGTCTTTTACAAGCTCCCTCTGGCCGCTGGGAATAGATTGGGGGTGGCAGGCACAGAGGCCAGGACAACGGTGCAGGTGAGACTTGGTGGCGCCTGGATGAGGATGGTGGGGCGGAGGGTACCCTGGCCGGGGGTGGGGGGCTCTCCCTCTCCCCACATCTTATGTCAGTCTCCTTGGAGCGTGGGAACGACAGTGCTGAGGATGGGGGCTGGGGTGGGCTTGGCCGGGCCAGGAATATGGGGTGGTGAGGAGCTGGGATCCGAAAGTTTTAAGCAGTCCGTTAGCCCAGGCCGTGGGGCTGCACATGGTGGGACCTGGGGCCTGTTCCTGCCCAGAGAGGTGGCTGGGTCTGCACCTGGCTGCCTCTACTGCCTCACTGTGCTACTACTGGCAGATGTCTGCCCTCTCTGGGCCTCGTCTCCCCATCCACACCATGGGGGGAGCCCTCAAGCCTTGACTGGTCGTCCCTTTGCAAACTGTAAAGTACTGTGCACAACACGGTAGGGGCTGAGGTCCAGGTCTGGGTCTGACAGCCCTAGATCTCTGCCCAGCTTTGCCTCTTCCTAGCTGTTGTGACCCCACCTATCTGGGCCTCAGTTTCCTCATCTATGAAATGGGGATATGGATGATAAGGCCCCCTCTGGGGGTGGCTGTGAGGGATCAAGGAGCTAGCTGATGGTTGAGAGAATTAATAGTATAGCACAGCATGTTTACCACTGTTAGTGGCAGAGCTGGCTGGACCCTGGAAGTCCAACTATCCACTGATCAGGTGGGACATGGAGGTCCAGAGTGGAGAAGCAACTTGCCCGAAGTCACACAGCAAGATGACAACGCTAACCATCAAGGGAGCCACCCTTTGCTGAGCACATTATGTTTGTTATCTCATTGATTCCTCACAACCCTTTGAAATAGGAATTATCACCCTCTGGTGGTAAATCAGGAAACTGAGGCTCAGGGAGGGGGTGCTTTGTCCTGGGTTCATACTGTCAGTGACAAGACTGGGACTCAAACCCAGGTCTCCAGTACCCTATCCTCGGGGCTCCTGGGTCTAAGGCAGTGGTACGGCCCCTTCCTCTGGGCCCACAGCTTAGGCCATCAATGTGAGGCCCTGTGACTGCTCTCCAGCCACAGGACAGTCAGTGGGGAAGAGACACACACAGGCAGCTTCAGGAACAAAGACTGAACAGAAGCACAGGGCAGACATTCAGGGACCACTCAACAGAGGCTGGACCTGGACGTCTGTCCTTTTCCTGGGTGGGAGTTGGGGCTCTCCCAAGCCCACTGACCTTCTGGCTGCCTGCCACCCTCACCTGGCTGATGCAACTGGAGTCGTTGAGGCTGTCGCTGACGGCGTTGTAGTCCTCCTCCCAGCTCGGACACTTGGAGGGCAGCAGCATGTCCACTGAATCCAGGCGGTCCAGACTCCTGGTGGGGATGGGGAGCAGATGGGGCTCAGCCCACCCTTTGTTCAGCATGGGAAACTGAGGCCCAGAGGGGGAAAAACGGGCCAAGGTTATCCAGTGGCAGAGGGTAAAATGGAAGTCACTGCCATCCCGGGTAGTATGGGGGGTGATGAGCAAGGGGAGAGCTGCTCCCAGCTTTTGGAGGCCTTGTGAGTCTGGAGGGTGCAGGTGGCCCTCACCTGTTATGTCCACTGCAACCGCGAGGTGGCAGCACAAGCTTGCTCTTGACTGTTTCAAACCAGGGGTGGGCCACACCAGCTCAATTCTACAGCCCCCTCCTCTGCAGGCCTGGGGCAATTCCAGGGGCTGGACAGAGGAGATGGGTCAAGGCCCACAGCCTTGACCTCCGGCCAGGGCTGCCCAAAGGTCATCAGTTTTGACACAATGTCCAGGTAGCCTCCACCAGGCTCCCTGAAGACTCACCACTTCTCCCCATAGCCCTGGCTCTTCAATCTTTCTCACATCTGCCTGACCCTGGGCCTCCCCCTCCCCCCCCCCCTCCCCCCTCCCCCCCCCCCACCCCCCCGCTCTGGAAATAAGGTCCAGGCCGCCAACAGCTCAGGGCCTTGACATAGACAAACTTGGATTGGAATCCAGCTTCTTCACTGGGTGACCCTGGGCAAGTCGTCACCCCTTAAGTCTCAGTTTCCTCACCTATAAAGTGGGGGATGTCATTGTGCCTGCCTGCTGGGGCTGTAAGGAGGTTTCAGTGATGCAGATTAAAGGGCACTGGGGCAGGCATAGAGCCCAGAGCGCAGCAAGTGCTAACAGATGGCCCCCGTTACTGTTACTACAGGAATACTCCTTTTATTGCACTTCACTTTACTGCCTTCTGCAGATATTCTTTTTTTTGTTTTTCTTTTCTCTTCTTTTCTTTTTAACAAATTGAAGGTTTGTGGCAACCCTGAGTTGTCAGGTGATGGTTAGCATTTTTCAGCAATAAAGCATTTTAAAATTAAGGTATGTACTTTTTAAAAGACATCATGTTATTGCACACTTAGACTATAGTGTAAACATAACTTTTACATGCACTGGAAAACAAAAAAATTTCGTGTGACTCACTTTATTGCCATATCCACTTTATTGCGGTGGTCTGAGGTATGCCTGTACTACTATTATCAATTCCCTCTCATTCAAGGCCTGGGCCCTGGTCCTGCCCACCTCTCCCACCTCCATGCCCACAGGTCATTCAAGGAATTGCAGGATCTCAGGAGTAGAAGGGGTCTTAGAGATCATCTAGCTCAGCCCCGTTCACTTACATCTAGGGAAACTGAGGCTCAGAGAGGGTGAGACCTAGGAATGGCTGGTGGTGTCCATTCCCTGCCTCTGGAGGCCATTCCCTGCCTCTGTCCCAGCCAATGAGACTCCCTGCTTCAGTCTACTGTCACCTGCCCTGCTCTATTCCCTCTGCTGCAGTCCTCCCAGGCTACCTCCTCCAGTGAAGCTTTGGCTCTTGCCCCCAGGAGTAGAAGAACTAGGACTAAGCTTGTTTCCTTTAACTCTTCCAAGTCCTTTGTCTGTTTCTGACTTGCTTTTGTTTCTCTTCCTCAGTGGGTTCTGAATCACCTATACCGACTTTCACCTGTTTTGCACTCATTCTTTTCTGTTCTAATCCCCACGGTGACTTCTGCATGTGAAAGGCTCACTCTCTCTCTAACATGTTAATTGTTGCTTCCTGTGTGCACGTGTTTCATTTTCCACACTTTCACTAACTCTTCCCAGTCCTAAAGCAATGGGATGGGGCTCCGTTGGTGGAATGCCAGGCCGGGTGATGGGACAGGTGAAGGCTGTCTATCTCCCTTTGACTTCTGGATCCTCCCTCATCCCCAATCTCGGAGCTCAACTCAGGGGTCAATTACAGGGGCACTGGCAGAGGGGGCTCTGGCCTTCCCTGGTCAGTGCTGGCACAAGGGGTGGGCTCACTAAGGGCAGGTTCTCTAACCTGAAGAAGAGGGTCTCCTGGGGCAGTTCCCCTGTACGAGTGGAAATCATCTGGGGATGTAGCTCCCGGGGGCAGGGTTTACCTGGGCCAATCACTCTGGAGAGACTCCCCTTATGATTTACCAAAGGATAAAGCTCACCTGTGGCCAGGACTTAACTGTGGGGGGCTTATGGGGTGGTTCACCAAATGGCGGGGCTCTCCGGAGTCAACTCATCAAAGTGCAGGGGCCAACCTAAGGACGAAGATCTCAGGAAGGGGGCTAACTGGAAGGAGGGTTCACCTAGGGGGCCTGGCTCATTGGGGGCGGGGCTTCACCTGGGTCTGAGGCTGGAGGGCAGGATTCATCTGTGGGGCTGGGATCTCCGGGCGGGGCGGCTGAAGAGGAGGAAGGCGAGGTTCCCAGGGGTGGGGCATACCTGTGAGGGGCTCACCTAGAGGGCAAAGCTTGCCTGTGAGCCAGGGTTGTACAAGTGTAAAGAGGCTTTCCCAGAGGAGCGCTCACAGGTGGGCGGGGCCCCAGTGGAGCAGGGTAAGCCTGCGGGCGTGGCTCGCTTTAAGGGAGTGGTCCCCTTAGGGAGCAGAACTCACAGGTGGCCAGGGCTTCTGGTGCGGGGTTCCCAGGGGGCCGGACTCGCTGGTGAACAGAGGCTTCCTGGGGCGGGACTTGGACTTGGGAGAGGCTCTCCCACGGTGGGGCTTCTGGGGGCAGGGCTGGCCTGCGGGCGCGACCCTAGGGGGCGGGACTGTGCGCTCACCTGCGGGGATTGCTCTGCTCTCCCAGCGACTGCTGCGTGGCCCTCAGGTAGCTCTGGCGCCGCGCCGCCGTCTTGGGGGAGGGCTTGGGGCTGCCGCCGGACTCGTCACTGTCCTCGTCGCCCATGGCCTTGATGTAGCTGCCGCTGCGCATTCGCCGGCACGGGATGGGGCCCTCGCCCGTGGAGTCCGCCTCGCGCGGGGACAGAAGCGAGGTGGTCCATTCGCCGCCGCCTCCGGGCACCTGGGGATGGGCGGGCAGCCCTCAGCAAGGGTGGCTGGGGGGCGGGCAGCGCACACCCCCAGCGCGCCGCCGGCCACCCAGCCTCGGGCTCATCACCTGGGGAGTGAGCTGCACGCTAGAACCCCCATCTCCAGGACCTTGAAGCTCCCTCGCTGCCCACCTCGGGGAATTCGGCCTTCGGTGCTGGGTACTGCCACTAAAGGCACCCATGAGCAGGGCAGAGCCGGGGCTCGGAAGGATACCTGGGTTCCAGAGCCAGTTCTGCCGCAGCTTCACTATGTGGCCTTCTCCAGCCCCAGATCTCCGTGGATCCCAGGCTGAGTGTGCCCCAGCAAAACCGCCCAGACAGAATGATCACAATGGCTTCCACTGCAGCCACCCTTCTGAGCAACCCCTGTGTTCCCATTACTTCCCCTGCTATCTCAGTGGATGGCTTATGATCCCACTGCCCAGATAAGAACAGCAGGCTTGAGAGAGGTCCCTGCACCCTAGGATGGTGGGGGAGGATGAGTCAGGGGACCCTAGCACATCAGTTCGGGGGTGAGGTCTTTGGGGCCAAACAACATTCCTCATCCTATAGGTGGGTAAACTGAGGTACAGAGAGCACAAGGGCTTTGTGGGGTCTGGCAGCCATGTGGTGAGCTGGAAAAAGGGCCCAGTGTTCCCATCTGAACTCCAGGGACCCCATCTGTGGAAGGGGGCTGTGATAAGGGTAAGTAAGGTCACAGCTGTGAGGGCAGCCCTGGTCCTCAGTGGTTACAGTGGCAGAAACCAACTGAGGGGACCTCCCCTGCCCTTCTGAGGCCAGGCTCTGCCAGCTGCTCTGGGGCAGCACACACTGTCTACACCCTTGTTCACTTGATACCCACCGATGTGTCCACACAGTGGACGTTCACCTCGTCATGGAGTACGCTCATCTCAGCACTCATACGTACCTCAGCCCGAGCACAGGGTGAGCACGCCGTGCCATGTACATGCACCTCAGAGAGCAAGCATGCCCCTTCCCCGCACACTCCTCTCCCCAAGGACGCGCCCCTCTCCCCAAGGACGCACCCCAGCCACTTCATCATGTGCCCGCCCCTCAGTGAGCGCACGATGTGGACACAGAGCTTACACACCTCCTCACGTGCACACCAGCCACCACTGCGCCGCAGACACATCTCAACTTGCCCCTCCTCACCGTGTCCCCGCCTCAACACATACAGAGCACACACCTTCCCTGGGTCTATATGTCACCACGGACACCCAGGCACACATGTTTCTCAGTGTACACAGCACACCCATTCTTCGCCATGCCCACAAGTGCACACCACACTCCCCACATCACCATGCCTGCACAGAGACCATGTTCTTCTCAGTTCCCACATTGCCAGTGGCTGATTCTTGGCTGAGGGAGGGTCCCTGCCTGGGATTCCCATCCCAGGTCCCCCCCACCCTGCAGCTTTCCCATTAACAACTTCCTCCCCAACTGACTGCCCAGCCAGTCACCAGGACCTGCACATTCCACCCCAAACCATTTGCTAGTCCATCCTTCCTACCTCCACCTGTCCCCTGGGAAGGTGGCTTTGTATATCCCTGCTCCACACCTGTGGCTTCCCCAGCCCTTACCCACCTACTTCCTGTTGAGCAAGCAGGCAGCACCACTCCAGGGCCTGCAGGGCCACTGTTTCACGGTGTTTCTGAAGCATTTTCACGTGATCAGACCAAACCATATCATTTGAGAGGGAGCTAGGTCACACACCACCCCCTCTGATGTTTCTAAGCTAAGGAAGTAGATTGAGAGCCACAAAAGCCTTAAATATATAAAATACTGCCTAGATTTCATTTCCCTCCTATTGAAAAAAATAGCCTCCTCCCCCCATAGTCTCACTGTCTTTGGAATTTTATACGGAATGACAAGAACTCAGGTCAGACTTTGATGTTCATCCGGTTCAAAATGCATCTAATGTGTTCCCAAAGGCTGGCCAGGCCTGTGCTGACACGCCCTCCAGGATGAGGTACTCACTACCTACTGAAGCAGCCCCTTCCATCTGCAGGTGAACCGAAATCTACTTCCTGTAACTTTCACCCACAGCTTGGGCTCTGGTCCTGGGAGCCACCCAGTTCTCAGCCACTCACGCTGCCCTTGAGAGACCCAGCACGAGTGTAGCAGCAGAGATGTCTCTGAGCCTTCTGCCACTTTCCAGGAGTGCAGCCTTGGTGCATAAGTGCCTCAATAAACATTAGTGTTTGAAAGAAAAAAGCTAGTCCCCCAAACTGATTTAGGGCCTCGGGGCTCCTGCAGTCGCCCTGCTCATCTCCATCACATTCTGCTCATGCTGACAGGAATGTCTGTTCATGTGTCTTTCTCTCCCAGCATCCTGATAATCGGGACTATGTCTTATTTATTTCTCACTCTATTCATTCAAGTGTCCATCTGTTCATCTACCCCTCTCTCCTCTCATGTTTCTTGAGCACTTCCTGTATGACAGACCCTGTCTTGGGCCCTGGGGACACAGAGCTGCACCAGATATGGTCCCTGTCCTCAAGGAGCCCCCAGTCTGGGGGCAGTACCAGGCAGGAGGCTGGCAAGCAGAATGCCATGCAATTGGTCCTAGGAGGGGATAGAAGGCACAGCTTCCATATTTTTCTTCTAAAGGGAAGGGACATGTTTTGGTCCCTACTCAGGGCCGGTCTCAAAAGGGTCCTAATCAATGTCTGCTGAGGGCATGACCAGTGGAAGGAATCCTCTTACTAGCAAGATACCACCAGCCACCCATTTCCTAGGTGAGTCAACAGAGGCCTGAGTGAAACAACTTTCCAAGTCAATCTGTAACAGAGCTGGGCCTCAAACTGGTGCCTTCCCCACAATCCTTCACACTACCCTGACCCTGGCAGGGACCCACCTGCAGGTAATGGTAGGCAAGACCTTGGTGGCAGGATTTGGACTTTAGCAGGCTCTTATCCAAGGTGGCTGAGGTCTTCTGGCAGACCTCATGGGCATGGCTGAGGGTCAGGGTGGACCAGGAGCCCCGCTTGACATAGTTGGTGTCAGCGCCCACCCCAAGGCTGGGGCAGGTGGCCGGGGGTGCCGGCGGAGGTGGCGGGGCGGTCAGCTCGGCGGTGTTGTTCTTGGCGGCTCTGAGCATGTGCCCACTGATGGTGTTGTAGGCGTGCGTGAAGTAGCGTGGCTGGCTGCGTTCTGCCTGGCGGCCTAGTGTCATCAGTCCAGAGGCTGGGCCACTGCTGCGGAAGGCGCCAGCCTCACCATCCAAGTTGTCGTCGGAGCTCCACCAGCCCGAGATGTTGGAACGGCTGCGCCGCTTGGGCTCCCCAGCCTTGGCCCGCTCCTTGCTCTTGGCCCTCCGGCCCTTGCCGTCCTCCAGGCCACCTTTCTTGCCGCCATTGCCGCCGACCTTGCCTGCCGTGCCCTCCAGGGAGGGCGCCTTGGTGAAGAAGAGCCGCTGGACTGAGTGGACCAGGTGGCGGATGCGGCCAGGACTCTCGCCCCGGGCCTTGGCCTCCCCGCGGGGGAATTGGAGAGTGCTGAAGCCATCGCGGTGGATAGGCAGCTGCTTCTCAAACTGGTCCAGGAGGTTGGCGGGAAGCCGGTTGATCTTGGTGGCCTGGGCGTGGCTGGGGAAGGGGCTCTCCTCTGGCACCTCGAAGTGGGAGTTGTAGTGGATGCGGGGGAAGGTGCTGCTTGGTGGTGGCAGCTGGTTGTTGAGCGGGAAGAGCCCGTCCCCCGGCAGAGCATTCTGCCCGGGGAAGCGCGCCTCGCGGGCAAAGGCCTCCGTGGGCGATAGCAGGTAGGGGTTGCGATCAGGCCCTGCGAACAGGGGCTCGTGTGGTGGGTCCAGGCTGTCGGACAGGTGGCGGGGGCGGCTGTCACCGAGGCCTTTCATGATCCCGGCCCTCGGGGCAGGGGCCGTCGCCCTAGCGGGTTGCCCGGGTCTTCTCTCCCGGGCAGCAGCTAATCTGGGGAGAGAAGACAGACAGGTGTCAGCTGGATTTGGAGGGGATACGATGCAGGGAAGGTCAGCCAGACCCCTGCAGATCTCAAGGTTGGAAGGATTTCTGAAGACTCCTGACCTGCCCTTAACATTGTGGGTCGGGAATCACAAGTACAAATGGAGACCCACATACCATACGGATAAATAAAAGCGACATCTCAGGCTAGCAAAACGTTAAACAATATATGTTCTACTCTCCTACCTTGACGAACATATTTTCACAATAACTTGGAAAGCCAGGTTCGAACTCAGACTTCTTGGTCTTCTCCGAATTCCATGGCAGCATGTGGTCAGGAGGAAGCTGCCTGCCCTCCATTTTCCTCCGGTCTCTGACTCTGTTCCTCACCACGAGGAGCCCCCCACATGCGTGCACCCCCAGCTCACTCCACATGCCCCCCAAACAGCCACCACTCAGCCCTAGGGCTGGTCCCACTGGCAGTGTAGGCCACCATGGGAGGATCTGTGCTGGCCCTGGAAGCAGGCCTGGGGTCTTTGGGGCAGGGAATTCCAGGCTGGGGTCTGCCCAGGGTGCAGAGTGTGGTCGAAAGGGGGATGTAGGCTCTGGGTGGGCATGTTCCCTTGGCCTCTGAACATTCCTTGCCTCGTGGGGAACAACAAGGTTGAGAGAGGGCCAGAGAGGCCTTCTAAAGAGTGGGGCCTGGGGCCGGGGCCCCTCTTACCCAGGTCTGAGGGCAGTACTGTCCAACTCTATTTTAGCAGAAGAATCCTTACGTCAAATGTAAACCCTCTGTAAAAACCCACTCTGTCCTCAACAAAAGTCTACTGAGTGTGACCCCTGGGCTAGAGGCTGGGGATTGCAGCCATCAGAGAGGCCAACAAGCCCATCAGCCCATCCTTTCCTACTGGGATGAATCAATGACACTTGGCCTGGGACAGAGTTCCCAGCAAGTCAATAGCAGGAGCATATCCTCAGGGTGGCGTGTAGGTGGAGCCATTGTGCCTCAGTTTCTCTATTGTAAAATGGGCCTTCCAGCCAGAATCATCCTGGAAATGCCAGTCTCAAACTTAGGCAAGTCCCTTTCCTTTCTGGGCCTCAGTCTTCCCATCTGTACCATGGGGCAGAGGGGGTGGTCAGCAAGCTTTCTTAGCCCTGGACCCCACTAGCCATGCTTGGAGGAGTCCCAAGGCTTGGTCTGGCCTGTGTGCCCAGTGTGCTGAGGATCTGCAAGGAGTTGGTACGGCTGGAACAGAGCAAGTGAGGCCAAGGGCACTGGGGACAGAGGATATCTCAGAGGGGCTGGGCCAGAGTGGACAAGCTCTGGCTGAAGCCAGGTACGGGAGGCAGAATGATGGCTCCCAAGATGCCCAGTCCTAATCCTCAGAACCTGTGATTATGATACTTTACATGTTAAACGGGACATTGCAGATATGGTTAAGGATCTTGAGATGGGGAGATTTCCTGGATTATCTGGAGGGGTACAACCTAATCACATGGGTCCTCATCAGAGGGAGGCATGAGGGTCAGAGTCAAAAAGGGAGATGTGATGACGGAAGCAGAGGTCAGAGTGATGTGGGGTCATGAGCCGAGGAATGCGGGCAGCCTTTAGAAGCTGGAAGAGGCAAGGAGTCAGATTCTCCCCTAAAGCCTCCAGAAGGAATGCAGCCCTGCGACCCATTTTAGACTTCTGATCTCTAGAACTGTAAAATAATAAATCTGTGTGTTTTAAGCCACTAAGTTTGTGGTAATTTGTTACAGCAGCAATAGGAAACTCATACACCAAGCATAAGTTTAGGTGTCCGAGACACCCTCCCACCCCGCAGGGCAGCTCTTAAGGCAAAGCCCAGACCCCACCAAACACTGCATGAAAAACACTGGCCTAGGTGAAACCCCCATCTTATAGATGGGAAAACTGAGGCCCTCTGAGGGGAAGAACTTACCCAAGATCACATAGTGGGTTCAGTAGCTCAGACAGGGCTGAGACCCACAGCTCTTCCTATCCCTCTGCACAGCTGCCTTGCAACTGTCACCTGGAGCTTGCTGGCCCTAAGACCCTCAGGGATCTGAGAATTACTTCCTTGGACCTAGCCATTTTCATGACCAAATGTGCCCCAAGGCTTCCTAAGCCCTGAGACTTCTGCAGAGTCCACTGGCTGGAATTCTACCCCTTCTCTGCCAGAGCCTCTCCCTGCCCCTGGGAGCCTGATGGACCCCACTCCTGAAGTCCAGAGCATTTTAGCAATGGTCCTTGTGGCTAAACAGCCACCTCGGAAGCATCTCTGCTTCCACCAGGCGACTTGTCAGAGCATTTATCCCCAGCCTGGAGAGGGAGTCTGCCGACTCACATTTTTATCTTCATTACAACAGCCACACGTGGTGGGGGACCATTATCTCCATTTTACAGATGGGGAAACTGAGGCTGAGAGAAGCAGTTCTAGCCAAGGTGAAATAGGTAACTCAGACTTCAGCCACCCGGTCAGTGTCCCAGACTGTCAAGTATCCTCCTCCACTCCAGCCCGCAGCAGCTCCCTCTGGGCAAACCTCTTCTTGAAGACAATTTCAGGCAAATGCAAAACCACCCTCATATCCCTACTGCTCCTGGCCTTTTCTTGGCCTCCTTGCATCCCCTCAGGGCTGCAGTGTCCCTGGACTCAGAGGCCAGCCTCCTTGGCTCTCCAGCTGGAGAACTGTGTGCGCAGCAATATGTCCTTGATGCCCACTCAAGTAAGGCCAATGATACTGAAAACTCAGAAGAGTTTGCAAACACAGCCCTCTGGCTCGCTGGCTTGGCAGGGGCCTGACTCCCTAGAAATACCAGAGATGGAGAGGGCTGGTCGCCAGGAGCAGAAGATAGCTGCAGAGCCCTGCCCCAGAATTGCACACAACACTTCTCCTCCAAGTCCAGGGCACCTTCTCCAGCCCTCCCAGGGAGAAGCTGGCTTCAATTTCATATGCCAGGCACTCCCGACCCCAGGAATCCAGAGTTGCCCCAGGAGGACCATGGGAACCTGGGCCCTGAGCCTCAGACTATGCATCTGGGGCCAAACGGGGGCCAAAGGAGGAAGCGAGGGAGGGTGTAGGAAAGTGCTTGGTGAACTGTGAAGTGCTGGCACATCCTCATTCCCTGGGGGACAAACCCTGCCCTCAGTCCTGGTGGTCTTGATGATGAGGTCCCTTGCCTGGCTTGTGGGGAGAGGAGTTAGACAGGTCCCTGTCTTGGAGGTGCCTCTGGGATTAAAGGAGGGCGAGTGGGGACTGCCAGCCTCAGGGAGACCTCTAGATACCAGCTAGAAACTTTAATGACCACAAGTGACCTCCCAACTGCTTTTCTTCCTGGGACTGGATCCTCATTGTTAAAATAGTCTCTGACTTCTGGGGCCCTGCGTGTCTATCCTTCTACCCCACCTTAAATGCCGGTGCATCCCAGGGCTCTGGGAAGGCCCATAGTATTCCCCCTATCAGTAAAATCCTTCAATGTCACCCAGTAGGGGCTCAAGCCAGACACCTTGGCACCTCCATGAATTCTTCCCTCTCCTGACCTTCCTTGTCTTTCCCCTTGTACCAGCTCCCACTGTGCCTGGAAAATGATTCAGGCTCAGTTCCTGTGGTCCAGGTGGAGCCAGTCCTATGCCAGAGCCCCAGGGGTAGACATATGACCCAGGCCTGGCCAATCAGAGCCCTGCATCCCTGAGTACTGACTGGCTCAGAGATGGGAACAGGATCCTTGTTAGCCAATGAGAGTCGGCCCTGGGATTATGGCTGAACTCTTGGGAAAGAAGTGCCCTCCTTCCTGTTAGGGCTGCTATCTTTGTCTGAGTGTCAGCCTTGAGTCCTTTGTCAAGATCTTGCCTGACGTCTCCGACATGAGAGTTAAGAGACTTTTTGCTTAAGTCTGAGTTCGGTTTCTGTGTCTTTCAACAAGAGCCTGATACAGACCTCATGTCCAATTGGTCACCACAGCAGTGGCTGTGGGTACCCCACCCATATCTCCTGTGGCCTCATCACTGCTGTGCCCAACAGGCTGACCTCCAACTGTCAGCATCTGCATCCCTGCCGGAGGGAGGGGGTGCTTTCTGTAGCAGCTGGAGTGTGCTCTGCTCACACGTGGCTGGCAGGAACCGCCAGAGAATTACCCACCCTACCCACCTGCCCCATGCCATCAGGCTGCAGCTCTCAGCCGCTGACTGTTGGGGAGTTTGTGTATAAATACCCCAGGTCTTCCCTCCTTGGGTGGAACAACTGAGGAGTGGGCTCCACAGTCCTCAGTGGGATGGAGCTCCAGTTGTGCACAGAGATCACTTGCCTGATAATGTTCCCTTCATTGGCCGCCTCCCTTCTCTGCCTTATCTCCCCCCTCCCACACTGTGCTGCCTGGTCCCAAATAAAGTACTTGCACTTGAATCTTTATCTTGGTCATGCTTCTGAGGAACCCCAACTATGACAGCCAAAGCGATTCTGCCTCAGTTAATATTTTCTGATGCCATCCCCTCTCTGTATCCTCTACCTATGTCACTCCCACCGCTCACCTGGAAAATCACACCAGCCTTCTCCCTGGTCTCTCTGCATCCACTCTAAGACCCTTACAATCCAGGCTGCAAATTGCAGCTGGAGTGATATTTCTAAAATGCCAAAGCAATAGTGTTCTTTCCCTTCAGTGGCTTTCCATGGCTCTTGGGACGAACGCTCGACTCTGAGCCTGGCATTCAAGGCCATTGGGGAGCTAGTCTCTGCAGACCTCTAAACTTCAGCTCCAGCCACGTGGCCTACTGGAGCTAAAGGAACTGTGAGACAAAGAGTGTCATCCTGGGGAAGGGACAGGATGAGGCCTCACAGCAAGGTCGCTCCAGCCTGGAACCCAGGGCTCTTTACTCTGAACCCCACTGGCCCTCCTGAACTAGAGGGTGTGCAAAGGAAGGGGACCATGTTGGGGCTGCATTGCCAGCTGAGGAGTAGAGGGTGAGGAGGGTGGGGCAGCATGAGGAGGTGCCTCAGTGAAGAGTGGAGGTCCAAAAGACCCAGCGTGCTCTGGTTTCTGCCAGCTTCTCCAGCCTCAGCCTCGCTTCAGGCCTGAGACACTCACGTCTCCAGCTGCCAAGGGCACTGGCTGCTGGCAGTTCACAGCCGGGTACCTGTTAAGACTTGCTCTCAGCCAAAGGGAGATGCCTCACCCAAGGTGACGCTTCTTCCCAGGGGCAGCCTGTGTCTAGGAATTGATTGATGTGCAGCCCCAAGGTCTGGCCTCCTTGTCCAATTCAGGACAAATGGGCCATCCCAGCTCCAGAGCTTCCCCTGGGGTTAACTGAGGCCTTTGTTGCAACTGCATCTCCGTTCAGCTCCTCCCCCTGCCCGATCCTGCGCTCCTCGCCTGTCACAGGTGTTCCCAAGAGACTTCCCATGCAAACCTCAGAGTCTGTTTCCTGGGGAATCTGACCCTAAGACAGGGTGTAACTGGGTTCTACTTCTTTCTCTCCTTACTGCGGGACATTCAGTGATTTAATTACTCCTCCTAAGCCTCAGTTTCTTCTTCTGTAACATGGGTATGAGGATCTTTACTTTTCAAGATTATGATGAGGATTAATTGTGACGTCATACAGAAAGCCTCTAGGTGCTTCATAAATATCAGTCCTGCTTCAGTCTTCACCTCACTGTGCTTCTTGGGGGCAGGCCAAGGTGTCCAGCGCAGGATGCTGCACAGCTTAGTGGAAAGTGAATGCAACTGCACCCGGATTCAAACTCTGGCTCTGCTCTGTACTTGCTGTGACCTTGGACTGGTCCCTCTCTCTGGTCCCTCTCAGTTTCCACCTCTAGGTGGGAGAGGGTCTGCATGAGGGTGGTCTGGGCATCTGGCTATACAGATTCCCTCTGAGGTCTCTTGGTCAGGATTCCTGGAACCCTGGGTGCCAACCCCTCAGTCACCCGACACCCAGCGGTGGCAGGAGCCTCACCTTGGGGAAGTCTTAAAATAGGCAGGCCTCAGCCTTGCAGGGGAAGCAGCTGGCTGCCTTGCACTGCCTTTGTCTCTGAGCTATACTTAGGCCCATCCGGGTGCCCATAATTACCTCTCATTAATATAAGCCTCATTGCCCTCATGGAAACGTGGAGGAACCAGCAGAGCAGCTGCCTCCCCAGGAGCCCTCCCAGCTCCACGGAGCCTCTGTGTCTGCAGCCGCTACCCCCATCTGCACAGAGCGGGGCCTCCCTGCCCTACGCCAGCTCACCCTGGAGCCAGAGTTGGCCAGTGAGCATGGGAGAGCTAATCAGGGACAAGGTCAAGAACACAACCCAGCATGGCCCTTCGTGAAGCAAAACTCACTTGATTGAGCCATTTCCCTAATCTAGAACTTTCTCTGGATCCTCTTCCCTCCTCAGTCCAAACTCCTTGGTGTGGCAAACAAGACCCTTGCTGATCTAACCCAAAACCCCTTTTCAGACATGACCAATCCCATTTCCCTTCTTCACAGCCCCTCCCTTTAACCAGCCCAGATCTCTTACTATTTCCTACCTATATCTGAATTTGGTGCTACCCAAAAGGCTGGTTTTGTCTAAGGTCACATTAACAGAGAAAGAGTCTAAATGAAGGGAGGGGATAGTCCTGTTCAATGCTGAGCCCTGCTGTTAAGAGAGAGAGAGACAGCTAGAGTGGGACATGGGAGAGTGAGTGGAGTGATGAAAGGCTGGCAATGATGTGGGTGGTATGGCTGAACATTCTGGCCAAACAGAAGTCTGTGGAGGATAGAGGCACTGCCTTAGGCCTCTGAAGGGATGACGTGTGGAAGGGAAGGATGGGCTCTGTGGGGCCTCCAGGACCTTGATGCTACCTGGGGTAGGGGTGGAGGTAGAGAGAGGCAGGCTGTGTTACACTGTGACTTCATCTCTGGGTACCCCTCCCATTCTCTTCCCACCTCTCTTGCCACACATGCTCTGTCTCTTGCTGGCTTCCCTTCCCCTGACCTCTTAATGCTAGAGGAGCTGGGTGCTCCTTGCTTCTCTCTACACACCCTCTCCTGCTGATCACATCCAGACTCGTGGCTTTAAACACCACCTATATCTGACAACTCCAAAATTTACATCTTCTGCCCAATCTCTCTCTCAAACACCAGACTCATATCTCTAACTGCCTCCTTGACATCTCGCCCTGTATGTCTGATGGGTCCAAAATCGAATGTCTAATCTCCCACCCACGCTGATCCATTCCTCTGACAGTCTGGCCCACTTCAGCTTGTGACAACTCCATCCTCCTGCTTGCTCAGGTCAGAAACATTGGAATCGGGACTTCCCTGGTGGACCAGTGGTTGAGACCCCGCGCTTCCACTGCAGGGGGTACAGGTTCAATCCCAGGTCGGGGAACTAGGATCCCACATGCTGTGTGGCACGGCCAAAAAAAAAAAAAAAAAGAGAGAAACCTTGGAATCATACTTGACTCCTCTTTCTCTCACCCCACCCCCTCATCCCATTCAACAGCAAATCCTTCAAAAACAACTCCACCTTCAAGATATCCCGCAATCCCACCACTTCTCCCCACCTCCACTGCCCTGCCCGGGGCCAGGCCCCCATTGGATCTCACCTAGATGATTTAAACTCCCATGGCCCTTAGACTCAAAGCCAATCTTTTTACGCTTCTTACTTCTTGCTTTCCCGACCTCATTTCCTGCCCCTACTCCCTTGGGCCTCCCTTCTGTTCCTTGAACACGGATCATTAACTCCCATCTTGGGGCTTTTGCCCTTACTGGTGCATCTGCCTGAAATGTTCTGCCCGCCTCTGACCACGTGTCTCCTCCTTCACTTCATCCAGATCTCAGCAACACAGGCTGCCTCCGCAGAGAAGCCGGCCCTGACCGCCGTCCAAAGCAGCCCCTTACCTGCCAGCCCTTTCTTCTGTATCACCCGGATTTATGTCCAGTGGAACCTGGGATAGCAGGGACAGGATCTGTCTTTGTCACTGCTGTGTCAGTAGCACCCAGCAGAGGGCCTGGACTCAGTAGAGACTCATCAAGCTTTTGCTAAATGAAAGAGTGGCAGAAGGTCTTGGGGATGCCCAGAAACGATGAAGAAAGTGAGGCAGCGACGGGGTGGTTAGTTTTCAGCTCACGCTAATCAAAGTGACCCTTTCTTGAGTGCTTACTGGATACCAGGCACTTCCCACTTGTGAGCTCATTTAATCCTCACTGCAGCTCTTCCTGGTGGAGATGATGAGCCCACTGTGGTAGCCAGCCTCCAACATACACCCCAGTGATCCCACCTCCTGATATTCATGTTCTTATGTAGAGCCACCCCAGCATGAACAGGGTTGACTGTATAACCAACAGGATATTGTGGAAATGACCGAGTATGACTTGAGGTAGGTCAGAACAGACGCTGCAGCTTCCTTCTTGCTCTCTTGGATCATCGGCCCTGGGGGCAGTCAGCCGCCATGTTGTGAGGACACTCAAGCAGCCCTAAGGAGAGGTCCATGTGGGGAGGAACTGAGGCAGTCTGCTGACAGCCAGCATTCATTCACCAGCTGCATGAGTGAGCCACTTGGAAGTGGATCCTCCAGCCCCAGTTAGGACTTCAGATGGCTGCAGCCCCAGCTGACAACTTGACTGCAACCTCATGAGAGCCCCTGGGCCAGAACCACACACTGCGGCTGTTCCTGGGTTCCTGACTCTCAGAAACTGTGTGAGATAATACATGTTTGTTGTTTTAAGCCACTGCTAAGTTTCAGTATAATTTTTTTTATGCAGAAATAGGTAACGGATACATCCATGTTAGAGAGAAGCTCAAATGGCTAAAGTCACACGCTCTAGGCCTCACAGCTGGTAGGGGTCAGAGCCTGGTGCAAACCAATCTAACTCCTGAGCCCACATTCCAGGCTGAGGTTCCAGGATCCTTCCCATCTATGACACCTCCATTATCCTGATGGATTCAAGGTCTGAATTGTCTCCAGCCTAAGTCTGTGTCCATAGCAACTGTTTGAAAAGCATGACATTCAATCAACTGGTTGTTTGGTCAACAGGAGAGCAGGCAAGGGCTCCAGCAGACACCCCTGGATCAGGCTGCTCAGGACACGTGGCTGACACTGTCCCTACCTTGGGCCCCCTCCTCTGCTCAACGCCGAATTCCTGGGCTGCCCATGCTGTTGGTGAACTCTGGACACGGGGCCCAGGGTGCGGGTGCTGCAGCTCCTCTGGGGTAAGGGGCACAGATTTCGGGCTGAGGGGCTCTGTGCGGACTGGGCTGCTTACCGGGCCTCTCTGAGACCACACCCCATTTAAACTGCCCGTCCTCAGCAGGGGCTTCGGAGGTCACAGGCACACCCTCCACTCAGCACGCACCTTTGTGTGGCAGACACAGAAAAGGTAGAAGGAAACAGACCCAGACCCTCAGAACAAAGGGACTACAGGGGCAGAAGCACAGAGTCATCCTTTCAAAAACCCAACTAGAATAGAATCGCTTCACCCAGTTCCCTTAAACCCCTTCAAGGTCTCCCCTCGCCCTCAGGCAAAACCCCAGCCTCTCACCCTGACTCAGCCACACTGGCCCCCTCATTCATCTTTTCTCCGGCACCCCCAGCTCTTTCTTGCCACAGGGCGTGACACATGCTGTTCCCTCTGACTGAACATGTTTCCTTTCAATTTTTCACATATCTGGCTACTTCTGTTGATTCGAATCTCTGCTCAGACATCACCTCCTCAGAGGCCTTCCCTGACCCCTGTGTCCAAGACGGTTCCTCTGTCCCACCCTCCTCTCTCTTGACCCTCTTCTTGATTTCCTTCAAAGCACTCACAGGGTTTCCGGTTATCCTGCTTGATTCCTTGTGCACTTGATTCATATCTGTCTCTCCATTCTCTCTGGGCTCTGAGACGTGGGTGGGCGACCACGCTTGTTTCATTTTCAACTGTATCCCCAGTACTAAGGGCAGAGTCATCACATAGCAGGTGCACAATAAGCAGTTGCTAAACGAATGAGGTAGCCGGACAGACAGAGCCTCAGAGGGAGAGCAGCTGGAGAGAGCTGGAGCTGCCCAATGGGAGAGAAGGGAGTTGATTATTGGGCTAACTCACTCCCCTTTCTTGCTTCTTCTCCATGTCTGGGTCCCAGATGGGCTGGTTTATTTCTATTCCCTAGAACCTTCCTGAAAAATGCTCTGTCCCTAGCCTCCTTCCCTAGTTAATATCCTCAAAGCTCAGAAGAGACACCTCCTCCTCCAGGAAGTCCTCCCTGACCTTGCAGGTGGGAGGTAAGGCCTCCTCTGGGTTCCCCAGTGATGGGAGCCACCACCCGAAGGAACCACAGGCCGTCCTGAGTGTTCCTCTCTACCAGAAGCAGGACCCCGCACAGAGCTGGCACTCATAAATGTTCATGCATGAACAGGGTGACATACAACATGGTTTACTCGGATTCTAGCTGTTATTCTAAATCCCTGATGGCCAGTCCCTGTTTCATTCTCTTAAGTGTCACGGTTTAAAGGATGAATCATATGCTTACCCCATGCAAGAGGGAACATGGGGACACAGGCGAAGGAAGAGGTGTCTGTGGCTGAGATGGAGTAAATGAGGTCTGATCTGAGCTTCTGCCCCAAATTTCCAAGCCAGGACCCCCTCAATCCTAGGGGAATTAATAGGTCAGCCCACCCTCACCTAGGAAAATCCTGAGTTGGGGAGAGGAGAGGGTGATGATCATGACTATCCCCTCCCCTCCACCTCCAGGCCTCACCGGGGGCTGCCACTTGGCACTCCAAGCCTTGTTGCCTTGCTCCAGCCACTCCCTGCAGTGGCCCTAGGGAGGACTGAGTACAGCCCTCCCCCTGCATGCAGTGCAATATGGAGGCTGAGAATGTGGGCTCTGGAGGCAAGCTCCTTAAGTTTGAATCTTGGTGCTGTGTGACCTTGAGCTGGTTCCTGAACCTCCCTGAGTCCAGCATCCTAAAAGCATTGTTGGGAGAGATAAGTGAGTTAATATAGTCAGATGGCTTGGCACTACACCTGGCACGGTGAGTGTCCTACATGTATTCACTATTGCTATCCTTATCAACAGGACATACCCACAGGCAGACGGGCTGGACACCATCCATGTTTAGCTACTTAGAAGCTCAGAGAGGGAATGAGATTTGGCCTGGACCACACAGCATGTTGGTGGCAGCTGTGATTTGAACCCAGGCCTCTGGACTCCTAGGCCAGTGCACTCTGGAGGTCGAGAACCAACAAGGGCTGGGTGTGTTCTGGGCTGTGGGCACTTTCTGAGTGGCCCTCTCCCTTCCTCGTGTCCCCAGAGCCCAACTGTCTAGACCAGCTCTAGTCGTTTAATTAAACTTAAATAGAATTAAATAAAAACGAAAGCTCAGCTTCTCAGTCTCACTAGCTACATTTCCACTGCTCAATGGCCACATTTCGCTAGTGGCTACCATATGCACAGTGCAGACAGAGACCACTTCCAGCAGCACAAACAGCTGGGACAGCACTGCCTGGAACTGGATCACTGCATGTGGTTGTTGCCCATGATGCTTACATGGGACGAGAGGGGGATAGGGATGGGGTCCCGCCCTCCGCAGTGCCCATGGAAGCCTCTCTAAAGCCTACTAATCGTGGGGTGTTCAGCACTGAATCTGTCATATCTCGTCCAACCTCATCATGATACACTTTGCTGACTGGGTTCAGGCAGGGGCTGGGACTCACCCCAGGTCACACAGCAGGTGGGAGCTTCGAGGGGCTCAGGTCTCCTGACTCTGTACTTGCTGTGCCCCAGCACCCTGTTGCTCAGGCTGGACAGTCAGCAGTCTGACTGAGGTGCTGGTCAACAGAAATGATTTTTTTGCTGATGAACAAAAGCCGAAAAACCACTCAGGGATGGATGGTGGGGGACAGCTGGCCACAGCTGCAGAGAGGGTGCCCATCAGCACCACGGACAGCCCCCAAGGTCACACTGGGATGTCTATAGGGCTAAGAAGGGGGCAAAGGCAGGACTTCTCCCCTTCCCATTCCATCAGAGTCTGGAGGGACCTCAATAACCCCCTTGGCTGTCATGTCAAAGTATTACTTGTGCTCGTGGGGGCCGGGAACCTCAGTCCTGGCTGACTCACTGTGTGACCTCAGGCAAGTCACCTTCCTTCCCCACCTCGGTTTTCTCATTTGGAAAATGGAGAGGATTATCCCAACTGTGCGGGGCTCTTGTGAAGGGCCAAATGGGACTAGTTGGATAGGAGAGCGTTTGTCCACCAGGAGGTGCTAAGAGAGGAAGAAAGCAAGTGTCAGATCCCATCTGACTTGAGTTTGAATCTGGCTCCACCTCTTCCCAGCAGTGTGACCTTATGCAGGTCAGCTGGCCTCTCCAAGCTTCAGTTTCTTCAGCTGGGAAGCATGGATAAGATACCTTACTTGCGGGACTTCCCTGGTGGTCCAGTGGTAAATCCGCCTTCCAATGCAGGGGATGCAGGTTCAGTCCCTGGTCAGGGAACTAAGATCCCACATGCCGCGGGGCAACATGCCACAACGTGCCCGTGTGCCACAACTACTGAGCTCATGCGCCTCAACTAGAGCCTGCGTGCTGCAAACTACAGAGCCCACGCACTCTGGAACCTGCGCGCCACAACTACAGAGCCCACGCGTCCTGGAGCCTGCAAGCCACAACTAGAGAAGAGAAAACCCGCCGCCACAACTAGAGAGAGGCCTGTGCACAACAACAAAGAGCCCACACGCCACAATGAAAGATCCCACATGCCTCAACGAAGATCCTGCGTGCCACAACTAAGACCTGACGCAGCCAAAAATAAATTAAATAAATAATTAATTAATTTTAAAAAAAAAGATACTTCACTTGCTATCCAATGGAATATTATTCAGCCATAAAAAGAACAAAGTACTGATACACGTTCCAGCACAGATGAACCTTGAAAACATTACACCAAATGAAAGGAGCAAGACACAAAAGCCCACATACTGTATGAATCCATTTATATGAAATATCCAGAATAGGTAAATTAATAGAGACAGAAAGTAGACTAGTGGTTGTCAGTGGCTAGGAAGAGGGGGGAGTGAGGAGTGACTGTTAAATAGTTGCAAGATGTTTCTTAGAGGTGATGAAAGAGTTTTAGAAATAGATAGTGGTGATGGCTGTACAACATGGTGGATGTACTTAATGTCACTGAATTGCACACTCTTAAATGGTTAAAATGGTAAATTTTATGTATATCCTACCACAATTCAAAACATTAAGATACTTCACTTGTAGGGTATGTGTGAGCTTCAGCAAGAGTGTGCCGCAGAGCACCCAGGAAAGTTTTTGGTAGGTGCTTGTTAGGACCACCCCCCCCAACCCCGCCCTGCCAAAGCCTTTCAAAACCTTTCTGAAGCTTATTTATCAAGTGCTTCCTACATATGCATAAGCACTTTATATGAATTGTCTCATTGGATCCTCAAGTAAGCCCTAGGAAGGGCATCCCATTGTTAGTCCCACTTCACAAAGGGCACGGAAAGAAGTGACTTGTCCAAGGTCACATAGGTAGGATGTGATGGAGCTGGGATCTGAACCCAGGCAGTTTAGCTCCAGAGCCTGTGCCTCCAGTCACCTCCCTGGGCTACCTCTCAGCTTTCAGGTGACAACGTCCTGTCTGCCACCAGCTCACAGAGCCCCAAGCTTGGATCAGGGGACACAACCTCTAATTGCCTGCTCACCATGGCCCTCCTGGGAGAGGTCTATCAGGGGAAGGTCATCCAAGGGACACACTGCCCTGTTCTCCAGCCTCAGAGGTCTGACTGTGGGCAGGTGGGCCCCAGAGATCACCTGCCTCAGCCTGTTTCATTTTGGGCCCTGCTGAGCGACCTTCCTTCAACATTTATGAAGCCTGCTCTGTGACTCAGACGGTTCCAGCCCTTACAGAGCATGTGGCCAAGTGCAGGAGGCATAAGTACACACGGCAATCAGACAACACAAAAATAAATTCCAAGAAGCGTCAAAGCCAGAGTGTGCGGCCCAGTGAAAGGAGGGATTCATACTCACCGGGGCACCAGAAGGCTCCCTGGAAGAGGTGGCATTTCAGCCAGATCTCTGAGGACCAGAAAGATTTCAACGGATGAAAGTGTAGGAAAGAGCATTTCATAGAAGGGAAAAGCGTAGGCAAATCTTGCAAACAGCAAGTTGTCGGTGTGGTGGTGAGGCAGATGTCTGGCGCCAGATCATGGGGGGCCTTGGTGAACCCCAGGGACTCTAGATTTAGACTGTAGACCATCCGCCATCAAAACAGAGCAGGTGTGGCACATATATACAATGGAATATTATTCAGCCATAAAAAGGAACGAAACTGAGTTATTTGTAGTGATGTGGATGGACCTAGAGACTGTCATACAGAGTGAGGTAAGTCAGAAAGAGAAAAACAAATACTGTATGCTAACACATATATATGGAATCGAAAAAGAAAAGAAAAAAAAAGAAAAAAAATGGTCAGAAGAACCTAGGGGCAAGACAGGAATAAAGATGCAGACCTACTAGAGAATGGACTTGAGGATACGGGGAGGGGGAAGGGTAAGCTGGGACAAAGTGAGAGAGTGGCATGGACATATATACACTACCAAATGTAAAATCGATAGCTAGTGGGAAGCAGCCGCATAGCACAGGGAGATCAGCTCGGTGCTTTGTGACCACCTAGAGGGGTGGGATAGGGAGGGTGGGAGGGAGGGAGATGCAAGAGGGAAGAGATATGGGGACATATGTATATGTATAACTGATTCACTTTGTTATAAAGCAGAAACTCACACACCATTGTAAAGCAATTATACTCCAATAAAGATGTTAAAAATAATAATAATAAAATTAAATTAAATTAAATTTTAAAAAAAACAAACAGAGCAGGGCCCCAAAGGCCACTGCCACCAGCAATTCCACTTCTAGGAATTATCCAGCAGCCTAGCCTTAGGCACAGGAAATGAGGGTGGTGCACAGGGTTCTTCTTCTTCTTTTATTTTTTTTTGGCCGCACCATGAGGCTTGCAGGATCTTAGTTCCCTGACCCGGGATCAAACCCAGGTCCTTGGCAGTGAAAGAGTGGAGCCTTAACCACTGGACCAACAGGGAATTCCCCACAGGGTTCTTCTTGAAACGTTGTTTGTACTAGCAAAAGCCTGAAGACAACTCAAATGTCCATTAGGAGACTGGATAAGCAAATTATGATCTAGCACACTATGTAATACTATGCAGAATGAGGCAGCTCTAAGTACTGACATGAAAATCTCTCTGAAATGCACCAGTAAGTGGAAACAGCAAGGGCCTGTCTCAGTTTGAGTTCTCTCAGAAGAAGACCCCTAGCCAAGGATTTGGGTCTATTTGGGAGGTGATTCTAGGAAGCACAGTGAAGGAGTGGGAAGCAAGGAAAGGCAATAAAGGATGCGTTCCTGAGCTGTGGGCAACTGAGCTCAGGCCCACGGGGGAACTCTGCGCGGCAGGGAGAACTCACATCTCAGAGTCTTCCCTCCAAGGGCCAAGGGAGCAGGGGTGTTTACTTTCCACCTCCTCCTGCACAGGCTGAGGGCTGCCTGGGGGCATGAACTCTCAGCACCTCCGCCCTCCCTGTGCAAGCTGAAAGAAATCCCTCAGCTGGAGAGGTGCAGGTGTTTCCAGGAGGAAGCAGTTGACTGAACAAGACAGTGAGGTGAGGGAAGGGCCCCTATGGCACCTGCCACAGAAGGGTACCAATCATCTGAAAAAGGGGCAAAAGAATATTATTCATCTTTGCTTATCTGTGGAAGGGTAACCAAAACTCTAGGAATGAGGTGGATGGAAGAAGGGGTAGGAGGGGGACCTTTCTACTATGTTTTTTTAGAATTAAGAAAAAATAAGCCTGTTATTTTGGAATAATTTTAGATTATTCCAGGTTGCAAAGAGAGTACAGAGAGTTCCTGTACAACCTTCACCCAGTTTTCCCTAACGTTAGCATTTTACATAACAATAGTACATTTGTCAAAACTAAGAAATCAGCGTAGGTACATTACTAGTAATGAAACTCCAGACTTCTTTATTTGTAGTTCACCAACTCCATTAATGTCCTTTCTCTGTTTCAGGATCCAATCCAGGATATCACATTGCATTTAGTCTTTAGAATTTTGATCCAGGCGAGTATATTATCTATTCCAAAATTTTATAAAGCAATAATAAACTGCAGCTCCTAGGAGTCATCTGAAAGCTTCTGAGCTGGCACGACCTGACCCGGGGTAAGCGGACAGAGCCTCAGCACTGGATGCCTGTGGGAAGGTGAGCTGGGGCTGTACAAGCAGCACACAGGGGCTGGGTTTCCCGGCACAGGGATCTGCTGGTCCCTTTTCCACAAAAGACAACGGAAGGATGAAACCTGTAGCAGATGCTGGCAGAGCCCTGCCCATATCCCCTGGACACTCACCTCCACCCACCAAAGGCTGCCTCCTGCAAAGACTGTGACTCTGTCTATAGGAGCAAGCTCAGCCCGGGCGCAAGGCAAGCAGGAAATATCTGGGAGCTGATGCCCCCAGAAGTAGCCCTCAACCCATGATGGACGGGGAGCTAGTGGATAAACCCCCCAACCTCCTTAGCCCTTGGGTGCTGGTAACTGTGACTTGTGTGTTCTACTCCATCTCCCAGGCTCCCCCGTTGTCCACAGCGGTACCTGCCTAGATAGCAATCCTTTACCGACTCCCTTTTCTTCCCTTCTCCACTCCCCAGTGAGGCTTTCCTGGGATCACCCCCCAAAAGATCTCCCTGCAATCCCTGTCTCTAGATCTCCAGGAAAACACCAACTGAGATAAAACCCAAGCCCCTCGGCCTGATTCCTAGGCTGTCCGTGCCCCAATCCGTGCCTCCCGCCCGGAAGCCACACACAAAGGGTCCTTTGGGGCTCCCCGAAGACGAGAGGTTCAGATGTCCATGACTTTGCACCTGCTGTTTCCTCTGCCTGGAGTGTCCCTCCGCTGCCCCTCATTGCCCAGGAAACTCCTGCTCATGCTAATGGCCCAGCCCGAATGCCATCTCCTCTGGGAGTATTTCTCTGACCCTCAGGGGGCACATGCTTTAGTCACCCCTCCAGCAAATCTGGACTCCTCTCTCCTACACCCTGTGAGCTCCTTGAGGGCAAAGATGCTCTTGAGTCTGACCTACCTCCCAGAGCCTGGTATACAGCAGGTGCGTAATAAACTGATACATTCAGGAAGAAGTGCACAACCACTTAGGACCACATGTTAAGCGGGAACAGCGCTCACTGGGGGTCTGCTGTGCACCAGCCTCTTTAAAAAATTTTTTTTAAATATATGTATTTTTTATTGAAGTATAGTTGATTTACAGTGTTGTGTTAGTTTCTGGTGTACAGCAGACTGATTCAGTTATGTGTGTGTGTGTGTGTGTGTGTGTGTGTATTCTTTTTCATATTATTTGCCACTATAGTTTATTATAAGATATTGAATATAGTTCCATGTACTATACTGTAGGACCTTGCTGTTATCACCAGCCTCTTTAAGACATGGTATCCTCGGGCCTCCCACAACCCTAAGGCTGAGGCATCATTAATTCTGATTGAAAGAGGACGACACTGGGGCTCAGAGGTGAGGGGCTTGTCTGGCATGTAGCAGAGCTAGGATTCAAACTGGGGTCTACTTGACTCCTGAAGGCTTTCCACTGTCCCCACCCCCTGCACTCCCCCCACCCCCCAACTCCAGCAAGCTGGAGCACGGAGCCTGCCACCTGGTCCTGGCTGGGCCCTTAACCCACGATGTGAGCTCAGGCTGGCCCTTGCTGGCCTCTGGGCCTCAGTTTTTCCATCTGCACAACACAGGGGTTGGCTGGAATAGGAAGTCTTCAAGGTCTCTACAGCTCACAGTCTGAGATTCTAGTGTCTGCCAGCTGACTGCCCTGGGTGAAGGGGACTCAGCCCTGTTCCCTCCTCTTGGAGGGATGGGAAGGGAGGGTCAGGTACAGGACTTGGTAATTACAAAGCTGTGTTCCAGGGTCAAGAACCAGCTGGGGTATCCGAACATCCTGCAATGAGCCATACTCCCCCCATAGGTGCCCCGTCACCCCTTCCAGCTCTGAGACCAAGACAAACAGGGCATGTGCACCCTGTAGAGCAGAGGTGACTCATCCAACATGACTTCAGTGGTGAACCTTTCACCCCCACCCAGTACCTCGCCAAGGTGAGGGGTGAACAGGTAGGACGAGGGGTGAGCTCCTCACTGTGGTTCCAGCTCCCAGCAGTGACCTCCGTGACCTGGGCCAGCAGCCCCAGCCTCCCCATGGACACCCATAATTTGCTTTGGTCGTTTTCTCAGCACCTTCGAGGAAGTACCCCTGGGCCCCATGGACTGTTCTTACCTTGGGCTCTTCTCTCAGGGACCAGCCTGGCATGGTTTCTTGGTCTCCCCTCCATGGAGGCCCCTGGTCTGGTGTCCCTTTGGGTCTGGATGTTCCAACATGGCTGTGCCAACTTTGAGGTGCCCTCACTCTACCCTCTCCCTGTCTTCCACGTTTAACAGGTCATCAGGCCGTGCTAGGGTGGCAGCATCCAACGCCCTAGTCTAGCCCTTGCATCCCTCCTCACATCCTCGGCATGACTAGACACTCATCAGCTCTGGTCCAACAACTCCCCAGCCCCCTCCAGCCTCCCTGGCCCATCCACCATCATTATTAAAATAGCACATGCCCAGGATGTGTTCAAAAGTTAGGAAGTCTCCCTCCCACCTGAGCCCCCAAGGAATTTCTCATGCGGTCTTTCAGAAATGGCTTGCGTCTCTCTCCCATGTGTATACAACACTTACAGTAATGAGCCCTTAAACAGCCCCATCATGTGTTAAGACTCTGTTTCAAGCACTTTAAGCACATATACTAACTCATTTTAACCTCTGACAGCCCCACGTGGCACTTAAGCTCTATCAGCATCTCTACTTTACAGATGAGAAGTTGCCCAAGGTCACAGAGCCTGTCTGTGGTAGGGCTGGGATTTGAACCCAGGCCATCTAAGTCCAGAATCCTTGCTCTTAATGACTCTACATGTCTTCCTGACTCCAATCACATCCTCCTTTACCAAAGAAAGACCCTTCCCTGCCTGCTCCCCTGGCATTCAAGGCCCTCTGCAATCCTGTCCCTGCCCACTTTTGAGGCAGTACCTCCATCCCACGCCATCCACACTTCCCAAGACACACTCCTTCCAGGCTGTTGTGTGTGCTGTTCCCTCAGCCTTGAATGCCCTTCCCTTTCCCTGGACCCGGAGCAAGGCCTGGCTCACACATCACCTCCTCCAGAGGCACTCCCTGATCTGCTCACCCACCGCTCCTCTCGCCTGCAGCCCGGTCAGCTGTCTCTCCCTCCAGGACCTCCTGCTCCAGGCTGCTGGAGCATCTTGCATGTGCTGGAATGAGCTGTCAGGGTCCTCACTGGACCAGGGGCTCCCCACAAGTTGGGGTGGCAGCGTACTCATTTTTGTATCTCATTCATTCATTCAACAAACATTTGTAAACACCTCCTATGAGCTAGGCCAGTGCTTACCAGCAGAGCTGTCTCGTGGGGAGGCCAACGTCACACACAGAGCTCCATCTGTGTATGTCCATCCCCTCTGCACCCCTCACTCCACTCCACCCCCTCATATACCATCTCTCTGGAGAAGCTTTCAGAAAAAGAGCACTGGAAGAGGAGACGGATGATATAGGATCTGATCTATGAGGGGTGCGCCAGTTGCAGCCTACCTGTCCCTAGGACTCCCGCTGTGCCTCATAAGATGTGGCCTGATGCTTAGGGATGACGCCTTCTGGGGGAACATCTTGCAGCCTACCTTGGTGCCCCTCGGGGACTCTGGGGTAACCATGGGTCAGTAGGAGCAGTATGTGAATTAATGTAATGATGATGACAGCATAATAACACCAACTATTTCATTCACTGGGCACATATGATCCACCAGACCCTTGACACATATCAGCCCATTCAACAGTCCTGCAGGGGAGGTGAGATCATGCCTCCTTTTTCAGAGGAAACTAAGCCCAGAGAAGTGAAGTAACTTGCCTAGCTGATGAGTGGTGGAGCTGAGATTTGAACCCCAAACAACTGTCCAGGTTGAGAAATATCCTGGGTAAGGGACAGTTTCTTTCTGCCAGCCTGTTCTCATCAGCAGAGCTCCAGCAGGGAACCTGGATCCAAACCGCACTGACTCAGAGCTCTTCCCACTGGGGTGATGCGTGTCTTCCTGGCCCTGCTCATTCACAGTTGTGAACGGTTTCACAGTTCATCTGTTGAACAGAGATGTAGCATGACCCTGATACCTCTCTCCCCATTGCTCACTTGGCTCCAGCCACACTGGTTTTCCTGATCCTCAAACTCACCAAGGAGAGTTTCCCACCTCAGGGCCTTTGCACTTGCGGAGCCCTCTGTTGGGAATACTTTTCCCAATTCAGATCTTGGCCTCCAGGAGACCTGCCCTGACCCTTCAGTCTACAGTATGTGCTCCCTGTTTTTCTCCAACATAGCAGACTATGTTCTTTGCAAAACTCATCTCCTTCAAAAGCGGTCTTTGTTTACGTGTTGATTTCCTCCCTGATCGTGAGCTCTGCAAAGGGTGAGGACTGGCCTGTCTTGTGTGTCCCTACACCAACCACGATGCTGGCCACAGCAGCTACTTAGTGACTATTTGATGATGAACATGAACTTCCAGTGTGCCTAGCACCTTGGTCAGCACTGCGTGGAGAGGAGAGAAGCAGGACAGGAGTTTTTGCAAACCCATTTTGCAAGTGAGGCTGTGCAATTCCCAGGAAGGAAAAGCAACCTGCTCAAGGTCACTTGAGGGCTAAAGCAGCAGCACACGGCACAGACTGAGGGCTCCGTCTCTCTGCTCAGAACCACCTCCTTGGCCAGGACTGTCTGGACCCACCAGGGAGGTGGCTAGATGCTGCTTGATATTCTGCCTGGGACCGCTAGGAATGGAATAAAATATTTATCTGTGGCTGGAGGTTTGCAGAGGCCATTTGAGATGGATCGCGTTTTCATGTGCCTGTGAAATCTAATTGAATTCACTGTAGGATATTTTATTTCTTGGAACAGACATCATTTTCCCAGGGAACGGAAGCCTCTGCCACCCAGGATTGGGTGCGAGCTGGTTTGGCCTCAGGCTGCCTGACTGGCTGGACCCAGTTTGAGTCTCAGGTTGTTGTGGGCGTGGATGGCAGGAGATCTGTCTTGCCTCTCTGTGGGGTGGCCTGATTTCCTCTGATGTTCCCAGCCAGAGATGGCCAGCTTTTCCAGCAAAGGGAGGAATTCCTCAAGAAAGAACTAAAGGCACATGCCCCCTCCACCCCCCACCCCCGCCCCCGCCCAGTGCCATATGTCATAGGGCCTATGACACATGCCTGCCTGGCCTCCAAATCATCTCCCAACTCTGCACCGTCTTTTCATCCCCACTGCCCTAGCCAACCCCTCCTCTCACCCCCATTCTTCTGCCTCAGGCACTTCATTGATTTCCTGCCTCCATGCTCCCCCCATCGTAAAATGAGACAAATCTTCCTAAAACATAAGCTTCAAGTTCTGCCTCCCACTTGCCATATGAACAAAGGTGAGCCTTTTCCCTCCCTGGACCTCAGTTTCCCCATGAAAGGAAGGGGTTGGGCTCCAGCAGTAGTTCTCAACCCCGTCCAAACCCATCAGACCCCAATTCCCATTTTTTTGGCCACACCACGCGGCTGGTGGGATCTTAGTTCCCCGACCAGGGATTGAACCTGCGCCCTCAGCAGTGAATGCGCCGAGCCCTAGCCACTGGACTGCCAGGGAATTCCCTCCAATTCCCATTTTTATAGCAAATATTTAGTAATGTCCCCTTTTACTATCCCGAAATGAAATTCATAGATAATATTACCTACCTACACATAATTCTAAAAAAATACAATGCCCTAACTGAAATATAATGGAGAAGTGAAAGGCAAGTAATTTATAATAGAGTATATTATAAAGCATAAATGCTGGGCCACAACTCCACTAGAAAGCATAATGAAGGAATCGGATGCTGGCCCCTACACACACATAGTCAGTGCCAGCTATGAATGCAGACAGCGATGTGCTGTTGAATCAGTTACTCAAATACCACAAGAAGCAAAAGTTAGAAGAGGGTGCGATTTTTCCAAAACGGCAACCAACACTTGGTAAAGTTCTGAACGAACAAGCAAAACATATCATTTCCTTTGTATATGTGATAGATATGCTCCTGGACAATTCAGGGTATGCTACAACTGTGCAGAAAATACTTCATGCATGTATATGAAATATACTGAGGGGACAGGCTCAGGGAGTTAGAAACAGATTTTTTTGTCTGCTAGAATGACTGGTAGGACATTTGAAAGTCATGTGCGAAGCACGTGGGACAATTCTTCACTGTGAGGGGCTCGCCACAGCATTCCCAGTTCTTTGCCCTCTATGTGCTTAGTAGTGTCTGCCCAATTACTGTGGTAACAAAAAAATGGTCCCTGAAGGGCAGTGCCATCCCGTTGAGAACCTCTGGACTACAGCCTGAATGGCAGATATAAAGCTTTGCCACCACTGCTGTTTCTCGCACCCGTGGCAGACGTGGCTAATCAAAAGCTCACTTCCTCACCGAAACCTCAGATTGGCACTCTGTGCAACCCACTGGAACTTGCTCATGAGCTGAAACTTGGCTCAGCGTAGAAATACCTTCAGCTCTTACAAATATTTACTGAATTGACAGAGCCGGATAGAGGATCTGAGAGGTTCTTTTCAGCTTCAGGCTCAGGATTCCCTGCCCATCCCCAGCTCCAAGCCCACCCAAGGCTTCCCACCACTGACAGAAGACAGCCCTGCTCCCTTGGCCTGACATTCCAAGCTCTCCCTGAGTTGGTTCAACAATGACACCCATGTGCAGAGCACTTTAGAGATTACAAAGCACACAGGATCTTATTTGATCCTTACACATCACTGTGAGGCAGGCAGGGCAGGAGGGCAGGCCCATTTTATAGATAAGGAAACCAAGGCTCCTTGAGTGGAAGTGACTTGCCCAAGATCACAGAGCTGGGAAGTAGTCAGCAATGGAACCCCATTCTCACGAGTGTAAAACCCTCACCTTGTCCAGCCTGTGCTTTTCTCTCCGTCCTGTCTCAGGTAATCCAAGCCCAGTGACAGTGGGCCACAGGTCATTCCGCAACAGCCCCATCATACCTGGGAAACAGCAGTGTAGTGGCTAACAGCATGGGAGCTAGAGTCAGACTGTATCTGGCTGGCTTCAAATCCTGGCTCTACCACTTGGAGCTGAGGGATCTGGGGCAAGTTACTTAACCTCTCTGGCCTCTGTTTTCTTATCTGTAAAATGGAGATGATAATGGTGTCTATTTCACAGAGCTATTGAGAGGATTAAATGAGTGAATTTATATAGAACTTTTAGCATGGTGCTGGGCAAGTAGTAAGAGCTCAACAGATGTCAACTGGAATTAGTATTATTACTCTCACAGTTCCTGCCACCGGACATGCCCTTCTGCATGTCTATGTTAGTTAAAGCTGGACTCATCCCACCATCCTAGGATAAATATGTCCTCCAATAGACATCACTACCTGACCCTGCCACCTCAACCACATTCATCTTATCTCCCCTGGATTCCTAGCAAGTTCTATCAGTGTTTCCATGTTTTTCTGCAGGTTACTCCCTACCTCCATTCCTTTGCCCACGCTGTTCCCTCTAGGTGGAATGTAACGTCAGGTAACGATACCTTCTTGGAAGCAGATTAGAGCAGGTGAAGAAGAACGGGTGTGATGGGTGGTCAGGACAGGCTTTCTGGAAAAGCAATGTTTGGGCAGCAGTGAGGGGTGAGCCCTGTGGATACTTGGGGAAAGAATATTCCAGGTAGAGGAATGGCAGGTGCCTAAGCGGGTATGCAGCTGGTGCTGTGAGTGTGAGAGAGTGTGTGAGCGTGTGCGAGACCATGAGTACTTGGGAGCGTGTCAGAACGTGAGTGTGTAAGAGAGTGGGTGTCAGAGTGCGTGAGTGTGTATTGGGTGAGGGGCTTACTGTGAGGCAGCCAGCGTGGCTGGAGCAGGAGCGAGGCGGAGCGTGCAGAGGAGGGCAGAGCCTGCAGGGTCCCGTGACTGGATCCTCCAGATGAGCCGTCATTATCTTCCAGCCGCACACCAGGGTGGAGGAAGCGGGTTCCGGCCCAGGCAGTCACAGGCCAGCGCCCACTCTCCAAGTGGCCTCCACGAGTGTGGCTGGTCCTGAATGAGAGGCGTGTCTGGGGAAAGGTCCCTGAACCCCAAGCTCTCAGAAGCCAGAGCCCTGCGGATGTGGGAGGGTCGAATCTGGGTCATGGAGAAGCCAGGAGGGGAGCCGGCAGGGGTGGAGAGGCAACCCACCCTGGGCTGGGGTGGTGGCGGAGGCCTCTCCATGGAGACAGCATTTGGAAGCACCACTGGAATTACTCACGGAGGCCCATGTGCACACGTATGTGTACCCAGGGCCACGTGCACACACGCGTACCCCGGAACCCACACAATCCCAGCACATCTCAGAAGCAATTAATGATTGACGTCACGCCCCAGAGGAGATGGGGGCCTGGAGTCTGTCTTAGGAGGAGGATGGGGGACAGGTGTCCAGGAGGACCAGCAGGGCCAGGGCTCCTCTGTATCCCTGCAGCCCTACACCCGCACAGGGCAGAGGTGCTGGGCAACTCCCCCAGTCAGAGCTCCGGTGGCCCTGTTCTGCATTAGGCTCCGTGGAAACCAGGAGAAGCGTGGTCCCTACCCTTAGGGACAACCAGTCTTTCAGGGAAGAGAGGTCATAAACATAACTACACAGATGGGTGATAGTGACGGCAGTGACCAGAGCTTGGGAGAAGGGGCAGGTGGGTCAAGGAGAGCATTTAAAGAGAGAAAGTGAGACAAAGCTTTCTGGAGAAAGTGAGGTTTGATCTGAGGTCTGAAGGGTGAGTAGGAATTGACAGGATAAGGTGTGTGTGTGTGTGTGTGTGTGTGTGTGTGTGTGTGTGTGTGTGTGTGTGTGTGTGTGTGTGTGTGTGTCAGGCAGGGGACAGTGTGTGCAAAGGCCCTGGGGCTGGAAAAAGATTCACAGATTTAGGGAAATAGAGAGAAGGCCAGTGTGGCATAGGGGACAGGGGTGTATGCCACCGAAGTCAACCTTCCCTGTGTGTGCAGTAGGGCCCAGGGCTGGCAGTCTAGGGTTGAAATGCACTCATTCACTGTGTAACTTTGGGCAGGTCACCTCCCTCTCTGAGCCTTGAACAGAGCCTCTAAGCCTCATCCGAACAATGGAGACTCCAACCTGTGCCGAAATTCAAGACAGCAGGTTTAAAGTGCCCCAAAGGATGCAGGCACGTGGTATTATTGGATCCATTATGGGATAAATGGAGCCTCCCTCCTGTTTCCTTCTCTCTCCTGGGCTGGCTTCCACCTTGGTCTCTCACTTTGTTCTCCAGCTCCTTAAAGGGACTGGGGTCCTGTCTGAGGCTGGGGCTGGGACATGCTTAGCCTGGTCAGTGCCCACAGCGCCAGCCCACCCAGACTTGCCCCACCAGTCACACCAAGCTCGGCTCTCTCCCCAGTGCTCTCTGGGGTCGCCACCTCTGGAGACCTGGGAGTGCGGGGACAAGCCTAGAAATCCAGGCTAGCTCTGCCCTCCCCAGCCCAGCCAGAGGGGCTGGACTTCCAGGTCACCACAGCGTCTCCTAAATGCACAGCCCTTCACAGCTCAGCAGCCCCTTTCTCTGGGGACAGGGTTCAGTGCTACCACTTAACAGATAAGGAAGCTCAGCAAAGGGGAGACCCACCGAGGCCAGGGGTCGGCGTTATAACTCCGGCCTCTCTGACCCCAGGGCCTGGGGGCACTTCCAGGCCTCCTCGGGCTGTCAGCCAGGCCAGCGTTCCCCATTCAAGCCCCTCTCTCTGGTGCACCTGGTCCCCCTTGGGATTTTAATCACCCATTCTGCCCTGACTACTCCCAGCTCCCCAGTCCCACCGGACCCACGCCCCTGAGTTCCTGACTCCTCGGGGAGGCCGCACAACTCCTTCCTGCCCATCCCTGCCCCCAGCCCTCTGTACCCTCCATTCCTTCACCAGGAGTGCTCTCACGTGCCTGCTCCCTCCCTTCATTCGGGGCTCAGCCCAAATGTCACCTCCCTGCCTCCCTCCTCCCACTCCCATGTCACCCGGGTTTATTTTCTTCAGAGCATTTGTTCATTTATTTTGCATATTGTCTGTTTCTTCCACTATAGACAACCCCAGGAAAGCTGGGGCTGGGTCCCGTCCAGTGCAATATCCTGGGCCTGATACAGTGCTTAGTAAGTGATAGGAGGTGCTTAAAAAGTGTACGTTGAGTGGATGAATGCATAAATGAATCAGTGAATGAATGAATGAATGACCAGTAACCCTAGGATCCATCACCTCCTGGCCACCTCCCCTTATATGTCAACGAGGCATCTGAGACTCAACACATTTGAACTGAATCCCGGATCTCCTCTGGCAAACCTGTTCCTTCCGTGTCCCCATCCTAGTGCCAGCCTCCAGCACCTGGGCTGGATGCTGCGGTGTCCCTGCTCCCCCTCTCTAACTCCAATAGCCCCCCTTCCCTGTAGCCCACTGGCCATGTCTGGTGGTTCCATCTCTGAGCCAACTATCAAATCTGCCTGTTTCTTTCCATCCCTGCTGCCTCAGCCCTGGACCTGGCCACCATCACCTGTCAGGAGGGTCACAGCAGCCCGGCCCCTTCAATCCATGTCCCCCCTGGCCAGGCCTCCTAACCACCCCACCGCCTCCATGGTGGCCACAGGGTGCAGCCCAAACTCTGTGGCCCAATAACAACACGTGACATGTGCTACATGTGACATGACTCAGGCAGTTTCTCCAGCATCAACTGCCACTACACACCCAGGCTTCTGACACCATGACAGCCTGTGGGCATCAAGCGTCCAGACCTCTACTCAGCAGTGCCCACTGCCAGGAGAGCCTTCCCCTCTGTCTGCCTGGCTGATCACATCCTGGCTTTGCCCCACCTTCTCAGAGCAGTTCTCCTGACCAAGAGTGGTCTGATTCTCCCTTCCCTGGGCCATGCTGCCTTCAGCCTGCTTCCTCCCACCCAACCATTCATCATTTTCCAAATACACGTCAGGCCCTGTCCTCAGAGCCTCACATGTATCACCTCTTATCATCTGCACGGCAACCCAGTTTACAGATGAGGACACAGGTTAAGTGACCTGCCCAAGATCACACAGCAAGTAACAAGTGGAGTTGGGATTAGGATACAAGTCCATCTGGCTCTAAAAGTGGATTGTGAAGACAGCAGAGATCATGTTAGGCTTTCTTCCTCTGGGTCTTTAGAGCCCAGCACACAGGACTGGGCTCAACAATCAATGTTCCAAGTGGAAGCATTGGGATAAGAGGGCAGAAGTTACAAGGAGAAAGATTTGGGCGCAATCTAAGAAAAATCCCAACAGTGCAAGGAGCTGCCCAAGAGATGGTGAACTTGAATGCAAGCAGAGGCCAGAGGAATGCTGGCAGAATTTAAGGAGGGGGTTCTGCCCCAGGAAGAGGTGGCCTGGAAGACCTCTGAGGTCTCTGACCTACTGGTGAAGGTGGTGTTAGTACAGGGGACCGTTCAGGGGTATGACCCCAAGTCACTCCCTGCCCTAAAGTCACTCCCAGGCCCTAAAGCCCACCATGGAGCCTTTGCAACTCATCGGAAGGACAGACTTAAGCTGCCTCCTTCCCGGGGTGATCTGTATTGTAACTGAGATTTCTAGACAACCCAAATGGTGCACCTTCAGGCCCTGTGACAGGCTGGGGGAAAGGGATAGCAGGGCCTGCCCACTTGCTCACGCGGCACTGGTTATGGTGGGAACAGTTCTAACACTGAGCAGACCCCCTCTGTCAGGCCTGTGCCGAGCACTTTGCCCCTCACTGAATCACACTCCCAGCCCACAGACTCCAGGGCCACTGTTCTATTTGCAAGACAAAGAGACTTGCGCTTAGAGATGGGTAGTGACTCACTGGCAGGTGCACCTGGGCCAAAGGGGAGTTGCTGCCCGCCTCCAGCGCCACCCGGCCCCTTCTGCTCTACCAGGGTTGGTTGCTGCTGGGAACAGTCTTCTAAGCCTGGGAGGGCCCTAGAGAGGGGGCAGCTCCGAAATGCAGGAGCTGTGGCCTCAGGTGGACTGGATGAGGGCCCTCGCGGTGCATGTGGTTTGGAGTTTTGGGGGCTTCAGAGAATGAATAGAGTGGCTCTGGCCTTGGTCCCCGGGGCTGGCTTTGTCATGAAGGACACAGATTTTATAAATATCTCAGCCCTCACCATGGGTCACATGGCATGGGGAATTAGCTTGGAGGCAAATTGGGGTGAGGGGGAGGGAGGGTTTCAGCTGTGCTGGCAGCGCATTTGGGGGTGCAGAGTTCACAGTCAGAGCAGGCGGGACTGCATGGCTTGTCCATTACCCATGGATACTGGTGCCCACGCCGCTGAGGCCAAGGCCAGGGAGTGGGAGCCAGGCCTTTGAGACAGAACCCGTAGGGCACGGTCTGAGTCAGGAACCACTAGCCTTCATTGGCGGGGGGGTATCCTCAGCTGAGTTTCTGGCAGTTTCGGGGGGAAGGGCCAACCCCAGCTATTGATGGGCTCAGCCTGGAGAAGGGATCGGGATTCGTCTTGGAGTGAGGTCAGGGCCCAGCGTGGGGCTAGGGTCAGGATATAGACTGGGATCAAAGTTGGGGCTCAGTGTGTACCCAGGACTCCCCAGGTGGGTACTTCACCTCTGATACCTGAGTCTTACTTAGGGACAAGTCAGTTCTCCTGCAATGACACAGAGGCCCAGGAGCCAGGACTCTGCTCTGTCTTAGGGAAGGAGCTGTGACTGTGAGTAATTCAGTTAGACTAGAGGGGAGGGCAGCGGAGGTAGCCCCCCCTCTCTTGGGGCTGCTATTCCAGGCCTCTGTAAGTCACAGCGTGGGAGTTAAGTATAAGGGGACACCACGTGACAGGCAGTAGGTGGTTAATGACCCTGTAGGAGGCGAGCCAGAATCCAGAGAAGGCGCCATGGTGGGTAAGGGTGTGGGGAGGGGGAGAACTAGCCCTGGGCAGGGAGGCAGGACGCTCGGGTTTGAGGCCTGCGATGTCCCTGCCTCTTTGTGTGACTTCAGGCTCATCCCTGCCTTCTCTGGGCCTCAGGTTTCCCTTCGTGGAGAAGACAGTTGAACTCAGGTCTCTAAGTTCCCTTTATCTGTGAAATGCCATGAATAGATGCTCCTTCCCCAGGCAGGACCTGGTGGGGATCTCATGACCTCCACCTTCATCTCCAGTGGTCAAAGTCTGACCTGGCCTCTGAGGCCCCAGGGCAAATACCACTTCCTCCATGAAGTCTTCCCCCACTGAAATTCGCTGCCCCTTGGTCCAGTTTGCACACTTCTGAGCCCCCATTTCAGCCTGGAGCCCACTCTGCCATGCAGTAGGGTCGGAGTGGTCCCAGCTCTCTCCCCCACCAGACTGGGAGGCCAAGAGCTCAGGCTCCACCACCCACCCCTTGGTATCCTGACCTTCAGGGTCCCACAGTCACAGGCCTCACCCTCGGATCCTTCGGAGACTAAAGCTGTAGCAGCTCCCACTGTTACTGTACTTACTGTATGAATGCACTGCAGACTTGGTGATTCTGCACACACCTGAGCAATTAATTGCCTTCTTTCCCTTTCAAGGGCACTGTGAGTCATGCTACTTCTTGTATTTCTCTTTTTTGTCTATTAAGAAGCTCAGAGGCAAATTTATAGTTTTGCTATAAAAATTATCCAAAATTATACTTTGGATATTGCCAAAGTATAACCTGGAATTATCTCATTTCTGTCTCTATTTACTCTTCATCTGATCTCTTATTTATTTCTTTTTCTTACTTATACAAGGGAATTTAAAAAAAAAAAGAAGAAAGGAAGAAAAGGAACAAAGGAATGAATCGGGGAAATCACGGCTTAGACTCATAGCTGTAAATGATAAATACTGAGTTCATACAGTAAGAGTGCTTTGCCCATGACAGGCCTTAGTGAAGCCCATGACCTGGCATTCATTATGTCCTGCAATCCCCACCACTCCCATAAGGAAGAGGTAAAACCAGTCTGCTTAACCACTGTGCTTTCTTATCTCCTCAGCCACAGAACACTGGGATCTCTAGGTTAGAGGGGTCCTCAGGTGTGTCCACAGCTGTGAATTCAGGCCCAGTTCAAGGCCTGACTCAATAAATATTTGCTTTCAAACTTTCCAAAGAAACTTTAAAAATAAACCGTTGGGTAGTGGCCAAATATTAAAAATGGGTAAGCCTGGAGCTGCCATCAGCAGCTCCACAGCCCCGAGGCCAGCCAGAGCAATTCCACCCTTCCTGCACAAAGAGACCTCTGTGAAGTTGCTCACAGTACAGTGAGTGAGAAAAGAAGGCAGAAACATCCAGTGTCCAACAGTAGGAGACTGGGAACATAATTTCCATCAAGCCATACTGTGGAATATTATGCAGCCATGAAAAAGAATAAGGTCCATTTCTATGTGCTGACCTGAGAAGAAATCTCTAAACCATAGGATACCTGAAAAAAGCTGGCTGTAGATCAATTAAAGCATAGTTCCGTTTATGAGAAAAGCACACAAATAAAACATCTATGCAACTGCAGTGAAAAAGACCTAGGAAGGTCTTTTTACATCTCTAGCTTGGATCCCTCCCCTGAACTCTGGACTCATGTATCCAATTGTCCACTCAGCATCTCCACTTGGATGTCTAACTGGCATCTTTAACTTGACATGTCCAAACCTGCACTCCTGACCCCGCAAACCTGCTCTCCTGGCCCCGCAAACCTACTGTCCCCACAGTGTCCCTATCCCAGTTGCTGGTAGCTCCACCCTCCTAACTGATCAGACCCAAACCTTGGATTCAGCCTTGACTCTGCTTTGTTATCCTCACAACGAGCCCAGCAGCAAATCCTGCCATCCCATTTCCCAGACAGAGGAAGCAATGGTGTTCTTTGCCCTGGCCAGAGCCCAGCTAGGTACTCCTTTCAGCTCTGGGCACCTCTCCTGATGGATGGGCATGAGACAGTGACTATCACGAGAGTCACAGAGGAGGAATAATCACAGGAACAATGTTAACAGTTATCACTTCTTGAGCAATCCCACCAGGCCCAGGACCTGTCATGCTTCTAATCATTTATATCTCTCTTGACCCTGTGAAATGGAGGACCTATTATCACCATTTAACAAATGGGGCACAGAGAGGTTAACTGACTTTCCCAGAGTCACACAGCTAATAGGTAGGAGGGCAGGAATTCTAACCCAGTGTGTCCAACAAAAATCCAGAGGTGCCTGACAGAATGTCATGTTATGGATTCCATTCTTGACAGCAAAGCAGAGTGGAAAGAGATCATGAAAAAGAAGAATCAAGAAGTGGGGGAGGGGCTTGTCCTATCAGATATCAAACCACATTAGACAGTTATTTGTGGTGGTTCTCAACAGCGGGTGGAACTGCCCTCTTAGGGCATATTTGGAAACGATCGGGGAACTTTCGGTTGTAACAATGACTGAGGGGGACGAGGGGAAGGTTCTACTGGCATTGAGTACTGAGGATTGGATCAGGGATCCTAAAGAACCTATAATGAGCAGGATAGTCCAGCCCCCAAAAAGAATCGTTCTACCCCCAAATACCAACAAGTCCCTGTTGAAAAAACAAGGAGATACAGTAATTAGTGTAGAATTAAAATAGACAAAGGGGTAGACAAGGAGATCAATGAGACACAGCAGAGCTCCCAGAGATAGATCCATAAATACACGGGCACTTAAACATTAAACAGAGATGGTATTTCAAGTTATCAAGAAAAGGATGGAATATTTCACTAATGCTGCTGGGACAAGCTATCCATATAAACATGAAATTAGATTCTCTACCTCCTACCACATGCAAAGATAAAATTCCAGATAGATGAAAGACCTCAATGTGAAACATGAAAAAAAACCAACTTTAAAATTATTAGAAGGAAATATAGCATATCTTTATGACCTTCGGTGGGGAAGTTGTAAACAAAAGCAAATAAAGGGGAAAATGATGCTTTACTACATCAAAATTTTAAACTTCTGAATGAAAGACACAAAATTAAAAGAAAAGCAACACACTGGGAGAAAATATTTGCAACAAACATAACAAGGACTGAGATTCATATACATAAACCTCTTTAACAAATTAATGAGAAAAAGATAAGTGACGCGTAAAAAACTGGGCAAAGTATATGAAGAGGCATTTTGCAGAAGAGGAAATTCAGATGACCGTTAAACATATAATGAAGCTCAGCCTCTCTGATAGTCGGGTGATGCTAATGAAGATGAGATGTTTCCTCCCAGCAGATTGCAAAATTGAAGAGTGATAAATCAACTGATGGGGAGGTGCTGAGGAAATGGGAACTCAGATACATCACTAGCAGGAGCGCAAAGTGGCATAACCACCTGGGAGGGCAATTTGCAGTGTTTGTTAAAACAGAAAATCCTGCTTCCAGAGAAACATTAACACACATCTACAAGGAAGTTCATGGCAACACTGCTTAAGGTGAAGAACTGGAAACATCGAAATGTCCACCAGAAGGAGGATGGACAAAATGTGGTATCAACATATAATGGAACACTGCTCAGCAGAAGAATGAATGAACTACAGATACACTTGAACTTGGATAGATGTCAAAAACACGGACAGTGAAAAAAGCAAAATGCAAAGATAATTCACTTATTATGACATAATTTATATAAGAAAATCATTCAAATAACACCCATGAGTTTGGGTCCGTGAAAGTTCCCTCTAGTACCTGGAAAGACTTTCAGCATTTTCTCCCTCCCTCCCTCCCTCCCTTCCTTCCTTCCTCCTTCCTTCCTTCGCTCTCTCCCTCCCTCCCTTCTTCCCTTCCTTCCTTCCTTCCCTCCTTCTTTCCTTCTTTTATCCCTCCCTCCCTCCCTTCCCTTGACATGCTTGCCCTGTGCTGACAGGTGCTGGAGATGAGGACAAGGCCCCAGGTTGTATCCTTGCCATGAAAAGCATCCCACCATGACCCCTGAGCCTGGCCCCAGACTAAACCCTCATCTCAGACCCCATGTCACATCATCTCTCGGGGGCTGTGACATGGACATGATCCTGCGTCTTGCTGGTTTCCCAGGCTGTTGACAGCTTCACAGGAGCGTGTGGATGAGGCGGGCTTGTGTCTCATAAAGTGCACCAGCTGACACCAGAGCCACTGAGGAGAGTGGCTGGTGGTGCTAAGTTTCTTGCCTCCCTTCCTCCACCACCTCATCCTCCTCTGTTATCCCTGCATCTTTCCCTTCTTTCCTTCTTCATTTGCTTTAATGCCTTGAAGCCAGGGTAGGGTGTAGTGGGAGGGTGCAGCCAAATCTCTGGGCCCAGGAGCTAATGCCTCTTTGTCTGGGCTGGGGAATTAGATCCCTAAGGCCGTAGGTGGGCATAAGAGCAGGTGGCCACCTCTTCCCAAAAGCCAAACAGGTGCCAAGGACAGCAGCCATGGTCACATCCAGGGCCTCAGATGGCCACAATAGGGCCCTGGAGAGAGGGTGGTGGAGGACGGACTAATTGGGCATGACGGCAGCCCTGTGGGCGTATTAAGCTTGGAGCTGTTAGGGTGGCTGGTGGAGGAACAGCCAGAGCTGGCCCAGCCACGGACCCCCCCAGGGACACTTGGCTCTGGGGCTCAAGTCTGCTTGCCTGAAGGAATGTCCATCAGCTGGGGCTGCCAGGTGCTGCCCCAGCCTGGCTGCCTGTCCCGCTGGGTAGTAGCACTGGTGGTTCAGGGTGGCAGTTCTAGGCCCTTCTCTGTGAGTATCTTCTGATACTTGCTGTGCTGCCTGGAGGGGGGGAGCTTCTCTCCCTTCTCTGGGTCTAAGTTCTACTAACAACTAACCTGTCAGCCCTTTCCTACCCACTGTCTCTTCTGATTCTCAAAACCACCCTGTAGGGCAGTGATTACAGCACTGTTTTGCTCTGCTAAAAATGGAGAAACAGGCCCAGAGAGGGTAAATGACTTATCTGAAGCCACACAGCTCACAGATGGCAGATCCAGGACTTGAGTTCTGGGCCTCTTTGACATCTAGTCCCTGTTTGTGACACAATGCCCTCCCTGGAGCCTAGGCCAGTGGTGAGGGGAGGGTGGTGGTGCCATAGTCCTGGGAAAGGAAAGACACTAAAGGAAGCCAAATATCGTCTGAGTCCTGCTGCCGACCCTATGCCCCCAGCGGGTCACGTCCCTTCTCTGGGCTGGACCAGATGACACCCAGAATCCTTTCCAGCCTTGATGTTCAAGTGTGTGGTTTCTAGTCTTCAAGGCTTTTTTCAGCTCTATCACTTTCTAGCTAAGTAACCTTGGGAAGTCTCTCCTCTCTGCTTATATAGCTGTAAAATAGAAACAGTGTGCTTGTGGGGGTTTGCCAAGTGCCCAGCACAGGGCCTGGCACGTAGTAGGTGCTCAGTAAATGGGCATCCCCTTCTTTTCCATACAATCCCTGAGCCTCACACCCTCTTTCAGACCTGGCTCAAATCTCACACCTTTAAGGAAACCCCATAAGATTTTAAAAGCATATACTTAACAATCCCTTCTTGCCTTCCTCTGTGTGTAAGACTAAGGTCACCCCATCCACTCATCAGTTTACAAAGCCCAACTCCACCCATTAGCTTGTGCAGTGCTACCGACAACCTTCCTATTATGACTGCGGAAACAGAGGCTGGAGACAGACAGAGTCCTCAGTTCACTTAAATTCTCTAGGATGCAGTTAGCTCACATCTAAAATGGGGATACATATTAGTACCTTTCCTGCAGTTTGATGTTTAGAAATAAAACAGCGTAATACATTTAAGTCCTTAAAAGAGTGCTTGGTAGACAATAACGTGGTCCCGAATCCTACCTCAGATATTGCTTGGATTTTATCAATGCCAAGGCCAAAGTCTCTGATGTCCCAACTGGGTTCCCAGAAAACCAGTCCTGGAAATGACTCATGAGAACTCTCTGAAGACAGAACCACGGACAGCATCCCCAAACACTGGGACAGGGCCAAACCCTCTGTCAGCACCACGGACAACACCCTGCCATCCACATCAGGGACAAGGCGACCGTATCGCATAGCGCTCCAAACAGCCCAGTGCCAAGGTCAGTGACAAAATCCCCACCACCCATGCTGGGGTGGCAATGAAAGCCTCTGTTTTCCAGCTAGTTAACTGCTCCGGAATTTGTAAGGCCCAGAACAGGCTACTTCTTTTTCTATTTCCATTTGTAGTCATTTATGCCAATGGCCTGTTTTCCTGTTTCTCACCCAGTGATTGGGGTACCTCAGGAAGGCTTTCTAGGGGTATTCGACTGGGAAAATCCATCTCCCTAGGCCAGGAGAGCCTCCCAAGCCTTTCCTTTTTTTCACTCCTGGCCTCATTTCAGACGCAAGTAGTGATGGCCACCAGGCAGAGTGTCATGGCCAAGGGTGGCAGCAAGGACCAGGCCCATTGCCACCTCATCTCAAGGGCTGGGCTCGTTGCTCTACTCTCAAGATACTGAATAAAGAGGAAAAGCACTTCTGAGTGGAATGGATCTCACTCCATCACTCATCTCTGAGGCCACCTTCTATTGGCTCCTTGTCCATTTGATGAGGGCTAGATTCCTGCCCTACCCGCCTCCACCTATGACCTCACAGGCCACCTGCATGGTCTCAGAGCAAGCATCGTGAGCTGCCTTGGGCCCTTCTTCAAAGATCTGCAGGGTTTCAGTTTAGCAGGGACCCAAGGAGAGCCAGAAACTCAGTCCTTCTGAGAAAGCAGAAGGGGAAGATGAGGCCACAAAAGAATACCAGTAACCTCCTCTGATAAACGGGAAGAAGGCCACCTTCTCAGAGTTGTGATAAAATGAGGTGGTGTGTCCAACACTGAGCCTGGCATACAATAGGGGCTTAGTAAATGTCCATTCCCCCTTCCCAAGAAGGAAAATATAATGATGGTAATGATGATCACTACCAATATTGAGTGCCTACTACATGCCGGGTGCTGGGTCAAGGTCATCAGAGGCAGGAAAGGCAAGGATTATTATATCTATTTTGTTGATAAGGAAACCAAGGCTCAAAGCAGTCAAGAAATCTGCCGAAGGTCACATAACCAACCAAATGACAGAACCAGATCTCTACCCTCAAACTCCAGGCTGCTTCCCCCTACCTCCATGAGATCTCTGATAACTACAGTCATACTTCTCACCTGGGGGACCCAGCACAGCCCATTTGCTACTTGCCCACATACAATGTTGGAAGCTCCATGCCCAGCTACTTGGCTGTTGTCAAGCTGCTGGGCCCAGATACTGGAGCCGGTGAGGATGGAAGCAGAACCCAAACCCCTTGCCCTCTCAGGCCCCCAGCAGATTTCAAGGGGCTCAGATGCAGTTCCCTCCCCACCCCCTCCTAACATGGCAAGCTGGCACTAGCCCACCTGCCTATGTATTGCCTACATACCCAGCATCACTGAGATCCCACATAGGGCCCCTCACACTTGTCATACAGATGAGAACACTGAGGCCCAAGGAGGGGACGGGACTTAACTCCAGGATACATGAACAGATGTGATCTCAGGACTCCAGACTCCTTCTCCAGTGCTCTTGACCCTAGACTGTGGGCTCAGTGGGGGCAGGAGCCACAACACTCTTGTTCACTGCTAGGTCCCCAGCACCCACCTCAAGGCCTGGCCTGCAGCAATTTTCTTTCCCCACTTCTTCTGTGGGGAGGGGCAATGTGTCACCCACTTTCTCTATCCAACCCAAAGAGCCTTGCACACAGTAGGCCCCTAATGAGTATTTCTTAAATTATTTCATTCATTCAGCACTCTTTATTAAGTGCTTAATGTGTGTCAGGCACTGTTCTAGGTGGTGGGACCACAGCAGTAAGAAAAAACAGACATAAGTAAATGGACATTCCTATCCTCCTGTGACACTGATTGGACTGGAGTGAATCTGCCTGTTTCCTTGCCTGTTTTCCCTACTCTTTGTGGAAAGGGCAGACACTGTCCCTGTCATGTCTCCAGGACTGTATACGGTGCCCAGAATAGGATATATGCTTGCTGAATCAATGAATGAGTGAATGAATACAGTAGAGCAGTATAATAAAGAAAGCCACCATATACTGAGAGGGTGCTCTATTCCAGGTGCTAAATATTTTATACACATTAATAATCTCACAGAATCTTCCCAACAGCCTCTGTGAGGTGGGCACATTAAAGTGGATCCTGCTAGCTATCTTGCTAGCCGTTGTTTCTTTTTGCCTAATTAGCAGAAGTCCAGTTAGAAATATTCACTTCACCAGCTGCCCTTGCAGCAAGGATGGCCATGTGACCACATCTGATAAATGAGATGTAGTCAAAAGTCCACTGAGTGGGGCTTCTAGGAAATCTATTGTTTTCCAGATTTTAAGAAGGGCAGATTCAGAAAGCATGCAGTCTTTATTTCCTTTGTTCCACCTGGAATTCAGATGCATCTGGAGATGGAGCAGCCACGAGAACAAAAGACACACACTAAGGATGACAGAGGCCTGGGCCCTTGATCACTTGCTTGACGTGCTGCACTGGCCCTGGCCTGCCTCTGGGATCCTTGTTATATGAGAATAATCTCCTGGGTGTTTGTATCACTGTTATTTTCTTTTTTTCTTCTGTTAAATGCAGCCAAATTCAATTCCAGTTGATTCAGTATTATAACAAGTGAGGCTCAGAGAAGTCAAGGGATTTTCCTAAAGTCACACAGCAGGTAAACAGATCTGGAATTGGCCTCTAGGTCTAGTGCAGGTAAGTGCCTCAGCCTGTGCCCACTCTCTCACCTGTATGCTGTCAGTCCCAGGCCTGATACCCCACACCCAGCACTTGGCTCTCCTCTAAGATTCTTCCCCCATGTCTCCTCTCTCACCTGACTTCACCTCCCAAGTACACCCAGGTGCAGATCCACCCTTGCAAACGTTCCTGTCTCAAGTCCCAGGATTCTGCTCATCTCCTGACCCCAGTGAAGTGCTCTCTCCCTCCTATCTGCTCACCCACCTCTACCTGGCCCAGAACAGTGCGCACAGCGGGCTGTCAATCAATCTTTGCAGACGTGTGTCCTGGTTCCCATCTCTTCCCCACCGGGCTCCTGCACCCGCCACCAGAATGACCGTCCACAAGAGCAGTTCTGACTGGACCTGGTATCCAAGGCCTCCAGGATCTAGCTCCTGCCTCCCTCCCAACACTCCCTCTGCCCCCTGTCCTTTTACCCTGACCAGCATTTGCAGGGTCAGCTCCAACTTCAGATCACAGAGAAGCCCCCTCTGCCCACCCTGCCTCGAGTAGGTACCCACCACCACCAGCCCATGCCACCTCCTCTCTCAGCCCCTTGGTCAATTTGAGCACAACCTACAATCTTGTTAGTTTGCTGTTTGCCATCTACAACCTCCCCCCATCCCCACGAGAACCGGAGCTTCTTGAGGGCAGGAAGCAGGCCCATCTTTTCCACCCGTTTCCCCATGTCTGGCATGAGGCCCAGTATTCAGGCTCAATCAGGAGGTGCTGAATGGAGCTCAGACTTGCTTCCCACGCCTTCCCGCCTCCCCCCTTCTACTCCAGCCGAACAGCACTACTCAGGCTTCCTGAACCCTCCTATTGCTGTCAATGCCCAGAGCTTCCCCCCAACTCCGCCTCCAGCCAGGACTTCCTCTCCCTTCCGTCCATCAAAACCAAGCTGTTCTGTGTCTCATGTCCTCAGGATGTTGCTTATATCTCAGCACCAACAGAATTCAAGCAGATGGGCATTCCAGACTCCAGCGGGGGTGAATGAAGCTTTGGGACAGAGAGCGTGTGTGCGTGCGTGTGTGTTTGTGTGTGTATGTGCATACGTGCTGGAGTGTCTGGCCACCTACACTCTACCCTGGATGTGGCAGCCTCTGTATGTTCCTTTTCTTGCATTTCTGCCTCTGGTCACCACTATTGGAGCTCATTTTGAAACGCTCCGATATCCCCTAGGTAGCTGCCACTGTAAGAAAGAAGAAGAGAAAAACAGCAATATTTACTAAGCCTTTACTATGTGCCAGGCGTTGTTCTAGGCCAAATAATAATGATGACGATGATGATGATGATAATGATGATGAAGACAGCAGTTAGTGTTTGTTGAGCGCTTAGCACGAGTCTGACCCCATCCTAAGGGCATTTACTCAGACAGATGCTATTATTATCCGCATTTTACAGATGAAGAAAAAGAGGTTCAGAGAGGTGGAGCCACCTGTCCAAGGTCACAGACACGTAAGTAGTCTTCTTTTTCTTTCTTTCTTTTTTTTTTGGCCACGCCGCAAGTCATGCGGATCTTAGTTCCCCGATCAGGGATCAAACCCGTGCCCCCTGCAGCAGAAGCACAGAGTCTTAACCACTAGACCGCCAGGGAAGCCCCTAAGTAGTCTTGAGTTCGGTTCTCTCTAAACCAAAACCTGCTCCTCTGCGAGGCTGATCTGGCAACACCCAGGGGCCTTGGCGTAGGGGAGGACGTACTGCTTCCACTTGCAAACTATTGCTGCCTCTGAATGCAAAGCTGGAAGCCACCCTTCCTGACCTGGGGCTCTCCGGGGGGGAGAGCTGGGCTGGTAAGACTTACCCTAATCTGCAAAGCTGTAGAACAGTGCTCTAGCCCCCGCCAACGGCCAGGCCTGAGGAGACGTGGGGTGGACGGAAGTCAGTGAGCCTGGGCTCCACCTCCCCGGTTAAGGCTGAAGATTCTCCCAACAGCCAGGGCCAAATTTATCTGCCAGTCCCCTGAAGAGCTGATTCCAGCGTCTGTCTGGAAATGTCAGCCCGTGTGGTTGCAGGAACGTGGGGAGCGTTTTCCTCTAGATAGCAGGAAGCATATGGGAGGCGGATGGCGCCCGCCGCCCCAACCTGCCAACTCTCGCTCAAGCAGGAACTAAAAGGGGCCCAGAAGGGTCTGGAATTCCTACCATCTCCAGGGGGGTGGGGGGAGGGGAGGAGCTGGAGACAGACAGTGGCAAGGAGAAGGCCAGAGACTGGGTCCTGAAGGGTGGGCGGGCGGGAGCATCTGACCCACATACGGCAAGTTGAGGTCCTCAGAGGGAAGTGACACACCCAGGAATTTAGTAAAACATCAACAATGATGAAAACCACTCACAGAGCACTTGCTCTGCCAAATCTGGGTTAGGCACTCTATTTGGATGATTTCACTTAAACTTTACAATCAACTCGAAGACAGGGGCTGCTATTTTCCCTATATTACAGATGAGAAAACTGAGGCTCAGAGAAGAAAAAACATGATGTCAAAGACTCTCTGGACTAGAAAGGACCTTCCAGATTCTCAGCAGAATTACAAATACTCTATAGACATTTTGGTCAAGTTGTGATACAGCTGATGCTTGAATACTCCCAGTGATGGGGAGTTCATTATTACCAAGTTAGCCCATCTGCAGAGAATTCTTTGTATCCAAATGGTTTTCCTAGCCTTAGCTGGAATCTCCTTCCCTGGAGCTTTTCCCCTGGGTCTGAGTGCCAGACCCTGACCCTGCCTTCCCCCACAGAGAGAGAAAGGCAGGGAGCAAGGCCCCCTCAAAGTCTCTGGTTTCCCCTCTGCAGGTGACACACCCCAGTTCCCTTGCCCACCTCTGCACCCGTGACCATGATAACCAGAGCAGCCCCCAGTCACCAGCACTTAATGTGTGCCAGGTTCTCTGCAAAGCCTGCCCCTCCCACATCCTCCTCTGACCCTCCCCACAATTCCTGGGGAGGTACTATCATCACCCCATTTTACGGAGAAGCAATATGAGGCTCCATGGGGGGAAGGGACTTACCTCAGTCATTCAGCGGGGACATGGGGACCCTGGAGGCCTCACTGGGCTGCTGCTCTAAGTCTCATGAAAGCGGAAGAGGTCCCTGCTGGCCCCACCTGGGGACCCTCTCACTGACACTGAGCCAGCCTTTGCCAGGATTTCCCTCAAAACTGGTCCACAGGGCCCCCAAGCCCACAGCACCCCTCTCCCAGGATCGAACTCAACCTTCCCTCTCCCCTTCTGCAGCACCCACTAAGTCCCCAAGTCCTGTTAAGCCTCCTTGCTAAGCACCCTTCTGAGCCATTCCCATGGTCCTGCCCTGCCTCTTGTCACCCCCAACTGTCACCAGCCCAACGTGCCGGTTTTTCTAACACCCAAACCTGCCCTGCCCTTGGCTCCCTTCTACTCCAAGGATCAAATGCAAACTCCCTGGCCCAACAGTTGAGGCCTTCTAAGCTTTGGCCTGGGCTGACCTCTCCAGCCCTTTCTCCCCCCAACCCCTCATGCCCGGTGGCCTAAACGCTTAGCAGGAAGCAGGCGAGATCTTTGCGTAGCCCAGTTCCTCTACCTGGTGTAACCTTCCCAGTTGTTTCTCATGAAGAACCCCTGTTCATCCTTCAAGACTCTGCTCAGAGGGACAGAATCAATTGCTCTGGCCCCAGAGATCCCCAAGTGATCAGCACCTCCCTCTGATCTGCCATGTGTCACCTGCCATCTGTGATGGAGGCGCCTCTCTCCTCGGCTGAACTGTGAACTCCCCCCAGGCAGGGCTGCTCTAATGCATCTTTGTAGCCTGGTGTCTAGGACAGCGCCTGGCACATGGCAGGTGCTAATAAATATCTGTGGAGTGTGAGAATGAATGATTAAATGGGGACTGTGGGACGCAATGAAGTGTTAGAGACGACCCACAAAACATGGCTCATGTGTATCACAGCTTTGATGTATCAGGAACAACAAATGCTGCTGTCAAAATAAACAGACACAAAAATTTTGGTAAATGAAGATTTTGCTGGCTGCCTCCGAATTTAGAAGGGTATCAGGGGACGATCTGAGGTAGCTGGAGCTTCCAAGAAAAAAGCTGTCCAAGTAGATGAAGTAACCAGGGCTCACCTGAAGGATGGTAGGAGGGCCCTGGAGGGGGCAGGGGTGGAAGAGACTAGGTCCATGTCCCAGACCTGCCTCTAACTTGCTCTGTGTTTCTGTATAAGTGGCTTGGCCTCTCTGAGCCTAGTTTCTTGTTTGTAAAATGCAAAGGGCATTTGGAGAACTGCTGAGGCAGATGTGTGTCCAAAGGCCTAAACACTACTCTGCTGTCGGGCTGATGTGACACTTTCTGCCTGTCCCTCTTCAAGCTCCCAGCAGGCTGTGCAGACACTCAGGGCTCCATGGCTTTGGAACCCTCTGGCCTGAAAATGCAGGCCCCTGGCAGCCCTCCCAGCAGGTCATTCGGGAGAAAGACCTCAGTGGCAGGTGGGTGGGCAGTGTTCCGGGTGTGCCTCAGGCAATGGCAGGATTGTGGACTTCATCCTGTGCAGGGGTTTTCTAACTAGAGGTGGAGGGAACAGAGAGTGAGCTCCCCATCTCTGGGGGTATGCAAGCAGTGGCTGGATACATCGGGACAGGAATTCTGACCCAGGGTGGGTAGGAATTTAGACCAGTAGATATCTAAGGCCCCCTCTTAAGGGGCCACTGGGTCTCTTCTCTCCTTCCCTACATGGAGCCTCAACCTGACCCCTCCATGGTTGTACTCTCAGCACCAGCCATATTGAGCTTGCTGACACTTCCCTCCTTCCACAACATCCTTCAAAGACTCCCCACTGCCTCCAGGATCAAGGCCAAGCTCTTATCCTGGCATTCAAAGCCCCTGTGATCAGGGCCTGCTGCTGCTCATCCACTGGTTGTTCTCCCACCACATGTGCCTCTATGTGCCTCATTGTTTCTTCCACCTACAATGTTCTTCCTGTACTCTTGGCTACTCAGCTTAGGTGTCACCTCCTCCAGGAAGCCTTCTTTGCTCCCATGCTAGCCCTTGTGTTCCCTCAGCCCCGGTATGCACACCCACATTCCAGATGAATCATCCGTGGGCTCCTCCCACTCCTCCAAAGACTACAAGACCTTTGGAGGCCAGGACGGCTCCCCTCTCCCACCTTCCACTGGGCCCAGAGTGGAGTCTGACACAGAGAGAGCCGATGTCTCCTGAGCTGAACTGGCACTTCAGAGATTCTGACATTCTGATTCCAAGAGAGTCTAAAGCTGCCTCAGGGAGCTTCTGATTGTAAGGTCTGGGATCAGGACTCCTTTCAATAGTTGTATTGTTTTTTTCTGATTATGAAAGTTACACATCTTGGGAAATTCAGATAAGTACAGGAGGGGGAATTTGCTGTGTTTGGCTATTGTTGGGTCTACTTTAGGCCACAGCCCTATATTTTCTCTGGGGAAGCTACTCTTCCCCACTCTCCACTGGTAAAGTTCTGGGTGTCAACTCCACCTCCAGCTGTGGGGTGGTACATAGGCCCAGGCTGCCAATCAGAGCACTTGATTAAGGAATGGGCGTGTCCATAAATTTGACCAATCAATGCCAAGACTCTGTTCTGGGACTTGTGTCTGAGCTATCTGGGAAGAAGTCTTGCACATTCCTCTGGACAGGCATCTTATCACCTGTATGAGAAAGCCCTATGAGAACATAGGAACAACCCAGAGAAAGCAGAGTTGAGAAATGGTGACTAAAAATCAGGTCCTGGGGGGACTTCCCTGGTGGTCCGGTGGTTAAGAATCCTCCTTCCAATGCAGGGGACTCGGGTTCGATTCCTGGTCCGGGAACTAAGATCCCACATGCCATGCGTGGGGCAACTAAGCCCGCGCACCACAGCTACTGAGCCCGTGCGCCACAGCTACTGAGCCCGCATGCCTCAACTAGAGAGCCCATGTGCCGCAAACTACAGAACCCATGCACTCTGGAGCCTGCACACCGCAATGAAAGATCCCGCATGCCACAACGAAGATCCCGCGTGCCGCAACTAAGACCCGATGCAGCCAAAAATAAAATAAAATAAATAAATAAAAATAGAAAAAAAATAAAGTGTGTTAAAAAAAATAGTAAAAATCAGGTCCTGGGGACTTCCCTGGCGGTCCAGTGGTTAAGACTCCGTGCTTCCACTGCAGGGGGCATGGGTTTGATCCCTGGTCGGGGAACTAAGATCCTGCATGCCACATGGTGAGGCCAAAATTATAATAATACTAATACTACTACTACTAATAATAAATTTTTTAACAAAACAGTGGTAGAAAAAAAATCAGGTCCTGGTGACAAGGTCTGAGCCCCTGGATCCAGCTGAGCCTAAAGCTGGACTTGCCTCTGGATTTTACATTCACAAGCCAATAAATTCCATTTTTGTTTAAACGAGTCTGGGTTGGGTTTTCTGTCACTTGTACCTGAAAAGTACCTGAATGATACAAGCAAAAATAAAAATAGAGCTTGTCCATATCTCACCATCCAGAAGAAAATGCTATGAACAGTATAATGGGCAGGAGCATGCATGTATTTATATATACATTTCCTAACAAAAATGAGATCATACAACATACACCCTTTTATAACCTCCTGTTTTTCCCTCAACAATGCACCACGGACATGTTTCCATGTCAACAAGAACAGATCTACAGCACTGTCTCCACTGCCGCTGAGAACACCATTGTCTGGCTGGACCGTAATTTATTTAACCATCTCTTGCTGATAGATAATTGGGTAGTTTCTAATTTATCACTGTCTTCAGGAAAGGTGCAGTGAACTTACTTGTAAAACGCGTATGTTTGCTCTTGCTGGATTATTTATGACTAAGATTCCGTGATTGCAAGAGTTTGACTTCACCAGTATAAGTTTCTCTGCTTGAGATTTAAGATTCTCTGAGTGTCTGTAAGGTAGCATCTGTCTTCCCAGGCAGGGTAAATGGTTATCAAAAAAAGCAAATCCAGGGTGTCTCCATAACAGTGTCTCTGGCGAGAGTGCTTATTGGAAGATGCAAGTGAGTTGGTGGGAATGTAGCTGGGGCTTGGGGACGGGGGCAGGGGGTGGTGCTGGCCTGGGGTCCAGCCAGCCATGTGCACCCCGTTAAGCTGCCCACCTCCCTGGGCCTCATCCCCAGCTGGGTCTGATTCTCAGTAACGAGGGGAAAGGCGAGTCTGGGGGACCAGTTGGCACTGAGGGCCCTGGCAGGACGTGACAAGAGCGCAGCAGGTAGGTGTCACCTCTGGAGGTCACAGTGGTGAAAGCAGCCGCCACCAGTGATGCAACAGTGGGACTGTTCCAGCCCTCTACGTGTTTTAACTCAGTAAAGCACCACAACCACCCTCTGATGCTGTTCTGTGTCACTCAGGCCCCCTTCCCCCTTCATCTTTATCACGTCACCACTAATTTCCTTCGAAGCACCGATGAAGTCGCTACGTATTCAGTTTATTTGCTGGGGTGTTTGTATAATATCTGTCCCTCCCTAAGGCTGTGTGCTCTGCAAGGGGCACAGACTAGCAGGGACTAGCATTCAATAAATGTCCCGGGAATGCAGGAATGCCTCTGGGGCTGGTGCCGTCTGCAGAGCAGGCGCCTCTGCTTTGGGGCTTGGAGATACCCTCTGCCGTGTCACCCTCCAGGCCACGTTCCCAGCACCAGTTTGGGGACCCACAGGTCTGCCTTAGAACTTGACTCCAGTCATGGGCTGCTTGGAGCTTCCGTGCCAGGTGTCTGCCGGGCCGGGACCCCAGCCCCGAGCAGTGCTTGCTGCACACACAGGACACAGGGCCCTGGAGACAGCAGAGCTGGTAGAGCAGCTCCACTCCTCACTGGCTGTGTGGACTTGGGCCAGTCATCTCCTCTCTGGAGGCCTCAGTCCCCTCATCTATAAAATGGGGCCAATACCATTGACCTCTCGGGGTTGTTCTAAAGACTAAGGAAGATAATGGACGTACTTAGCACACAGTGGGTCCTCAGGAAATGGCAGTTCGGCCCCACGTGCAGTTAATTCAGAGGTTGGGCCTGACCCTGTCTCACCTGGATGATCTCTTTTTACCTTGAGTGATCCCTGGGTGAGCCCTGGCCTCCTCCCCTGGCCTGTCCCTAGGGAGGTCCCATTCCTATCCGTCAACACATTAGATGGCTAAATGCTCTGCTCTGACCCCTTGCCACACTCTCAGATGCTTCATGTATTGCCTACGGCCACAGATACCTGCCTGGCCTCCCAAGCCTTAAGAACGCAATGGCAGCGACACACATCGGAGGGACAAATGGAGGATCCCCTGCCCTTTGGGGGGAACTTCCTGGCCCCCAATCTCGAACATGGGACAGTGATGCCGGCCTGAGTCAGTCTGTCCTGTTTCTCATCCCATCTCTCCCACCTGAGCACTCTTCGACAACATGATAAATAACTCTACCCCTCTAAGCCTCACTTTCCCCCTCTGTAAAATGGGTAGAATAATAGACTGTGAGAATTCAATGAAATAAGGTAAAATGTTTTGCAAAGAGCCTGGCATTTAGTAAGTGCTCAAGAAGTATTAACTATTACTGTTATCATTGCTCTTTAGCCTTTCTACTGTGAAACCTAATTCATAGAGAAAAGTAGACAAAACAAAAACGTTTACTGCAATAAATGATCACAAAACCACCTGGGTCAATGAATAGAACACCGCTTACCCCTCAGAAACCCCCCCTGCTCCACTCTCAATCCTTATATCCTCTTTTCTTCACAAAGGTAATCCTTTTCCAGACTTTTATGGTGCTGTTACCATTATTAATAATAAAAAGCAAATGAAAAGAAAGAATGTGTGGCTACTCTGTCCCTACCCAGCCAGGCTCCCGGACCCCTGGCTGCCTCTGCCCTGGGCACGGAGACTCCCCATCCAATTTCCCAACTTCGACTTTGGCTGTTCTTTAAATAACCAGCTCGTTAGCAAAATACCAGCAGTAACACCTCCCTCGCTGCCGCCCGGTCCTCCATCTTTGGGCGCAGTGCTGACGGCTGCGCTCCCAGCTTGTGCCAAGGAATCCCGTTCTCCGTCACTGGGCCACACATGCCAGGGGCTGCCAGCTACGCTGTGTTCTTGGAGGCCACGATCCTGTCCCTCCGGCCAGGCCTGGCTGGTGCGGGGCGGGGCAGGGAGGTGGGCAGAGAGTGGCGGTAATTTTCTGGAAGGACTAGAGTGTTGCCGGATGAGCCCTCTCCCCCAGGTCTGTGCCTCGGTCTCCCCATCGACCTCCCACAGGGTCACGAGGAGCTTAACTGAGATGATGAAGAAAATGAAGCATTAGCACAGTGCCAGGCACATAGTAACTGCTCACGAAATGGCCGCTGTCATTCAGGTTGCTCCTGTCACATACTTAGTCCCTAGGGAGGGCATGCAGGGCCTAGGGCACCACCAGGAGTATCTGCATATGATTAAATCCCACAGACACAGCTCTCAGACCTGGTGGCCTTATCACGTCTTTTCCTGCGACAGCTCTTCCGGCAAATGTAACAGCTGTGTGTAGCCACTACAACAGCCCAGGCCAGATCGGGGGAGCTGGGCTGGGGGGCAGCTAATTAATAGGGCCCCTTTCACAGTTATTAGTACTAAGAAGGGGGCACCGGACGAGTGTGCAGCTCTTGCTCCTGAAGAAGCACTTCTATATACATTATCTACAGCGAACTTCCCAGGTTTTTATTATCCTATGATATTGGTATACTATCCATATTTACGAGTCTTTTCCCTTCTCATAACCATCCCATTAGGGAGTTGATCAGTTGTTGGCAGACAAGAGAATGGGGACCAGAGGGGCTGGCCGCCTTGCTGAAGGCTTGAGTGGACTGCCAGCTCTCTGGGGTCAGCAGGGACCAGCGGCTGGCCCAAAGGCCGGCCCAAAAGCCAGTGGGCTCTTGGGTCCTGCTAGTGTCTGGGTGGAGGGAGGTGACAGTGCCTTCCTCCTCTCCCTTTCTCCTTCCTCCCACGTAGATTTACTGTATACCAACTACGTGCCAGGCACAGCTGCTGGCTGTCCGGTAGGGAATGAAGCAGTGTTTCCCGATCCTTGGGTTGCTGAGGCCAGACTAGGAGGTAGATCTTAAACCAACAACCCCATGTAGTGCTGAGTGGTGGCTAGGTAACCTTGGGCGAGCCCCTTGAGCTCCCTTTTTTTTTTTTTTGGCTGTGTCGGGTCCTAGTTGTGGCATGCGGGAACATCGTTGGCGGCGCATGTGCTTCTCTCTAGTTGTGATGTGTGGGTTCCAGAGCGCATGGGTTTTGTACTTTGCGGCACGTGGGCTCTCGAGTTGAGGCGTGCCAGCTCAGTAGTTGTGGTGCGCAGGCTCAGTTGTCCCGCAGCATGTGGGATCTTACTTAGTTCCCCGACCAGGAACCTGCATCCCCTGCATTGGAAGGTGGATTCTTTACCACTGGACTACCAGGGAAGTCCTCCCATGAGCTCCTTTGAGCCTTGGTTTCCTCATCTGTGAACTAGTCACACCTGCACAACCTGGGGAGGTGGTAGGAGAATAAGATGCAGGAAAGTGGTGCCCGGCGCTGTGGCTGGCACTGAGTGGGGGCACCCTGTTGTGATCATTGTTGTGGGAAGGATGATCAGAGATGCTGCAGGGCCGGGCCCCTCATCCATGTTGGGGTCAGGCATGGTGGGGACTGGAGGGTTGCCGGTGGAACAAGCTGGAGGGGCAGGAACAACAGGGCTCCCCAAGATTCAGGAACTCTGATGGCCTCACCTCAGCCCCCACCGCCGGGGTCTCATAGGCTCCATGGCTTCCGGCCCGGCCCAACGTTCCCCTTCCCTTCCTGAGCCCATGTCACCAACCCCCCAGCCCCTTGGGTGTGGTAAGAGCTGGCCTTTGAGATGGATAGAGCTGGGCTTTCTGTGCATCCTCAGGCAGGTGGTTTCTCCTCTCTGAGGCTGTTTCCTCTGTAAAATGGGCGCAATCATTGTGTCCAACTTCTGGGTTGTCAGGAGGACTGGATGAGACAAGTGGTTAAACTATAAATTGAGCCCAGACGTATAAAAGCTCTCACTGAGGTCCCTTCACCAGCATGTGGGTGCCACTGGGTGGGAAGGCTGGACATTTCCCAACTGGGCCGAGCATGGGTCTGCAGATGAGCAGCCCTGATTCCGTGTGCCCAGGCTGTAGACACAGTTACTTACCAACCCCGGAGCTACGTGCGGAGGGGAAATGGGAACCAGTCGGGAAGCAGCAGGCGTCACCTCGGGAGCGGGTGCTGGACCGAGGGCTGGCACACACATCCCTCCGGGCGCTTGATCAGAGGTGCTGGAGGGAAGCAACGTGGGACGGGGCCCTCCAGTACCTGGAATGACCAGGTTCTGGCCACCAGGCCCCTGGCAGTGGGGAGGCACGGGTGCCTGCAAGAATGAAGGAAAACGTCAATTAGGAGGTGGCCGGGGATAATCCCTCCACCCTGAGACCCCTGGACTGGCCCTGGGGACGCTGGGGAGGGGGCCACCACGGAGCAATCATCATAGAAACCCAAGTGTTTGTACAACACTACATTTTCCAAAGCACTCTGGCATCCCGGCTCACGAGGGCCCCTACATTGTTTTTCAGAGGGGTATTTGCATGTCATGCATATTCACAATGATTTCCCCACCACCCACAGAATCCCCACAGCAGCTGGGAAGCTGGGGTTCCAAAGGCTCAGATCCTACTCATCTTGCTTCTCCCTCTTTTTCCCTGGATGGGGGCGGTCAGGAAAGGGGCCAGAGTCACACAGTCCCGAGTTCGAACCCCAGTTGAGCCCTCACTCTCCCGGCGACACTGGGCAGGCAGCTGCCCCTTTCTGAGCCTCAGTTTCCCTGCTTGTCAAATGGAAATAAGAGTACCACCTCTGAGGTCTCCTGTGAGGATTAAGAAGATAATGCAGGTAGAATACCTGGCACAGAGTATGTGCCTGAAAAAGACCCTTCAAAGAGGCTCGGTCCCTGTCCCCTGCACTCAGAGCAGGAGGCACTGCATCACCACCCCCGACCTCCTACATCACAGGTCTCGTCTCGTCCGAGAGGCACACGGAAGCCAGGTGTCCCTCTCCACCCACCTCTGCTGAACAGGTGCTGCTGTTCCTGCTTGGATCTTTAAATCAGCAGGAACCAGGCCCTCCTGGGAGAAGAAAAAGGCCCCCCCATTCCACACCCCCACTCCCAGGAGCCTCTTGGTTGCTTTGGAGGCCTCAGCGGAAGCCCCCACCCTTGCTCTCTCATTCTACAGGTGGAGAAACGGAGACACAGGGGTCATCTAGCTGATTTGGGGACACACAATCCAAGTGGTTGGGCTGGGATCTGAACTCAGGCTTTCCCCCTCAGCCCCGGGAGAAGAAGTCCAGGGGTCAGTTCACAGTAGGAATACGGAGAAAGGGGCAGTGGATGATGGGGGAGGTTCATCTTCTTCTCCTGGTTACACCAGGGCCCTGGAAAGCCCTCATAATCTCTAACTTCTCTATATCTGCACCTCCTTTGACCTCATTGTCTCCTCACAGCGCTACAATGTTATCCGTATTTTTCAAAAGGAGAAACTGAGGCTCAGAGAACTTCAGTAATTAGCCACACCGAGGAAGAGTCAGGGCATCTGATTCCAAGACCTGGTACTTAACCCCAGTGTGGCCCTGCTTCCCCAGATGGGGAAATCTCCAACCCAGAAAAACAGGCATAACCGTCTGGATGAAAAGTGTTTAAATAGAAGGAAAAGAAAACACTGACTTCCAAAACACTCTGAATTAGCAGACACAAATTCTTAAAAGATTCCAAGATGCACCATGGGGCGTGAAAATTGCCAGTACATGAAAATTCAGTGCTTGGGAGGATGCGTGCCTGACCAAGTTGTCACTTTTAGCCAAAATCAGTGGGAGCCCAAAGCGGAAGGAAGAGAGGTGACGGCAGAGGGAGGCATCCTGGGCAGGGCAGTGGGGCAAGGGGTCCCAAGACCTGCCCTGGAGTCTGCCCAACTTCCTTGCTGAGGGACCAGAGCAAGTCTCCTCCTGACTGCCCACTTTACAACAGGTGGGAGAAGCCTACAAGACAGTCTCTTAGGTTCTTGCCAGCTCTGATGGTGATTAAGATTCGGGGACTTCCAACAGGGATGAACCTCGAGAACATTATGTTAAGTGAAAGAAGCCAGTCACAAAGGACCACATAGGGTATGATTTCACTCATATGAAATGTCCAGAACAGGGAACTCTGTGGGGACAGGAAGTAGACGAGTGGTTGCCGGTGGGGGTTTGGGAGCGGGTGAAAGCTAAGGGGTTCGTGGTTTCTTTTTGGGATAATGAAAATGTTCTAAAATGGATTGCAGTGATGGATGCACAGTTCTGTGAATATACTAAAAGCCATTGAATGGTACACTTTAAATGGGTACAGTATATGTACAGTATATGAATTCTATCTAGATTTGTACAGTCTATGAATTCTATCTCAATAAAGCTGTTAGAATAATCCAACACTAAAAGGAAGATTCTGCAACTTCCCAATGGACAGCTGTCCTCTGGGAGCCTGTGATTCCCTTGGGGTTCTTCCACTATGGCCTGGGAAATCAGGGAGTATTTTCGCAAGAATCCCCCAACACCCCTACAGACCCTCTGTCCCAGAGGCCTTTGCATTTGACATTTGCCTCCTCCAGGAAGCCCTCCCTGACCTTCCAGCTAGTCCAAGTCCCCAGTTACTGGCTCCTAGGGCTCCCTCAGTTTCTCGCCACTTATCATGCTGATGTGAGGAAATCATTTCCATGATCATTGGATGACACTGCCTTCTCCATCAGACTGGGAGCTCCATGAGGGCAGGGCCATCATCATTGGTCACCATTGTCAATGCTCAGCGCAGTGCCTACCACACAGAAGGTGCTCCAGAAATGTTTGCTGATTGAATGAATGGACCAAAATTCCAAACCCTATAATGCAACTTGGCTTCCCGTCCTGGCTTCACCTCATTCTGGCTGAGTGATCCTGAGCAAATCACATAACCTCCGAGAGTTTCAACACCTACTGCAGAGAGTAGCCAGGGCATTAAAAGGGATAACGGACATGGAAAGTACTTTATGAAGCGGCTTCCCCACAGCTGCCCCCATCGCAGTCAATGGAACCCCCTCCTACCAGCCACTCAGGCTCAAGCCCTGCAGTCATCCTTGATGCCTCTCTTTCCCTCACCCTCTACAGCCAAGCCATCAGCAGCTCCTACTGAAGCCACCTTCATGACGTATCAAGAAGCTGGTGCACCACCTGCATGTTACCACTGCTGTGGACTGAGCCATCATCACCTCTTGCCTGGATTAGTCACGTCCTCTCTTGTCTCCTGCTTCTGCCCTTGCTCCGGACACAGAAGCCAGAGGAATCGGACTAGAACACAAGTCAGAGCCTGCCCCTCCTCTGCTCTAAACCCTCCATGGCCTCACTTCACCTCAAGTAAAAGCTGACAGCCCTACAGATGCCATGGGTGGTCCCTCCACCACGTCCGATTCTCCCCTTTACTCTCTGCTCACTCCCTTTGCCCCAGCTACCCTGGCCTCTGCGTTGTTCCCCAAATATACCAGGTATGCTCCTGCCTCAGGGCCTTTCCACTTGCTCTTTCTCTGCCTGGAATGTCAGTCGCCCAGATGTCAGTGAGCCTTACCCCCTTGACCTTGTCAATGAGAGGCATTTCAGCACAATAGTTAAGACTCTTAACAGAAGAGCATGGGCTTGAGGTAGAAATCCAGGCTCTGCCAGTTACATAGCCGAGTGACTGTGGGCAAGTTTCTTAACCTCTCTGGGACTCAGCTGCTCATTTCTAAAATGGGAATATTTACAGCACCTTCCTCGTAAGGTTGTAAGGCTTAAATGCATTCAGTGAGCACACCCTTGTGCCTGCTCAGCCACTCCACCTGACATTCCCAGTGCCCGTCCCCCACCCCACCTTATTGTTCTCCTAGGCACGTACCACTTTATAAGAGGATATGCAAATGAGCAATTTATCCTGATTACACCCTGCCCCTCCCACTAAAATGTTGGCCCCACGAGGCTGAGAGTTTGTCTACTTGGTTTATTGCCAGGTCCCCAGTGCCCACCACAACACCTGGCACGCGGAGGTGCTCAGGGAAGGCGTTGCTCAACAAATGTTTTCAATGCTGAATAAATATTTATTGGCTAATTGTCACAAGCTCTGGGTTTTCTCTTCTTCCCTATCACAGATATTTATTTTTCTCTCCAGACCAGCCTGCCCCTTGGAGGGCCAGGTCCGCAAAGCCAAATTCCCACGGGCAGCTCTGCCCGCCACCCTGTGGACACCTCACACGCCACGTGTCCAGGGTCTCTTCTCCAGAGATCTTGTCTCTTACGGCATCAACTAACCAGGTACCTGGAACCAGCTCACGCTCTTCGGTAACCAAGATGCCAGGGGCTCCCATGCACCTTCCTCCTCTCTCAACATCTCTCGAATCCCCTTCTCTTTATCCCCAGAGTCACCCCCTGTCCAGGCCACCATGATCTCTCATTCAGACCACTGCACCAGCCCCCTCCCTGGGCGCTCTGCTGTCTCCCTCGGTCCCTCTTCTTACTGCAGCTGAGAGGAGCTTTTCAAAACACACAAGGAACAAATGAAAGCCTCCCTCTGCGAGCCTGAAAAGTCGAAACTCGAAAAACAAACCGACTGGGGCTTTTCAAAAGAATTCGACTCAGGGCTCTTCAAACAATGAACAGCCTCACCAACCTTGCCACCCCAGGTAAAATGGTATTTGTTGTACGAAAATTTAATTTACAAAATGGATTTACACCGAACCTTAGTTCCACAAATATTTGTGGAATTGAAATGAAAAAACAGTTTTTAAAAATAGCATTTATGGAATTTCCTCATGCAACTGGAGGCTTCTCACACTCCCACATCTCATTCACTCCTCTCAGCAAACCAGGCAGGTGGCATTGATTCCAGTTTCCAAATGAGGCCCAGAGAGGGGAGGTGACTTGTCCCAAGTAGCACAGCACCCAGATTACCCCAGGGTCCTCCCGGACCCTGGAGGCTGTGGTCACAGGGTGCCAGATGGGGCAGAGAAAAGGTGTGGAGCCTCCTGTTTTTCAGTTGACTGGCTGCCTAGGCTCTGAGGCCCTCAGAGCACGTGGACATAACTTGCCTATTTCTGCTCCCTGCCTTGGCCTGTGCAGCTTCCCTGCTCAGGGTAACCCCTCCTGGGGCTGGTCAAAACCTCGCCACCCTTCACGGCCCATTTCCAGCACTCAGTCTCCTGCCCGCACCTCCCTTGGCACTGGCTGCCCGCAGCACACCGCCTGCAATGATTTATGGATGTTTGTGACATGGCAGTGCCCTCCCGCCTTGTGCTGTGTCCCTCCTGGCTCTTCTACCTCAGGGACCGTGGTTCCTCCGCCTTCCCTGATGCCTTGTGCTCTAGCCCTCGGTCCTGAAGCCACATGACCTTCCAAGTCTCTGTGAGGTCTGGCCTTGCCCCTGAACCTATCCAAGGCTCATCTCCCCAGCTGCCTCCCAGACCTTCCCTCCATGGGCCCCTCACGCTCCCACACGTGAAATGGACCTTATCACCATCTCCCCCAAACCTGCTCCTCCCTGAAAATACCATGATCCTCCTAAGTCTCCGAGCTAGAAACTTGGCCATCGCTATGGACCCCTCCCCGCCCCTCAGCCCCCTGCAAGCCCTGCTGATTCTGCCCCGAAATGTCTTCAAACTGCCACTGCTCTCCACACCACTGCCCTGTGCTCAGCTCAGGCCCCATCTCCCCCTTGGCATTTGAGCATAGGCCACTGGTCCACCCATCCAGTTTCCCATCATCCACCAACTTCTACTCTCCCCTTGACTCACCATCCATCTACTCCATCCATCCTTCCACCCACTCACTCATCCCCCTCCAATCCACCACCCATAATTTACCAAGACCGCCAATGCGCCCAGCCATGTGCTGGACATTGTGACACAGAAATGACTTAGGCCCAGTCCTTGGCCTCAATATGCTCACACTAGAACTGGGTCCTGAAGGATGAACAGGACTCTGTGGAGGGTTAAGGGGAAGAGGGGAGGATATCTAGGTCAAGGAATAAACAACGGCACAGGCATAGGAAGGAGACACCTGGGGTGTCTGAGGAACTTGACCAGACAGGTGGGGAGCGACCCGAGATGAAGGTGGAAGGGTGACCAAGGCCGTCTTTGCAGGGCTCTGCAGGGCCCTTCAAGACCAGGTAAGGAGTCTGTACTTTATCCAAAGCATAGACTCTGGAGCCTGGGGTCAGACCCCTGCTCCACCACCTCGTAACTGTGTGACTTAGAACAAATGTCCTCAGTGTTCCCCATCTGTAAAATGGTAAGAACAATATACCTATTACACAGGCCTGTTGTGAGGAGGAAATGAGCTAATGCATATGTGTATTATGACTCTTAGCACAGTGCCTGGTAAATAGAAAATGCTCAGTAAATATTGTTGCTATTATGTTCATATTATTATTAATTACTATCCTCTAGCCAGCTGGTGGACAGCGGAGAGCTTTACACAGAGGAAGTGCATGCTAACTTGGACTGCAAAGCGTCCTCCTCCGCAGCTATGGGCTCAGGAGTGAGCTTCATTGCCCCTGCCCAGCCTCAGCCCCACCAGCTCCAGCCTCGCCCTCTCCTACCGACTGCCCCCAGCCAGGCACGCCCACCAGCCACTGCCCCAGACTGGCCCTCAGTGCCCGGAGGAGCTCCAGCCTGCCTTGCCCCTGGGCAGTTGAGCTCCAAGCTCCAGGAGCCTGGAGGCTCCCTCTGAGAGCTGCCGTGTAGCCGGTTCACTCGCTCCTGCACAGGACACCGAGAAGCCCTTTACAAGCTTTTTTCTCTGTCACGGCTCTGTGCAGGCATACGGTCACCCATTCTCCAGATGAGGACACTGAGCCTCAGGGAGGAGGCGGAAGTCCCTTTGCTTCAGGCTGCACAAGTCAATGGCTGAGCAGGGATCCAAACCCAGGTTGGTCAGGCTCCAGAGCCCCCAGTTCTCTCCCAGAAATCTTGGAGGCAAGCCCCCAAGATGATCAGGGCCTGAGATATCGCACGGACATGAATTTTCCCAGCACTGAGGAGTGCTGTCCAAGACAACCCTCTGCAGTAATGGAAATGCTCTCATCTGCACTGTCCTGTAGTGGCCAAGAGCCACGTGCAGCTACTGATCACCCAAAACGTGACGAGTACAACTAAGGAAAGGAATTTTAAATTAAATTGAAATTGAAATAGCCACACGTGCTTTGTGGCTACCCTACTGGACAGCACAAGACCAGACAGCTTTTAGCATTCTCAACCCTGAGACTGCATTTCCAGACGCTCACACTGCTTGAGCCACAACTTACAAAACATTTTGTCATTTTATTAGAAAGATTTCCACCACGTACCACCTGGTCCCTGTTTTTAAAAACTGAGGCTACCCAGCACCCTCAAGTTAACTGCTTCTCTACAACTCAAGGTCATTCAAGAACTAGCTGCCAAACTACTGCTCTGGGCCAGGCACCGAGCCAGATGTGGAAGAATGATGTGCTTGTCCCCGTCCTCAAGGATCTCAGTCTGGTGCGGGGACACGTCCTACCTTAGGGTCTGTGACGGAGGGGATAGGTGCAAGAGTGAGGTTTATACACAGTCTGGGGAGAACAGGGTGACTCGGTCAGCTGGGGGAGTCTCTGGGAAGGCTGTATCAAGGAGAGACACTGCCAGGGTGTGACAGCACTTTACAGTTTGCAAGGCACATTCACATCCATTGTCTCACCTGCTCCTCACTCTAGTCCCGTGAGGGAGTTCAGGCCTGGTCTGGTTTCTGGTTTTCTGTATACTGGATTCACATCAGCACCCGCTTCTGGAAGGAGCACTGAATGGGGCCACAGCCCTAAGCCCTGGCATGTGGAAGCCAAGACCTCCACAGTGGGTGAAGGCAGTGCTCCCCTGAATCCTCCACAGAAGCTTCTTGGGAAGGTTCACCCAGGACCCAGCCAGCTGGTGGCCAAATGTGTTTTTAGTCAAGGACTTAGAAATCAGATGTTCCCTAAATCCTCCAAAGGGCCAGTCTTGTAAATCCCTAAACTTTCCGGCAGATCTGACGGGACCCGGTGGTCCCCTCACTGACCATTTGGCCTCCTCTTGGCGCCCCGACTTTCGGAGGCCAGGGAAGATCTTTATTTTAATGACATTTCCTCGTAATCCCTTCATTTCTCTTCCGCACTCTCAAGGGGCCGCCGCAGTGGCCCGCTCTCTCCTGCCCTACTTTTCCTTTCTCTGAATCCTGGGAGGCATTTCTCTGCACTTCCTGGAGGTGCTCTTGCCTGGGAGGCCCAGGCAGTTCCAATCCTTCCATCACCTCTGTTAACACTGAGCTCAGATGGTCCCTCCTTCAAAGCCTCGTCCAGCCAGGAGACCCCTGATTCCTCACGGTGGCTTTGGAGCAGAGGGCAGGGAACATTGTGCCCCATGAATATTTCTTGAGCCCTTAGTCTGTGTATGGCCCCGAGCTGGACCAAGCTAAGCGAGAAGACGAATTAGTCAGCGGGGGTAGCGAATGTGTGAACAGACATGAGAGTCCTATATGACTGCGCTGCCGTGGAAGGAAGCCTGGGTGTGGCCCACGGGAGCCCTGATCAGCCTGGGGGAATCAGAGGAATATCAAAAAACAGGTGAGGCTCTGGCTAGGCCTTGGAGGACGCACAGGAGTCCAGAGGTGGACAAAGTGGGGAAGAGTGTAAGGAAGAGGGACACAGCATGCCATGTTTGGGGGACTGGGAGGAATTATGCACAGGTGGGGAGCTGGTCTGTGTGCTCTGGGGAAGAGGGGGTGGAGGGGGAGGGGAGATAGGGCTGGAACTGCAGGTGGGGACTTGATCATGAGGGTCCTGCAGTGTCAATCAGGGAGTGTGGCCTTCACCCTGGGAGCAGTGGGGAGCCCGAGGGCTCATCAAGTTTGGGTGGGAGAAGGATCACCCAGCAGTTCTGTGGGGCCGCCTGGAGGTGGGCGCTGTGACCCACGTGATTGCTGACAGTGGTCTACCTAGGGCAGGGGTACTGGGGCTGGGGGACAGCAGACAGATTCAGGAGATATTTAGACTATAAAATCAATCAGACTTGGGGCTGATTAGATGTAGAGGATGAAGTAGAGAGAGGAGTCAGGGATGACTCCTAGGTTTCTATCCTGAGTGACTGGGGTACATATTGAATACTAAGCTTTGGGTTATAACAGGGGTTGACAAACTTTTTCTTAAAAGGTCAATGGTAAATATTTGAGACTTGTGGACCATTCGGTGCTTCAAAGCTGCCATAGACAATATATAAATGAATGGGCATGGCTGTGTTCTAGCAAAATTTTTTTACAAGAACAGGCTGGCCATGGCCATACTTTGCCAACCCGAGCTATAAACAACAACTAAGCTGGTTTTAACGTAAAGTGGAAAAACCCATATAATTGAAAAAGTCCAGAATTGGTGGGCTTCAGGCACAGTTCAGTCAGAGTTCCAGTTCTGTCTCACTGATATTTTCTCAACCCAGTACTTCTCCATGTGTCAGCTCCATCCTAAGGCTGGCTTCCCATATGAGTGCAAGACAGCCGCAGCTGTTCCAGACAAATCACATCATCAGGAGCATGAGGAGGGATTAATCTTCCAGCCAAGTCCTAAGTGTCACTCTTTTTTTTCTTTTAACATCTTTATTGGAGTATAATTGCTTTACAATGGTGTGTTAGTCTCTGCTTTATAACAAAGTGAATCAGCTATACATATACATATAGCCTCATATCCCCTCCCTCTTGCGTCTCCCTCCCACCCTCCCTATCCCACCCCTCTAGGTGGTCACAAAGCACCGAGCTGATCTCCCTGTGCTATGCGGCTGCTTCCCACTAGCTATCTGTTTTACATTTGGTAGTGTATATATGTCCATGCTACTCTCTCACTTCGTCCCAGCTTACCCTTCCCCCTCCCTGTGTCCTCAAGTCCATTCTCTACGTCTGCATCTTTATTCCTGTCCTGCTCCTAGGTTCTTCAGAACCTTTTTTTTTTTTTTTTAGATTCCATATATATGTGTTAGCATACGGTATTTGCTTTTCTCTTTCTGACTTACTTCACTCTGTATGACAGACTAGGTCCATCCACCTCACTACAAATAACTCAATTTCGTTTCTTTTTATGGCTGAGTAATTTGTATTTAATTTTTGATAGTTTGATTAATACGTGTCTTGGAGTGTTTCTCCTTGGATTTATCCTGTATAGGACTCTCTGTGCTTCCTGGACTTGACTATTTCCTTTCCCATATTAGGGAAGTTTTCAACTATAATCTCTTCAAATATTTTCTCAGTCCCTTTCTTTTTCTCTTCTTCTTCTGGGACCCTTATAATTCGAATGTTGGTGCGTTTAATGCTGTCCCAGAGGTCTCTGAGACTGTCCTCAATTCTTTTCATTCTTTTTTCTTTATTCTGCTCTGCAGTAGTTATTTCCACTATTTTATCTTCCAGGTCACTTATCCATTCTTCTGTCTCAGTTATTCTGCTATTGATCCCTTCTAGAGAATTTTAAATTTCATTTATTGTGTTGTTCATCTCTGTTTGTTTGCTCTTTAGTTCTTCTAGGTCCTTGTTAAACGTTTCTTGTATTTTCTCCATTCTATTTACAAGATTTTGGATCACCTTTACTATCATTACTCTGAATTCTTTTTCAGGTAGACTGCCTATTTCCTCTTCATTTGTTTGGTCTGGTGGGTTTTTACCTTGCTCCTTCATCTGCTGTGTGTTTCTCTGTCTTCTCATTTTGCTTAACTTACTGTGTTTGGGGTCTCCTTTTCACAGGCTGCAGGTTCGTAGTTCCCGTTCTTTTTGGTGTCTGCCCCCCAGTGGCTAAGGATGGTTCAGTGGGTTGTGTAGGCTTCCTGGTGGAGGGGACTGGTGCCTGTGTTCTGGTGGGTGAGGCTGGATCTTGTCTTTCTGGTGGGCAGGACCACGTCTGGTGGTGTGTTTTGGGGTGTCTGTGACCTTATTATGATTTTAGGTAGCCTCTATGCTAATGGGTGCAGTTGTGTTCCTGTCTTGCTAGTTGTTTGGCATAGGGTGTCCATCACTATAGCTTGCTGGTCGTTGAGTGGAGCTGGGTCTTAGCGTTGAGATGGAGATCTCTGGGAGAGCTCTCGCCGATTGGTATTATGTGGAGCCGGGAGGTCTCTGGTGGACCAATGTCCTGAACTCGGCTCTCCCACCTCAGAGGCTCAGGCCTGACACCCGGCCGGAGCACCAAGACCCTGTCAGTCACATGGCTTTTCACTCCCTTTAACACAATGCTGACTTGACTCAGACTCAGATCCCCTCCTGGGGCCACACGCGCCTCTGGGCGACGCCAGGCGGCAGAGCTCCTGGTCTCCACGCTTCCTTCACAGTGGTCCTTCCGGATGCAGCCCGGCGAGGGTTGCCGTCAGCTCCTTTGTCCGAGGGAAACCGTTCATGCCAGAAGCTTACCGACTCTCGGGCCCTGTGTTTAGTGCGGGCAGCTGTTCCTGGAGGCCCATCTCGGGCTCGGAGGCACCGGGGTCCTAAGTGTCACTCTGATTGGACTTGCTTATGTCATATGTCCATCCAGGAACCAGTCATTGTGCCTGGGGGATGGGACACACTGATTGGCTTAGCCTGGGTCATGTGCTCTATCCCTGAGTGGGGGAGGTAGAGTCAGTTTCCGGGGAACCACGTGGCTTCCCAGTGAAAATCAGGGTCTGGCAGGATGGTGGAAAAAAGGGAGGAATGCAAGAAAAGCAAAAGTATATGCCCCTCCAAAGACTTGTACGTGAATATACATAGCAGCGTTATTCATAATAGCCCCAAATCCAAATTCCCATCAAGCAGCGAACAGATAAACAAAATGTCATATATCCGTAAGATGGAATACCACTCAGCAGTAAAAGGGAAAGAAGTACTGATATGTGCAACAATGTAGATGAACATAAAAAACAATACGCTGAGTGGAGGAAGTTAGACACAAAGACTACGTGTTATATGTTTCCATTTATAGGAACTTTCTAGAAAAGGTAAAACTAGAAAGCAGATCAGTGGTTGCCTGGGGCCTGGGATGGGAGTGGGGATTGACTGCAAATGTGCACAAGGGGATTTGGGATTGTGGTTAACTGTTGCACACTATAAATTTATTAAATCTCATCCAAATGAATAAAATAAGTAAACTCTAGGGTATGTAAATTATACCCCAATAAAGCTGTTTTTAAAAAAGGCTGATGGGGGCAAAGAGGATGCTATGGCTATTAGGGTCCACGCAGAGAACGATGGTGCCACTCACGAATCAGGGGACAGAGAGGCAAGGGCAGGCTTGAGGGCAAATGCTGAGGTCCCTCTGGACAGGCTGAGCAGGAGGTGCTTCTGGGACATCGGGAGTGCCATCCAGCAGAGCTCCGGGTAAAGGCCAGGGATGGAGCTGGGGGTGTGGGGATGGTGGGTGCTCCGAAGGACACTGAAGCGGTGGCAGTGGATGAGTCCCCCCGAGAGGGTGTGGTCTAAGAAGAGAAGGCTGCCATGATAGAGCCCTGAGAAGCAGAAACGTCTAGTGGACCAACAGAGGAAAGGAAACCGGCCAAAGCATGAGATACTTTGATAGCCAGAGAAGCTAGCAGAGGTCCCAGTCAGGGCACGTGCCAATGCCCAGAGCCTGGGGCGCTGTGGACTGAGGTGTGGCCACCAGGTAAACCACAGGAGGTCCCGGTGGCCTTGGCGAGAACAGTGACTATGGAAGGGTGAGATGTGATCCAGGCTGCAGTGGGTGAGAAATACAAGGGGTCGGTGAGCATAGTCAACACCGCTGAGAAGCTCAGCTGGCGAGGGAAGGAGGAAGCGGGGTAGCTGGGGGCAGGGTGGAAACCAAAGGCAGAAGCAGTGGGCGTGGTCCACACTCTTGATAGGTGTGGCTGGGAAGAGGAGGAGACAGGCGGTGTGGGGCAGCTGCAGCCACTCCAAGCTCCATGACACTCCTGGAACCGGGCCACCTGCCCGTCGCCCATGCCGCCACGCCCCATCAAGGCACCCCAGCTACTCACACTGGGGAGACATGGCTCTTGCTGGGGCTGGCTCCCAACCTGCCCTGGCCACTGTCCGCTGACCAACACAGTCTGGCTGCATCTCAAGTGTGGCCAGGCTGGGCATGGAGGTGGCGGCATTTAATGGAGCATAGGACGGCTCTCGGGCATTGTTCTAACCTTTTCTCCAGACCCCACCCACAGGGTCCTGGCCCTCGGAGACAAATTCTGGGAGTGCTTTGTGTGACAGCTTTGTGTGAAATGTCAAGTGGGAGGGAATTCCCTGGTGGTCCAGTGGTTAGGACTCGGCGCTTCCACTGCCGTGGCCCGGGTTCAATCCCTGGTCAGGGAACTAAGATTCCCACAAGCCGTGCTACAGCCAAATAAATAAATAAATAAATAAAAAGAGGGTTAAAAAAAAAAAAATGTCAAGTGGGAGAAACTTCTCGGCACTACCTTCACTTTAGGTCTGGGCATCACCCCCCCACCAGATAACCCAGATGCCCATCAGCCCGGGGGGCATGAGACTGGTACCGGTCAGCCTATTTTTCCAATTCTACACATAGCTATCAGTTGGCTCCTCCCCACAGCCCTGACAGGTTGTCATCATTACATCCATCTGGCTGACAAGGAGAATGAGACTCAGAGAGGTTGAGTGGCTCAGCTAAGGTCACACAGCAAGTGAGTAGCACAAGTGGGTTTGGCACCCAGGTCAACCTGCCTCAAGAGCCTGCTCCCTTTCCCCCACTGACCCTTGACAAAAGGTGTGGAAAACAAAAGAGGAGGGCAGGAGGGGTGGGGGAGGGGAGGACGGAGTTCTGAATGGCAAAGTGGTGAACCAGGTTGGAGCCCCAGTTCTGCCCCAGCTCCTGGGGCCAGGGTGAGTCACTCTCCCACACAAGGCCTCAGTTTCCCTAGCTGTACAATGAGCTCTTAGGTCCCTTGTGGCTGCCACATGCTGAGTTCTGTGACCAGGTGCTTATCGGAGACACTTCTGCCCTTTATGGTAGAAACAAAAAAACGTCCCTGGGAAGGTTAGCAGCAGGAAAAGGCCATGGTGGGGGGAAAAGGGTCTCCTTTACCAGGCCGGGCCCTGGAGGAGCTGCACCCAGGGAATATGGCCAAGCCCAGCCTATATGCTGGCTCAGCACTTCGCTGGGACAAAGGCCCAGCCTGATATCATTGTGCCTCTTGCAGGAGCTGCCCCGTCTCAGTCATCCCAGCAGGACCTGCCACGGATTTGCATGAGTCTCTCCTCTTTCTCAGCTGTGGCCTCCCTGTCTGCAACCCTCCAGCGAAGGAGCTCTCCAGGCCAGCTTTCTCCCCACCCTCAGCTCCCCTGCCCACCCCTCCTCCCTGCTTCCACAACTGCAGGCCCTCTGGAGCCTCACGGTTGCCCTAGTGTCTCCATGGGAGATGCCTGAAGGCTGACCCATTAGTCAGAGAGTGAAGACCTTCCAAAAGGAATCAGAGTCCCAGAGAGGGTAAGTGCCTAAGCAAGGCCACACAGCAGACACGGGGGCCAGCATGGAACCTGGGCCTCTGACCACTCAGCTCATTTCTGTGGCCCCTTCCAATGGTTTTTATGATATAAAATATTTTATTCTTCTTTATGTCTTTGTGTTATGTTTATAACTCAGACCCACATCCTAATTTTCAGTTCACCAGATATATTCACAGTCACTCAAATGCTGCTCCCTGAAGTGACCATGGCTCAGTCCCCTTTCTGCCCACACAGGTGACCTCACCCAGCCTTGTGGCTTTTAACACCCTCTCTCTCTCTGCCCCTCCCTCCTCCTCTTCCCTCCTCCTATTCTCTCTCTCCCCACATTCAGTCCATCAGGAAATTGTATTGTCCCTACCTCCAAAACATCTCCAGAATCCAACCACCCCTTGCCACCTCCACCTCTGCCACCTGGTCCCAGCCACCATCGTCTCTCTCCTGGATTAGAGCTGTAGCCTCCCCATGGCCTCCCTGCCTCCACTCTCGATCCCTTCAGCCTGGTCTCCACACAGTAGCCAGAGGATCCTGTTAAGATGCAAGTCTTGGAGATTAACCAAGATGGCGGAGTAGAAGGACGTGCTCTCACTCCCTCTTGCGAGAGCACTAGAATCACAACTGGCTGCTGGACAATCATCGACAGGAAGACACTGGACTTCACCAAGGAGGATACCCCACGTCCAAGGACAGAGGAGAAGCCACAGTGAGACAGTAGGAGGGGCGCAATCAGAGTAAAATCAACTCCCATAACTGCTGGGTGGGTGACTCACAGACTGGCGAACACTTATATCACAGAAGTCCACCCACTGGAGTGAAGGTTCTGAGCCCCACGTCAGGCTTCCCAACCTGGGGGTCCGGCAACGGGAGGAGGAATTCATAATCAGACTTTGAAGCCTAGTGGGAATTGACTGCAAGACTTCGACAGGACTGGGGGAAACAGAGACCCCACTCTTGGAGGGCGCACACGGAATAGTGTGCGCATCGGGACCCGGGGGAAGGAGCAGTGACCCTGGGGGAGACTGAACCAGACCTACCTGCTAGTGTTGGAGGGTCTCCTGCAGAGGCGGGGGCTGGCTCTGTTTCACCGTGGGGACAAGGACACTGGCAGCGGAGGTTCTGGGAAGTACTCCTTGGCGTGAGCCCTCCCAGAGTCTGCCATTAGCCCCACCAAAGAGCCCAGGTAGGCTCCAGTGTTGGGTTGCCTCAGGCAAAACAACCAACAGGGAGGGAACCCAGCCCCACCCATCAACAGTCAAGGGGATTAAAGTTTTACGGAGCTCTGACCGCCACAGCAACAGTCAGCTCTACCCACCACCAGAGCCTCCCATCAAGCCTCTTAGATAGCCTCAACCACCAGAGGGCAGACAGCAGAAGCAAGAAAAACTACAATCCTGCAGCCTGTGGAACAAAAACCACATTTACAGAAAGACAGACAAGATGAAAAGGCAGAGGGCTATATACCAGATGAAGGAACAAGAAAAAACCCCAGAAAAACAACTAAATGAAGTGGAGATAGGCAACCTTCCAGAAAAAGAATTCAGAATAATGATAGTGAAGATGATCCAGGACCTCAGAATAAGAATGGAGGCAAAGATTGAGAAGATGCAAGAAATGATTAACAAAGACCTAGAAGAATTAAAGAACAAACAAACAGAGATGACCAATACAATAACTGAAATGAAAACTACACTAGAAGGAATCAATAGCAGAGTAACTGAGGCAGAAGAACGGATAAGTGACCTGGAAGACAGAATGGTGGAATTCACTGCTGTGGAACAGAATAAAGAAAAAAGAATGAAAAGAAATGAAGACAGCCTAAGAGACCTCTGGGACAACATTAAACGCAACAACATTTGCATTATAGGGGTCCCAGAAGGAGAAGAGAGAGAGAAAGGACCCGAGAAAATATCTGAAGAGATTATAGTCGAAAACTTCCCTAACATGGGAAAGGAAATAGCCACCCAAGTCCAGGAAGCGCAGAGAGTCCCATACAGGATAAACCCAAGGAGAAACACGCCGAGACACATAGTAATCAAAGTGGCAAAAATTAAAGACAAAGACAAATTCTTGAAAGCAGCAAGGGAAAAACGACAAATAACATACAAGGGAACTCCCATAACATTAACAGCTGATTTCTCAGCAGAAACTCTACAAGCCAGAAGGGAGTGGCATGATATACTTCAAGTGATGAAAGGGAAGAACCTACAACCAAGATTACTCTACCCGGCAAGGATCTCATTTAGATTTGATGGAGAAACCAAAAGCTTTACAGACAAGCAAAAGCTAAGAGAATTCAGCACCACCAAACCAGCTCTACAACATATGCTAAAGGAACTTCTCTAAGTGGGAAACACAAGAGAAGGAAATGACCTACAAAAACAAACCCAAAACAATTAAGAAAATGGTCATAGGAACATATATATCGATAATTACCTTAAACATGAATGGATTAAATGCTCCAACCAAAAGACACAGGCTTGCTGAATGGATACAAAAACAAGACCCATATATATGCTGTCTACAAGAGACCCACTTCAGACCTAGGGACACATACAGACTGAAAGTGAGGGGATGGAAAAAGATATTCCATGCAAATGGAAATCAGAAGAAAGCTGGAGTAGCTATACTCATATCAGATAAAATAGACTTTAAAATAAAGAATGTTACAAGAGACAAGGAAGGACACTACATAATGATCAAGGGATCAATCCAAGAAGAAGATATAACAATTATAAATATATATGCACCCAACATAGGAGCACCTCAATACATAAGGCAACTGCTAACAGCTATAAAAGAGGAAATTGACAGTAACACAATCATAGTGGGGGACTTTAACACCTCACTTACACCAATGGACAGATCATCCAAAATGAAAATAAATAAGGAAACAGAAGCTTTAAATGACACAATAGACCAGATAGATTTAATTGATATTTATAGGACATTCCTTCCAAAAACAGCAGATTACACTTTCTTCTCAAGTGCGCAAGGAACATTCTCCAGGATAGATCACATCTTGGGTCACAAATCAAGCCTCAGTAAATTTAAGAAAATTGAAATCATATCAAGCATCTTTTCTGACCACAATGCTATGAGATTAGAAATGAATTACAGGGAAAAAAACGTAAAAAACAAAAACACATGGAGGCTAAACAATACGTTACTAAATAACCAAGAGATCACTAAAGAAATCAAAGAGGAAATCAAAAAATACCTAGAGACAAATGATAATGAAAACATGACGACCCAAAACCTATGGGATGCAGCAAAAGCAGTTCTAAGAGGGAAGTTTATAGCTATACAAGCCCACCTAAAGAAACAAGAAAAATCTCAAGTAAACAATCTAACCTTACACCTAAAGAAACTAGAGAAAGAAGAACAAACAAAACCCAAAGTTAGCAGAAGGAAAGAAATCATAAAGATCAGAGCAGAAATAAATGAAATAGAAACAAAGAAAACCATAGCAAAGATCAATAAAACTAAAAGCTGGTTCTTTGAGAAGATAAACAAAATTGATAAGCCATTAGCCAGACTCATCAAGAAAAAGAGGGAGAGGACTCAAATCAATAAAATCAGAAATGAAAAAGGAGAAGTTATAACAGACACTGCAGAAATACAAAGCATCCTAAGAGACTACTACAAGCAACTCTATGCGAATAAAATGGACAACCTGGAAGAAATGGACAAATTCTTAGAAAGGTATAACCTTCCAAGACTGAACCAGGAAGAAATAGAAAATATGAACAGATCAATCACAAGTAATGAAATTGAAACGGTGATTAAAAATCTTCCAACAAAAAAAAGTCCAGGACCAGATGGCTTCACAGGTGAAATCTATCAAACATTTAGAGAAGAGCTAATACCTATCCTTCTCAAACTCTTCCAAAAAATTGCAGAGGAAGGAACACTCCCAAACTCATTCTATGAGGCCACCATCACCCTGATACCAAAACCAGACAAAGACACTACAAAAAAAGAAAATTACAGACCAATATCACTGATGAATATGGATGCAAAAATCCTCAACAAAATACTAGCAAACAGAATCCAACAACACATTAAAAGGATCATACACCACGATCAAGTGGGATTTATCCCAGGGATGCAAGGATTCTTCAATATACGCAAATCAATCAATGTGATACACCATATTAACAAATTGAAGAAGAAAAACCATAGGATCATCTCAATAGATGCAGAAAAAGCTTTTGACAAAATTCAACACCCATTTCTGATAAAAACTCTCCAGAAAGTGGGCATAGAGGGAACCTACCTCAACATAATAAAGGCCATATATGACAAACCCACAGCAAACATCATTCTCAACGGTGAAAAACTGAAAGCATTTCCTCTAAGATCAGGAACGAGACAAGGATGTCCACTCTCACCACTGTTATTCAACATAGTTCTGAAAGTCCTAGCCACGGCAATCAGAGAAGAAAAAGAAATAAAAGGAATACAAATTGGAAAAGAAGAAGTAAAACTGTCACTGTTTGCAGATGACATGATACTATACATAGAAAATCCTAAAAATGCCACCAGAAAACTGCTAGAGCTAATTAATGAATATGGTAAAGTTGCAGGATACAAAATTAATGCACAGAAATCTCTTGCATTCCTATACACTAATGATGAAAAATCTGAAAGAGAAATTATGGAAACACTCCCATTTACCATTGCAACAAAAAGAATAAAATACCTAGGAATAAACCTACCTAGGGAGACAAAAGACCTGTATGCAGAAAACTATAAGACACTGATGAAAGAAATTAAAGATGATACCAACAGATGGAGAGATATACCATGTTCTTGGATTGGAAGAATCAACATTGTGAAAATGACTATACTACCCAAAGCAATCTACAGATTCAATGCAATCCCTATCAAATTACCAATGGCATTTTTTACGGAACTAGAACAAATCATCTTAAAATTTGTATGGAGACACAAAAGACCCCGAATAGCCAAAGCAGTCTTGAGGGGAAAAAACGGAGCTGGAGGAATCAGACTCCCTGACTTCAGACTATACTACAAAGCTACAGTAATCAAGACAATATGGTAGTGGCACAGAAACAGAAACATAGATCAATGGAACAAGATAGAAAGCCCAGAGATAAACCCACGCACCTATGGTCAACTAATCTATGACAAAGGAGGCAAAGATATACAATGGAGAAAAGACAGTCTCTTCAATAAGTCGTGCTGGGAAAACTGGACAGCTACATGTAAAAGAATGAAATTAGAATACTCCCTAACACCATACACAAAAATAAACTCAAAATGGATTAGAGACCTAAATGTAAGGCCAGACACTATCAAACTCTTAGAGGAAAACGTAGGCAAAACACTCTATGACATAAATCACAGCAAGATCCTTTTTGACCCCACTCCTAGAGAAATGGAAATAAAAACACAAATAAACAAATGGGACCTAATGAAACTTCAAAGCTTTTGCACAGCAAAGGAAACCATAAACAAGACGAAAAGACAACCCTCAGAATGGGAGAAAATATTTGCAAACGAATCAACGGACAAAGGATTAATCTCCAAAATATATAAACAGCTCATTCAGCTCAATATTAAAGAAACAAACACCCCAATCCAAAAATGGGCAGAAGACCTAAATAGACATTTCTCCAAAGAAGACATACAGATGGCCAAGAAGCACATGAAAAGATGCTCACCATCACTAATTATTAGAGAAATGCAAATCAAAACTACAATGAGGTATCACCTCACACCAGTTAGAATGGGCATCATCAGAAAATCTACAAACAACAAATGTTGGAGAGGGTGTGGAGAAAAGGGAACCCTCTTGCACTGTTGGTGGGAATGTAAATTGATACAGCCACTATGGAGAACAGTATGGAGGTTCCTTAAAAAACTAAAAATAGAATTACCGTATGACCCAGCAATCCCACTACTGGGCATATACCCAGAGAAAACCGTAATTCAAAAAGACACATGCACCCGAATGTTCATTGCAGCACTATTTACAATAGCCAGGTCATGCAAGCAACCTAAATGCCCATCGACAGATGAATGGATAAAGAACTCGTGGTACATCTATACAATGGAATATTACTCAGCCATAAAAAGAAACGAAATTGAGTCATTTGTTGAGACGTGGATTCATCTAGAGACTGTCATACAGAGTGAAGTAAGTCAGAAAGAGAAAAACAAATATCGTATATTAACGCATGTATGTGGAACCTAGAAAAATGGTACAGATGAACCGGGTTGCAGGGCAGAAGTTGAGACACAGATGTAGAGAACAAACGTATGGACACCAAAGGGGGAAAACTGCGGTGGGGTGGGGATGGTGGTGTGCTGAATTGGGCGTTTGGGATTGACATGTATAAAGTGATGTGTATAAAATTGATGACTGGCTAAAAAAAAAAAAAAAGATGCAAGTCTCTGCTCAAAGCCCTCAGGGCTCTCACCTCACCAGTAGTGAAAAGACAAAGACCATGCCTTGGCTTATAGGGCCAAACACATCTGGCCTCCACGTGCCCTCTGACCTCACCTCCTACCACTCTCCCCATCAAGTACCCCCTGTTCCCCCTGTACTGGCCTCCTAGCTGTTCTTCCGTCACAATCCGCTCCCACCCCAGGCCCTTTGCACTTGCTGTTTCCACCACCTGGAGCACTCCTCCTTGGATATCCACATGACTCCCACCCTCCCTCATTTCTTTGAAGTCTCTGCCAAAAGTCACCTCCTCAGAGAGGCCATCCTGGACCTGGACCCCCCCGTCTAACCGTGCTCTCACTCTCTGTCCCTTTGCCCTGCTTTATAGCGTGCATCACCACCCGGATTCTAGTACATCGTACCTACTGGTTGGTTGGATGAGTCCCATCCCGAAAGTAAGCCCAGGAGGGAAGACACTATCTCTTTTCCTTACTGATGTATCTGGAGCCCCCAGCCCAGTGGCTGGGACATAGATGATGCTCAATAAATACTTATTGAGCAAATGACAGGATGAGCCCTAGCTCCTGCCCTAATGTCTTGTAGGGCATCTGCCATTTACAGCATCATTACAATGACATGCCAGGTCCTGCCAACTGGCAGAGCTGACATGAAGATAAGGGTAAACCCAGCAGCAGCAGGTGTTACTCGCTCCTCTGTGCCATGAAATCGGGTCCCCCTAACTCTGTGAACCCTCTTCCATTATCCCCATTTTACAGAGGGAACTGTAGGCTCTGAGAGGCGAAATGACTTGCCTGAGGTCAGAGAGGCAGCATGCATTAGAGCTGGCATTAAAATCTAGATCTGTTGGGCCCACAGACACCCCACCACAACTCTAGCTTCCCTGGCCTGGCATCTGACGCCTCAGGTCTTCAGGGTTCCTGAGTTAGGGGCGCATGGTGGTGCCAGGTGACAGGCAGGGTGAAGTCACCCTGATGGGAAGAACAGTGCCCCCCCTCCCCCCGCCAGACCAGCCTCTGGGGGCAGCAGAGGTCTCACACCCAAAGTAGGAGGGGCCAGGTATCAGTGACTACATCCCTCTCTGGCCTCTCCAAAGGGGAGACAGAGCCCTCAGCACACGTCACCTCCCTGCCATCTGCTGCTGGGACGCACTGAGTAATCACCTACTGTGTGCAGAGGTCTGTGCTGACACTGTGGGAACAAAAGGGTATCATCACCCACTCCCTCCCCACCTGCTGGTACTGTGGGCAAGCAAGCCCCTTGTCAGCCATCATGTCATCTGATCTCCCCATAGAAATAACAGCTGAGTAATATCAGGCCCATTTTACAGGCCAAGAAAGTGAGGCCCACATTTTTGTCAAGCACCTGCCAATCCAGGTATCTAAAGAAGCTGAATTCTGAGTCTCAGAAGGGTCAGGACGGGGCAGGTGCTGGCATGAGGAGAGAACGTCCCCAGGGCCAGGATGATGGATGAGATCGCAGGAGGCCACCCCCACTGCCCTGCCCAGGAGGGACTGTCTTCACCACAACCCAGGCACTTGCTCAAGTCCCACAGCCCTGAGAAACTCATCCATTACCTCGTCTCTGCCCCCACATCCACAGGGGAACTGCCTCTCCAGCACATAAGAAACTGGTGCCAAGGGTGGGATGGAGCCAGCCAGGCCCAAGGTCAAATTGAGCAAGGGGGACAAACCAGGCTGGGCACATGCCAACCTCCTGCCTCCCTGTGCAGATCACTTTCCTGTCCCCAGCCACCTCCTTCAGAGACACAGCTGGGGAAATCACGCAGCCACCCAGGACTCCCATGCTGAAAATGTGGCAACTGTGAGATGCTGCCAGTCTTGTTCGCTTGGGGATGGGGGGCCGGCATGATCACCACTGTGCCCGTTGGGGCTGCTCCAGGGGCAGGAAAGTGGGGCTAAGGTGGGGAGGATGTCGGTATGAGGAAGGTGGCCATCTCCTGGGGATACCGGAGATGCTGGGGATGCTGCTCTCCCAGAAGCACCTTAGGGAATTAAGCTTCCCAAGAAATAGCGATTATTTAGATGCAATGACTGTATAATTTATCTTCCAAACCAGGAGCTTATAAGATTGAAAGGGAAGCTGTTAATAATTACTCCAGAACTGACCTGGGAAAATCGTGACATGGGCACGTTAATTACTGAACACCTACTATGTGCCATGAACGCTGGATACTTTGCGGGCATCATCAGTTTTTATCCTCATAATGACCCATGAAAAGGCACTGTAGCCACGCTGGCCTCCTCCCTGTTCCTCTGTCATGTCTGAGTTCCCACCACTAGAGCCCTTGTCTTGGGCTAAGGTACTGAAAGGTCCTGTTACAAGACACACCCCCTCACTGCCATGACCCCATTCCCACCATAATCAACCCATTTTCAGCCATTGTGACTTCCCATTTCATAGGGAACAGATTTCAAGGTCGGGGTATGGATGAGAAAGAGTAGAAAGTGAATGGGGAAGACGTGGGGCTGGGAAGGAGGATAATTGGGGTCAGGGGGTGAATAAATGGGTCCTAAGACCTTGTAGTGATGGAAGGAAGACAGAGAAAGGAAGTGAAAGGACTTGTATAAGGTGTAGCATTCGAGGTCCTTGGTGAGCCACATAAACCCCACCCACTTCTCTGAATATATCATGTATTAGCTCATCCCACACCACACACCAGGCACAACCTGTTTTTCCTGTCTCCACCACTTTGTGTGTGCTGCTCCCCCATCCACGATTCCATCTGCCAATCTCAGCTGGGCAACATCCTCCCCACTCTTCAAGGCCTGCTTGAAACACCACTGCCTCCAGGAGGCCTTCCCTGATGGCTCCTCTTTAGGGTTTACCCCTCCCTCCCCTGGGCTCAGCACCTTGTTCAGGCTTCCAGTGTCTGTGGAGCGGGGCCCGAGGTCCCGCTAAGGGTGAACAGGGCTGCCTTAGCAGCCCGCCAGCCCATGCTTGCAGGGCAGTTCATCACTGAACCCCTCTAGGCAGCCACAACAGTCTCCCACCAATGATGACAAGCGTGGGGTGCTCATAATGATGCAGACCTTGGACTCTGCCCACAGAGGTTCACATCCCAGGAATCTCGATGGGGCCAGGAATCTGAAGTGTCAAGTCTCTCCAAGGGATTTCAGTACGTGCTAAATTTCAAGGCCCTCTAACAAGGCAGGTGAGGAGTAAATATCTGCTGGAATGAAAAACGTCATAGAATCAGGAGGCGGCTGCCCCTGATGTCCTGAAGGAAAGCCCTCATGATGGGGCTCGCTCATTCATTCACCATTTATCAAGTGCCCACAAACTAGTAACAAAGACAACAGCTGACATTGGCTGGCGCTTGCCACCCACAAGGCTCAGTGCTCCTACCAACTGAGCAAACATGCAAAGCAACCCCATGAGGCAGGTGCCATCATTCTCCCCATCTCACAGATGAGGAAACTGAGGCTCACAGAGAAGTGACCTGCCTGAGGTCTCAAACCTGGTAAGTGGCAGAGCTAGGATCTGAACCCAGGCCAACTGGCCCCAGAGTCTACACCACGGTGACCACTGTGGTGTGCACTGGCCGTGGGATATGGCCACGAACAAATGACCCTGGCCCCAGTTTGTCTGCCAGCAGGGAAGAAACACCAAACACATAAAAACACATACTTTTAAATTATGGCACATATGAGGAAGGAAAAGAATCAATGCTTCCAGAAGACAACTGCAGGAGGACTTATTGCAGATCTCCCTGATGATTGTCCCTTTGCCTCAATTTTCTCATCCAGATAATGGAGCAGTGGGGCCAGCTGATCCCTGGAAACTTTCCAGCTAGCACATCCCAGGAATCCAGCTTTCCTTCCTCTGGGCCTTGGTTTCCCCATCTATACAGTGGGCTGGAGGGAGAGCTGAGTCAGTGGCGACCCCTTCAAACTCAGCTCCTGGGTTTCCCAAGGCCAAGTCAGCCTGAGTTTCCCAGAGCCAGGTCTTCAGGTGTGCAACCGCCACCTGTTGTCATGGTAACACTAGAGCCTAGGATGGGCATGTGGTGATGCTGGGACCTGGAAGTGGTGCCCTGGCTCCTTCCCTTCTAGGAAGGCGAGCCTCTGTATCCAGTGGACTCATTGAGCCAGGGGAAGGGGTGGACCCTTGGCTTTGCTGGCTCATCCAGAGCCCTGCTATCTCCATATGGTGAGGATGAGGTGGAGGGTCCCACCCCCCTGAAGACGACCTGCCATCCAGGGCCCCAGCCACAGCTGAGAGCCATTTCGTTCTCCTCAGGGCCCGGTGGTCACTGGGCTCTATCCATGGTGCTGAAACCCCAGCAGCTCTCCTAAGACAGAGTTCCCCTTGGCAAACACTTGCAGGAGCTGACTCTGCTGGGGTTTGGGAATTCAAGAAGGAAGATTAGTACTTGGGGACAGGCAGGGAGCCATGGCCAGTCAGGCTCCACACTTCCCAGCAGTGTGATCTTATGATGGCCCTTTGCCTCTCTGTGCCTCAGTTCCCTCAATGTAACCTGGGGACAATAAGCATTCTGATCTCATGGGTCTGCAGTGAAGAGTGAATGCACAGGAAGTATGTGGTGCATGGAGGGGTCCAATGAATGCTAGCTATTATTGTTAGATTGTGTGCGTGTTATTATTCGTGAGGCTAACTATGATTGGGTGCCTGTTGTGCGCCTGGTCTTCCAAGAATTTTACCTGCGTCTGCTCACAGAAGTCCTGCAAAGTAAGTACTAAAATGAGGATAAGAATACAGACATTCTGGGACTTCCCTGGTGGCCTAGTGGTTAGGATTCCGGGCTTTCACCACTGTGGCCCGGGTTCTATCCCTGGTCAGGGAACTGAGAACCCTGTAAGACACTCAGTGCAGCCAAAAAAAAAAAAAAAAGACATTCTGAAGCTCAGAGAGGTGAAGTTAGCTGCTCAAGATCACACAGCTAGTGAAGTGGGGAGCAGAGATTCAGACCAATGGGCCTTTAAAATCACCAAATCTATCCCACTCCACTTCAGCTGTTCAGATGGGAAAACTGTGGACCAGAACCAGAGAGGGACCTGACTTACCACAAGTCCCCAGGAAACCCAGGGTCCCATCTCCCAGTGCAGATCTCTTCCCACTGCTCCAAACCAAGTTCCCCGTGGCAAGGTGAACAGGACTCCCCCATGCCCACAGCAGCCAGAACTGCAGTCAGGCAGCTCCCTCCACGGTGATTCCCTTTGTTCTGCTGGAGGGTCCTCTGTTAAAAGCAGAGACGTGAAGTGGCCCAGAGACAACATGTGTCAGCTGCAGCCATGGGCCAGCGGCCACTCACTGCCCGCCACTGCCCTTGCCAGCAGGCATCTAAGTGCCAGGAAAAGGGCAGGCCAGGGCAGCACTGCTGGGGCCCCTCCAGCTCTGGCCTGGTTTTCCAGCAAAGAGGAGGTCCAGACATGCACCCAAGCTGCTCCCGTCCCAAATTTCCTGCTGAGTGTAGTGTGCGCACGCACATATGCACATGCAGATATAGTTCAAATCCACCCAATAGAGGGTTCCCGGCAGCCTCAAAACCCCAATTTTTTTCCTTTGGGGAGGCCCAGCCTTGACCTCTGGTGGGGGATAAGGGGCAGGGGAGCCATTAAAGAGTGGGGGGACCCAGAAACCTGGCTTCCTGTCTCAGCTCTGCTCCTTCCAAGCTGGGTGACCTTGAGCAAGTCAAAAAGTTGTCTGATGTGGTACTGCCTGTACAAAAGGGGGTTCCTTGGCCCTAGAGTAGGGCATCAAGGGGATCATGGATTGGAATGGGTTCTGAGACATTAGAATTGGTTGCTGCCCACACAGTGGTGAGAGGCTTAAAGGAGAATCCCAGGGACAAATCCCAGCTCCACGGTTGGGTCCTCCTTGGTCGCCTTTGCCCCAAAGTCGGCAGCAGCCACCATCCCAGGCTCCCCATTTCCCCGTGTGCCCCTCCAATTCACTTTTCACATAGAGGCAGCAGGGGGTCTTTGGAAAATGTAAAGCAGAGCTGTTCACATACCTCCAGAGCCTTTCCAGTGCACTTAGGAGGAGGCCCGAACGCCTGGCTGGGACTTGGAAGACCCCTCGGGGGTCTAATCAGCCCCCGCTCTTCTCACCAGCATCACTAACCCTGCCCCTACCCCTCAGCCCCCGTGGCCACCCTGCCCTCCTCGCTCTTCCCTGAACGTACCAGCCTCTGTCTCACCTCCGAGCTCATGCCTGTGCTGGTCCCCTCACCCGGCTCACTCTCTTCCTACCTTCACACAACTGGCTCCCTCTCATCCCACAGGGCTTAGCCAAAATGTCACCTCCTCTGAGCGGCCTTCCCTGACGTCTAAAGTACCTCCCAGCACCACACACCAGCTCTGGCTTTTGGTTTCTGCTGCCACTTAGAGGGAGAAGCCTCTTTGCTGGCAAACGACAAGGGTACAAAATGGGTGCGCCAGGCAGCTTGGGGCGTACAAGTGGCAGCGTAACAAGTCCTGACATTGAGGAATGCCTCTGCTGAGTGGCCCTGGGCACGTCACCTGCCCTCCATGGGCCTCAGTTTCCCCACCAGGACCATGGGTCAGAGGAGTCGGTCTCTGAGCCCCTTCTAGTTGGCTGTGGTTGCCTCTATCCAGGCCCCACCCTGCTTGACCCATTTTTCTGAGGCTTCTCTGAGCTCATACAGTTGCTCCCTGAGGGGCCCAAACCCATAAATCACAGCTAATTCCACCAAGTGCAGCGGCTGCTGGCGCCCAGGCATCTCGTGGCCATTAATCAACATCGGCGGGACTGAGGCTATTGCAAGGCGGCTTTGGCCTTCAAGGTTAGGGTACTTGGCAAGCTAAGGCTTCAGCCCCTAACAGACTCCCCTTGTCGTGACAGGTCCCCCGCCCAGCCGCACCCACATGCCCACCCTGCCTATCCCCTCCGCATTCAGTCAACAAATGCTCCCATGACTCCCTCTGGAGGCGCCCCCTCAGCTTCCCAGGTCCTCACAGTGAGCGAAGACTGGAGCCATCCTGCACCTGCCATTTATCAGAAAGAAGTCTGAGGCCCAGAGAGGAGGAGTGACTTGCCCAAGGTCACACAGCAAGTGTGTAAAGGCCCCTGGCCATAAAACTTCTGTTTTTGCCCCTTTCACCAGGGAGACCCCAGCCCAGGGAGAAGGCATGCAGGGCCACCGCCCAGCTCCATTCAACCCTGGGAAGATCCCAACTGGCTGTTTTGCCTGTGTTCACAGCCCCCTCTCCGACCTCAGGGGTCTGCTCCAGCTGCCAGGGGCTCCTGGGAAATTAAACCTCTTGTCCCGACATCCGGATCCAACAGGCTGTCTCTGTTCCCACTCTTCAATCTGCTCAAAGTAATGAGGAGAAAGCCTAATGAGGTGTCCCCGGGGAGCTGAGCCTGTACTGCCAGGAGGCAGGAAGCAGGGAAACTGTCGTGGTGCCCACTGGGTGCTGAGGATGATGCCCCAGTAGCACCCGAAAACACTGGGAGGCGGAAGCTGGGGTGACAGGCTGGCTCTTCCCTCAAAGTCCGGGTGGCCCTGGGAGAAGACTGTCTTCCCATCCATTCACCCAGCCAATATCTATCAAGCGCCTACTGTGTGCATTAGAGCAGAGGGAGTGACGGGGGAGAGCCCAGTGGCCTATATGGAAGTGCAGGCTCTGGGCAGACTGCCCAAGACCAAATCCCATCTCCTTCCTGCAGGAGCGTTCCTCATCTCTAAAACGGGAGTGATGGAAACTGTGCCTCTCTCAAAGGGTTACTGAGGGATCAAGGCCTCTGGAGGGGTTTGCATTGTGCCTGGCATGGAGTACATGCTCAGTAAATGCCGGGTATTTCTATTGTCATTGTTGTTCTACGGCAGGTGCTGGGTTAGAGCCCTGAACGAGGTGGATGTGGACTTGGAGCTCACAGAGCTTACCTTTTAGCAAAGGGGAGAGACAAAACTGGTAAAAAAAAAAAAACTGTTATAAATCGTGATAAGTGTCCCAAAGGCATGGGACAGAGAAAACCAGGGGGCCGAGACAGGGTTACAGAAGTCCCCTCTGAAAAGGACAGCAAGCTGAGAACCTTGATGGATAAGAAGGAATAGGGAAGGGTTTCAGGGACAGGAAAGAGCCAAGCAAGAGCCCTGGGGCAGGGAGCAGCTCGGTGTAGTGTTCAAGGACCTGAAAAGAGAGCTGTGTAGGCACAGAGGACTGAGCAACGGGGCGTGTGTCCCCTCTCTGGGTCTCAGTTTCCCTCTCTATGCAAAGAGGGTGACAGAAATGCCCCAGGTCCTCCTCAGAGCTACCAAGGAGCAGACGAATTGCTCCAGGAGGAGCCTGGGGGAGCAGTGGGAGGAGCTTGGGGAGGTCTGGCCCGAACTGCTCTCATGTGACCTTGACCGGTCCCCTTCCCCTTCACCCTCTGGGGCTGACTCAAAGCTGGGAGGGGTGCCTGACTCACTACTTCGGTGACAGCTAATAATGCCACCCCCTCCACCCACTGAATCGCAGCACCTGCATCAAAGCACTTTGGCTCCTGACCCCCTCACCCATCTAGCCTCCTGACCGCCCCCCTGAGGGGCCAGACCTAGCCGCGAGGACCGCCTGGGGTCTCACGGGAGGCTGGAGGGGGGCGCTGTCTGGGAAGCAGCTTCTCCTCTCTCTTCTCACTTTTCTCAGCCCTGCCCCCTGGGGACTCACAGTCAGGGGCCCGGGTGGGTGTGGCCACGGGGACCGAAGTGCCTCAAGACCAGCGGAAACCCCTCGCCTCAGTTGGGTGCACGTGTCCAAGGCACTGGGCCTGGGGCTGGTGACGTAGGGAGCCCTGGTTTCCTCCCTGAGCTCCCCCAGCCCACCACGTGCCCCACGGAGCGTGAGTCACTGAAGTGAAGCCGGCCACGTGCAGGCGAGTCACAAGATGGGGCCCGGCCCTCAGCGTGTGTGCGGGTTGGTCCCAGGGACACCCCTCTCCCGTACCATCCCCACTTCCTGAACAGCCGGGATTTCCTGAGAGAGGGAGGGTGTGCAGGGACCGGCGGGCCGCCAGAAGGGAGGAGCTGACCCTGGGGACGTGGGGGGCCCCCACCCCTACTTGGGGCTCCATTTCCAGAAGGAGAGGGGGTTGGGATCTTAGGCCTCCCTCTACCACAGAGAGGAGAACCACCTCCCACCTTCCCCTCCCCGGAGTTATTAGCATATTCATGAGGGTTGGCGTGTTCATGAATATGCTAATAAGACACCACTGGCTACTCCCGGTTCCTTGCCTTCCCAGCTCCTGCCTCCAGCTCTGCTGCGGCCACAGGCTCCCCCCTCAGCCTCATCTTTCTCGCTCTCACTCCCCTGGCTCACCGCGCGCCAGCCTCGTAGGCTTTTCCCGGGTTCAAATTTGGCCTGCTTGCTCCTGCCTCAGCACCTGTGACATACTGTTCCCCCTGCCCTTCCCTCCGTCTCCACGTGGGTAGCTGTCACTCATCAGAGCTTAGCTCAACTTCCCAACCCCCGACTAGGTTGGGACCCTCCACTTTATTGCACAGTTGCATTTATTTATTTTTGTGGTAATTTGATGACTGTCTCCCCCACTGGACTGGCTCCCTGAGGGCAGAGGCCAGTCTGCACAGGGCCTTGCACACAGGCGGTGCTCAATAAATGTTGACTAAATTGGTGATTTTTACTATTGTTCCAGCAGACTCCAGATGGGCCTCCCTGCCTCCCCCTTGCACTCGTGGCTGATTCTCTGCCAGCACCCAGCTCTGAGCAGACAATGCTTCCCACGGCACACACAGTCTAAGAAGTGGCCGCCTCACTCCTCTGACCCTCCCGCTTCCTGGACAGCTGAGGCCCCTGAGGCTCAGAGGCATAAACCACTGGCCTACACGATGCGGGCTGTGGAGCCCAGGGCAGGAACTCAGGCCTGCCAGACCCCCAGTTCCTGGGTGCAGTAAGGGCCTCTGGGTGCCACACGGCGTCACCAGCTCCCCTCACCCCCTCACGCCTGAGCCCAGGTGGAAGGCAACACCAGCTTGGGCCTTCTTCCCCTGGGAGAGGCGCAGAGGGTAGAGGAGTGGGCCTACCTGTGGGCCCTCACGGGACACAGGGGGGAAGGGAAGGCTGGGCTTAAACATCCCTGCGTGGCAGCTCCTCCTTCAGAGGGGAGGGGTTATCACTACAACTCCTACCTCTGCTGCAGCAACCAACCCTTAGGATCCCAGAGCCAGGAAATGCCAGAGGAGCCCAAACCGCACCCTCCAGCTCCCAGTAGCCCCGAAACAGAAGGGGCTGCTGACCCACCTTCCCCTCAGGCGTCTCTGTTCACCGCTGAAAGGCTCAAGCCTCCCCTCTACCTGGACTTCCCTTCCCTCCTTCCTCAACTGCTAGGGGATGCCTGATCATCCTTCAAGCCCCAAATCTGGACTTTCTCGGAGCCCACCCCTAGCAGTCCCAGCGGCTTCCACTGCACCTACAACTGCCCTCTGATCCCTCACCACAGCATGGCGCTGGACCCAATAATGTCATTTGAATGAATTCTTGGGTGACTGGGCAGTAACTCCTAAAACACTCCATGGGTTCTAGCTTTGCCCTCAGGCCTGGAACACGTCTGACCTCCCATGGGCATGTGAATAATGTGGGGCTTGAATCTGGGCTCTGTCCATTGGGCAAGTAACTTAACCTTTCTGGGCCTTACTTTCTAATTTGCAAAATGGGTTTAGTCATCCTGATTGAGAATGTGGGAAACGCTGAAGCTACTGAGTCCTACCCACCTTCTCTCCCCCGTTTTCCCAGCTCCCCTTTTTTCCCCCAAGTCCAAAAGCTTCCAATGGATTAGCTATTAGGGGGAGGCAGGGGTGTGGGCACAGCAGGGAGAGGGCAGAGACAGAGACTAGGTGCTGGTGGGGTGTCTGTGTGGGGTCTGCTGGGCTCCAGCAGCCCCAGAAGGTCCAGCAGGTGGGAGCAAAGCTGGACCGTTGTCCACTCTGGTTGGATTCAGGGCCACAGTCAGGTCAGGGCACATGGAGGTAGCAAAGGAAACCAGTGCAGGGAGGAGATGCTGATGGTGCGGCCTCCTCTGGGGCATAGCTGGGCCTTCCAGTTCCCCTGCCCCTGGGATTGCGAACCCCAATGCCCGCCCCCCACCCCAGTCCCACTCACACGGAGAGTCTGCAAACCAGGAAGGTCACTCAGCCACAAACCTATTGGTACTGTATGCCAGCCACCATTCGGGGGATTGGAGATAAGAGGTGAGCAAAATGAACGTGACTAGTGACCTTGAAGTCCACTGGGAGAGATGGAAATTAAACAAACAACTGTATAATATTTCAGGGTGTGACCTCTGTCATGAGGCAAAATAAAGCAGGATAAAAGGTGGAACAGGGCTCTTTGAGGAGGTGACATTTGAACTCAGGCCTGAATGAAGTGAGGGGGGGGAGAAGCTCTGCAGGTGTCTTGCAGGCAGAAACTTCCAGGCAGAAGGAACGGCAAGTGCAAGGGCCCTGGGGCAGAAATTTGATTTTGATGCAGTTGCCAACATTGGTCGAGGGAGTGAGCACCAGATGGAGCATCAACAGTTGTCAACTGGGTGACCTTGGTGGTGAAAAACTTCAGCTCTGTAGCTTTTGTCTCCTTATCCATCAAATGAGCACAGAAAGATGTCTTAGGTGGTTACAAGGATGAAAATGGAGGAAGTCAGTGGAGGAAGTACCCTGTAGCTCAGGGCAACACAAAAATAGATGTTCAGTAAGTGTGGACTGGATTGGCAAATGTAATTGGGGAGGTGGGCGGATGGCCACAGGATGGGAGCAGCCCTTAGAAACAAGAGTCTTACAAAAGGGCTGTAGTCCTTCCCTCCATAACATTCCTCTTGACCTGATCTGCTAGGTCATGCAGCCACCTGAGTTTGCAACTCTTGGGAATAAACCAGCAATTAAAGGCAGAAGACCAGGCCCCTAAGAGGGGGCAGCTCTGAGAACCCAGGTCCCAGGGAGTGGGGGGGGGGGGGAAGGACTTCCCAGGAAGGATGGGCAAGGGTGGAGGGAGGCACCAAAGATGGGGAAACAGCATGTGCAAAGGTAAAGGGCAGGTCCAGTCTCCTGCGTGTTCCGGGACAAGAGGAGGAAAAGAGAGAGAAAGAGAAGAGTGACAACATCAGTGATAAAGGGCAGCTCATGTTTATAGAGCACATGCTGTGTGATCCTCATAGTCTTGACAATCACAACCACATAACCCTGAGCACTCATTGAGTGCTCAGTATGGGCCAGATGCTTGGATCTTCTCTGTTCTTCTTAACAACCTTACATACGAGGCAAGAACTCGGCATTCCCATTTTACAGATGAGCAAACTGAGGCTGCGGGCCGTTAAGCAATTTGCCCAAGGGCCTGCAGCCAGTACGTGGCAAAGACAAGACTCAAACCCAGATGTGTCCCACAAGCTCTCCACCACCAGGCCTACAGCCTCCTGCAGGAGAGGGCACTGGAGAGCCACAGAAGGTTCTGAACAGGAAACGAAAGTCATGTGACCCATCCTGGGACAATCTTCTGGTGGCATCACAGGAGGGCTGAAGCCCCACAGTGGCTGCTGCCATGGTCTCAATGGCAGGGCCTCCTGCCTTAGTATTCCTGCGGAAGGGACCCCAGACCCCAGCGCAGAAGCCCCCAGCTCTGTAAGGCAGGGAGCAAGTACTCAGCAAGGCCTCCTCCCACCCACCCCAGGGGCTTGGGCACCAGCTCCAACCTGTAGCTTTAATTAAAAGGCTTTTTCAAACCATTAGCAGCAATAATAATAAAACCCCAAATAGGAACAATAAAACAGTACGACAGTCGACAGTCGGAGAATTAAAATGGGCACCTGGCGTTCTGCCACCCCCAGGGGGCAATTTGGGGCGCAGGCGGGAGGCACAATTTTCACCTCCAATAGACACGTCAGTTCCAGACACAGGCTGGGAGGGAATGGATTCAGAGAAAGGGACCCCCCTGTGCCACGGACTCAGCTGCCCCCGGACCACTTTGGGGACCCTCACAAGGAGGGCTTCGGCTGCGTGTCCCAGCCCCCGTCTTGGGAGCCAGTGTCCCCCTCCTGTCCCCCTACACAGCCCAACACAAAGCCAACACGCCCTGCCACTAAAATCTAATTGGCCCCTCACCTCCACATCCACAGCCCCTGTCCTGATTTGGTCCACTTTTATCTCCCCTGAAAAACACACCAGCCTCCTACCCGGGGTCTCCATGTTCATCTGGGTCCCTGCAACTAAGCTCAAGCCAAATGCTGCCTCTACTGTCACCCCCTCAGATCTCGCCAGTGGCTCCCTACCTCCTCTGGCACCCCTGCCCCTGCCCTCAGGGACACCCCCCTCTCATTTGTCCCTGAGTGAGTGCAGACTTCCTCCACCGCAGGGCCTTTGCACAGTCCACCTGGGAGACCCTGCAGCCCATACCTCCCTGACAGGCTCCCTCACCTGGTAGAGCTCAGCCTCAACACCACCTCCTGAAAGCCTCTGATACTTGCCCCACTCCCCAGACCCCTCCCATCATTCTTTCCAACGTTGTAGCATTTCTGTCAATTTCTTGGCTGGCTACCCTCCGCCTCACATATGAGATCCCTGTGAGGGTACGGACTGGGTCTGGCTTGTTTGCAGCTTTGCCCCAGTGCCTAGCACTGTGCCTGGCACACAGTAAGTGCTCAATCAATGCTTGCTGAACGATCCAGCAACCACGACCTCCCTGCTGTCTACTGAACCCTGCCCTCCCTCCCTCCCTGCAGTCCAAGGAGCCGCTGCTCCCCAAATATCTGGTCATCCTTGTGGGTAGCTGGGGGCGGTTGCTTTCTAGCCTCCCTGGGTTTCTTGCTCCTGAGGCCTCTACAGGTGGTTCCATGAGACTTCCAAGCCTTTGCTTTCACTCCATAATGGCCGGGACCAGGGAAAATGGTCTCCAAGATTTCGGATCTAGGTTTTCACCCATTTCGGATCTAGGTTTTCACTGGCCTCCCTGGTGCCAGCACTGAGCTGGGTACACAGGGTCCAGGGCCTGGGACCCACCCTTGGGGGGCTTACAGGCCAGCAGGGGCGATCAAGCCAGAAAGACCTGCGCTACAAAGTGCCATGGTGTGATACGCAGGGGGAGCGGGGAGTGGTTTGGGGGCTGGGCCACGCAGCCACACATTCATCTGGATCCTCACCCCACTACTCACTTGCTGTGTGACTTTGGGCAAGTGACCTCACCTCTCTGAGCCTTAAGGTTCCTCATGAACATGTGGGACCACTGCATGAGGAATCAAAGCCATAGCCTGGGTAAAGAACAGAGCATAGTGCCTAAAGCACTGTTCGTGCACCGGTGGGGGCTGCTGGTGAGGGAAGATGAACAAGGGGCTCTGAGAGAGGCAGGTGTGACTGCCTGAAGGAATCAGGGAAGGCTTCAGAGAGGAGGTGACATGGGAAATATCTTGAAAAATGAACAGGAGTTCGTGAGGCCTGAGGGGAAAGCACGTGCAAAGGGTGGAGTGAAGAGGGAGTGTCAGGGAGCAGACCCTTGTTGTAGCCCCAGCACTAGAGAAGCCTGACTATGAAAGCCTGGGCTGCCACGCCCAGAAGGGGTGGCCCTCCCCACAAAGGACATCCGCCTACAGAGTTGGGTTGTTTGTTTGTTTGGTTTTTGCTTTTAGTGTTTTTTTAAAAACTCCTTTATTAACTTCTTATGAAAACCTTCAAACATACACAAAGGCAGGGAGAAGAGCCACATTTATGTGGTGCATTTTAAGCTGGGTGAGTAGGTAACCCTGGCACGCGAGGCCCCCTCGGCACTCTGACCTCTGCTCTCTGTCACTCCAAAGAGAGACCAGATGGCCTTGGAGAGAGGACAGAGGATGCTACTCAGCCAGCAGCCCTGATGCCCTCCCAACTTCTAGAACCAACCAGGCAAAGTCTGAACCAACCATGTTCAGAAGTCAGAGCTGGAGGTAGCAGTTTTCTTTTACCAACTCTGGTGAAAAAGGAAAAAGAAATAAAGTCTTTTCCCAGCCAGACTACATTTCCTGCATCTGAGAGGGTGAGAATTTGCTCTTGGAAGGAAAGAATAGAGTCTCCTGTCTGCAGCTTCCTCTTTGAACCTCCATGAATATACATGGCGGCAGGCAGAAGGTTCTTTGAGATGCTAACAAGATGTTTTACCTTGGGAAATTGAGGTCATTGGCTTTGAGGGGACCTTGACTGGTGGGGGGGGGGGGGGCGGAGCTGGGATGAGATAGCAGGTGCTGGAGAGACTGGAGACCCGGGTGGCCAGCTCTGACCTTGGACAACTCCTTTCCCTTCTGAGCCTCCATTTTCTCACCTGTGAAATGGGGACACTCCCTCCTGGGGCTGGCAGGGACAGAAGATGATGCTAAGTGACACACCCAACATGGCACCTGGTACACAGTAGGCGCCCAACACTTGCCGGTGCTTATTTCACTGAACCCAGAGCTGGGAGGGACCACTGGAACAGTTAATAATGGAGAAGGATGGGTTTGGCAATCCATCTGACCTGAGTTCAAATCCTTGCTCTGCTTGCCACTAGCTCTGTGCCCTTGGGCAAGAAACATCACCTCTTTGCACCTCAGTTTCCTCATCCGTAAAATGGGAAGACTTCTGTTTACCTACCATGGGTGCTGTGGGGATGAAAGGAGCTAAGATATATGCAAACTCTGGTCAACACTAACATACAAAGCCAATCTTATAGTCCTTGAGGTTCATGATCATGGCTTTGGCTCCTCGCTGTAGCCGAGGCCTGGGATGGGTGGGACAAGGCATGGGCCAGGCAGGGGAAAGGCTGCAGGCTGACAGAAGAGGGGCCTTGTAGATTAGCGCACTTCTGGGTGAAGAAGATGAGGCGCAGAGACTAGGAAGGACTCACTGGAAGGACATGAACCCTTTGCCCTGCCCAGCTCCTTGATCTGTCCTTCATCCCCATGGTAACCACACTCCTCAACCCTCAACGCCTCCCTGGTCAGTCTCCACACTGCTGGGATGACTGGCCCAGCCTGCCTCCTCATGGCACCCCTTCTCCAGATGAAAAGTCTCATGAAATGCAAATCTGATCACGTCGCCTCCTTGCCCCAAGCTCTCCAATGACTCTGGCTTGACTCAGGGAAAAGGCCAAGTCCTTCCTACAGCTATATGCCCCCTTATTTCTATGACCTCATCTCCCGCTACTTGCCCCCCATTCTTCCCAGCCACATGGGAAGTATACGGAAGGTGCCGTCTCCTTGGCACACAGTAGGTGCTCTAGAAACAGCCTTTGAATGACTGTGAGTCAGTAAGTGAACAGAAGCCAAGGCTTCCATTTCTGCCTCCGTCTTTAGTGACGTAAGGAACTCTGCTGCTAGAGAAACCCCCTCCTCTGGCCCCTCTCACTGGGGACAGAGCAAGTACTGGGCAGAGGTTGGGCAGGCAGTGGGCCAGCAGTCTGGGTGACCCCTGCCCGCCTCCGACTGCCGCTCCGACTGCATGCAGGGCTAATAGCTACAACTCCAGAGCAAAGCGAGTTAATGAGGAAGATTAATGTTTCCATGTTGCTCCCGTTCCCTCCACGGCCATCAGGGAGCTGGAGGAGGGACATCTGGGGCTTTGGGGCACCGGCCTCTAGGTGGCTGGGGTGCCTGACCCCACCCAGCCTGGCCACATGGCCTCTCCTACTCTTCTCCCTGACACAGGTGTCATCCACGAAGGGAAGGGAACCAACAGTAGGTGCCGTTGGTGTGTAGGCATTGGACATGGGGGCCCGTTTATTATTCACATGTGGAAACAAGTGTCCCCACTGGTCAGAGGGGGAACCAGAGGCCCAGAGAGAAGGCCCAGAGAGATGGGGTGGCCTGCCCAAGGGTCTCCAGCTGGGTTGAGCTGTCTCTCTCACATCTCTCATCTTGTGAGGGAGATGGAGCCCCACTTTGGACTGACCAGTCCCCGCCCCTCACCACCTGCACTAGAGGCAATGGTGAATGACTATAATAAGAGTAGTAATAATAACAATGACAACAGCTGACACTTACTGTTCACCGGGCACTGTGCTAAAAACTAAACAGTCACTAAAGTCTCAACAACCCTATGAGACAGAGCCTCTTATATGCCCATTTTACAGATGAGGAAACTGAGGCACAGAGCAGCAAAGATGCTTGACTGAGGCACACCGTAAGTGGACCTTGAATTCTATATGCTCCAGCACCTCCCTCCACAGCCTCCTTTCAGATTCCAACCCAGGCTCTGGCCTTGGAGGTGGAGGACTGGTCACCTGGCCCTTCTCCAGCCCTGCCGCTCCCACCTTTAGCCTGGCCCATTGGGTTTCTCACTCCTTTCAAAAGAAGTTTTGGAAGAATGACACACATTGTGTTTTAACTGCCATCTTTTTTTTCCTCCTCATTATAAAAGCAATATTTGTTCACTGTAGAAAACTAGAAGAAAACAGAAAAGCATTTAGAAAATAAAATGATTCCTCTCCCAGAGCTGACCACTTCTGATATTTTGGGCATGTTGTTCTAGTCTTTTTATTTTCCATATATAATCATTATCAAAACATTGCCCAGAAGCACAAGATTTGTTCTGTACTTGGCCCTATGCTGAGTATCTGGTACACATTACCTCATTTAACCCTCACATGATCTCATTTCATCCTCACTACAGCAAGATAATACAATGATTAAAATCCCTATCTTATAGATAAGCAAATGTAGGTTCAGAGAGGTAAAGTAATATGTCCAAGGTCACAAAGCTGATCACTGATCCAGCCACGTTCAAACTCACATCTTTTGGCTCTAATAATCTGAACTGTTTTCTTATGATAACTTCCTGGTGCTGGAATTGCCAGGTCAAGCATATGTAAAATTCTAAGCTTTTTAAATCCTAATTTAAAAAAATTCTATACCAACTTGTCCTAAAAAAAGGGGGGTCTCAATTTCTCAATTTGCACCCTTGTGGATCTGGGGCATGACTGGCCAGGGCCTAATGTCCTCCCAGCTGGAAGCCCCATGTCTCAACACAGAAGGAACCAGAAAAGACGCTGAGTCAACAAGTTAAGGATTGTACCCAGTTACCTGACACCTTAGCCACTCTGTCACTGTGTACTTTGATCTTAGAAGCAAGTCCTATAAGGAAAACAGAATGCCCCCAAATGCAGGTATCCCTCAGCCTACCTGACAGGGAAACTAAGTCAGAAGTGGCTTTCCCCAAGTTTTTCAGCTTGGTACTTCCTCTCTGTTCCTGAGTGTCACTCTATCATGTGAAAAATTGTAAACCTTCAGATCCAGTAAATTCAATAAATCCAAGGACAAGAAGTATGAAGAAAACTATACCAAGGTAAATCATAATTAAACTGTTCAAAACCGGTGACAAAGAGGAAATCTTAAAAGCAATCAGGTTAAGGGACTTCCCTGGTGGTCCAGGGTTAAGCCTCCACGCTCCTAACGCAAGGGACCTGGTTCAATCCCTGGTCAGGGAACTAGATCCCGCATGCTGAAACTAAGAGCCCACATGCCGCAACTAAAGATCCTGCATGTCACAACAAAGATCCCGTGTGCTGCAACTAATACCTGGTGCAGCCAAATAAATAAATAAATAAATATTAAAAAAAAAAAAAGCCATCGGGTTAAAAAGAAAAGTTACATACCGAGGAAAAAAGATGAGAATGACAGCAGATTTCTTGCCAAAGACAATGCAAGTGAGAAGGCAGGGAACAACATCTTTAAAGTATTGAAAGAAATAAATCTGTCACCTTAGAATTCTATGTCTAGCAAAGATAACTTTCAAAAATGAAGGTTAAAAATAAAGACTTTTTCAGACAGAGAAGCTGAAAGAATTCATCACCAGCAGACCCACACTAAAAGAAAAGTCAACGTCCCTCAGGCTGAAGGAAAATGATACCAGAGAAAAATATGGATCTACAAAAAGGAATGAAGAGCACTGGAAATGGTAACTACATAAATAATACATAGGATTATTTTTCTCATTATTTACATCTCTTTAGAAGATAACTTACTGTTTAGATAAAAATAATAATAATGTCATGTTGTATTTAAAATATGTAAAAGTAAAATGCATAATATAATAGAATAAGAATGTAACAGTCTTATATTATACATGAAGTGATAGAATATCACTTGAAAGTAGATGGTGATAAGTTAAAGATGTATACTATAAACCATACAGGAATAACTAAAATAACAAAGCAAAGAGTTATAGCTAATAATCAACAAGAGATAAATAGAATCATAAAAACATTTAATTAATCCTAAAAAAAAGGGCAGAAGAAGAGGAAAGGGGGAACAAAGAACAGACAGGACAAGTAGAAAACAAATAGCAAGATAAAAGATTTAAACCTAACCATATTAACAACCACATCAAATGTAAATGGTCTAAATACTCCAACTAAAAGGCAGAGATTTTCAGATTGGATAAAGAAATAGACCCAACTATATGCTGCTTATAAGAAATGCACTTCAAATATAAAAAATTCCAAGTGGGGGCTTCCCTGGTGGCGCAGTGGTTGAGAGTCTGCCTGCCAATGCAGGGGACACGGGTTCGAGCCCTGGTCTGGGAAGATCCCACATGCCGCGGAGCGGCTAGGCCCGTGAGCCACAATTACTGAGCCTGTGTGTCTGGAGCCTGTGCTCCGCAACAAGAGAGGCCGCGATGGTGAGAGGCCCGCGCACAGCGATGAAGAGTGGCCCCCGCTTGCCACAGCTAGAGAAGGCCCTCGCACAGAAACGAAGACCCAACAAAGCCATAAATAAATAAAATAAATAAAAATTAAAAAAAAAAATCCAAGTGGGTTAAAAGTAAAAGGATGGAAAAATGTAGACCATTTTAACACTAATCAAAAGAAAATAGGAGGGGGACTTCTCTGGTGGTCCAGTGATTAAGAACCCATCTTGCAATGCAGGGATGCCAGTTCGATCCCTGGTCGGGGAACTAAGATCCCACATGCCACGGGGCAACTAAGCCTGGGCGCCACAATGAGAGAGAAGCCCATGCACCGCAACGAAGAGCCCATGCACTGCAACGAAAGATCCACGTGCCGCAACTAAGACCTCAGGCAGCAAATAAATAAATAAATAAATATTTTTTTAAAAAAATTAAAAGAAAGAAGAAAACTGGAGGGCTATATTTACATTAGAAAAAGTATGTTTAGAGGATAAAGAAAGTCATCTTATAATGATTAAGAGGTCAATCCATCAAGAGGAACAATAATCCTAAATATTTGTGTATTTAATAACAAAAGTGCAAAATACATGAAGCAAAAAGTGATAGAAATGCAAGGAAAAACAGACAATCCCCAGTTATAGTCAGGGATTTCAATATCACTCTCTCAATAATTGATAGAACAAGTAAACAGAAAATAAATAAGGATACAGAAGACTTGAATAACACCATCAACCAACTTGACCTGACATTTATAGAACACTCCACCCAATAACAGCAGAATACATATTCTTTTCATGGAAGACTTACCAAAATAGACCATACTCTGGGCCATTAAAAAAGTCTCAATACATTTTAAAAGATTCAAGTCATACAAAGTACATTCTATGATCACAATGGAATTAAAATAAAAACCAGTAACAGAAAAATCCCTGGAAAATCCCCAAATATTGGGAAACAGAATAATACACTTCTAAATAACCCATGGGTCAAAGGGATATCAACATGGAAATTAGAAAATTTTGAACTGAATGAAAATGAAAACAAAAACATCACATATTGGGCTTCCCTGGTGGCGCAGTGGTTGAGAATCTGCCTGCCAATGCGGGGGACACGGGTTCGAGCCCTGGTCTGGGAAGACCCCACATGCCGAGGAGCAACTGGGCCCGTGAGCCACAACTACTGAGCCTGCGCGTCTGGAGCTTGTGCTCCGCAACAAGAGAGGCCACGACAGGGAGAGGCCCGCGCACCGTGATGAAGAGTGGCCCCCACTCGCCGCAACTAGAGAGAGCCCTCGCACAAAAACCCAACTCGCACAGAAGACCCAACACAGCCAAAAATAAATAAATAAATGTTTTTTTTTAAAAAATCACATATCAAAATTTCTGGGATGCTACTAAAGCAGTACTTCGGGGAAACTTTACAGCACTAAAGGCCTATATTAGTGAAGAAGAAAGGTTTCAAACCAATGACTTCTGCTTTTACCTTAAGAAACTAGAAGAACAAATTAAACCAAACTAAGTAAGAACAAGGAAATAATAAAGATTAGATGGGAAATCAATAAAAAAGAAAACAGAAAAGTAATAGAGAAACATCAGACACACCAAAAGCTGGTTCTTTGAAAAGGTCAATAAAATTCAAAAATCTCTAACCAGATGGATCAAAGAAAGAAAATATAAAACGAGAGGGAGAGAAGACACAAATTACCAATATCAGGAATGAAAGAGGTGACATCACTACAGATTACACAGATATTAAAAGGATAATAAGGTTCAAAACTCATTACAAAGCTATAGTAATAAAGTCAGGGTGGTACTGTCATAAGGATAGATCAGTGGAACAGAATTAGGAGTCCAGAAAAAAATAACCCTCACATTTATGGTTAGCTGATTTCCAACAAGAGTGCCAAGACCATTCAATGGGGGAAAGAACAGCCTTTTCAACAAATGGAGATGGCACAACTGAATATCCACATGCAAAAAAAAAAAAAAAAAAACGAAGTTGGACTACCTCACACCATGTACAAAAAATTAACTCAAAATGGATCAAAGACCTAAATGTAAGAGCTAAAACTATAAGGCTCTTAGAAGAGGACACAAGTGTAAATCTTTACAACCTTGAACTAGAAACTATGGTTTCTTATATATGACACCAAAAGCACATGCATCAGAAGAAAAAATAGATAAGTTGGACTTCAACAAAATTAAAAAGGACTACAAAGGACACTACCAAGAATGTGAAAAGACAACTCATAGAATGGGATAAATATGTGAAAATCGGGGACTTCCCTGGTGGTCCAGTGGGTAAGACTCCGCGCTCCCAATGCAGGGGGCCCGAGTTTGATCCCTGGTCAGAGAACTAGATCCCACATACAGGCCGCAACTAAGACCCGGCAGAGCCAAAATAAATAAATATGTTTTAAAATGTGAAAATCATATATCTGATAGCAGACTTATATTCCAAAGTATATAAAGAACACTCACAGCTTAATAATATAGAGATAAGCAGCCCAATTTTAACATGGACAAAGGATTTGAATGGACATATCCCAAAAGAAGACACAAGTGGTCAATAAACACATGCTCAACATCCGTAGCCATCAAAGTAATGCAAATCAAAACCACAATGAGACACCACTTCACATCCACTAGGATGGCTATAATTAAAAAGACAGACAGTTACAAATGTTGGTGAAAATCTGGAAAAATTGGAACCCTCATACACTGCCGTGGAAATGAAAAATGGTGTAGTCACTTTGGAAAACATCCTGGAAGTTGCTCAAAAGCTTAAACGCAGATCATATGAATCAGTGATTCCACTCCTAGATATATAACCCCAATATGAAAACATATGTCCACACAAAAACCTATATACAGGGCTTCCTTTGTGGTGCAGTGGTTAAGACTCTGCCTGCCAATGCAAGGGACACAGGTTTGAGCCCTGGTCCAGGAAGATCGCACATGCCGCGGAGCAACTAAGCCCGTGTGCCATAACTACTGAGCCTGTGCTCTAGAGCCCGTGAGCCACAACTACTGAAGCCCGTGCGCCTAGAGCCTGTGCTCCGCAACAAGAGAAGCCACTGCAATGAGAAGCCTACGCATCGCAACGAAGAGTAGCCCCTGCTCTCCGCAACTAGAGAAAAGCCTAGAGAAAAGCCCACACATAGCAACGAAGACCCAACACAGCCAAAAATAAATAAATTATTTTTTAAAAACCTATATGCAATGTTCATAGCACCATTATTTGTAATGGCTAAAAAGTGGATACAACATAAATGTCCATAAGTTGAAGAATGGATAGATAAAATGTAGTGTATCCATACAATAGAATACCATTCAGCAATAAAAATGAATGAGGTACTGTTACATGCTACAACTTGTATGAACCTTGAAAACATTATGATAAATGAAAAAAGACAGTCACAAAAGGCCATATATTGTATGATTCCATTTACATGAAGTGTCCCAAGTAAGCAAATCAATAGAGATGGAAAGTAGATTAGTGGTTTCCCAGGACTGAGGGTAGGGGAGTGGGGAGTGGGAAAAGGGGAGTGGCTGCTAATAAGGATACAGTTACTTTTGGGGGTGATGAAATGTTCTAAACTTGATGTGATGAACAGTGTACAACTGTGTACAATGGTATTAAAGCCACTGATTTTTACAATAAATGCTGGAGAGGGTGTGGAGAAAAGGGAACCCTCCTACACAGATGGTGGGAATGTAAACTGGTACAGCCACTATGGAGAACAGTATGGAGGTTCTTTAAAAAACTAAAAATAGAGCTACCATACGACCTAGCAATCCCACTTGTAGGCATATATCCAGAGAAAAACATGGTCCAAAAGGATACATGCACCCCAATGTTCATTGCAGCATTATCTACAATAGCCAGGACATGGAAGCAACCTAAATGTTCATCGACAGAGGAACAGATAAAGAAGATGTGGTACAATGGAATATTACTCAGCCATAAAAAGGAACAAAATAGTGACATCTGCAGAGAGATACGTGGCTGGACCTAGAGACAGAGTGAAGTAAGTCAAAGAGAAAAACAAATATCATATAATATTGCTTACATATGGAATCTAGAAAAATGGTAGAAATGAACTTATTTGCAAAGCAGAAATAGAGTCACAGAGGTAGAGAACAAACTTATGGTTACCAAGAGGGGAGGGGGGTGGGATGAACTGGGAGATTGGGACTGACATATGTACACTACTATGTATGAAATACACAAACTAATGAGAACCTACTGTATAGCACAGGGAACTCTATTCTATGCTCTGTGGCAACCTAAATGGGAAGGAAACCTAAAAAAGAGTGGATATATGTGTATGAATGACTGATTCATTTTGCTGTACAGCAAGAAACTAACACAACATTGTAAAGCAATTTTATTCCAATAAAAATTTTCTAAAAACATTGATTTTTATACTTTAAATAGGTAAATTGTATGGTATATAAATTATATCTCAATAAAGCTGTTATTTTTTAAAAGGGATAACAAAGGAATATGATGAACAACTTTATGCCAATAAATTTGACAACTTAGATGAATGGACACATTTCACTGAAGATACAAATTACCAAAGCCCATGGAAGAAGCTATAGGTAAACTGAATAGCCCTATATTTATTAAAGAAGTTGAATTTTTAGATAAAACTTTCCCACAAAGAAAACTCACGGCTCAGATGGCTTCACTGGTGATTCTAAACAAACACTTGTATGCTAATTCTATACAAACTCTTGTAAAAGACTGAAGAGAGGGAAATACTTTCCACTGCACTTTATGGGGCCCTGATACCAAAACCAGACAAACTCAATACAATAAATGAAAACTACAGACCAATAGCCTTCATGAATATAGATGTCAAAATCCTAAACAGGGACTTTCCTGGTGGTCCAGTGGTAAAGAATCCGCCTTCCAATGAAGGGGGCTCGGGTTCCATCCCTGGTCAGGGAACTAAGATCCCACATGCCGTGGGGCAACTAAGCCTGGGCGCCACAACTACTGAGCTTGCATGCCTCAACTAGAGAGCCCGGGTGCCGCAAACTACAGAGCCCATGCACTCTGGAACCCACGTGCCACAACTACAGAGCCCACGCACCCTGGAGCCTGTGCACCACAACTAGAGAGAAGCCCGCACGCCGCAAAGAAAGATCCCGCATGCCTCAACGAAGATCCCGTGTGCCGCAACTAAGACCCGATGCAGCCAAAAATAAATAAGATAAATAAATAAATAATAAATCTTAAAAAAACAAAACAAAAAACCCCTCTGCTTTACAGTACTAAAATGCTGTGCAATGAATATGATGTATTTTTTAAAAAAGATCCTGGTACTTCCCTGGTGGCACAGTGGTTAAGAATCCGCCTGCCACTGCAGGGGACACAGGTTCAATCCCTAGTCCAGGAAGATCCCACATGCCGTGGAGCAACCAAGCCCAAGCGCCACAACTACTGAGCCTGCGCTCTAGAGCCCACGAGCCACAACTACTGAGCCCATGCACCACGACTATTGAAGCCTGCACGCTCTAGGGCCCGTGTGCCGCAACTACTGAGCCCGCATGCTGCAACTACTGAAGCCCACTCACCTAGAGCCCATGCTCCACAACCACAGAAGCCACCGCAATGAGAAGCCCACTCACCGCAACGAAGAGTAGCCCCCACTCGCCACAACTAGAGAAAGCCCGCACACAGCAATGAAGACCCAACGCAGCCGAAAAAAAAAAAAAAATCCTAAACAAAATTTCAGCAAATCTAATTCAACAATATGTTAAAAGGCCAAGTGGGTCTCATCTTAGGAGTATAGAGTTGGCTCAACATTTGAAAATTAATCAATCTACTTCATAACAGAGTAAAAGAGAAAAACCATGGGATCATCTCAAAAGACACAGAAAAAGCATTTCACAAAATCCAGTATCCATTCCTGGTTTTTAAAATTCTCAGCAAACTGGGAATAGAAGGAAAATTCCGCAACCTGAAAAAGGCATCTACAAAAACCCCACAGCTAATATCATATTTAATGGTTAAAGACTGAAAGCTTCCTTCTAAGATCAGGAACAAGACAAGGATGTCCACTCTCACCACTCCTATTCAACATTGCCCTGGAGTTTCCAGACAGGGCAATAAGGCAAGAAAATGAAACAAAAGGCATCCAGACGAGAAAGAAAGAAATAAAACTATCTTTATTTGCAGATAACATGCTCACCTATAAAGAAAATCCAATAGAAGCCACACACAAAAAAGCTATTATAACTAATAAGTAAGCTTACCAAGGTGCAGGATATAAGATCAATATACAAAAATCAATTTTTTCTATATACTAGCTACAAACAACCAGAAATTTAAAATTTTAAATACCATATACAATAGCATCAAAAATATGAAATAGGAATAAATATGGCAATAGATGTGAAAGACCTGGATACAGGAAACTAAATTATTGCTGAGATAAGTTTTTAAAAAACACCTAAATAAACTGAGATACCTTGCTCATGGATTAGGAGATTCAATATTGTTAAGATGTTCATTCTCAAATTGACTTTTGACAAAGGAGCAGAGATAATCAGCAGAGCCATAAGAGTTTTCTCAACAAATGGTGCTGGAATGATAGAACATTTATGAATAAAATGTGAAATTTAATCCATATCTCACACTATATAAATTAACTCAAAATGGATCATAGTGGGCTTCCCTGGTGGCGCAGTGGTTGAGAATCTGCCTGCCAATGCAGGGGACACGGGTTCGAGCCCTGGTCTGGGAAGACCCCACATGCCGCGGAGCGACTGGGCCCCTGAGCCACAATTACTGAGCCTGCGCGTCTGGAGCCTGTGCTCCACAACAAGAGAGGCCGCGATAGTGAGAGGCCCGCGCACCGCGATGAAGAATGGCCCCCACTTGCCGCAACTGGAGAAAGCCCTCACACAGAAACGAAGACCCAACACAGCCATAAATAAATAAATAAATAAATAAAATATTAAAAATAAATACTTAAAAAAAATGGATCATAGTTATAAACATAAAACTATAAAACTTCCAGAAGAAAACATAGACTAAACCTTTATGATCTTGGACGAGCTAAAGATTTCTTAGATATGACAACAACAAACACAGTCCATAAAAGAACAAATTGTTAAACTGGACTTCATCAAAAATTGTACATGCCTGTGCTTTGAAAAGACAATCCATAGACTGGAGGAAAATATTTGCAAAACATATATCCTTTATAGGGCTTGTATCCAGAACACAAAAAGAACCCACAAAACTCAAGAATAAGAAAACAGACAACCCTGTTTAAAAATGGGCAAGGGACTTCCCTGGTGGTCCAGTGGGTAAGACTCTATGCTCCCAATGCAGGGGGCCCGGGTTCAATCCCTGGTCGGGGAACTAGATCCCACATGCATGCCACAACTAAGACCTGGCACAGCCAAAATAAATAATAAATAAATATTAAAAATAAATAAATAAAAACGGGCAAAGATGTTGTACAAAGAGACACTTCACAAAGAAGATATACAGGTGGCAAAATAAGGATGTGAGAAGTTGCTCAACATCACTGGTCATTAAGGAATTGCAAATTAACACCACAATGAGATACTACAACTATTAGAATACTTAAAATTGGAAAGATTGACTCTGCAAAGTGTTGGTGAGGACGTGGGAGAACTGGAACTTCCACACGCTGCTAGCGTGAATTTTAAATGGTGCACCCACTTTGGAAAATACCTTGATAGGTTTCTTAAAAAATTAAACATACACCTACCATATCGTCCAGTCATTCCTCTCCTCGGTATCTAATCAAGAGGAATGAAAGCATAGGTTCATACGAAGATCTGTACACACAAATTCATAGATGCTTTATTTCTAATAGCTCCAAACTGGAAAGAAGCCCAAATTTCCATCAACAAGTAAATGAATAAATAAACTGTGGCATATCCATACCATGGAATACTACTCAATACAATAAAGAAGAACAAACTACTGATATATGCTACAACATGGATGAATATCCAAATAATTATGCTGAGTGAAAGAAGCCAGACAAAAAGAGTATGTATGAGTGCATTTATATAGAATTCTAGGGAACACAAATGAATACTTGCCTGGGGATGGGGAGGGGCAAGAGTAGAGTGGGAGGGGGAAGGGGGGAAGAGATGCAAGAGGTAGGCTTACCTAGGGCCATGAGGAGACTTTTGGGAGGGATGGATATGTTCATTATCTTGATTATGGTGATGGTTTCAGGGTGTATACATCTGTCAAAACCTATCAATTTGAACACTTTAACTACGTGTGATTTATTGTATGTCAGTTATACCTCAATAAAAGCTGTTTTTTAAAAAGGAAAATAAAGTTACGGGGGGAAACGGGGGGAAAGGATTAAACTAGAATACTTTGGTTTTTTTCAACTTAGAGGTCCTAACATTTTTTGAGTCTTGAAACGTTAAGTCTCATCTGTTCAAGGATTCATAATCATTTATTTCCATAGTATAAACATACCTCATTCTGTCATTTGAAGATAACTATACTGAGGTTCTGAGATGGACTGGTACCAAGTAAGAGGCTGTGATGCTAAATCATTTCTCCTAAAATGTAACACCCATAACCTGAGATCCCATGATTCCATCGCTTTCTCCATCTCCATTCTTTTCCTCAAACACGAATGGAGGAATAGAATGGCTCCTACTCCATCATTAGAACTTAAATCACCTCTCGCTTTAGGGAGCCACTGAACATGATGTTTAGGAAGAGTTTTAAGTAATACGGGGATGTGCTTCCACCACAGGCATGAGCAGGGAGAGGGAACAGAAGTGAAACACAGAGGTATGCTGGAGTGTCAGCCCACACGGAGCAGAAAAACGTCCCCGGACAGAACAACCAATGGGACATAGCTCCAAAGCTACTGCAGACACCACTAGTGATTTTTGTTTTCATCTTTTTCTTTTAAAAATTTTTTACATTTTAATTTAATTTTTCATTTTTAAATGAATAGGCTTTGTTTTTTAGAGCAATTTTAGGTTTACAGAAAAATTGAGCAGCAAGTACAGAGTTCCCATATATCCTTTCTCCTTCCCCCTTGTAGTTCCCCATGATTAATACCTTGCATCAGTGTGGTACCTTTGTTACAATGGATGAACCAATATTGATACATTATTATTAACTAAAGTCCATTGTTTAAACTAGGGTTCACTCTTTGTATTGTAAAGTTCTATGGGTTTTGACCAATGTATAGTGTCATGTATCCACCATCTCAGTATCATACAGAAGAGTTTCACTGTCCTAAAATCCTCTGTGCTCCACCTACTCATCCCTCCCTTCCTCCCCTCGAATCCTTGGCAACCACTGATCTTTTTACTTTCTCTACAGTTTTACCTTCTCCAGAATGTCATACAGTTGGAATCAGACAGTATGTAACCTTTTCGGACTAGCTTCTTTCACTTAGTAATTGTGTTTAAAGCTCCTCCATGTCTTTTTGTGGCTTGATAGCTCATTTCTTGTTATTGCTAAATAATATTCCATTCAATGGATGTACCACAATTTGTTTACCCAGTCATCCATTGAAGGACATCTTGGTTACTTCAATTATTTTCCATTATATATACGTATACACATGAATCAAGCCATACTATATATACATTAAGGTTAGTGTACTCTACCACACATATGTTACACCTCAATACAAAACTTTTAAATATAATAATACTCTGTAGTCATTGACTCAGAAAGATGGCCAGCATCAAGGGGAAAGGTAGCTATAGACAAGCAGGACTCATATGACCCTATTTATGCAAAATCGTCTACACATATGCATTTCACTGCAGATGACTTCAAAACTATATGAACTAAAATTTATGAGAGTACTTTGTGTACACCAAGCATTGGCCTAAGCACTTTTTCACATCATTTCATCCTCACAACCGTCTTATGAGGTTGGGACCATTACTGGCCCCACTTTACAGATGAGAAGACCGAGGCACAGAGAGATTAGGTACCTTGCTTGAAGTCAACTAACTAAGTGGCAGGGTGGGATTTGAACTTAGGCCTTATGGCACCAGCGCCCACGCTCTTACGTAAACCCTGACCACAACCTGACCACAGCCCCTGAGGCTGCACACGGTCTGGTCCCTGTCACCCCCCTCATGCTTTAACTCATCCTCCCTCCTCATCCCAACATTCCAGGCTTCTCCTCTTCCTTTCTCTTCCCTGAAAACACCACTGCCCTCACACTGCAGGCTTTGCACATTTGCCGTTCTCTCCACCAGGAATGTCTTCTCATCCCTCCGGTCTCAGCCCAAGTGTCACCTCCTCCAGGCAGACTTCCGGACCCCCAGCCTGGGCTGGGACCTCTCATTTGCATCCATCGTTCCCATGACTCTCCCCTGTGGACCTCATCACTGTTCTACCTGCTTTTTGAGTCCCCTGAGAATGAGGAAGTGTCTGTTTCACTCAGAGCCAGGTCCCCTCTGCCCACTGTAGGGCCTGGCGTGGATTGGGCACTCAACAAATATTTGCTGAAGGAATGAATAAGTGAATGAATGAATCCACCTGCCAGGTCAGATCGACTTGGAGGGGCCTCTGGACGGCTGACATCGAAATGTCGACGATGGTCACCACAGGGAGGTGGATTCCGGGGAATTTTTACTCTCATTTTTGTACTTTGGGGTTTATCTGGCTGGATAGTGTTCCTGGGGGCAGATATCATCTTCCAACCCCTCAGCACTTCTCCTGTCTGGGGGACCCCCGTCTGCCACCCTCCCTGCCCCCTACAAAGTTCTCCCAGCTCTGCCTGCAGCCCCAGTGGGCAGTGTATTAATAAACGGAGGGAGAAGGTCACCCAGCTTGCAAGCACCAGCTGAGCCGTCCTTGACCCAGGTGCAGATGAAATGCGCTGGGGGCGGGGGAGGTGGGGGGGTGGGTGGAGCCGCTTCACCGAGCGCTGAGCACGGGTGAGCTATTTCTGATTCTCACCTGGCCGGGCACAGCGCATCTGCCGCAGGAAGCCGCAGGAAACGGAGCCAGCCCGGCAGGTAGAACCGCTGGCCAGCTCCCCCCGCACACTCATCACACCAGACCTGGCCACTGACCTGCTGAAAACCCTCCCTCAGCTCTCCAGCACCCAGGGTCGGGGTAGGGGGGGAAAGGGAAGGGCAAGCCCCTCCACCTGGCATTTGAGGCTCAGCAAGGTCCCCGCCCACCTTCCTGCTCTCCACTCTCCCAAGTGCAGCCAGGTCCTCACTCAACTCCTGGCCTTTGCACGTGCTGTTCCCTCTGCCAGGAATGCCTGCTCGGCCCCGGTAGTTGGCTCGCTCCCACTTAACCTGTGGGTCTCAGCTTGGAAAACTCCTCCAAGAAACCTTCGCTGATCATCCCCCCAGCCCTTGTCCCAGGGCTGCCTGCTATCACAACACAGATCCTGATGACCTGGTGCCCTGTGATCCCTCTCCCAGCCTGTGATGTGCCCACCTTGTGGGCCCTCATAGTCATCTCCGTGTCCCAGCGTCCAGCAAGGGAGTGGCCCATAGCAGACACGAATCCACGTTTGCCGACTGACTACAAGAGGGAGAAGGCGCTCCTGGTGCTGAGAGGGACAGAGGAAGTGGGGGGCAGGGGAGCGGAAGGGGAGCCAGTGATTCAGTGTGGCTGTGACCTGGAGGCCGAGGGTAGAGAGATGTGGTCCTGGGGGGTGGGGCAGCGTCCACAGTCAGCTGCAACCCCTGTCTGATGGGCTTGCCCTCCTCTAGCCAGCCGGCCCCAGAGCTCCAGGTCCCAGGTGTGGCTGCCTGCAGGCCCTGCCGCCCCAGCCCCGACAGGCGCAGTGGACGTGGAATCTGTACAGCACAGAGCGTTCTGTCTAAATATATCTGCTCCCAACGCAGGACACACAGGGAGGGAGTGGGGGGCACGGTGGGCCTGAGTGCTGGGAGAGCCTCTCAGGAGCACTTGCCCGGCCCACGGCCCCTGCCCTGGCAGGGGGAAATCCACCCTACGGCAGGGTCAGGGGCGGGCCTGGGTGGGCTTTTCCAAGCAGGGCTCCCAATGCCTGACCTCCTACCCAAAAGCAGCTGCCTTGAATGTGGGCCACACACAAACCAGGCCAGCAGAGGAGGGAGGGGACACAGAGGTGGAACCTGGGGGAGGGGGACACGGAGTTGGGGGAAGAGGCCTTGGTCCCAGGCAGTCCAGACTCTCCCCACCACCTTGTAACAAAGGCACAGAGAGGGAGGCAACTCCAACAGTGTCACATGGGGGTCTGGGGGCAGTGAGGGGTGGAGAACCCAAGTGGCTTGGCTCCCAGCCACCCTGAGGGCTTCTAGAATTCTCTTCAGCCTCTCCCAAGGATCTCTCAGAGTGGGAGAGCAGAAAGCACTAGGTTCAGAGCCAAGAGGCTGTGGTTCGGGACTTCCCTGGCGGTCCAGTGGTTTAGGACTCCGTGCTTCCACCGCAGGGAGCATGGGTTTGATCCCTGGTCGGGGAACTAAGATCCCGCATGCTGCATGGCACGGCCAAAAAATAAATAAATAAATAAATAAAAATTTTTTAAAAAGAGGCTGTGGTTCAGCCCCATCTCCACCACTGAGGCCCTCAGGCAAGTCCTCTCTGGGCCCCCGTTTCCTCATCTGTAAAATGGTCATAAGCACGCGTCCCTGTGTGTGCAGGCACTCTGCACGTAGGAGTGTCCACTTCTTGGCCCTCCCTTCCAAGCTGGTCTCATTGGGAGCCCGGGCCAACCTTCTGTGAGCTGGTCTGCACTGGGGTGTGGGGAAGGGATGCCAGAAGCCTCCAGAGTGTGTGTGTGCGTAGGGGTCAGGGAGTCATAAGAGAACACAACATCAGCTGCTTTTTCTTGAGCACCTGCTATGTGCCAGGCCCTGTCCTAGGTACTGGGTTGGCCAAAAAGTTTGTTTGGGTTTTTCCATAACATCTTGCGTCACCTCAACGTCACACCAAGCCTCCAAGGCAGGCAGTGACGTGTTATCCCATGGGGAAGAGATGGGGAAACTGAGGCTCAAAGAGGTTTCTGTGACCTGCTGAAGGTCACACAGCTGGTGAGGAGAGCCAGACTCGAACTCGAGCCAACCCTCAGAGTCGGCTCACTTCCTCCTGCGGGTGGACGAGCTCACTGGTGGCCACACAGGGAGGTCCGCCCGTGGCTCCAAAAAGCCTCCCAGGGTCCTCAGGGCTGAGGCAGTGCCACCTTTCCACTCAGTTTTGCTCTTTCAATTAAAAACAAAAGCAGAAAAAAAAAAAAAACCCTGTTTATTGAAACAGCTGGACATAAACACTCGCTGCTTCATTTTTAAACAGGCACTAAGGCCCCATACAGCCGAGCCTACCTCCCGGCCCTCATCCACTCTCACCCTAGGCAGGATGGTGCAGAGCCTGGATGCTGAGGACAGCTGGTCTGGGTTCAAATCCTGGCTCTACCAGCTGCTGGCTGGGTGACCTTCGGATTGTCACCCTCCCTCTCTGTGCGTCATCTCCCCACCTGTGAAAGAACAGTGGGTCCCTTCACCCAGTGTCACTGGGTGTACTGGAGAGACGGCTAGGGCCAAGTTCTGGCCCACGTCCCACAGGAAGCAGCCAGCATCACTCTGGTTTAACCCATCACTGATGACAGGGTAAGATTCCCTAAAAATAGATCCCCAGATTCCCTCAGAGTGGCTCCTGGAGATAGAATGTGTGTGAGTATGTATGAGAGAGAAAGAGAGAGAGATCATAAATGTTTATTATCATATTAAGTCATTAAGTTTTGGGATAATTTGTTATGCAGCACCAGATAACTAACACAGAGGGTCAGCCTTGAGAGGGGGTAGAGGAAAGGGCAGAAAGCAACTGGGGGCTGGCTCCAGAGGGCGCAATTTATGTCTCCCAGGCTGGGCATGCGGGGGTGTCTTCCTCTCATGCCTCCCCCTGACCTCAGCCTTCCCTCTATGGCTACTTCCTATGACTGTTTATAGACACAAGAACAGATCAGAAAGAACTCCTCTAACCCACAGAGACTACCATGCGCCAGCTCAAAGCTAAAGGCTTTCGGACTTCCCTGGTGGCACAGTGGTTAAGAATCCCCTGCACTGGCAGGCAGGGTTTGAGCCCTGGTCCGGGAAGATCCCACATGCTGCGGAGCAACTAAGCCCGTGCGCCACAACTACTGAGCCTGTGCTCTAGAGCCCACAAGCCACAACTACTGAGGCCGCACTCCGCAACGAAGAGTAGCCCCCGCTCGCCACAACTAGAGAAAGCCTGCGCACAGCAACGAAGACCCAACGCAGCCAAAAATAAAAATTAATTAATTAATTAATTAAATAAAATTTAAAAAGATAAAGGCTTTCACATATCAGTTTTCATTAAATTATTTACTATGCCCAGTGCCTAGAATAATGCCTGGCACATAATAGGTGTTTGTATTACTCTGTATGGACTGGGCAGCAGTGATAAATAGACCCCAAATTTCAGGGGCTTAAAGAACAAGAACTGTACTCCTTTCAAACAGTTGGGCTTCTCCCCAGGTTGGCAAAAAACAGCCCTGGAGGGTCCCCAAGCTAAAAGAGGGAGACCAATCAGCCAGCTTCCCACTTGCTCAGCCCCTGGGCACCCCCATGGCGTCCCAGATGGGCTCATGCAGCCATCGTCCCCGCTCCTGGTTGGGGAGGAGAGGCACGAGGGGCCACAGTGGGATGTACGGGCTGGGCTCTGGTCTGAGGCACTTGCCATATGACCTGGGCTTGACCCGGACATCTCTGTGGGACAGGAGCCTGACGGGGCACAGTCTGCACCTGGTCACTGGGGCGCAACAGTGCTTGACTGACACCTATGAGCTGTGCACCTACTGTGTGCCAGGCCTCAGGCTGGGCACGGCTAGGGGAACCAAGAGGCGCCAGCCTGGCTCCTGCCTGGAGGGCAGGAGTGACCCACGTGGGACGAGGGGGCCCGTCTCCTGGAAGGATGAGGCCTAAGCCGAGTGGTAAATAACGAATAGGAGTTCCTGAGCAAAGACTCTGGGGAAGGGTTTTCCAGGCAGAGGGAGGCTGGGGGCCAGGGGACATGGTGTGCTCTGGGAGTCCCAGGTCATTCAGCTGATCCGTAGGTGAGGGTGTGACAGGGGCAGGTGACAGAGGCGTGGACTGCTCAGGGCTCCGGACCACGACAGGGTGTAAGGGGCCGGGTGTGGTTCTGGATCCATCTCTTTGCCTGTGTGTGGAGGGTATATGGGCAGGAGACCTAGGAGAGGGCCGGGACAGTCATCTTGACGAGAGGCCATGACGTGCTGAAGTCAAAAGATGCTTGAGAAGGGGACATGGGGCAGGGAAGGGGCCCAACTTCTGCTTCGTAGCCGAACCCCTAGTCCCACCCCAAGGGCTCCATGCCTAAGGCTGCCTCCCCTCCCCCAGCCTCCAGGAATGGCCTTGTCATTTATCAAACCCAGCCTGGCAAATGGTTCCTGGAAGCCTCGGGGCTGCTGGCTGTGCGGTGGTGCCCCTGCCCAGCCCCGCACCCCCAAAACAGGCTGCCGGCTGCCTCTGCCCCTGCCCCGTCCAGTGTCAGCAGAGGGTGGGGACACACCGGGTCAGCAGAGTCAGTCGGCTTTGGCCTCAGCCTCAGCAGGCAGGCAGATGGCCAACACTCCGTGCCAGTGCCGGGAAGGCCTGAGGCGTGGCCGGCCAGGAGAACACTGTGGGTCTGCCCTGCTCCGGAACCTTCTGTGGCTCCCCAGTTTCTCTCAGTGGGAAGCACCCTTGCAAGGGGAGCCTGAGAGGCTGGGAGGAAGGGCCCAGCTCCACTATGACTTGCTGCAGAACCTCAGGCAAGTCGCTCAAACGACCTGAGCTGGACTCAGTGAGAGCCAAAAGCTTTCCCCAGGGACCCCTCAGGGATCCAACCCACATCTGGCCAAGTTTCAAGCCCCACCTGGACAGGCTGCTTCACTTCTGTGAGCCTCAGTTTTGCTGTACATCAGCAGTGCACCGTGTGGTCCACCACGCCTTGATTCCCCCTCACATCGAGCTCCTCCGAGCTCCCTCCAGGCTTGAGACCCTCATGCTCCCCATGCTGTCCCCAGGTCAGGGCCTTTGCACCAGCTAACTCCCACTTGCACGTCTCAGCTTGAGTGTCGCCTCCCTGGGGCAGCCCTCCCAGACCGCCCCAGTCTAGGGCAGATCTCCTTGTGCTTCTCTGCAGCAGCCGTGCCTGTCACTGATGTGCGTTTACATTCATCTGGGAGGTTAGGTTATGACCGCTGGCCTCCCAAGAGGATCGTGGGCCCCAGAGGGGTGGGACCGGGGGCTCAGTTCACTGATATGTACCTGGCACCTGCTCTGGGCACAGAGCAGGCACCTTCCATGTTGTCTGCTGAATGAATACTTAGAAGAAGAAAGGGAGAAAGGGAAGGGAAGTCCAGAGGGAGGATAATATCTATCTCCCAGTGTTAGGAGGATCTGACAATACACAAAAGCCCTGGCCTGAGCGGAGGCAACGTCACACCAGCCCCACACACCCAAACATACACATATCGCACACAGGGGTGGGAAGGGGCCCACGGGCGGCCCTACCTCCCTGTCCACGCCCACACCCTCCCCGAGTCCCCTGGTGAACCAGACAGACAAGGGTCAGATGCACAGACAGGCAGAGGTGGGTCTGGCCCCATGACTCGCCAAGACCACCAGGCTACCCAGAGCCAACCAGCCTCCGTTCCCGCCCGCTCTGTCCCTGGAAGGCCCTGCACACTCCCAGTCCTCCAGGAATCTCTCACACCCCAAAGGTGGCAGGTTTCCCCCCACCACCCAGGAGAGGCATGAGACACTAACACCTTCTCCCTGCCATCTCACCTCAGCTTCGAGGACCGGAGCTGCAGCTCAGAAAATTCCCAGCACAGCCAGGTGGGGCCCAGAGATGGGCCAGGGCAGCCTCAACCCCTCCTACCCCATCCCACTCCCACTGAACAGATGGAGAAACTGAGACCCAGAGAGGGCATTGCGGCGGGGTGGGGAGGGGGGTGGTCATGGTCACCAGGCTGGCCTCTTGCCTGGGACTTGCCTGCCTTCTCACCTGGATGCCTGAGTCACATAGACCTGGCTTCAGATCCTCGCTCTACCCACACCAGCTGTACAGCCTCAGTTTCCTCGGAGATAAGACGGGGATGATCACAGCACCTTGCCCCCTTCACTGCGGGCTGCACACACGGAGAACACAGGTGGCAGAGGGCCCTGTCCTCCCACAGCAGGCCGAGTCCAGCCAGGACACCTCCCGAGTTGCAGGTGACCCCCTCAGAGCCATCACTGCAAAGCTGCCTGCTCAGCTTCAGAATCCCAAAGCCCGGCCCTCACAGTGCACCCTGCCCAGAAAAGATAGGCAACCATGCCAGGGTCACACAGCAAGACCCCAGCATGCAGAGACTTGAACTTGGGCCCTGTTCAGCTGAAACTCCAGCCCCGAGCCTCCCACCCCAAAGTGGATCTGGCAGAGCCAAGGAGGTGCCAGGGCTTGGCGGCAGCCGGAGGAGGGAGGGAGGCAGGCAGGCAGGCAGCTGGAGGTGGTGGGAAGAACCTTTTTTTCCCCTGTCTTTAGCAAACTCGGGTCCCCGTTTCCAAGCTGCGCTCCAGAGCCCTCAGTTGCTGCGTCACTGCACGCAGTCAGCCCGCGGTGGGCGGAAGGGAAGGCTCCCTCCCTCTGGCAGGGGCTGGGGGGCAGGGGGGTGGTGGGGAGCCAGCAGAGGGTCAGGGGTGAGGACAGTGAGGGCTCCCTGACAGCTCCCAGAGGGAAGCCCAGCTGGGTTCACCCCTGGAATCACAGAGGGCTGAGCTGGGAGAGCCTTGGAGACTTAACCCCTAGTGCCCCACAAATAGATGGAGACCATGAGGCTCAGAGAGGTGCTGGGATTCAGTCGGTGACACACAGCAGCAAGCTAGCTCATCATTCGAATTCCAAGCCCCTATCTCCTAGCAACTGCAAAGCAAAAGCCTCCTGGACCCACCTCTGTCACCGCGGGCTCATCTGTCACTGCAGAAAGAAAAATGCCTGAACTAGAGGCCTAGTTCTCACTCCCTGGCCCTGGCACCTGGAAGCACAGAGACCCCCACCTGCACGATCACAAGCACCTCGGCGGGGTGTGGTTCTGAGCCCCTGTCGTGGGGCGCAGCACAGTGCTAGGTACACAGCAGGCGCTCAATAAGTGGTCTTGTGCTCCATTTATGTGCCGGGATGCTGGCCCCATTTCTACATTGTCAAAGACAGAACCCGCCCACATCATGTGTTTTCTAAAGATGACCCCCTCGTGTACCAAATGTCGCTTTAGCCATTTTTGAAGTAAACTCCGGGAGATGGATCACCTGCACAGGCCTTCTTACGCTGAAGAGAGGAATACAAATGCCGTGTTTGCTTTGCCGCCTGCTCAGGAGCGCCTGCACCCCTGTGACTGGGCCCTGGGGGCTGCGGTGTTTGCGTGAGATGGGTCTGCCCCCTCACTGGACGGCCCCAGGAACCAAGCGCTTTGTTCTCCCTCTGTTCTGCAGTCATGGTCACTTCTCAGGACCCGTATCACTTCCCCGTCCCCCCGGAAGCCGGGGAGATGGGCCACCTACCGGAACTGTGTGTTAGTGGCAACTAAAGGAGCTGGGACAGGCCACGGCTCTCTTACTAACAGCACGCTTCCCCCGGGGCCTCCAGCAGGGCCTGGGAGGTGAGGCGCTGCTGAGTGACCAGTGACATCCACAGGCACCCTCAGACCAGGCTGAGCTCCACCTCCAGGGTGTGTCCAGGTGCCCTCAAACCAGGATCTGGGTCTGCCACCCACATTTGATCCCCACGGCCTAGTACCCACCTTCCATGCCCTCTACCCATCACTTCTGTTGAACAAATGGGAACTTTAGAATTTCCATAACACAGGGCTAAGAGTAGACTCTAAACTCTAACCCACCCGGATTCAAATCCTGGTGCCACCACTTCACCAGCTGTGGGGCATTGGACAACCTACTATAGCTCTCTTTGCCCCAGTTTCCTCGCCTGTAAAATGGGGAGAGTAATCATAGGGTGGGACGGGACAAAAGGAGGGGCCGGATTTACGGTGCTCAGAGGCGGTGCTCACTCAACAGAGGGCCCAGCACCGTGCATGGCTCCTAGGCGACGGTCACTGATGCTCTGTGGCGTGAATGGGTGTTAGTCAATGATCCGTTGTCATTATTATTATATCATCAACATCAGCAGGGATCCCCAAGCCTGGTTTTGCAACTAGCCCTGGTATAGGGTGTAGCAAAATTTTCCAAACAAAATTTGCTTCCATTCATTTTGGGTTTTTGAAAAGGCCACGTCAGACAGCTCGGCGAGGAGGAGGCGGCATTGCGAAACCCAGCACAGAGAGATCTGGGTCCCGCTCCTCGGCTCGGGAAATGATGTGCGATCCATGAGCAAGGGGGGCCCTCGGAGCCGGCACCCCCAGGGCTCGGTCCAGGGGGCTCCTGGCCTCCTGGGTTTATCCCCACTCTCTGAGTGACCCTGAGCAGCCACCCAACTGCTCTGAGCCTCAGTTTCCTCATCTGTCAAATGGAGACAATTTCTGTTTTTATTTGTACCCCTCCCTGGGGGTGGTTAGAAGATGAGGGGATTAAATGTGTTCTGCAAACTGTAGAGTATCGCACACACCCTACAGGCCTCAGTCCTGGCCTGGGGCAACCACCAGGAGACACTGTGAAGTGGGTGTGGGAGCAGAACAGTCTTCACCCGCACCCCCCCCCCACCCAGAGGCCACAACAAAAGAAAATCTAGTCACCTGAGTTTTAAAGGGTTCCCCCCACAAGAGTCTGATGAAGCGGGGAGTGGGCTTGTCTTTGGTGCAACACAGGAAGCCCCTCCTTAGTGACAGCCTTTCTCAAAGAGGGTGGAGTGAGAGTTTGCACGGCAGGGGCCCCCTCCCAGCTAAGCCGGCCTCCACACTCCCTTAACCGTCAGGATCCTCCATTAGAAGGAACTTCGGAGCCTCACGCCCAGCCCCTCAAAGCCACCAAGCCCCAATGTGGGACAGCCCTCCCCACGCGCAAAGAAGAGGCAGGGCCCCTGAGGACTCCCTTCCCGGGCTGTCAGGATCACAGACTCCAGACTGTGGGTAGACACAAGGCCCCTCTGAGTTCACCAGGCCCTAGCTTTCACTTTACTCAGGCAGTCCAGAGAGGGGACATGTCTCATCCAAGAGCACACAGCAAGGCAGCAACAAGGCTCCTGGCACAGGCTGGACACCCAGCATGACAGTACATTGCCCACCTCCATGGCCAGCCCGCTCAGGAGGCCACCTCCTCCTAGAAGGACACATACCCCCACCAACCCCAAGCCTACCCAGCACTTGGCTGCCTCCTTGCCTCTAACCATGCAGTTCTCTCAGCCAGCAGTGCCCTTCCCCGCCATTCTCCATCGACCCAAATCCTTCTAATCCTCCAAAATCCACCCCAGATCCAGTGTGTGTCCTCCAGGAAGCACTCCCTGCAGGTCCTAACTAGTGGCCCCTTCCCAGCACTCGAGCAGCCCCAGCCTCCATCACTGAGAGGGGCCTGGCAGGATGACTAGAGTTTACAGAGCAGGGCCCTGTGGGGGGCCTCTGGGTCCCCATGCCTGGCACAGGGCTGGGCACTCAGCAGGCCTCAGGAAGCAATGGTGGCCCAAAGACAGAATGGAGGATTAGGAACTGGAGAGGTGAAGGAGCTGGTGGCCTAGTGAAAGAAAGAAGGGATGAACCAGTAAATAGGTGAAGATGTGAGCAGATGAACTGATTCAGGAATAAATGCCTGGCAAGATGGGCACAGACACACCACCGAAGATGTAGGGTCTTGCCCAAGTGCGGCCCCTCACCCTCTTGTAGAGCCTCTGGGGGCTCCTAGATGTACTGGGAATTTAGAGGCCACAGGCCTATCAGAGCCCAGCCAAATGCCTCTAGGTTTGCAGACCCAGCTGGAGGCCAGGAACCCACAGGGATGGTCAAGGTGGCGACTGGGACTGGCCAAGGGTCCCACCATGCCCTACCAACCAGTCCTTGACTGAGAATGGCCTAGACCTGTCCGCAGCCCCAGGGGAACGGCATGAAGAGGCAGGCATAACCCTGGCCCTCCCCACACCAACCACACTGAGCGACATCCAATAATAAGGCATGGTGACTGGGTCACTGAAGGCAGAGGCCCATGGGGCTGTAAAGGTGGTGACAGGGACACGACCTGGCCTGGGTACCAAGGAAAGCTTTTTTCTGGAGACCTGGATGATGAGTAGTAGTTAAGCAGGCAAATGAGGGGAAGGAAGGCAGGAGGTTCAGGCAGAGGAATCAGCATGTGCAAAGGCCCTGAGGCTGGAGGGAACCTGGCCTGTTCCAGGAACTGAAAGCAGGCTAGGGGGACCGGAGCCAAAAGGTGGGGGGGGGGGGCGGCAGCGGTGCAAGATGTGGCTAGAGGAGTAGCGAGTTGGGGAAGGAGGCTGGGCGTCATCCCGGGAGCTGTGGGTATTTATTGAGTACTTACTGTGTGCTTAAAAAAAATCTGCATTCACGATTTTATGAATTCACATTCCAGAATGTTTAAGTGAAAGTGTTTAAATGCACTGTAATCAGACAATGCTATTTTTTAATGCTTTTTTGAATGAATGAATCTTTCAATCAATCAATCACGGATGTATAGGAGGGTAGAGACCACCTGCCCCCATCACACAGAATGCCCTATACAATTCCTCAGGGCCTCCCCATCATGGAGAAACGCTGGCACTGATGAAGCCAGTGGCCCATAAACCACACAAGAACCTAACGAGATGCCAGTGGGTGCCCCCGGTACGTCCAATACGTCACTGTGTCTTCTGAGAGCTCCAAAGTACACAATCTATCCTTAGTTTCCAAGTGCTGCACAGACTGTCTTCAAAAACACCAACTCAGCTGCCAGGCAGCCTCGCGCTCAGGGCACAGCCCTCAAACCCACAGCTCCATTGCAAGGCTGGCACTAGCGGGATGCTGCCCTGGGTCCCACATGACAGCCATCCATCAGCCCGCTCCACCCCACACCTCCTCTCCAGTCTGGACCTTGCCTTCTGTCCCCAGTGCCCAGCACAGACCGTCTCCCCCTGACAAAACAGGGGCTCCTCGAGGGTGGGGACCACATCAGGCCATCACATGTCCCCAGCGCCTTGCACAGGCCTAGCCTGGCCTCTGATGGATGAATGAGGGGCGGGTGCCAGGGACACCACACACAAGCACACTCGCTTAAGTCCAGCGGCCGCCTCTCAGCTCCAGGAGGACCCAGGAGCCCTGGCGCACCCCTGCCACGGCACAGGCACGAGCACACACGCCTGCCCCACGTGCACAGCCAGTGTCTCCAGGAGCTGCTGGGAATACAATTGGCATCTGCCACTGACTGGCTGCCAACAGCCCAGTTCCGGGGCCTGGCGGTGGCTCCCAACACTCCAGCTACCAACGGGCTACCGGCTCTGCGGCCCCACCCAGTCCTGCTGCCCACAGGAGTCAGGCCCCTCAGGCCACCCTGGGGCCAGGCAGCCCACAGTCCCCCCTGTGGGACAGAAACTGGGCTCCTCCAACAGCCTCTCTGAGACGGTCCTGTACAATCTCGCTTCAGCACCTCTGGCCTGGCAGAAGACACAGCCCCCTCCCACCAGCGAAGGCCCAGAGGTAGAGGGAGCCAAGACCCCAGGGAACTGGGCTGGGCCGGGAGGTACAACCGGGTAGAGCCAGGCCAGCCCAGCCTCCCTTGAGGCTGGGGACTGCAGCCCCCTCCCCCTCTGATATTTCCACTTCCAGGCAGGTGTGGGTGCAGGAACCCTCCCCCCATTAGCCCTGCTTTCCAAGCTTGAGGCTTCCCATCCTAGGGGCACCTCCTCCGCCCCCTCATCCCCCAAGCCCTGCAACTGGCCTTCCCCATCCCATAAGCCCTTCCCCTATTTCATTTTTTCCCCACATCAACAGTCTCTGGCAGCCCCTCTGCAACACAGGCAGTGCCGAGGAAGAAGGGAGAAGGAAGAGGGATGAGGGATAGAGGAATGGAAGGATGGAGGGGGATTGGAGGCGGTAGGTTTGGTCGAAAGAGGCCAGAGGCCATCACATGTCCAGGTAGCACATGTCCCCTCCCAGCAGGCCCGGCACATCTGGACCCAGCTGGCCTCTCGGGCCACCTGGTCCACCCGCCACCCGCTCTGAACGCGAACCCCTTTCACCGCGGGGCGCCGCACGTGGGGGCCTCCAGTAGCCATGTGAGCACCCCCCCAGCCCAGGTGCCGGGTCAGCCCGGCCCCTCCCGGGTACGCAAACAGGGAGGGGGCGCTATGCAGCGGGGGGGTTGGGGGTGCCCCTGCCCCCTCCCCAGATGCCAGGTCCGGGGAAAGAGCTCGGGAAGCGGGGAGCCGGCCGGGCAGGCTCCCCGGGCTACTGAGGCGGGATCGGAAGCAGCTGGGTTGAATGGAGGAATGCCCGGGCCGGCCGGCCGGCAGAGCCCTCCGTCTCCTTAGCTCCAAGGTTGGTGGGCAGGGAAGGGGTCTACCTGACCCCCCCGTCCGCCCTGCTGATGGAGGGTCGGGCCGGAGGAGAGGCTTCCCAGCTTTGGCAACCGGTTGACAAGGGGGAGTCCGCGGGAAAAAGAGGTGGAATGGGGGCCCGGCCCCGGATAGAGGGTTCCGGGCCCAGCGCCACCGCCCCCCGGCTTGAGGGTCGGGGGAGACCTAGATTGGGGGATCCCACCCAGAGAAGGGGGCTTCCCAGCCGCAGAGCCGCCCCCTCGGATCGGGGGCTCGGAAGACAGAACTGGCAGGGGGAGGGGGCTTTTCTGCGCCAGCGCCGCCCCTCGGTTTAGGGAGGTCTGTCCGAGAGGAGACCCGGATTTCGGGGTCTTGCCGAGGGACGGGGCGCACCGGCCCCAGAAAGGGGGTCCGGGCTACCGCGCGCCACCCCCGCGCCCTCACCTGCGCCCGGCGCCCCGGCCGCCTCCGGCCCGCTCGGCCGCTGCGCTGCGCCGCCGCCGCCGGTCAGGTCCGCTCGCAGCTCCGCTCGCAGGTCCGCTCGCCTAGGCCCCGGCCCCGGCCCCGGCCCCGGCCCCGGCCCGCGGGCGCCCCATGCCTCTCCTCTGGCCGGCGCGGCGCCCCAGATGCGGCTGCGGGAGGAGGAGCCGCGCGGCCCCGGCTCCCCGAGAGCGGCGGGGAGGGGGCGGGGGGCGGGGGGCGGGGAGAGGCGCGCGGGGGAGGGGGCCGCGCGGCTGCGCCCAAAACCAGGCGCGGATGCAGCCACCGGCCCGGGGCTGGGGGTGGGGGGGGCGCCGTTTCCAACGCCCACCCCCACTCACGCCCCCGCAACCCCGGGGGGGGGGAGGGGGAGGGTCTCCGCAGCCGGCGACGCTGGGTCGCGAGCCGGAAGGGCGCTTGGAGATCCCTGGTTGGCCGCTCAGAGAGTGCAGGCTACTGGCACAAGGTCACACAGCGCGGGCTGCGGTAGCGCGGGAACCTGGAACTCCAGGCTGCAGAGTGGGTCAGCGGGAACGTAGGTTGACGAGCGCCGGCCCCGTGGAGAAGAGAAACTGAGGCCCACAGAGGACGAGATTGGTCTGGGTCATACCGTGCGAGTCAGGAGGCCCTTGGGATTCGAACTTAGGGGTCCTGCCGCTGGGAACGTGTGCCCCCTCCTGGTGACCCGTTTCTTGCAGAAACCTCTCCCTGGTGTCTTCCTGCCTATGGCAGCACGGGGGTTAAAAACAATCCCTGAAGTCGGATGGACCGGGCAGAGTACCCATCCTACCTCTCCTGAGGCTCTGAGATCAGAGATGAGAGACTGTCCTTTTGGAGCCCCAGTTTCTCCACCTAAAATGGGAACAACACTAGTATAGTATCCCCAACTGGGATTGAGGAAACAAGGAGATAATGGATGTTAAGCTCCTTGCTGGTGCCTGGCATTCAGTAAGTGTCAAATGAATGTGCTCACTCTCCCTGGCTCCCACATCTCCCAAGAATGCCAGTTGAATGCAGAGTCAAAATGGTGTTAAAGGTTGGCATTCAAGGCTCCTTACAAGCTCTTTTTCCGGCTTCATCCACCACCCACCCACCCTGCCTCATCCTCATCCCAGAAACGTCTGTTCCAGTGCTTCTCTGCCTTTCCCTGTGTCTGCAATGCCTTCCCACCATCTCTACCTGGCAAACTCCTATTCATCCATCAAAGCCCTGAGCAATCAGTCACATATCCCAGTTTCTCACACTCCCTATCTGCCCATCCATGCCTCCCTTCTCCTTTCCCACTGTCTGGTCTAGGTTTGTCTGTGTCTTCATGGGCCCTGACAACTGTGGTGAGAGGATGTCACTCACAGGAGGTGACACCATGAGGTCATGTTCCTTGGAGGAGGCAGCTTTCGTAGGGCCTGGAAGGAGAAGTGAGTCTGGAGTTCCAGGGGGAGGAAGGAGAGTGTGTGGCAGGCAAAGAGGTGGTTTATGTTTGGGCAGAGTGTCAATAGGGCCACAGAGAATGCGCTGCCTGGAGCAGTTGGGAAGACTTTATCGTCTGAGCTGGGAGCCAGCAAGAGCCAAGAGCTGGGCAGTGACCTGGCAACATATGGTCAGGTTGAAGATGAGCAGGCTTTGCCCTGGAGAACACCTCACACAGGGGTCCCAGGAGACTTGTACAAGGATGTTCATAGCAGCATCAAGTGTAATAGTGGAAAGCTGGACACAGCCTAGCTATCCATCAAGCAGAGATGGGGTAAATAGTGATGAATTCAGGCAGTGGGAAAGCTCTCCACACCATGATCTTCAAAATAGGTGAATGCAAGCCACATGCGTCCGTGAAAATAAGTCTCAGAAAAACACACTGTTGATGCAATTCGTGAAAATTCAGAGTTGTACACTTATGATTCGTGTACTCTTTGTATGAATTTTATACTTCAATACACTAAAAAAAATTTTTTTTAATACATCATTGGATGAAAAAAGCAAATTGAAGATGGAAGACACAGTTTGATGCCAGATATATAAAGTTTGAAAACCCACAACACAATACTATATATTGTTTAGGGACACATGCATACGTAATATAAGTGTATTACATAAAAACATAAAAACACGCATGGCAGTGATAAAGAGCAAATTCAAGAGAGTGGTGACCCGGAGGGAGAAAGGGAAGGGAATGTAATGGGGCTTCAATTACACTTGAAATGGTTTATTTCTTAAGCTGGGTGGTGGGTACATGGGTGTTTGTTATGCTGTTCTCTAGACTTTGTTGTGAACATGAAATATTCGTAATGTAATAATGCTCTTTTTAAATTAAAAATATTTGGCTGCACTGGGTCTTAGTTGCGGCATGTGGGATCTAGTTCCCTGACCAGGGATCAAACCCAGGTCCCCTGCATTGGGAGCGCAGAGTCTTAACCACTGGACCACCAGGGAAGTCCCTGCTTTTTTTTTTTTTTTTTTTTTTTTTTTTAGAAAGTCAGGAGATGCCTGGGAAGGCAATGGGGAGCCATTGTTGGTTCTTGAGTGGGGTTGTGACATGGTCAGTGGACTGGAAAGGGCAAGACTAGAAAAGCAAGGTCGTGGGGAGGCTGGTGTGACAGTCCAGGGGACATGTGTGAAGGCCTGAGGGGGGACAGAGACAGAGTTATGTGGAGAAGGAAAAGGATGGGAGAGATTTAGAGGAACAAACAACTGGTGTGCTTAGGCAAGCGTCACAAACTTAAACGCTCACGGAGCCCAGGCAGGTCATTAAGCAGGCGGTGAGCATGGAGGTGTGGGAACTGTGACACATGGTCTGGCAGGGGCAGCCCCTACTCAGCACCAGCTGGTTGTTGCCATGTAGGAAAAGAGGCCCAGTGGGGTTACATCTTGTTTTTTTGAAGAGAAATCAGCAATTCCGATTTTTTTAAATATAAAATTTTTCAGATTTTTTAAAATACAAAATTTTCCAAATTTTAAATGATGGAACTAAATTGAAAAAAAAAAAAAAAATCAAAACTCTGTGGGGGCCAAGCCGTAAGGTTTGCAATCTCTTTGGTGAGGAACAGCCTCCAGGAGATGAAATGAAGGGACAGTGACACCAAGTTTTCCTGCCAGTGAGGCTGAAGAGGCTCACAACCTGAGCAGCAGTCGTGGAGGGCTTCCTGGAAGAACTGACACTGGGCAGTGAAGGGGGAAGTTGTTTCAGGCTAAGATAATAGCAAGTGCAAAGGTAGGGGTAGAGCTGAGTGAGCCCAGAAGAGCAAAAGTCACCAACAGGGCATTTCACAGAAGGGAAACATGGCCGGTAAACACGAGGAGTTGCCTGACCTCATTAGTCATCAGGGAGAGGTAAGTCCAGACAGTGATGCGCTGCCCCTTTATTCCCAATCGACTGGCAAAAATGAGAAAGTCTGACAATACCAAGTGTGGGTAAAGATGTAGATCAGTGCAGCTCTCTGTACTGCAACACCACTGTGACCCAGCAAATCCACTCCTGGATACGTGTGCCCAAGAGAACCCTGCACACGTAGCCTGGGCCAGTGCTTCTCAAACTTTAATGTTCATAGGAATCCCCCAGGGATCTTGTTCAAAGGCAGATTCTGATTCGGCAGGTCTAGGGCAGGGCTGGAGAGTCTACATTTCTAACAAGTTTCCAGGTGGTGCCAACCCTGGAACACAACACATTTTTGAAGAGCATTAGGAGAAATGCAGATGAATATCCACAGCAGCACTGTTCGTAAGATCAGAAAACCTGAAAACAATCCAATTATCAATTGACGAGAGATGGAACAAATAAATAAATTGTGGTATAGTCACACATAGCCCTTAAAATGAATGAATCACAACTACACACAACATGGATGAATTCTCACCAACGTGGCATTGAGGCTTTTTGTTTTGAAAGACAACATTCTATACAGTATACTTTTTAAAATAATGAACAAGTAAAAACAAATAAATTGTTTAGGCATTCATACATGTAAGAAGACTAAAAACAAAGAAACTAGGGAAGGATAAACTCAAAATTCAGAATATTAGTGACCTCTGGCAGAGAGCTGGGGGATGGGCTGGGCTGGAGCACAGAAGTGGATGTCAGATTTTGTTTCTGTTCTAGTTCTTGAGCCGGGGGGTGGGGGTAGGGGACAGTGGTTCACAGGCACATATGTTGTGTTTTATAGTGTATTGTATTATATTATTTACATAGGGCCATGCATGGACCAATCCTGAGATTGTGTCATGAGCCAAGGATGCTCTTAACTCAATCATGAGTCCCTGAGGTCCGTATTTAAAAAGAGAGAGAGAAACTCATAGAGACAGAGACTCAAAGAGAGATGGAGAGACTGAGAGAGATGGGGAGAGTTGAGGACAGGCATGGTCCATTTGGGAACGTGTGTTCTAACCCAAGCACAACACAGAGCGGTCAGGGCTCTGAAGGGAACAGAAGTTGTGGGACTGTGGGATGTTTGCCTGAGCCAGCCAGGGGCCAGAAAGGGGCTGATATCGTGGGGAAGAGGCTGTGGCAGCCTGGGTGTCAGATTCTCTTCTGACCCCTGCCATCAGCCCACCAGCTCAGACCATGCAGAGCCACAGACTTCAAGAAAGACCCTAGGAGGGCTTCCCTGGTGGCGCAGTGGTGGAGAATCTGCCTGCCAATGCAGGGGACACGGGTTCGAGCCCTGGTCTGGGAAGATCCCACATGCCGCGGAGCAACTAGGCCTGTGAGCCACAATTACTGAGCCTGCGCATCTGGAGCCTGTGCTCTGCAACAAGAGAGGCCGCGATAATGAGAGGCCTGCGTACCGCGATGAAGAGTGACCCCCACTTGCCGCAACTAGAGAAAGCCCTCGTACAGAAACGAAGACCCAACACAGCCATAAATAAATAAATAAATAAATAAATAAATAAATAAACCCAAAGTTTTTAAAAAAAAAGAAGAAGAAAGACCCTAGGAGAGGACAGAATGACTCAAACCAAGTGGAGAGAGTCCACTTGGCAGCAGGTAACCTCCAGCCTTGGGTAAAGACCAGCTCTGGTAATGACTAGATCTGAGTGGTAACCACATCTAGCTAATGATGAGTCTTGGCTTGTGACCAAACCAGATAATGTCCATAGTCAAGATCGGATCTGGGGATGCCTGGCCCCAACACTGCTCTCCGGGTCAACCAGGCATCTGGTCAGCCTTGGTCAGCCCCTGGGAGAAATGGAGAGGGAGGAAATTCCCAGGGCCCCTGCAGGCAGTGAGGGTTGGCCTCTTTCTCCTCACCCTACTGCACACAATGAACTCTCTCTCCCCTACATAGCCCTTGGGTCTGGCCCCTCCTCCCCATTGCTCTGTCTCTGCCCTGGCTCAGCCTCTGCATCCCCTGACTGGACCACTCCAGCCTCCTCCCAGGACTCCTGCTCCAGTCTCTCCCTTTCCAATACATCCTCCACACAAGCCTCAGAGAGATCGTTCTATAAAACAGATGTGTCCCTCCCTTGCTCAGAACTCTGCTTTGGCTCCCTACCACCTGGGGTGAAAGTTTGAACTGGTATTCAGAGTTAGCCTGGTATTCAAAACTCTTCACCCATTGTCTTTTGCACCCTCTCCTAATTCAATTCTGGTCAAATCCCATGACTCAGGTACAGGCTCTGCAGTTTCTCCCAAAGACAAGCTGTTTCACACCTCAGCCTGTGCAGGTCCTTCTACCTGGAATGCCTCTCCCCCATTGGATACTCATCTTTTGAAATTCGACTCAGATGTCACCTACTCTGGGGAAACCTTCCCTAACTTCTACGCCCCATTCCCCATTCCCAGTTTGTCACCCCAAATACTTTATTTTTTCCCCTTGGTATTACCAAGTATTTCTTTCTTTCTTTCTTCTTTAGCTTTATTGAGGTATAATCAACAAATAAAAATTGTATATATTTAAGGTGTACAACTCGATGTTTTGATATATGTATACATTGTGGAATGATCACCACAATCAAGTTTATTAACATATCCACACCTCACATAGTTACCTTTTTTTTCTTGTGGTGAGAACACTTAAGATTACACTCTTAGCAAATTTCAAGTATACGATACAGTATTGTTAACTGTAGACTCCCCAGATGCTTTATGATTGCAAAGACACACCATGTCTCAAACACCTTATAACAAATGCTTTTGGCACCCACCTTGGAGTCCAGCAGCAGCCAAAGCGGACAGCTCCCAGACACTGGTCCACTGGAGGCACCCAACAGGTCTCTCCAATTCTTCTGCCTGATGGCTTTTTTTTTAATAATTGAAGTATAGTTGATTTACAATATTGTGTTAGTTTCGGATGTATGGCAAAGTGATTCAGTGATATGTATATTCTTTTTCAGATTATTTTCCATTATAGGTTATTACAAGATACAGAATATAGTTCCCTGTGCTATCCAGTAACTTCTAGTTGTTTATCTGTTTTATATATAGTAGTGAGTATCTGTTAATTCCATACTCAGAATTTATCCCTCCCTCCCTTTCCCCTTTGGTAACCATAAGTTTGTTTTCTATGTCTGTGAGACTGTTTCTGTTTTGTAAATAAGCTCATTTGTGTTATTCTTTTAGATTCCACATATAAGTGATATCATATAATATTTGTCTTTCTTTGTCTGACTTACTTCACTAAGTATGATCATCTCTAGGTCCATCCGTGTTGCTGCAAATGGCATTATTTCATTCTTTCTTATGGCTGAGTAGTATTCCATTGTATATACGTACCACATCTTCTTTATCCATTCATCTGTTGTTGGGCACATGAAGGTTGCTTCCATGTCTTAGCTGTTGTAAACAGACAGCATTTTCTGAAGTCACAGGAGCTCAAGCACAGGACAACTTGGAAATGCAGGGGAGTTAATGCCCTTAGGAGCATCCTTCCATCATGGGGTCAGGAATCAGTGGGTAAATGCTCCTCCTTCAGGGAGGCAGTTCTGAGGCGTCTTCTCCACTGTTCCTCGGAAGGTCCCCAGCAGGATGGCATTCCAGTGGCCATGTGCTAATGCACACTTTATTGACTTTCTCTCCTCTCCTGTCTCACTCTCCAGGCTCCCTCCCTCCCACTTCCTAGGATCACCTCCCAAATGAACTACCTGTGCTCAAGTCACTGTCTCAGGGGCTGCTGCTTTTGAGGGGAACCCAAAGTAAAACACACCTGTTTGCTTCCATCTCTTACATAAAACTGGATATAGCTCCTTGAGGTCTGAGGCCACATTGAATTCACCTCAAATTGTGGCCAGCAGTCTGGGTTCACATCCTGCTGCTTGTATTGTGTGACCTTGACCAAGTCACTTCCTTGAACACAGACGCTCAGCAAAAGTAAGTAGGAGATTCCCAGACTGTTAATGAAATATATCCCAGGGTCGAAGGGGGTCGGAATACAGGACTTCACTCTTCTCTTTTCCTATGTTTTCCAATTTTTTTGAGTATTCACATATTCCTTTGCTTTGTTTTGCTTTGTTTTGATGGTGTGGAAGGAGTGTGACCTCTGGACTGAGCAGGCCTGGGTTCAGATCTTGGCTCTGTCACATACTAGCTGTGACTAGGCAAGTCACTCAACCTCACTGGGCCTCAGTTTCCACATCTGGAAAATGGACACAAGCATGAACACCTACTTTGCAGGGTGGTTGTGACTTTTAAGATAGAAGCTCGTTGTAAACCACAGAGTAAATTGCAAGCCTGGGTTATTGTTGTCCCTGGGGCTGGCATCAAGCCTGGCATGGAGGAGGTGCCTGGGAAATGTCTGGAGAACAAAAGGAGTGAAGCTACTAGTGGAACCCCAGGGTGTTCTTCATCTCGTTCATTCATTCATTCCATGCTCACTGATACCACTTGGGCCAAGCCCTATGCTGGGCACCGGGGATACACAGTTGTAGGAGGAATGTCTCTGGCCTCAGGAGCCTTGCCAGCTCCAGGGGAGACCCAAGAAAACCCACCATTCCAGAGGGGCCCTGACCAGTTGTCGGGGGAGTGTGGGAAGATGTCCAGGAAGAGGTGACTCCCAAGCTGTGCAGGACTTAGTCTGATGAGCAAAGGAAGGACAGAGTGGACATTCCAGCAAGAGGGGAGAGTGTACACTAAGCCCTGGAGGCCAGGCCGGGCCCTTGCAAGCCACTGTGGGCAGCTCATTGGGGCTGAAGTCTCAGAGTTCAAAGATGAAGCCAGAATCCAGCCAGGGCTGGATCATCACGACCTTGAAGTCCTCTGAGGAATCAGGATTTTCAACTGAAGGTGGTGGGGATCTATGGAAAATGAGGACAAGACTGGGAAAGAATCTTTGACTTTCTTTGTGAACCAGGGCAACTCCTTTTGCCTCTCGGAGCCTCAGCTTCCTCATCTGTACACTGGGGGAAAAAATATCACAACAAGGATGTTCTGAGGAGGGCTTGAAATGAAGTGTGCTCAGGGCCTGGCTGAGGAAGGCGCTCCATTCATTCATATGAATGGAATGAATGGACGAGTGAGCGAATGAATGAATGAATTTCTGCCAGGTACCCTCCCTCACACTAGTCTCAGCCTGGAACTCAGCCTCCTCCCTGCAATCCTACCTTCTCCCTGCCCTACCCCACTCAGTAGGGCCTCCTACTCGCCCACAGGCCAAGAGACGAGGGCGGGGACTTTTCTAGGGTCATCAAGTGAGTCAAAAGCACAGCCAGGTCCAGTGTTCTGTCCCTGCTCTGTGACGCCAGAAATGCTTTTTCTCTGCCCCTCAACATAGATTCACCTCCAGGGCCAGCCCTGGTGCTTTTTGGGACGGGAGGTGCTTGGGTTCCACTGTCTGCTTGGAGGGCCAGACCACCTGCCTCAGCCTCCCAGATGCCCGAGCTACCATCTGCTCCCACCAGAGCCTTCAGCTCTTTTCCTTAAATAGTTCCTCTCGTCTCCTTGGAGACATCTCTCACATGGAAGAAAGGAAGGGAGGGAGGGAGGGAGGAGGAGGAGGACAAGTTGGGTCCCATTTCCTGAGTACCTACTGTGTGTCGGCTCTGACCCTCATCACACCCCTTTGACCTGGGCATCCCCCCCATCCCTTTTCAGATGAGGAACTGAGGCATGGAGACCGGTGATCACAGGCCCCAAATTTCAGAGCAAGTAAGAGCACAGCCAGAATTTGAACCTGGGTCTGCAGGGTTCAAAACCTAAAGCCTGTGTGACATAAGGGGAAGGTGCATTTGTGCTGCCCTTACCCCATGTCCGAATGCCCTGGACAGGGCACTACTTATCCCCCCAAGTCACCCTCCCTTACATGACCAATTCAGAAACACTTACGGGCACCTGTCGTATGTTAGGCCCTGGGCCACGCGCGGAATTGGAAGAGTATCTCAGATATGAATGGAACAAAGTCTTCTCCCTTGAAATAGAGTGTAGGGGGAGTGGGAGGGACAGAAGGACATTTATTTCCTGTGCATACACCAAAAGCTTCGGAGGGACCATTTCAGCTGATCCTCTGAATACTGCAGTTGGTAGGATTTAAGAGCCCCATTTTTCAGAAAGGAAACTGAGGCCCAAAGAAGTTAATTCACTTATCCAAGGATATACAGGGAGAAAGCGGTGGAACCAGGATAAAGTCCCAGATTATGCTAAAACTTGCTGGAATGGCCCCCAGAGACCTGAACAAAGTGCTGCTGTGAGGTTGGGAAGGAGTGGTGGCTGGCAGCTCAAGGACCCTTGAGTGGAGGGGGAGAAATGAAAGGACGTGGACAGATGGGTCTCAGCCCCTTTCTGGCCTCAGTCCTCTTGAGCCGGCTCCAAGGCTGACATCACCAGGGTATTTGACACCACCAGCTCAAGCAAAGAGGTGACCAGATCCCACCTGTCTTAGTATCTAGTGAATCCCACTCAAAGCATCTCATAGACATACCTCACCCTGTGGATATCTGGTCAACCCTAAACCCTTGTGTCCTCTGGTTGACCTTACCCAAGCAGCCCATCTGGTTGATCACACTAGTCTAAATCTTGGGTTTAAGAGGCAACTCTCACATCTGATGGTTAAGCCTAGGGGAGGAGAGGCTATTTCCAAAGATTTCTGGCAAAAGTGGGATCATTGTCATATCAAAATGCCTGCATGCTGTGTGTACACCTTTCACTCTCCTACTCTGCAGTGCACTACAGGGGCTGTGACAACCCCACAGCAGGCAAGGGAAGAAGGGAGGAAATGCTGAGTGGAGGGACTGGCATGAACAAAAGGCAGGAGGCACAGGGGATTCAGGGAAAAGCAAACAGTTGAGTGCGGGTGCGTGTGCAGAGCAGCAGAGCTGAGGCCAGAGCAGGGGTTGGATCAGGAAAGACCTTGAGTACCAGGTGAACAGCTCAGCCTTCATCTGGGAGGCAAAGAGGTGCTGTTACAGGGTTTAGAGGACAGGGAAGATGTGATCCAATGTTGTTTAATGGTGGCCAGTGTAGAGGATGGCCATCAAGAGAGCATGAGACTGGAGGCAGGGAGGCTAGTGCCGAGGCCGCTGCAACCATCCAGAGATGGGATGGGTCTGGACTAGGGTGCAGCTGTGGAAAGGGAGAGGAAGGAGATAGTCAGGAGAGACGTCAAAGAGACAGAATCAAGAGTTGTTGCTGATGGATCCTGATGTGGGGCGACGGGAAGGGAGGAGGCAAAAATGAGGCTCAGGTTTCTGGTGTGGGCGGCTGATAGGACAGCCTTGAGAGGGGAGGACTGGGCAAAAGGCAAAGGGGAGGAAGGCCACCTGGGCGCCCGAGTCACGTGAGGGATCTCGGGGCACATGGTGCTGTTCCTCCTGCGGGCTCCGGATTTTACAGTTTTCAAAGGGCTGTCGATCCACAGACTCCCTGGAAGCCACCGCCCGCCAACAACCTGTGAGGCCAACCCCATTTCTCTCGGAGAGAAAATTCAAGGCTCAGAGAGCAGCAGTGACTGATCCAAGTGGGTGATGGAGCTAGCTCTTCTGCCTTCGATACCCAGACTTTTCTCCTGCACCCAAGGGGCCTCCCAGTCACCAGAGGTTTGTAAGGAGATGTCCAGGGAAATGGGAAATCAGGGGAGAGGCTGGGGCTGGAGACAGAGAGAGGGAAGGCATGGAGTAGACAAAGTCACTCATGGAGAGGGCATCGAGAGAGACAAGAAAATCACCTGGGCAGAACCTTAAGAATCAGCAGCCTTCAAGAGCTGAGCAGAGTTAAGACTGCTGCCATGTGCTGCCCCAGGTCACCGCACACGGCTGTGTGTCACGCACCAGGACTTGCTTCAGACAAGTAAGCTCCCCCACTCATTAAACCATTGATGTCTCTGTTGCTGACTCTGGGCTCTTTCTTTGGTCTTGAAGCTGGGCAAGCACAGGCCTTGTAGGCCTGTGGGGTGCAGCCCAAGAGGTGCACATAAACGACCATCTTCCCGAGCCCATCTAGGAGGATGAGAAACCGACAGTCTGGGTATCCCTACGTGCAGAACCCAGCTTCTGCCTACATTCCAGCTCATCTTGCCTGGCCTCCTCATCCGTCGGTGGGGCTGTGGCCTCCTCAGTGGCCAGTGGGGCTCCCAGCCAACGAAGCAGCAATGAAAACTCTCACGCAGCATCTCCAGAGATACTCTGGGCTTCAATCAATAGCCCAGGCCTTCCAGCCGAAGCTGATTTAAAAATGTGAAAGGATTTTTCCAGAAATGACGAGATGCTGTACATGGAGGGTTGGATGTTACTTGGTTCCTCTATTAGAAACAGTTTGGTTACCTTATTGTGAAAGTGAGTCCTACAGTATTTCAGCAAAAGGTATTCATGGCAAAAACAAACAAAAAAAAGAGTTGAGCAGAAGAGGCTAAAATGATGTGAGCAGAGAAGCAGAAGAAAGATCAAGAGACTGCTGGGGGGCCGAACTGGGGAAGGCCATGCTTCCAGGAGAAAGTGGTCAACAGTGTTGTGAAGTGAGGACAGTTTTTCCTGCGCTGCCCACACCTTGGGGGCTGGGGCAAAGCTCCAAGGAGACCGTGACTGTACTTCAGTACTGTGGAGTGCTGGACAAAGGTCAAGCGTAATTGTTCTGGTCCTGGCTCTGCCACCACCTCTCCAGGTGACCTTGGACAAATCCCTTTCTCTCTTGAGACCCCTGTTTCTCTCTCTATCTAATAAGAGGGCTCCGGTTTCTGGAAGCATTCCTTTATTTGTTCAGTTAATTCAAGAAATATTTACTGAGAACCTGCTATGTGCCAGACACTGTCCTAGGAATTTGGGAGACTTAAGTAAACCAAAAAGATAAAGGTCCAGCCTTCCTAGAGCATAGGGGACTGGTCAATAAGCAAAAAACATAATGAAAGACATGATACAGTTTATTAGGTGATTGTAAGTTTTATGAAAAAAGGAAGAAAAAGGTAGATATGGGTAAGAGGAGTAGGAAGTGCTGGAGTTGGAGAGTTGGTGCAGATTATTAATTTAAATAGGGTAGTCAGGTAGTGCTCACTGAGAAGGTAATATCTGAGGAAAAGAGTGAAGGGGATATGACATCCCTGCAGGTATCTGGGGGAAAAGCTTTCCAGATAGAAGGAACAGCCACTGCAAATGCCCTAAGGTCTGAGATACTAAAATCTTCCTATTATTAAACATCTAAAAATCCTAGATTAAAAAAAATATGGAAATGGATAAGTCTTAAAGAAAGTAGAGAAATCCTCAAATTGGGAACATGAGACCAATGAGAAACCCACACTGAAGCTGTGAGATGCCACGCAGACACCTACAGCTCAGGTAACACAAAGTCTATGGCCCACATAGGGCAGAGAGCCAAATGAGTCAGAGATCATCCTGCATAAATTATGGACTCAGGAAGGGCTACATCACAGAAAAAAAAGGTGAATTTCAAAAGAAATTCTGCCTCACAGAGGCAGGCAGCAAAGACAACTGTCTGTCTCAGCCTGAGATCTGTGTGAGATTAAAGAAAAATCTCCCCTGCGAAGGTATGGACATTGACTGGCCCTCACATGGCTTTTAGGTCTGAATTGTAAGTATTGATGAGCTACCAAAAAAAAATTCAAGCTGAGAATTTTAATTTCAAGTGGACCTCCAGGGACTTCTCCAGCAGTCCAGTGGTTAAGACTCCGTGCTTCCACTGCAGGGGGTATGGGTTCGATCCCTAGTCGGGAACTAAGATCCCACATGCTGCGCAATGCAGCCAATAAATAAATAAATTCGTAAATAAAATGGACCTCCAAATTAACAAAGCCAGAAGTTGGTTCTCCGAAAAAAGATCAAGAAGAGACAGAGGTAAAAAGATCACACAAATTATCAACATCAGGAATGAAGACAGGACATCACTATGGATGCTACAGACATTTAAAAGGTAACAAGATATTGTAAACAATTTTATGCCAAAAAATGGATAATTTCATTGAAGTGGACAAATTCCTCAAAAAATATTACTTAGGGGCTTCCCTGGTGGCGCAGTGGTTGAGAATCTGCCTGCCAATGCACAGGACACAGGTTCGAGCCCTGGTCTGGGAAGATCCCACATGCCGCGGAGCAACTAGGCCCGTGAGCCACAATTACTGAGCCTGCACGTCTGGAGCCTGTGCTCTGCAACAAGAGAGGCCGCAATAATGAGAGGCCCGCGCACCGCGATGAAGAGTGGCCCCCACTTGCCGCAACTGGAGAAAGCCCTCGCACAGAAACGAAGACCCAACACAGCCATAAATAAATAAATAAATAAATAAATAAATAAACAAACAAACCCAAAGTTAAAAAAAAATATTACTTATTAAAACAGACACAAAAGAAATAACAGTTTTGAATAGTCATTAAGGAAATTGAATCTGTAATTTAAAATCTTATCATATTAAGACTCCACGCTTCCACTTCAGGGGGCTTGGGTTCGATCCCTGGTTGGGGAACTAAGACCCCACATGCCATGCGGCGTGGCCAAAAAAAAAAAAAAAAAAACTTACCATAAAAAAAATTCTAAACCCAGATGATCTCAGTGGTGAATTCTTTCAAATGTTTAGAAAATAAAAAGAATCAATTCTATAAATTCTTCTAGAGAATAAAAAAGGAGGGGATATTTCGTGACCTGGTTGATGATTTCAGCCTAAACTTGTTACCAAATTCTGAAAAGGACACTACAAGAAAGGAAAATTATAAGCCAATATCTCCATGAATGTAGATGCAAAACTACTAAACAAAATATTGACATAACAAATCTAATCATATATAAAATCATAATACATCATGAACAAATGTGATTTATTCCATGACTGCAAAGTTGGTTTGGCATTCAAAAATCTATCAATGTAATTCACCACTTTAATAGAGTTTGTTAAATAATCATCTCAAAAGATGTGGAAAATATATTTGATAAAATTTAACACCCATTCATAATAAAAACTCTCAGCAATCTAGGAATAGAAGCATCTTCATTAATCTTACAAAGGGCATTACAAAACCCTACAGCTAACATCATACTCATTGGTGAAAATTTGAATGCTTTTCCCTTTAGATTAACTGTCCACTATCACCATAGTTATTCAACAATACAGGCTAGCCAGTGCAATCAGGAAGGGAAAAATGTACAAAATTGGAACAGAAGAAGTAAAAATATCCTTATTCACAGATGACATTTTGTGTATGTGGAAAATCCAAAAGAACCTATAAGCAAACTATTAAAATGAGTGAATTTAGCAAGATCTCTGTATAAAAAGTCAATATTCAAAAATTAGTTGTATTTACATGTATGAGCAATAAACAATTAAAAGTAAAATTTAAATAAACAATACCATTTACGATAGCACCAAAGCCTATAGAATACCTAGTAATAACTCTAATGAAAGATGTGCAAGACTTCTACACTGAAAATTACAAAACCTTTCAGAGAGAAATTAAATAAGACCTTAACAAATTGAGAGATACACTACGTTCATAAATTGGAACACTCACTATTTGAAAGGTGTCATTTCTCCTCACATACATCTATAGATCCCAATCCAAATCAAAATCTTCTCAAGGTTCTGATAAGCACATTCTAAAATTTATATGAAAGTTCAAAGGACTTTCTATTGTAGAGACTATATTGAAGAAGAATAAAAAAGCTGTAGGACTAACAATGCTAGATTTCATAGACTCACAGATTTAGAAAACAAACTTATGGTTACCACAGGGGAAAGATGGGAGGAGGAGGGATAAAGTAGGAGGCTGGGATTAACATATACACACTACTGTATATAAAACAGATAATCAACAAAGACCCACTGTATAGCACAGGGAACTCTACTCAATACTCTGTAATAACCTATATGGGAAAAGAATCTGAAAAAGAATAGATATATGTATAGGTATAACTGAATCACTTTGCTGTACACCTGAAACTAACACAACATTATAAATCAACTATACTCCAATATAAAATAAAAATTTTTTAAATCTTTAAAAAATACTAGATTTCAGGGTATATTGAAAACTATAGTTTGGAGGACTAGTTCTAGAGTATATAAAACTCTAACAGTAAAAAACTCAACAGTAAAAAAAAATCCAACTAGAAAATGGACAACAGACATGAATAGACATTTTACCAAAGAACACATGCAGATGACAAATAAGCACATGAAAAGATGTTCAACATCATTAACCATTAGGAAATGCAAATTAAAACCACAATGAGCTATGACTATATACCTATCAGAATGGCCAAAGTAAAAAGTAACGACAACACCAAATGCTAGCAAGGATGCAGAGAAACTGGGTGACTCATACATTGCTGGTAGAAATGTAAAATGGTATAGCTCCTCTGGAAAACAGTTTGACAGTTGTTTTTTTTTTTTTTTTTAAATAAAGCTACACATGAACTCCTGGAACTAATAAGAGAATTTAGCAAGGTTGCAGAATACAAGGTTAATATATAAAAGTCAATTGCTTTCCTATACACCAGCAATGAACAAGTGGAATTTGAAATTAAGAAATTCAATACCATTTACACAAGCATCTCCCAAAAGGAATTACTTAGGTATAAGTCTAAAAAATATATATACAAGATCTTTATGAGGAAAATTCTAAAATTGATGAAAAGAAATTGAAGAACTAAATAAATGGAGCAATATTCCACATTCATGGATAGGAAGAAAACACTGTCAAGATGTCAGTTCTTCCCAACCTGATCTATAGGTTTAATACAATCCAAATCAAAATCCCAGCAAGCTATTTTATGAATATCGACAAACTAACTCTGAAGTTTATATGGAGAGGCAAAAGACCCAGAATATCCAACTCAATACTGATGGAGAAAAACAAAGTCAGAGAACTGACACTACCCAACTTTAAGACTTACTGTAAAGCTGCAGTAATCAAGACAGTGTGGTGTTAGTGAAAGAATAGACAAATAGATCCATGGAAAAGAATTGAGAACCCAGAAATAGAACCACATAAATATAGTCAACTGGTGTTGGAGTAAAGGCAATACAATGGAGCAAAGATAGTCTTCAAAAAATGGTGCTAGGACAACATCCACAGGGAAAAAAAAAAAAAAAAAGAGTATATACACTGACCTTATATCCTTCACAAAAATTAAGTCAAAATGGATCATAGACCTAAATGTAAAATGTAAAATTATAAAGCTCCTACAAGATAACATAGGAGAAAACTTAGATGATCTTGGGTGTGGTGATGACTTTTTAAATACAACATCAAAGGCATGACCTGTGAAAGAAATAATACGCTAGACATTATTAAAAGTAAAAAGATTTGCTCTATGAAAGACAGTGTCAAAAGAATGAGAAGACAAGCCACAGATTGGGAGAAAATATTTGAAAAAGACATGTCTAATAAAGGACTGTTATCCAAAATATGCAAAAAATTCTTAAAAGTCAACAATAAGAAAATGAAAAATCCAATTTAAAAATAGGCAAGAGGGGAATTCCCTGGCGGTCCAGTGGTTAGGGCACCGCACTTTCACTGCCAAGGGCCTGGGTTCTATCCCTGGTTGGGGAACTGAGATCCTACAAGCCTCATGGCACGGCCAACAATAATAATAATAAATAAATGAAAATAATTAAAAATAGGCAAGAGACCTGAACAGACACCTTACCAAAGAAGATATATAGATGGCAAGTAAGCATATGAAAAGATGTTCAACATCATATGTCATTAGGAAATTGCTAATTAAAACAATGAGATACCACTACCCACCTATTAGAATGACCAAAATTCAAAACATTGAAAACACCAAATGCTGATGAGGATGTGGAGCAATAGGAACTCTCATTTCATTGCTAGTGGTAATGCAAAATAGTAGAGCCACTTTGGAAGACAGTTTCTTACTAAACTAAACATACTCTTAGCATATGATCCACCAGTTGCACTCTTTGGTATTTACCAAGATAAACTGAAAAGTCAGGTCCACACAAAAACTCCACACAAATACTTATAGCACCTTTGTTCATAATTGCCAAAACTTGGAAACAACCAAGATGTCCTTCAGTAGGTGAATGGATAAATAACTGTGGTACATCCACACGATGAAATATTATTCAGTGCAAAAAAGAGATGAGCTATCAAGCTCATCTCGAAAAGACATGGAGGAAACAAATGAATATTACTAGGTGAAATAAGCCAATATGAGAAGTCTTCGTACTGTATAATTCCAGCTATATGACTTTTTTGGGAAAGGCAACTATGGAGACAATAAAAGGATCAGTGGTTGCCAGAAGTTGGAAATGGGAGGGATGAATAGGCAGAGCACAGAGGATTTTTATGGCAGTGAAACTACTCTGTATGATACTATAATGGTATACATGTCATGCATTTGTCCAAACCCACAGAATGTACAACACTCAGAGTAAATCCTAATATAAACTATTCACTTTAGGTGATAATGATGTGTCAATGTAGATCCATAGATATAACAAATGCACCATTCTGGTGGGGTATTTTGATAATGGGAGAAGCTGTACAAATGCAGGGGCAGGGGGTATATGAGAATTCTCTGTACTTTCCACTCAATTTGCTGGGAATCTAAAATTGCTCTAAAAAATAAAGTTGGTATTTTTAAAAAACTAAACATGCTATCACCATACAACCCAGAAATTGCACTCTCGTGGGCATTTATCCAAGAGAAGTAGAAACTTAGGTTCACACAAAAACCTGTATATGAATGTTCATAGCAACTTTATTGATAATAGCCCCAAACTGGAAACAATTCATGTCCTTCACTGGGTGAATGATTAAACAAAGGGGTACATCCACACCCTGGAACACTATTCAGTAATAAAAAGGAACAAGCTATCGATAGTGTAACAACTTGGGTGAATCTCAAGGGAATTTATGCAGAGAGAAAGAAGCCAATCCTAAAAGGTTACATACTACATGATTCCATTTATACAACATTTTTGAAATGGCAAAATTATAGAAACGGAGAATAGATCAGTGATTGCCAGGGGTTAGGGATGGTTGATATCGTGGGGAGAGAGTGTGAGAGGGAGGTGGATGTGGCTAAAAAAGGGAAACACGGGGATTCTTCTGGAGATGGAACTGTTGTGTATCTCGATGGTGGTGGATACATGAACCTACATGTGTGATAAAACTGTATAGAACTGAAAATACACACACACACACACACACACACACGCACAAATGAGTACAAAACTGGGGAATTCTGAATAAGATTGGTAGATTGTATCAATATCAACATCCTGGTTGTGACATTGTATTATACCTTTGCAAGATGTTACCACTAGGAGAAACTGGGTAAAGAGCACACAGGGGAATTTCCCTGGTGGTGCAGTGGTTAAGAATCTGCCTGCCAATGCAGGGGACACGGGTTCGATCCCTGGTCCGGGAAGATCCCACATGCCGCAGAGCAACTAAGCCCATGTGCCACAACTACTGAGACTGTGCTCTAAAGCCTGCGTGCCACAACTACTGAAGCCCGTGCACCTAGAGCCCATGTGCCTAGAGCCCGTGCTCCGCAACAAAGAGAAGCCACCGCGAAGAGAAGCCCGCGCACCACAACGAAGAGTAGTCCCCGCTCACCGCAACTAGGGAAAAGCCCGCGCGCAGCAACGAAGACACAACGCAGCCAAAAATAAAAAATAAATAAATTAAAAAAAAAAAAAAGAGCACACAGGATCTCTCTGCATTATTTCTTACAACTGTATGAGAACCTACAATTATCTTGCAATTAAATGTTCAATTATTTTGCAATATATATAAATATCAAATCATTATGTTGTACACCTGAAACTAATATAATCTTATATGTCAATAAAAAGTGAATTTAAAAGTTTAATTTAAAAATAAGCTATAGTAATTAAGACAGTGTGCCATTAGTACACAGACAAGTAGATCAGGAGTACAGAACAGAGAGTACAAAAAACAGACGCACACGTATATGATCACCTGGCTATTGAGGTGACCCTGAAATTCAGTGGGGGAAAGGATATGCATTTTTCAATTAAAAAATATTTACAAAAAAAGTATATTTATTTTTTATTTTCAATAAATAGTGCTGTCAAAACTGAATATCCATATGAAAAAGAAAAAAAGATTTTTGACCCTTACCTCACACAAAAATTAATTCACGATGGAGGATCATAGATCTGTATGTGGAAACTGAAACAATAAAAGTTCCAGAAGAAAACATGGATACATATCATCATTTCTCAAAGATTTCTGGAAAAGTATAAGAAATACTAATGATAAGAGAAAAGAATGATAAATTAGACTTTACTGAATTTGAACCCTTCATTTAGGAGAGGTCAAAGTAAGCCTCAGAGTGGGAGAAGGTATATTTTCGATACGTGTATCCAAGGAAAGGCTCATATCCTGAACAAAGAGCTGCTATGACTCTATAAGGAAGAGACAGACAACCCACTTTTAAAAGCACACATAAGAACAGTTTAATGATGAGGGCCTGAAAAGAGGGGCCACTGACCTACTCACACCTCAAAGGCTCAGCCACCATCCCCTGGTCCCTGGGCAGGAGGGCTCCCCTTGGGTTGGACAGCACGGGACATGAGGTCCATTGCACCATCCACTGCCCTTCAGAGAGAGGAGATGGCCAAATCATGGTGCTCCAAACAGGCTCTAGAGGAAGAAACCAGGTCTGAGATAGCTCACAGCGGTGGATTTCAAACTCTCGTCAGGATAGGAGGAGGCCTGGGATGGGATGTTTCTCAGGTAAGGACAGGATTTCCTGAGGGAGGGGATCGGCCTTGGGCCTGAGCACCATTGACCAAGCAGCTGCCCTAACCAGCCACTGTGGGCACAGATTAGCAAGGTAGAAAGATGGAGAAACACCACAAGCACCGAGTGTGGGCAACGTAGGTAGGTCCTCTTGTTGCCATTGCAAAGTGTCCGCCCTATAGTGACCACTGCTGACTGGTCCAAGATACTCAGTGCAACCTGGGGTCTCAGGTATGAGGAAGCCCCCAGCAGGCAGCTCAGAGATAGTCCCCAGGAATTCCATTTTTTGTAACCTCAGTTTTCATGATCAGATGAGGAAACTGAGGCACAGAAGGATTTTAGTGTGTAAGTAAGTGGTAGAGCCGAGATTCTAATCTAGGCAGCCTGATGCCAGAACCTTCTATGGGAAGAGCTATGTGACCTCTGGGTTCACTAGCTCCAGAAGCCATGTTCTGAAAGTCTCTATTCCACAGCAATGCTAAAATAGAAATAAAGCCAAGGGGACAACTAATGGAATATTTCATGAACTTTAAGCTGTAGACTTCCAGGACTAGAAGGGACCTCGGAGGTCAGTTAGCTCAAAATCATTGTTTGCTGCTGTGCACACAGTCCAAGAGGATTTCCTGACGTGCCCTAACAGCACCAGCAAACCTTCAAACAGCGGACTCGAAGCAGTTACAGATCCACAGTCTTTTATGTGCGAAAATCCAAAGAGCTCTGTAAACCGGAAGTTCTTTTACAGTTAATTGGTGGTTGACTTATATGCAGGCAAAAAAAACTGACCTCAACTGATGTGAGGCTCGTTTTATACCAATCAGTGTGAATATTTACATATTTTGCCGCAGAAATATCAATTAGTTTCATTAGAGGTGCTACCCCAGACATAGTGGTGTCCCAGAACTGATCGAGACTGGCTCATGAGAGCTGCTTGTTAAATATTCAGGAATTTTGTAAGCCATTCAGTTGGTAGCTTGAAATCGGCTATGGTTGGAGTATTTACACCACAGAAATCAGAAAATGCTACAAATCAGGCTATTTTTTACTTCCAAGAGCCAGTACCAGTGCACCACTGCCCTACGCTCTGCTGGAAGTGTTATATAATGTGGAATATGCACCATTTTTACTTTTCCAATGAATTCCAATTAAGCCTAAGTTCAAAAAAAGGAGGGCAACAGATTTGGACACACACCAAATAGGATATCAAAATGGCCAGTAAACATAAAAGGTGTTCTACAGCATTAATCATCAGGAAAGTACAAATTAAAGCCACAGTGAAATACCACTACGTCCCCACCCGAATGGCAAGAATTAAAAACACACAAGGCCAAGGGTCAGTGAGGATGTAGAGCACTGGGAACTCTCATATGTGGCTTGTGGGAGGGTAAACTGGCACAACAATTCTGGAAAACTGTTGGCAGTATCTACTAAAACCAAACATCCATATATTCTATCACCCACCAATTTCATTCCTGGGTATATTTATCCAACAAAAATGAGTGCTTGTGTTCACCAGAGGTAATATACAAGAATATTCACAGCAGCTTCATTCATAATAGCATCAAACTGGAAACAACCTAAATGTCCATTATCAGGACAATGGATAAGTGAATTGTGGTATATTCATACACTGGAATAGTACACAGATTCTCACCACATACAATAGCATAAATGAATCACATCAATGTTACATCAAGATAAGGAATCCTGAATTATTCCATTTGTATAAAGTTTCACAACTAATCAGTGATGGTAGAAGTTAGAATAATGGTTCCCTCTAAAGTCTTGTGGACATTACTTTTTATGGGAAATTGTTCAATTTTTGAAAGTATAAAAATTACAAAAATAAATTCTGTGGTGCTCCCAGGTGCTCAACAGAAACAAAACTAAATCCTCCCTGGAAGAAAATACCCTCAATCTAGTCTTCAGTGAATCCCCACAGATATAGGTCCAACAGACAATTTAAAAGATTCAAAGCATTCAAGAAACATGCCACCCTGAGCAAGATGGGAGAAACCGCAAACAATGGAATCAGATCCCCAAAGACTTCAGATGTTTGTATTCTAGGGTTGAAAATATAAAATAAATACATTCCATGTGTTTAGAGAAGTAATAGAGCCAGTTGAAAACATGAATATGGAGCAATAGACTCGTCCAAAAGAACAAGCAGATTTGAAAGAGAACCAGGTCAAACTTCCAGAAGTGAAAAATATAATAATAGGAATTTTAAAACTCTTAGACAGAAAACCATAATTCAAAAAGACACATGCACCCCAATGTTCATAGCAGCACTATTTACAATAGCCAGGACATGGAAGCAACCTAAGTGTCCATCAACAGATGAATGGATAAAGAAGATGTGGTACATATATACAATGGAATATATGACTCAGCCATAAAAAGGAACAAAACTGGGTCATTTGTAGAGACATGGATGGACCTAGAGAGTGTCATACAGAGTGAAGTAAGTCAGAAAGAGGAAAACAAATATCATATATTAATGCATATATGTGGAACCCAGAAAAATGGTACAGATGAACCAGTTTGCAGGGCAGAAATAGAGACACAGATGTAGAGAACAAACGTATGGACACCAGGGGGGAAAGTGGCAGTGGGGCTGGTGGTGATGTGATGAACTGGGAGACTGGGACTGACATATATACACTAATATGTATAAAATAGATAACTAATAAGAACTTGCTGTATAAAAAATAAATAAAATAAAATTCAAAAAAAAAATTTTGTTCAAACATCCTACACTCACAAAGCCCTCCCTCATGCTCTTCCTATCCCACCACCAGCGGTCTTGTGCCCTTTGATGCTTCTTCAATTTTATACAGACTTGTATTTTAATACAGTCATGGTATTTTTCATATTACACTGTAATGATCCGTTTGCGTGCCTGTCCCATTGCACTTGCCATAGACAGAGCATACTGAGGTAAGGGACCAGGTCTTACCGTGTCTGTGCCACCAGGGACCAGCCCATCTCAGAGAGGTGGGTCCCATCCCATACAGAAGGTAGGAAAGTCAGCGTGAAAGGTGAAACATGAACAGTTAAAATTGCCCTATGAGATCCTCCCAATCAATCCTCCCGAACTGTGGCATTTGTGGTTTTGCTTTCACCACCCTATTTGGTAGCATGTTCCTGTATGATGGTCTGGAAAGTCTCATGGCTCAGCTCACGCTCCCTCAGGGGCAAACACCCACTGAGTGGAATGGCAGGTAGAGTCAATTGTGCTTTTAAGATTAGTTTTCCCTCTCTCTGTTTAGCTAAGGATATGGTTGAATTTTATGTAAGTTCAATGTGCATATGATCCAACTGTACTGTTGAACAAAGGAAAGGGCAGGTGGATAGAAGAGTAGGTAGGTAAATGGATAAAAGGATGGATGGTTGGATGGATGGATGAATGGATGGGTGAAAGGGTGGCTGTACTGTTGCAGGGATGGTACATAAACAAATAAAATAATCTCTGTTCCTCTTTGCCAGATCAAGCCCTGCCTTGTTACCTCCAGCCTTGTTGCCTAGACCTCAGAAGTCAACCTCAGTCAAGCTACTTATTCTCTGACCCACTCAGGCTACCCACCTCCCATTCTAGCATTCACGATGCTGGCCCCATCTCCACTCAGGGCAGCCACTCACTCAAACTGGTCTAATAGCTTTGACAGCCAACACCCACCTACGCCCTACAGTAGCAAATGATGTCTGTAGCAGATTATGTGACAGAGGTGGACACAACAACATCTCCAATTCCACATGCTGTCCCATGGAGAGGTAAGGTCTATGTTCCTTTCCCTTGAAACTGGGTGGGCTTGTGATTATTGCAGAAGTGACACAAGGCTATGTGATTGCCAAGGTTAGGTCATAAAAGGTGCTGCAACTTCCACTTGGCTCTTTTGGGATGCTCACTCTTGGAACCCAGGTGCCATGCTGTGAGGAAGCCCAATCTAGCCCGGGGAGAGGTGGCATGGAAGGGCCGCAGGTAGCTGTTCTGGCTGACAGCTCCACTGAGGTCCCAGCCGACAGGCAGCATCAGCCATCAGACGTGTGAGTGAAGGAATTCCAGGTGATTCCAGCCTCCAGCTGTCGAGTCACCCCCAGCTACTGAGTCTTCCCAGAGGAGGCCCCTGACATAGTGACGCACCCATCCTCACTGTGCCCCGTTCATATTCTTGACTTACAGAGTCTGTGAGCATAATTAAGCGGATATTTTGTGCCTCTAAGTTTCAGGGTGGTTTGTTCTGCAGCAACAGTAACTGGAGCATCCTCCCTCCACCAGCCAGGCCCTGACTCGACTACTCTTGGGGAGGTGAGGGGGAGGGTCTGAGCCCTGAGCCGCTCTGAATCCCGCATCAGTCGCATCCGAGGCCCAGTGAGCACGGGGAGAGGGCCTCTACCAAGCTCTCCCTCCACGACTTTTCAGGGTGGAATGAGGTTGGCTTCCAGGTGTCCTGGATTCCCTACAGACAGGGGTCAAGACCAGGCTGGGGCCCCTGTTGATGAGACGGGGCTTCTGAGCAGGAGCTCGACTCCAGCAAAAGCGTGTTCTGGCTCCATCTGAGACTGGCCTGGTTTGCTCCCAGGTTTTGTTCTTTTTAAAACTGGTTCACTCAGTGGGTATTTAAGACAAAAACCACAGGCTGATTCAAGGGGAAAAAATAGTATTGGGGTCTAGGAATCGACAGATCTAGGTTGAATCCCAGCTCTGCCACTTGCCAGCCGTGTGGTCTTATAAGTTATATCACGTTTCTGGGCCTCTTCTGTGTAGTGGGGATAAGAATAGCTACCTCGTCATGGGTTTGTTGTGAGAAGAAATGAGATGAACTTTGGAAGGCACCCTACTCAGTGCCTGGCACACAGGAAGAGCTCAATAAATGTCAGTTACCTTTCCTCACTCTTGAGTAACTGTAACCCATCTCTCTTCCATCCACAAGGCCTAGTTCAGTGCCTTGTATACCCTAAGCACTCAATAAATGTATCTTAAATCAATGGATGAATTTCTCAAAGTCCTCTCAAGTCTTCTCAGCTCCTCTCTAACCTCAGTTCACATGATGACATATCTCTTCCCCAATTGACACTGATGTCCCCAGGGGCAAGGATACTCACTCTTATTCACTTTTTTTATCCTTTTGTATCCCCAGCATACAGCAGGTGCTTAATCGGTGATTACTAAGGCAAAGCAAGTGCCTTCCTGGTTTGACACAGAGTCCTCAGTTCAGGATCTGCATTGGGCTCCCGACAAGTGTTTGAGGTGAAGCTGCCACAATACAGAGCTCTCTGCTACCCGGCTTTCCATTTACCATCAACTTCTCTTTACCAGAACCATCTGCTGACCAGCACGTCCCCACCTAGCGCCACAGGCTCCCACATTTTTTGTCATCACAGCCCCCATGATGGACGCAGTCCCCTGAGCATCTGCAGGCCCTTGCCACCTCTCAAAAATTTTTGTAGGTCAGGAAAGCACACACGATTTTGGAGGGTGTCTTAGGCCACGTTCCCCCGGTGCAGATCCTGGATGAGGACTGCGGTGCGATAGTCTACTTGCGATGAGGAGAATGAGCCAGGAAAGGGAGGGACGTCAAGAACGGGGCTAATACTCAAGCTACCACTGTGGGCGATTGTCCCATTGAGGGGCGAGGAAGTCTTTCTCCCACCCCTATCCCCCATGGTTGAGGGTGGCTCCTGGGGCATTAAGGCCCCAGCGCTTCTGGTTGAGTGTGCCCACACAGCAGAGAACACCTTCGGGCAGAGAGGCCATCAGCCGGCACCTCCGGGAACGTGGGCAGGGCACACCAGCCCCTGACAGCGCCATGTTCATACAAGCCCTTTTGTCACAGGTAAGTGACTGCCAACAGACATCAGTTACTCATGGCTTGAGGTACGGGTGAGAGGCACCAGGTCCTGCGAGCTCCAGGTAACTCTATTCCTTTATCTTCCACTCAAGGACGCAGGTGAGCGGGGCCTCACAGTTGTCTCTGTGACTTTGAATATACTCAAGATGATCATACTTAAAGTAAATCACTTGGAGAATCTAGGACTTTAACAGTTATTTGTATAACAAACCTCAGATCCCAGTGGAGAGGTTGGAAACCACTGCCCCACAGGACAGAGATAATAATGATTCCCAAACACCCTCTGAATCACCGAAGTTTGATTCCCTTAGATCCAATCTGCTTTAAGTGGGCTGCAGGCTCCAGCCCCTCTGATCTCTCTGCAAGTCCAAAGTCCCCAGGTGACAAGAGGAAGAGGCTCTTCCTGGCACCCCCCAACCCAGGCTGCGGCTTGCTGGGTAGCCCAGAGGTTTTGTAAGCAGGTCTTTGCAGGAAACCACCCTCAGCAGGAAGCCCCTTCTCTTGTTACTTTAGCAAAGCTATATTGTAACTAATTTTTTTTTTTTTTTTTTTTTTTTTTTTGGCTGCCTGGTATGCAGGATCTTAGTTCCCCAACCAGAGATCGAACCCATGCCCCTGCAGTGGAAGCACGGAGTCCCAGACAATGGACCGCCAGGGAAGTCCCAGTAACTAACTTTTAAACCAAGCACCCCCATGCTCTACTCATCTCTGCCCCAAGCACACCTTTCAAATCTTTTAATCAACAATAGTTTGCCTAACTTGTCGGTTATTTCCATAGATCAAAGAAGTAGAAATGAAGAATAAGAAATTAACAGATGACCAGACCTCTCCCCTAGATGCCCCTTCAGTAATCTCCCAAACAAACTGTGTGACCAAACTGTGTGAACAAGATAACATCTAGAGGAAGATCACAAGAAGTCCATGAGCCTGCACGCAGGGGGATGGCAATGACTCTGACCTCCTAGCTCAGTGATTAACTGAGATTACTTCCCTTTAAAATTTTCACGGCCAAGCAGAATCTTCTGAGGTGGTTTCTGAGGGACATTGAGTCCATTATCTCCCCAGATTGCTGGCATTCTGATTAAAGGCATCTTTCCTTTCTATCAGCACCTGTGAGTATTGATTTGGTAAGTGGTGAGCAAGGGGACCCCCAATTCGATAACAGATTCTGTAGTTGTCCCCAGATGACTCCTCCAGAAGCCAGGTCTCCTCCAACCCCTCCCTTACTTCTTAGCAGCCACCTGTGGATTGAGGCTTCTTGCATTTTCTAGACTTTTCCTGAACCCGTTTCAGGAAGGACCAGCTCTAAATAGCAGACTTGCGACATGACAGTGATAATGACAAAGATAACGACAATAATAACAATACTTGCCTCCTTGAATCCTTTTTACAGCAAGGCAGAACACAGAGAAAATAGTATCTAACGTTTATTTGGCATTTTGCAGCCTACCAACTGCTGGCTCAGATACGAATAATTTACCAAGTGACAATTGCTGGGGTCACAGAGGTGAACAAGATGGACATAGTCCCTGTCCTCATGGATCCCACATTCTAGTGAGACAGATGGACAAGAAGTAAGCAATTAGACAAATCGTGATGATAAGTAGTAGCATTTGATGAGAACTTGCTGAGTGCCAAACACTGTTTTAAATTCTTTGCATGGATTGCTTCATTCAATCCTTACAACAATACTATTTTGAAGTCATAGTATTTTGTCCTCAATATACAGATGAAGAAATTGAGGAACAGAGAGGGTAAGCAATCTGCCTGGGGCCACACAGCCAGCAAGAGGCAAATCTGGGAATTCTGAACCCAAGATTTTCTGATTCCAAAACCCATGTCCTCAACCAGGCTATCTCACCCTTTTGTTCTCTGCCCCTCAGTTTCTCTATCTGTAAAATGGAAGCAAATAATGGTAATCCCCTCATAGCACTGTTGTGATTAACCACGATAGTGATGGGAAGACTATGTAAATGGCCAACTGTGATCTGCTGGTTTTCTTATTCCTGGCTGAAGCTCTGGCCTCCCTTGCCTTCCCTTCACCCCTGATGGCTGCCTGTGAGTGGCCTAATACACAGCCACCTGGCAGGGCTCTTGGTTCACAGAGAAATCACTGTTTCCCTCACCAGCCCCCTAATGACAACATGGTTCTGTGGCATCTGTGCTGATTTAATTATAGATTAATCAGGAGAGCCAGGGCGGGAGCTCTCTTCTTTTCTCCAGCAAGCTGGAACGTGACCTCTGAGTGCACACACACGTGAGGGACAGAGGTGATCCCCCTCTGGCTCCCTGTCTCAGGGGCGAACTGAAATCAGTCCTGAACCCTCCACCTGGGGTTCATGGTTCTCCCAGCTCCATCTGAACAACACCTCCCAAGACGAGTTCCCATCCCCGGGCCTTTGCTGTCCCTTAGACACCAAGACACATTCTTATTCCATCCTGTCTCTTTACAGCCACATTTTCAAGGTTCAGCCTAAGTGCCGCCTCCTGCAGGAAGCCTTCCCTGATGCCCCAGCTGGGGTGGTTTCTTCCACTTCACTTCTGAATTTCCACAGAAGTTGATCTGGCTTCATATGAAGGTCCTGACTATTCCCTACCCTGAGTTCACCTCCCACATGGGATGAGATCTACCTTGAGGACGCGTGTCCCCAGAGCCCAGCAGGGGTTGGCATCAGTAAACTGACAAAATGAATAGTAAACAGAGTAAATCTACAGAGAAATTCCCATGGGTAACAAGAACCTGGAGCCAAGAGCCTGGCCTCCTTCCAGAGCCGCAGCCTCCTGAGGACCTGCTGGCCCTGGGAAGGGCTCACACATCCACATCTGTGGCCTTTCCTCAGAGGCTGGATGGCTTCTTTGGGCTTCTCCTGCCTTCTTGGGGACTGGCCTCCCAATGCTGTTATCAAGGGTATCAGCAGGCTGGGGAGAAATACCCCCCTCCTTCCCCCGCCAGAACAGACCTAGGCACCACCCTGCTGCTGCCCTATTTCTCCCTGGGGAACCAGACCAGATGAACGACTGCTCAGCCGTGACCATAATGATGATGGTAGAATGTGTTGATTGCTTATACCGCTCCTACCTCATCCCACCCCACCACCGTGATCACTGACGTGTATTTTCTCTTTCAAGCCTTCCAGTGACCCAGGGCAGTGCCGTTATCGGCCCCCTTTGCAGATGAGTAAACTGAGAGGTGAAGCGACTTCATTAGCGACAGCAGAGAAGGACTTAATGCCAGTTCGACTCCAGAGCCTGCGCCCAGTGACTCCCCACACAGGCTGTACCCTAGGCCACCTGCCTCGCTCCAGTCCGGGCCCTTGACCCCTGAACCCTGGGGCGCCCTTGCCGCGGGTGGGATCCGTGGGCCCAGGCCGCTGCCCACGGCGCCCGGCACCTGGCATCCTCTCAGGTGGCATGAATGAACCGGCTCATGAATATGCAGGCCGGCCCGCGCGCAGAGAGCGCTCTCGGCTAAATCTGATCACAATGCGGGATAAATTAAGCGCCAGGATAAATGCATTAAAAATCACGGTCGGAGGAACACGCCGTTCAGGGAGGGGTCTGGAAAGTGGGGTGAGGAGCAGTGGGAGAAGCTCCGCCAGGCGCTGCCAGCCGCTCCCGAAAGGCCTCAAATGAAGTTCCCTTCCGTGGGAGAGGCCCCTCCCCCCATCCCCACCCGCCCCCCGGTTCCTATGGAAACGCAGAACGAGTTTAGGAGGGAAAATGCCTGGCGATGAGTGATATGGGGAGGGACCAAGAATAGCTGCTGGGGCTGAGATCGGGTGTCAACAGGGCCTCTTTCCTGACAAGGGATGAAGGGGAGGGCATGGTCCAGCCCAGCAGCAGCCCCCACCCCCTACCCCAAGCCCCGGGCAGCATCCAGAGACAGGGGTGTGGAGAGAGAACCACGTTGGTCCAGACCCAGGTTCCAATATGGGTGGTAGGTGTCCTTGGGTAATAACATAGTAATAATAGCAGCTAGATATCCCCAGAGCATTTGTGCAGTGGCCCCACAAATGGGAGGAAGGCACTATGACATCTCTCTTTTACAGGTGGGGAGAGTGAAGCTCAGAGATGTGGAGTGACTTGTCCAGTGTCACACAGGGAGGACTGGACCAGGCAGCCTGGCTCCAGGCCTCTTTCTTAACTGCACTGCATGCCTGCGATGGCACCACTTCATCAAAACAGCGCCTCTTCTCAGGGCAAATCTTGTTCATTCATTCAGCAAAGATTTATTGAGCAATTACTACGCTGCAAGCACTTATTCTAGGCACTGGAAATGCCAGGGAGTGCGACAGACAAAGCTGCCTTCAGGGAGCATACTGCATCAGATGGAGATGGGTGGCTTACAGATTTCCTCTCTCTGGCCCAGACAAGGGGTGGGTTCCAAGGTCTAGGCCAGAGAAAGAAAGGTTTTGGGGAGCCCAGGACGGACTTGAGGGTTTCACAGAGCTCGGATGATATAAAGCCTGATTAGTGTTTGGTTGGCTCTGGGTGACAAGCGTGGGCTCTAAATCCAGCTCTGCTACCTGCTGGCTATGAGATCTTGGGCCAGTCCCTTAACCTCTCTGTACCTCACTTTCTCCATCTATAAAATGGGCATAATAACAGGAGGCAGGGTCAATGTGCCCCTCTCTGTGCCTCCAGCTCCCCACTCACCTGAGACTGTGGACAACTGGAGAGCAAGTGTGACATTTCACCATTGCTCTGAGGAGAGGAAAGATGCAGCCAGGATACTGCCAGTTGGCAGTTGGTGCTTAGAGACAGGGTGGATGGGAGCTGCTGGCCTTGCGGGGCCTGGGGGGCCTGGGGGGCAGGCCTGATGGGTGTATGAAGGGGGCTGAGCTCCACCAGAGGCTGAAGGTCACCCTGGGCAGAGGAGAGAATGGGGGCAGCCAACACAGAAGGGAGGTGACACTGCCTAGCTGAGGTGCTCAGAGCAGCAAGGGCCAGGAGCCAGCCCTGGACAATGGGGCAGAAGAAGCCGAGAGAGCGTGGAGGGGGCTCTGCCTAGAGCTTCCTGGCTGCTGGGGACCAGGCCAGCCCAGGACTTCCTCTCCTCGTTCGGTGCCCCTCCATCCCTCACGGCACTGCTCTGTTCTCTGGGGTCTCGCTCGGTTCAGACTTGGGAGAGGAAAGAGCCATCTGAGAAAAAGGCAAGCTTAGAGCCAACAGCAAAGAGAGGGAGAAAGAGAGGTGGGGGAGGAGGAAGGAGGGGGAGGAGGAAGGAGGGGGAGGAGGAGCGGAGAGGAAGCCACCCAAGAGGGGAGGCCTGCCTGTTCTACAGATCGCAGGGCCTTCCCTGTAGCCCCCAGCAGAGCCTGGTCAAGCCTCTGTGCCAGCTTGGTGTTTGGAGTTACGGTCAGAAATGATGCAATATCAAGGACACAAGCCCTTGACCCAGCAAGTTCACTACTATTGAGCCTAAGAATGGATGTGGACGAGAAGCAAAGATGCTTCTCCAAGCATGTTCATTACAGAACTGTTCATACTGGAGCAAAATCAGAAATCTGTTCCCCAGCAGTAGGAAAGCGGTTATGCCGGGGTACATACCTACTATGAAATACTATGTGGCCAATACAACTGACGCTGTGAATGTAACTTTACTGACATGAACAAGTAGTCAGAGTTTTACAAAACAGCATGTTCAGTGGAATCACATTATATATATGTGTGTGTGTATACACACACAAAGACACGTGCATGCACGCATATGAAAAAGCCTAGTGTTTTACAGCAAAATTCTTAGCCGCGGCTTGGTGGTAAGAATCAGGGGAACTTAAGGAGTTTTTTCTTCATTTGTATTTTCTAATTTTTCTTTATCACACGTTCATTGTAGGAAGAGAGAATAGAGTTATAATTTTGTGCTTATCTTTTTTTAAAAAGTGTAAATCCTTTGACCAGTTGTTCCAATTCCAGAACATTGTCCTAAGGAAATAATTAGGATAAACACAAAGATTTAACTACAAGAATCGATGATTCGTTGCTTCTCATGGGGAAAAAAAAGGGACATAAGCTAAAATTTTCAGCACTGGGGATTGGTTGAGTGAAGTGTGGTGTAGTCATATGCATGATGCTATGCAGCCACTAAAAATCATGCTGTAGAAGTTCAATTGTTGACTAGGACAGATGTTTGTGAATATATGATTGGAAGAAAAAACAGGTTTTAGAACATTATGTACTGAAATCAGCCCTTCTTTCTATAATATGTGCTTGATCCAAAATCTGGAAGGATATATGTTTAGATGTTAATGGTTGTTTCACCGACAGAAGTTGATTACAGGTGATCTTAATTTTCTTCTTTACACTTTCCCAATTATTATACGATAAATATATATTACTGCATATTTATTATTACATATGTATTATTACCTACAGAGTTTTAAAAATTAATTTTTGAAGAAGCAAAAATAAATAGTCTATTCTGAGAGCTCAGACAGTGAGTGGTGGGCGCTGGACCCCATCCCTACTCCCCTGCAGGGCGGGCAGGGGCTGAAGCACCCGGGGAGAGGGCTGGGAGTGGGGGCAGCCAGCTCTGCGCCTGCCCAAGGAGACTCCCTGCGCCTGCGCTAGCTAAGGAAGCGCCCCCCCACCCCCACCCCCCAGGCCTGCTCTCTGCCATTCACCCTCTGGAATTAGCTTGCAGAGACCGTTTTAGGAAGCCTGTGGGCGGTTGGAAGCAGCTTGTGAGCAGAGCTGGGGGCCGGCTGAGAGCTGCAGAGAATGAGTGCCCAGAGGAAGACAAGGCAGAGAATAAAGGGAAGCCAGCACCCTTTCCCATTTTTCTTTTTGGTTTGATTTTTCAAAAACAGTCTCTGGAAAATCCTTGCTTTGGTCCAAATGTTTCCTCCTCCATCTTCCCCTACCTCCTCCAGGCCTCCATAGATGGGCCAAGTCTAAGCCTGTGAAGCCAGGACCAGGGTTCTGGTCTCAACACTTCCACTATCTTGCTGTGCAACCTCACACCAGTGGCTCACCCTCTCTGAGCCTCAGTTGCCACTTCTGTCAAATTGGACTAGGATGGACCCAACTTTCTCTTCCCGCACGGAGGCTCCGTGTTTGGGATCCCATCCCAGGAGTGAGGCAGCTGGACCAGATATCTCCTAGGCCTCCTTACAGCTCTAAGATTCTGAGATTTGTGCTTTGAGATCCTTGAGAGTCTAACATATGCTGGCAAAGCATATGTTTTTGTCTGGATTTTGCAGTCCATGGTTCTAGAATGCAATGGTATGAAATTGCTAGGAGTCTAGTTCAGTTTCTAGCGGAGGGGCTGCTCACTGTTAGATATCAAAGACTGTTTCTGGGACTTCCCTGGTGGCACAGTGGTTAAGAGTCCTCCTGCCAAGGCAGGGGACACGGGTTCGATCCCTGGTCCGGGAAGATCCCACATGCCGCGGAGCAACTAAGCCCGTGCGCCGCCAACTACTGAAGGCTTTGTGCCCTAGAGCCCACGCTCTGCAACAAGAGAAGCCATCGCAATGAGAAGCCCGCGCACCTCAACGAAGAGTAGCCCCCACTCACGGCAGCTAGAGAAACCCCTCGCGCAGCAACAAAGACCCAGCGCAGCCAAAAAATAAAATAAAATTTAAAAAAAGACTGTCTCTGGGGACATCCCTCTCCTAGACCCTCAGGCTGAGTCCCACCTTTGCCAGGGGCTTGGGAGCTGTCTTCACCAGGTGGGGAACACACATTCGCAGCCTTGGGCCCCTGCAAGGGATACACATGGGTTCAGACCTCAGGTAGCCTCCTGAAGGAGACGTGGAAATGACAGCTCATGAATAAGGGCCCTCACCATATGCGGGGCTGCAAGCAGTGAGTGGCCGTTTGGTAGCTGAGCCTCTGCCCTGAACCAACAGCAATATCTCCATTTACTCCATACCCACTATGTGCCAGGCCTGCAGGCTGCAGAGATTACTGGATCTAAGCGGTACTATGTTTATGCCCATTCTCCAGATGAGGAAGCTGAGGCTCAGAGAGGTCCAATGACTTGCCAAGGTCACAGAGCTAGAAGGAGGTAGAGCTAAAGCTTGAACGCAGATTAGCTGACTTGAGAGCCTGCTAAATTGCTCTGCCGCCTCCCTGCAGACCCCAGCCCTGCTGGCCCCGGATGGGCAGTCAGTCATGGGGAGAGGCAGGAAATGGCTTCCACACAATCAGGACTTCCAGAACTAGGACCCAGCGCACAACCCCCGGCCTGCCCACCTTCCCCAGCCAGGGGGCCCACGTTTGTGCCTGCGTGCACGTGGGTGTCTGCGTGGCTCCGGGAGGGTGTGTCTCTGTCTCCGTGTGGGTGTCCCTGTGCCCAACGTGTGTGTGCGTCTGATGTGTGTGAGTGGTTTGGATGTGGGTGCTGCTGTGTCTGTCCCGGCACGGAGCGTGTGAGAGAGACAGATGAGTGTGAGCTCTGTGGAGCCCGCGAGAGGAAGCAGGTGCCAGAGAGTTCCGGGCTATGCTCCCTCCCGTCCTCCTCATAGGGGTGGGAGTAGAGGCCTTCAGTGGTCCATGGCATTGGGCCCCTGAAAAGCTGCCTGCCCCCCAGGTATCCCCACATATTGCCAATTTGAACCCAGAGCCCATAGTCCCCACGCCCATTGCTTTCCCTGGCCCTCACACTCAGCACCATCGGGAGAATCTCTTGGAGATTAGGATCCCACATCAGCCTTGGACTTGATCCAAGGAGGACCAGTTAAGCCCCTGCAAAAAGGCAGCTGGGTTCCAGAATCCCTGGTCCTGAGCACAGCTGTGTGTTCACAAACAACTTTCCTTTAGCCTCTGGACTCCCCTTTCCTCTGCCCTGAATTGGGTCTGCTATTGCTTGTGTCTGTCTTGGGGGGGTGGTTTGAGGAGAAAGTCCTAGAAAAAAGGAGATTTGTGGTCAAAGAACTGGAAGAGAACTTCACAACCACCTAGTGAAGCTACTCTCCTGGTGGATATCTCTGTTAGCCTCATTAAGCTGCCTAGGTTTTACTTGCATACCTCTAAGAACGGAGAACTCACTACTTCCAAAGAGCCCATTCCATTCCGGGCAGCTTTAACTGTAAGTTCTACCTCATACTGAGATTTTAGATCTGCCTCCCATAGCTTCATCCCACGGGTCTCAGCCCTGACCTCTGAGGCCCATGAGGCTCAACCTTGATCATTCCTGCTGAGGTCAGGGTAAGTCAGTACAAAGCCTTGTGGAGACCCTCAGGTCCAGAGGCTGTTTCTGAGGCCAGGTGATGGGTTGAGAGCCTCAAAGACACGCCAAGCTGAGCAGACACGGGGAGGCCAAGGGCTGATCATTCTGTTAGGGGCTGATCTCATGGCTGAGGAGATGAGACTCCCCGGTCCTGCCAGGCCAAGGATGCAGGGTGAGGCCGCTAATGCCTGAGGGAAGCTTGGGGGTGGCTGTCTTGGCCTGGCCTGGGTCAGGGTCTCAGGGGCAGCTCTGAGCTCTGGGGGGCTCTGGGAACCACGGCTTGGAGAGAAGGGCGTGTGCGCATAGTGAACAGATGATGGGGAGGGGGTGTGGCTCCCTCCACAGCACAAGGAGGCCGCCAGGATGAGCCATGATGTGTGCAGGGAGCTTGGCACACGGAGGGGGCTGAATGAGCGCTGCTGTTAGGATATTATTCATCCATCCACCCATTCATTCACTCACTCGCCTCCTCTGTGCCAGGCCCAGGGCTGAGGGCTGGTGACCTGGAGATGAAGCAGGTGCAGCCCCACCCCTGTCCCCGAGGCCTAGGCGGGAGGGGGCAGACTCCCCTCTGGCGAGTCATCGCGCATCAGTGCATGCCCGGCACACAGACCCCGGCTCCAGAAGCAATGCGCAGAAGGGGTTGTGAGCATCTTCAGCTCAGTGCCCTACTTGGGGAGGTGGGGAGCACGCAACCCCTCATCCTTCAGGGACTAGGCACTGGGGTTTCACAGGAGCCTGGGGCACAGCCAATACCCTATGTGACAGAGGAGAAAACTGAGCCCCAGAGAAGCGGAAGGACTGGTCCAAGGATTATGGCAGGGTTAAGACTCCCGACATGCTTGCAGAGCTGCGGCTTCCTGGTGGGGAACGCAGGTGAGAATGCAGATCTTGAGCTTGGGGCAGGTAGATGAGGCCGCAGGACACTTGCCCTACTGAGCAGCCTCAGCCCCACGCTCTGGGCTGCACAGCAGCTGGGATTGCCCACCCTGACATGAACACGCTAGGTGACCTTGGACGAAGCCTCTGCTCTCTCTGGGCCTGTCTCCCCCTTGCTCTAAGACAAGGGCACTTCAACTGGATCAGGAAAGACAAGCAGATTTCCCCTCACATGTCAGCTTCCTGCATTGGCTGAGGCTGCTTGGGGCATCACATTGAGAAAGAAAGGGTATCATGATCAATTCGTCACATCTCCGGTGAGGGACCGGAGTGGCAGCGTGTGTTGGGCCACAACCTGTCTGGATCAGAGAATCACCAGGAGTTGCCACCTCCAGGCAGCACTGGCGTCGACTCCACGAGTCTGAAGCCTCCACGAATGCCCGCCAGGGACCCTCCTTGCTCCATGGGAGGCAGGAAACGCGTTGAGCCTCTTTCTGAGGAGCACCCAGGGCATCGTGTGCTATGGCCCAGCCCTGCCCCCAGAGGCCACTGAGCCCAGTTGGCTTGTGATCTTGGGCCCATCTTCACAGTGACACACCCCTGCTGCACGGCCAGTTCCCCATCGCTTTCCCCTCTAATCGATTCTGTCAGAATCGATTAGAGGGGACACTGCCTGCCTTCAGTGTGGACTGAATACAAGTGAAGAGTCTGAGTGAAGGCAGTAAGGACTATACCGAGAGTGAAGGGCATGAGTGAAGTCTTCCCCTTGCCTTCCTGGTTCTCGGCACTGTCCTGGACAGATGGGGAAGAAAAAGACTTATTGTGTGCCAGGCACTCCCACATTCTGTACTTCATTTGCTCTTCACTCTTATCCTGAGAGGTGGTTACTACCCCCATTTTACAGATGGGGAAACTGAGTCCCAGAAAGGTTCAGTAACCTCCCTAGTATTATCATTATGAGCAAGGCTGGAAGTCTGTCATTTCCAGAATCCAGGTGTTTCCTCTTTCTAGCCAAATGGCCAACAGCTGGGTAATACGGTGACAAGAGCACCTCACCTGTGGCTCAGAAGGACCTCAGATCTAGTCCCAGCCGCTCTTTCACTGAGTTACTATGGGATGTCAACCATTTACATTGCCTCACTTTGTCTTCCGCCCTCACCTGTAAAATTGAATAGTAAGTCTCTTCTGCTGTCTCGGCTCCCACCCAGCCCCCACTTCTGGTGCTTCGCCTTTGAGGCATATTTGAGAGCGAATGAGTGTGGGCCCGGGCAGGGTCAGGGTCTAACAATATCAGTTCTCCCACCAGGGGATGGACAGAGACCCCTGTGGGTAAGAATATCTTTCTCCAGCCACACAAGAGTAGAGTAAAGCAGAAAACTTGCAATCCACAGGCTTGCAAATGTGCTTTTGGTTGGCTTGCACGGTGTTGTTTTTTTTAATCTGAATTTGTTGCCAACACTTAAAAATAGAGAAGTTTCATATAAAAATCCAGGTTTCTGGCTTCTCTTGAAAAACTGGAAGCTTTGACAAGTCTGCCTTGAATTGGCCGCCCCGGGCCAGAGCTGGGGAGCAGAGGTGTACTCCCGTCCACTCAGCCACGGGCCTGCCTGACCTCTGTCAGCATCCGAGTTCGTCTCCCCTGATGCAAAGGGTGAGACCATGGGCTCTGGGGTCAGGCGGGCCTGGGTTAATCCAAGCGGGTGGCTCAATTACAGTGTGACTATCAGAAAGTTCCCTAACTTCTCTGGGCCTGTTTCCTCGCTGGTGAAATGGGGATTCCCATAGTACTTCCTTCATATGGACGCGGCAAGTCTTCCATATGAAGGCAAATGTACGTAAAGCTGCTGCTATGGTTGAAGATGCTGCCTGGAACATAGTGAGTGCTCAGTAAATGGCAACCCTGGTCTCGATCATGGCCACCCTCTCCCGACAGGGGCCGCAGGGTCTGGAACAGCAGAAACAGCAGCACTTGACGCCCTCCCCAGCCTGGCCTGGGCCCATCCTGGAGCTCTCCCTTGGCTGCACAAATGCTTGTGGGGTGGCGGCAATCCTGTCTGGGTGATGCATGCGAAAACAACAGATCGATAGCCACTCAGCACTCTAATGCCATGGCTGAGGCCTGCGGCACGGTCCAGGCTGCTGGCCGGTGAGTTCAAGCTCTTTTTCTTTTTGGGCAGAAAACAACTTACCATGTAACCTTGAATGAGTTCTTTTTTCCTCCTGGGATCTTGGTTTCACTAACAGCAGGGTCAGCCTGTGGTCTCTAGTGCTCCTTTGAGCTCTGACATCTTGGGAGTTTTGCAGATGGGAAGGCAATGAAGGTCAAAGCCTCACAAATGCAAGAATGAATTAGTCAGGAATCTTCTGGTTGCAAGGGCAGGAACCTGTCACAAAGGGGCTTAAAGAAAAGAGGTATTTGTCTTTCTGTGACTGGCTTATTTCACTCAGTATAACGTCCTCAAGGTTCATCCACGTTGTCACATATTGTAGAATTTCCTTCTTTTTTAAGGCTGAATAATATTCCATTGTATGCATATACCACATTTGCGTTATCCATTCATCTGTCAATGGACATTTAAGTTGTTTCCACATCTTGGCTATTGTGAATAGTATGAAGTATCAAAAACAGTCAAATTCATAGAATCAAAGAATGGAATAGTGGTTGCCAGAGGGTGGGGGGAGGGAGTAATGAGAAGTTACAACTCAACGGACATAAAGGTCCAGTTAAGAAAGATGCTTAAGTTCCAGAGATCTGCTGTACAACATTGTACCTATAATCAACAATACTGTATTTTACACCTAAAAAACTCTTAAGAAGGTAGATCTCATGTTAAATGTTCTTACCACAATAAAATAAAATTTAGGGAGGAAAAAAAAGGCATTATATTGGCTCATTTGAAGGAATCCTGGGGATTGTGGGCTGCAGGTGGTGCTGGATCCAGGTGCTCCAGTGATGTTGTTGGCTCTCTCTCTCTCTCTCACTCTCATCTCTCATCTCAGCTTCCTTCTGTGCTGTCCTCATCCTCATTTCTGGTGCAAGGACTCTTTTTTTTTTTTTTTTTATGGGTAGGATGAGCCCTATTAGGTCCAGCTGAGAGTCCTCTACCACCATAACTCCAAAAGCATGCAGTATCTTTCTGCACCTTCTAGAAGAAGCATCCCAGGAAAGGTGACAAGTGGCTTAGCTGAAGTTATGTGTCTATCTCTGCAGGTAGAAGGATGGAATGAGGTCCCATGATTGGCACTCCTACCAAAGTTGACATGGAGTAGAAAAGGGCTTCCTCAAAGCAAAGAAGGCTTGACATCAGAAGGGAGGTGAAGAGAAATGGGTTGTGCAGTCTACAAAGCAGCAACTACTGGCCATTCCAGGGCCTTTAGTGCAGGGACGGAGCCTTCTCAAAGAGGGAGAGGTAATCTTCCTATCAACAAAGAATTGAGGCTAGACTCTCCCAGACTACTGGGAAGTCGGCCCACTGTTCTGGTAGCGACACTTCCCTCTAATAAATTCTATCTTCTTTACGTTCTGCCTTGTGTCTGGAGATTCTTTTCCAACCCACGTTCGGACCACGACATTTGGTGGCCTGTACGGGGATCTCCAGGGGGGATCTCTTTCCCACCTCCTCTCCTCATTCCTTGGGACCCTCTGTGAACAGGCAAGTTGCTGTGGAAGCAACGGAGGAACTCTGGCCTGGGCCACACCCTGGTGTGTTCTGAAGGCTTCACGGTTCACTTCGCCCCTGTAACTGCTGCCCAGAACGGGTGAGGATCCCTCTGTCTTCCTTCTGACTGAGGACTAGGCCGAAGGGTATCGTGCGGGCACGGGTCAGGCATTTAAAAGCCATTAGGGCACCTGCCGCTTGAAGACTCCTGTGAAAGGATAAGGGGATCACGGAACAGACCAGGCTATTAGAGAGTCTGCCCCCATCAAGACAACTTCTGTGCAACATGAGGCACATCATGGACAAAGCAAAACACAAAGCCCCCAGTCCCTTGGCCACCGCCTCCTCGGTAGGGTTAGAAGGAGGAATTCTCTGTCCTCTTTTCTGTCACTTCTGCTTCTTTCTCCTCGGCTCGGACTGACCCCACCGCCTCTAGATCATCCCAAGAGCTCCTTCCCGTCTTCTAACGGTGAGTCAATTTCCCCCTGGCTTCCGGGAATTCCCTTCTCTGGTCACTGGTGCCTTAGTCACATGGAGATGTCACTGAGACAAAGAGGGATGCCTTTTTGCCCGTCAGTGATTCTCAGTAGCCCCATTCTACGGCACTGAGGCTAAGAACACTACGCCTATTCCCTTAGACTCGCGAATTGGAAGGAATTTGACCCAGACAACCTCAAAGAGGCTTGCTTATTTATTTATTTATTTATTTATTTATTTATTTATTTATTTATTTATGGCTGCATTGGGTCTTTGTTGCTGCACGCGGGCTTTCTCTAGTTGTGGCGAGCGGAGGCTACTCTTCGTTGTGGTGCGCGGGCTTCTCATTGCAGTGGCTTCTCTTGTTGTGGAGCACGGGCTCTAGGCGCGCGGGCTTCAGTAGTTGTGGCTCGCGGGCTCTAGAGCACAGGCTCAGTAGTTGCGGCGCACGGGCTTAGTTGCTCCGCGGCATGTGGGATCTTCCCGGACCAGGGATCGAACCCGTGTCTCCTGCATTGGCAGGCGGATTCTTAACCACTGCGCCACCAGGGAAGTTGCCATTTTCTTTTGTAATATGGCTTGGCCCCAATACAAACTGAGAGAACAAGAACAATGGCCTCTTAATGGGACACTAAATTACAACACGATCCTCCAACTTGATCTCTATTGTTGGAAACTAGGAAAGGATTCCGAGGTTCCATATATCCAGGCCGTCATGGCCCTCAGTCAGAATCCGAGCCTGAGGGACTCCTGTCGCAAGTGTCTCTCCATTACCACTTTAATGCCTCGCCCTCCCCCCCTCCTCCTCCTTCAGCTTCACTACCTCGTCCCTCCGCATCTCCTCCTCCACCAGGTATCTTGGACGACCCTTCTTGTCCCCGGTCTCCCCAGCCTCCTCCTCAACTTTCTGCTCCCCAACCCCACCTCCATACCTGGAAGCAGACCTTCCCTCCCCTCCCCACACTCGGTCACGAGCAGCCCAACGCTCTGAATCGAGTCCCAGTATGCTTCTCCTACAAGAGGTCGCTACCGGAGACCTAGGTACTATCAGAGTTCATGTCCCCTTCCCCATGTCTGATCTCTCTCATATTCAAGGGGAACTGGGCTCCTTTAGCCAGGACCCCTCCATGTTCATCAGGGAATTCCAGGCCCTAACTATAGCCTTTGACTTAACTTGGCAAGATATTCATGTGGTCCTAACTACCTGCTGCACTCGCGAAGAAAAGGCCAGGATCTGGGCCTTGGCTCAGGCCTAGGCAGATGAGACACATGCCCGAAATCCTAATGAGAACCGAGCCGGGGGAGTCCCATGGGCAGACCCAGGATGGAGATAACAGGCAAATGAAAATGGGCCAGCAGGAGGGCTCACTAGGAGAAATTACATGATTACCTACCTGTCTACTAGAAGGTATGAAAAAGGCAATCATCAAATCTGTCAATTATAATAAACTCAGAGAAGTCACACAGGAACCCTCTGAGAATCCAGCCTTTTTTCAGGCTTGATGAGTAGAGGCTATGAGGAAATACACCAACCTAGACCCTGAGACCCCTGAAGGTCAGGCTATACTTGCAGTTCACTTTATAAGCCAGGCATCCCCAGACATAAGACAGAAATTACAGAAACTAGAGCAAGGGCCACAGACCCCATTTTCTGTCCTACTTGACACAGCCTTAAGGTCTTCAACAATAGGGAGGAGGCTTCTAGGAGCAGACGAGAACTAAGAGAGGAGGAAAAATTAAAACGGCACGCTCAATATACGGCTCTTGCCATTACTCAGTCCCTCCCAAACAGGGACCCATGGGAGCCCCTCTCCCGTCTCAGAAACCACCGCTGACCTGCTACCAGTGCGGTCACCAGGGGCACACTGTCAGGAACTGCCGCACCCCACCACCCATTACACCGTGCCCTTACCGTCGCCAAAAGGGCCATTGGAAGAGGAGTTGTCCCTCCCACCCTCAAGCGGGTAGGCCAATTCCACAACCACTCAACACCCGGGGTATTTCAGGTCCCAGCCCCCTGGGCCGAGGTCAAGGCCAATTGCCCCTGTGAGTGGCAATTGACTATCAGGATCAAGAACCGGATTGTACTCTAGATCTGGGGCTCCTGGAAGCAGATGACTGAAGGTGCCCAACGCTCAATCTACAAGCCCCTATGTTCCCCATAAGACCAGAGGAGCCCCGGGTAACCCTGGATGTAGCAGGGGCTACTGTAAACTTTCTAATTGACACTGGGGCTACTTATTCAGCCCTGACCTCCTTCTCAGGTCCCACTCGCCGTTCCTCGATCCTCCTAACAGGGATGGGAACAGGCTCAGCTGGACTTTTAAACTCCATTTTCACTGCCCGACAGCTCTCTCTTGAACTCACACAAGAGACTGCCAACCTAGCAGCTCAAATTAACACTCTACAAGAGCAAATAAATTCTCTAGCAGGAGTGGTTTTACAAAATAGAAGAGCTCTGGACCTCCTAACAGCTAATCAAGGAGGGACCTGTGCAATGTTAAAGGAGGATTGCTGTTCTCTTGTCAACCAGTCAGGCAAGGTCCAGACTCATCTTCGAGCCATTATTGAAAGAGCTAGTGGATTCTACAAGGAAGGAGTCTCAGGGGGATTCGACTGGTGGGACTTCAAGACTAATATCTGGTCCTAGTTCTCTTGGCTAACCCCTTTCCTAGGCCCTATAGTGGCTTTTCGACTTCTACTAATCTTCTGGCCATGTATTTTTAACCTCCTTGTTAAGTTTGTCTCTTTCAGAATACAACAAATAAACCTCCAAATGGTGATGCAACAAGAATAACAGCCAGTCAACACTCGTACAACCCTTGAACAAGCCGCCATCACTTTCCATGGGGCCCACACTCCTCCCTAGATACACCCTGACAGAGCAGGCAACGGGAACCCAGGGCCCCATGACGCCTCCGCTCAGCAGAAAGCAGCCAGAGAGTTCACTGTCCCTTCTCACAAAAGGGGTTCCCGGATGCTTGAGAGGGAATTAGGCAGTTAGGTAGATATGAGCAGGGTATACAACAGGGCCAAGGAATTGGCCCTATAAATAGAGGGGGGAATGTGGTGCTCCAAGGACAATGGTGCTTCAAGGACAAAGGAAAACCTGCCTGAAAAAGTTTCAGCATTACACTCCCTACCGGACTCTTAATCGCCCTCCCCATCATGTTGCGATGGTTACGAAATTCCTGAGCTCACCTGGGTGATGCCCACCTGGGCAACAGGACCCGTCCCAAATAAGGAAAGGCATATGCCCTGTCCCACTCCCACCCTATAGAAGGAAGGTATATGTGCCTCGACCAAGCAGTAAACAAAATTTTCACCTCGGACCATTTTTTGTTTTCTGGCTATAAAAACTGATCTATAGCACATGTTTGGGCTCGACACTCCCAGACTACTAGGAAGTCAGCCCACTGTTCTGGAAGCGACCCTTCCCTCTAATAAATTCTATCTTCTTTAAAAAAAAAAAAAACCAGGGACTTCCCTGGTGGCGCAGTGGTTGAGGATCCGCCTGCCAATGCAGGGGACACAGGTTCGAGCCGTAGTTCGGGAGGATCCCGCATGCTGCGGAGAGGCTGAGCCCGTGCGCCACAACTACTGGGCCTGCGTGCCACGGCTGCTGAAGCCCGCGGACCTAGAGTCCGTGCTCCTCAACGGGGGAGGCCACTGTAATGAGAGGCCCGTGCACCTCAATGAAGTGTAGCCCCAACTCGCCGCAACTAGAGAAAGCCTGCATGCAGCAACAAAGACCCAATGCAGCCAAAAATAAATAAGAAAATAAAAAAACAAACAAACAAACACAAAAAACCCCCAAAACCCAAAGCATTGATGCACTTAGCCCCATGCTTGGAGCAAGGCAGTACAGGATCATGAACAAATGATTCTAGCCTCGGGAAGCAACAAGAAAATCACTCCACATCACAAGACTGTAATACCAAGGGCCAGATATGGGCGTGGTTCTGGCTGTAAATGCTGTGAGGGGTTCAGGAAGGCTTATGAGAAGCCCTTGGTGGCTGAGGAAAGGAAAAGGACAGAGGCATGAGGCAGTAGTTAGGACTTAAAATCTGGAGAGGAAAAATCGAGAACGGATGTGAGGTGTGAAAGGTAGGAGTGGGGATGGATTAAGTGGGGCCGAGGAAACATGGTTTTGACCCTGGCAAAGTACAGGATAAAAAACCGTAACACTGAGAAATACTAGAACAAAATATAGGTTAGTATATATTTCATCGTGATATGGGAATAGACTTTTACGCATTGAAGCAGTGGGAAAAGGATCAAATCAAAAAAACAAGCTTGGCATATTTGACGTAAAAAAGTAAAGTATACATTTCAAAACATCATAAAATTAAAAGGCAAATTGGGGGAAATATTGCTAATATTAAGATGTAAGACAAATGTATATTTTTTAAAACAAAGAAGATCCAAAAGAAAAATGGGCAGAGGACATAAATAGACAATTTCCAAAAGGGAAATGAACAATGGTGTAGCCTTCTTCATTCAAAAATCGAGAAGAAGAGACACCCCCTCAATCCCCTACATCCTGTTCTCTACCTTTGGGCTCCTAGACTCGGGACAAAACAGCTTATTGATCCACGGAGGATGTCTGGGCATTAAATCAGCCCCTCAGAGACCCCACATCTGGCAGTAAAGCAAAGACCTTTTGCAAATTCAATAGCAACCCTGGCAGGACAGGGTGGGAGAGGCCTCTACTCGGGTGCACCCCAGACAGAGCAGCCCCTCGGGGTCCCCAGTGGTCCACAAAGAGTCTAGAAGCAGACTCCTTCTGGACCAGATGCTGCTCCCCCCTCCTACCACACCCAGGTGCCACCTCGCCCGAGCCAGTCGGTCCATTGTACCCAAGGCCAGATCCGGACACCAAGAGTCTGGGTGGAAACATGAGCAAGCTGTCATGAACCAAGAGGCCAGTGGGGCCTGCCCACCACCCTTGTAAATGGCTGACACTGTCAGTTATCAGGCTGGCAGCCTTGGATCCACTGGTAATTATCACAGATTACGTAACCGTTCTTATTAAGGAGAGTTGTGTGGTGGCAGGGCCATGCCGGACTTAGGCTGGGAACCTGGCTCTGAGACTCGTGAGCCTGTGCCTCACCTCTCTGAGCCTTGTTTCCTTGTCTGTACGATGAGGAATGATAAGACCTTCCTTGAAGACCTACGGCTCTGCCTGAATAAGGTGAATAAAGGATCCAGCACGTTCCCAGCAGCGAAGAGGGAGCACCGCCCCCCTCCATGCCGGCTCATGTTAGTCACCTCGAAGTCCATGGACACTCCCTGGTGGAAATGGGTGCGTGAACGCTTCTTGACCAAGACAAATTAGTACCAACAGCCCTCAACTCTCTGTGAGTCACGAGAACCCCCGAACAGCAAGTGTGACCCTCCTCAGCGCTCGCTGGCAGCAAGAACAGCCGCACGGGTGCTGGCGGTGTGACCAGAGCCTGTCGCGGCCCTGACTCATTTATGGCTTCTCAACAGAGCCGTCGAGTCCCCTGCCTCCACCCCGACTGCCCAGAACTCCTGTGAGTTCTTCCCCAGCCCTTCACCATTGCCTCGCCTGCCCCAAGGTACCATGGATATCTGGGAACAGGCAGGGCTGGCAGATCCCTGATGGCACAGTAGACAGGGGACTTGTAAGGGTGGGGGTGGGAGGACCCAACGAGTCAGTATTCTGCCCAGATTCTGAGACTTCAGAGGAGAGGTTATCAGGCTAGAAGGGCCCTTGAAAGACATTGAGTCCCTCCCTGATCTGAGGCACGAATAGCCCCAGCGTGCATACCTGATATCACTCTGATCGAGTCAGCGTCATCCCTCACCTCCACTGCACTAGCCTTCTTACTGGTCTCCCTGCTTCTACCCAGCCCCCTGCAGTCTATGTCCAACAGGACAGCTGGTGATCCTGTTAAAACAAAAGTCAGACCACGGCACTCTTCTGCTTAAAACCCTCTAATGGATCCCATTTCACTGACTAAAATGCAACATTCTTACACCAGTCCCTAAGCCCTGGACAATCTGATTGCTCTGTACCCTCCGAGATGTTCTCTCCTTCCATTCTCTTCTTGATCACTCCACTCACACCATGCTGACCCCCTGGTGCTCCTCCAACACATCAGACATGCTCCTGCCCCAGGGCCTTTGCACTCACTGTTCATTCTGCCTGGAACACTTCCCCCAGATACCCACATGGCTCCCTTGCTCACCTCCTTCAAATCCTTGCTCAAGCGTCATCCCATTTAAATTGCAACATGTCCCCTTACCCTGCCAGGACTCCCAATTTCCCTTATCCTGCTCTATTTTTTTCCAGAGCATTTCTCACAACTGACATACTCTTCAGTCTATTTATTACGCTTATTGCCTGTCCCTCGCCCCAATGGAATGTAAGCTCCCAGGGGCAGGAGCTCAGAAAGTATTAGTTGGGTAGAGAAGGAATGAAGCCAAGCTCTGCCCCCTGCAGTTTCTCCCACGGGTCCCAGCTCTCCCTTCTAAAGGATGCAGAGACCCCCTCCTTCAAGACAGCTCTCCCAGCCTCTCTGCTCTTTGGTGTAAGTCCCACATTTTTCTCTGCTTCTCATGGGATGGCTCCCTCTCCTCAAGATGAAACTCCATCTGTCGGCATCCCCTTAGCGGCGTAGAGTCCAGACTTGAGCCAGGTAAGAATGTCTGGAGGCGGACAGAGGGAAAATGGAGAAATTGGGGGCGGGGGGGTGGGAAGAAGCAAGACAGAGATCCAAGGAAGAGACCCCTGTGGAGTTCCTCTTGAACAGGCATCTGACATTGGACTGGGAAGCCGCCGACTTCTCCCACCTTCCTCCCACCGAGCGTTTTAACTGACAGCCTGAGAACCCTGAGGATCCCTGTTTTCCAGAGAAATCTGTTGAGTCTACACAGGTGAGCACCAGACTGAGGACACAGGACAGAAGGCCTAGCAGGTGGGGGAGGGCTGGCCACACTCCTCCCCCGCCCCCCAGCAGGGAGCAGCTGACGTTACATTGGCTCTCAACCCCATCTCAGCAGGGAGGCCAGTGCACAGCAGGAGCCCAGGGTTTGTGGGGAGAATGAGCCACCCCGGAGACAGACGTTGGATACTGAGAAGAACGAAGGGTCTAGAAAGGCCTACTGACAACAAAGCCTGCCTGGGCCGGATGTGGTGAACTCCGAGGTGAGGCAGTGCCGTGGTCAGCGGAAGTGGTTCTGCAGAATCACAGGACCACGCCGCCCCCAGTATTAGCAGGTGGCTCAGGTGAGCTGCCCAACTCCGTCCTGCTTTAAGTCTGGCGGACGTGACTCAGCGATGGCTTTGCCACGGCATCCTCTGCATTGCCAGCCCCCGTTTCAGCAGGGGATGGCATCTTGGTCAAGCCAAAGTCTGATTAGTTGGAGAAACCAACGTGTCAGAGCACCCTGAGAATATTAAATAATATTTATAAGGGGATGACGTTGGGAAAATAATTACCGATGGTAAGAGGCAATCAGTGGCGGGAACTCCTCCACTGCTCAAGTGGTAAGAAATTAGACGGACCGGGGCTCTGAGCAGCGAGGGTTTGTCACGGGGACAGCAGAAAGGGTTGGAAAGTCGCTACCTCTGCTGATTCTGTTAATAGGATAAAGCAGGCTCGCAAACAAGAGCCAGACCCCAGGAGGCCTGCATTTGAGGGGATTTTAAAATCAGGCCAGCTCCTGCCAATAGCTTCACTTTTAGATATGTTAGAACTGGAAGGGAGCTTAGAGATCAGCAACGCCACTGGTTCTCAGTTTTCAAGGTTTCTGCTTTCCAAAAATACTGCAAGTATTAAGTAATAATTAATTTGTTTTCACATTTTTTATTCATCAAAGACACAGAGGACTGCCAGCTGGGAGAAGCAGAAGACACAGCATCGATGTCACTCTAGCCCCCAACAAGAGACTTATTGTTTTTTTTTTTTTTTGGTCAGCCCAGCCATATTATCTCATGTAAATGTAGTTTCCCTTTGAAAACATTTAAAACACAAGGGTCCATTTTTAAGTGGAGGGAGCCTGAAGGAGCCTGGAGTATCTTTACCAGAAATCTTCAGTCCAAGCAAACTCTTACTTTATACAAAAATACACTGAAGGGCTTCCCTGGTGGCGCAGTGGTTGAGAATCTGCCTGCCAATGCAGGGGACACGGGTTCGAGCCCTGGTCTGGGAGGATCCCACATGCCGCGGAGCAACTAGGCCCGTGTGCCACAATTACTGAGCCTGCGCGTCTGGAGCCTGTGTTCCACAACAAGAGAGGCCGCGACAGTGAGAGGCCCGCACACCGCGATGAGGAGTGGCCCCCACTTGCCGCAACTGGAGAGGGCCCTCGCACAGAAACGAAGATCCAGCACAGCCATAAATTAAAAAAAAAAAAAAAAAAAAAAAAAAAAAAGCCAGACCCTTAGCTCTTTAAAACAAAAAACAAAAAAACAAAAAAATACACTGAAGCCCAGAGAACGCAAGTGGCTTGCCCAAGGTCACACAGCTGGCTGTCAACAGGGCCAAGGCTAGATCTGGGGAAGCAGGAAGAAAGGAGGGCTGTCCTGGACATGCAAGGGTAGGGAAGGAGTAAATCACAGCAGTGAATGCAGTGCTGAGTGCGGATCCTGGACACCAACAGGCTTGGTTTGACTCTTGAGCTCAATCCTTATGAGCTGTGGGACCCTAGCAAAATGACGGAAGCTCTCTGAGCCCATTTTCCTATCAGTAAAATGGGGATAATAATAGCACTTACCACATACTGTTGTGAGGATTAAGTGAACTAACAGAACAGAGCACTTATGCATTGTAGCTGCTTTTCCTTAACCCATTTGTGTGTGAGCCGGCGTGGCTGGGGGGTGTGTGTGTCTGTGTAGACATAAGACCAACAAGCTTAGAGAACAGGTCACATGATCCAACTTCCAGGTGCTGCCCTGACAAGGCCAGTGGGAGACAAATTATCCCAGGGGAGCTCTAGGTACTAAATTGCAGTGCTGTTACTTCTAGGTAGTAACTCAAAACTGAGTGTGCCTCAGAACCCAGGCTACATCCAGATTCACTGCCTCTGAGTTCCTGTAGGGCGGGACTTGGGAGTCTGAACTTTTAAAAATTATTATTGAGATATAATTTACACACCGTAAAATTCACCATTATAAAGCATACACTTGTATGGGTTTTTACGATACTCATAAGGTTGGGCAATCACCACCACTACCTACTTCCAGAACCTTGTCATCACCCCAAAAAGGAGCCCAGTACCCATTAGCAGTCACTCCCCCTTCCCCACTCTCCCATCCCCTGGTAACCACTAATCCCTCTGTCTCTACGGATTTGTCGACTCTAGACGATTCATAAGAATGGAATCATACAACATGTGGTCTTTGCGTCCGACTTCTTTCACTCTGCACAGTGTTTTCAAGGTTCGTCTATGCTGCGGCATGGGTCAGGGCTTTATTCCTTTGGAATCTGCAATTTTAACAAGCTCCCCAGTAGTTCTGATGATTGATTGGGCTTTGGGGAGAAAAAGAACAGCAAATTCACACAAGGTGAACCTTCTGGTTGCTATATAGATACAGGGCTTCAATCCTTCCTTCAGGTGTGCCCATCTCGGGAGCCCCGCTGGTGACAGGAGACATCGCTGGCCACTTGCCTCCTCCAGAGCCTGCAGAGGTTGGGCAGGGTCTCCTGGTGCCCGGTAGGGAGGACATGTGCATCTAAGGACAGTGCCTGGCTGCGCTGGGAACTGGGCAGATGAACTACAAGAGAGACTCACACAAGAGGATTTAGTCTCAACTCCAAAACTTTAATGTATGTTATGCTCTTGGAAAAACAATTCCAAGGAGACAAGTGGAACCGAAAGTCTTAACCGTAGGGGATTCTTATTCAGAAACCTAGTGTGAGCCGCAGCCTTGGGAGAGAGCAGCACAGGGACTCCGATCACAGGACAACAGTTCGAGGTCAGGGTGGCAGGGCCTGTGTGCACGATGCGTAAGCCCTCAGGACTCCCAGGGAACCAGAGCACTCCTGTGGCTGGCAGCCCCACAGCAGGACGGGGGGCGGACCCAGGCTGACCAGGTCATCTCTGGAGCTCTGAATAAAGGCACAGAACTTCAACAGGGCCAAAGAAGCCTGTACAGAGCAAGAACCTTTCTCTTTGTTGTTGAATCTCCAGGTCATCAGAAACACTCGTGGTGGCTCTGGTGAGGAATAGGGCCATACAAGAGGGTTGCCAAGGCCCACTTCTGGGTCTGAGGCCTCAGAACGGAGCAGATGGGAGGGGTGTGGCACTAGCAACGCCTCTGAGGTCAGGGGCCGCAATGATCTTGAAAGATTATCCACTGGGACCTCTGGACAGGAGAAAGGGACTTAAAGCAAAAGCTGACCACTCGTCAGATTCAACCCAACTGTCTTCTGTTATGCCCTCCCCAACCTGGGGCTCCAGGGTGGTCACACACCCATGTTTTCTGTGATGTATTCCCATCCAACAAGGGGCAGGCAGAAATCCTGGCTCATCTCCCCGTTACCCTCTGATTAACTTTTAAAAAGTCACCAACTGACATCTCAGACTCCTGGGCAGTCCAGGGTTTCTAACCGTTCTACGGAATAAACAATCGGTTCTCTTGGGCTTTTGGCTCAACTTCTTCTCTTCTGGAAGGAAGCAAGCTGCTGCTGAGGCAGGTCTCTCCCAAGAGCCCATTTGGAATTCAGTTAGGTTATAGCACCAAGGCCAGGCTGACGGGGAACCCACAAATGTGCCTTCTAGATGGGGTACAGCCTCTCTGGCACTAAAGGAACTTATTTATTGGTGAAGGAGGGAATTCTGGCTCCATCTTTGTAGAACCTGGCAGGGCTGCTGTCCCAGTAAGTCCCAGTAGGACAGGTGAATGGTGGAGCCAGGACCGCAGCCGTGGGGAAGGGGCCTCCTCTGGCTGAGACCTTTTCCAGTTAGCCAGTCCCCACACCCTCGGGAAGAACCACCACCACCGGGGCGCAGTCCTCAGGCTCCGCCTCAAAGTCCCACTGAAACTTCTTGGTTAGGTGAGCTTGGAACTTTTCAGCTTTCTGCCTCAGGGTGGCATCCACGGCAACGCTGCAGGCGGATGAAAAGAAAACCTACAGAGAACAGAGGATAAGTCACTCCTGAGAACACAGAGGGGCTGAGAAAGCTGTGGAAATTTCCTCATGGTGTTCAGCTCTCCGGGGTGGGTGGATCAGCCGCTGCTGGCACAGGCTCAGGACACCTACTGTGCTCCCCCCAAACCAAGAAAGAAGGTCCAAGCCCAGCTGAGAAGTTGGCGCAGGACCAGAATGGAAAATTACTCTCTTGGGCAGAGATGCCCCACTGAGAGTAAAGCCAGCGGGGCCATCACCCTGGCCCTGCTCTCCGGGGAGATCTACTGGGCACCTGGGCAGTAACTTAGAAAAAGAGGCAGTAGCTACACCAGCCGGTACTAAGAAAGGCATGGGGGTGCTTATAAGCCCCTGGATCCCAAAAAATCCCAGGTCCTAACCCAGTGAGGGTGAACTGCTGCTCTAATCTAAATGGGTCCCAGGCTGCCAATCTGAGGTTTCTATTCCCCTTAAAAGCTCTGATTTTTAAAAAAATTATGGTAATATATACATAACACAAAATCTACCATTTTAAACATTTAAAAAAATTATCATTTAAAAGACTGTACTAAATACACATAATATTTACCATGTTAAGAGTATAGTCCAGTGGCATTAAGTATATTTACATTATTACACAATCATCACCACCAACCATCTCCAGAACTTTTTCATCTTCCCCAACTGAAACAACACCCATTAACTCCCCATTCCCCGCTTCCAGCCCCTGGTAACCACCATTCTACTTTCTCTCTATGAATTTGACTACTCTAGGTACCTCATATAAGTGGAATCATACAATATTTGTCCTTTTGTGCCTGGCTTATTTCACTTAGCATAATGTCCTCAAGGTTCACTCATGTAGGAAGTGCCAGAATTTCCTTCCTTTTTAAGGCTGAATGATATGCCATTGTATGTAGATACCACATTTTTTTTTCCATTCATCTGTCAATGGCCATTTGGGTTGTTTCTACCTTTTGGCTATTATAAATAATGCTGCTATGAACACGGATATAAAAATATCTCTTATAGAGTCATTGCTTTCAATTCTTCGGGGTATATACCCAGAAGTGGGGTTTCTAGATCATAAGGTAATTCTGTTTAATGTTTTGAGGAACCACCATACTGTTTTCCACAGTGGCTGTGTCATTTTACATTCCCATCAGCAATGAACGAGGGTTCCAATTTCTCTACAATCTCTTCAGCATCTGTTATTTTCTGTTTTTGTTTGTTTGTTTACAATAGCTACCCAAATGGGTGTGAAGTGGTGTCTCGTGGTTTTGATTTGCATTTCCCTAAGGATTAGTGATGCTGAATATCTTTTCATGTATTTATTGGCCATGTGTATATCTTCCTTGGAGAAAAGTCTATTCAAGTCCTTTGCCCTTTTTTTTTTTTTTTTAAAGTGGGATGAATATCAGGAGTCCCACTTTTTTTTTTTTTAATTAATTAATTTATTTATGGCTGTGTTGGGTCTTCGTTTCTGTGCGAGGGCCCTCTCCAGTTGCGGCAAGCGGAGGCCACTCTTCATCGCGGTGCGCGGGCCTCTCACTATCGCGGCCTCTCTTGTTGTGGAGCACAGGCTCCAGACGAGCAGGCTCAGTAATTGTGGCTCACAGGCCCAGCTGCTCTGCGGCATGTGGGATCTTCCCAGACCAGGGCTCGAACCCGTGTCCCCTGCATTAGCAGGCAGATTCTCAACCACTGCGCCACCAGGGAAGCCCCCCTTTGCCCTTTTTTGATCAGGTTTTTTTTATTTGTGTTGTTGAGTCATCGAAGTTCTTTATATATTCTGGATACTAATCCCTTGTTTTGATGTTCTTTTAAATTCAGTTTCGTCTAATATAAACATGGGCAGGGGCAAACAGAGTAATTTTCCCTACCTCTGAAACTCCATTCCAGATTGTCCCGAATCTCAACTGCTTCTCTAAGAATGACAGCAAACCCATTACTCCTTCTCACACTACTTTATTGTTCTCAAAGAAGTTTCATAGAGTAGTCCAGTGGATCCTCACAAGGCCCTGGGAAGACACACTAGGATGCCTATTTTATGGAAATGGAGGCTGAGGGGAGTTAAATGCCTGGGTCAAAATTACCAGAAAGGAAGGAGCAGTTTTTCCCAGACTACCCGTTGGCTCCCTGCAAGACCACCCCAGACACAGAGGCATGAGGGTGAAAGCAGCAATTTGATTCACATCACCTTTGTGTCACAGCTGGCCCATAGACCACCATGGAAGGAATCTGGGCTCCAGGGGCCTTGACCTGACAAAGGTAACAGGTGTACTCTGCAGCTGCTTCCAAGGACAACCCCCCTCCTGCCCTCCTCTCCACTGTCTTTCTGTTAGCAGGAGGAGTGAGGCTCATGGTCAGTGGTCTTTGTTTGGAGACACTTTGTTGGGGTGGTAGCAGGGACAGAAGTGACGGGGAGGGGAGTTCAGAAGCAGAAGGTGGGGGGTTACAGAATTTGGTTTCATTACTTGGGAATCGACTAAATACAGGAGCAGGAAGCACAGCTACAACAAAATACCAGATCAATAACTAATTAGAGGGGCTGTGTGAGCTCAGTGGTGAGAGGGCAGTGGGGAAGCCGGTGGCCTGTCTATAGGCAGCTAATGGAGCTTTCTCTGGAGCATTGAACGTGAGGCCGGCTGAACCCTGGGGAGGGGCCTGGTATGGGAAGCAGAGAAGCCTTGTTTCAAACAGCATTAGCGCTGGAGGCCCTGTGCACCCATGGGTCTGCCCCCAGAGGTCCTGGGGGGGCCTGCTGGCTGAATTAGCAAAAGCCTCTTCCTGTTCTCCCTCCTTACACGGTAAATTGTACTACTCTCTACACAGCCCTTCCTCTCCTGCCACATTGAGCAGCTGCCCAAACATGCTCCATTGCCTCTTCTGTGCCTCTACTCACACAGGCTTTTCCCTCTGCTTATAACACCCTTCTCCACCCCTGCTTTCTCCTCCTTCACCTACTAATTTCTACTAGTGACCCAAGCTCAGTTCAGATGCCACCTCCTTTGGGATGTCTTCCCAGACCAAAGAAAGAACAGGTGCTCCTCTGTGCTCCCCCGGTGCCCAGGGTTACCTGGGACATAGCCTCACTCTCAGTCAGTAACCGTCCATTTACCATTGAGCTCCCCAAGAGACAAGGAGCAACTCCAAAGCAGAGACTCCTTTTCCTACCTGCATCCCACTCCCCTGGCACAGAGTCTACCATACAAAAAGGACCCATTGGATGTTTAATGAACAAAAGAACAAAGAAGATCATAGGTTCTATGAAAATCTATTTCTGGGTCCCTTTTGCACAGTGCCTGTACCAAATGATTGCTCGATAATTACATGACGGTGCTGGACAGAATAAGGGACTCGTCCTGGGGAGGACGTGGCTTATTTACCAGGCCCCTGAATATGCCACCGGCTCACAAGCCATCTCCTTGTGACAGTTCTCTTATAAAAGCCCAAGCTGAAAGGAACTGCTCCAACCTCTGTTCCCCCAGTACTGTGCCTGAGCATCCCTTATGGCATTTCTCACACTCTGCTTGCATCACAGTGATCAAGTATTAATGGTAATACCCCTTCCGAGTAGGGGTCACTTCCTAATTATCAATGTGACCCACACAGCAGATCGCCCAGGGCCTGGCATAGAGTTGGGGCCCACAGGATGCTCCCTGAATGGATATGAATGAGATGTAGGGATGGCCAGCAGTGAGAGACTGGAACAGGCTGGGTGCATACTCGTCATTCATCCTTCCCACCCACCTCTCCAACATCGCCATGGGGGTAACATCAACTAGAGGCAGGTATAACAGAAGCCTTCAGTCTGAAAAATAAGGCTTCTAATATGAAAAGCGCTATGTCCTTTTTAAAGAACTTGTCAGTCTAATCTTTACTACAAACTGGGAGGTAGGATAAGAAATTACTATTCCCATTGTACAGATAAGGATGGTGATAAATGCTGAGCAAGTGATAAATGTCAAGCAAGATCCAGTCCCAGTAGGGAAATCGAAATCCTTCTTCCCTACCAAGACCTTCTTTTTGTCTTGACACAGACGTAATACATCCTTGATATTTTCAGCAGTGTCCTATGGGGAACCAAGGGGCTTGGAGACCAGGTGCTTCTGGAACTGTCCCTTCTGCAGGTCTCCAGGACCCAGGTCACAGCCTAGGTTGTCTGTTCTAAAAAACCAACTTTATTGAGGCATAATTTACGTACAATTAAATTCATCCATTTTAAGTGTCAACTCGTTTTGATAAATGTATACACCCATGCAACCACTATATGATGTAATCAAGACAGGTATCTGTTTATAGCTTTTTCTTTTGGTATCCAGTCTATGAGTTTAAAGGCCCATATACCATCACAATCAGGATACTGAACCGTTCCATCACTCCAAAAATATTCCCTCACACTGCCCCTTAAGGATCAAATCCTCCCCTTGACCCCTAGCCCCTGGCATCCATTGATCTATTTTTGTCCCTATACTTTACAAACTTGTTATTTTAAAAATTCACAATTCAGAAGAGATGTTTAGACAGTATCTGGTTTCCAAACAACAATTTACTTTGATTCTTGTTTTTAGATTAATTGTATGCCTTCTTATATAAATTTAGTAATGATCTGGTTATTTTATTTACTAAAGTGAAACAAGTAAACTTTTTAAAATCACTGAGAAATGAATCATCTTAATATGCGAATATTAATCCTGGATATTTTTAAAATACTTTTGAAATAGGATAATAACATTTCACAAACATCTGCATTTTAGAACTAAAAGCACACCCATTGGGTATTTTTCTTCAAATTAAAAAAAAAAAGGTATTAATACTTTTACCATTAAGTCTATATATTGTAAAATCAGACTTTAGTCAGAAATGTGAAAGCTTTCTTTTAAACCCCAGTTAAATAAATTGAGTTCAGTCAGGTCACCTTGAGAAATTCAAAATACCACAGTAGATAGCTGAGTCACTGCTTATCCTATTTTGTGGCTAGACCAAAAAGATGAAATTTCCTAATTTTTTCAATTCCCATATGATTATTCAACTTAGAATGAAACTAGCCAGAGGTAGTACATTTTATTTCCACTTGCAGAAGAAGAAAGTGGTGTTAAAAGCAAGACTATCACTTCACAACAATTACCAAGAAGGCGAATAGCAGCAGAATCATGTTTTCTGAGGTCAGTTTAAAGAATTTGGGATGTTTCATCTGGGGCTCTAATCATATATGGGAGCCCACCACAGTGGGCTTTAGAATCAAAGTGTAGCCTTGCCATCCACTAGCTCTGGCAAACTCAGGCAAAATTATGTGACCTCCCTGTTCCTGTCTTCTCATCTGTAAAATGGGATTATATACTTAACTTCTAGCATCGCTGTGAGGGCTAAAGGAAATAATGCACAGTAAGTGTGCAGAAGTGATAGTTGATGGCAGGAGGTGTAGGAGTAGGTAGGTGAAGTTTATCAGAGCTGGTGTTATGACAAAAACACAGGCATATGTTGTTTTATTGCACTTCTCAGATATTGCATTTTTCACAAATTGAAGGTCTGTGGCAACCCTGCATTGAGCAAGTCTATCAGCACCATTTTCCCAACAGCATTTGCTCACTTTGTGTCTGTGTCATATTCTGGTAATTCTCAAAATATTTCAAACCAAAAAGATTACGACTATACCTAGGAATAAACCTACCTAAGGAGACAAAAGACCGGTATGCAGAAAACTGTAAGACACTGATGAAAGAAATTAAAGATGATACCAACAGATGGAGAGATATACCATGTTCTTGGATTGGAAGAATCAACATTGTGAAAATGACTATACTACCCAAAGATTCAATGCAATCCCTATCAAACTACCAATGGCATTTTTCACAGAACTAGAACAAAAAATTTCACAATTTGTATGGAAACACAAAAGACCCCGAATAGCCAAAGCAATCTTGAGAAAGAAAAACAGAGCTGGAGGAACCAGGCTCCCGGACTTCAGAGGATACTACAAAGCAACAATAATCAAGATAGTATGGTACTGGCACAAAAACAGAAATACAGATCAATGGAACAGGATAGAAAGCCCAGAGATAAACCCACGCACCTATGGTCACCTTATTTTTGATGAAGGAGGCAAGAATATATAATGGAGAAAAGACAGCCTCTTCAATAAGTGGTGCTGGGAAAACTGGATAGTTATATGTAAAAGAATGAAATTAGAACACTCCCTAACACCATACACAAAAATAAACTCAAAATGGATTAAAGACCGAAATGTGAAACCAGACACTATCAAACTCTTAGAGGAAAACATAGGCAGAACACTCTATGACATATGACATATGACAGCAAAAAATCCTTTTTGACCCACCTTGTAGAGAAATGGAAATAAAAACAAATATAAACAAATGGGACCTAATGAAACTTAAAAGCTCTTGCACAGCAAAGGAAACCATAAACAAGATGAAAAGACAACCCTCAGAATGGGAGAAAATATTTGCAAATGAAGCAACTGACAAAGGATTAATCTCCAAAATTTATAAGCAGCTCATGCAGCTCAATATCAAAAAAACAAACAACCCAATCCAAAAATGGGCAGAAGACCTAAATAGACATTTCTCCAAAGAAGATATACAGATTGCCAACAAACACATGAAAGGATGCTCAACATCACTAATCATTAGAGAAATGCAAATCAAAACTACAGTGAGGTATCACCTCACACCAGTGAGAATGGCCATCATCAAAAAAGCTACAGACAATAAATGCTGGAGAGGGCGTGGAGAAAAGGGAACCCTCTTGCACTGTTGGTGGGAATGTAAATTGATACAGCCACTATGGAGAACAGTATGGAGGTTCCTTAAAAAACTAAATCCCCCTACTGGGCATATACCCTGAGAAAACCATAAATCAAAAAGAGTCATGTACCACAATGTTCCTTGCAGCTCTATTTACAATAGCTAGGACATGGAAGCAACCTAAGTGTCCATCGACAGATGAATGGATAAAGAAGATGTGGCACATATATAAAATGGAATATTACTCAGCCATAAAAAGAAACGAAATTGAGTTATTTGTAGTGAGGTGGATGGACCTAGAGTCTGTCATACAGAGTGAAGTAAGTCAGAAAGCGAAAAGCAAATACCATATGCTAACACATATATATGGAATCTAAAAAAAAAAAAAAAAATTGGTTCTGAAGAACCTTGGGGCAGGAAAGGAATAAAGATGCAGACACAGAGAATGGACTTGAGGACACGGGGAGGGGGAAGGGTAAGCTGGGACGAAGTGAGAGAGTGGCATGGACATATTACACTACCAAACGTAAAGTAGATAGCTAGTGGGAAGCAGCCACATAGCACAGGGAGATCAGCTCAGTGCTTTGTGACCACCTAGAGGGGTAGGATAGGGAGGGTGGGAGGGAGATGCAAGAGGGAGGAGATATGGGGATATATGTATATGTATAGCTGATTCACTTTGTTATAAAGCAGAAACTAACACACCATTGTAAGGAAATTATAGTCCAATAAAGATGTTAAAAAAAAAAATTACAACTCACTGAGGGCACAGATGACGGTTAGCATTTTTTAGCAATAAACTGCTTCTTCACTAAGGTATTTTCTTTTAAGACATAATGCTATTGCACACTTAATAGACTATGTATAGAGTAAACATGACTTTCATATGCACTGGGAAACCAAAAAATTCATGTGACACACTTCTGGTGATATTCACTTTATTGTGGTAGCCCAGCACCGAACCCACAATATCTCCAAGGTATGCCGGTACTACAGACATCATTGTCAGAGCTAGTGTTTTCCCTCGAGAGTTAAAGATGGACACTAGTATTTCGAATACTGGCAAGAAATGAAGCTGGAGAGCCTATATGGCCTATTGTGACTAAAAGTATTCAAAAAAAAAACAGGTTACATGACTATATGCCTAAATGCTATGCAATCAGTAATAAGAATTCTTATTTTGTACATAATTCACTTTATAACATACTATTAAATTCAGATTATCCTTTCATTGGTTTTAAACAAATTATGATGACTCAAGTTGCTTCAAATAAAAGAAAAAACTGTATCTATTTTTATAAAACAAATAATTTTTATTCAAGCTAATCCATGGGATTTGTAAAAACCAGTGGCATCTATTCAAAGGGGCCTCAAATGGCAGAGGGCATTACGTGGCTGATTTTACACAAGCTAATGTGGCTGTCTTTAAGTGCTCACACACAAATACCAGTCCCTCTCCATGGGTAGCAGCCATTTAAACTCCAAAGTAAGAAAGCCGGTTCCACTTACTTGATGACCTGCGGGCAGAGCAGGTGGCTGGCTAAGGAAGGCTTTTATGGGCTGATTCATTCACTCACAAACACCCGGAGTGAGTTCCTGTGTGTGGGGTGACAGGATCTCACTGCCAAGATGGCGTCAGTGTAACTTGCCATCAAAAAAGAGAAAAGTTTTGTAATACCCTTTCCGCATTTTGCCTGTTGAAATCTGTGTCATCCTTCAAGCTCATGGTCAAATGCCCCCCTTCACAAAAACGCCATTCCTGACCCTCTGTCTCCTCAAATCTCAACCCCAGCCTGAATGAACCAACCAACCCCTCTCTGGTGCTCCTAATGCCCTTTGACCAGACTTCACTGTTTACACCTGTCATAGCAGGGTCATCTGTTCACACTGCCACAGGAATTATGCACTAAAAACACCCAATAACACAAAGTGAGATCAGTGCTAGGCCTCAAGTAGTTGTTGAAGATAACCAGAAAAAACAAAAAATAGGCTTCTGGTAAAAGCCCATGGCTCAGTGGGGAAGTCAGGCAGACAATATATACATTTCAGCAAGCACAGCCTGTGCAATATAATAGTGACAAGTACAAAGTAGGCTAATAGTATGGAAAGGAGGGAGATATCAGGAATGGCACCACAGAGAGGGATGGCACCACAGAGAGGGATGCCTAGAGGGCATCCTGTAGGATGAACAAGTACATAGCAGGCAGAGGGAAAATCAGGTTCAGTTAAGAAGACATGAAACATGGGTATAAAGTTTCAGTCGTGTCAGATGAAAAAGTTCTAGAGATCCTCTCTGCTTGTAGTTAACCATACTGTACTGTACACTTAAAAAATTAAGAGGGTAAATCTCATGTTACGTATTTTTTACAATTAAAGAAAAGAGGAAGGCATGGAACAGCATGGCATGTCTGGCAACTTGCAAGGAGACCACTGCTGCTGGAGTTGATGGTGGAAAACAGGGAAAGGAAGGAGAAGCTGGAGAACAGATTAGGAGCCCGATCAGAATGGGTATTATGACCTAGGTTTGGGCTTTTAACTTTTTAGGCAACGAGGACCACAGAGAAATAGGATCAGAGGTGCATTTTGGTGGCAGTGTGGGAGACAGATGGACTGATGGGGGTAAACATGGAAGTTGATAAACTCTGATGCAGTCTAGATGAGACCAAAAGGCCTGGGTTAGAAAATGGTACTGCCTTCTAAAACACTTAGGGCTACCTGGAGTTATCTAGTTAATTCATTTGTTTACTTTCCCACCAAAATCTAAACTCCAAGTCAGGGACTCTGTCTGTCTTGCCCAGAGCTACATTTCCCATCCTAGAACAGGGCCTTGTATACAACAGGTACTCAGCAAACACCTGCTAAATCAATGAAGAGATGCTCCTGCACAAGTCCTTCAACTTTCAGAGTTTTATGTCAGCTGCCTGATCACATGGACTCTTCCAACAGTATGCTGGTTTTAGAAAAGTGTTCTGTACCTCTAAGAAACAGGCTAACGCATATACATATTCCTCAACACTCAGAGGAGAACGTTGTATATAAAGAAAGGATGCTTAAAAAACAAGTGTTGATATATTTTTTTTAAGGCACATGTCCTGGATTTTTCCAAATAATGACATCAAATTTTCTTGGTGAAAAGTCCAAAGACAAAATTCTTCTAATCATCAGCTTTGCACACCCTACCTGGACATTGAGCAATCCAGCTGGGCCCTTTCTGCTTTGTAAATCATTGCTGGCAACAAAGCCTCAGCAATGAGAGCTCAGCTGCTGGTCGTGCTGACAATGGTTGGACAGCCAACGACACACTGTGGCCCTCGTATGTTTGCACGACAGCACTAGCGCATATCACAAGGGCAGCACGTATTCCCGCTGCCAGAGGCCAGTTAGCAGGCTGCTGCCTCCTACTGCTCTGCAACCCATGACCCAGTAACTGGGGCGAATTCCCCTGCAGAGGAAGGCTAAAGGGATTTAATTTCTCTGTGATATCAAGAACCAATAAAAGGGCAGTTTTATAACTCTCATGAAGTGGAATACACCAGGCTCAAACCATCAGCCTGACTGACTCATCCCCATGGTCCACACAAGTCCTTCAACTTCAGAGGTTTACGTCAGCTGCCTGATCACAGAGACTCTTCCAACAGTATGCTGGTTTTAGAAAAGTATTCTGTACCTCTGAGAAACAGGCCCCTGATAGTGTGTCCACTAACGTCAATCAAGACTCTTTTCGGAGGGGGGATCTACACTGTATTCGGTATGTAGGGGCATAAGCACAGGCCTTAAACCAAGACTCAGGCCTGGATACAAATCCTGACTCTGCCACCTACCAGCTGTGTGACCTTATATTAATGATTTAATCTTTTTGAGTCTCAGTGTTCTCATTCGTAAAATGGGAATAATCCTCCCTGTCTTACGTGCTCCAGAGAGATTAAATGAGGGAACCCATATAAAGAGATAAGCATGGTGCCTATCAAATGCCAACAGGCATTTAATGACTGTTCATTCCTTCCCTTACCATGGGTGGGAGTGGGGGGTTAGTGAATAGCCACCTTTTAAGGAGCAGGCCTGTGGGGGTCTCATACACAGTGAGAAAAAAAAGTCATGAAACAGAAAGTATGGAAACTGACAGCCTACAGCTTCTGCCTCTTCTATACTTGAGAAAGTTACACAATGTGAGTGACAGAGGCTGTCCCAAGAACATAAAGGAAGCTAATCTGTTTGCAAAGGGAGGAAATAGCACAGGATGAAGATTGTAAGTTGTTTGAAGCTTCTTCCCTAATTATCACTCATAATGAAAATTTAATTGCTGAGTTAAAAGCAAATTTCACTTTTTCTGTCAGAGAATCTCTGCAGAAACTGGCACATTTTGTTTGAACAGGAAATCAAAGTTACTTTAATGCCTAAATGAGATCTAAGGAGCTGCAGATGTTTCCCCGGGAATAACTAGCTTCAAAACTCTGTCCTACTGGTTTGCAGCAACTTACAGCTACAGGGAGGCAGAAATAAAAACTGTTTTGAGCGAAGCTGCTCAAGGGGTGGGGCTGACTCAAATTCCAAGTACCCCAGTGCTAGGCACCTTGGGGGGCGAGGCGGGGAGAAGGTGGTACACAGAGAGGGTCTCTGGAATTAAGGAGCTTATAATCAAGTAGGAGAGAGAGAACCAGGGAACAGCCTACTATTAGGAAACTGAAATGAAGACAACCTGGCTCAGGAAAGAACAGCAAAAAACAAAAAGGTAAGCCTCCAAGGGTACTTTCACACACCCTGGCCTTAATTCTGACCCACTTGGGTGTCAGCCAAAAGCCTGCTCACCTGTAAGGTGCTGGTGAGGAAGTTGTCCTGGGAGACAATGTCCACAAAGAAGTCGGCGGGGATCTCGCCAAGCTGGTGGTACAGGATGGAGATGAGGTTGACGTAAAGGGTGTGGTGCTTCACCATGGCCTCTTCTGACCGGCACAGAAGGTTCAGGAGCTGCTTCCAGTGCTCGAATGCCTCGTACACGTTCCCCAGCAGGAAGCATACAAAGGCAAACTGGAGTTCACCTGAAAGGTGCAGAGAGGAGAAATGATCCTGAGGGAGAGGAGTACTGGCTGACACTACTAAGCCGTCAGCTCCACTGGGCCTCAGCAATAAGTGGCTTTCTATCCTTGTCACTCTTCCAGAGCCTGGCACAGGGTTTTGCACCTAGCAGCTGCTCAATAAAAGTTTGCTCAACTGCTATAAACTCAAGCCATGAGAAACCAAACTGGTTTCTGTGATATCTGACTGCAAGAGAAGAGGCACACATAGTATTGGCCCAGCATTTAACAAGTTTACAAAATGTGTCCATGGATATTATGCCAAGTGGATCCCCAAACTGGCTGCCCATGTGAAATACTAAGAGAACTTGTTAAAAATAAACCAGAGATCCTGGTTGAGGACAGATGATGGGGCCTCAGTATCTGTAGCTCTAACAAGCTTCCCGGGTGATTCTGATGCACACGGTCTGCTTCAGGGTCAGGGAAATGCTGCATTACACCACATAATCCTCAGCCCAACTCCACAAGGTGATCAGGGAAGGTGGTATTTGCCTCATTTCATAGATGAGGTCAAGCAAATTGCCCAAGGTCACACAACTAATGCTTAGCAACTGAACAATGGAAAGATAAAACAGATTTCTTTTTAAAATTTATTTATTTTATTCATTTATTTTGGGCTGCGTTGGGTCTTCGTTGCTGTGCGCGGGCTTTTCTCTAGTTGCGGTGCGTGGGCTTCTCATTGTGGTGGCTTCTCCTGTTGCAGAGCACCAGCTCTAGGCGCACGAGCTTCAGTAGTGTGGCTTCAGTAGTTGTGGCTCGCAGGCTTAGTCGCTCCGTGGCATGTGGGATCTTTCCGGACCAGGGCTCGAACCCAAGTCCCCTGCGTTGGCAGGCAGATTCTTAACCACTACGCCACCAGGGAAGCCCTAAAACAGATTTCTATTGGGTGGGAACAGTCCTAGAGCCTCCCTGAACAAGAAAATTCATGAGTACTTGTTCCAGTGTTAGCGAGCCAGCCAAATTATTTTTGTTTGTTTAATCACAGGGCTCTGTGATTTGATCTCTATGAGCAGCCTGTGGTTAAGAGCATGGGTTCTGGAGCCAAAACGCATAGGTTCAAATCTCAGCTCCACCACTTCGCAGCTGTGTGACTCTGGGCACGTTACTTAATCTGTTTATGCTTCAATTTCCTTATTTGAGGGTTGTAGTGAAGATTAAATGAATCAATATAGTACATATAAAGCATTTAGCATAATGCCTGGCACAAAGTTATCACTCAAGAAATCTTAGTTATTATTCCCACATTCCCACCAGATCCCTGTCTCAAACAGAGACCTGGTAATCCAGAAGCCATTGTCCTTGGGCAAGCAGCTGGGTCTCTAGTTGCCAAGATAAACTGTTGCTGATCAGAGACGCTATCTCTGGCTTCAAATTTAAGGAGGGCTTCTGTGGTATATCTACGTGTGGGCCATAAAAAGAACAGATGTACTCAACACTAAATACCTCTTTAAACGCATGGTGTCTGATCTGTCACCTCTGGAGACCTGGAAAAACTAGTTCTCTGTTCCTAGGCTTGTGGAACCAAGTTTGATTTGTGTGGATAGCTACCTGGTCTAGATATTTTGAACAATTGATCAATATTTTCAAAATATAGTTAAACTTGGGCTTCCCTGGTGGCGCAGTGGTTGAGAATCTGCCTGCCAATGCAGGGCACACGGGTTCGAGCCCTGGTCTGGGAAGATCCCACATGCCGCGGAGCGACTAAGCCCGTGAGCCACAATTGCTGAGCCTGCGCGTCTGGAGCCTGTGCTCCACAACGGGAGAGGCCACGATAGTGAGAGGCCCGCGCACCGCGATGAAGAGTGGTCCCCGCTTGCCGCAACTAGAGAAAGCCCTCACACAGAAACGAAGACCCAACACAGCCATAAATAAATAAATAAATAAATAAAAATTTAAAAAATATATATAGTTAAACTTTCTATAGGTTAGAAAATTTAACCTTTTCTAGAGGTTAATGATTTGCTTCTTCAGTTGGCTTTACCTGGTTAGTTTGTGAAAATACGAGCTTATTCTCTGAATTTAGGGCATTTGTTTAAATTCATACATTTCTGGCTCAGACTAAAATTAAATTATGAGATCAGAAATAATTTCAAAGGGCTGTCATGAAGATACAGTAATCCCTGAAACAGACCTTTTCACAAGATTACTTTGAAGAACTGAAATGTTTAAGAGGTAGAAGACAGGATTTCTGGGGTTTTTTTTCTGTTTATTTTTAAGCCAGAATTTCAAGTGTTACTTATTAAATGAAAATAGATACACCCCATAAAATGTCCCTTTTTATCAGCTAAGCCTATTATGTAAGAGGCCCTATATTCAAAATTCTCACTGATCTTCCAATAGAAAAATATGTAAATATTGGACAACTTATAAAAGAAAAAATATTAACAGCTATTAAAGATGTGACAAATGTTTGCTGTCACTAGTAATCGAAGAAACATAAATTGAAACAAGATGTCATTTTTCAACTATCCAGTAGGAAGAGACCTTTGCTAAACTGCCATATCAAATGCCATGTCAAAGGTGATGGGCAACAGCCTCACCAGCTGGCAAGGATGCATGACCTTCTCCTGGCAACATGCACACTCTGATCCAACAATTTCACCCCGAAATGTATGCAGAAGGGCACACAAGGATATTCATTAGACAACACTTATAATAGGGAAAACAGGAACATCTTAAAGATCCATCAACAGGGGTTGGTTCAATTACTATGGAACATAAGTAGCCACTAAAGAGAAGCTGACCATTTCAGCTGGAAAAATGTTTATATTAAAGCAAATTACAGAATAATATACTGTAGTTTTGTTTTTGTAAAAATATCATATATATAAAAACACATATAACTGAATAAAAAAAGACTAAAAGGAAACACAAAAATATATTAAACTGAGAAATACATATAAATATATATCTAAAAGATGGAAAATAAGTACACAAAGTGTAAAAAAATGGTTATTCCTAGGTGGTGGGATTTGGAATTTTATTTTTGTTTTTCTTCTAGGATGAATATATGTTATATATATATATATATATATATATATATATATATATATATATATGTTTTTTTTTGTAATAAGGGGGGAAAACAACAATAAAAACCATGACAATTAAAAGAAAATCACTGGGACTTCCCTGGTGGTCCAGTGGTTAAGAATCCGCCTTCCAATGCAGGGCACGTGGGTTCGATCCCTGGTTGGGGAACTAAGATCCCACATGCCATAGGGCAACTGAGCCCATGCGCCACAACTACTGAGCCCACGTGCTCTGGAGCCTGTGCCCCACAACTAGAGGAGAGCCCGTGCACCGCAACTACTGAGCCCGCACACTCTGGAGCCTGTGTGCCACAGCTAGAGAGAAGCCCACACACCGCAATGAAAGATCCCACGTGCCACAACTAAGACCCGATGCAGCCAAAATTTTTTTAAAATAAAATTTTAAAAAATTAAAGAAAAAGAGTTGGACCTTTGAAAACAAAAAAGAAAAAGAAAATCACCGTTCTGGATGAAGCCTTCAGAGAGTCAGGAGCAAACTGAGGGGGGAGGTGGGAGGCCCCCAGGAACACCGCTGGGCCTGCGAACCAGGAGCCCTGGGCTTTGGTCTCACTTTGACTACACCACTTAGCAGCCAAATCCTTTCCCTCTATGGACCTCAATCTGTAAGATGCGGTGGCAGGGAGGCTGGGCCACACCATCAGCACCCAAACACAGGACTGTCTGCATCAGGTTCACCTACAGTGCTTGTCTGTTAGGTAGACAGAGAGATAAATTGCTGGGGCCCCAATCCAGATCTCTTGAATCAGCCTCCAGGGGTAAGACCTGGGGATCTGTATCTTTAACAAGCATTCTGGGCAAGACCGCCTCCTAGCCAGGTTTAGGAACCACCGGATTAGATAATCCAAGACGTACTCCTTGTTCTCAAGCCCTCCTACTATATACACCTCCCCTGGCCCACTCTCAAAGCCTTGTTCCTCCTCACCTAGCACGTCCTGGGGGCTTTGGGGGAACTGCTTGCTGAGCACGGTCTCCAGAGCATAGCTCAGGTCCATGCTGTGCCTGGTTATCTCGGCCGGCGTGGCACCCGCCGGGAACATCTGTGTGGGCAGCTCGGAGAAGCGGATCTCTGTGCCGGCTCTGGGCTTCATCTCGGGCAGCCGGGCCAGGCCTTCCTGGTAGCTTTTGCACTCAGTGCCGCAGAGGGGTAGATTCTGCCCCACCCGGTCCTTGGTGTACTTCATGGAGAGCACAGGCAGCACCTCTGAGAAGGCACAGATGTGCCGACTCTCGGGCTGGAGCTTCTCCACTGTGGCCTCGCTGATGAAGTTGGTTAGTGAGATCCACTTCTTGAGTGTGGCATATGGGTAAGGTCCCAGGAACTGGTCCAGCTCCTGGAGGTTGGCCCTCATGGCCTCCACCACAGCCTCTGGGGCTGGAGACAGGTCTACCTCTTCCTGGACTGCATCCCAGCGCAGGACCTTCAGCCCCCGCTGCTGCAGGCTAAGGAAGAAGCCCATACGGGGGCCCACCTCCCTTGGATTGGCCTTGTCCACAGAGCTGTAGTGGAGGAAGTGGATGCCCGGAGGGATCATCTTCACACCCCGGAACTTGGGCCCCACCTCCCAGGAGTTGTAGTCAATGCCAAACTCTGTCCCCTTGGGCATATTCAGGATGACCACAGTGGCCCCTTCAAAGAAGAGGTGTTTGGCAAGCTCAGGATCCATCTGCATGGCAGCCATGGGACCAGTGGTGAGTGACCAAAAAGGAAACTTTTCTAGTTTTCCAGAACAGCTGAAAAAGAAATATATCAGAGTTAATCAGAACCTGGGGAAGGATGCTTCATTTGCTGAACATTCTCTATGTGCTAGATACTGAACTAGACCCCTGACATAATTATCTCCCTTAATCTTCACCACAACCCTGCACTGTTTTACAGATGAAGAAAATAAGACTCAAAGAGAAGAGGGGTTTTGTGTTTTGGTTTAATGAGCAAGAACACTCACTTCACAGCTGGAAAGACATCAGTTAAAGAAAAGTGACATGTTCAAGGTCACAGAGGACCCAATTAGAACCTGGGTACCCTGCCCTCCAGGCCAGTGTTCTTTCCACTGTTCATTCAGGATCTACTCTCAGATCTCCTTCTCACAACAGAGGATGAAGGCAGAGAAAGCTTGGCTGGTCCATTCTAAACTATAACTCTGCCTAAACTGTCTTAAACTATAACTCTGTCTAAAACCTATTGCTGGAGAGTCCCCAGAAGAGTTGAGAAGCACCCACTCAGTTTCCTATAAGCCTCGGGGAAGGCCCAGAAATGGACCAAAGGTGGAAAGTGGGTGCTCAGCATCTAAAATTCACAAAAGGTTTGGGCAGTGAAGAGCTTTTCAACCACAACCACACGCTTCTTCTTCTCTTACTTATAAAAAACCTGAAGTCCAGGGAGTGAAACGACTTCCCAAAGGGTTCACAGTCAGTAGCAGCTCTGCACTGCTCACCCGGAAGGGATCCAAGAGGCACAGCTGGCCTTGGATCCGAAGAGAAAGACCATAGAACATCTATTTTGTCTACCTCTGAACTACCCATGAGGACACACTGATAAAACTTCTGTGAGCAGACACACACTGCCTCTGTATTTATAAGAATGGTTCCAACATGAACTAATTTAAACAGGACAATTATCTAACCCTCTAGTCCCAAGACACCTATCTATTCAATTCAACAAATAACCCTGGAATGCCTGCACTGTGCCAGGATCTTCACCAGGAACTAAAGGAAACATTCACAGAGTAAGACAGTTACTGCCCTCTAGGCACTTCCAGTCTAGCCAGACATACAAACAAGGCCCCAAAACTTCACAAACAGAAGGACCAGCTGCCTGTTTAATCCTTTTTACTCATTTTATTTAAACAAACAAAACAAAATAAAACCATGAGGAAAGGAAGAGCAACCCTTTTCCAAAAATGTTAAGGACATATTTTATTGTCTTAACCCAGTACCCACCACAAATGACTCTCACTCTAAATCAGCATTATTTTTCCAAACTTCAAGTCACAACCTGTTAATGGGTCAAGAGATCATTTTAGGGGATCTCAACCAGCATTAATTTTTTTAAATAAAAGGACAGAATTTTTAAAAATCAGAGTACATCATAAATATTAAAGCTAAGTACTGTTTTCTGAAGCTCTGTGTGTTTGTATGGACTCTTGGTCACAACATAAAATGTATTTATTACTGTAGGTCACAATCAAAAAAGTCTGAAAGCCACTGCTCTGAATAATTTATATCATTTTCCTATTCCTAATCTTGAATTCAGAAGGTACTTAATAAATATTTGCTAGATGAACAGCTATCGCATTTAGAATAACTGCTCATCACTTAGCCATCTTCCCTGGTGGCATCTGTATGTCCCTCCTTGATAATGCCATTCCTTTCCTTCTATTTCCACCAGATCGTAATTCTCCTCACTATATCTTCAGCAGCTGGCACATGGCCTGGCACAAAGAAGATGCCTTGGGAGGCAGAAAGTCACATCCACCCACTTCTCTCTACCACCTCCTTAATCTAAGCTACCATATCCCTCACCCACAGAGTGATCGCCCTTTCAATCCCTTCTCCATCCAGTAGCTGGAGGGACCTTCTCAAAGCACTAATCTAAGCATGTCACCACCCATACTTAATATCCTCTGAGAGGCTTCTCATGTGGCTCTTGGCAAACTAAATTCCTACCATGACCTACAAGGAAGGCCTGCGTGGTCTGGTCCCTGGCAACTCCTCCAGCTTGTGTCATACCATGCTTCCCCCACACGCTCTCTGTTGCAGCCAAACTGACCTCCTGCAGACCCTCAAACAGGAGGCTTCCCTGATAGAAAACTCTTCCCTCCCCTCTTTCTCAAATCATTTTTCTGATCTCTGCTCAATATTCAACTCCTCAGTAAAGCTTCTTTGACCGGGGCTAAGTCAGTTCTCCTGTAATTCGCTCTCAGGGCGCCTTGTATCTTTCCATGTCACTTATCACAGCTGCAATTTTGCAAATGTTAATAGAGGGCTGTCATCTCCAGGAGACGTGGGTCTTTTGTATCTCCAGCACATATTAGACACTTGGTAAACATTTGTTTAATAAAAGCATGATACCCATTTTGTAGATAACAAAGCCTCGGTTCGGAGAAAAGACCTTAGCCGAAGTTACAGGGAGTAGCTCAGAACCACGTCAGGCGGAGCTAAGGCCCCCGGCCCGCAAGTTCTAAAGTTACGAAAAAAAGCAAGTTACCGCGGGTGCCCCAGGAAGTCCTGGCGACGGTGTATCTGGTGACGGTTTCTCAGGAAGCAAGGCCTGTGGAGACAGGTGGGTCCCACCACCGGCCCACAGACGGGGATGTCCCAGTTCCCCCCGCTAGGTGCCCTAGTGCAGGGCCCTCCGCGATCCCGAGCTGGGAAGAGGGGTGGCCGGACCACACAGACAACGAGAGCAGAGGAGTTAAAAGAGCACAGGAGGCCGCGCTCACCGACTTAGGTCTTGCCTCAGGCTCAGGGACCGCGGAAGCGCACCGGAAGTTCTCCCTCTCTGGCGCCGGACTGGAGCAACAGGAAAAGGGGCCGGGCGGATCTCTCGGTCGCGGGAGAAACGGCCCGTGGCTGCAGGTTCCGCACCATCAAACATTGCCTTTTGCTACTTTTAGTTACTGGTTTTCGCTTCTGAACCGTGGATAATAACTTTCATCAAACGATGCATTTTATATCCCGCTCCAGAAACACATCCACCAGCCATGGTTTTTCGGTCTCAATCAGTCATGGTTTCTGAGGCTGGGGTCAAGTTCATGACTGCCCAGTAGCCACAGACAGAGGCTCAGTCGTGGTCCGGGTCAGTCGATCTCTATCGGAGTGACAGTGTCACAGCTGGCCCGTTATCACCCGGTCCCAGATTCCAACCATACTCAGCTGTAGAGGAGAGCTTCAGAAACCCAGCCCAGAGAGAACCAGTCTCACAGCAGTAGTCACCACATCAGTCCCTCTAGCTATAACAACCTAGTGTCCTCTGACAGTGCAGGCCTAGTACGATATCTCAGTCAGGCTGTAAACGCACCTTGAGGGAGGAAACCTGCCTGTCTTGTTCTCCACCGTTTTCCTGGAACCTAGCACAAAGCCAGGCACAAAGGCCCAGCTCAATACATATATTATGCATTTAATTAATGACGGTAATTCTTTATTAATTAATGGCTTCTATTTTGGAGCCTAGCCCTGTGCTGGGTGGTTGTATCAGTCAGGGTTCAACCAAAGAGGCAGAGCCAACAGGAGGTATATAAGAGCTTTATTACAAGAAATTGGCTTACATGATTGTGAGGGCTGCCTAGGTAAGTCCAAAATCCATAGGGCAGGCCACTTGGAGTATGATTTCTAATCCTTGCACTAACCCTACTAAGCAGACTTAGCATTCCAATGTGCAGAAGAGAAAACTGAGGCTCAAAGAGGTTACACAGCCAGAGTGGCCAGGCTAGGGGGCAAACCAATGTCTGACTGGTGACTGTCTGTTCTTGTCCCCATGCTGCTGCTCTTTAGCTTGCCTGTCACACTCCCTCAGTGACAGCTGAGCATGCCAATCTGTCTCAGTCAAAATTCATCTCTTAGTGGGTTACAGACTAGACCGGGCCCTGCAGTCATGGTTGATCACAATGAGCTGCTGCTGGATTACCCAGAGATGGCCTCCATCAGTCACAGTCATGCATGTCAATCTGTCTGTCATGTCAGTTCCATTTCCTGCATGAAGAAGCTCAGCTCCCTCCCCAACCCTCCCCATTTCCAGCCTTAGGTGCTGAGCTCCTTGGTCTGTTTTCAGAGCTCCCTATTCTAGCAGGACTCACCATCTTCTGAGACTTCAGGACACTGAACTATGGGCACAGGAGCCGTAGATGGTAGCCCAGGAATCCCAGCTGGTGGGTTGCATGTCCACCCAGACCAGGTTTCTCAACCTTGGTACTACTGAGATTCCGGGCTGGATAATTCTTTGTTGTAGGGCTGCTGTCTTGTGTGTTGTAGGATGTTTAGCAGCATCCCTGGTCTCTACCCACTGTATGCTAGTAGCACCTCTCAGCTGTGACAACCAAAAATATCTCCAAACATTGCTAAATGTTCCTTGAGGGACAAAGTCACACACATGCACACACACACACAGACAAGTTAAGAGTCACTGATCTAAATGAATCAGCCAGGTTATTCCTAAGCAACTTGGAGGCTGACTCTGTATTTATGGGAGACAGAGACACAGATCCAGGGTGGGTGGGAACCCAATGTTTGCAAACCTTGTCCTATTCCAGGACCCCAGGTGTGACAGATAACTAAAGGAAACCTACAGGGAAAATTCAGGGAAGGATTCACAAAACTCCTGGAAGCAACTGCCTCTGACAATGGACAGGAGTCTGGAGAGAGTTGAAGAATTGCTTTTCACTGCATAGCATTTTGTAGCATTTAATGAATTACCTTTAAAAAGAAAAGACAGTATTTAGTGTTTGAAGTTATAGGGAAATGCTCAGGATTTAAGTTTTTAAAAGTATTTAGAATGGGGGACTTCCCTGGTGGTCCAGTGGTTAGAACTCCGGGCTTCCCCTGCAGGGGGCCCAGGTTCGATCCCTGGCTGGGGAACTAAGATCCCGCATGCCTTGCGTCACAGCCTCCCCACCAAAAAAGTGTTTAGAACAGCATGTACAAGGTGATTTCAACTCTGATAAAATACATATACATGAGAAAAGACTGGAAGAAAATGGACCAAAGACTTAGCAGTGGTTCTTGCTTGTGAGATTTGGGGTAGTAAAGAAAGGTGGTTTGGGGTGAGTTGTCTGGTAGAATGAAAGCAAAGTGCTGGTACATGCACCTCAGGTAGCCCAAGGGACACATTTAGGTTTCACATGGATTATGGTTTTTAAATTTTAATATTCTTGCATTTACTTTTATGAAGACCTCCTTCCTTTGCCAAGTGATGCTAGTTTTTCATTTGTGGAAGTAATATAGTTTCCTTTTTAAATAATTTTTTTTTTTTTCTACAGAGAGTCAATTGAAAGAAAAATGATGTCAACGTCGGGACGGGTAGCATGTATGGGGATATGGCAACATTTGCTGTATACATTATCCACTCGGCTCCCATGAATGAGGATGTAGGAAAAGACCCCAATGGCGGTGCTCTTCTTTCAAGCGTGTCTCCACACACCAAGGCCCTCTGTGTCCTGGGTCCGCATGCCTACTCTTCCTGCTACCTAGAATGCTCTCACCCAAGTTCTTCACCTTACTCGATCTTTCTCTTCATTCAGCTCAAAAATCATGTCCTCAGGGAGGCCATAACTGGCCACCTTATTTAAAGTGGTCTCCTTCAGTGACGATCCCCTTCCCTGATGCATTTCCTGCCTGGTGCTGACCACTCTGGAATCATCTTTGAGTGCTCGCCTGTTTTATTATCAGTTTCCTCCACTAGCCTGTGAGCTCCTGGAGGTCAGGGGCTTTGTCTTATTTCTTGTTGTACGTGTAAAGCCAAAGCCAAGACCTGGACCACATTGGGATCTGCAAATATTTGAATGAAAGTGTCCCAGTTGGGATCTCTCCACCCATCTTTAGCCCTTCCCACAATGCCAACTTGTACTGGTAGCCTAGGTCAGAGACAGAGAGAGAGATGCCAAGGCAGTTTGTGGTTCAGCATCAAACACATTTATTTCACTTTTATTGAGTATACAAGAACAGAGAGCACACGCATACAGCACGGAGCACTGAGGTGGGGGAGCGCGGGGACAAGAGAGGAGAGAAGGGTGAGAGTAAAAAGGACCAGGACAGCATCGCAGTTGGTTGGGAAGGTGCTTTTGGGAAAAAAAAAAAAGTATATATTTAGAGTGATGTTGTTCATGCAATTTCAGGCCAGTCTTGGAATGTGCTTGCAGGATTCAAAAACTGAAACAGGTCTTGGCACTTCCTATACCCTCAGATGGAAAAGGTCCCAAGAAAGCAAAAGAAGGGAAAACAAAGATCTGTAGGCTGGAAGAGTGGCAAAAGGCCATGGAGAGCCTCTGCTTTATCCTCTTCGTTTTGCACGTGAGGAAACTGAGGCCCCGAAGCGGGAATGGGACTAGCTCAATGGCACGTGGTGAGTTAGGGATTGAGCCAGGATGGCCACCCAGAACTCCTGACTGCCCTCCAGGACTTTTTCCACCATGCTACATGGTCTCCTGGGTGGAGAGGTGGCACAGAAAGGATGAGAAATGTAAAAAGGAAAAGTAGGTTGAAGACAGACAAGACAAACGTCTATATTCCCTATGAAGAGGAGGATGGGGAGGAAACAGTGACCTAGATTTCAGTTTTGCAGCTCCCCTCCTCCCTGCTGGCACTGCCTGCCTCTCGGCGGAAGGTCAGAACATCTGTGGGATGGAGAGCTCCACAAACCCTGGCTGGCCCACAAGCTAAGCCTGGTCACATCTTCCCTGCCCTAAAGCCACACACTTAGGGTCTAAAGGCAGGCACAGAACCCAGAACAAATATTCTCTCTCTGAGGTATGTCCTGTGCGCTCAGGACACCTGGTTCCTGCAAAGACAGGGATGCCTGAGCCCAATTCCAGGTGGCCCGGAGAGGGTGGAGCCACTCCAGCTCTTGGCCCAGAAACAGTGGGGGCTCTCAGGCTGAGGAGGACAGGAAGGAGGCTCTGTGGCTTCTCTCCCAGGACCGTAAAAAGAACCTGGTGCATTCAAAGTGTGCCTTCGCTCTCAGGGGGGAGTCGGAGTGGGCCACCAGCCTGCCCTGGAGGGGATGTGGCTGACTGTGCCACCTGAGCCCCAGGTGCGGGGCTCTCTCCACCCTCTCTCCATCCCATTTCTGCCTACAGAGGCAAACACTGTTCTGGTTTCTTGTCCTGCCTCAGGTCAGCACCAGTTAAGCAGCTAAGCATGTGTGTCACTGGGGTAACTAATAAGCAAGCCAAGCCCCTCTCTGGGACATCCCTAGGCAATGTCTGATAATTGGAGAGAATTCGGAAGTGTTCTCAGAGGGCTTAGAGATGTAAGGCTGGCTCAGGGGTCTTCCCAGGTCCTCTGCTCCCCCCACGCTTTCTCCTTGAGCCTAATTACAGTGCCTGGCACAAGTAAGTACTCAATAAATATTTGTTGAGTGAATTTATCGCCTGCTTTAGAAGCAGGATGGGGGAAATGAAATGGGACTGAGAAATTAAAGGGCAGTGGGGAAAAACTCCCTCAGAAGGGGCCTCATTAAGCTCAGGGAAGCAGCTTGTGTCAGGAAAGCCTGGGAAAGCCCACGTGTGCCAGAGGGCAATGCCAAGCTTTTGATGGGGGTCTTCTCCAAGGGCTTCTGTGGTCTCAAGGCCATTTTTGGGACTCCGAGGGCACAGGCTCAGAGCGCAGACGCCGACTGAAGGCGAGGTCTCTAAAGCCAGGGTCTTATACGTAGATCCTCCTCAGCTTACTCTGGGGCAGGCGAAGCCTTTGGGAGTGTGGTTTTGACCTATCAGGGCCTGCCCTGTGTTCAGTCTCTACCATGGCTGCTTTGGCCCAGGAAGCAGAGAATGATTCAGACAGAATACAGGAGTGGTACAGTAGAAGACTGGGCTGGGGATGTTCAGACAGCCAGGTGGAAGCCACCGTCTTCCGCGGCAGCTGGGTACGTCACCTCCCTCGGGATGGGAGTTAGCTGTCACAATGCGGTCAGGAAAAGGCAAGACGTGGCAAAACAAAGAGAGACTGAGAAAGGAGGCAAGCCTCCTAGGGAGGCGGGGGCACTGAGCCGGGAGACCTGTGCAGCAGAATCCTAACTCTGGACCCCACGCCTGAGCACAAACCAGCCCCCGGTCGCTACTGCCCAGGGGGAAGAAGGCATCTTGAACCACACCCGTGTTGCTTCCTTCTTGCCAAAATCCCTGCCTCTCCACCTGGGGGCCCCGCCCCTCCCCACCCATCAATCAATTACAAACACCACACACTGTATTTCTACACTGAACCAGCTCCTACTGTGAGCGACCCACAGCCAGAGTCCGGGTCTCCTTGGCAGGGTCGGTTCGGTGAGATCTAGGAACCTTGGGATACATCAATCACAGTCAGATAATTATAATTTTAAAATGTCAGCTTCATACTTACCAGCACTGTTTATTTTAATATTTGTTTCCTGTTATATGTAATATACATAACTTAAAAGCACATCCATACAAATCTACGAGCTGCACCTTCATAATGAGAACCCATAACATACAATGTCTACTTCACCTCCTGTGGCTTGGTTTCACATTCTTGCTTTGCTTTGCTTTTTCTCGCTTCCAATGAGAGTCATCTGCAGTGGCCCTCAGCAGGACCAGGACACAGAAGGTGAGGCGGGGGTGGGGTGGGGGAGAGGGACGAGGGAACCCAGACAGAAAATGACTGACAAGATGTGTGACAGTCGACGGGGAGGGGAGGCGGAAGAAAGGAAGGTGGATTTTGCAGCCCAGTGTCAAGACCCAAAAAATAAGAATCTAGTGTTCCTCCTCCTCCTTTCCGAGCAGGGAATTTTCTCTCTTTCTTGGAAAACGTTTGACAGGGCGTGTCTTGCTGCTGCAGCTTCTCTTGCTTGGCTGCAAAAGTGTTTTCCTTTGCATTTGAGTGGGCAACAGACGCAGGAGAAAAAGAAATGGAATGCTCGTCCACTGAATGGAACGTGTAGAACCCGGGTCGCATTGTACTTCTACAATCAGCGTGGTCTGGCTTGCCTTGGTTGTTCCGCAGGGCTTCAAGGGGGGGTGGGACAGGCGCGGCAGGGGGTGAGGGGGGCGGAGCAAGGGATTATTGTTGTTATAATTTTTTTTTTCCTGAACAATCCTACCAATTCTTCAATTTGTCTGCACAGGAAATGTAGGCGTTCAGATGTTGGCCGTTGCTGTCGGCCGAATGCTCGGCCAGCCCCGGCAGCAGTGCAAGGACGTGATGTTTCCTGTATATATATCTATATCTATATATATCTATATATATATATGCTTTTCCTTTCCCAGTCTCTCATCAGGGACAGTACGTCGCAGCTGGGACGTCGGTGTTCAGTTGGAGAATCCAGAATGAAGGCCCCTTCTTTACGGTTCTCTGGCTTGGGTTGGACCAGAAACGCCAGCAACTCTTCACAGAGGTCAGGATTCCTGAAGCCAGAGGCGTTGCGGGGAGGAGATGCCAAGGAAGGAGGAGGACAAGAAGAGTTAGTAACTTTTGTCACTCATCTTTAAATACATGGCAAGAGGTTGTTTTCCCTATCTTTACTGTGTGCCCTTTATTATGACTCAGGAAGATAGACTGACTTGTCCAAGGCCACACAGCTTGTAAGAAAGTGGCCGCTGAGAACTGAAGCCACTTCTGTCTGACTCTCTGACTCCAAAGGCCATGCATGTTTGCTGGGTTGTTTCCAGGCAGGTGGTCTTTTACTTTGGCTGGAAAATCTGTCCAAGTTTCCTTGAACACTGAAAGCTAAGATTATACTCATTTCATTTTGTCTTCCTATCTGCTCTCAGTTCTAAGAAATGTTTAGTCGTGATTGCAGATCTTCTGTTTTTGTCTTTCCCTTCTGTTTGCCACTGCCTGCTGTGTCTTGGGGGTTAAATCCCAGAGAGGAGTGTTTAAGTAAAGAAACTGGAGTCTGGATTCTAACTCAGGTTTGACTCCAAAACTTAGTGGTTAAGGCGCATGGGCTCTGAAATCAGACAATCCTAGTTTCAAATCCCATTCCACAGTCTACTAGCTCTGTCATCTTGGGCAAGTTTCCTAACCTCTTTAGACCTTAGTTGCTCCCTCTGTAAAATGGGTCCCACCTCACGAAGTTGTAGGGAGGATTCAAGTAAATACCGGCTGTTCTTATTATTACTATTGTTGTTAACTTAACCACATACTATTTGATCTCATTGAGGGCAAGGGCTGTGTTTTACTTATTGTTGTCTTTCCAGGGGCCAACACCATGACTGACACACAGCAACTACCCCAAACCATTTAACAAGTGGCATATTGTCCCTGTCCTTTGCCACTTACATATGGTCAGGTGCTAACGGAGCTGTAGAAATTTGATCCTTCTCAGCTCATTTGACAAATGGGAAAACTGAGGCCCAGAGGGTTCAATGACTTAGCAAGTTGGTGGCAGAAACAAGACGAGAACCCTAGGCTCCTGCTTTGGAATAGGTCATCCCCACCCCCATTTAATTAAAAATTTGAAAGTAAGAAAGCTCTGGGAAGCTGGCTGGATGCTGCCCTCTTGCTGGCAATGTTTGGGAGACAGGTCTTGCCTGAAGGAGACGGGCCAGTGAACAAAGATGGAGCAGAAGCCACACATCTGGCCTGTGAGTTGCAGGGAGAGAAGAGAAGACTGTAAGATGGGTGTGATTTCACACTCACAGCAAGAACTTCAAGGAGGAAGAACTTCATAAAGAAATCTACTGGAGCAGGGACAGGTGTTCCTGGAGGATTCAGGCAGGGGAGAGAAGATGAAGACTGGCAAGATGGATGCCCACGTGGAAACAGGGCCGCGTGCACCAGGCTGGTGATAGAAGTTTAGGGTCTGACTTGCTCAGGGCTCTCATCAACCCCTCAACATGACAAAACTATTGGGACAAGGAAGCAGTTTCACATCACCGAGCACCTTCTGTATGTGAGATACCACCTGGTACATCATTGCTATGGACTGAATGTTTATGTCCCCCCCTGAAATTCACATGTTGAAGCCCTAACCCTCAAGGTGATGGTATATGGAAGCGGGGCCTTTAGAAGGCACTCATAAATAGGATGAGTGCCCTTATAAAAAGAGACGTGAGAGAGATAACTTCTCTCTCTGCTCTCCACCACGTGAGGACACAGAGAAGATGGCTGTCTGCAAACCAGAAGAGGGTCTCACCAGGAACCAGACTGGCCGGCACCTTGACCTTGGACTTCCCAGACCCCATAACTGTGAGATATTAAGTGTGTGTTGTTTAAGCCACCCAGTCTACGGTGTTCTGTTACAGCAGCCTGAGAGGACTCTGACACTCATAGATGTTGTTTAATTATTACAGCAGCTCCAGTTTATAGATTAACTCCATTTTGTAGATTAGAAAACTGAGGCCCAGGCAGGTTCCTCTGGGCACACTTTCTGAGTCCAAAGCTAGGTGTGTTCTTTATACTCCATTCTGCTACTTTCTGAGGATTTTTTCTTACAGTGCCGGCTTCACCTTAAGTTTCCTCATCGATTAATAAAGTGCCTGCCCAAAACTCAGTGTAAACATGATTCTGGGTTTGTGGGATATCTTCTGAAGCCCATAGACACTTCAGAAGGACCGGGGACATCTAAACAATACTGTATGATCATGTATTCTTCTGTTTATTACAGCAGAGTCCAAACGGGCAGCATTTTGTTAGCTTACTTTGTGTTAATAGTAATGATAGTCATAATTAACTCTTATTGAGCACTTACTATGTGCCAGGCACGGTGCTTACTACTGTAGATGTATGATCTCAGTAACCCTATGAGATAGATACTGCGAACAGTCAGCGTGGTCAGGAGATTAAGGCCATAAGGCAGCTTTGGAGTCTAACAGATGAGGTTTGACTCTCTAACCAATTCTTTGTGTTCCCAGCTCCAAATCTGTGAGCAAATCGCCTAACATCTCAGAGCTTCAGTTCCCTTCTTTGTAAAATGAATGAGCAGGTGACAGTACTGTGCCTAGTGCACAGCCAGGTGCCTGGAAGAGTGTAAGCACTCCATAAGTTACTGCAATTGTTACTATGTCATTGTCATTGTCAGTTGGCTGATGAGGAAACACAGGCCGAGAAGGTTAAATTGTTTGCTCAAAGTTGCGCAGCTAATAAAGGTCAGGACTGAGACTCGAGTCAAGACTATCATCCCGGGTGCCAAGATGCATCCATCCATCAAACCAACACTTTTCAAGTACTTTAAAAAAGAGTTTTCTAATTCAGAGAAGACCTCTCCCCCAGAAGTAGTGAGTCTGACTATATTAAAAGTCAGAGGTGGTTCCTACTTGGCGATAACTAATGGGAAAGCAGGTGGGCAGAAAAGGCAAGGGAGAAACTTCTGTTTCTCCAGGACAACATAACAAGGTGACCTTTACAGAAGGATCCGAGAGAGAGAGAGGGTGTGTGGTGATGTGTGGGACAATGGCAGCAAAGAAAGGACTAAAAGAGGGGCGAGGAGGAGGGAATGAGACCTCAAAGGGAGCAGTGAGGTGGGCAGATGTGAAAGAAGACTGCATGGGGTGGGCAGGACGTGGAGGCTGGGACGAGAGCTCCAAATGGCCAGGGAACGCGGGCAGGCAGGAGCCTGGGGGGCTGGCTGGGATGCCCCAGGAAAGATGAGGAGGAGTGAGATGGGGAATGGAGAAGATATGAGAAGCTAGGAAAGCAAACAAACAGCCAGAGGACTGTACATAACTGGAAGGGGGCTTGTCCATCTCTTTCTTTTGCAAATGAGGAAACTGAGACCCCAATGGCCACACAGCCAAGTCAGCAGGATGGCTGGGATTGGAGTCAGGTCCTGATTCCCAGCACAGAGCTCTTTGCATCAGTGGCTCCTACACCTGGCTGCACATGGAATTCCTAAGGACCAACGTATAAATAAAGATTCCCAGGTCCTGGCCCAGCACTTCCAAGTCCGACTTTATGGCAATAGTTTTCTAGTATCTGTGTTCCCCAGGTGATACTGCCAGCCCAGCACCAGCTTGGCAAGTGACCTACACTCTACCACTCTGAGATCTGGGGGACAAAAAGCAACAATAACTGGGCAACTGAGAGGACAGGAGTGACAATTTACTTGAAAGTCTGAGGAAGGCTGGGAGGCAGGCTCTGCCCGTGATCAGTTTATACATCTTCTAGACCAGTGCTATCCAACAGAAATGAAGCCACAGACGGAATTTAAAATCTTTTAGATAATAGATTTTCTAGACAGTATTTTCTAAATTTTCTAGTATTTCTGGTTTTCTAAAAATTTCCAGCTATATAGAAAATTTTAATTTCTAAATTAAAATTCAAATGTTTTAATTTACATGAAAAATAGTAAAAAGAAACAGGTGAGATTAATTTTAATAATGTATTTTACTTAACCCAATATATCCAAACATTATCATTTAACATGTAATCAATATAAAAATTATTGAGCGATTTTATACTCCTTTTTCCATATGTAATCTTTAAAGTCCGGCACCTATTTTACCCTCAAGGTACATCTCATTTCAGATTAGCCAATTTCAAGTGCTCAACAGCCGTGTACGGCTAGTGGCTCCTACACTGCACAACACAGAAAATCATTTCCATCACTGCAGGAAGTTCAGTGCTTTTCCTTCTGACACGAAGGGGGTGGTAATCAAAGGATGAGAAAGAAACATTCTGTATCTTTCTAGAAAACATTGGGTTTCTTCATCAGGGAAGAGGACAAAAGGGAGACCTGCTGTTTGTGGGGGACTTTGAAATGCATTTATTTTTCATTGAGGTATACGGTGTGAAGTAAGTAAAGTATACAAATCTAAGTGTGGAGCTTGACTCATTTTTACATATATACACACCCATGCAACTCCCCCAGTTCAAGACGCTGACATTTCCAGCACCCTAGAAGTTCCCTTTGTGGCTCTTCCCTGTCAATGTCACATCCCAGAAGGAACCAATATTCAGACTTTGATCATCGCTGATTAGTTTGGCCTGTTTTTGAACTTCCTATGAATGCACTCACATTGTATGTACTTTTTGTGTTTGACTTATTTCACTCAATTCAATGTCTGTGAGATTTTGTTATTATTGGTCTGACAAAATTCAGTAAATTTCTAGAGGGGCCAGAACCCTTCCCCCAGCTTCCCCCAATTTCAGCTGCTAAAAGACCTCTCTGCTCCAGCACCATCTCATTCCTCTTATTCACGAAGGCACTGATAGCCCTTCAGTGGAAAGAGTAAGGATTGGGGTCCCTAAGGTTCTCGCCTCAGGTGGCCTGAGAAGGGTTTCCAATCTAGCAAGACAGATGGGATCGAGGGCTCTGGCCATCATATTCCTCCTTGGCATCAACTATACTTCAATTAAAAAAATTAAAAAATAAAATAAAGTTGGCACAACATTGTAAATCAACTATACTTCAATTAAAAAAAAAAAAAATTCCTCCCTGGCAACGTCCAGTGACCGGTGATGGAGACAGAGAGTCAGGGACAGGAATGTGGCCCTGGGCCTGGCAGGACTTTTTCTGACTCCCAGCTTACAGGCAATGGCCAGTGAGGGTACGCTTGTCTCTGTCTGTCCCACCTCACTACCCACTGTCAATCCTCTCTCCCCTTTTCTGACCACTTCTGGATTTACTTTTCTGGGTCTGGAGCCTGAAACCCCAAAGAAACCAAGGAACCAGACTTCCTTCCTCTCTGCACTCTGATTTGTCGTATCTGAGGGAGCTACCTCTCCACTTGGAGCCCCAAACCAGGACGGTTGGGGAGGTCAGAGCTGTGCTGGGGGCCAAGCCTCTTGGTGGGTCCTCAAATGGAAATGCCCCTCGGAGGACCTCGTTCTCTCCTCCGTCTCCCGGCTGCTGAGCCCCACGAGCCTCACCTGCGGCTTCTTGTCCCTCTCCTCTGGGGATGGGTCTGTTTCTCTGTATACGACAGCTTTGGTTACCAGCATGTCAGGATGCTGCAGTTTGGCCTCCTTGATGGCCAAAGCCAGGGCCTGGAGGACAAGAACGGCAAAGTGAGGAGTCAGAGCATGTGGAATACGGGAGAGGCCATGGAGACCAACAGGCCCCTCCAGCGCACAGCTGAGGACCAGGAGTTAAGGGGAGAGGCCACAGCTCAGGTCTTCTGGCTCCTTCTGACTCCCACTCAGTGCCCCTCCCTTGAGGGCTTCTCCTCTGGACAGGGTCAGTAGGAAGTGGACATCTCTGCTCACAAATGCAGCCATCCACGGGTAAACCAGTACGGGAGGGCCTGGGGCCTGGGCAGTGCCACTGGGAGCCATGCTCCCCATCCCCATACCTGGTCTTGATCGACATCTTCGTCCCCTGTGATGATGATCCGCTTCTCGATCCTCGTCTCAGAAAATCCTCCTTTCACAGTCTGCAGAGGGAGAGGGAGGTGAGGTCAGCCTTGGGTCCTGCTGGGGCAGCAGCCTCGACAGGGGACCGGTCCAAAGCATCCCTCAAGGGCAAGGCTGGAACCAGCAGTCGCCTTCTCTCCTAGCTCCCTCGGTTTTTTCCTTTTTCTGGTTTTGGGACTTCAGACTGCACATCTTGCCTGGCTGCCGCCACTCCCCCAACTACCAAGCTGTCCCCTCCAGCTCTTCCAAGCCCGGTTCAAATGCTATCACCCTGACCCTGGTGAGCGATCCTTCCTCCTTCCTGCCTCGGTACTCCCTGAGCGGCAAGTTCGTATCTCTCACAGTTCTGGGCCTCTCTGCCTTGTTCTGACGTTGTGTGTGTGACCTGGCCTTGCTCACTAGGCTGGGGCCCATGAGGGCAGGGGCTGTGCTTTGTTCATCTCTGGATCCCCTCCTCCCCCACTCCCCTGTCCAACCTGACCAGGGCAGGTGCTAAATGCGGATTTGTTGAATGAACACATGAATGAAATGTGAATGGTGACAAGGTTCTACTTTAAATGACTTCAAACAATACTAGAAAACTGCATTGATGATGCTTATACGTATGCTTGAAACCGCCACTGTTTTCTGAAGGGATGGGGCTCGGGTGCAAGTTTAGAAGTAGAAGATGGGGCAGGACCTACTTGCTTGGCATATTAAAGGCGGGTGGTGGCTAAGGGAAACCCCAGCTGGGGTCAGGAGTGGACAGAAAGAAGAGGGGGGGGCTCCCAGATGGCAGGGCTAGGAGGGACTTTGGGAAGAAGAGTTATCTGAGCTGTATGCAGTGGGGTGTGTGATGGAACACCTTCCCATAAAGCTTTCAGTGACGTCATCATTGCTCACTGATGCTTTTGGTAGGAGTGGGTGCTTTCTGGGGACCGTGCTGCATGGGAATGGGCAGGGCTGGGACAGTCTCTGCTCATCAAGGGCCAGCGCTGCCTACCAGACTCCTCCTTTGATGCTTGAGCAAAACCTCCAACCCATCCTGGCTCCCTGGCCTCCATCCCTGCCCTGGGCCCTGGCCACTCAGGCATGGACATGCTGGCCAGCCTGTCCTCAGCCCTCTGTCCTCATGGGCTAAGTCATGGCTGTCTCACCAGGAATGTCTCCCTTCTTTGGCCCTGCCTCTTCCTCCCCTCATCCTGCACCAGGCCCTCCATCCCTAGTCTCTCCATAACTCTCTCTCTTCTTTCTCCCATCTGCCTGCACATCCTGGTGGACCTAATCTCCTCTCCTTAAACCCCTTTTCACTGGGTCACTCCCCATCTTGAAAACCTTGATGGCTTTCCAATGGCTCTCAGACTCAGACCCTCTGTTGTCACATTTGTCCTGGAATTTGTCTTTTGTCTCTATTCTGCTTCCCCTGCCTCCAGTCCAACCTAATTTCCCAGTTACGTCCCCTACGTGCTGCTTCTTCCTGACAGAGACCGCTTCTCCTGTTTCCCCGTGTGCATTGCTTGCAGCCCTCCAGCAGCCCTCAGCCCAGAGGCCAGCGTGAGGTTGACGCTCACTAACATTTGCTCAGTGAATGGATAAGCAAACACACGGTTTCTGTTCCCATCTTCCCTGTGGCTTAGAACGTCTGCATCCTCCCTCACGAGTCCGCCCTGGCTTCCCAAGACCCTATACAAACCCCATTTTTTCCAGAAGACCCTTCCTCATTCTTTGAGCCTTCCTTCAATCGCCCCCCTCTAAATCCCTCCAGCACTTAGGATCTATAAGGCGCAAACGCCACGGTTCACAGTTTCTTCCAAGGAGATGGTCTCATACCCCCAGCCTGGCTGTCAACACTGAAGGGCAGGTGGGCGCCTAGGACGACCCTTATCACAGAACAAAGCTCACAGCATTCCAGGAACTGGGAATGCCGCAGGTCTTCTCTGTCCACGTTACAAGGCAGAGCCATGGCAATGACCTTCCCGAGCCCCACAGCCAGGCTGGGGGCATACGACATCCTGCTGCTACTCACTTTGGTAACATGGGTGGTGGTGGAGGTGGAGAGGGTTTCCGCGGTGGCGCCGTAGGTGCTGGTGAGGACATCTTTCCCGATGATCTGCAGAATATAACCACCCCCCACCCGGGGCTCAGGTGAGGACACTGGACTCTGCAGGAGGGGGGCGGGGGTGGGGTAAACCAAGTGAGGAGTCGGGGTGGGTGGGGTGGGTCCCAGGAAGGTGAAGTTTGGAAGCCAAGATGCTTTGAGCCACTGAGTCTAAGAACTCAGGAATACTGGAATCTTCAGAATGCTAGACCCATGAAATCCTCAAACCCTGGAATCTAAGATTCCTAGGACCTGAGATCCCTGAGGTCCAGAATCCTAACAAGACCCTAGAATTTAAGAATCCTGGCATCTTAGAAGAATGAACAGAGGGATCCAAGGTGGAAACAGAGCCCTCCCAATCCCCCACCCTGTCAGGGCTGGGAATGTGCTCTCTCTGGGACTAAATGATGAAAACAACAGATTTGGAGAACACAGGAGCTGCAAGAGACCTCACAGTGACAGACTTGGGCGATTGAGGCAGCCACCAACAGAGCTGGGTCCAGAATCCAAGCTTCTGGACTCCCAGTCCATTGCTCCTCCTGGTCAGTAAGGAGAGCAGATGCAAAACAGCTGTCACATCACAGGCACCACCAATGGATGAGACTCTGGTGGGGACCAGGGAGCCCTGTGGGCATCTGAATGTGATGCCATTTCCTGGTGCTGCACTTAAAGGGGCAGCCTCCCACGCTCTACGTCGTACTTGCTGCAGGCCACCTGTGGACCCGCGTCCACATTCTCTGCCTGGAGTCCCCTAGCCTGGGCTGGCCCTGCCCACTTACCGGAGAAAGAGAACGGATTTCCGTGGCCACCGTCTGTGGGCCTGGGATCATGGCAGCTGCCCCCTTCCCGGACTTGAGACTGTTCTCCTGGGGAAACAATAGTGCTCAGAGGGCCAGGTCTCAGGTGGGCGGGCCCTCAGGATGGCTGGAGCACGTGGCCATGCAGCTCTCACGGCCACAAGATTGAATAGTGACGTCAGAAGCAGAGAGCTGAAGGCATCGTTCAGTCCAGTCTGCTCTTGTTCATCCCTCGCTCGCTCACACACATGCTTACACACTTACCCACTCATTTAACAAACATTTACTGAGTGCCTGGTGTTAGGGACACTGTGGTGAACAAGACGCGGTGTTGCCCCCTGGAAGCACTAACAAAGGAGTCGAGACATCCAGGTTCTGGTCCTGGCCCTGCCACGTTCCAGCCACGTGACCCGGACGGAGCCACTTCTGCTCTCCGGGCCTCATGGATTCACCTACATAAAGGGACCCCTGTAGTGTGTGCTCATCAGTGGTAACAAATGTCCCATCCTGGTAGGGGTGTTGATAACGGGTTGGTGGTAGGGGCTGTGTGTGTGCCGGGGCAGGGAGTCTACAGGAAATCTCTGTACCTTCCTCTCAATTTTGCTGCGAACTGAAAAACTGCTCTCAAAAAATAAAGTCTTAAGAAAGTTTTTAAAAAGGGGACCCCTGTCCCACTCTCACAGAGACATTATGAAGATAACAGAGGAGAAAGGGCTTTGCAAACGGAAATCTGTCAGGTAAATATAGGAGTACAGGCTGGCTACTAAGAACATACTAACTACTGTTTTCTGAGTACTCGCTATGTGCTAGGTATTGTGTTAAGGATGCATGATCTCATTTAAGCCTCTGAACAACCATAGGAAACTGTTTTTATATTCTTGTTTTATAGTTGAGAAACTGGAAGGTCAGGGCATGTTAAGTGGCTTGTTCAAGCCCTCCTGAAGGTGAGTGATAGAGCCTGGATTTAGACCCAGGTTGGTCAGACTCCAAATTCAACGCACTCCTTCTGCCATGCCACTCTGCCCTTGGAACACTTGCCCTTGAGCCAGCTCTCCTGGTCCTACCTTGGAGTCTAACTGCTAGATACTCCTGGAATTGGTCCCAGACTTACTGGCCCACATCTGGAAGGGGCCCAGCTGCCGGCCTCTACCTCCTACTTCCTGCCCCATCTCAGGGCTCAGCCTTGTCTGTCCAGGGGCCCAGAAGCTGTGTCCATACTGCAGCTCCCCAGTGGGCTGCAGGGTACTAGATCTGGACCTCTGCCTGCCAGGGGACGGGTGAGGACAGAAGCCCTCTGTCTTCGCCCCACCTTTCCCCGAGGCCTGCCTCCAGCTGAGGCTGTCGGTGACCTGGTTACCTGGCATTCCATCCACAAGGCACTTACTTTCTCAGAGGCAGTCCCAGAATGTGGCCCAGCAGCAGGCCTTACAAGGGCAGCCTTCTGGGCTCAATGCTTCCTTTCTCCCAGGGTAGGAAATAGCCACTAGCCCCTTTGAATCCTATTGTCCCTCCAGGCCCTTCTCCCCTCAAGCTTCTTCTTCTCCCATTGACCCCTCTTTCCCGGAAAAGCCTCACCTCCACGTTCACACTGATGGGGACACAGGTCATTCCAGAACAAGGTGCCAGCTGCTCCGCCTGCCTCTCCTGTATCTTCAGCCAGTCCCCTCTCCTGCCTCTAGGAGGCGCAGCCCCTCTCCGTGGCTAAGGTGACACCGCTATCTCCGCCCCGGCCCTTCCTCCGGCGGACTCCGGGCTCTCCTCCTCGCCGCCTCTCTCTGGGCCGCCTCAGCCACTAAAGGCTTCCACTGCCGCATCGAGGCCACTGTCTCCTCTCGCTTTATCTGTAGCTCAGATCTTTCTTGAACCCTAGACTTGAAAACCAATGTCTCCTAGACACTTTCCCCTGGAAACGTCCCCCAGGCGCCTCAGACTCATCAGACCCCGAATGGAATTCGCTGCCTCCCACCCCCGACACACAGGTGCCGCTAAAGAGCACCCCCGCCTCTGTGCTCCTTGTTCCTATTAGCGCTTCTCAGACTTGAGGGGTGTCACCTGGAGGGCTTGTGAAAACAGAGACCCCTGGGCCCCGCCCCGGAGCTTTTGAGTCAGTAGGTCTGGGGCGGGGCCTGGGAATTTCCTCTCTAACAGGTTCCCAGGGCCGCGCTCGCTCGGAGACCAGCGGGGCTGGTGAGCGGCGTCGCGGCCCGTCTTTCCTCCTATCACCTGAACGTTCTACCAGTGACCCACTCCTGTACTTTCCTCCCTCCAGGCACCCTCAACCCTGACCTCCTGGTCAGCCTCCAACTCCTCGCACCCTGGCCCTGCCCCCGCCCCTAAACTAGTTCCCTGCCTGCTCTTCCCGTCTCTCCCAGTAGAATGTGGGCTCAGAGATGCTGTCTGTCTCCCGCAGAGCTGGATTCACAGCGCCTGGCACACTACTTCACACATCGTGGGTGTTCAGTAAATATTTGCTGAAGGAAGGAAGGAGGGAAGGAAGGAGGGAGGGAAGGAGGGAGGAGGGGAAGGAAGGAAGGAGAATAAAAAAAGGGACCCACGCCCCCAAGGGAAGGAATTTTTTGCTCCAGGCATGTTCCACACGGGCTGCTAGAGTAATCTTTCTAAAACACAGAAACACATATCTGATGACATCATGCCCCTACTTAAAAAGTCGAAGTGATTCTCCATGGTCTCCAGGATGAAGTTGGAACTTCATACATGGCATTCGAGGCCCTTCAAGCCCTGGCTCAGCCTTCCTTCCCAGCCTCTTCTCCCCCTGCTCCCCCTCCACACGCTTGACATCTTGCCTCACTGACCACTTCCTTTCCCTAAATGCTATGCTCCTTCACATCCTTGCCTTTACATCCGCTGTTCCCACAGCCTAGGAGACCTCCTCCCGTGACTGCACCCTAATTTATCCTTCAAGAATAGCTCAAAAAAAAAAAAAAAAAGAATAGCTCAGATGTCACCGCCTAGATAAAGCCTTCCCCAGCTCCTACAGTGTCACTCCACACCCTATGCCCCCTAGGAAAGGCAGGAAAAAATAACGGCCACTCACATTTACAGACCTCTTGTAATGTGCCAGGCACTCTTTGGAGGGCTTTGCATAGATTACCTTAGTTTAGCCTCACATCAACCCTTTGGGGGATATGCTATTATTTCCCCTCACCCCATTTTCCAGAAGTGGAAACTGAGGTCTGGAAAGGTTTGGGTAACTTGCCCAAGGTCATCCAGCCAGGAAGTGGGAGAGCTGGACCTTGTTCACCACTGTGTGCCCAGGACCTAAAGACAAAGGCACAGCCCATTCGATGTGCCTGTGATTATTATTTCGATGAATGAGTTCTAACAGGCAGTATCTTTTCTTCAACTCCCCATACTGGGCAGAGTAGAGATTAAGAAATGTTTTTAGAACAAATGAATGGATGGATGGATGGATGAGTAAATGAATGATATGACTGCCTGCTCACCATGGTACGAATTTACATTTAGCCCGATAAGCATCCTGATGCCACGTGGTGAAGGGGTGAGGGGAGAGGAGGAACTGAGTGACCAGGGGAGAGTGTGCAAGCTGGTAACTGGTTTGGGCTTATTTCTCTTAAAATCTTTGTTTACGCAAAACCTTCCTGCTGGGTAGTCTAAATTAATGTAATTTTCTTCCTATGTGCATAGCAGGGGTTTGGCAAGAGAAAGCATTTGAAAACAACCTCCCACAGCTCAAGACAGATCTGGTCCAGGCACTGATACCTGCTTGGCCCCAGCCCCAGCCCCAGCCCCACGCAGCCACTGTTCACAACGGTCAGGATGAGGGAGCAGAGTGGTTGAGGTGGACAGTGGGGCTTCCGGAATCAGAATGCCTGGGTTTGACCTGGCTCTACCACGTATTGGTTGTGTGACCTTGGGTAAGTCACTGTACCTCTCTGAACTTCATTTTCCTCATCTGTAAAGGGTGGGAAAAAAGAGCATCCACTTCACAGCTCTGGTTTTACCCCATGAGCGCACTGCATGGTATCATAACCTGTGGCTGAATGCTAGCTGTGCTGTGTCATCATTTGAAGAATCTGATGTTACTGAACTCTCTTAAGAGCCTGTGAACCAGGCAGAATGGGGAGTACTCCCATTTTACAGATGAGGACACCTAAAGACCTTCCTTCATGGGTCAGGCAGCAAATAGGTAGCAGAACCACAGGGTCCCTCAGGACACAGTCCCAAATCCTGAGCCATGGCTGCCAGGAGGATGGACCTCACTCAGGGAGGACTTTCAGGCACAATCCTCCTGTGTTGCCGACAGTCAGTTAATCAAATAGTACCATCCTCTCTTTATCCCTGCCGTAGCTGAGATGGTCCAGATGACTGAGACTCAGGGATGCCGCCTCCTACATTATTCAGTTTGCAAAACAGGTCTGACTGGATGTCCTGTGGCCAGTCAATAAAAGTTTGACCGTGTGTCAGACAATAAAAGTTTGACTGTGTGTGCCACACCTGATGCTGTGAGGGCGGATGAGGACTTCCTGCCATAGCTGGCGAGGTTAGCTTGTTATCTGGCTGTTTCAGGGGCAATGGGGCTGGTCAGAGAGGGAGGTCTCGAGTCCTACTTACCATGGTGGTTGATATGGTCTCCGTGGTGATGGAGGGAGTAGTTGTTATGAACTCCTTACCCCCTGGGGCAGTCCCATCAACCTGCTGGCCAGAGGAGGAGTTATTAGAGAGGGAAGAGAGAGAGAGAGAGTGCCAGATACGCCTGCAACATCTGCCACCTGGCCTCGTGGCATCCCCAGGTACCAAGTGACAGGCAGTGTGAGCAAACATGCACTTGGGGAGGGGGTACGTCCACACACAGACCAAACTACAAAGGGGCCTCACAGGTCCTCCAGCTCATTCCAATCATTTTATTTCACAAAGGGAAAATAATCCCAGATAATCTGATACATTCTATCCAAATTTCAATGCCTGTATTCTTTGACTGAGCGAGCCCATTGCTAGAGATTCACCCTTCAGGCATAAACTTTGAAAATTTCGCCAGGAAGTCTGAACAAAAAAGTTCACTGCAGCATTCAACATTAACTGCAAAAGACAAAAACCATCACAGGTCCATTGATGGGTGATAAAGGCATGCTAAATCAGGATCCACTCCTAAGGGGGAACAAGGAGAGTGAGGTGGGGCCACATGTGCCAAGATGGAGTGATCTCCAAGGTAAGTAATAAGAAAAAAAGGTAGGGACTTCCCTGGTGGCGCAGTGGTTAAGAATCCGCCTGCCAACGCAGGGTACACGGGTTCGATCCCTCGTCCAGGAAGATCCCACATGACGTGGAGCAGCTAAACCTGTGCACCACACCTACTGAGCCTGCGCTCTAGAGCCCTCGAGCCACAGCTAGAGCCCACATGCCTCAACTACTGAAGTCCGTGCACATAGAGCTTGTGCTCCGCAACAAGAGAAGCCACCGCGATGAGAAGCCCACACACGACAACGAAGAGTAGCCCCCTCTCGCCGCAACTAGAGAAAGCCCGTGCGCAGCAACAAAGACCCAACGCAGCCAAAAATAAAATAAATAAATAAATTTATTTAAAAAAGAAAAAAGGTAAAGTGTAAAAGAGAATGATCTCTTTTGTGTAAAAAATTTAAATACCTAGAGATATAAGGACATATGTTGGTATGTGCATATATCTTTTTTCTGGGAGGACTCACAAGAAAAAAATTCATTTTGTTCTGTTTGAATTTCATAACTGTGAATATTTTGTTGTTATTTTGTTTTGATGTCAATAGGGGTTACTGAGCTGTAAAATTTGGGGCCATTTTTAGTTTTCTTTGTATTTCTCTGTATAAAAACAAAACCAACACACGTTACTAAAACAAAATAGAGCAGAGAGGGAGTAAGATGCCCTGGGGTCACACAGCTTGTCAGAACTCAAGAGTCTTGACAGCTGCACTAGCAGCCTCATAAACCTCTATGCATGTTATAAAAGTGAGAGAAAAGATTCTGGAAATGACAGAGTTGCCCACATTTTGTAGATTTACATCTTTCCTTAGTTCTTAAGACAAAGACTGGTCTCCAGGGCAAACAAGTCCCCAGCACTGCGGTTCCTCTGGCCAGAAAGAACCAAGAGGGCATCTATCAGACCCTTAGTCTCCATTTTCAAAGCTTAAAAGCCACAAAAGGAACTTAGGAAATGCACTGTAAGTAATGCACCTGTGTCTATTTACAACAGCTTCTCCAGGGGACTGAGTATGTTTCATCTTGCTAAGACAAACGACATTTTATCTTTTTTTTCAGTTTGTTCATTTTGTCAAGCTGATGTGGAACCCCCATGCACACACAAAAAAATGACCCAATGTGAGCTGCTCTGACCCAAGCTGAATTGGGTTCTCGCTCCTCTTCCCCTGGGATATCTTAAGAAACCTCTCCACCTCCTTCAAGCGATCTGAAAGCCATGGTCTAATCCACTAACCGCTAGTCCTTATAACACTCCCAGGAGGATGAGGGAGACATGACCCTCCCCATTTTACAGATGGGAACACTGAGGCTTTAAGAGGTGTCGTCTGGCCAGGATAAGAACCCATCCCACCACCCACACCCGGAGCTCAGGGAGGACAATGAAGCTCAGAAGAGCATCAGGGTTAAAATGGTGGCTCCGGGGGAGCCAAGGCAGCAAGAGTTGGCCAAGGGGCTTGGCCATGATGGGGACCCCACCCTTATATGCCCAGTACCTAGGCTCAGCGTGCACAGGAAGGCACAGGTTACCTGGGTGGTGTCCACAGTGGCAACTCTGGTCTGCAGTACAGCCTCCGGCTCGATCTTCTTCCTGATAGCCAGGCTGCTGACTGTCATGGTTTCCGTTTTCACGGGCTGTAGGCAGATGAGGGAAGAACACTCTGTATCTCAAGCCCCGGCACGACTCCTACTCACAGGCAACTGCAGCGTAGGGTCAGCAGGTTATCTCCCACCACTGCCGCTGACCAAGTCTCCAGAGGGGGTCGAAGGCCAGGGCCAAAGAGGCCTGGTGTGATGTCACAGACAAACAGCCCAAGAGGGGAGCCAGAACCACCAGCAGCACCCGGACAGCCTGCCCGTGACCCTGCCGCCATACCACCTCGTGGTGGCTGCATGCTGGGTTTCAGGCTACCATTAAGAGAACGTTCACCATTCAATTAACATGCTCTGTGCCGGGCCCCACACTCAGCATTTTCCTGATATACATAGTCCTGAATGACTTCAGTGGTTATGCCACCACCTCCCAGCTGCTTTCTCTGAACTGTTCTTTAGAGAAGGAGTCACACCTGGAGGCCCGGGGGTGGGGGTGGGGGGGGACCAGGCAGGAGATGTAAACGAGTGAGGCAGGCTTATTGAGGACCGGGGTGAACTGGAGAGCACATGGGGTCCACTCAGGTTTGGCCTGAGTGACCGGATCATCTGATTTTTTTTTTTTTAATGATATAAAAAAAAAAATCCCTGGATTTTATATTCAATGTCCTGATTTTTAAATCAAAGTCAAAGAAAACACATCTGCTAGCCAGATTTGGCCCAGGGCCACCAGTTTCCAACCCCTCCTCCAGAAGTCTTATGTTAAATGATTAGTTTCTTCTGAGTCCTCCATCGAACCTAGTTCATGGCTATACACACAGCAGGTGCTAACATATGTGAGCTGAATGAATGAATGAAATTTAGCTTGTTGGGAGGGTGGTTAAGAGGAGATTCTTCTAGATGGTTGTAACTCAGAGATCTAGCCATTCATTCAGTTAATCATTATTAGTGCCTGGAATGTGCAAGCTTAGTGGAGCTGCCACCTGGTAGGAAAGCAGACCTGTCAGCCAGTAACCTGACTACTTGTGATACCGCTGGAAGCAGAAGCATTGCAGAGCGAGGGGGCCGAGCAGGGAGCAACACTTCTGCCCAGGGTTGTCAGGAAAGCGTTTGCTAGGTAAGTGCTATCTGAACTTGGCCCTGGAACGTGACAAGTTTGCAAGGCAGAGAAAGGGAGGAGACACCTTCTCCAGAGGGTACAGCATGGAGTGAAAGCCCAGAGTAGATGAGCTCCTGTTTCAATGCCTGGAACGTGGGAGGTAGCTGGGGCTGGAAGACGTGGGAGAGCAAAGGAATAATGTGAACAAAGATCCTCTGAAAGAAGGACAGGGAGCAGAGACGCCCAGACGCAGTCTACCCCTGTGTCCCCCAGGTGATGACGTTTCCTCTTCTCTAGGAGTTTCCACCGCTACCCCAAGACCCCAGGCCCTGCGGAGAGGAGCCAGGGCCGGGATCAGAAAACACCATCTGGCTTTCAGAGCAGGCGGCAGGCACCCCCGTGAGTCCACAAGCACACGGTCTCTGCAGGTGCCATGCAACACAGACAGGGGGAGGAGGAGTCGAGTAGGACCAGACTGCCTGTCATCACTTGACCCCAGGCAAGAGATGGGATCACAGGGTTAAAGCGCCCGGGAGTGCACGTTAGGGGTAAACCGAGCTGCCGAACATGCGAGCACAGAACCATGCTGTTCTGCGGAGGGGCGGTCATGCAACACGGAACAGAGCTTCAGGCTGGCGGCTCAGTCTTCTCACACGTGGCCCAGGGCCCTCTGAACATGCAGTGCCCGGTGGGCCCGGGTCCCCGCAATGCTCCACTGTACCTCGAACTGGGGCATATCCGGGGTGGAGCAGGCCCCTCGGTCCGGGCTGTCCTCGACGCCCCCAGACTCGTCGTCCTGGCTCGGGCCCCGTTTGCTGAGATCCCGGGAGAACACCAGGCCCTCGGTTTCTGAGTCACTTTTGTCTCGGTCAAGCTCAGGCAGGCTGCGGGAGAAGTCTTCGAAGGCGCTGCCGTGGTAGTCGCCAATGACCGTGAAGTCGACCTCGGCCTCCAGGCTGGACGTGGAGCTGACCGTGATGCTGGAGCACTTACGCTCAATGGCCAGGTGGTTGTCCTTCAGGAACACCGCGTCCCTCTCCTGGTCCTGGTCCTCGTCTCCCGTGTCACTTTCTGGGGCCCTGGGCCGTGGCGGTTTGACTTTCTCCTCGGAGCCCTCCCTCAGCCCTGCTCGCTATGGCCAGGTAAAATCAAAGGAATGGGGGTGTGGGATGGGGGGAGAGAGAGAGAAAGAGAGAAATCAAGATGGTGAATGACAGAAGAAATCTCGGGGCCATTCGATGCCCCGAATGGAAGTGCAGGTCAGGAAAAGAAAAACACCCCCGGAAAGGTTCTTTGACACCATAATAAGCTTAAAAAAAAGAAAAAGAACACTTCTCAAGAGTGAGGACACTCCTTTCCGAGGGTCTCCGGCTGACGGCAGAAGCAAGTACAAAGCACACATCCTGCCAGTTGGTCCTGGACAGGAGGCCCCATCCAAGGTTTGGATCTGGGAGCTTATCAGAAGCGGCACTGCGCACAAGGCAGGGATGGGAGCCCGGACCCCAGGCCCATCCGTGCAGGCGGACATCAAGGAGGCAAAAACCAAGGAGGGAGACCCAGGGATTCAGGACCACCCAGGACAGGGAGGCAGAGAGGCTGGAGCCAAGAGCTTTGAGGAACAAAGAGGAAGCCAACACGGTTTGTCAATTCCACTGAGTCTCTGTGGGAGGGGTCAGCATCATCTAGGGGGAGGAGCAACACGGGGTAATTCCTGGGAGCTGGGTGCTACATCACTTCAACCCTGAGCTCCGCTGAGTGGAGGTTCTGGTCCCATCAGTGTAATTGACAACAGCAGGCCAAGGAAGTGCTGGAGGGGGACCAGCAACTCTTGTCCGACATACATACCTCTCAACTGGCCTGTCAGGGATTAAACACCACACACATTTTTGTCTGTTTTATGACATTCTTTTTGAAGACCAATCTAACCCCCACCAAATATTTTTAAAGTACTTGGCTTCAGGTTCTAGAGACTCGGTACACGTAGAGATTCACTTGCTAGACAAGCCTCCATTTAGCCAGTTTCTGGAAGGTTGAGAGGTGTGAGGACACATTCCAGACAAGCCAGAGTTGAGCTGCCACAAGAGGCGCTGCCAGAGCAGGTGGGGAATCTAAGGCAGCGATGCACCCTGGCCAGGCGAAGATGACCAGGTCATCAGGGCACCGAGGGGCTGCAGAGACCTGAGGGCCTGAGGGGCTGGTGAATCTCAGGTGCCCCCCCTTTCCTGGGGGATTCGCTGCTAAGCTGGTAACGTGCTTCTCTTGCCTGACCGCGTCTCCGGGTTTGCTCTGGATTAGAGAAGACAGTTAGTCTTAAGGAGGCAGAAAGGAACTTGGCACTAGGACCGAGAGGGAGCCAGAAGTGAAGGATGGAAACCTCTGGACTGTCAGCTTCCCCAAGGCAGGAGCACCAGGGAAGGGAAAGGATGAAGGAAGATCGTTGGACAAGCCAAGCAAAACGGTAGGAACCCAGCAGGTGCGGGCAGCAAGGCAAAGCAAATGTGTAGTTTGCTGGAGGGGGTGCCACTTTCTCCACCGGCGCTGTGTGACCCTCCGGGCACCAGGTCACACCAAAAGCCGAGGGTCTGTGTGGCTAAGCTAACATGGGCCAAGCAGATGAAACCGTCATTCCGCCTGGGCTACGCTCAGGCCCGTTTAGGGAAAAGAACTCATAGGGATGGACAAGCAGCCTCTGGTGGCAGTAATGACGAGGGGCCACAGAAACATGCTTTTAAAGAGCTACGCGGCATGCGGTCAGCTCCCGGGCTGGGGGCAGCATGGGGGCGGGGGCTCACGTGGCCAGTTCCCCCAGTAGCTTCCTCCAGTGTAGTTTCACAGCCTGGACTGGGGGACACGAGCTCGACGTCCATGCATCCTTCCCGGGGGGATGGGGTAGAAATGCCCTCCCGGAAGTGTCTGGTAGCTGGCGGCATCATGGAGGAATGTGTGGCTTTGGGGGCAGCAAAGTCCCCTGGGGGCTGGAACTGAGCAAATCCCAGGTCTAAACGCCTACTCCGCTGTTGCTCGACCTGCCCCACGGAGGCCTCCGAAGACAACTCGTTAGCAAAGGCCCTGGTTTCACCCTGACTCGCCCAGCGAGTTTCAGCTCCGTGGGTCTCAAAGATACGAATCTTGTTGGCCACAGAGGTCTTGCTAATATCTTCCAGGGAGCCCTCTTGACCCCCAGCCTGGAAAGAGGTCATCTCCTTTTGCTTCCCTGAAGGGAACAGCAACCCCTGGGCTTCTTCAGGGACAACTCTGGGCTTCCTGCTGGCGATGGGAGGGGCCCTGCGCTCACCTCCGTCTGGGGTCACAGCCAGCCCTACTCGGTCCTTGGGCTCCGGGCTCTCTTTAGGAGGATGGGCATGTTTGAGAAATACAGGGGACTGTTCTCCAAAGCGGTCCCTGAGCTGCACAGGCTCCCCCGACCCATAAGGGGCTGGGCTTGAAGAAGCTTCCTCTGGAGATGTCTGAGCCGCAAAGGGACGGGGCGAGGTTGGGAGGGGGGTGATCGCCTCCATCTGAAGAAACACTGGGGCCTTGCTGTCCTCTGTCACAGGTTCTCCTGTTTGGGTGTGAACTGGTCCCCTCTCTCTGGTCAGGAAGTTGCCTCTGTCCAGCTTGGCTGGCTTCCTGACATCACTAGGAGGGATGGCCCACGGAAGGGCACAGGCCTGGCGGTCTGGACGCACGCCCCCTCCTCTGTGAGGTGAGTGGTTCCATTCTCCTGGGGGACTTTTCGCAGCCTTTCCCATCAAATCTCCACTCTGGGGGGTCTCTTCCTCTGCAGCTACTGAGGATGCTGGGTGGGTAGACTCTCCTTCCATCTCCCACCGGGCTTCGTCCCAGTCCTCAGCAAACATCAGCCCTGGAGAAGGTCCCTTTCCGAGCTGCTTGACAAAGACCTCCAGGTCATCTGGTCCTTGGTTCCTGGGGGGCCCCGCCCCTCCCTCTGAGGAAGCTGAGTGGGCTTCACCCTCATGGTGCTTGTTTCTGCCGACAGCGGCAGCAGAGCCCCATGGGCCGGAGGAGTCCAGCTCTGAGCTCTCCGTGAGCTCCTCCGAGAGCTTCCGCCCGGTCTCGCAGCCAGGTGGGGCATCTAAGTGCTCTTCTCTCTCCTCCAGGGCCGGAGGGAGGACTTGGTCTTCAGACTCTTTCTCTCCATAGTTTAAATAGAAGCTTCTCTCTGCAAAGGAAGTGTCGGTTTCATCGCTCGAGTCGGCTCTGGCTTCTGTGTAGGCTGGGTCCAGCAGAAACGACCGGAGTCCTCCCGCGTCGGAGGCTGGAGAGGGGACATCCACCTCTGCGGGGCCGGTGGCCGGGGCGGCGGGTCTTCCGTGAGCCTGGAACTCCTCCCGCTCCTGCCTCAGCTCCGCCGGGCTCTCCAGCTGACCCCCGGAGGCCTGCTGCTTCCTGATGGTTGCCTCCCCAGGGTCCACCCTGAACCAGGAGCCCTCTGGGAGCGTTCCTGCCAGCGTGCAGCCTGCAGCCAGAGAAGCCCCTCCTGGGCCTTCCCTGACCCAGGGGCATTCCCCCCACACTGACTCGAAGTCTTCAGGGCTCGTGATCATTCTTCCTTGTCGCTGGGTGTTTGCCCCTCTGGCTCCCACCTTTTCTTCTGTGGCCATTTCAAAGGTGAACTTGTCCACCAGGACGTCTACCTTGGAGAGTCTGCCGTCAGCAAGCATGTCTGCGAGGCCTGCCTCCCTTTCTTCCTGCTGTGTGGTGGTCACTTTTAGGAGACTGAGTTCTTCTGGCCTAAGGTACTCTCTTTCTATAAATACCCAATGCTCTGAACCCTGCGTTTTAATTGGAGCAAGAAGAGTTAACATGAAATATCAGGCACCTGAAGAATGGGTTCACTTTTTCCCTCTGCAAGAAGGGACCAAGGTCAACCTGCCCCCTCGGTCAAGGTCAACTGGCTGGGGAGAGGAAGGCATGACAATGCTGGTCAGCCTCATCAAGGCTACTCTTCCCATCAAGGCACCCAACAAATTATCTACTGATGCCCTCAACCACCACCCTAACTGGGTAAAATGGGATGCGGTCTCATACCCTCCCCGTGTTAACCATCAGGGAATGGAAATCCACAGATGGTCCAGGACTCTTCCTCTTTTAATAATAAAGCTGCCAGTGTCAGAGGGGAAAGTAGCTTACATCACATGGAATCTTTGAAGGCTAGAGCCAAAAGAACTCCTAAGACTTCCTGCAGTCCAATCTCCTAATTGTGCAAATAGGTAAACTGAGGCCAAGAGAAGGTCAGTGACTTTTTCAAGGTCACAGTTAGTCGAGTCAGGAAAAGAATGCCTGATTTTTGATGCCTGAGAGCCTTGCTGACTTACAACCAATGGAATATGGGTCCCAACTGCGATCTAATGTCAAGTTGTCGGGGAGGCACTGAGTTAAGTTTCACAGGCCACAGCCTGGAATTGGACCTTTCTGCAAGAGCTAATTGGAAGGAAAGAGATTAGACCAAAATATACCAAACGGCCAGCTCTAGAGGTTAGTGCCAGTCACTACAATGGCTGAAACAGCTTGAACTTTGTGGAGTTCATTCCCAAAGAAACAAATACCAAGGCCTATTCTTGGAGAATTCTAACAAAATCCACAGAAAGAGTGGAAGAGGACTGACCAGAACATATCATAGAAGGAAAAGATCTAAAGATCCAAGCATCATCATTGGTCAAAAGCACTGAGAGTACAGCACTGTCAACCATCAACAAAACAGCCCTCTACCTCCCCTAGAGTTTTTCAAGCAACACTTAGGAGGGAAGGATGGACTTCTAGAATCGTTAAAAAAGAAAGAAGGCCAGGAATTCCCTGGTGGTCCAGTGGTTAGGACCCGGTGCTTTCACTGCCAGGGGCCCGAGTTTGATCCCTGGTTGGGGAACTAAGATCCTGCAATCCGCAAGGTGCGAACAACAACACCACCAAAAAAGCAAGAAGACCAATGGGATTTAAATCTTCTTGCAACCACAGAATACTTTCTTCACACAAAATCTTGATGGCAATCCAATATGTAACACAGATACAGGGTCCCCCTGTGGAAGTTGGAGGTCTGGGCTGCCCTAGTGCCCCGAAGTGCCTCCCTCCTTTGAAACCACTGCTCTGACCCAAGCCCCTCATGGCACAGACGTGGAAACTGAGGGCTGGCAAAAGTAAGCACCGTGCCCAAGGTCAGAGAGTGAGCCAGTGGCAAAGGCAAGCAGGCCTAGAACCCGTTCTCTGATTCTGTGTCCTGTGAAAAGCTCCACAGTAAGATGTGCCAAAAACTGCTCCTGACAACAGCAGGGGGCAGGTTCCCATGTGCTTGGGCTCCAATTCAGGTTATGACTTGGTGAGAAGTCAGTCAGATCCCAGAAGATCTGAAGGATTCTGAAGGATCAAGGGAGCATTATAAACCCTCTGACCTCCCCCACCCCTCCCCCTGCTCCATTTTAGCGAAATCTCCATGATTGTCAGGGAATCAAACCTCATTAAGAGAATCTTGACAACAGGAAAGAGAGAGAAAAGGAAGGGGAGCGGGCCAGACAAAATCTGCGTGGGTTTCTGAGATTCTACTTCAGGTTGTTAAGCTTTCAGGACAACAACACTTGAACCATCCCAGAGGGAAGAGCTTTGAGAGCCTACAAAGCCTCCTTTCTCTTCTACTTGGGAAGCAGGCGCCTTTAGCTGCTCCCATTTCAGCTTGTACTGACATCATCAGCCCGGCAATGATGGCCAAAGATGGTCCATGAGACCCTTTGTGGAACACTCCTGCCCCACGTCTAACTAGAAACTAGTTTCTAGCAACCAGAAGCTTAGAAACTAGGTTGAGTGGGGTGGGAGCTGGCACAGAACAGAAAGTTTCTGCAGTAAGAAAAAGGGAAACATGTACTTATATTTAGTTACTGTGTGCCAGGCGGTGTCAGCCCTTTGGAGAGGTTATTAAATTTAATCCAAATGGCGACCTGTGAAGCAGGTCGTGTTACCCTCATTTCAGAAGGGGAAACTGAGGCTCCCAGAGGGAAGAAGAGGCTCTGCATCTAACAAGTAAAAATCCTGAAGAGAGAAAAAGTCTGAACAAAAAGCGGAAAGCTTTGTCTCTCTGACCCAATTCACAGGACAAATGATGTCAGGGAAGCCGCCGGGCCATTCTTTCCACTGAGCCAGGGGACCTTTAGTGCCTCCTCAGAGCACCCCCTGCTGTCAGCTGGAGCCACTGCAGCAAGACTGGCCACGAAACGGGAGCTGGGAGCTGGGAGCAGGAGTGGGGCCAGTTCTGTTCCCACACAAGCTGACAGGAAGAAAATCTCCAGCCAGGATTCTGCTGACCCCGGGCTGTTCAGGGTCCACCTGGAGCTCTGGGTCACATTTTGGGCCCTGCTATTTACAGGAGACCCCCAGAGGAAGGGGTCCAGGACAAGGAGCCCTCTAGAAACCATGAGAGAAGCTGCGGAAGAAAGTGGGAGCTGGGGGGCAGAGGGGACGCTGAACTCTGACAGGCCTTCCTGGAGGAGGATGCAGGGTGGAACTACAGGCGCCGGGGGGCAGAGCAAGGCCCACAGGCAGGTGACTCAGAAGGGCAGGTTATAATTCAATACGGAAACTTCCCAACAGATGACTGAAGACAAAATGGACTGCTGTTAAGAACAGGGAGAGCCCCCTTGTGGAAGAGGCTGGACGGACAATTTTCAGGGATGCTGGTGAAGGGCGCACGTTGCCCTCCCAACCCCGCAACACCCCAGGTAAGGGCACCTGTGCTTGGCTCTACGCGAACCTCTGTGCTCCAAGCCATCACTGCTTCCCTAACCTTGGGATGCTGTGGACTCCTGTCCAACTTCTCTCAAGAGTGCTCCTAGTTTTGTTTTTATTTTTACCTTTAGGAAAAATTCAGAGTAGAACTGTGATTTATGTTGTACCACTTATATAGCTGACTCACGGCTCTCTTACAGTTCCAGGACATTTCTAGCAGCTACAAAATTTTTCTCCGGGAATAGAGAACGGTATATGCCCTCATACACACTATGCCAACAGAGGAGGGTTGGTTATCAGGGAGAAGGAATTTTCACCCAGATGATCAATCGGTCCCTTCCAATCCCGACGGTCTATGAAGTCCCAGCAAAGAGGGAGGATGCAGCCCCCTGCTCCTGGGCCTGGATTCCACCCGGCATCCACGCAGGGGCACAGGAAGTTCCGAGGACCCTCGGCCTACTGCCATCCTGGGCAGAGAAGCAATGCTCTCCTCATTTAGAATGCTTGCCTGACCGACATCTGTACAACCCCAAGGGTTTTCACCCCTGGTGAAAGACGCCCACTTTTGCCTGCCTGGGGACCCTGACAGACCCAAACTCCAAGGGGAGCTTAGAGAATGGAAGCAGGGGATGGAGGGGCTAATTAGTCACTGCTAGACCTTACTCAGGCTTCTGAACAGAGGCAAGACCTCAGAGCAGAAGTATTTAGGTGCCATGATCCCTGATCCCAAGCTTAGCAGTCAGAACCTGCCTCCAGGTCACCTGCCTCAGCGGGACCTGAGAGGTCATTTCTACCTGCTCTTTTTAAGCCAAAGGCGACTCAGACCATTCTGTCTTCCTTGAATGGTTTCAGTCCTATGCTTCCTAAGAAACCATGGATGAGGGACGGGCTGGCCCACTGTGAACCCCTGGGACGGGGGATGCTCACTTGTCACAGCACGGGGCCAACGTGAGCTACCCACTGCTCCCACCTGCAGGGCAGAGTCTGGCCCACCCCCTCAGCCCAGAGAAAGGGTTTTCTTAAGATTATTAGGGTGGTTCTGGGTGGGTGGGGAGGTGACGACAGTAACCTCAGGAGACGCTGCGAGGCTTTTCTGAGTGAACACTTCCAAGCCTGTGGCCGTCCCAGGCTCAGGTGCCAAGTCCTGCTGAGAGGTGTCCTGGGTCCTCTGGGACTGCAGGGGAGGCCCAGGGCCGGAGGAGAGGGGAAGAGGGAGGAAGGGAAGGAGAGACAGAGAGGGGGAGAGAGAAAGCAGGAGAGAGACACACACACAGAGTCCGTGAATAGCCCAGCTTTTCCTTAGTTTCCCGCATCCTTAGTTCAGGAAGGAGCCACGCCATGAGAGCCCATATTTGGATCAGGGATTCCAGCTACCATCAGCAGTGGCCCCAGGACTGTCCAGCACTTTCCAGTTTATAAAGTGCTTTTATATCCATTATCTCACTCGACCTTCCCAACAACACTGTGGAGTGGCAATTCTGGTCCCCTTTTAGATGGACTGACAAGGCAGTGAGGCTTCCGAGGGGTGATGTCACTCACCCAAGGACCCAGTCCAGTCCTTGGCTGCAGCTCCTCTCATCTCCCAAATCTTCAAGAGCCTCTAAATGCCACTGGGACCTGTAAGCCAGTTAAAAGGTCCATCGCTCCAAGGTGAGCTCCTGGACCAGACTTCTCTCCAGCAATGGACTACACTTCTTGCGGGGAGGCAGTAGGGGGATGGGAGGTGGAAGAGACTCCACCTTTTAATAAGATGCATCTTCTGGCAGTTCCAGCTATCACCAGCAGGTGGGGCACCCCCATGCCAGGCTCCTCAGAGGCACCTCAACTCCCCAGAGTCCAGCTGTCCAGTGCCCAGCCTTCCTTTCTCTGCTGGAGTCTGACCCTTTTGGAAGCCTCTGCACCCACCTTATCCACTTCAGGACTGACTAGAGGCCACTCTGGTCAAGTGTCTCTCAGGGCAGGAGGAGGGGGGTGTGTAACTGGATCACTAGACCAGCCTCATGGGCCCCATCCAGGGTCTTCAGTGTCTTGATTGTGCCAGCGGTGACCACAGAAGCCCTCAGTGGGTGAAGAGGTTTGCCCTCCTTCCATGGCACCAGCCATAGCGGCCCCCATAGCATCCCTGACGTTGTGAATCACCAGCCAGGGACCTACCACAGCAGCCTCGCTAGACAAGGCCCTCTGTTACCCGGCATGTCGAGGCCACGGGAGTGCTGATTCAATCAAAGGCTCACTTATTAGATCACAGCTGCATCACCAATTTTCAAAGCTCTAAAGGGCAGCACAGGCACAATTGACTCTCTCCTGGTCTTCATATGATTTGGTCTTGCTCCCAGGCAGCTGTGATTTAATAGCAAATACAGTGGCCTGGGACATAAGAAAATCAGATTCTGGCCCCTCTTCTATCAGCTATGACACTGATCAAGTCCTTCCCCTTCCTGAGCTTCTGTGCCCATGTGTAAAATGATTACCTTGAACCAACTGGGTTCCGAGGGTCCTTCCGAACTTTAAAAAGGATTCTGATTTGAAATTAACCTTCTGTGTGAGAGTCCCAAGGCTCTCCAAATGAAACAATAAGTAACGCACATTGAGCATCTAGGTCCTCTGCTGGCCCCTCCATGCTTTATCTCATTGGATGCTCACAACAGTCCTGGGAACTAGGTACTTTTATTATCTCTACCTAACGGAGGCTCAGAGGGGTTAAGTAACAAGCCCAGAGTCATCCAGCTAGCAGGCAGCAGGGCCAGAATTCAAACCCAGGCACTGTGAGTCTAGACCTCAGAAGGGTTTAAGACCAATAAGCAGTAGCACTGGAGAGAAAACACCTAATATAAACGGGGGTAAAGAGTGCGAAGATTTAGCAGTGCTAAAAATACCAGCTTGGGATTATAAATACAGGAATTCTCAAGATCCTACCTTTCTCTTTTTCAGTGAGAAAACACCCCATGCTTTCCACTCTGAAAGACAGGTCATGTGGGATCTTTTTCTGGAGCACCGGGAACAGCTCTAACTTTCCTAGAGGATCTGTTCCCTTCTGGTGGGCTCTGAGGATCTTCCTAGGAAGGAACACTCCCCCCATCTGTGTTTTCACAGTAGGCACAAAGGGGTCCGGTTACTGGACAGAACTACCAGGATTCTTAAAATTTAGTGTGTGTGAGAAACACCTGGGGCACTTGTTTAAAATATTGATTCCAGGGCTCTACCTCCAAATACTCCGATTCAGTAGGTCCGAGTTGGGGCCCCAGAACCTGCATTTCTAACCAGCACCCCTTCCCCATTACACTCTGGCTGATGGAAGGGAAATACACCACGCTACAGTGAGTCTTTTGAGTTTTTCAAGGTGGTCCCTGGGGCCCAGGATTCCAAGAGTGAGTGAATGTGTCTTCCTCAGCTTAACCTGCTGCCCTATCTCCATCACCACCTTACGCAGCAACGGGGCGTGGAGGGGGAGGGTAAGTCAGTACATAGCAACCTTCCCCACCGGCTTTACCCAAGGCCCCAGTTGAGGGGTTCGGGTGAGACCTACCTCGTTGACCTTCTCAGGGGTGCCCTTGGGGGAGGGGGAGGCGGGAGAGGAGGGCAGCCTGCGTTCCCGCTCCCAGTCTCGATCCCGGTGGATCAGTTTGCTGTTGGGTTCCTTCAAGGTCCTCTTGAGCTCGTTGATGCTGGCCTGGTGCTTCAGCAAGACATCCTCTGGCTTGTCTAAGAACTAGGGTGCACAGAGAGGACAGTCAGGTATCAGAGGAACAGCTCCAAGAAGAGGATGCAAGGCGTGGTGAAAATGGTAACGGTCCCCATCACCGCCCTACATCAGCAAGGTGATTCCCATCCACGGCCCTGTCTCACCCTCACAGCGTCCCACAAGCCAGGGAGGGCAGGGATGATTAGCCCCAACAGGTGCACAAACCACTCAAGATTAAAGAGAAGAGCAAAAAGCACTTAAGGTTAAGAAGAGGAGACTTCTGGCCAAGTACCATCTTTTCTTCTCCCCTGCCTGGCTTCTGGCCTTGGAACACCTAAGTCAACCCAAATCCCACAGGTCTGGGTAAGTTCCCTTTCGTTTCACAAGGCGCAGAGGTGACTTCCCTCTGGTTACAACCAAAGCACAGTGAGAAATCACCAATCCCGTTCACTGGGCTGCTCTGGCTCACTCCTTGGCCTCCTGGATCCTGGTCCCTACCTCTGGCCATGACTTGGACCACTGTGCTTAGCAGGATCCTCAGTCTAGGCCACTCCTAGCCCAACGTGTGCCATTGCTCAGGCCCCGTAGGGCCCTTCTAAATCCAAGGACGTCCGGAGACATGTGCCCTCCTTCCACACCAGGGGCAGAGACGATGTTCAGCACTCTCTGCTGTGAGCCACTACCTTTCCCAACCACCCAGGATCTTCCAGATTCCTTGTGGGTACCAACTCCTCAAGGGCAGACAGGGTGAGATACAGCCAGACAGAGAAACTAGGGCTCTGTGGGGTGTTCAGGAAGATTAGAATTAGAGACCAGGAAGAAGGGAGGTAAGTCCCAAGGCTGGGCACAAGAACCGAGCCAGGTACAGCCGGAGTCATAGGAGTGTCCCTATTAAATTGCCAAGTCGGAGCTCTGGGCAGTACAGCATGAGACAGTAATCAGCCCTTAGGTCAAACGAGGACCAGCCTTTGCACAGGAGCCAGCAGTAGTCTGCCTACTTCTGGAGGCAGGGCAGGTGTGCTGGCAGCCCAAGGACCCTTATCTGCAAAGCTGTTTGAGGACTCAGGACAAGAAATAGACAACCTCAGCTTATTATAAAGTCAGATCAGTATTCTGGAACAACTACTTGGAAGGCAAGCTTGCCCTTGGACAAGGCTAGAGTTCCCCTGGGCTCATCTCTGGCATCCAAGGATCCACTATGATTGACTCCTAAGTTAACTAAGGAAGGAAACCGATGCCACTGAGGCTCTGCTTTCCCTCCAGACATCTGTCTGTACCTCCTGCATCCCTTCCTGAGCAGAGCTGTCTCAGGACAACGTCTGTCTGAGAAATCAAACCTGATAGAGGGTGCACAGGTGGGTGGGTTTGGGCCGCCATGGACCTAGGACGTGGCTGGTGACCTTCCATCCTGAACCTGCCGCACTGGCCCTGTGGGCATGTGGTGTTCCCCAAGGCTGAAGGGAGCAGTGGATCCTTGAAGGATAAGGGCCTGGGGGAAACCTAGTCCAAATGCCTTGCTGTGCAGATGGGGGCCTGAGGGGACTTTACCAAGACCCTCAAAGAGTCAGTGGCAGAACTGGGGCTGAAACCCAAAAGCCAGGCCTTTCTGACACCCCAGCCTCTGGCTTTTCCCTCAGCAGCCCAAGAACAGACCCACTTCTCCTGCAGTTAAGTATCAACGGAAGAGTTGGACACTATGTGAAAGGGAAGGAGAAGTGGTTAACACAGGATGAGGGTGTTGGGAGAAGCAGCAAATGGGAGGAGGAGGAGGGGGAGGCTTTCCTGGCAGAGCTGGAGCGGCAGGGGCCCCGCCCGCGGGAGGTGCACCTGGGGTTGAGCGGGAGGTGCAGCTGGGGTTGAGAAGACAGATGTGCTCTGAGGCTCCTCCCTCCCCACACCCCCCACTCCCACATCTGGTTGCCCATAGATACAAAAAGAAGCTTGGGGGGGGGGGACACAGGGGACACAGATGTGGAGGCATGACAAGACAGTGGTATAGGGAGGAGAGGAGTCAAAGGAAGGCTTTGGGGTGGGAGTGGGGGGCGGGATGGGGGTGGAGATGAGCTCAGTGAAAGCACAGAATGGCCTGGAAGAACTGGGGGACACCGTGGGGGATGGTCAGTGGGGTGGGAAGCAAGCACGGGGTGGTCTGGAGAGGCGGAGCATGAAGCTGGGAAAGGGAGGGAGAGGTGGGGAGGGAGGGAAACATGGGTGGTTGGGGGGCTGGAGTCTCTCGATGAGCTTAAGATGGGGAGGGGGTGATGGAGGGTGGGGTTGGGTGAGGGAGGAGGATGGCCGGGAGCGGAAGAGAAGCTGCAGTTGAGGTGGTGCTGGGATGTGAGCCTGGGATGGACGGTGGGGTGATGACAAATGAGCTGGGGGGTGAATGGCTGGGTGGGTGGGGACAGGCCCCATGCAGTACCTCCTGCTTGTGTCTCGGCGTGGTTTCCTGCTCCGGCTAGCGGGACGTGGGAGGAGGAAAAGGAACCAGCAGGGTCAGTAGAGCAAATGGATTAGAGATACCGCGACTGGCCTGGTCCAGCAGGTAGCCCAGAGCACTCTGGGAAGCTGGGTGGGCCACCAGCAGGGCAGTGAGGTCATCAGAAGGTGCCGGGCGTGAAGCAGGGAGCCCAGGAAGGCGAAGAAGGGGGCGGGAGGGCTGGAGCCAAAGCCGCCCATCACACTCGGCAGATGGGACGTGGGGTTCTGGAGAGTCATGCTTCTTGCTGTCAGTGTGTGTTCAGGGGCTTGTGCTCCCAAGGTGGGGCTGCATGATGGAAACCCACCACCCCCATGTGTGCACATGCCCGTGTGCGTGTGCACGTTGTCTGCACGTCTGGGTGCATAACCCTATGGGTGAGGGGGTACACGTCTGTGAGTGAACACCTGCGAGTCTGAGGCCACTCGGGCCTGCGTGAGCGTGCGCACAGGTTGGTGGGAAATGGGGGCGGCTGGCAGGAACTTGAACCTCACCCTTGTGGCCTGCAGGGACACCCTATCATGGGGGAAAGGGGGCTGTGCAGATCCAGATCACAGGCAAAAGGGCAAATTAGGAGTGAGCAAGAGGAGGCCAGAGTCCACCAGGGAACAGAGTGCCCCTCCAGGAAAGCAGGGCAAAAGGAGCGGAAGGGTACAGGGTGGGCAGCGTGCCCCACCCCCACCTGGGGAGTCCAGGTATTGAGCTCAGCCCACGAGCAAGGCCCTGTCCATGGTGCGCCGCACAGCAAGGGTGCCTGGCCACCGCTGGGGGCACCTGAAGGCCAAGGCTGAGCCTAGACCCAGGATCAGCCTCCTGACCCCCAGGTCAGAGGGTACAAGAAAGCCGGGCTCGTACCTTTAACTCCTTGATCTTGGTGGGGGTCCTGACCTCTCCCTCCTCAGCCTCTGACCGCCGCCCCCCAGACTCGCCATCCTCCTCCCGCTTGTCACTGTCAGGTCCTGCGTCGTGGTTCTCACTGACCGAGGCTGGGCGAGAGAACTCTGCTGAAGTGGGCAGAGACGGCCGGGCGGCCATGTGAGTCATCTCCCAGGCACAGGGACCAGAAGCCAACCCACCGCCCGCCCAGCCACGCCTGGCGTAGAGCAGACACCTCCACAGCCTCAACACGCTGGGGATAAGGAGCCAGTGCCCAGAGGAGTGGAGTGGCCTTCCCCAGGTCACTCAGGTGGTGAGAGCCAGAGCTACCTCCAGCGCCAGGGCCTCCCCTGATTTCTAAAGCACTCGAGCCTGGGTTCAAATCTCAAATCCATCTCTTCTTGGCTGTGTGATCTTGGGTAAGTTATACAACGTCTCTGGGCCTCAGTTTCCTCATTTACAAACAGTACCTAATTCAGACAACTGGGAGGAGGAACAGAGAAGCTAATGTGTCTCAGAGAAGCAGTGGCTGGCTCAGAGTGAGCCAATTCGATCAGTGTTGGCTCACAAATGTTACTGTTTTTGTTGTGGTGGTCGTAGCAGATACTCACTTGACCGTTATTTAACAATACACAGATACTGTGAGATTAGCTTTTATTAGTGAAAGTTAAAGTCCTGAGGTTTGCACATGATTTACCTTCTTTATAAATTAGGGAGAAATCAAGGGGATCCCTGCAATAACATCTTTCTCACTCACTGGCATTCCAAAGTCCTTTTCTGAACAGGAAAGAAAGGGATGGAATTACAGACTTTACATCAGACACTGGGCAAATCCCAGACTATGCCCAGGGCTTGTGTCTCAGTGGAAAAAATGGCTGGAAAATACTGGATTAAAATCTTCAGAGCACAGATTATCCTCGGGATTGGCATAGATTTTTTTTAAAGAATAATTATCCTTTTTATTCATATATATCACTTGACAAACTGCCCATTTATGCACATTATTTCATTAGATCCACATAATACTCTGTGTTGATGGCTAGGATGGGAATTACTATCCCCATTTTACAGAGGATAAACTGAGACCTCGAAAGGAGAAAGGTCCCACTGGTAACCTTTCAGTGAATCAGGACAAGGACCCAGGCCTCCTGGCTTAGAGTCCGGGCTTCCTAGATGATGAACTTCACCAGTTCTGGGCCAATCTTTGCTGCCCTGAACAATCTGGGTTTCATTCAGCCCCCAGCATGGTAATGGGAGCTTCAGGGGAGGACAGAAGGACAGCACAGCCCTCCTTTCCCTTTGCTTAAATCTCAGCTCTCAGCACTGTACCTACTCAAGGAGAATAGGGAGCTTCCCGAGCCCCAAATGGACCCTTGCAAAACTGCATGTCCTCCGAACACGGCCAGGGAGTCCTGGGGCAGGACTCACCTCCATACTACTGGAAACGTATCAGACTCTCCTGATCACCTGGCAAACTTAAGCATCCTTCAAGACTCTAGCCCAGCTGTCACCCTCTCTCCACAGGGCTGCTCTGTATTCTGTAAACACTTCTCCCACCAGCTGAATCACGTTGAATGCTGACAAACCTACTATTCTGTGAGCTCCTCAAAGGAAAGGGCCATACTTATTCTAAAAACCGTACTCAGGACCTAACACAAGGCCTGGCACACATCTAACACTAAGAAAATATTTGTTGCCTTGCCTGGAGGCCAGCCCCAATATGTTCTGGGAGCATCTGCTGGTCCCCCACCAAAGTCCCCATCTCCTACCTTCAAGCTACCCCCTACAAACCTAAAAGCAATAATAATTTATTAGTGGTCCTACAATTTATTAAGGTCCTACTATGTGCCATGAACTGTTTTGGGTGTGGTAGAGGTATTACTTGTTTAGTTCTCCCTATAACACAATGAAGTAGGTATTATTCATTTTGCAGAAGAAGAAATAGGCCCAGGGGAGTTATGCTGCTCAAGGCCTCCCATCCTTCCATTCAAATATTTATGGACCACTTCCTGCATCCATGGAGCAACTGGTGAGTGTCAAGGCTGAGACCTAACTCTGCCTAACTCCCAATGCCCCATGTGGCTTCTGACCATCTCCTATAAACTCGTGAGCATATCCTGGGAGAGTTCTGGGCCCTAAAGGGTGCTGATTTAGTAGGATTAGGTAAAGGCCTGGGACTTCTCATGTTTACAAGCTCACAGCTGGTTCTGATGCCACATTTTGAGAAGCCCTGGTCTGCTTGATACAGGGCAATGTATGGCCAATTCTCATTAATAGTCAGGGCACTTATCAACTCAAGAGAAATGGGGGCAGTGGAGCCCCCAGTTAGATTGACATCTAACTGCATGGCAGTTAGATGTCAATCAGCCCAGAGCCCAGTGGAACCAAAAAAATGCTTGGGAACAACTCCTTCGCCTCCAGTAAGGCATCACCAGCTCCACACTGCAGTTACGATATACCATTCCAGAACGGTGACAAGCTGTGAATTGCTAAGCTTCTTGGGAAGGGGGCCCAGGAAACCATATGGCTGAACCTGGGACCCCAAAAGGCCGCAACTCAGGGAAGTTGTGAGAAGCCCAGAGTATCAGTGTCACATTCCAGCAGAAGTGGTACCGTAGGCTAGGCTAACCCACTGAGAGTCACCAGATGCAGCAGTGCTCTGGGGCCACCATGCCTGGTGCAAGTCAACTGTGATGTGTTCACCGCCTCCACTGCTCATTCTACAGGACCCGGCATGCTCCCACCCCGCTCTACACGCCAATCTCCCCGCCACCTCCAGCGTGGGGCATACCTCCGTCAAGGCTGCGGGACATGGTGTACCGTTTGCTGGAGGAACGCTCAAAGAAGGGCGCGGGCCGGTCGATGAGGGCGCTGGCCTGGCGGGTCTGTGCCTGCGTCCTCCCACTATACCGAAATTTGGAGCCCATCACCAGGAAGCCCTTGGGTGGGGGCTCAGGGGACACCAGCCTGCAGGGGAGGGATGGAGGCAAGGAGAGAGGATCAGACGCGCAATGCCAGGCCCAAGGCTGGACCACAGCTGGCCTTCCGTCCCACTGTCCCACCAGCTACGACAACTCTAAGTGGTCCAGAAGGTGAGAGACTTGGGGAAAGAGGGGGAGGAGGGCTTTTCTAGAGTCCCTACTAGCTCCTCCTACTGACAAAACACAGACGTCACCCACATCCACTCACAGCCTCTGCCTCAGCCCGTTACCACACCCCAGGGGCAGGCTCACCGGAAGAACGTATGATGCTCAATGCAGACCTTCCACAGTCTCTTGGCCGACCGGTGATTTGGGAGCTTAAAGCCAATCGTGCTCTCAAACTGCTCATACTGCAAAACCAGGGAGGGTGGGTCAGAAGCAAGGCCTGGGCCCACTCTCACCACCAGTCCATCCTTTCTGAACCTCTTTCTCAGGCCTGTATGACTCTGGCCTGTTTGTTCATTTATTCATTCATTTAATCAATCAGCTGGTTTAAGCCCTTACTCTGTGACAGGTCCAGAGCTAAGCAACAGGGACACCAGGGTGACGAAGACAGAAGATTCTTGGCGGGGGTGGGGGGTGATGATAAATGGGTAAACAAGCTCGTCTCAGATACTGATAAGGGCACAAAGGAATGGATAGAGATGTGTGATGTGACAGGGGATGCCTGCGCAGGCGCGGGGGCGGGGTGGGGGGGGTGGGGGGGTGGGGTGGGGGGGCGGGTGCTACTTTAGAAAGGGTGATCAGGGAACGCCCTCTACACAGGGGGTCTCTGAGCAGAGAACTGGAGGATGGGAAAGGAACCAAAGCTATGTGAGAAGGCGGGGCAGAGGATTTCAGGTGGAGGGATCATCAAATGCAAAGGGCTCGGGCAGGAAAGAGTTTGCTTATTCAAGGATCTCGGAGAAGGGTGAAGGGGCTGGAGCGCCCGTGGGCGTGGGGCAGCGGGGCAGAGGCACGTGGGAGAGGCAGGTGGCCAGACAGAGTTAGGACTTGAGTCCAAGAGCTAAGGAGAGCTCTCAGAAGGTTCAAGTGAGGAGTGGGAGTGGGGTGGGTTTGACATGAACTGATGCAAGGGACTTTTAAGCTCTCTCCAGCAGCTATGAGGAAAATGGCCTGGAGTGGCAGTGGAGGCCGGGAGACCAGTGAGAAGGACAGTGTAGGGATGGAGGGGAGAGATGGTGGCTGGTGCAGTGGACAGAGGGACAGAAGCAGACGGGCTCGCACTTATTCTAGAGGCAGAACCAAGTGGACTTTGTGATGGGCGGGATGTGGAGGGTGGGCATATTCATGTTTGCATGTGTGTGTAGTCGTGTGTCTGTGTGCATCTTCGTATGAGTACCACATGTAAGCAAATCAGGGACATGGACATACATTCCCTGATCTGTATAACCTGAATATATGTGGTTATCTTTATGCGTACACTCCCGTGTGTGTGTGTGTGTGTGTGTGTGTGTGTGTGTGTGCAGGCACATACCTAAAGTGCAAAGTCTATGTAGAGAGCCTCAGCAAAAGAGGACTGTCTCCCTACCTAGCACCCAGCACCTCCATCCATGTATCCTGGGTAGGAAGAAACCCAGGCCCAGCTGCCGGGGTCCCCTCCATTTTAGTTGATCCCGGTGAAGAAGGGATTCCCAAGGCAGGCTCACCTCCCCAGGCCGTATCTTGATGTAGAAGTTACTCCTCTTGTAGGAGATCTTGAGAATCTTGGGCCAGGCGAAGCGGTTGATCCTCAGCCGGTCCCGGTAGATGAGCAGGCCATTGGCACAGACTCCTAACATGATGTCGATGCCCTCAGAGTCCTGTGTGAGAAGGGACCGTGGAATGACCCCGGAACCCCATTCTGAGCTCTGCTTGTAATGAGCCCTCAGGAGCAGGGTTTGAGCATCCATGCTGGAGCCCCACTGACTAATCCCTCACAGAGCCATTTGTTCATTCATTTTGTCCTTTATTCACCCACTCATTTGTTCAATCATTTTCTCTATCAATCACTCAATCATTCATTCACCCAGCAAACAGTTAGGGGTACCTATGCATACTAGGTCATATGCTATATGCTCAGGATACAGAAATAAGTTAAGGCCTATGTCTTTCCCTCATGAAGCTCCCAATCTAGCGGTGGCACAGACAGATTCATAAATAAATATAATACAAGGAGAAAATAATAAGGGTCATGGGGAAATAAAGGGTTATGGAACGTCAAGTTATGAGAAATGAGAAGAGAAAAGGCTTCAGGTTGGAGGTGACACAGAGTCTGGCACACCAAGCCCTCCAGAAGGCCCTGGTAGTTCCTCGGGTGCACCCCCCAGAACCTAGGGGAACCCTGGCACCCAGCAATACCTTGGCATGGTGCAGGTCTACTCCGTACATAGAAAGCTTCTTGGCGTTCTCTAGGAAGTGGATTTCTGCTTCTCCTGGGGTCATGCCCCTAAGGGAAAGAAAGTGATCTCTGGTGGCCGGTGGAAGGACCAAGGCCTGAGTCCTGCCAGCCGAAGATGACCGCGATCGGAACCTGTGATTCCAGGAAGGCAAGCATTCTGGAGCAGGAGTGTGGCTGGGCCTCCCCGGTCCCTCACCTCTGCTCTCAGTGCCAGACAGAGCACCCCTAGCCCCCGCTTCAGTCCACTGAACTCTCATCTCCTGCCAAAGCTCAGGTCCAGTCTTATTTTCTCTAGGAAGCATTCAAGGCCTCAGCCGGGAATCTGGATTTTTGCCTCATTCTGCCACTGGATTAAATGGGAGCCATAAATTCTGTTTCTTCATGACAGTGAAATCACTGTGGATGACATTGCTTATCATTATCACCCAGGGGCTCCTGAATTATTACCCACAAAGGCTATTTTTCGCAGAATTTTGTATCAGAAACCACTTAATCGCCCTTGAGGAAAGGAGTAATCTCTCTCCTTTCTGAAAAGAAGAGTTATGTAATTCATCAAGTTCCTTCTTTGCTTTGGCTGCCAGGAAACCGTACGCTCTCACAGCATTTACTGAGTAACATTTATTGAGCACTACATGCTGGTTACTGTTCCAAGCACTTTGCATGTGTTAATTCATTTGAATCCTCATAACAGGACTATTAGGTAGATACCACTATTCCCACTTTATAGATGAGGAAACTATGGCACAGAGAGGTTGAATAACTTGCCTAAGGGCACACAGCTATTAAGTAGCAAAGTCAGGATTTGAATCCAGACAATGTGGCTCCATGGTTCATGTTCCCAGCCACTTGGCTTACATCTGTCTCATAGCCTCAGTTTCCTGTGCTCTGTCTACCTCGGGGAGCTTTTGTGCAGGATACCTGGACGCTGGAAGTCAATCTGCTTTAAGTCAAAAGAGCTGTTACAGCTGAAGGGATGGCCGTTAGGATTTCTCCAGCCCACACTGATCTGAACTTCCCTCTCTGAATTATTAGGACTCTTGCGAATCCCTAACACACCTTGCTGCCTACAACAGGGATGACAAAGAGCCCAGGCAGACACTGCTAACCGGCTGCACGGTTTCAGTATCCTGCTCAACACAATATAACAGCAGCCGTTACTAGCCAATCAGAGTTGGTGTGCAAGCCTCTGAGAGACACATTTGCCACCCAGACCTCGTGTCCCATCACACCCCAGCAGGCTTTCTTTCCCCCGTACATGATCCCTCCACCTCTGGCCCTGGGCCTCTCTCCAGATGGCCTCTCTCCCCAGGACGCAACCCTCCTCATTCCCTCCATCCTCATTAGCAATGAGATAATATCACCATACCCCCTCCCACATGCATAGCACTTTACAGTTTACAATGCACTTCCACGTCATTTATCACATTGGGTTTCCCTGACAAGCCTGGACTTAAGAGTCCACAGTACTTCCAGCGTAAAAGGACCATTTAGTTCCAGGGGTGCCCCCCAGGGAGCGGGTATCACCCTCACGGCAGGGATTTGGAAATGGGGGATGCATTTTGGTTGTTACAATGACTGAGGGGGTGTTATGGGCATTTAATGCCTGGGGCCCAGAGATGCCAAACATCCTGCACAGTGAATTCTCCTGCCCCGAATACTGAGAAACACTGAAAATCTAAGTCCTTACGAATACAGGTAAAAAATGGGGCTGATGGGTTAAATAGCCAGCCCATAATCACACAACTAGTTAACTATCTTCTAACTCCTGGCACAAGCTGCTTTCCACTGCACTATCAACTACTCAGCCCCTCAAATCACAGAGCAACAATAATAGCCACCATGCGGTGTGTCTCTAATAGGCACCATTTAGCCCCTCCAGGACCCTACAGCATAGGTTTTACTAGTGCCCACATTAAACAAATGAGGAAACTAAAAGCACAGGGAAGTGAAATGACCAGGCCGAGATCCCCTGGTTAGAAAGAGACAGAGCCAAAAGGTGAACCAGACGGTCTGGCTTTAGAATGTAAACTTTTGAACCTTATGCCCGGAGACATCAGGACACTTACCCAGGGACACACAATCATTGTTATCATCTCCAATTGGCAGTTAAAGAGACCAAGGACAGGGAATTACCACACCAGTACAAGAGCTTAAGAACCTGGGGTCCCAAGCGGTCATTTAAGGTCACATAGCAAGTTACCATCATTCCCATCTGATGAGATGATGTGCTCTCAGACACACCTCACGTTAGCGGCAGAGCCGGGTGGGGTACTTACAGCATACGATCCGGTGGCCTAGCCAGGAAGGTTCTAGCCAACAGGGCAAGGAGCAAGGGGAGGCCTGGGCGGAGGCCCTCTCACCTGTACGTCTTGTGCAGCTCCATGATCCTTTCTTCCAGCTCCCGGGTCTGGTTAGGGGCGAAGCGGAGCTCGCTGACATAGTTGCCCACGTGTTCCTCGGCATCATAGTCGCCCAGCTCAGCCTGCACGGCATAGGAGCCCAGCAGGGCATGCGTGACGAAGGAGCAGGGCAGGCGGCCCGTGATGATGTCCGCCCGCAGCTGCAGGCACAGGTAGTATCTGGACATAGGGGAGAGCTGGCATGGGCACGGGGGCCACTCCCTCCCTAGATTCCCCCAAGCACAGCTGCCCACCGATCCATCAGCACCAACTGATCAACGCTCAGCGCAGCAGAAGAGGAATGTTCCCAGACACTGGCATGTCGTGTGTTAATACTTTGGGTGTATCCTAGAAGATGGTTATGTAACATTTCATGCAACGTTAAGCATTTTTGTTCATTTCTAAGTTTGAGGGATTTTTCCTACTATAGGAACATTTTCAATTTCTAACTCATTTTCAAGCTAAATTAGGACTGCTTTGCTGGTTTAACCATTTTTTTAAAATGTGATGTATTTTTAATTATACTATTAATATACTCTTACTGTGGGAAACATGTAAACTTTAGAGATAATTCTAAATTTCCTCTTGATGTCCATTCTCAGTCCTAACTCCCTCCCCCAGAGGTCACTCCTGTTATCCCTGTGGTGTTAGACCTTTTTCCTCCATGGACGTATAGAAATGCATGTGGTTTTCACATGATCATCTCCATGGATGTAGAAAAAGCATTTGATAAAATTCAACATCGATTCATGATAAAAACTCTTATGACAGTGCGTATAGAGGGAACATATCTCAACATAATAAAAGCTACTTATGACAAACCCATAGCCAATATAATACTCAACAGTGAAAGTTGAAAGCCATCTCGCTAAAATCTGGAACAAGACAAGGATACCCACTCTCACCACTTCTATTCAACATAGTATTTCAAGTCCTTGCTACAGCAATCAGTCAGGAAAAAGAAATAAAATGTATCCAAATTGGTAGGGAAGAGGTAAAATTGTCATTATACACAGACGACATGATACTATATATAGAAAGCCCTAAGGACGCCACACAAAAACTGCTAGAACTGACAAATGAATTCAGCAAGACAGCAGGATACAAGATTAACATACAGAAATTGGTTGCATTTCTTTACACTTAACAATGAAATATCAGAAAGGAAATGTAAAAAAAAAAAAAATCCCTTTTATTTTTTTATCTATGGTTTTTATTTTTAATTTCTGAATGCATCCAAGTGCTTCAAAATTATTAAAACTGAAACATTATACAGCAAGAAAAAAAAAGACTTCTTTCTTGCCACCATGGAACAAGTTAGCAATCCTCTACATGCAGAAGCTCCATTATTGCTGAAAAAATCCCTTTTAAAATAACACCAAAAATAAAATAAAATACTTAGGAATAAACCTGACCAAGGAGGTAAAAGACTTATATGCTGAGAACTATAAAACATTAATAAAGGAAATTGAAGATGATTCAAAGAAATGGAAAGATATCCCGTGCTCTTGGATTGGAAGAATTAACATTGTTAAAATGGCCATACTATCCAAAACAATCTACAGATTTAATGCAATCCCTATCAAATTACCCATGACATTTTTCACAGAACTAGAACAAATAATCCTAAAATTTATATGGAACCATAAAAGACCCAGAATTGCCAAAGTAATCCTGAGGAAAAAGAACAAAGCAGGAGGGACTTCCCTGGTGGCGCAGTGGTTAAGAATCCACCTGCCAATGCAGGGGACACGGGTTTGAGCCCTGGTATGGGAAGATCCCACCTGCCGCAGAGCAACTAAGCCCATGTGCCACAACTACTGAGCCTGCACTCTACAGCCCGTGAGCCACAACTACAGAAGCCCGCCCGTGCTCCGCAACAAGAGAAGCCACTGCAATGAGAAGCCCGCACGCCACAACAAAGACTCAATGCAGCCAAAAATAAATAAATAAATAAATAAATTTATTTTAAAAAAAAGAACAAAGCAGGACGCATAACCCTCCCAGATTTCAGACAATACTACAAAGCTACAGTAATCAAAACAGCATGATATTGGCACAAAAACAGACATATGGATCAACGGAACAGAACAGAGAGCCCAGAAATACACCCACACACCTATGGTCAATTAATCTTCGACAAAGGAGGCAAGAATATGCAATGGGGAAAAGACAGTCTCTTCAGCAAGTGGTGTTGGGAAAGTTGGACAGCTGCATGTAAACCAATGAAGTTAGAACACACCCTCACACCGCACACAAAAATAAACTCAAAATGGCTTAAAGACTTAAATATATGACAGGACATCATAAAATTCCTAGAAGAGAAAATAGGCAAAACATTCGTTTTCTTAGGTCAGTCTCCCAAGGCAATAGAAATAAAATCAAAAGTAAACAAATGGAACCTAATCAAACTTACAAGCTTTTTTTTTTTTTTCAAACTTACAAGCTTTTGCACAGCAAAGGAAACCATAAACAAAACAAAAAGACAACCTACGGACTGGGAGAAAATATTTGCAAATGATGTAACCAACAAGGGCTTAATTACCAAAATATACAAACAGCTCATACAACTCAATAACGAAAAAAACAAAACAACCCAATCAAAAAATGGGCAGAAGACCTAAATAGACATTTCTCCAAAAAGACATATAGATGGCAAATAGGCACATGAAAAGATGCTCATCATCAGTAAATATTAGAGAAATGCAAATCAATACTACAATGAGGTACCACCTCACACCGGTCAGAATGGCCATCGTTAAAAAGTCTGCAAATAACAAATGCTGGAGAGGGTGTGGAAAAAAGGGAACCCTCCTACACTGTTGGTGGGAATGTAAATTGGTGCAGCCACTATGGAAAACAGTACGGAAGTTCCTCAAAAGACTAAAAATACTGTTGCCATATGATCCAGCAATCCCACTCCTGGGCATATATCCGGAAAAAACTGTAATTAAGAAAAGATACATGCACCCCTATGTTCACAGCAGCACTATTTACATTAGCCAAGACATGGAAGCAATCTAAATGTCCATCGACAGATGAGTGGATAAGGAAGATGTGGTACATATATACAATGGAATATTACTCAGCCATAAAAAGAATGAAATATTGCCATTTACAGCAACATGGATGCAACTAGAGATTATCATACTAAGTGAAGTAAGTGAGAAAGAGAAGGACAAATACCACATGATATCACTTATATGTGGAATCTAAAATATGACACAAATGAACTTATCTATGAAACAGAAACAGACTCACAGACATAGAAAACAGACTTGTGGTTGCCAAAGGGGGGAGGGGGTGGGGGAGGGATGGAATGGGAGTTTGGGATCAGCAGATTCAAACTATTATATATAGAATGGATAAACAAAAAGGTCCTACTGTATAGCACAGGGAACGATACTCAATATCCTATAATAAACCATAATGGAAAAGAATATGAAAAAGAATATGTATATATGTATATATAACTGAATCATTTTCTGTACAGCAGAAATTAACACAACATTGTAAATCAACTATACTTCAATAAAATAAATTTTTTAAAATGCATGTGGTTTTGGTTCATGGGTGTTTTTACCATGTAAATGCTATCAAATGCTATATCTGACCACATAGCTTGCTTTTTCACTCCCAACTATGTGCCTTAGAGCCCTTCCCATGTCAGCATACGTGACCTGACTTTATTCATTTTAACTTCTGCACCATATTCCACTGTCTGGACAAAACTGTTTGCCAATGTTTTCTCAAAACTTTTTTATTTGGCTCCAGCTTTAAACGAATTGTCCAAATTGGTTTAAAAGAAACATTTCCAACCACTAGGCCATGATTTTTTTTATAACTTTCATGCACACTTGGATGATTTTACAATTTTTAGAACCATTTCAAAGCACTTTTTATTGCTTTTTAAGTTACTGTGTATTTTTTTTTTAATATTCCAGTTCATGCTCAGCCTGCAATACCTCCTTGCCCACTTTGCTATGTTTCACCATTTTTTTTTCCAATTACTTGTTTCTTTGCCTTTTAAGTGGCTTTTACTTAGTATAGTTTTTACTGCTCTACGACATTATTTTGCAGTCAGAACTGAAGCTCTGGCCAAAAGTACAATACATGCGGCCTCAGTGTGTGCTCAGAGCCAAGGCAGAGGCTCAGAATCAGCAGCAGCTCAAACATTACAGGCACCGAGTGTGGGCTTATAAGCATATCATTCAAAAGTCTCCAAATTCAGAAATCATTACCAAACACACTGATCAGTCTTTCATTTCAGTCACTTTGTCATTCTGACCAGTTTATTTGGGTTCTAAATATTTTTGACTAAATCAGCTGCTACTATCACCCCATGCTCTGAGGCCAGCCACATCGGGCAGGGCTAACTTCCTTCCTGGTGTCCCTAGAGGCCCAATGTCCAGGGACCAGCACAAAGAGGAGAGGCACCAGTGGGCAAGACCAGGGGATGGGGGCTGTATTGGTCTAAAGCTCTCAGCCCTTTCGGGAATGAAGTTTAGACCCTGCTGCTGCCACCTTGGCCCCAAGCTGACCTCAGGAATTAGAGCAGGGCTAATGAGGCCAAGGCCTCAGGTCTGATCTATTCCAGGGATATCTGTTTTATCTCCCAAGGCCAGAGTCGGTATCTTGACCTTGGCCCATTGCCTGGCAAATGGCAGAGATTAAGGAGGGACCCAATGGGAGACAGAGGATGGCTTAGTAGCTCCCTCTCCTGCTGTAGGAATAACTCCAAGCCACATCCTATGGTTGGTGGGTGTTTAGGGCCCAGCACACGGATGACACAGCCCCAGGATATTGTAAAGTAAGACTATCTCTTTGGAAGGGGCTTAGATAAAGAGAAAGGCCCCTCCCTGTTTTGGATTTCAGAGGCAGGATGAGCCCCATGGAAGCTCTCATCCTGAGAGATGCTTTGCACCCCCTTCTAATCTTTAAGCCTTGTTATCTACTGGCACTGAGGCACAAGGCCTGCACCTACAATCCACGTTCACCCCAGCAGCCTGGGCTTGCCTCCCTGGGGTGGTCACATGCCTCATTTGACTCCCACACGCCTGCCACGTGCACAGAGTAGCACACAGGACCAAACTCCCACTTGCAAAGGCATCGGTGTTCTAATCCCTCCTATCCCCAAAGTTAAAACCTGGTGGTCCAGCCAGCACATCAGCCTTCAGACATGTCTGGTTTATCCTACCCAGAGATGGCCCACACCATGCTTTTTAAGAGTTTAAATTAGTTGCCAATATTTAAAAAGTGTGGTTTTTACTCTCAAATCTCTAGCTTCACTCCAACTATCAGGCCTGATTCCCACATGGCAGTGACTGCCCGAGCAGAACAGCAACTGTTTTAAGCGGCATCTGTCCTCTTGAATTCACACTGAGCCCCACTGTTCCCCGTGACACCTCTCCCTCTGAAGTCAAGGGTCAGTTACCATCAACCACTCCGTTTGCATCACTTTCTCTTGCACTGAGTTGGTTTCCCTTGTTGATGCTGTCTGCCTGGCCTCAGTAGGCATCTGGGTTTGCACCTGCCGTCATGTACCCATATACCACCTTGTGTCACCCAGGGCTCTGTGTCCATCCCCCTCCACCACCATCCCTCCCCAGCCCTCACCTTGTGATGTCTTCTGTCAGCTGGGCAGGGTCAGGGGGGTAGAACTTGACTGTGAAGGCAAAATTCCAGGGGCTGCCTGAGAGGAGAAGATGGGGGAGAGATCAGAGAGGCCCCATCTCCCCCGTGGGTGGCCCAGATGCACCATGCCATGGGCAATTTTTCAGTCTTCCCATAACAATCATCTTAGGACAATCCAGTAAGAGACCCTGGCACATTATTCCCACTTGACAGACGAGGAGACTGAGGCCCAGATTAACAGACTTGTGAACTAGCAGTGGGAAGGAAGGTAGAAAGAAAGAAAACAATGGTGCATGCCAGGCATGCTGTTAATTACTTTACAAACATTGCTTCATTAAACCTCACAACATCCCTGTAAGTCCTATGATCATCCCCATTTTGTAAATGAGGACGGTGAGGCCCAGGCAGTAAAGTGGCCAGTCCAAGGTCACAAGCTAGGAAGTGGCAATGCTGAGGTTCAGACCCAGGCCACCTGGATCCAGAGCCCACGCTCTTCCCTCTACACCAAAGTCTGTGCCCCAGGACATTAGTGGGAAGATAATTAATCTAGAAAATACCACATTAAACAGGTTTCCTAACTTTGGACTTCTCAGAGCCCTCACTCTGCTACTGTGCATTGCACCTCTTGAAGGGGGACATGCATTCAAGAGTTTCCAAAATCCATTTGACCTGTTGCATCCATTTGTCACAGGGCATCCTTCCAGATTAAAGTTTCTCAGAAAACATGTTGCAAAACTCTGCCCTATATGATGTTGACTCCATCTCAGATGGCAGAATTGGATTATAAACAAGACCCAAAAGCAAATATAATGGGCTAAAAGCAACAAAGAACATTTCACAGGGGTAAATGTTAACCTCCACGTTTAGATATGAAAAATCAATGGTACACATTTACAAGGTAGAGAAAAATAAACGCTGAGGTTTCAGCTGGAAACAAGCTCTGCAAACCAAGAAGAGGGATGACCACTTAAGAAGAGGGGGGAGGGAGGAGGCCTTGATGAAAGGCCATAATCCAGAACAATGGTCAGACCACCCCTGGGACATTTTGGGCTCCATGCTCTAAAGGGACCTCTGACAAAGTGAGAAAGAGAGGCCCATCCAGGGCAGGGCTGTGGACATGAAGGGCTGGAGGCCATGCCATCACTACCATCCTTGTCCCTGTGGGCATCGCCATCTTCACCATACAGCTGTCATGTCTCCAACACTTACTAAGTGCTGGTCGCTTGGCTTGCTAAGAACTTTACACCTGTTTTTGGAATTTAATCTTTATAGTGATCCTGAGGTAGACTTTCCTTTTAATAGATGAAGGTTTTGAGAGGTTAAGTCATTCTCCCAGGATCACCCAGCTAGTCAGCGATAGAAAACAGGTCTAGCCTCTGATCATATGACTCCACAACCTAGGCTCCTGACTGCAGCTGACTCCTTGGAAACAGCAGCCTCAAGGGGAAACAATCCCTGTCTCAAGAATAATAATGGGGGAGTTCCCTGGTGGCCTAGTTGTTAGGATTCCGGGCTTTCACCGCCATGGCCAGGGTTCAATCCCTGGCCGGGGAGCTGAGATCCCACAAGCCGCACAGCACAGCCAAGAAAAAAAGAGAGCGAGAGAATAATGGTAATAATTAATAATAATAATAATGGCTAATACAAACTGGGTGTTACTATGGGCAGGCACCTTTTAGGTGTTGAACACCTAATAACTCATTTAATCCTCACAACAACCCTAAAGATAAGGGTAACCCCCACTTTACAGATGATGAGGCACAGAGCAATTAAATAACACGAGAGGTAGTGATGGAGTCAGGATTCAAATCCAGGCGATCTACTTCCCGCGTCTGTCCTTTTAACCGTCACACCAGATTGCCTCCTACTATGTGAAGCACCTACTATGTGCTGGCTGTTGTTCACACTCACATCACTGAACCTTCATCCCCACCTAGTGAGGCAGTAATCACTAATCCACTTGCTAGGGAGATGCGGGAATCCAGAGAGGTGGAGGATTTGCCCCCAGTGCCCTAGGTGATGGGCACTGAGATTTGGGAGGAAATATACCCAACTCTGAAGGCCAGGACATAAGGACTCAGGTGCCACCTACAGAAGGTTGGAGTTGTCACAGATCAAGAAAGTGGGTAAAAAATTGCTCTGTGGGGGCCCCAGAAGCCAGAACTGGGGTGAATGGGTGGAAACTGCAGGGGTAGGAACAGAGACTGTGGCTTTACTAAATAAAGGAGGGAGCCCTGCTCCTTCATAACCCAAGGCGATCACCTCTTGCCCTGGGGAGGGAGCCGAGACCCAAAGATTCTGTCAGCAGCTTCTCTTTTCTAAGGTCCTGGTCCTTCTCAAACACTCTCAGCCACGGTGTGCGTTCTGATTCTTTCAGGCATGAGAGCCAGGCCTCCCAGCTGGGCTGGGGTTCCTCGGGACAGCATAAAGGCCAGGCCTAGGACCCTGTTGGCCCCAGAGAAGGGGGCTCTGTCCGTGAGCCTGCCTCTTTATCTCCAACTGACAGGAGGCTGCAGGAAGCATCCCTCAAGCCCCCTCCTGCATAGTCAGCTGGCATCCCTAAGGCCCAGCTGCCTGCTGTCACGGCAACAGGCTTGGCTATAGCTTTCCAGCCAGGGGACCAGGAAGCCCAAGCACAGCCAAGGGGAGGAGCCCCCAGTGGAGGCACCGCTGCCTCTAGGCTCCAAGTCCCCACTCACTGCATGCCCCCTGGCTGAGGCCACCTACCTCCTCCTTCTGGCGTTTGAAGGCTGCCCCGCCCCTCCCAACATGCCTTTTTTCCTCTGGGCCAGAAAAGACAGGTTTTTGTCCTGCTCATCTGTCTTCGACCCAGGCCTTGAAAAGAGTGCAGGATGGTGCTGGGAGGCCAGGGCTCAGGACCTGGCGTGGCCCATACCTCACTCTGTGATCTTGGGTAAATAACTGCCTCTTTCTGGGCCTCAGTCACCCATCATTAAACACAGGACACGTTCACTCCTCTCAGTTGGCAGAGTGGCCTAGAGTACTGTGGGGACAAGGAATCTGATCTGAGTCAAAGGTCACTGACCACCAAAGCCCGCCCTGGCCCTGGACAGAAGGGTGGCTGTTTTGAGGCCATCGGTTTGTCCCCTTGTCCTCGATGACTCTGCAGGTCCCTTCCAGGGCTGACATCCTGAAGGCAGCTGTGATCCCTCCGCTAACCTGCTGGGTGACTCCAGACGGTCATTCCTCCTGTGCAGGCCTCAGGCTCCTCATCTATAAAACAATACCCTGCCTTCCCCAAGATCTGCCACACACAGCAAACGAACTCACGGGTCCGAACGCACTTCCCAAAGGAGGAAGGAGCAGCACAACTAGGGCCCTCAAGGCCTGGAGCCCCCCCCTCCGCCCTTCCACTACCAGTTCCAACCACAGCAAGTCACTCACTCCGGATCTGCTTCTTGATTTCCTTGGAGGGGTCCAGCCAGTTCTGTAGGAGAAGATAGAGTTCTTTAGAGGGAGACGGAGGAGGGGACTTGGGTAGGGCTAGGAGAGAGAAACGTCCCGAAATGGCCTGCCAACAGCCCCTTAGCTGGGAACACCCTTCCCTGGCTGAGCTGTCTGGGTCCCTTCCCCTGGGACTGGGAGGTGAGGGAACGAGGCCTGGCTTCACTCAGGGTTTGGGACCCGGGGCCCTGGGCCTGGCGTTGCTTGGAGGCAGCACGGTGAACGGGTAATGCAGCTGCAGTGGGATTGGTGGGAAGAAGGACACTCAGACAGGAGCTTCCCAAGGGTGGGGAAGAGGGGCTGGGGGTGAGTGCCTCAGCTCCCGCAGGAAGCCATGCCACGGCTCTCCAGATACCCATCTGGGGCTGACTTGAAGGCCCCCAAGGAAGGACAGGGGCACAGGGGAGACAGAGAACTGAGGATGGACAGGGCAGGCTGAACCCTGGAGGCGTGCAGACAGAAGGTACCTAATGAAGAGCTGAGGGCTGATGGAAGCCATGGGATGTGGCCAGGCCAATGGGGGCCTAAGGGAAGAGACCCCCCCCCCCAACCCAGGGCAGGCCTTCCAGCCAGCCCCGCTCCCCAGCCCAGGTACCTTCTGGCTGTCGGCATCACAGAAGGTCAGGCCAAAGTAGTCCTTCTCCAGGAGGTTGAGGTGCTCACAGACCAGGTCAAACAGCACCTGGCCGCGGCCGTGTTTCTGAAGAGAAGAGCAGAGCTGCCGTGAGGCCGGAACACACCTCAGGGTGGGGCGGGGAGATGCCCCAGGCTCCACCAGGACAACGTGAAAACCCGCAAGAGGTTTCCAGCATCTGGGGAGGATCCCAGCACTCCTGCCACCCACCTGGCTCTGCTCTCCAAGTCCTAAGGAATCTTGGGGGGACACTAATGCCTAGCCCATCAACTGCCTTCTTCCAAGCCCTCCTGGGGTCTTCCTAGAACTCAGACCTGCTTGGGGGAAAGCCAGAGTGGGGTGGGGGAGTGACTGATTTTTCCTTCCTGTACAGTGATTAGGAGAAACAGGCTAAGTTGGACCCAAGGAGCAGAAAACCAAAAGTCTGAGTTTTGAGTGTGAGAGGAAGAGACAAGCCACCTGACCTGTGAGGGACATGGGCAGGGGAGGAGGGGAGGGCCTGGGACTCAGGGTCACAGCGTGACTCTCCTCCCCTGGCCCCTCCCCTTACACTAAGGGAGCATCACCTCTACCCAGGCCGCAAGTGAGGTTCCAAGGGGGCTCACAGAGCCTAAATCAGCCTCAGTTGCAAGCAGCACCGTTCGAGCCACCTTCTCCCCCCAACTCCCATCAGCAAGGCGTGGTACCTCTCTGAACACCATCTGGGCCTGAGGATTCAGAAGACAAAGCCCAGAACCTGGCTGGGTACCCCAAACCCACAGGGGTGAGGATAAGCATCAATAAAGAGATCACGGGGCAGGGGGCGTGTGAAGCAGTCACTACCCAAAGAGGCAGTGGACTCCAGGGAGCGGGTGGGGTCCCTGCAAGGTCTGGGTAGGGCACCGGGGACTGGCTCCAGGCCTGACTGTGGGGAGTAGCTGGAAAACCAAGGGATTCCTGAGCCTGGAGGAGACCTTCAGAGAGAGTGGCCTCGGTCAAACCCTTACACTCTTCTAGGGCAGCTGAAACAGCACCTTGGGGCCACCGTGGGCAGGAGGGAAGAGGGAGAAGATATCCCTCTGTTTTGCCCAGGAGTAGGCAAGGTGTCCACCCTGCAACCTTTCTATGGAAGAAATAAACATTAAAAAAAAAAAACAAACCCAACCCGGCAAAGACGACAGAGCCAGCCTCCCAGGCCTCAGAAGTCGGTCCGTTAAGACCAGGGATCAGGGGAGAAAGGGAGGTGGGTCCTGTCACTCTCAGCAGTAAGGCCACCCTCTGGACTCTTCCATACACCTGGACGGGCCAGGAATGGTGCCTGGACCGGGGCAGAACCTCGAAGGGGGCGAGTGAGAGCTCAGAATTCGGGTGGGAGTTCCAGCCCGTACAGGAAAGGGAGATACTACATGTGGGGCCAGGATGGCTGACCCCAGAGAGGAGATGTCTGCCCAGCCACCCACTGTGGGCCAGAGCCATGCCACAGGGTGTCTCCACAGCCTGGGGGGAGGATCCTTCCAATGGGCCACCTCCCTATGCCTGGGGGACACCTCACCACGGAAGCCTCGAGTGACCAGTTTGTCCTGGTGCCCTGGATAGGGTGCTTCACTGGGAGAACCCTCCTCCACACCCGTTATATACATGAAAATGATTCTGGTTGAAACCTCAGCGTCTGCTGGGTGAGATGAAAGAGCCCAGGTCCTACCAGGCTACAGATCAGCCCCGAAACGGCGACTCCTTGCCAAGGTACAGCCACCCTGAGAAGCCCTTTCCTGGCACCAGCCCTGTGCCTCGCCTAACACTATCTGCAATCAGAAGAGCCCTCTGCGGGCCTCGGTGCCACCATCTGTGCCCAGGAGGGCTGGCCGGGTCATCTCCCCAGGACGCGGCAGTCGGTCCAGGCCTCCATGAAGAGTGGATGCCCTCTGGCTTGGCCCAGGCTGAATGCGCACAGAGGCCTGTCCTGGCTCTGAGGACGGTCGACCAGGGACGGGGCCTGTGGTGCTCCCTACCTCCACCTCACACTCATACTCAGAGGCATCGAGCAGAGTGACTCGGCAGACGGCACTCTTGTATTTCTTGGCAATCTTCTGGGGTGATTTCTGGGCCTTGCTGGGCGTGGTCCTCTCTGACAGGCCATCGGCCTCCCCGTAGTCCTTCTCCTCCATGTCTAGGCTCTGCAGGTCCAACCAAGGGAAGGGTTTAGTCAGCGAGCTAGAAACCATAGCCTTTCATCCAAATGAGATGCAATAAGGATGCAGCTGGGGCTCAGACAGACCCCAAAATGAGAGCCACTGCCCTCTAAGACTCCCCCCAGGTGACCACGGTCTATGGTGGGTGTGTGCAGGAAGAGAGCCAGAGCTTCTGCGTACAATGGGTGGGCTCATACGAGGGGTCCACTGCTCCCCTGCAGGCGGAAGCATCCCACAAAAACCACACCCAGAGGCCAGAGCTGTCCTATCTGCCTAGAACAGTGCATGAGGGATCAGGACATGGTCTCCTCCTTCTCAGTCTGTCACTGGGTCTAGCATGAGGCTGGGACTGATCTAGTGGAGGGAAGGGAGGTCAGAGCCCTGCCCACTAGTCCTAACTCTGTCACTGACATCCTCAATGACCTTGGCAAAGTCCCTGCCCTCTCTGGTCCAGTTGTGAATTAGGGGAGGTGTGAATTCAATGGCTAGATGAACCCCCAAGCCCCCTGTCTCTTTTTAGGGTGATGAATTTTTGCTCTGCAGTCACCCTGGGCTTGCCCCGCTAGAATGGACAGCCTTGGGGGATAGGAAGATAAGGTTGAAAGAACACCGATTTTCAAAATCAGATCTAGATTTGACTTGCACTTCTGTCACTTTATAGCAATGTGACTTTGGGTAACTCACTTCATCCTGCTGAGGCTCTGTTTCCCCAAGTGTAGAATGGGGAAATCAACAGTTACCTTCTTAGGTCTCAGAGAATTAATTATAAAAATGAACACTATGCCCCCTGCACAGTGCTTGGCATGTAATGGGTCAATAATACATCTCAGTTTCCTTCTTTCCTCCCTCCTGGAGGACGGGCTGGGCAGGAAGAGGGATCCCGTGCTCTCAGGCACACACCTGTTCAGCAGGCCGAGCGTCCTGATGGGCTGGATGCTTCTCATTGGAGTTGGCCTCGGGATGGCCGTGGCCTGCGGGGGTCACAGGGGTGGTAGCTGCGGCGGCTGCCTCAGGCTGCTGCGGGGCCTCCTCCTGAGCCTTCTTCACCTCAGAATCTGGGCCTGTCTCTGTTGTCATGGTGACCAGCACGCCTGCATTGGCACGAAGGAGAGAGCATGTGATGGGGGAGAGGGGCAGCAATGGTGCGACAGAACGGTGCGAGGGGGACAGGAACCACACATGCAGAGAGACAGATGGAGACAAATGGACAAAGAGCCACAGAGAGAAGGAGGAGGGAGGGAGGGAGAGACAGAGGAAGTGAGGATGGGGACAGAGTCATGAGAAGCGAGGGGTCAGTGGCAACAGCCGAGGTCACAGACCCCCACCCACCCTTGTGCCCATATAGCTCCTCAGGGACTCCAAGCTCTTGGCCTGGGTCTGGAATCAGGGCCCTTCCTAAGGGCGAGGAGAGTCTCTCCAGGCGGCCCCACTCTGCCAAGAGCACCAGGGACAGTCAGTGACCACCTCCAGGCAGGCCCTTGGCCAGGCTGTCTCTCCCACTACAGCACCTGGCACGCGGTAGCCCCTCAATCAATGTTGGATAAATGGAACTCAACCCAAAGAGCCCTGTGCTCCCGGCCTTTCCAACCCTGATGTCGGACAAGGCTCTTCATGCCCCAAGCCTCAATAATTCCTGCCCCCTGACTTCACAGGGATGTTGTCAGGATGTACTTAAAGGGATAACACAGGAAGGTACTCTTAAAAAACGCATAGCCCTGATGATGTCAAAGTCAGGCGAACTGGGCTCGGGCTCCACATCTGCCACAAATGGGCAGTCGGTTGGTCTCACTAGGACTCATCCAAAAAAGCAAGGGACTTAGAAATTATCTCTGCAACCGACTATTCTTATCATTTTCCCCTCAGAGCAGGAAGTGAGGAGATTTCAGAGAGTCAAGGACCTGTTGCCCAGCTGCTCTTTGGAATAAGCAAATTGCAAAGAGAGAAAAGGAGAGAGAGAAAGAAAGAGAGAGAGAAAGAAAGAATGGCATGGTCCCATTTTTATATTAAAAAAAAATACCAATAACCTCAACAATACATCTTTGTGTTTGTACACATGTAGTAAAAGATCTGAAAAGATACTTACCAAACGGTTAAGAGAGGTTAATAATTCAGAAGTAGATAGAGGAAAAAGAGAGAGTTCCACACGGTGGGATAAGAGAGGGAGCTTCATTTTTTACTTCATACACTTTGGAATTACTTGTATAATTTTAAAAATACATCTACATTTTTTTAACCCACAAGTTGTTTGTTTGTTTGTTTGTTTTTAGGAAGGCAAAAGCACCCATTTCTGACCCCCACTGGTGAAAACAAACCCCTCAAAAAAAAAAAAGTTTGGAGCTAAAACCGGGTAACAGAGAAATGAGCAGGAACCCTCACCCCTGAGTCTAGAGCCTTCCTCTGAATCCATCATACTAAATGAGAAAGATCCAGATGAGACTTGGCAGGTCCCTCCCTCACCCCACCCACCTTGGGGCCTTGGATGGGCAGTTAGACAGACAGACACGGGATTCACCCTGGGCTGTGCACATGCTCCAAGCCCCAGCCCCACGGTTCCTTTTTATTCTTCAGTTTCTCCCCCTGCCTTCCAGGGGCCACCAGTCCCACCCAAAGCAAGGGACACTGGACAGAAAGTCAGGGGCCCTGAGCACCCCGCTCAGCCACCCAACATCTCTAGGGCCCTAGAGAGGTCACGAGCATCCTCAATTCCCACCTCGTGGATAATGAGTAGAACACCTTGTAAGCTGGAGCTCATAGCACAAATGAGAGGGTCTGTTGTTACGGATGCCGCTGTTAACAAGATGAGGAGGAAGGGAAGACCTTGGTCCACATTGCCTCATCCCCACCCAAAAATGCTTTCCACTCACGTCATTACCCCGGGCTTTAAGGGTATAATTTAAAGCCACAGTTAAATAAAGGCTCTCTGTTGCTTATATGACACTAAGTGCTGACTCTGTGCCAGAGCTCAAAGCAAGAAGAGCTGCTCCAGGGGGTCTCACAGCCTCGTGGTGTCAAACTGAGACGTATCTGCCTGGCTCTGGATTACTTCTAAGCCCTCACTGGAGGATATCAGCCATAATGCTAGATAAGGCCTACAGGGAAGAACGCTGAAAATAAATGCCTGCTTAATTTTGCTTCAAAAAAAAAAAAAAAACCAGAACCCATAGACTAATCTGTATGTTTTGTGCAGGGAGAAGCAGAATCCACAGGCCCCTCATGGGTCCAGGGAGCCCCAGAGACTCCAGCACATCTACTCCCACCTCTGCCTCAGTCTGATTTCAGCCCGTACTCTCTGAACCTTCCCTGGGCCTGCATCCTCTTGGAAATAGCCAGGAGAGTAATCTCAAATAAATATCCCAGTCTTTCACCACCCAGGTCTCCAGCAGAGGCTGCTGGCATGACTGCCTGGTGCTGGGAGAACCTCAGGGGAAAGGAGCTGGAAGCCTTCTGAGATAATTCAGTCTTCTCCTCTTCTTTTACAGGTGAGACCCAGAGAGCAAAAGAGGCTTGAGTGGGACTTCCCTGGTGACACAGTGGTTAAGAATCCACCTGTCAATGCAGGGGACACGGGTTTGAGCCCTGGTCCAGGAAGATCCCACATGCCGCAGAGCAACTAAGCCCGTGTGCCACAACCACTGAGCCTGCGCTCTAGAGCCTGCGAGCCAAAACTACTGAGCCCGTGTACCGCAACTACTGAAGCCCGAGCGCCTAGAGCCCATGCTCCGCAACAAGAGAAGCCACCACGATGAGAAGCCTGTGCACCGCAACGAAGAGCAGCCCCTCTCGCTGCAACTAGAGAAAGTCCACGCACAGCAACAAAGACCCAATGCAGCCAAAAATAAATAAATAAATATATTTTTAAAATATATATATATATCATGGAAGGGACTTCCCTGTTGGTCCAGTGGTTAAGAATCCACCTTCCAATGAAGGGGACGTGGGTTCAGTACCTGAACTAAGATCCCACATGCCGCAGGGCAACTAAGCCTGCGCCCTGCAGAGCCCACACACCACAACTGGAGAGCCCAGGTGCCCCAAATGCTGAGCCCATGAGCTCTGGAGCCCGTGCACCACAACTAGAGAGAAGCCCATGTGCTGCAACGAAAGATCCCGTGTGCTGCAGCTAAGACCCGATGCAGCCAAATAAATAATTTTTTTTTTTTTAAATCATGGAATCATGGAAAATTTTCACCTGAGTGAAAAAGCATGATACACAACAGTTTGTACAGATTGACCCTATTTTGATTAATGCACACATACAGTTACAGAAATTTCAGCAAAGTATTAACTATGGTTGTTTCTAGAAGGCAGGTATACAAATTATTTTTTTCTTCTTTCTGTTTAACTGTAGTTCTCATTTTTTCTACTATACTTGGAGATTTCTTGAATGATTTAAAAAAACTAGAAGTTAAAAAATAAATTTCTCCAATGCACATGGCCTGGTATGACAGGATGAGAAAGAGATAAATAAAATCTGTTTAAACTCTAAAAAAAGTTATGAATTAAAAAGAAAAATCACATTATTATTTTTTAAACCTATGATGAGATCCTTCTTTATCTCACAAGTCCAGGGATAATGGCATGGTTCTCTCACTGGGGTACAGAAAGTGAGCCAAGAACCTGGCCTTGGCTTCTGCCACAACCAGTCACATGGGCACAGTTCTGCCCAGGCCCAGGTCAGCACAGACTGATGGAGCCCGCTGGGCGGCCAAGCCGGCCAGGCACTGTAGGGGACCCAGAGGGACATGTGCTGGTTCCTGTGGAGCTCATTGCAACACGGGAGGATGATACTCACCCAGGATGTGACTTAGATTTGCCAGTGTACATTTCAGCCTCTAGAAGATTCTAGGACCTGGTGATCAGGAGTATGGCCTGGCGTTCCCAAAGAAGACTTATAGGGTAGGGAGTGCAGGGTGAGGGAGTTAGGTTTTGAAAAAAGGGAGAATCTAGACAGGTGATGGCAGGGAAGGCATTTGGGCTGAGTCACTATGTGGGCAAACGCCCAGATGTGGGAATAAGTAGGGCTGTGCGGAGAACAGGGAGGAGCCTTGATATCTTGACTTCTTGGAACAAGAAGCCTATAAAGGTGAGCTCCACCCAGCCTGGCAGGAGGGACAGGCTGCAGTCAGGGAGAAGGGAAGGAGTGGGGTGGGGGGATGGGGGCTGGCAGCTTTGCAAGAGTCAGAAGTGTTACTCTGCTGGAAAGGGCAAGACTCCCATTGCTGAGCCACTGCGGGCCAGGCCCAGCGTCCGGGACTCCGTACACAGTCATCTCACGGACCCCTCCATGCAGGGCAGCAAGGCAGGGGGCAGACCCAGGTCAGTCAGACCTAGACACGGAGCCCGGCTCCACCACTAGCTCACTCTGGGACCTTGGGCAAGTGACTTCACTCCTCTGAGCCAAGGTCACCTCACCTATAAAACAGAGATAGTCCTCCCTCCCTCTCAGGGGGGGTGATGGAGATTCAGGAAAATAACATAAAGAGGGCACCCAATAAAACAACCCTGAGAAGGTCCAGAATTACAAGCAGTAATGGGAAGCCAGAGTAGGGAGTGGTCTGCGAAGCAGGAGTTTAGAAGTGCCCACCCAGGGACTTCCTTGGTGGTCCAATGGTAAGACTCCACGCTTCCACTGCAGGGGACACGGGTTGAATCCCTGGTCGGGGAACTAAGATCCCACATGCCGCGGCCAGGAAAAAAACAACAAAAAAGAAGTGCCCACCCAGAACAGATGGATAGAGGGAGACAGAGGCCGGCAAAGCCTAACTGATGACACTAACATATGAAAACCCAAATGCACAGGATTAGAAAAGGGAAAGGTCAGCCAGAGAAGTAAATACTGACAGTGCCTGCGCCAGCCCTGTCTGGAAGAGAGGGGCCCAGTGAGGCCCAGCATGCTTGCCTGGCCCCCTCTGGGGCCAGCTCAGCAGGCTGTCAGCCTCTGATGCTCTTCAACATTGCAACCACTGGCCGGCTCCCCGGGTTTGCCTTCCGGGGTCACTAAGCAGCCTTCAGACGCTGTGGCTTTCCATCTCGGTGGCCTGCAGGGAGAGGGTGTCCTTGCCCAGAAGAGGCAATATCCACTTGGCCTGCAGTTGTACCTCTCATTAAAAATGAATCGACCGGTTTATACATCAAGCTGTCCCACCAGGGTTAGCATGACTCTGCATCTCTGAGCCCAGTAAATTGGATTTGTTCTTTTTCTCCATCCCCACTTCCATCCAGGTCCAAGCCACTCTCAGCTCCTGCCTGCATGGCTGGCCTATCTCTTCCATGGCCTCCCTGTAGCCACTCGGGCCCTCTTAGGGTTTATTCTCCACAGAGCAGCCACAGGGATTTCTTCAAAACTCCATTGGATGCCCTCTTTAAAACCTCCAATGATCTCCCATCAAAATAAAACAGAAATTCTTTATCAAAGCTCCAGGTCCCTGCACACAGCCCCTGCTTCAGCTCCCACCACTTCCCCACCCCTATTGCCACCATCACTGTGATGATGGTGTCACACTGGCTTTCTGTCTGCACCTCAGCCACGCCAGGCTTGCCCCTGTCTTGGGGGTTGCCCTTAATGGTCCCTCTGCAGGGACAGTGGGCTTGTCCCCTGTCTCTTGACATCTCTCACCTTTCAGATCTCAATCTATGTGCTCCTTGATCACTCTGTCTAAAGTGGGTCCCTCCTTCTATTTTTTTGGTTATAGCTGGTTTTTCGGTTTTGCTTTATTTTGTTTTTGCCATTTTAACCACTTTTAAGTGTAACAATTCAGGGGCATTAATTACATTCACAATGTTGTACAACAACAACTACCATCTATTTCCAAAATTTTTCATCGCCCCTCAAACAGAAAGTCTGTTCCCATGAAGCAAGCATGCCGGGTTTGGTTTTTTCATAAGTTCACAAACGGAACTTATACTGATTGACTGACTTACTTACTTGTTTCTATTCCTCCTCTACAAAGACAAAAATTTATCTATCTCAGGAATTCCCTGGCGGTCCAGTGGTTAGGACTCTGAGCTTCCACTGTAGGAGGCCTGAGTTTGATCTCTGATCAGGGAACTAAGATCCCACAAGCTGTGCAGTGTGGCCCAAAAAAAAAAAAAGAAAAAATTTATCTGTCTCATTTGTCATTTTCCCCAGGGTTTAGCGCAGTTCTTAATAAATAACAATAATAAAGCTAACATTTATAGAGTTTGCTATTTACCAGGCACTGATCTAAGCATCTTACATCAATTAACTCATTTAATCTTCATAATAACCTATAATAGGTGCTCTTAATATCTCCATTTTACAAAAGAAGAAACTAAAGCACTGAGAAGTGAAGTAACTTGCCCAAGATCACACAGCCAGTAAATAGCAGTGTCAGAATTCAAACCCAGGGAGTCTGGGGTCAGATGGATGGGTAGATGGATAAATGGAAAAACACATGGGTGATGGGTGGATGGAACACCAATGAGACAAGTCTAGAGACCTGGGCTGCATTCACCTCGGGAGCCTTTCTGGCTACCAGCCAGCCAGCCTGTCCTGACAACTTATCAGACCTTACGCAGCTGACTTTTCCATCCAAACTCCTGATTATTATCCGCCTGATTTTACTGATGAGGACACAGAGACCCAAAGAGGTCTACCGATTTGCCCAAGGTCATAAGGTGTGCCAAGTCTCTCTGGCTCCAAAGTCCGTCCCACTACATGACATTTCAGCAGCCTCAGGGGGTTCGTGCTGAATAATTTCTCCCAGGGGTGAAGCTGGCTAAGGAAAAACTTCCCAAGATTGAAAGGCAAATACACTTGGAAGAGCTGAATTCAAAATCAGGACCACTGTTTCTTGTTTCAGTTCTGCCACTTCCTATCTGATGGGCCTTGGGTGAGTCACTTCCCCTTTCTGAGCATCAGTTTCCCCATTTGTCAAATAAGGATGAGAGCTCCTGTCCTCCCACTTCAGAGCAGGGCTGTGTAGAGAAAGGATGTTTCAGAGAACAAAAGGACTTTGAAATACAAAAGTTACAGTCACGCTAAAGACAAGGGAGAGTATATCACAGATGTTTACGACATGTGTACCGGAAGCCTGCCTTTGCATACATACACATAGCAATGGAACAGCATGAGGGCACACACAGCCACGAGTGCCCATGGTCATGAACAATCACTCCCTAGCCAGGAAGGTTCTGTTCTAAATCTGAGACACTGACGACTTCTACCCAGGTGTTTGTGGGAATGCTGAACCAGGTAGGAACTAATGGTAGGAAGGAGTGGAGAGAGAAAGAAATGGACAGGGTGTGGAAAACACCAAAACAAAGAGAATGCTAGGCAGAAAGTGAGATTCTTCTGTTCTGAATGATGTTTTCAATGATCAGAGTTACCAGGATAATCCTTCTTTCTTTTGGGGAAACCAGGGAGTACATCTTCCCCGTCCCTCTCCAACCATCTCCTGGGCTGTTGGTCCTCATCTGCACCCCGAGAACCATGCCCTGCTCAAAGAAGCGGGAGGATGAGCCCTTGGACTATCCTTTGAACTCCCTTGCCTGCTAACCTCTGGTTGCCTTTGGCCAATGGGAGGCACTGGCAGGAGGTCAGAGGGTGGAAGCAGAGAGGGACAGGGGTGTATCTTCCCAACTGCCCTCCCTGTGGTTCTGGTGGTGGCTGAACCCCCTCTGGGACAGCTCCTTGCACAGGCCCAGCCATCGCTGAATTCTGGTAATAACACTATTCCCTCCCTCTGTTCATTCAGGCCAAAGGGAGGTAATAGCTTCTGTCACTGTGAGTTTGCAGGTACCCCTTGTGGGTTCCCTTAACCCTGCTCGCAGCTTTATTAACTTCTCCAAGTTGAAGCATCTGAGTGGAATTCTGTTTTCTGCCAGAATCTGACTGATACACTACCTGACCCTAAATAGATATACGAATTAGAGAGGGAGGGGAGGAGAAATTGGGAAGAGGCAGTCTAGTCTAGTGGTTAAGGATAAACTAGTAGACTGGAGACCTTGAACACTCCCTTAACTTCGCTGTGACTCAGTGTCTTCATCTGTAAAATCACGAAGATAATCTTACCCACTTCACAGGTTTACTATGAAAACAGAATCGGACCATGCCCGTAAAGCACTTACATGCCAAAACCCACAGTTAGTGCTCAAGAAATATTAGAAATTCTCATCTTGAGTTCTGAGTCTAAAGGCTCAAATGTTAACAATACCATTCCCTTAGAGCAGGAATTTTTTTGGCTTTTTAAAGGGGGTTCTCTGGGTTACACAATTTTTCTACTATGAGCATGTATTACTTAGAGGAGTCAGAAAAGAAGAAGAAAAGAATTAGAAGAAAAAACGCCGTGAGCGAGAGAGAGAGAGAGCCTGCTATTCTTCCCCTCTGGGGATGATGTTACTTGCCATCGGGATCTCCCCAGTACGGAACATTCACTTCCTTGAGTGACAATCTCCAGGTGGACATGAATGAAATGACCGCCTGTGAGGAGGGAGGAGGGGGACTGTGCCGCCCTCCCAGCCGGGCCCCTAATGGAGTCAGAGGGGTGGAAACAGGAGCTGGGCCTGCAGTCATTCCCACTGCTGCTCAGGTCCGTACACGGCAGTGGGGAGACGGCAATTTGTCAGAGGCCTGCGGTACCCATGGGCACCGCATTAAATAAAACCAAGCAGTGTGAAGAGGCTGCCACCCGTCAGCACTGGCTTCTCGCCCAAAGGTTTCACGTGCCACCGCGGAGCCACAGACTGATGTGCAGTTGTAGGCCGGGGACCACGTGACTTGCCCAGAACTGCAGAGTAACAGCATCAGAAAGGAGAAGTGCCTCCCGCTTGGACCACACTGACGACTGCAAAGGCAGACAGAGACCTCCCTCTGGCGGGACATCCTCTGAGAGCCGGACAATGAGCTAGCTGCCTTCCAGGCTTCGTCTCCTTTGAGCTCCACAAGGGTCACACGAGATAGGTAGGTTTATTCCCCAGGCAGGCTCAGCTGGCCAAGGTCACACAGCTACTCAGCTTGAGTAGAGCCGGGACTTGGACCCAGGTCTGCTGACTCACAGCCCCATGCTCTTCCCCCTCGATCCTGCTACATCCCACCACCTCCGACTTGCTGTCAACCACGTAACCAAAGCTACCGTTGCTCTGGATGTAGAAATAATGACAGCAGTATCAACCCCTCCCACATGCAGGGTGCTTTACAATCTAAAGGATGCGTTTATTATCATCATTCCCTTGGACCTCACCAATCAGCAGTTGGTGAGAGGGAGCACGGAACTGAAGTTACAAACATGGGCTTGGGAGCAGTGTCCTTGCCCCCTCGGGTTCCGGGCTCCGCTGAGAAGGGAGGCAAGGAGGGGAAAGAAGTCAGGAGAAGCAGCAGACCTTCCCTGGCAACGCTTCGTGATCTCGCAGTTTCTGAATCTCTCTCACTTGATTTTGTTTAAACACTAGGAAAGTTCATTGTCAGCGTTTTTTAGAATAGAGTAAAATTGGAAACAACTTTACATGTCCATCAACCCCCTGTTGATGGCCAAATGAACTAGGATTTATCCATTGAAAAATGAATTACAGGGGCTTCCCTGGTGGTGCAATGGTTAGACATCCGCCTGCCAATGCAGGGGACAGGGGTTCGAGCCCTGGTCCAGGAGGATCTCACATGCCGCGGAGCAACTAAGCCCGTACACCACAACTACTGAGCCTGCGCTCTAGAGCCCGCAAGCCACAACAACTGAGCCCACGAGCCACAACTACTGAGCCCACGTGCCACAAATACTGAAGCCCTCAGGCCTAGAGCCCGAGCTCCGCAACAAGAGAAGCCACCGCAATGAGAAGCCCGCACACTGCAAAGAAGAGTGGCCCCCGCTCGCCGCAACTGGGGAGAGCCTGCGTGAAGCAATGAAGACCCAACACAGCCAAAAATAAATAAATTAATTAATTAATTTTAAAAAAAGAAAAATGAATTACAAAAGTATTACATATCTATTGTGAACATTTTTGAGATGGATTTCATATACACTGACACGGAAAGATGTCAGCATATAGAATGAAAAAGTATAAGTATTTCTGTGGCTGTTCACGGCTGCATATTATTTTATCCACTGGATGTTCCCAAACGTTCTCAATCATCTTCCTATTGTCGGGCACTTAGTCCCAATTTGCTACTATTATGGGAGAAGTCTGATGGGGATTCATCCAAAGGAAATTATGCAAAAAAAAAAAAAAAAAAACCAGATGCACAAAGACGCTGCACAACCTTCGGAATGACTGAAGGGAGACCAGTCCTTCATCTTAAACTCATGAGGCTGCAAACCAAATGCACGCCCCCCCACCCCAAGCTGCTCCTCCCCCAACCACTCCAGGGGACATCTCAGTGCAGTTTCCACCTTCCTTCCTCGCCAGCCCTCAAGGTCCACAGTGCAGATGTTTTTCCTGCAAGGCCGAGCCCACCCGTTCCTTATGGTCCTTACAGTTGCCAAAGGGACCTTCCCAGACACGGTTCTGTCATGCCCCAAACGCGTGCCCCGTGCAGACCAAACACCCGCAAAGGTTCTGGCAGCCTCCAGGCTCCTTGTCAAGTGGAAACACCTTAGTCTGACATTTGAGAGAGACTAAAGGGGGTGGGAACTGATGTTAGCTGAGCCCCTGTGGTGTGCCAGCACTGCTCTAGGTCCTTTACATAACAACCCTAACGTGGTCTCAGTCAGATAGGTGTGTTTGTCCACATTTGACAGATGAGGAAGCCAAGGCTCAGATCAGCTAAGTGATAGCCTGAGGGCACGTGGCTAGTACACAGTGGAGCTGGGACTAGAGCTCAGGTCCGGCGGATTCCAGAGCTTTGACAAAGACCCAAACACAAGCTGACTCTCTGAGTCACCTCCCAGCACCCCCAGCTCCCTGCACCATCTGCTGCATGCACACCAGACTGCCCGTTCTTCAAAGACGCCCCTATTTCCCTCCCCTCTGATCCAGGGGAGTGGGTGCCCTTACCCCCACAGCTATCAAAATTCCACTTGGCCTTTGGTGCTCAGCACAAAGGCCCCAATCTCCTTGAAGCCTCCGCTGATCACCAGAATAGGAATCCACGCTGACATAGGCCATAGCACCTCCTTTACCTCCCCTGTGTCATGTCCGTGTCTCTCTAGGCTAGACTGGGCGACCCTTGAGGAGAGGATGCTTCCCCAGAGGACATATACGACCTGCAGGAGGTACTCAGGGAATATTTTTCAAATTGAACAAAACTGAGTATGACCTCTGAGAAGAAACTGTGGGCGGCTCGCATTGCCATCAGGAATGTGGCTCTGACTCACACTGCCTAGATTTGAATCCTGGCTCCCCAACGACCGAGCTGTGTGACCTTGAGCAACTGTCTTTTCTTTGCTAAGCCTCAGTTCCCTCAATCTGTAAAATGGGAGGAAGAAGAATTCCTACCTCAAAGGGTTTTGTGAAGATTGTGTGAGTTAAGCCCTTAAAGCAGGTACCTGGCATGTAGTAAGTGCTCGATAAATGTTGGCTGCTACTATTCTTACCCACAAGCCTCCCACCCACAAAGGAAGCGGTTCCAGCGTGCTCCCACCCCCACCCGCCCACCCACGCTCCCGTCCCCTCCCCTCAGGGCCTCCTCTTCACAGTCCTAGCTGGTGCCCCTGCATTCCCTCCCTTGTATTTTCTGGTCATTGGGTTCCTATCAAATGTGGCAGGGGTGAGTGTCAGGGCCAACCGGCCTCAGAGCCAACCGGTCTTCCCTCATAGCCAATGGGAGCAGGGAGTCCAGAGCATTCCCCACTTCCAGGGGATCCTGGCCGGGAAGCAGAAAGCCACAGCCAACCCCTCTCTCAGGCTCCCAGCCAGTACCTCTCTGCCCCTACCCCTCAGGACCACAGGAGCACTCGGGCCACAGAGCCGCCCTTGCCTCGCAAGATCCAACATGTAGACCTCTCCACCTGGACCAGCCCTGGCACATCAGGTGTCTGGCTCTGCTGGACACCAACCTGGTATTCCCAGACACTGCCCCAGGTACAATGCCATGGTAGAGAGAGGGGTTCTGGACTCAACCACACACTTTCCAGCTGTGTAACCTCAGGCAGGTAACACGATCTCTCTGAGCCTTAGTTACTCATCTGTAAAAAGAAGATAATAATAGCACCTACTTGTCAGCGTTGCTGTGAGATAATGCAAAGCACTTACCATCCCAGTGCATGGCATACAGTAAGTGCTCAGTAAATGTCCTCACTCTGATTGTGTAATCATTGGTATTACTCCAGATAAAGATTATTATCCTTTTTTTTATAAATGGGGACACAGAAGTCCAAGAGGCTCACAAGGACACCCATGCTGGAGCGAACACAGAGGCACCTCCTACCTCAGCCAGCCTAGTCAGGAGACCCTCTCTACTGCCCCCGCACGCTCAGGCCCAGAACTTGCCTGGGCACCAGCATCCTCTTGGCTCTGGATACTCCCAAGAGGGACCAGGGCTACCAGCCACCTATGCCTCAGCCCTGGCCCATTATCTGTGAGGCAGCCTGACCTTTCCTTCTCACCTTTTGGGGGCAAGGGCTGGGAGACCAATGTAAGGCCCCTCCTAAGAGGTAGACTCAGGCTCCAGGCTATAATGCCCAGTCCATCAGAGTCCTGTGTATGGAACAGCCGCGGCAGCAGAGAAGCAGGCATTTGGGCTGCAAGAACCCCAAACCAGTTAGAAGAGCTGGGTACATTAGTGCTGGCTCTCTCACCCAGTTGCCTGTGACCTTGGACAAGTCATTCTTCCTCTCTAGGCCTCATTCAACGTTTCAATATTTACTGAGTGAGGACTACAGGACCAAGCATTCCACTCATGCTGGTTCTGGGAAGCAGTCTTCCATGAAGCTCACAGAACTGGGCCCAGGGAACGGCCATGTGGCCCAGGAAGGGTTTAATAGGAATAATGCCCCCTGCACTGATCTCCTCCAGGACTGCCTTGAGGGGCCCCTCAAGGAACCATGTGCACACACACAAATCTGGTACATGGGGTCAGCAGGCAGGCATGACCTCAGACTGGTCAGCAGAAGCCAGCTTCATCTCTGCACGGAGTTGGCAGAGCCTCCCTGGGCCACAGTGGCTCAGAGAGGAGGCTGGCACAGGCCGCCACTGCCGCAGGCTCCATATGGAGGAATGGGTGGGCAGGCGGGCACACAGTCGCCTCTCTTCTCCACACCCTTGTCCGGGACAGACAGCACCGATTCTTCCAGGAGCTTCTGAGGGCATCATTCGCGTCCCTAGCTCTCAACCTGGCCCAGCTGCTACTGAATCTGGAAGACTCCTAATGCTGGGAGGTGGCAGAGAGATGGAGCAGCTGAACCCCACAGGGCCTCAGAGAGGTCCTAAACCCGGCCCTCTTACACTCCCACCTCTGGGTGCAGAGGAGGCGATATGAGGATCCAGAAGTGAAGGCAGGAACGCATGGCAGTGTCTCTCCCTCACCAATGCGTTCTCAGAGCTCTGGAGTGGGAGGGGGTGGGGGTGGGAGCTGGGAAGCAAGGACCACGGCCGGTGCCACAAAGGAGACCAGTATCCTCAGTACTCCTTCCTCGTCCTTGTCCAGCCTCCTACGGTCCCCATGGACCACCCCCAGCCATAGCTCTGCCAGACAGTGGCCTTAGCATCTGGTAAGTACCCCGGTGGCTGCAGTCACTCGCCACCACAACCATGCCTGCCCCCAAGATCCCAGCCTCTTGGGCCCTTGGATGTCCCCAAGTGTGAAGGTGCCAGACACAACTGGGACCCACAAGTCCTCTCCCTCTAACGGGTAGGGGAAGCCTCTGGTCAGGACAACACCAGGCCAGAACCTCAGTGGTCCTAGGGCTAAGTTCTATCCCCCCAGCTTTGGGAGACTCGGAAGGGAGGTGGGATGGGAAGTGAGCCCCGAGTGGGGAAAAGACTGTAACCAGAGGGTGAAGGTGAGGGCGAGAGCTCCCCAGCATCCCAATCTTCAGCCAAGAGACTGTCCTGCAGCATCGGAAGCCTGGACGGAGATATCCAGAGCGCTCTCGGCCTCCACGGAGGCGGCAGGAGTGGTCTCGGAGAACGGAGCGGGCCAGCCCAGCACCCAGCACAATCGTTCATCCCTACAGCAAGCGTCAGCCCCCTCGCCTGCCCACCTCTCTCTCCAGGCCTCTGGGAGGCTGCAGACCTGGGAGGTAGGGAGGAACTGCAAGGACCTCCCCCGCACTGGCCGGAGGGCCAAGAGCCTGCAAACTCAGTTCCTGCCGGTCGGTCCCGACCTCCCCCAGGGCTGGAGGCTGGGCCTCCGGGTACCGAGCCCCTAGCCCCCCGTGCCACCTGATCCCCCGCACGTGCCTACCTGGGCCTGGGGGTCCCCATCTCGGGCAGGCTGGGCGGGGGGCGCCCCCTCGGCTCCTGCGGGCCGGCAGGCCGCGGGGCGGGGCGGGCGCGACGGGCCGCGTTGGGCTCTGCGGAGCAGCCTGGTCCGCGACACCCCCGCCCGCTGATGGATGCCGACTGCAGCAGCGGCGGCGGCGGCTCGGCGTGCGCCGGGGGCTGGGCACCGTGCCTACAGCCCCGGGCCTGGCGCCCGTCGCGCGGCCAGTCCCCGCCCCCGCCCGGCCTCTGCGCCCAGCCCTGGGGCAGCCGCCGCGCGCCTGCCTGCTCCCTCGCGGCGGCCCTGCCCCTGCCTCCGCCTCCTCCCTGCCGGTCTCCCTCTCCCTCTCTCTCAGGCTCCCAGGCCACCTCCTCCCGGGCGCTGCCACAGCGGCAGTTACCGGACCACCGCGGGACTGTGCATCGGCAGCCAAGTCCGGCGCCTCCGCTGACCCCACCCTGGCCTTGGACAGCCCCTGTCCCCGCTCGGGCCAACCCCTGTTGGGGGCTCGGCGGGGGAGGGGGGGGCGGAGGGGAGAGGAAGAGGAGAGGATCCCTGACTCAGAAGGGCTGACTCAGCCTCAGCCCACCAAGCCCAGCCGAATACCTTCACCTCCCCGGCAGCTCAGAGCTCGGGTCAGAACTTCCCTGGGACTCAGCGCTCCTCCCCCACCGGGGAGGAGGTCATGCAAATGTCTCCTGGGATCCCGCGTGTGTATGTGTGCATTTGTTCATATGTGCTTCGGTGACAATGACCATAAGCGTAACAGTGGGGAGTGGGCCTGTGTACAGATGTTTCTGGATGTGCCAGGTGTGCATCCAGGCTCCAGGAAGGTGGGGTTGGGGGGTGGCCAGCTGGCCTGTGGCACTGAGGTCCTGGCTCAAAACCAAGTGAAGCCCTGCTCCTCTCCAGCAGTGCTGTCTCAGAAAGCCCTCCAGACCAACTCAGGAGATCCACAGCGAGGACCTCCAACGGCCTGGCTTCTAGTCCAGCTCTGTCATGGGTCAACCAGTACCTCTGGGCACGCTGCTTTCCTGCTCTGGGCCTCACTTTGCCAACAGTGAAAGAAAGGGTGGATGTACCTATCTCTCCGGGTCCCAGTTTGTGGGGAAGTCCTGAAAGATGGTTGTGTAACCCACAACATGATCCCCAAAGATTTCTGCCCATGGGTCCACATTTGCAGCCCACATGACCCCTACTCCCTAGCCAGCACTGCCACCATCCCAGGCATACACATCTATTCTTTCCTTCTTCAAATCATTCCTGAGGACCTACTATGTGCCGGCCACTGTTCTAGGCACTGCAGAATCCACCACACTGGAAATCACAGAGGCCCAAAGCTGGGACGCCACCCAGGTGTGAACCAAGCCATCCGCACCACCACCCCCTCCCCATGGCAGGCTGCATTTCCTTCAGTGTCAGCCTCACCACTGGGCTGTGTCCCTTAGTGTCCACCTCACCAGTATCCATCTGAACTCCCACACTCCAGCAACAGGCAGCCCCCTCCCTCCACTCCTCTCTCCCAAGGTGGATGCTACATCACAGTGACCTTCCACCCCAGATCCTAGTACCAACCCTAGGGCCTCCACAGAACAAGGCTATGCCCTCTCCCCAGCGCCCCTCAGAGAACCCAAGATAGCAACCATGTCCCTTCTCCCCACCCCCAAATCAAGCCTTCTCTTCTCCAAGTTAAACGTCACGCACTCCTTCACCAGATGTTCCCAAGACACAGCTTCCGGTGCCTTCACTCTCTCTGCTGCCCACTAGGCTCAGGAGTGGTCAGAGAGCAGAGAGCCAAAGGAAACCAGATCCTCCCAGTCCTAGAGAACATGCCCTCCCTCCAGACAGGAGACAGGAAGACGGACAAACCAGCACAGGGCCAATTCCCAGAAGGACCAGAGTCCTGCTGGGCGGACTTCCTTGTAGATGTTCTCCTTTGCCTTTGGACTTTTCGTTCCCCAGCTTCCAAAATTCAGTTCTTCCCAGGAACTCCCCAGGCCCTCAGGAGTATGGCCTTGGGCAAGTCACTTTGCCACTCTGGGGTGCTCTGCTTGAATTCAATTCACCACACATTTATTCAAATGAATGAGTGAAAGGACCAGTAAAACTTAGGAGTTACACCAGATGAACTTATTGTTTCATACACACATCTGCTAAGAGATTTCTGACTGCCTGCTTCAAGTATTTTTATTCCAAGTTGATTCTTAGCCTCCTCTGCTTGCTGCCTTTCCCAACCCTGGGTTCCTGTGGGCAGGACAGAGCTGCCAAGCCAGAGCCCTCCATTCCTCCTAGTTCAACTCTCCTTCCTTCAACCGTCCTCCCCTTCCTTTCTTTACCCAGGCAGGAGCCTTCCCCTCCCTCCCCTGGGGCAGGACCACTTTCCCACCCTCCTCAGCTAGATGGAGCCTCTCACTTTCCCAGAAGAATCCAGGCTACATTCCAAAAACCAAGGCAGAACATTCCCAGCCATCGTTCTGGTTTTATAGCCGAAGGGCCCAATTCCCTTCAGGTCAGTGGGACCACACAGAAAACTGGGCTTCTTTTACTGTTATCATTATTTCTCTTTCTATTATTATTATTGGCTAACATTTCTATTAGCACTTTCTAGTTTGCAAAGTACTTTCATGTTCCATCCTCACATCTTGTGACATACTGTCACCCCCCCCCCCGCCATTTTATAAACAGGCAGTCTGAGGTCCAGAGCGGTGAGTGACTTGTCCAAGGTCACACTTGCACTATAACACTGACTGTCTGGACCAGACATCTTCCACTTCACCCCACAATAACATTGTCCAGAGAAATCTGATTGTGGTGGGGCGGGGGTGGGGTGGGGTGGGGGAACTCTCTGAAGAACACACGGCCCCCTGTAGGCATCAGTTGAAATCACTACCCCAGATACTTGGCTGCCTTCATTCCCAGGGCAGGGAAACTGAGGCACAGGACCAACCCAGAACCACATCTTGTGAATGCCCCCATGGAGAAATGCTAGGGCCCCAGGTGAAGGATGAGGAGCCTCCACCCCACCCCCCGTAAAGAGGGGCTCTTCTGAATTCGGCTTCCAGCCCTGGCTCTGCCACTTCTTTCTATGTTACTTGGGTAGATGATTTGACCTCTCTGAGCTTCAGTTTTCTCACCTATAAAGTGGGAGAAATTCTTCCTGCCCTACTTCTGTCGCTGAGTTGCTGTGATGGGTTAGCAGACGCTGGCAGAAGAGAAAGGACAGGACCCCTCATCCCCTCTCGGGTCTGCCTGGGAAGCAGGAGAAAGTCTTTCTTCTTAAATTTTAACTGGAGGGTACTTGATGGCGCAAAAGTGCTAGGATACAGGAAAGCCAGGAATAGGATGGAAGTGATGCTCTCTCCCTTGGCTGGGAAGGCAAAACTCATGGTGTCCGCTACAGTCCCCCAAGGCCACTGGTGGGGCAGAGACCAAACAAAATACTCCGGCAGGCCCCTCCCACCCCTCCCCTTTTATCATTCAGATAAGGAAACCAAGGCCCAGAGCAAAGCAGCACCTTGCCAAGGTTACCCCAGGTAGTCAATGGTCTCACGACTCCCAGACACCAGGGGCCCCTTGATTCCTGGGTCGGCAGGGTGGGGTGGCAAGCACTCATAGTGCAAGGATTTACTCTTTCATTCAGCAATCAGTGACGTGCACACTGAGCCTGGGGAAGGCAAGAGGAATTGGGTAGCCTCTGTCCTTGAATTCACCGTCAGTCCAGTGGAGGACAAAGGCACACAAACCTGCACGTCAGAGGGTACAGTAAGATGAATCACCACCACTTTCTGAGTACTAGCTCTGTGCCTGGCACCAGTGACACATTTGTTTAATCCTTATAACAATTCTCTGGCATGGAAATTATTAACTCCTTTCATAGCTGGAGTCACTGAGGCTTGGGGTTAACGACTTCCCAAAGTTCACCCAGCTAATAAATGGCAGGGCCAGGATGTGACTGCCAGATCTGTCTGATGTCAAGCGCTGAGCTTCAACCCTTATCACCCCCTGCAGTGGAAGCTCGGAGTCTTAACCACTGAACCGCCAGGGAAGTCCCTAGATTTTGAAGATTTAATAAAAGAACTGTACTGTATCTCAATAACTTTTGTATTGCAATTATAATATTTTGGATGTATTAGGTTTAATAAAATATATCATTAGAATAATTTTATCTGTTTCTTTTGGCTTTTTTTTTTTTTCACGTGGCTACCAGAAAATTTAAAATCACACATGTGGCTCGCATGTGCGGCTCACATATTTCTTTTGGTCAGCACAGGTTTAGATTCTCTGAGGTCCTAGCCCAGCCCGTGGGGCTCAGAAAAGGGTTCCTGCAGGAGGGGACACCTAAACTGAACTGGGTTAAAGGCAAGGTCATGGGGAGGAAGGTATGCCAGGGCAAGAGAGCTGCAGGGCCTCTGGCTCTGGTCCCAGAGGGCGGCCAGGCCTGGGTGGGCTGTGCTGCAGCCCCAGGAGCTGAGAGCTGGGCCAGCTCGTGGAGGAAGTTACCAGAGCCAAACTTTCCAGATCAGCGTGATCTACGGGCCTGGGAAGTTCTGCCTGACAAGGCTGTTCTCACTGATCCTTGGTGCTCTCTGGAAGGCCCTGCAGGGCAGCTGTGTCCGGGTGTAGGGAGCAGGTGGAGGGATGGGCAGCCATGCCCACCTGACAGGGACCTCCCGGCTCCAGCTGCCCCTACCGCCTCTCCTTCAGTCTCCTCCAAGAAGCCTCCCAAAGCACTACAGTCCCCAGGGACCTCGCCATCCTCTCAAACCTTCCAGCCCAGACCGTGGGAACTACACACTCCTGCCTTCGGTCATACTCTGGCCTGGAATGATGATGAAGCTGCACAGAGGGTCACAAAGCACGAAGCACTTTTCCATCCTTAGTGTGGTGAAGAGCCTGGGGGCAGTGGTTACCTCCGGGGTGGGGGTCAGGGGCAAGGACAGGGGAGTTACATTAATAGTACAGGAGGGCTTCCCTGGTGGCGCAGTGGTTGAGAGTCTGCCTGCCAATGCAGGGGACATGGGTTCCAGCCCTGGTCTGGGAAGATCCCACATGCCGCGGAGCAACTAAGCCCGTGAGCCACAATTGCTGAGCCTGCGTGTCTGGAGCCTGTGCTCCGCAACGGGAGAGGCCACGATAGTGAGAGGCCTGCGCACCGCGATGAAGAGTGGTCCCCACTTGCCGCAACTAGAGAAAGCCCTCACACAGAAACGAAGACCCAACACAGCCATAAATAAATAAATAAATAAATAAAATTAAAAAAAAAAACAAAAAACAAATAGTACAGGAGCTGTGTGACCTTGGGCAGGGCCTAAACCTCTCTGAGCCTCAGTTCCCACCTCTGTACAATGGGGGTAATATCAGCACCACCTCTTCAAGCTCCCATGACATGAGAGAATACCCAGGAAGGGCTTAGCAGGCCCCTGCGGTACCCTCAGTCCCTCCAAAGCCTCCAAAGGTCACCTCTCCTCCAGGAAGTTCACCCTCCATGCCTCTGCCACCCAGTCTGTCCCTTCTCTAGCCTGCTGGGCCACACATCTCTTGTCTCTACTTCTGAATTTGGGGTTCAGTTGTGATGAGGCTCTCTGACCTCTCCAACAGGACTGAATTTGTCAAAGGTGGGAACCTTGCCTGTCCCTTCCTTTCCATCGCTCCTCCCCCTCCCCCTCTCCTTGCACTTCCCCCACAGCCAGGCCCCTGCACAGGGCTGCGCATCCCAGAGGCTCTCACAGCCCACTCTAGTGGCTTGAACACTTGGCCACTATCTTTGGCCAAAAACAATGTGGGTCGGATGACTGTGCATATTCTGAGGAGCTGGTCCCGCTCTGCTCCCTCGCGGGAAGAACCTTCAGTGGCCACACATTCTCTGATGAAGCAACTCAAATCTCTCCGCCTGACTCTGCAGTCCTTCACAGCCTGGCCTCACCTGCCTCTTCAGCCTCATCCTCAGGGTCCCTGCGGGGAAGCTCAGTCAAACTGAATGGTTCTGGGCCCCCAGGGCATGGCGGTGCTGGCACGGCCTCTCTGCTTTTGCAGGGGTTCTTTTCTCTCCCTGGGAGACCCTCTTTCCCTTTCCCACGGTCATTCTTTCAGCCATCCTCCAGGAAGTCCTTCCTGATCCCCTCCTCTTTACAATAACCCCTCCCAGCTAGGAGGAACCTCTTGGCCTCTCCCCTCCCTCCTACACTCTGCCCTCTAGCCCTGGGATGTGTGAATTTCTCCCCTCAGTGCCCAGCTCAAAATATGTGCATGGTGTATGTCCCTTGGGACACATCTGCACTCTCAGAGCCAGAGGCCAGGGAGCAAGCCCGAGTCAGGAGTTCACCCCGGATGCCAGGACCCTGCTGAGTCCTGCTGACCCAGACTCCACCTCGGCTACATTTCTTAATGGATCTCCATGCTCCTGCTGTCCCTGGGAAATCAGCCCTCCCCTAAGATGTCTGGGAGCCATACTCCTGGGGCCTGAACATAAAAGATCTGGCCACGTTCCCACTGGATTCAGACATCCACCCAGCCTCCCATCGGGTGCCTGAAGTGTCAGCTGAGGTTTGCATCATCACAGCATCACAGATTTCTTGCAGTCAGAAGAGACCTTGGAGAGGATCACACTGAGGCTGGGAGCAGTGGGAGGCAACAGGAGAAAGGCTATGTGTGTTTGTCTGTGGTCCCCTGTGCCAGAAGATGCTGCAGCGACACCATCAATCAACATCAGCATCGCAGAGAGCCTTTGGGACTCCTCTACGTGCTGGCACTGTGTCTAGCAATATGCGTACATTTTCAGTTTTTAATTTCGTACTTCTCTGTAAGGCAGAGATTATATATTCCACCTTGATTTTACAGGGGAGGAAATGAAGCTCACAGCAGGTAAGCCACTAGTCCAAAGTCACACTGCTAGTAGGTAGGGGGCCAGGATTCAATTCTAGGTTTGCCTGACTCGAGAGCTTGTTTGTCCACCATTAATCCTGCATACATTTGATTTAACACAAATTTACTCTAAAGATGCTGGCCATGTTTTAGTTCCTGTCTGGGAAGTAGTTACATAAATATGAGTAAACTTATGATCTGTGTACTTTTCTGCATTTATATTATAACTTCAATAAGGTTTTTTTTTTTTAATGTTTTTGTCCCAGAGATGAATCTATGCTAGAGACTTTGGGGGTGTGAAATACTCTTAGTATTAGAGTCTGAAGCTAGAAAGCTGGGTTTTGTTTTTTTTCTTTTCATCCATCTTTCCATTTCAATAGGGACTGTCCTAAAGAACTCATAAACCCCCAAGCCAGACCAGCAAAATTTCACCTGCTGTCTGTCCGCTGCTCAGACTACAAACATTTTCTTGCACTTACATTCCCAGCCCAGGTGCCACCTAGCCAATATTCAACTTCCAGAAGCTGGTACTGCTCTGCAGTTTTTGCAATCCTCTCCTCATCCACCCATCTGCCCCAGACAGCTAGACCAGCCGCTGCATCACTGTTAATCCCCAGCTTCATGAGATGGCCAGGCAGCCACGTCTGGATGTTCCCATTTCCTCGTACCAGGCCAGGCTGGGCAGAGAAGTCGTCTGTGTATGTAAACCCAGCCTTCTGCTTGGGCGGCTCTTGCCGGACTCTCCTGGCCAACTGGGCCCTCTGTGGCTTTTATCTTCCTGCCCAAAATAACCATTGGCTTCAGTGGTTCTCTGGGCACAAATCAGACTCTCATGAGAGCCTGTGGCAGCTTGAAGACAGGAAGGGCACGTTATCCGTCTCTGTTTCCCCAAGGCACCAGGGCAAAGGTTTGTGGGATTTATTGAGTGCCTCTGTGTGCCTGGAGGGACCTGTGTCGGGGGCGCGGGCTCGCTAGAAAACACGGTCACGTTCTCCGGAAGCTGAAAGTTTAAGGAAAGAGAGGAAACACCAATATCAGCCAACCGCAATAGAAGGTTAAAATACTAAAGGTTGTCAGAAAGGGAAAAAATGTTTTGGGAGTTCAGAGGAGAAAGAAATGAGAGAGGAGCAGGTGTCAAAGAAAGTTTCAAGGCAGAGGTAGCATTTAGGTTGAGCATTAAAGGCAGACCAGAAGGACAGTCTAGATGGAGGAGGTAGCATAAAACGAGGCACAGGGTTGGGAAGTACAGGGTAGACTCAGGAAACTGGCCTTTTTTTTTTTTTTGGCCACACCTCGTGGCTTGCGGGATCTTAGTTCTCCAACCAGGGATTGAACTCAGGCCCTGGCAGTGAAAGCGCCAAGTCCTAACCACTGGACTGCCAGGGAATTCCCAGGAAACTGGCCTTGAATGACCCAGAACCAAGGATGCCAAAGGTTGAGGCTGGGGCTGGAATGGCATATAGTGCCAATGGGAGCCTCAAATGGCACACCAAGGGTTTCCTGCACTGTCCAGCAAGTAGCCACACGTGACTATTTACATTTAAATTAATTAAAATGGGATAAAATGTAAAAGTCATAGCCACGTGTGGTTGATGGTTACCATATTGGACAGTGCAGATGTAGAACATCTCCATCACCAAAGACAGTTCTACTGGACAGCGCCGGTACACACAGCAGAGAATCCAGAAGACTTTGAGCAGAGGTGCGACATGATCGGAGCTGGGCTTTAGGAAGACTAATTTGTCCCAGGTAAAGGGTAGGTACCTGGAGGTAAGAGAGGCCTGGACCCAGGGCAGGCATTGCAATAATCCAGGTGAGATCAATAACCACGTCTATTCCCTGGGTTCCTCTCTTCCTATCAGGAAGCAGGAAAGCAGAGAGCCATGGTTCTCAAAGTGTGGTCCCTGGAACAGCAGCATCACCCAGGAACTTCTTGGTATGCAAATCCTCGGGCCCTATCCCAGATCTACTAAGTCAGAAACTGGGGGTTCAGAGCAGCAGCCTGTGCTTTTATCAGCCCTCTCCTGATTCTGATGCGTGCTCCCGGCATAGAGGCTAGGAGCCCACTCTGGTTCCAGACTCTACAACCTGGAGTCAGAACACCTGCCTCCATGTCTTGCGTGTCTTGGCTCAGCTGTTTACTAGCTGTGCTTAATTCCTTTGTGCCTCAGTCTTATAAGGATTAAAGGAGTTAATACATGTACTTGTCTGAGAAGAGTGCCTGGCCTATAGGAAGTGCTCAATGAATGTTAATTATTTTTAGTCCTCATGGGCCACTTCATCTATACTCCTATGGTACAAAGTTGAATTCCTCCCACAGACAATGGACCAGCATCTGTCTCTACCTGCCTGTCCATCATACAATATTCCTAGGCCCACTCCCCGTCCCACCATTTACTTTTCTCCGGGCCCAGAGCGCCAGTTCTTCTCCCGGAAGGCAGGGGCACTTCCTGTGTCAAGGGAGCATTTCCACCAGGGGAGAATGTCAAGGCAAAAGGGGCAGATTTAATGTCCTGAGCTAAGATGTCCCGGTAGGAAGCAGGTCAGGAGATGCCCCAGGAGTCTTCCCCTACAAGACCACCTGGGAATAGGATGTCTGGAGGTGAGCACCCAGCTGCCCGCTGCCACTGAAAGCCTCAAGCCTGTTCATTCGGATCCACGCCAGCCAAAAGGGCATAGGAAATGGTACCTGGGGTTCTGTCTACTGCAGGTAGCTCAATCCTGACTCGGGGAACTAGCCAGGGAGGACAGTGTCAATAAACCTGGTTTCTGATCTTGGCTGTGAGATCTCGGGCAGTCATTTTCCTCTTTGGATTCAATTTTCTTGCCTCTAATGTGAGGGTGTTGGACTAGTGTGTTCTTAACCTTTTATGGGTCATGGTTTCCTTGGAAAATGCGATAAAAACTGCAGAGCTTCTCCCAGAAAAATGCACATGGGCACACATCCAGACACACACACACACATGCACGTGCGCGTGCACACACACACACACCTTATTATGATTTCAGGCATCAAGAAACCGCATGAAACCCATGCATAGCTCACCCCTTGGGTCCATGGACACTTGGTTAAGAAACCTTGGCTAGATGGTCACTAGTCATCATGATAAGAAGTCAGCTATACTTGTATCTAATTTAAAGGAACCCTATGTTAAAAATTTCACCAGAAAGATGAGATGTGAAATGGGCTTTCATAAGATTCAGTTGTTGATCGGCTAAATGCTATGCATCCCTCCAAGAGCCTACCTCCGCCCTTGTCATATGGCCTTGGTAGTCTCCCCACACTGTCCCCCCCCGACTCAGCAGAGAGTGAGCACATAGTCCTGAAAGACACCCCTGCCCCACCAGCTGTCTCTGGCACTTCCCAAAGAGTAGACAGATTGTCCCCGACCACAAGAAGGTAGAAGAGGAGGAGTCTGGCCTGCCTCTTGTTCCCCCACCCCAAGTCCTTGGCTCAGATGCCAATCACTAAAGACGCTGCAAGATGCCACCTCCAACCCCCCAAAACACACACACACACACACAGTGCCACACGCATGCCCTCCCTCGCACAGCCACAGCCAAGAGACTGCACCTCTAGATACTTGGTGGTGCGGCCACTTGGAACAGGTGAGGGCTATTTTTAGAGGCTGAGTGACAGGACGGGTGAGAGCAGTTCCACTCTGTCAGAGCTCCCGCTGCCACCACCAGCTCCGATGAATCACTACCCACTACGCGAATGTCCACGTCTGTCAGCATGGCCAGAGAGGCTGCATTGGCTTCTGGAACGAATGCCTTGGATTGGTGACCATGCTGATCACACCAGCATGAGCCCAGGATCACACCAGGGGCAAGACGCCCAGCCTGAGTCAGTGCAGCCGACCCAGACCGACAGCCTCTCCCAGCCCAGCCCAGCCCAGCCCAGCCCAGCCTATGCCACCAGGCCACCAGGGGCCTCTCTCTGCACAAGTCCTTTTAGAGTGGCTGTTGATACCTCTTCCCCTCCCCAGTCTATCTGTAAGCCACCCACTCCCACACCACTGCAATCTGGTTATGAATGGGCACCCAGTTAACCAGGCAGACTTGGATAGTGTCAATGCAGCCATCAACTGGTTTCATCTTTCTGAAGGAAAGGGGCCCTTGGCAGTGAGAGTGCAGAGTCCTAACCACTGGACCGCCAGGGAAGTCCCCTCTGGAGGGCACTTTGCAAAAGTGCATGATAAGCCTTAAAAATGTGCATACCTTTTCATCCAGAAATTCCTCTTCTATGAATTTATCTGTGAGACCAATGGATATACTCCAAGATGTAGCCATAAGAACATTTGTCTGTTGTATACAGGAGTCTTGTATACCAGAGTGAAGTGGAAATTTGGAATTAATATAAACGTCTAAAAATAGTGGGTATTTTACATAAATAGTGATAACACATATCCTGAAATACTATATAGCTGTTAAAATATAGTGTCATGGATCTATATGATTCTATGTAATGATGTTCATAACATAATACAGAGTTTTTAAAAGCATATGGGACATGTGACCCAATTTCTATAAAGTATGTGCATGCATACAAAGAAAAAAGAAAACTTGGAAGGAAATATTCAAAACATAATGTTCCCAGGGATTGTTTTATGATAGCGGAATTTCTTTTGTGCTTGTTTGGGTTTGGTTTTATTTCATTGTTTATTTTCTGTTGTGTGTATGTGTGTGGACATATATTATTTATACGAGAGAGGCAACAAGAAAGGCCCATAACCCTCACCTCACTCACAGGTTCTGGCCTGAACCAGAATCATAGCCCTTCCTGGAATCTCAGCAGAGCCCGCCCCCCTTCAGCCACCACTCTTATCAAGTCTCCGTCTGGCTTTGAACTTTGCTGCCTTCCTCAAGTTGCCCCCGGGGATTTCACTAACTGGGGGCCCCATCCAGCCATTCCCCAGAGTCCCCTGACACAGGCCTCCACAGGGGAAGTCCCCTCCTCCAAGGCCCCCTGTTCGTGAATCTCATCCAGACAGGGAGAGTCCAATCCCAGAGAGAGTGTGTCTCATTTTACAGTAAGAGAAATAATAATTATTATAATAAAGATAAGAGTGGTAGTGAATCTTCACATTTATATTGTCTTCCTTTTCATAGAGCACTTTATTATACACATTTCACTGAACCCTCCCAAAGGTTTGTGAGACAGGCATTATTATACCCATTGTACAGATGAGGCCCAGCAAGTATAGCTGCACAGCATTTGCCAAAGGTCACAGAGTGAGTCAGGATTCAAATGCAGGTCTGAGTTCGACATAGAAGGAGTTAAATGGAAGAACTGAACAGGTTACCCTGAGCCCACTTCTAAGGAGCCGAATTCTACAGAGCCCCTCCTCCCAGCTGAGCTCACAGTTGCTATACCACCACCCCCTGCCCAGAACCCCACAAAAGCCCTCTGGGGCCACATGCCCTGCATCTCCACACCAGTCCATCATTCCCTTCCAGCTCTGGCAACAGGTCCTTGCTGCCTCCTCGGGTCTCCTAGCAACGAGACATCCTGTGGCGCCTCTCTCTCCACCTCTGTGCTCTCCAGCTTGGGCCTGTCTCACTGAGGGAGGGGGCAGCCAGCAGGCTCCTCTCACAGGGGTTGTGGCACCCATGTGTGGTAGGGGCAGGGAGAGGAGGAGATGGCATCAGCCTGCATGGCCCCCACTCTGGGCCTGCTCCCAGCTCCACATTTGGGGCACTGGCTCTGGCTGTACTGCCCTTTTCTTGAGCTCCTGACTATCTGCTGACTGGGACAAAAAAAGAAGCTGAATCCTAGGGTTTGAATTCTGGTCAATTCCAATTTACTTTTGCATTTTTGAAATACATGGAATCTTCCCATCTGAATATTAATATTAAAAGTAGCAGTAATAAGTACTAGCCACAAAAGAGTTACTTTATTCAGTGCTCAAAACCACCCCTGAGAAGCAGGAGCTAGCACCCCCATTTTACAGATGAGGAACCTGAGATGTAATCTGCCTAAAGACACTCAGCTAAGGAATGAACGAAATTTGAACAAGTGTGTCTAACACCAAAGCGTATGCTCTGACCACCGTACCACGCCGCATCTTAGAAATCATCTGGTCCCACCCTCTTACCACACAGATAGGGAAACTGAGACCCAGAGAGGGGAAAGGATTTGTAATCATCCAGCATTTACTTATTTACTGAGCAACTACTGTGTGTGATGCATGGAGCTAGAAATGTGAATAATAAACTATTTCAATTCCACACTGTTGGGTAGATGAGCAGTGACTATTTACTGAAAATTGTCAAAGCTGAGCAATGGGTTCATGGAAGTTCATTATAATATTCTCTCTAGTACTCTTCTTCATGTTTGAAATTTTCCATAATAAAACAGTTTTAAAAGGACTATAGAAAGATGGATGATGAATATGTAAATTTTAAGTCTAGATGGACTAGATAATCAGTAAAATCACCCAAACTTGGGGATATTTTGCTCTGATTGTTTTTTTTAACCAGGCTATACCATTTTATAAATTTATTTATTTATTTATTTTTGGCTGCATTGGGTCTTCGTTGCTGCGCGCGGGCTTTCTCTAGTTGTAGTGAGCAGGGGCTACTCCTCGTTGCAGTGTGCTGGCTTCTCATTGCGGTGGCTTCTCTTGTTGCGGAGCACAGGCTCTAGGCACGCGGGCTTCAGTAGCTGTGGCACGCAGGCTCAGTAGTTGTGGCACGCGGGCTCTAGAGCGCAAGCTCAGTAGTTGTGGCGCATGGGCTTAGTTGCTCTGCGGCATGTGGGATCTTCCCGGACCAGGGCTCGAACCCATGTGCCCTGCATTGGCAGGCGGATTCTTAGCCACTGCACCACCAGGGAAGTCCACTCTGATTGTTTTGAAGTTCAGGAAAAGGCAAGTGTGCTGGAACCCACATCATAGCCTCTCTTCCTCCATCCTTCTATAAAATTCTCCTCCTCTGTGTTGTTGCTAGGAAACCAGTGAGACAGGAGAATCCCACTCTGACTGGCTGGGCCTTCTCCCTTCCCACACTGCCCCTTTGGGGGATACAGTGCCCCTGCCCCCGGGGGAACTGACCCTACCAGGCAGGCTCTCTGTGGATCCACAACCACATGACGCAGAAGGAGATCCCATAGGCCACTGGGAGAGAGGCAGCTATAAACAGAGAACCATGATTAGAAAGCAATTTACAGGCCTCTCTCTGTAGGTTTCCAAGTCACAAAAACTTCCTAACAATCAGAGGGGCTTTACTCAAGTTGCTCAAAGTTTCCAGAGAGGGTGAACACACACAAAGCAGGAGAATGACAATGTGAGCATGAACCAGAGAGAAACTACACAGCAGAGGCAGAAAATGTGACAGACAGGTGGAGAATAAGACGCCACTGGGAGGCAGTACAGCACGATGGTCAAGGACTGGCGGCAGGTCAGAGCTCCAAGCCCTGCTCCAGTGCTGCCCAGCTAGGAGACTGAGCAAATAACTTGGCCTCTCTGAGCCTTTATTGTCTCCGCTGCAAATTGCGGATAATTCTATCACTGTATTGTATTCACAATACAGAGTGAATGTAGGCACTGAATGAGGCAAGACATGTCAAGTGCTTAACCCAGTTCCTGGCACATAGTAAGCACACAATAAACAGTGGCTTTCAAAGTAAGTGCTAACCGTCTAATCCAGCAATTCCACTTCTGGGTAAATTCACCCAAAAGAATCGAAAGCAGGGTCTCAAAGAGATGTTTGTACATCCTTGTTCATAGTATTATTCATAATAGCCAAGAGGTGGAAGCAACACAAGTGTCCGACAACAGATGAATGGATAAACAAAACGCAGTATATACATACAATGGAATATTCGACCTTAAGAAAAGAAAAGGACATTCTGACACATGCTACAACATGGATGAACCTTGAGGACATTATGTTAAGTGAAATGAGCCAATCACAAAGGACAAACACTGTATGATTCTACTTGTATGGTATATGTAGAGTAGTCAAAATCGTAGATACAGAAAGTAGAATGGTGGTTACCAGGAGCTGAGAGGAGAGAAGAAGAGAAAGTTATTGTTTGATGGGTAGAGAGTTTCAGTTTTACAGGACAAAAGTTCTGGTGAGAGATGTGATGACGGCTGCAAAACAACATGAACGTACCCAACACTGCTGAACTCTACTCTTAAAAACGGTTAAGATGGTAAATTTTAAGTTATGAGCATTTTACCACAATAAAAAATGTTTAACAAAAAGTGCCAGTCTGAAAACCAAGAAAGAGAGTAAAAGACTAAGAGACCAAGCTAGAGAAAGAACTGAAAAAGTGAAGAGTATCGTAATACAGAAATGGGGTGACCCAAATAGGAAACACACACTTTGCACGCACACCCTAGCAAAGCCGTCGAGCATAAATGGAGGAATTTTCAGTAGGGACCTGCACCTCCAGGATGCTCAGGGCCGGCTCTCTATCTTCAATTCTGTCCCCACCGCGTGGTGGTTCTGGTCATCACTGAAGCACAAGCCTGTGGGAAAATCTAGCCTCATTCCTCTACCGCTGCCCAGAATCCTCAGAGAAACAGGGAAGGATCAAAGCCCAGAGGAACTGAAGGAAGGAATAACGTGTAGAGATGGCAACTTCCAGGCAGCAGAGCAGCATGTGCAAAGGCCTTGAGCTATGTGCTACATGTGGGGAGCACTCCAGGGTGGCAAGAGCCTCTGGTATAATAGAGGAAAGTGGGAAGGAGAGAGTGGGGCAAATGGTAAAAGGCCTTTACGGACCACCTACCACATGCTGGGCATTGTCCTACATCATCATCGCAGTAACCTTTAATCTTAAGAGGCAGGTATTAACGTTTTATGGAGGAAGAAATGCAAATTCAGATAGATAAAGTAACTTACCCAAGGAAACATGGATGGTGAACAGAGAGTAGGGATTTAAAACCCAGCTGATACCTAACCTCATGCTCATTCCTTCAGCCCATGGGATACCAGGACATAAGACCAAGACCATGGGTTCTACAGTCAGAATCCCGAATCCCACTCTATCCTTCACTAGCTGTGTGATGTGGAGAAAATTACTCAACCTTCTGCGTGTCTGTTTCCTTAACTGTTAAGTGGGAATGACCATAGTACCTACGTCATATGGTTTTAAGAGAATCAAACATAGTAACGCAAGAAAAGTGCTTTGCACGCGGTCATCCTAAGAAACACAAAGTAGCTTTTATTATTCATTATGCTTAGGCCTCTAGGCACCCGCCACAGAAACCACACACAGACTTGCAGCCATTGTCTGTCCCTGGCTGAGTCTAGTGCAGTCTTTGGAGCAATGCAGAGGCCAGACCCAGACCCCAGATAGCGCTAAGAGCCCAAGCTGGGCAGGAACCATGTAGGAGCAGCAGGAAAGGACCTCCTCCACTGTGTTCTTGACTCCGTGACCTGCCTAAGTGGCTCTGCAGACGCCCAGTGGGATGAAATCTGAGCAGTCTCCGTTCTCACGGGACTGGACATAATAGAAACTACCAGGGCTGCCAACTCACCTACCCGCTGGCCTACACCATGGGCTGACCCCCACCCCACGGCAACTTCCGGAACCAGGTGACCTACAGTCGCAGAGCCTCAACACCAGGAAGGCCTCTGGAGACCATCTAATTCCACCCCTCGTCATACAGATGGGAACACTGAAGCCTGGAGATAAGTGGGAACCTGCTTGAGGCCATAATGTGAGCCAGCGGCAAAGCTGGAACACAATCCTGAGGCGCCTGTCTCCCTGGTCTACTGGAGTTTCCTATTTTGCCTTCCCTATTTTTTTGTTGTGTCAACTTTGTTTAAATATTCAAATTTCAAGAGGTTTAGTCACCCCTATAAGTCTAACTCTGGGATGTTGGCTTTATGGGAAAGGCAAGAACTTTGGGGACAGACATACCTGGGTTCAAACCCCCGCTCCACCACTTCCCAGCTGAATGGGAGGGCAGCAGCTAAGAGCAGAGCTTACAGTCCTAGCTCTGCCACTTCCTGGTGGGTAAGTCCCTATAAAATCATTGCTTCCATTTCCTCTTCTGTAAAGCCTGCCTCGTACAGTCATTTGAATATAGAATGAGAAAAATATTAAGAAAGGACCTGGTACAGTGCTTGTTCAATAAATGATGTCTCTTGTCAGTACTGCGATCTTTAATGCTATGATTGGAGCATGTTGCCAGCAGGTAGCAAGAAGGTACCTCCGTCTCAAAGCTCTTGCTCTCTCAGCTCCCCTCATGGAATCATGGAATGTTAAAGCTGGCAAGGGCCCCATTTTACAGATAAATCGAGACGCAGAGGGAAATGACTAGCTCAAGGTCATGGAGCAAGTTAATGAGAACGCTGAATGAGAGCCCAGATCTCCTGACTCCTACGGACTTAATTCCATAAGCACAAGCTCTTACTCTCCAGGCAGCTGTGTTTGTGTGTGGATTTGGGGGAAAGGGAGGATGGTCTTTTAGACCCCAAATACCAAAGTAGAGCTGGCTTCAGCCAGAGTGGAACTAGAGCAGCAACCCTGGCATCATGGAAGGCCCAGGGCAGAAGCAAGGTGGGGTTCCGTGCTGCCGGACCAGGCCAGCTTGGCCAGCAGCCAAAGTGGCCCTATAGGCACAGCTCGGAGTCCTCTCACCAGTTACATAATAAAGTAATTACGGGATTAGGGATAAAATTAGTCACTTGTGTAATTATTTTGCTTAGAACAAGAACAGAAAGAGCCTTTCTAAAGAGTTGTTCCTTGGCCCCTCCCAAGAGTATTGCTGCAGAGACGCAGATGAGTGACCAACCACACACACAAACACATATACACATGGCAGTGATGGCGCTTTTTGGATGGGGCTGCTTGGCTTCCTGTGCCTCACAGCAGGCCCACACCTATCAGTGAAGGCCAGGGGCTACATTCTCTGATGCTTACGTTGTGGAACACCTTTGTCACATTGCAGCAGGGTACACTGCTTCCCCTCAGGGGCCTCCACCGCAGAGAACCTGGTGATACGGTCTCTTAGGCCCCTCCCCAACTGCACCATAATTAGATCTGGGTTCCCCTGACCTCTCCTCCATCGTGGAGGTTGGTGGTACAATTCCAGCAGTACCTGGGGGTCCACTAATCCAGAGATGCCCCCAGAATTGGCCACTGTGGTAGGCAGAATAATGGCCCCCCGATGATGACCACATCCTAATCCCTAGAATCTGTGAATATATTACTTCACATAGCAGAAGGGACTTTGTACATGTGATTAGGTTAATAAGTTGGGGATGGGTAGATTATCCTGGATTATCCAAGTGGGTCCAATGCAACCACAGGGTCCTTATAAGTAAAAGAAGGAAGCCGTGGAGTGAGTGTCGGAGAAGGAGGTGTGACAATGGAAGCAGAGGTTGGAATGATGTCATTACTAGAAGGGGGCCACAAGCCAAGGAATGTGGGTGGCCTCTAGAAGCTGGAAAGGGCAAGGTACGGATTCACCCCTGGAGCCTCTACAAAGAACACAACCCTGTCAACACCTTGATTTTAGCCCCATAAGGTCCACTTTCAGACTTCTGACCTCCAGAACTATAAGGTAATAAATTCAGGTTGTTTTAAGCCAATACTTCCCTGGCAATTTGTTACAACAGCAATAGAAAATTAATATAGCCTTGGGACTTCCCTGGCGGTCCAATGGTTAAGACTTTGCCTTCCAATGCAGGGCGTGTGGGTTGGACCCCTGGTCAGGGAGCTAAGATCCCACACGCCTTGTGGCCAAAAAACCAAAACATAAAACAGAAGCAATATTGTAACAAATTTAATAAAGACTGTAAAAATGGTCCACATCAAAAAAAAAAAAAAACCCTTAAAAAAAAAAAAGAAAATTAATATAGCCTTGGAGCCCACTTTTCCCTCCAAGATTGAAACCCTCCATGAAATTTTCTCAAGGGCCAGCCAGGGAGATTCCTAGGACCAGAACATACCCTGAATCACCCCTAGGGAATAGGCCAGAGAGACACCTTTGGTGGAAACAGCACTCCAGAAAAATGGATGGTTCTGGGAGGAAAGGGAGACGCTACCTTACAGCTACACTCGGACTCAGCCCCTCGACCACATTCTCCAACAAAGGGACCCTGAGCCCCATAAGGCAGACCATCTGCAGGGGTAGGCTGGCTTCAGGGAAAGCGACTTCCCGGAAGGCAGAAGCCTGAGTGCTGGCCTCAGCTCAGTCTGAGTCACTAGGTAGCTTCCTCTCTCTGAGCCACTGTCACCATGGCTCAGCATCTATCAAGTGCCAGGCTGGGTGCTTCCACGCTTTCCACGGACTGATAAAGCCCCACGATGACCTTGCGAGGCGGTCACTCCCATCATGCCCATTTTACAGGCGAGGAAACAGACTCAAGCAGGTCAAGAGGGGAGCATGGTCTGAACCTAGGCAGCCTCACTCCACAGCCCTATTCTGCCCCCATCGTAGAGTGAATGAGGGGCTGGACACCAGGAACAGGCTCTTCAGACCTGAAAGGAATCCAGAGCAATTCCTGTCCCATCACCCTGGACGCTGGGGCTGTAAAGTGGCACAGCAGTTGGGCAAGATTTACTGAGCGCCTGAAAGGCATCCACAGCCTTTGACCCAGAATTCCCCTTCTGGGACCCCACCCTAAGAGACACCATCTGAAATAAAGAAAAAACACTTTTAGGCAATGTTCATTGCCATGTTATTTACAAGAGAATAAACTGGAAACAACCTGACTATCCATCAACAGGAAAAGGGGTAAATGGATCACGTATTTAATGGAATCCTCTGTAATGACACCGAAGGTGGCTCCGCATCCACCGTTAAGTGAAAAACGCAGGACAGCCCTGAAGATGAACTGGGGAAGACGATGACTGTGTAAAAAAAGAGCTGGAAGGAAACCAAACTCTCAGCAATACTCAGGAGTCATTTTTTTCCTCTTCCTGTTTTCCAAAATCTCTGTAGTGTGATTACTTTGCTCATTTTTTTTAAAAAAGGGATTATTAAAAAACAAAAAACAACTGCAATGGAGCCCTGAGGACGCCACACACTGAGCAGTCAAGGAGAGGAGGGGGAACAGGCAAATTCGAGCCGGCCAGGGAGGTAGTGGGGAAGCTGGAAAGAAGGGAGTGGTATCCCGGAGATGAGGGAAGAGAAGGAAGTGGGGATCCCCAGGAGGCACCTGGGAGGTGCTGGTGACCAGATGCTTATTCCTATGTCCCCAACAGCATTCACAAGGCAACCCAGGCACCAGGAAGAATCAGTCATCGACCCGCACACGTTCCCCACTGAGGAGTCTCAGAGTGGCCAGTGTCCCAGGAGCAGCACTTCCAGTGGAAGCCAGGCACCCAGGAGAAGCAGAGACATGCCGCCCCAAGGCCATCCGCTCCCAGCCCAGGCCCAGCAAAGCAGAGGAGGCTTCAGGTAGAAGAGCCCGGTCAGGAGTTTCTTTGTCTTCAGGACATGGCACTCCTGGTCCATAACCACTCACCAGTTCTGCCACCTGTTTCCGTGGGGACCACATTCTACACAAGCACATATGTGGGTGCATTTGCACACACACACACACACACACACACACGCACACACACAGTCACTTCTTGGGCCTTTCCTCAGCCTCTTTGAGATCCATCCCGTAGATGCTGGGCCTCCGTGGTGTAAGCAGGGACCCAGCATGCCCAGAGTCACACCACCAGCCTGCTTTCTTTGCCTGAGAAGCCCCTTCCTCTGTCCACCCACCTCACCACAGAGCCCGGCAGACCTGAGCAGAGGAGGGAAGGGCCCCCAGCAGTGCGCATATCCCACTTCACTGTCCCATCCCAGCCTCCCACCACACCCAGGGCAGGCGGCAGCCCAGCCCAGGCGGCAGCTCCCACAGGCCAGTGGTGGAGCGAGGCTGGGTCACAGAGCTAAACGTTAAACCAGCCTCTGAAGACCAGTGACCTAAGAAGCCACCTCTGACCATCAATCTAGTGAGTCAACAAGAAGCAGGGCCGAGTCACCCATTACGCCCTCGTTCTGAGAAAACTGACCTTCCTTGCTGCAGCCCACAGTCCAGATGCAGAGGCCACTCTCCCAGTCAGCCTGTGGTGATGGGCATGGCTGGGCGAGACAAGGCCAGTACCAATTAGGCTGCCCCCTTTCCTGCCAGTGAGCTCAGCCTTATTACTTTGCTCCATTTTCAGCTCATCTGAAAAATCCTTATCTGAGGTCCCTGGAGGATCTTAAAAGTGTTATTCAAACATTAGCTCTGACACGCGGCCTCCCCCACTCAGACATCAGCCGCCCAAGGCAACACTTTGCTCCCTGCTTTTTGGCACTGCCAGGAAACAGCAGCGGCTACAGTCTGCCACGTGGCACCACAGGCCCTGCCACCCCCAGCCCTCCTCAGTCTGGACTTTCCCCAGCTCCCTACCTTTTTTAGGGGAGAGACCAGGGAAGGGGACTCGGTGCCTCCTGTTGGGCAGGCATGTCATCACGTTCAACCTTTGCAAAACCCCAAGGGTGGCATTATCACTCCTGTGTCCCAGATGCAGAAACTGAAGCTGAGCAACCCGACCAAGGTCACCCAGCCAGCATGTAGCTGAGTTAGGCCTGGAACCCAGGACTGCTGAGCCCCAGGGCTTTTCCAACCATCCCCGCCCGCCCCAGCCCGCTCTGCCCTGCCTGCTGCTCCGCCCCGCCCTGAGCAGAGATGGGCATCCATCGTTGGCTACTCCTTTGGCATATTACCCCGAGCCTGAGTCCAAGTGAAAGGGATGAGACAAGAGGGGCTGCAGGATTTGGGGCTTCTAGGAGAGGCTTCAGAGAACAAAACTTTCCTAGGGAAAAAAAAAAAAAAAGAAACAATGCTAAGAGCTGGTTGCAACTCCCTATTCTGCCCTGTATCTTGCATGGGCACCTACGAAAAAGAACATGATCAGAGCTCAACAAGAGGCCAGATGGGAGGATGGGAAGTCAGAAAGGAGAAGATATGAGCTGTATGGTCAGGGAAGTCAGAGCTGGAAGGACCGGAGAGTTTAGCCCAATGCCTTTGTTTTTACAAGTAGGGAAACTGAGGCCCAGGGAGGGGAAGGGAACCGCCCAAGGCCAAGAGTGAGTCTGTGGCTCTGCCAAGTCCTCTGACTCATAGGTTAGTTTTCCTAGACCTGGAAGAATGAAGGGCCTGGAGCGGATGCTGCCTGGGATAAATGAAAGAGTGAACGAACAAGGGGACCCATCGCCGCTAGAGCTAAAGGAGCAGAGCACAAAAACCTATGCGGTGCTTCCACAGGGACCGCAGCCTCGCTCTAGTCTCTCACCTCCATGGAAGACGTAGGCAGGAGGGAAGCCCCTCCATTCACTAAAGCTCAAGCTCTACCAGGAGCCAATCACAGCCCCGGAAGGAGGCAGAAGCTTTGGTTCCCCTGGCAACGCAGACAAAGGCCTCTGCTCAGCACAGCAATCAGCTGAAGTAGGATGCAGACTGTATTCCACCCCATTCAGACTGGGCTCTCTGCTCCTTTTCTCATAAGGAGGGAACCAACCCGATCCTTCTGGTTTTAGCCTCCGACCTCCAGCCAGGCCTCTGGACCCATCTCAGATCAGGAGGAGGGGCAGGGATGGACCTCTTAGTTGGGGACTTAGGACAAGAGCTGAGTCCTGCCCTGTCTGCGGGGGTCCTCTCTCACCAGGTGTGTGCCCCTGAGCTGGGCTGGGGGCCTGTGTGGATGTCCGTCAGCTCATCAGCCCCATCCTCCTCTGAGAGGCCGTGCCAGCCGCAGAGCCACAGGAGAGCCTGGAGCTGGAAGGGCGGCGCCCGGTCCAGGCCCAGCTCCGGCATTCATTCACAACTGGACCTGAGCAAGTCTCATCCGCTTCCTCTTGGGGCCTCATTTCCTCCATCTGTAAAGTGTAAAATCTAAGACCTATGGTTCTTTGGAAGGACAGCTCCCAGTCCACACTCACCAAAAAAATTACCGAGGGCAGGGCGTAGGCAGGAGCTTACCTTACACCACTTTTGGGTTTTATTTTTTAGTTTTGTTTCGGTTTGTTTTGGCCACACCGCACAGCTTGCGAAATCTTAGTTCCCTGACCAGGGATTGAACCCGTGCCCCCTGCAGTGGAAGCGCAGAGTCCTAACCACTGGACCGCCAGGGAAGTCCCCCTTATACCACTTTTGAAAGTTTGCCTGGCCGCTGGTCCAGAGCCTTGGAATACATAAATCATTCCACTCCCCGGAATTACCTCTTTGTACACACTTTGAGAAGAAGGAAGAAAATCACAAGAAAACGGATGGACTCTGAAAAACCGCTTCCAGATAAAACCCCCAGCTTTGGCCACCTACAGGCCAAGCCAGCACCCCTTCCCTTGCCGAGTCCCTAGCCCAGCAGGGACGAGGTGTGCGCAGTATCCCCACAGAAGGCTCTCTTGTCACTCAGGGAGGAGTCAATCATTCAGATTTTAGAAAGATTTTCCACACAGAGAGTCAGAACAAAAAAAAGGTTTTTTAGGAAGCTTCTCAATTCCCAGAAAAGTCAACCTATTGACATCCAAACCCACATGCACCAGCCGTGCTTTCAGCTCTACGATCCCTCAGGCACCTATCAAGAAACCCTAAAAAAAAAAGAAAAAAAAGATAGAAAAGGGAATTCCCTGGCGGTCCAGTGGTTAGGATTCTGTGTTTTCACTGCCGAGGGTGCAGGTTCAATCCCTGGTCGGGGAACTAAGATCCCACAAAAAAAAAAAAAAAAAAGAAAGAAAGAAACCCTGCAGCCATCCAGGATACGGCTGCTCTCCCCACCCCAGCCCCACACCCATCAGGCCCTGTGCTCCATCCACTCACCCTTGTCACCCACTCTCTCATCTGTTCCCTTTTGTCCTTCCACATGCCCGATTTTAGGCCCATCACTTCCCACCACTGCAGCTTGCCAACAGTGGTGAGGGCCACGCCAACAGCTTGCCCACTGGCCTCCAGGCCTCAGCCTTGCCCTTCCAACCCATCCTCCCGCCACCAGAAATCAGATCACACCATTCCCAATTTAACACCCTGCAGTGGCCCTCATCGCCCTCCAGACAAGTTCCAGCTCCTGGCCCAGTACACATGTGCTGCAGGACCTGGACCGGCCTGTGGTCCACTTTTCTTTTCTTGTCATCCCCAGCGTGCGCAGCAAACTCCCACCACTCCAAAGCACCCTCCTGTTTCATGCCTGTGCATTTTTTTCTTTGCACTTGTGGTTCCCTTTGCCTGGAATGCCCTTTCTGAACCCCCCACTGTTGGATGGAGATAGCTCACCTTTACTGAGTGCTCAGTATGCACCAGGCTCTCTGCTAAGCCCTGTGCAGGCACCATCTCATTTATCCTCGCCAAGACCCTACGAGGCAGGTACTTGACGCAGCCTGTTTACAGCTGAAGAAATGGGATCAGAGATGTGAATGAAGCTGGCAGAAGTCACATGGTTGATAAGGCGAGGAGCCAGAATAGAAGTCCAAGCATTGGGCTCTTAGGTGGCACCAGTCCTCTGCGCCCCCAGGAACAGTGCAGTGGCAACGTGGTATCAGAAAACACAGCTTGTTCCCGGTAGTGCCCTTTCTTTCTGGGCTTTGGGAATAGCCTGCCTCAGAGAGCCTCCGGAGAGGGCCCAGCCTGTTCCTCTGAGGTTGCCTCCAACCCTGCTCTCCCCCAACCACACAGCACCACCTCTTCAAGTACAAAGAGTCTGAGCCCCCAGCTCAGAAGTAGAGCTCTACAGTTCCCATAAACGGCCCAGCTGTGACTCCCAGCAATGTCTTTCAGGAAGTCCAAACTCTCTGGCTTAGCATCAAGGGATCACCAGGATCTGGTACCAGCTCATCTTTTCTTTTTTTTTTTTTTTTTTTTTGGCCATGCTGCACGGCACGTGGGATCTTAGTTCCCCAACCAGGGATCGAACCCGTGCCCCCTACATTGGAAGCACAGAGTCTTAACCACTGGACAGCCAGAGAAGTCCCCTGGCTCATCTTTTCAACCTTAATTTCCCACTGCATCCCCTGGCCCCATACATGCGTGCTCTAGCCACAATAAATTGGTGAGTATTTACCATCCCAGCCATGTTGGTTCTCATTAAAAGCTGCCATTTACTGAGCACCTACTAAGAGCCATGCCCTGAGCCAGGCACTTAACTAGCATCTCATTTCCCTACAACTCATTCATTCATTCATCCAACAAATACTTACTGAATATCTACTAGGTGCCATGCAATGTGGAGTGAACGTGCTGTTAAAAATAAAAGACAAATGGTTACAAATTGTGGTAAGCATTGTGAGGAATCGAGGCAGAGGTAGAGAGCAGTGCAGTGGGGCCGGCAAGGAAGGTGTCTAACTAAGCTGAGCTGTAAAGGATAAGAAGGATCCTAGACTGCAAAGAGCCAGGGAAAGAGAATTCAAAGCAGAAAGAACAGCACAGGTAAAGGTCCTGAGGTGGGGAAAAATTTGTTAAATCAACAGAGAGAAGAAATAAATGACCAATGAGGAGATACATGACTGGAGAGGGGGAAGCAGAGACAGGCTCATTCAGGGCCCTGTAGCCATGGTAAGGAGTTAAGAGTTTATTCTAGGAGGAGAGGAAAGACCCTGAGTGATATGGTCTGATTTGTATTTTACAAAGACCACTCTGCCTGCCACTTGGAAAGGAGACTTGAGAATACAGATAATGTATGTAATGTATGCAAAGTAACTGGCACTGTAAATGTTAATCCTCTTTTCCTTCTCTCTCTCTCTACTCCCTTCCCAGGCTGGAAATGTCTTCTTTAACTCCTATTGCTTCTTCTGACCTATACATTGTCATAATTTGAATTTTCTGAGGATATAATGATCTGTATAGATGTGGACCAGCGAGAGGATGCAATGTACCCAGTGTCACATAGCGGGGCTGCAGCAGTGGTGGACTTTTCCTGCCTTCTCTCTTTCCCCGGAACTGGACCCCCAGTTGATGTAAAAGTCAGGAGGAAGTGGAGGCAGCAAGTGCTAAGGCCTTCCCCCTAGATTCTCCCCCAACCTCTCCATGGAGAAGCTCTGAAAGCCTGGTTCCCAGGCAATTATGGGCTCAGGATGGCGGGGTGGTGGGCGCCCTGGAGTAAGTCCCCAGTCTAGGTACACTCTCTCCCTCTGCTTGAGCCAGATAAGGGCAGGCCGGACTATAGATGGAGATGGGCTGCTTGCTAGGATGTTGGCTGATCCTATCACCTTCCCCAGGAAACAGACAAGGGTTGTGGCCCTCATTCTACCCACTCAGAACCTGAGGCACTCAGTGTGCTATGACCTGCCTAAGGATGGAAAGAACATGGCAGAGCTTGAACTAGAATCATAGTATGTGGCTGTTTGAGGATTACTGAGCTGAAAACCCTGTTGTACAGATGAAGACACTAAGGTCCAAGATGGGAAAGAGATGTGACATGCTGAGTAAGTGATAGAGTCAGAACTAGGAGTCTAGGGCTTCGCTGGTGGCACAGTGGTTGAGAATCCGCCTGCCAATGCAGCAGACACGGGTTCGAGCCCTGGTCCGGGAAGATCCCACATGCCGCGGAGCAACTAAGCCCGTGCGCCACAACTGCCGAGCCTGAGCTCTAGAGCCCGCGAGCCACAACTGCTGAGGCCGCGAGCCACAGCTACTGAAGCCCGTGCACCTAGAGCCCGTGCCCCACAACAAGAGAAGCCACTTCAGTGAGAAGCCCGCGCACCGCAACGAAGAGTAGCCCCCGCTCTCCACAACTAGAGAAAGCCCACGCGCAGCAACGAAGACCCAATGCAGCCAAAAATAAATAAATAAATGAATAAATTTAAAAAAAAAAAAAAAAAGAACTAGGAGTCTGAGCAGCTTCTGCTTTCCAGCTCCCCGTGCAGCCTCCCTTGAGAAAGATGGCAAAGGGGGCAGAGGTGAGGCTGGCCTTGTGGGTGGGGAGGGAGGCAAGGACAGGGCAGCACTGCCTCCTCCAGCCGGCCCTGCTCCAGCTCCCAACCCTCCCACTGTTCATGGGTGCAGCAAAACCTGCCAAACCAGTGCCTGTGCCCAGGCCAAGGGGCAGAGCCCAGAACTACAGGGGTGTAGGTGGCAGAGCCCAGAGCTACAGGGGCGTGAGTAGGCTGCAGACACCAAGAGCTAAGGGGCAGGGAGGACACACAGGCACTGCCCCAGGGCCAGTGTGGGCACTCAGTGCTGAACTGCTCCGTCACCCGGAATCAGGCACAGCTGGGACTTGCCAGGCCTCCTGTCGCCAACTGGCACAAGGGCCTGCCCTCTGCTTCCCCTCCCCCTCTGGACTCTCAACATGTCAGCTGTCAGTGCCAGCAGGGCAAGAGACCCAGGAACTTATCTGGGAGACGTGACAGGAGGCAGGGAAATGTGACAAAAATGACACACAAACACTTCTCCTCTCCCAACCACAGCCATCAGGATGAAGTCCCGCCACCCTCTCTGCTTTGTTGGGGACACACACGCTCTACCCCTTGCCCTACCCCAACCTCAGTAACCAAGACCCAGGAAATAGCTGAGCACAAGATGTGACTGTTGGAGGAGGGGGGCAGGAGATCGGTGTTCCTAGGTAGCTCTGCAGCACTCGACACTCGGTGTGGACTTGGGAAAACCTGCCCTCTCAGTCTTCAATCTCGCCACCCTTCCCTTGGAGGTGCTAGGTCAACTCCATGTTTCAGGGAGCCTTTAAGTTTTGCTCTCACCCCACCTCCACTCCACCTCTCACCACCTCCTGCCCAAAGGAAAGCATAAGAGGTTACACCCACCAGTATGCAGGGCCCCTGCTGGACAGGGCTTCTGTGTCAGGGGCTGCCTTGCCGGAACCTGTTCTGTCAGCACTAGTGCCAGCCGGGGACACGGGGCCCACAGGCCAGACTATTTGGGGGGCTGATGATTCTATCAACTTTTCCCAAGTGCTCAGAACCCAGTTCAGAGACCACTCCCAAGACCTGCAAGACCCAGAAGCCAACCGCTTGGCAGGAAGGGACCCTGGCATCAGTCTGGGCTTTTGTGAGCCTGGGACACATGGGCCAGGCAGGTGCCCCACAAACGTCAGAGACTGTTCTCGTATCTCAACCAATCCCCTCCCTTGGTAGACAGGGAGGAGGAGGCCCAGAAAGAGGCAGGGACCGGCCCAAGGTCACACAGCAAGGCCACGGCAGAGGGGGAACCCCTCAGCCCAGGGTTTCCAGCACCTGCTTCCTCCCACAGCACATTTTCCCAAATTCAAAATCATGCATCCCACGGAGGAGTCGAGAGACACCGTCCTCGCCACTGCTTGGAAACTGCCAGAGACTGCTACGAAGTTCTGCCGCTCAATACGGATCACGTGTATACCTGCTCTGTTCGCCTCTGTGTCCTAGCACGTTGGGCAGTGCCTGGTGTACGGCAGGAACTCCATGCACACCGGTTGACTAAATCAAGACTCAGTGGAGGATTGACTGGAGGCAGAATCCACTTCTAGGCCCCAGCCCTGGGGATGGGGGTGGGGAGCCGGAAACAGAAGCGAGAAACGGAAGAGGATCCAGGCAGACTGCATTGAACAAGCAGGAACACTGCTGGCCCACAGCTTCAGAAATCCTGGGCCCCAAAGTGAGAGACAGGTTGCCCCCAATCACCTTGAATGTATGGACTTAAAGACCTGTGGGGGAGGGACTTCCCTGGCGGTCCAGTGGTTAAGACTCTGCACTTCCACTGCAGGGGGCACAGGTCCGATCCTTGGTCGGAGAACTAAGATCCCGCGTGCTGCGCGGCACGGCCAAAATAAAAGACTTGTGTGTGTGTTTCTGTGACTTGGCAAGGACACTAAGCCAGCCACTCTGTCATTTAATTCAGTCACTTGCTCCCTCACTCTCCAAAACTTATGCAGTAAAAATGAGGGTCAGTAACAATCGTCCCCCACTTCCCTGTCGGTGCTGCCAGACCCAGAGCTGATCCCCGTAGCACATTTGGCCAGGAATTGAGCTCCCAAAGCATGAAGACCTGAGCTAAAATCAGGGGCACGCCACTTCTCCTAAGACTCACAACTGCATTTATAAAATGGAGATGGTGGACTTCCCTGGTGGCGCAGTGGTTAAGAATCCGCCTGCCAATGCAGGGTACACAGGTTCAAGCCCTGGTCCGGGAAGATCCCACATGCCGCGGAGCAACTAAGCCTGTGTGCCACAACTACTGAGCCTGCGCTCTGGAGCCCATGAGCCACAACTACTGAAGCCCGCGCGCCTAGAGCCCGTGCTCCGCAACAAGAGAAGCCACCACAACGAGAAGCCCCCGCTCGTCACAACTAGAGAAAGCCCGCATGCATCAACGAAGACCCAACGCAGCCAAAAATAAATAAAATTTTAAATAAATAAATAAATAAAATGGAGATGGTGACGCCTTCTTAAGGAATGCTCTGAAAGCCACATACAGTGATGCATGTGAACATGCTTTGTAAAGTGCCAAAGAGACATAAGAGATTATTCATAACAATAACATTGCCACCACTAGCCCAGCTGGCCCCCAGAGAATCCCAATCTCTAAAGGTCAATGATCATCATCATTATGGCCACCAAAAACTGACAGCAAAATCTATCAGTTATTAAACACTTGAATCTGTCCCAGGCAGGTTGCCTGACTTCTCTCATTTGGGCTCCATAACCCCTGAAGCAAGAATTATTATTGTGTCCATTTTACAGATGGTAAAACTGAGGCATAGAGAAATGAAGTATTCAAATTCACACCATAGGTGGTGGAGCAGGGACAGACTACACCCAAGTCTGTCTGAGTCTGGAGCTCCAGCTCATTCCACTGCCCTGTGGGAGCATGTCACCTTGCTAAAGCAACTCCCCATTTGCCAAAGCCTGACGTGGCCCAAAGCAACATGGTCACTTCTCTGACCCTTGCAGCAGTAACCCTTGAGATGGGTAGGATTGGCTGATTTTGTCGTCCTTGTTTGACAAATGAGGCAACTGACCCCCAGGAAAACTTGGCAACCATGTATCTCAACTCACTGATCATAGAAGAGCAGGAATACAAAGGACTGTGGAGAGTGGATCCCGAGGGGGAAACTGAGGCCTGGAGAGGGAAAGTGACCTGCCCAGGTCATTCATTCAGATCTTTCCTGAGACCTTTCTTCATATGTGAGACACACATATGAAGAAAGCAGTGTCTGCTCTTCTAGTTTTATAATGCTGCCCCCCACTCCACTGCTAGCTGCCCCACCCCCTTTGCATCCAGGGCCAGCAACTGACGCCAATTACTTTCCTAGTCTGAGTCTTAGTCCCCAACTTAAAAATGCGGAAACTAACTTGGTCAGCAAAGAGTTCTAGAGGCCAACACAGTTGCCCCAGACCCCCATAAAGCCCAGGAAGCCAGTCTCAGCGCCTTTGCTTCTTGCTGCCCCCAATCCAGGGAGGTCTGGAGGTAGAGAACGTGCCCACACTGTATTCACAGAGTTGTGCAACCATCACCACTAATTCCTGCCTGAACCCCATTTATACTTAGCAAGTGCTGAGCTTCAAGCCCCAACGCTCCTAGGAACACAGGGCTCCTCCCCGGTTTGGCCCAGATGCCAGAAGGCCAGGGTGCCCCTGGAAGAATTTCTCTGGGGCAGAAGTGGAGCAAAATGTAAACACTCAGTGGACACTGTGTTCCACTTAGTGAAACAAAGTTGTGGATTTTCTGGGAAAGGGGCCCATTATATCAGGCCAGCCCAAGCCCAAGCCTTTTCCCAGCCTTGCCTCTGTAGCTGCCCTGAATGCAACGATTGTGCTGCCCCTGGCCTCAGTTTCCCCATCTGCTCCCTGGGCAGCAGGCTGAAACATGTGCCTCCAACATTCCACAGAGGGATCCTCCCCAACAAATGTCTAATCTCATGCACCTTATCAGAAGATAAAGGCCATCCTCTTATGTCAGCCGAGATTGGCAAGAGCAGTAGGCTCAGGCTGGGTTAGGGGATGATCAAATTCAGAACTGGTGATGAAGCTTTATTCTGCAGGCCTTAGGAAGCTTGGGAAAGTTTGAACTGGGGACATGACCCCCACATACTGGGCCAGAAAGGGGGCTGTCCTTGTAGCCATTAGCAACAGGAAGAAAGGTCAGGATTCCAGACACTGGTTTCTATCTTCTAGCTCTGCTCTGCCACTCATTAGCTGTGTGACCTTGGAGAAGTCACTTACCTTCTCTGAGCCTCAGTTAACCCTTCCGCAAAATGGGGATAATTCTATCCTCCCTGCCTTACCTCTCAGGATTATGGGGGAAATCTGATGAGATGACGAATAGAAAAGCCCTTATAGGAAAAATATAAGGGACTTTGATTCTGGTCCAGGTGATAAGAGCCATGGCGATGAAGAACACCCCACCCGCCCCAAGAAAAAAATTCCCCTGCCCTTTTCTACCTCTTTTCCCCCTACAGAAATGCTGGAATCCCTCCAAGAAGGGTCAGAGAAATCCAGGGATCCCAGAGACAAGAGGGGTCACAGAAGGAATACTGGACATCTGCGTCTTGTCTGGATGACATTTGTGAAGCCTGGCCCCCCCGTCCCCGAGACAGCCCCTCTAGCTCTCAGGCAGGCAGCAAGCCAGGGGAAATGGTCAGTATCCACGTGGGAGAGAGGCTGGGCAACAGACAGGGGAGCCAGAGTCAGCATTTCCGAGCCACCACTGTGAGAGGAGTTTCTGGGCAAGAGCAGGGAGGAGGCTGCTGGGGGTGGGAGGTGCTCCCCTGTTGAGTCTCCCCCACCTCCACCCCTCCTGCAAGAGACAATGATGTCACCTTTCATGTGACAACTGTACCTGTGTCACTTTCCTCCTCTGTAAAATGGGGGTGATAAAGCCTCTGACACACCGTGAGTCCAGTTCAATAAACATGCCTGTCATTCTCCCATCCTGTGAAACCTGGGAGGCTCCCAGTGCTGACATCTTCTTCCCCCAATTTTCCACCTGAGTTATTTAAAGAAAAAATCTGAAGGCACTTTCAGGACAGAGCCCAGGCCCTGGGGGCGTTATCCATCTCCTGACAAGGTAGATGAGATCCGCTGTGTGTGGAAGGGGCGGGGGGAAGGAAAGGGGGCCTCTCCGTGGGTTAGAGGTACATGCTTCAGCCTGCTGGCTGGGGAGGGGATGGGGAATCCTACCGCTCTCCAAGGCTCTTAGAAACAATCCTGGTTCCTTGAGCTTGTGTTGCCTGGAGGAAAGGCTGACCCCTGGGCAATGGACCACAGGGGAGCACTCTTCCCATCATTCGCCACCAGGAATGAAGGACTGACACCTGTTGGTGCCCAGATGCCCTTGTCCACCATCTATGTGGGATAAAAGGTGAAGGATCTGGGCACCTGTGCGCAGCTGGAGACGATCAAACTTCTTCACATCTCTGAAGAGAATAGTATGGAAGGAGGGGTCTTTCTGGGAAGCCTGAAAGATGGGCTAGTCACCCTCCCCAACCCCAGCTCTTTAGTTCTGGCCAAAATGAACCACTCCTGCTTCTCCCTTCCACGCCTTTTCCCAGGCAGCTCCCTCCTCCTGGAGAGCCCTCCCTGAACCAAACGTCCCAATCCAGCTCCGTCCAAGGCCTAGATCAAATGTCCCCTCCTCCCGGAAGCACATTTTGACTGCTGTGCCCCACGCTGCCCCCCCGTTTCTCTGAGCATCAGTTTCCTGTCCCTCTCCAGTGGCAATGTGCACTGTTGGCTGTGTCACAGCCAACACCTGCACACATTTATTTATTCCCCTCTGGGGGGCACAGGTGATTGCAGTGGTTCCTGGCACAGGCTCAGAGCTAGGCAAACCTGAACTCAAAGGCCAGCTTTGCCATTTATTAGTCACCTGACCATGGAAGAGTCACTTCTCCTCTCTGAGCCTCAGTTTCCTCTGGAAAATGGGGGCAATAATAATACCTACTCCACAGAGCTGTTGTTGCAATTAAATGAGACAATGCACATTAAGTGCTCAGCACAGAGCCTGGCACAGCTTGAGAGCTCAGTAACGTGACTTATTTGTTATGGTGACCCTTCAGGCAAGTTCACAGATGAGTTTTCTTTCTTTCTTCCTTCCTTCTTTCCTTCCTCCCTCCCTCCTTCCCTCCCTTCCTTTCTTTCTTTCTTTGTTTCTTTTTTTTTTTTTTTTAATAACCTGCACTTTTTTTAAAAAAGAAATATTTATTTGGTTGCACCGGGTCTTAGTTGCAGCAGATGGGCTCCTTAGCTGTGGCTCACGGGGTCCCTAGTTGCAGCTCACCGGCTCCTTAGTTGCAGCACGTGGGCTCCTTAGTTGCAGCCCACAGGCTCCTTAGTTGTGGCATGCAAACTCTTAGTTGCAGCATGTGGGATCTAGTTCCCTGACCAGGGATCGAACCCAGGCCCCCTGCATTGGGAGCATGGAGTCTTATCCACTGTGCCACCAGGGAAGTCCCACAGATGAGTTTTCTTTACATCTCCTGAAAAGCCTACCACAGAGCCACACAACGGATGAATGGATATCTATGGAGGTGGATCTGTGTGCAACATAAGGAAGGCTTTCTCTACTCCCAGAGCAGAATAACCTGGGCCTGGGCTGTCTCTGCAGGTCATGAGCTCTGTGTCACGGAGCAGCATGCAAGTAGATGTAGGATCCACTTGAACTGCTGACAGAAGGCAGTAGACATAGTGATCAGAGCGTGAGCTCTGAAGACAGACTCCTTGGACTTGAACCCCAGCTTCTCCTCTTAGTCAATGTGTGACCTTCACTAGCTATGCCTCGGTTTTCCCATCTATAAAATGGGGAGAGTAATGGCACCTACCCAAAGGATTGTCATGAGGATTAAATGAAATAATACATGAAAAACAATAGACCATGCTCAGCATAGAGAGAGTAATTCAGTAAACATTACCTATTGTTATCATTGTTGATATTTGTATTACTATTACTGAAGAGAGGAGTTATGGCGCTTTGCAGGCCTATAAGCTATTCATTCTCCTATAACCCAAGATTCCACTAACATGTTCATATGTTCTCATGGCTCTGTCCACTCCCCCTTCTTCTGGTGTTAGCTCTGCTCCTCCATTTGCTACACAGGTAGACACTTGACCCAGGCCTGGCCACTATAGGGAATGTCCCTATCCCCCAGCAACAATGATTGAACCAATCAGAGTCCTTCCCTTGGGTTGATATGTAGATCCTAGAAGAAAAATAGTTCCCTCTTTCTGTTTGGGTTGCTAAGCTGGGGCAGTGGACAGCCAGTTCCTCATAAGGGCAGAGAGGAGAGACAAGCTGTGATGGGAGAGAGATGGAGAGTCTATCTGATTCTTCATCCTTCAGTTCTCTGAACTGCCCCAGGATCCACTGAAGTCCACTTTGAAGTTCAAAGCCACTTTGAATAGAGTTTTTGTCACTTGTTTCTGAAAAATCCAGGCCCAATTATACAGGCTCTGACCAAGACATAGTCTGTGCTGGCCATGGGCAGGGCAGGGCAGAGGCAGTATTATGACTGCTCCTGTGTGTTCCAGCACAATCCCTGTCATCTGGGCTGCAAAGGACAGTCCGCAAAGCATGTTCTAAAGAATCATCCTGACCCAATGGCCTTCACACACTGCTTCCCGGAGTCCTGGGAATCTGCAGAGGCACCTCCAAAAACACCCACAGAACGAAGGGCAGTAAGGAGGGCAACAAGATTCTGTGTAAATTGCTGCCAATTCAACCACAGCAGTTCTGTTGCAAATGCATACGTATCAGGATTCTGCTGCCCCAAAAGATTTGAAATACCTTATTCTAATGGACACTCAGAAGAGTATTAAGAAGTAACCAAGACTGCTGTGTCTACCCCCATTCTCCAAAAAAGAAAACTGAGGCCCAGAAAGGGGAAGTGATGAGGCCGAGGCCACAGAGCAAGTCAGTGTCAGAGCACGCACTTGAATGCAGGGCTCTGGACTCGCAGGCCAAATGAACTCCACTGCACCAGGCTGCCTGTGAAAATCTATCATCTCTCACATTTCCTGTCTCCTCCGGTAGACTGATGGTGGTTAATATCTAGAGTCTCACCTTTCTCAGCTCTGACTCCTACAGAGTTAGCTGCCTCTGAGCCTGGCTCCTTGGAGGGCTCCAGAAGCTCAAGGAACTTGTGGAATAAATGTATGAACCAACCGCGACCTTCCCCCTACCATGTACACATACACTTAGTTCCCCTTCTCCCCACCCATTTGCCCAAACGTCAGGGAAAGCCTGGCAGGCCCCCTCCTGGGAACTCCTAATCCACCTCCTCTGTCCTGGCTGTTCCGTGACTGTGGACAGAGGATTACTTGTTCGCAGTGCTTCCTGCCCAGAGATCTCTGTGGGGCCCATGCGCTGGCAGGAAAGAGCCAAATCGCTCCTTTTAACTGGCGTTAAAGCACCTCTGTCCCTACCACCCCCAGGAGCAACATGCTCCCAGCTCTGTTTGGCATCTATTCTACCTGCCCTGGCCTGGCTCAGCCCCACCTCAACGCCCATAGCCCCTGCTCCCTACACATACACACACACACGTACGCACACACACACATACGCACACACACAGGAGAGTTCCCCTAGGTACAGAGGTGCCTCACATCTAATCAAAAGTAAAAACCAGAGGATTCTAGAATGACAACATCACAGCCCTGGCAGTTGTGCTTTACTAATAACCCCACAATGACATTTGCATAATACTTCGCAATTTCCCAATCAGTATAACTTCATTGGCCCGGTTCCCTCTCCACACCCTCACCCTGCCAGTGTCACGGAACCCGGGAGGTGGAAAGGGGCTTTGACATGTCCCAGGCCAGCAGTTTGCAAAGTGTCTTGCACAGAGCCCAGGATGGGTTTCCGTCATTGTCTGAGGGCTGCTGGTGCTGAGGAGTTAGCCAATTAGAGTCCCCCGGCCCACTGCAACTTTGACCACAGCTGCAATCCCACCCCTTTACTGTTTTGTACACTGAGATTCTCTGGGGTTCATTTGAAAAGGGGATTTCACTGCTGGAAAGTTTGAAAGCAACTCATTTACTCTGACCCCACCTCCCCGCCCTGACAATGTATATATGACCCTGAGGCCAACAGAGAGGGAGGTGGCTGCCCCGGGTCACGCAGGAGTCAGTGGCAGAACAGAATGAAAACACCCTCTTCTGAATCTAGTCTACGACCTCACAATGGTTAAGCAAAAGAAAACAAGGTCTGCAAGTCAGCAGATCCGGCTTCCAGGTCCAAGGCCATCCGTCCCCAGCCATGGTGGATGGATCAGCAATTTGGGCAAAGCATGCTGCCTAACACAGAGGTGCTTAATGAATACCCATTGCAGTCCCTCCTCAAAACAAGCCAAAACCAGAGATGACCCTCAGCACTGTCCCGCTTTTTCAAACCCACCAGGAATCTGTGGCCTAGACAAACCCTCTCGCCTCCCCAGCAGTAAAATATATTAAAACAGCCTGAGGGCTGAAAGACCAAATTTGTCCAACCCGAGCAAAAGAGCCAAGATGAGGCTGAGCCTCTGTAACACTCACCCCTGCTGCGACCACACCAGCTCCCTGGGGGTAAGGACGGCAGTCAGGCACCTGGAAGGAGGAAAGTGTTAGCACCGCCGAACTGAGTTCGTGGACCCAGCGTGGAGCTGGAAACTGAGAGGCTGGCATTTGACTCTCTGAGGAACCTTTGGGAAGTTGCTGAACCTGTTACACAGAAAGGCCTGTGTGACTATGCAGAGCAAAAGGGAAAGTAACAAATATGAAACTGGAGCGGCCAGGAGGGGCCAGGCCATGAAGGGCCTTGGAGGCCGAGGTAAAGAATTCAGTCTTGAGACTAAGAGCAATGAGAAACCACTGACCTGTAGGGTCGAGAATGTACTGGAAACAGGCAAGAGTAGCTTTAGGCATGTGAGTTAGGAGGCTGTTGTGGCTGTCTGGGGACATGTGACAAGGGCCCAGGCTGGGGTGGGGACAGCAGAGCTGGGATGAGGTGGATGGATTCCAGAGCTCTTTGAGCGGTGGTATCTCCAGACTTCGGCGGTGGACCAGATCTGGCGGGATGAGGGAGAGAGAGGTCTGCCAACCCCTCAGGCGCCTGTTTCATGTCAGTCCCCTGGTCTCCAGCACCCAGGACGAGACACACCCATTGTTCTCTCAACCTGGCCTATCCTTAACTCAGTTTCCCCATCTGTCAAATAAACATGGTTGGGGACTTCCCTGGTGGCACAGTGGTTAAGAATCCGCCTGCCAGCGCAGAGGACATGGGATCAATCCCTGGTCTGGGAAGATCCCACATGCTGCAGAGCAGCTAAGCCCGTGCACCACAGCTACTGAGCCTGCGCTCTAGAGCCCATGAGCCACAACTACTGAGCCCGCGTGCCACAACTACTGAAGCCCGCGTGCTCTAGGGCCCATATGCCGCAACTACTGAGCTCGCGTGCTGCAACTACTGAAGCCCACGCGCCTAGAGCCCATGCTCCGCAACAAGAGAAGCCACCGCAATGAGAAGCCCGTGCACCGCAACGAAGAGTATCCCCTGCTCGCCACAACTAGAGAAAGCCCGCCCGCAGCAACAAAGGCCCAACGCAGCCAAAAAATAAATTAAAAAAAAAATTAAAAAGTGAAATAAAATAAACACGGTTGGACTCAGGGGTCCCTAAGGTCTTCTTAGCATTAATGTTCTGTTCTGGTCTAATTCACTCACAGAGTACTTAAGCCCCTTTTCAATCATCTTTAAGCCCCAACTGCAGGCCTGGCCTAGTACACAGTGGGCAGGATCGTTGGAGGGAGAAACCTCGGGGTCCCTGGAGTCACACACTTAGAACAGTAATCTCCAGGTGGGATGAAGTATTTCCGCTTCACATAGAACACAAGAACTGAGCAAATAGGAAGACCACCTGGGCTGAGGTTGGAACAGCAGAAGCAGAAGCTGTGTGCCCGAGCAACTTATTCCTGCCCCTGCTCCAGAGGCCGGCAGGGGCCTCAGGACATTGCCACTGCAGCTGTAACATCCATCACCCAGCAGCTTACAACCTGGTTCCCCATCCGCTGTTTCCCAGAGCCCAGGCTCACCCTGGGGGCCAGGTACCAAGGGACCCGGGAGGCAGTGCAGGACAGTGGTTTAAGCTGGGGCTCTGCAGCCACGCAGACCGGTTTGAATTCTGCCCCCACCTCTCTCTAGCAAAGTGGCCTGGGGCAAGTCACCTCACTTCTCTGAGCCTCGGTTTCCTCATCTGGAAAACAGGAGTCGTAGTGTCTGCTTCCAGGGCTAACGGGAGGATTAAATGAGATGCTACATGTGGAGAACTCAGCACAGTTCCTTAACACAACAATCCAGGAGGAGCCACCATTTACAGATGTGAACACTGGGACCCAGGGAGTTGAAATGACTCACTGAAGATCATTAGAGAATCAGCACAGGGGTGAGACCCAGAGCTCAGGTTTTTAACTGCCAGGTTATACGCTAACCATTTGGGTTCCTCTTTTTTATTTATTTTTAAAATTTATTTATTTTATTTATTTTATTTTTGGCTGCGTTGGGTCTTCGTTGCTGCGTGCGGGCTTTTCTCTAGTTGCAGCGAGCGGGGGCTACTCTTCGTTGCAGTGCGCGGGCTTCTCATTGCGGTGGCTTCTCTTGTTGCGGAGCACGGGCTCTAGGCACACGGGCTTCCGTAATTGTGGCGCACGGGCTTAGTTGCTCCGCGGCATGTGAGATCTTCCCGGTCCAGGGCTCGAACCTGTGTCCCCTGCATTGACAGGCGGATTCTTAACCACTGCGCCACCGGGAAGCCCCTGGGTTCCTCTTTTTTAGATGAAGACGTTGAGACGAAAAAATTACAAGTGACTCGACCAGAGCCACAGAGGGAATTCATGGTAGAAGAGGGATTTGAACCTAGGCCTCCTTGATGAAAAAGCCCCTGGTCTCCCCCACGGCTATTCAGAAAGTAGATGTGTGTGGAGAAGCTTCAGATTTCGGGGCCCTTTAAACCTGGAACAGGGACAAATGCAAATCTGGGCAGATGGAGTAAGGGTGGCGGTGAAGCTACCTTGAGAGGAAACCAGAAGGAGCGGGTGAAACAAAAGCCTCTTTCTCAGCACTCACTGGGGACTGGGCAGGAGAGGAGGGGCTGACAAGCAGGGCCATCCGTCCCGCCAGGGCCGAGCTGAGGGCTGGATCTAAACAAACAGAAACAGTTCCAGCTTGGCCACCAACTTGCTGGCTGATCCTAGGGAGGTCACACACACATACACACACTCAGGTCTCTGTTTCTTCAACTCAAGAATGAGACAGTTGTAATGAATGGTGTCGAGATCCCTTGCAGTTATAGAAGACTATTCATAACCATTTCTCATGAGCGCCAGACTCCTGGTCAGGCCCTGCTCTCACGAGCCCCAGAGGGGGCCTCTTAACGCTGGCTCCAATATTCCTACAATAGGCAAGGGAAGTCCTGCATTCAGGTTCTGGCTATATAGCCAGGTCACTTCCCCTCAACAGGCCTCACCTTCCTCATCTATAAAATGGGCACACATCTTTGCCTGATCACCTATAGAACCAGAAGATCCAAGGAGCTTCCCCTAAAGGCAAGCAATCCCCATCGCAGCTCCCACCCTCAAGCTCTTTTAACTTCTCCTTTCCCTCTGACCCATGTCCCATTTGGACAAATGGAATAACTGAATCCAAGCTGACAGATGCAACAGCAGTAGCAACAACTCCCACAACCACGAGTAGTAGTAACCACTGCCACAGCTAAGACTCGGCCGTGCAAATGTGCAGGCACTGTGCTAAGCGTGCACTTGGATTATATCTCAGGTGATCCCCTCCATCAACGAGATAAATCCCACCCTTAATCTAGATTTACAGATGATAGACTAAGGTTCAGCAAAGTGCAGTGACTTGCCTAAGGTCACCCACAGAGCAAGTGCATAGCATGGCCACCCAGACAGGGGCTCTTCGTCTGACACCAGAAGCCCTGATTTTATCCTTGAGGCTATGGAGTTATTCTGCGTAACATTCCACCATGGAGTGTGGCCCAGGTATGGGGGGTGGTGAGTGGGGGAATATCTCGACTTCACCTTCACCCCCAAACCTCCCCAAATAACTAGGCTCTATTTTCTTGTATGATTATTCAAATATGTCCAACTCAACTTAGGCTAGAACAGCGCTGTCCAATCGAGACATAATACAAGCCAAATATGTAATTTAAAATTTTCCAGTAGCCACATTTAAAAGAGTACAAAGGAATGGGTGAAATTAATTTTAATAGTATATTTATTTAACATGTAATCAATATCAAAAGTATTATTGAGGGAATTCCCTGGCAGTCCACTGGTTAGGACTCTGTGCTTCCACTGCTGGGGGCCCGGGTTCAGTCCCTGGTTGGGGAACTAAGATCCCGCAAGCCTCGAGACCCACCCCCCCAAAAAAAGAAAAAATCCAAAAGTATTACTGAAATATTTTACAATCTTTTTTTTCATACTAAATCTTCTAAATCCAGTGTACACCTTACACTTACAGCACATCTCAATTCTGACACTAAATTTTCATCAGATATTTAGAGTCTCTTCGCCTTTACAGTTGAAAAAGTGTTTGTACAAATCTAAGTTCACAGACATACATAGAAGTTTTCCAATAACTGGAGTATTCTTTCTACTTTTTAAATTAATTAAAATTAAATAAGATTACAAATTCAGTTCCTTGGTGACACCAGCCACATTTCAAGTGCTCAGTAGTCTCACGTGGCTGGCGGCTACTGTATGGGGCAGCTCTAACGGTCAAGTCCTAGAGGGCGGGACTTGTGGCCTCCTTGGCCCTAAGCCAGAGCTAGGCCTCCCAAAATAAAGTTGAATGTCAACAGAATGGTGTCTACTCATTCCAACCCCCTACGGAGCCTGATATTAATATTTACCTCTGGTGCCTTTATACTTACAGCGCTGGTGACAAAGGGACAGAGTACCCATTGCTCAGATGGCACTATGGCTCCGAGGGATGGGCCACCACTCCAAGGTCCCCCAGGTTTGACCCACAGCCTGTCTGACTTGGAAGCCTAAGCTCTGTCCCTAAAGCTTGGCAGGGGCCCGGTCTGGGGCTCAGGCTTCTAGCCTTTGCCACTAAATTCCCTCCTGTCCCAGTCTAAATGGCAAAGAATGGTCCCTAACAGGACACCCAGTGAAGAGGGGAAAAGGGAAGGAAGTGGCATGGGCTGCACTGGGTGATGGTCCTGCACACGGGGCTTAGGCCACTGGGGTACGATTCCCAACCCTCCCCACCCTTACCCAGCAGGAGGCAAAGCCAGCAAGGTCCACTGGCCGCCTGCCCTCTGGGTTGGGTCTCCGAGGCTCGGCGCCAGGCCCTCCCCCACATCTCGCCCAAGAACACTCACCCAGAGGCCCCTGGACTAGGGCCAGAGCCTGTACTCACCTCCCAGGGTCACCTCAGCTGGAGTCAAGGGAAAGGATCCAAGAGGCAGTCCACCCCCCACTCCCCCCCCCGGGGAGGAGGGGAGGAACAGGCCCTGGCGGCAGATTCCAGAGTAGGGAAAGGGTGGCAGGTATAGGCCAGAAAAACCTGGGCAGCTCCACCCCTCTCCTGGGGAGCACAGCTAGCACTCAGCCCCCTCCCTCCAGCCTAACCAGGTGAAACTCTCACCAGTTATTAGGTTTAACAATTAACTCTGATTGGTTTCCATTTCAGCAGGAGGCAGTTCCAGCAAAAAGTCCCATCTGGGGTAGGTGGACTTGGAAGGGGATAGAGGGGAAGGGCTTGGTGTGAAGGGAGAAAGGGGTGGTTAGTGAAGCAACCCACCTCCTCCTTCCGGTCCCAACCTACCAGTGTGGGGCAGCTAAGGCGTGACAGCATAAGTTCTATAAGGTCACAGACAGCGCCTGGCACATAGTAGGTGCTCAATAAATATTTCTAATTAACAAATAAGGGGGTGGAGTGATGGAGGAGAAATGAAGGAAGGCAAAAGTTCACTTGTCCTGGGTCCTTGCTGAGACCAAGCTGGGCTGAGAACCAGGAGGGGAGCCACCCAGGACATGCCGGGAAATGGCTTTGAAGTCCCCCAGCCCTGATGCTGCTCTTCCTAGCTGTGACCTTTGCAGCCCTCCTTCTTCCCCATAAACAAGGGGTGACGGATAACACTACGGTATCACCTACAGGGCTGTACAAGGCCAGGCCCAAGAGGCTGGGATGCTCTGTGCCGCTGTAATTCAGCCATGTCCCTCGCTGCTTGGCAGCAGACTCCTCTTCTCAGGCCACCCCCTGAACTCCCCCACATCCCGATATTCCCCTGGATCCCACCTATGTGGCCCTTTTCCTTTCCGGGAAGGAAAGCCCGGGATGATGATGGCTCCAGCCCACTCACATCCCACTCACCTGGGATCACACACACACACCCTGGCAACAGATAGCTCCTAATTTGGCATTTGTTTGTCATTTACACCCCTCCCTGGGCCCCCTCCTCGGGCCCCCTCCTCACCCTCTTCCCCCAACCCCTAACCCAGGCCTACAAATGACAAAAGCCCTACACCAGGCTGGCGCTAAACTCACTGTGGCCCGTTCACTCTGCGTTCTTGGGCGGGGGCTCCCGCTTCTGGACCTCTGCTTCCCATCTGTGTAATGTGGAGGTGAGGGGGCGTGGATTAAGAGATCGCTTCTCCTGATATTTAGAGATTCTGACATTTCTGGGATCAGTTTGCGTTTTAACTTCAGACAGACCAGAGTTCAGATCCTGGCCAGGGAAACAGGCAGCCTTGATATTATGAGAAAGACTCTGAGACAGGCCTGCAGAGGCCCGGAGCTGCAGCTCACCCCTGAGCATTCTCAGCTCAAGCCTGGGCAGAGGGACAAAGGCCCTGCAGGCTCACTGGGCTCTCCTACCTCCACCATAAAGCCCCAACTTTTTATTTCTGCCCCACCTTTCCAGTCTTCTCTCTGTCGTTCTCAGTAGCGGCATCATGAGCTACCATTCCCCCAATTTCTTCCTGGTGAAACAAAGCTTGAAGCTCCCCCTCCATCTGAGGTGCTGACCCTAAGGCCCTTCTAAGTGGAGATTCTAGAGCTGCCTCGGCTTCCACCCCGCCCTTTCCTGCATCCTGCCCGCATCGCTCCAAGAATGCGCCCCACTCTCCCATGCCCGGCCTGGCGCTCGCCTCCTTTATCTCCACAGGGAATACCTGTCTCCTTGCTCCCCACGGCCCCCTCCCGCTTCTTGCCCATCCAGCTCAAACCTCCAGCACGGAGTCTACACTGATCACTCACTCCTCAAGTCACTCAGCCATATCTCTCCCAGACACTGCTCCCCGGAGGAGAGGCTTACCAGCCCTATGTGACCTTAAGACCCTGCAGACCAGGAACTCCCGCAATTATTTTTCTCTGTCCCTCACCCTTGCCCCCCAGCACCGTGAGAACACAGTAGGTGCCTGGTAAAACAACGATGATAATAACCATTACCTGAAAAATAATGAATTATAATTGCTTATTGACCATTTATTCTTTACAATGCTCAGATCTCAGCATTTTACATGTATCATTTCAGTTCATCCTCCCAAGCCCCCCGTAGACTTGTCATTCCTACCCCTTTGTCTTCAACTGAGGAAACTGAGGCTCAGAGAGGTGAAATGATTTGCCCAAGGTCACATAGCCAGGAGATGGCAGAGTCATAAGACTGGAATTTAAGTTCTTATCCACCGCCCTACTTGGCCTTCCTCCAATCCACACATAAAGGAGGGGATATGTGAGAAGCTGTGACCTGCCAGTGATGGGGCCATGGGGGCCCCACAGAAACCAGCCCAGCCCAGGGCCAGAGGCAGATTCCGTAAATAAAACTTCACAACCTTCTGTTGCGTACCTACTCTGTGCAAAGCCCTATGCTAGGTGCTGGGAGCACAGAATATTACATGAGACATCTGGAACTCACAATCTAGCAAGAGAGACAAGCCACGTCCCAGGATAAAGCCAAGAGCAAGCAGAACTTGTCCCCAGAGGAGACCAGATAAGGTGCTAAGGGAATGCAGAGGACAGAAAGACAAATCTCCCTGTGGGGTTGGGGACGGGAGGGCTCACAAGGCTTTGGGGGACAGAGGCTGGCATCTGAGCTGAGCCTTGACAAGGCAGGCAGGATTTCAACAGTGACTGAGGAAGGACGGGGTGTGGCATTCCTGGCAGAGATGAACCCAGGAAGTTAGGGCAAAGACACAGGTAAGCACTGGGTGTGTCCCAGGAGCCACAGCAAATGCATTCTCCAAGCCCCTTCCCTTGGCACTGGTCCCAGGTGTCCGGCCCTGAAGAGAGGCCACCATGAGCGTCCCCAGATTCCCAGGCAGCTGATTCATTCTGGTAAGCGGGCATGGAAAGGGAGAGAGGGCTGAGTGCCTGGGCACATGGTCTGCCAGAAGGGGCTCAAGGGGCTAGAATCCAGGCTCTGTACAGACTCTCTCAAGATGGGAGATGCTGAAGGGAGGAGGTGGTCCCACCAGAAGTGGGTGACGCTGGGGAGGAAACAAGGAAAGGGGCAAAGACTGTGAATTGGGCAGCAGGAGACCTGGCTTCCAGAACTACAGATCAAAGCTGCATGGGACCTTGGGCTTATCCTGTCCAACCCTCATTTTTACAGCTGGGAAAACTGAGGCCCAGATAAGGGAAGAGACTGGTTTGCAGACCCTTCGCAGCAGAACCAGCCATGTGCTGAGAGGCAGGAGAAATCTGCCTTCAATGCTTCACTCTGCCATGACCTCCCAGCGACCTTTCTCCAGTCATTAGGCTCCCACTCAACAAAACAGCCCTGAAGTCGGCAGTTCTGAACTTTTATGGGTCGTGACTCAAAAGACTCACGTGGTGCCTGTGGATCCTTTTCCGAGGACAGGGAACACTCTGAGAATTGTGCATGCCGTTTCGGAAGTTCACAAACATCTGAGACCAGCGTTCCCCGAGGGCAGTCTGAGAACCCTCTGTGTCCCAGTCACCTCGACTGGAACCTATTAAAACAGGCTGATTCCAGGGCCCCCACCACGGGGTGCTCAGCCGCTCTCCTTTTAGCTGGTTCGCAGATTGAACACAGAGAGGGCTCCGTGGCTAGAAGTTTTAAAGCCACTGCTCATTAATCAAGGTCCCTTCTGGTTGAGCCAGCTGCTCAAGCTGGCCCTGGTCATGGTCATGGTCATGGTGGGGGTGAGTGGAGGCCCAGCAAGCTGACTGCAGCTGGCTAGATTCTGAATTGACATTCTGAGATCAGCAGCCCTGCCTGGGAGGGAGTCCGGACTCCTGGGCTGCACTTGGGGTGGGAGGAGGGTTCCTATCAACCCCAGCCTAGAGGCTCTTTTCCTCTCTCCAGACTCTCACTCCGGCCCTCAGCCAGGTCCGGCTCCCTTCCTTTTCCTTTCTAACACAACTCTGCTCCTGAATCCCCATTTCCTGGCTGCAGCCTCTGCCTCCCTCCCCTCCATCACCGAGCCTGACAGAAGACCTCCAAGCCCCCAAGCACCCTTCTGAGGAGATAAAACTATCATGCTTTGCAGATGACAAGCTCATTTAATTGGGAGACTCAAGATAATCAATGAAGAACTAAGGTGGCCAGTGACAAAACAACATCTAAAGAAAAAGCCAAATGCCTTCAGTCCTGCCCTGTTACCTGCTCTTGATGCAGCATCTCTCCAACAGGTGGGCAGCTGCCTAGAACCAGAGGGGCTCAGAGCCTTGTCCTTCCTGGTAGGAAGACCAGTCCCTGATGGGGTGACAGCATAGGTTTAAGAAGCAGGAGACCCCACCCTCTGAGCCAAGAATCTGTTCTCCAAATTTGAGCAAGTGTGCATCCCTCTGTGGACCCCTAAACGTTCTCACAGGCTCCATCCGGGGCAGTATAGGAAAGACTCCAGACCACCTGTGGGCTTTGGCTAGATCCGGCTTTAAATCCCAGCTGTGCGACTTGCTGGCTGAGGACTGGGTAGGCCTTGGGCAAGTTATTTAGCCTCCTTTAATAAAATGGGGACCGTAATCTCTGCCTCACTGGGTAGTTGCAAGGATTAAAAGACATAAGGCACATAAAGCACTGAGCATGGGGCCTGGCACATGGTGAGCCAATAAACGTAAGCACTTGTTTATCAGTCACCAGAGTGAGCCTCTGACGAGGAAGACTCTAGGCTTTCTAATTCTTAGGTGGCCTCAAGCAACCCCCAAAGCACCCACCTGAACTGGGTCTGGAGGCTTTATCTTTAGAACTTTAACCCGGAGAGATGATGGGGAGAGAGAGGAGGGGAAGGCAGGGGAAGGGAGAGAAAGAAAACTGAGAAGAGGAGGGAGGAAGGGAAAGGAAAATCAAGGGTGAGGAGCGGCCTGGCTTCCCCAGCTTGGGGGAAAGGAAGATGACTTCAGGGAAACTGCCAAGACAGGATAAGCCTTCTCTCCTTTCCAGAGCCTTCCCTAGGCCCGCCAAGGCAAGGCTTAAAGGGACACAGTCTGCTGAGAAGCACCGCCCTGGCTGTCAGTAGGGACATTGAAGCCTTGGGTTACCTCCAGGCTCTGGCTCCCCATGCGGCTGCTGCCTGCCCATGGCGGCCTCCTCCCCTGGAGCAGGCAGAGATGGCCAGAGCCAGGCTGAGAACAAAACCACCGGCCCATTCAGCCTGCAGAGGCACTACTCGCTCACTTAGGACTCAGGGACCCCCTTGTGGATTCTGATCCTGACTCAGCAGGACTCTCCCCACTGGGTCCCCACCTCCGGGTCCCATGCAGAGCCCTCTCCAGGCCTCTACCTGCCCCAAGGTCCTGCTTCGGGGGCTGAAGTTGCAGCTAGAGAAAAAGCACCATTCAGACTCTAAACAGGAACCACAAACGAGGTGTTCCAATTGCCACTGACCAGCTGTGTGACCTGCGGGGCGTCACTTCCCTCAGAGCATGTTTCCTTCCTCTGGCTAATGAGGGCAACGGAGGACGAGGAGCTTCTCTAAGGTTCTCCCACCTCTGACAGCAGCTATCCTGCTGGTAGGATACCTTGGAGCACAAAGGGGCAAAGAGGACTTGCCTCAAAAGAGGAGTGTGCCGAGCTGGGCTCTGCTGAGAGTGCCATGGATGTGGCAACGGCCAAGGGTTATTATGAAGATGACGATTATAATTTAAAAACACAGCCACAAACTCTAAAGCAGTTTACAAAGAGCTTTCTCATTATCCCCTGGGATTCACAATCTGGTGAGTTAAGTAGAGCTGGACGATGATTATTCATATTTGGCAGATAAGGAAAGTGAAGCAAGATTTAAGTGGCTTGTGACTTCCCTGGTGGCGCAGTGGTTAAGAATCTGCCTCCCAATGCAAGGGACACGGGTTCGAGCCCTGGTCCGGGAAGATCCCACATGCCGTGGAGCAACTAAGCCCGTGCACCACAACTACCGAGCCTGCGCTCTAGAGCCCGCAAGCCACAACTACTGAGCCCATGTGCCGCAACTACTGAAGCCCGCATGCCTAGAGCCCATGATCCGCAACAAGAGAAGCCACCGCAATGAGAAGGCTGCGCACCGCAACGAAGAGTAGCCCCCGCTCGCCACAACTAGAGAAAGCCCGCGCATAGCAATGAAGACCCAACACAGCCAAAAACAAATAAACTAATTAATTAAAAAAAAAAAAAAAGATTTAAGTGGCTTGTCCAGGTTCCTAAGTGTAGAGAAGGGGGAGCCAAAGCAGAAGCAGTCATTACGGGGTGCCTGCTGTACGTCACCTCACTAGGCTCACTCATATCTGTTACCTTGACCGAGTCTCACCACCTGAACCCGGCACTGCAGGTGCTACTGTCCCCGTTTCAGAGAAGAGGACACTGAGGCTGAGAAAAAGCCTCATGGCTGCTCCATTGCAAAGCCTGGATTGGGACCTGGGCTTGTGGGACTCCGAGACCTTCACTCTTTTCCATCTTCCTGTATGTACTGAGTTGAATAGTGTCCCCCCAAATTCATGTCTACACAGACGCTCAGAATGTGACCTTATTTGGAAATAGAGTCTTTGTGGAAGCAATTAGTTCAAATAAAATGAGGTCATGCAGGATACAGGTGGGTCCTAAACCCAAGATGACTGGTGTCCTTAGAAGAAGAGGAGATGACACAGAGACACACCAGAGAAAGGGGAGAAAGCCATGTGACAACAGAGGCAGATGCAGCTGCAAGCCAAGGAGCTCCAAGGATTACTGGCCGCCACCAGAAGCTAGGAGAGGGGTACAGAACAGATGCCCTTGCCACCCCACCTCAGAGCTTTCAGAGGGAACCAACATTGCCGACACCCTGCTTTCTGACTTCTAGCTCCACACCGCGAGAGAATAAATTTCTGCTTTTTTAAGACACCCAGATTGTGGTATTTCATTAAGCAGCCCTAGGAAATTAATACACAGTGAGTCCATTGAGCAGCAGACCTGAGACTCTTAAATTCCATTTTTCAGATTCCCACTCATTAGGCAGCCTTGGAGGTTAATGGAGGCCTGGGGCCCATGGAGGAGTCCGTCTCATCTCCTCTTCACTTCCCTGTTTTCAGGCTGGCCTGAAGTCCATCAGCTGGGCTTCTTCCATGTCCCAGGTGTCTAGCCATCCCACTGGGCCCTTCCATCATGCACATAAGCACCCTTTGAGCCCGGACTCCAGATGGACCATCCTCCCCCTCCACCCAGGCCAGCCTCTACCACCACCTGGAGAGCTGTGGTTTTGAAATGCAAATTCGATCCTTCCTGGCTAGCTTAATCTTCTTCCCTAACTGCCCACAACCTGTAGGACGCAGGCTCTTCAGCCTGTGCCAGATCTGGCCTCAAATTCCTCTTTATCTCCAGCCACTCACCCCACCTGTCCCCACCACTCACCGCCTTCTGCTCCAACCACATGGAACTATTTGTATTTCCCCTAACAAGTCATGGTGCCTTTGCACATGCTGCTCCAACTACCTGGAAAATAAAATCCAGCCCAAACACCACCTTCTCCTCCATGAACAGCCATACCCTGCCACCTTGTACATTGTTCATCTTTACAGGTCTGCCCCGCACACTCAGCCTGGGAACACTGTTGTATTCATTGCTGTCACTGTAGGCGTAGGGCCCAGTATAAAGGCATTCAAGAACGTTGAACTGTGGAGTAGCCATAACAGTAGCAATTGCTACCATTTACCAAATATTTACTATGTGCTCAGCACTGTGCCGAGCATTCCACGTGTGTTACTTCATTTCATTCTCAAAACAACCCTTTGAAACGGATGCTATTACTGGTGCTGTTTTACAGGTGAGAAAAGGAAGAGATGAAGTCACTTGCCCAAGTCCACGCCACTGGTAGGTAGCGAAGCCAGTGCTCCATACTCTAGCGCCAGTGCTAGTAACCAATGTTAGGTACACCATCCATCCTAATACCCTCATTTTACAGAAGAGGAAACAAGCAAGAAAGGAAGAGTGACTTGCCCACCCACAGTCAGGTAACAAGACGTGGACCTAGATCTTTAGATTCCTTATTCAGTGCTCTTCCTCTTCTCATTCTTGCAGGATCTTAATCCAGGAGGACACAGAAAACAAGGTAGGCTGTATCTCCTAAAGAGCTTTTTCCCGTCTCCCCTAGAGCAGAACCCAGCATAGGCCTGGCCACACAATAGGGGCTCAAATCTATAGCCAGGCGACTCAGCAGTAAAAAAGACAGATAAATCTACTTCAAAAAAGCCTGAAGCCTGGGGACTTCCCTGGTGGTCCAGTGGTTAAAAATCCACCTTCCAATTCAGGAGACGCAGGTTCGATCCCTGGTTGGGGAACTAAGATCCCACATGCCGCGGGGCAACTAAGCCCGCGCACCACAACTACTGAGCACGCGCCACAACTAGAGAGCCTGTGTGCTGCAACTACAGAGCCCATACGCTCTGGAGCCCACACGTCACAACTAGAGAGAAGCCCGCGTGCTGCAACTAAGATCTGACGCAGCCAAGAAAGAAAAGTCTGAAGCCTGCTTAGATATTACAATGTCAGGGCTTGAGAGGACAAAGGGTATCATTTAATACCATCTCCCATATTATAAAGTCATCCATTCAACAAATTTATTGAACACCAGTCATAAGCCAGACAGTGTGTGGGGGCACTAGGAAGACTGATAAGCAAGTTTGTGCCCAGATGGCATTTGTAATCCAGTGAGGAGAGACAGACGAACAACTAACAAGTTCATGTATAATTACAAACTCTCATAAGTGTTATGAAATACAGGGAGCTATAAGAAGGTATAACAGGAAAAACTGAGTTATCTTAAAGGAGTTGTTTGTGAAGGCTCCCCTGAGAAAGTGATTCTTCAGCTGAAATCTGAAGAGTGGGAGTTAACCAACATAAGAAGCAGGGGAAGGGTGTGGTAGACGGAGGGAACAGCATGTGCAAAATCCCAGAGGCAAAAGAGCTCCTGGTGCCTGGATGAACTAAAAGAAGGCCAGAGTGACTGGTTTCTAGAGAGGCAGGCAAGCCTTGTAGATCAACGTAAGAAATGCAGAAACGAAGCGGAGCAGGGAAACCCCTTGCTCAGAACCTAGCCCAGAGCAGATGCTATCAACGAGTCATTGAATTATTTTGTGAAGAAGTGATTTGTCCGAGATCACAAGGAAGACCTGGGACTTGAAGCCAGAACCTCTATTTGGCCAGGTTAGGGCTGTCAGCTACTTCAGGTATGTGTGTGGAAGGGGGCAGGAGATGCGTTCCAGGTGTTTCATCCTATAGGAGGTTCCAGCTCCCTGCCTGTACCTCTCTTGAGCTCTAACGTGCATCAGGATTTCCTGTGTTTGTTAAAACATAGACTGCTGGGCCCCACCCCCCGAGTTATTGATTCAGTAGATCTGGTGGGAGCCCCAAGAATTTGTATTTCTCACTAGATCTTAGGTAACCCTGCTGCTGCTGGTGGGGTGACCATACTTTGAGAACCACTGCTCTAGACTAGAATATACAAGGGCAAGGAGGAGTGGTGAGTGGGGCCCATAGCCAGGATCCTTGGGGGCTAAAAGGGTAGATTCCTAAATCTGGGTAACAATGAGATAAACTCTAGTACTCTGAGAAAGGGAAGGGGACTCAAAGTCTCAGAATCCAGCCTACTAGCTGCTCAGCTAGGGAAACTGAGGCTTAGGGGGTTTAGACCCTTACATAAGAGAAGCTCAATAAAAATGTGTTGAGTGAACAGGTAAAAACATGAAAGGTTTGACCAAAGTCCAAAGGAGACCCCTGCACCAAATTCCAGGGCTCCTGAGCTGCAGACCAGAGCCTTTCTTGCCCTGGGAAAGGGATTCAGGAAATGGGACAGCAAGCTCAGCTTTCCCCCAGCTTCTGCTGCCTTCAGTAGGGAAACATTTTTAAAATTGCAAAAATCTGCTGTTGGCCCCCAATCCTATCACCCATCCACCCTCCTTCCTTTCACACTCCCAGCTCCCTCCCTTTACACTCCAAATCCTGTGCACTTTATCCTGGCAAGCTGAGTAGCAGAGGGGGAGGTGAAGTTCTACGGAAGAAGAACTGGAAGTGGAGGGTGAATTCTTACACTTGGATAGCCTTCTTCCAGAACACTTCCTTCTTCTTGTAAGAGTCTCGGTTTCTATCCTCATATCCAGTCTAATCCCAGTCTACCTACATTTCAGTACCAGCATCTGAAACCCACAAAGCCGGGGGCTAAATTTCCAAACTGCCTTTTCACCCAGTTTTTCTAAAACAGGGTGGCCCTGGACAGAATTTTTCTATCCTATTCCAGTTGGCAGCAAAATGCCACTTATCTTGCAAACCCACATGCACAGACTCACTAACATACAAACAGCTATGTGTACATAAAAACAAATATACTAAAACTCATTAAAAAACGCATACACATAGACTTCAAGAGATGCATTATTCACTGTTCACTGATAAAATACATCTGCACCCCCAAATGCACAAGAAACACACAGAGAGAACACACACATGCACACATCGGTGCATGCGCTGCACCGATACATGGAGAACGGAGTAAGACACACCCAGAGACCTCTCTCAAAGTAGACCTCTCCTGAGGGGGCGTTCCTTGGAGCGGGGGGCACTGGCCCTTTAAGAGAGTGGTTCTCCCTCCTCCCTTCAGGGCACCTAAGGTGCGGCTCTACCCCAGGGAGCTGGGAGGGGTGAGGATGGGAGTGCAGCTGAGCTGGCCAGGCCCGGTCTGGCTCTGGCCGACTGTCCCCGCACCACGACAGGAAATGGATCCCTGAACCGACTGGGTCACCAGCCTGGGGGCCGCTGTCTCCACCATCACCAACACACACACACCCGGGCTCCAGGCAGGACACGCCCTCCGCTCCAGCGGGCCCCTCTGTCAGCCCGGCTCCCTCCGGCGCCCGGGGTGTGGCCGCCCACCTGCCGGCAAGGAGTCTAGGCCCGGCGGGGACGCTCCCGCCGCCGCCGCCGCCCTCTGCCCCGGCCAGGTGCCCGGTTCCCGGCGACCGCAGCGCTTCGGCCGCCGCCCCCACCCCTTCCTCCCGGCTGTGCGGAGACAAAGCCGCGCACACGCACACGGGGGCTACGCGGGGCTACGCGGGTGCACACCCGCCCTCACACGCGCACACACGGGGACTCACAGTGGCGCGCGCGCACACACACACACACCGCCACAGGTTCCAGCCACAAGCGAAGCCACTGGCACACACCCTCATCCAAATGTACATACACTCGGCTACACATTCAGACACACCCTCTCATAAACACATTCACGCTTAGACACGCGCGCACACACACTGCCCAGTCCAGACGCGCGGAGACACACAGGGCACACACCCTCTCACACACACACACAGATGCACACCCGGTGCACACACGCACGCGCGCACACACCGATCATCCACTTGCACAGACCCACGGGCACAGGCGCGCTCACACTCAGCACACACCCGGCGACGTGGACCCCGACACACATACCGCGCCAGCACTGAGACGCACAAACCGAGGCCCGGGGCTCCCGGCTCGGGCGCCCGCCCACCGCCTCGGTGCTGTCCAGCCCCCCGGAGCCTGCCCGCCGGCCTGTCAGTGCTCGAGGACGGGAAACCGAGCCTGGAGCCCTCGGCGATCACCCTCCCCACACACACCAGCCCAGACGCGGCGGGGTCCCCGGGGCCCGGAGGAGGCGGCGGGGGCGGCTAACCTGGCGGCGGCGGCGCGGCTTCCGGGCGCTGTCTGTCCTCGGTCGGTGTGTCCCGCGGCCGCTCGGCGGGCTCCGAGGCGCACTTGAGCTGCGCACAAATGCCCCGCTCGCTCGCTTGCTCGCTAGCTCCCTCCCTCCCGCGTCGCAGCCCCCTCCCCGCCCGCCCCCCTCACCCGGTCTCCCCCCTCCGCCCCGCCCCGGCCGGCTCCCCGCGAGGAAGCGGCGGCGAGCGAGCGAGCAACCGGAGGAGCGCTGCCCGAGCCGCCCGAGCCGGGGCCGCGCGTAGGGAGGAGCCGCGCGGGCCCCTGGGGAGAGGAGGAGCGGAGGGGGCTGAGCCCTGCGAGCCCGCCTGGCGCTGGTGACCCTCCACCCGCTTCCCAACGTGGGCCGGCGCCTACCTGTGCCGCCGCGGAGCTCGGAGGCTGGGGCGAGCGGCGGGGCGACGAAGAGGAGACCCCACCCCGGGCCCCCTCGCCCTTCCCGTCCCAGCCCGGTGGGCTCGGGCCCCGCCCCCCGCCTCCTCCTGGTCCCCGCCAGCGCCAACCTCGGTTTTCCCTGGCCCAGACGCGTCGGCTCTCCGCCCGGTGCCCCGGGCTAACCCCACGGCCCGGCGCCCAGCTCGCCGGCCTCCTCCACCTCCAGCCCTGACCTGGCCGACGCCCACCCGCCTCCCCACCGCCCTCCCATTGTTCCCGCGGCCCGAGCTCGAGGAAGACCGCGCCGCGCATTCCAACCCCCCCTCAGGTGGCGATACCTCTGGACCCTTGGGGAAGGGATCCCCAAGGGCTGGACCCTGGCTCTGGGCGCCGACGCCCACCCTCCACAATCGCAGGCACGCCCAAAGTAAAGAGCTTTCCTAAATTAGAGTTAAAATCACCACTGCCCTTATAGGTGCTCCTTCAGGTCCTAGTAAAGACTGAGGCTCTGGGGGGAGGAACCACCCCAAGGTCAGCAAGCCCGAGATAGCAGCGAGGAGAAGGTGGGGAAGAGATTAGATATCCACATTACATAGAAGAAGAAACAGGGAATTCCTGCCCAGGGCTCCTGGGACAGGGGCAGGCCCTCCAGAACTGCAGGGAATAATGAGCCTGACCTCCTTTGTTAGATACTACATAAAACACAGAGACGTGGAAGAAGCACTTTCAGAGGTTTTACTGGATGAAAAGGCCTACTAAGTGCAGGAACTCTCACCTACTTTGTCTCACTTAGTCCTGACCGTGGTCCTATGCGGCAGCTGTGATCATCCCCATTTTATAGATGAAAGCTTGTCCTAGGTCTCTCCAGCAGGCAGCACAGAACCAAGATGAAGCCCAACAATTATTCAAGTTCTTCACTGAGATCCCCCCTCCAGTATAGGATACTAAGTGCCAGGTGAGCAGCTAAGAACATAAGAAATCAAGGAGGACGGGCCTAGTTTGGGCCTGGAAAGACTTCCACAAACTAAAAGAGGGCAGAAGTGAGGGCACTGAGACCCCAAAGCAGGACTGAGTATGGCTTGTCCAGGGGAAAATTATAATTAATCATGAGAACTAATCATAGCTAATGTGTTTAGAGCACTTACTGTATTCCAGGCACTGTTCTAAGAGCTTCACTTGCACTAACTCATTTACTCCTATAACAACACTGTGGGATGGAGGTTATTTTTTAGGAGACTGAAACACAAAGACATTACGTAGTTTATAAAGTGGCAGAGCCAGGATCCAAACCCAGGAAGCTGATTCCCAAGCCTGCACTAACTACCACAGACCAGACAGAAGCAGGCCTGAATGCGAGGCAAAGGCATTTGAATTCTTAGGGCACCCACCACAGCAGGACCCTTTACTTGCCATCTTCTGTCTCGCTGTGTGTACCCGGTACCCAGTACACAGGGCCTGGAACGTAGGCTCATCTGTTAAACTATTGCATGACTGAGGCTGGAGTGCAGAGGGCCGTGTGCAGGGCTTGGGTGCACCTCTCTCTGCTGTGCTGGGCATTTTTATCAGTGGTTTTAGATGAAGCAGAAGAAGGCATGAAACGCTAATCATATCTACAGCCATCAGGAAGTTGGGAGGGCCCTCAAACACTCCAGAAACCAAAATTAGTTTCCAAAAGATCTCGGCAGCCTTGGAGCTGAGCTGGAACTAACAAGATGAGGTACCACAAGGGATAAATGTAAACTCCTGCCCTTCAGTCCAAACCACAGCAGTCCCACAGAGAACTTTCTGTGATGATGGGAATGTCCTAAATCGGCATTGTCTGATGTAGTAGCCACGAGCCACCTGTGGCCGTTGAGCCCCTAAAATGTAGCTCCTACAACTGAGAAACTAAAATTTTAACTTCAATTAATTTTAAAATTTTAATTTTAACTTTTTTTTTCTTTTTTTCTTTTTAAGTACTTTAAATGTAAATTGTCACATGGGGCTAGTGGCTGCCATATTGGACAAGTGCCCAAAATACAGGGTAGAAAGAGTCTAGATGAAGAGTGGTTTCGGTGAAAATGACTTACAGGTTTGAATTGACCTCAAGCTCAACAATGCAATGTGGCTGCAAAAAAAGAAAGAAGGAAGGGAGGGAAGGAGGAAAGAAAAAAGGAAGAAGAGGAGGGACTCCCCTGATGGCGCAGTGGTTAAGAATCCACCTGCCAATGCAGGGGACACGGGTTCAACCCCTGGTCTGGGAAGATCCCACATGCCGCGGAGCAGAGTCTGTGCTCCGCAACAAGAGAAGCCACCGCAACGAGAAGCCACCGCAACGAGAAGCCCGTGCACCACAATGAAGAGTAGCCCCCGCTCGGCAACTAGAGACAGCCCACACACAGCAGTGAAGACCCAACACAGTCAATAATTAATTAATTAATTTTTTAAAAAAAAGGAAGTGGAGGAGAGTGAACATGATAAACTGTATCAAAGAAACAAAAGGCTAGACCTCTGTGGTTCTAACTGTGTTAGCCTCTGTTAGGGGTTCTATGCTGCCCTGGGCTGATCACACCTGGACCACGGGGCTCAGCTCTGGGCCCCACGTTCTGAGGAGTAAGTACACTGTCACACTGGAGCAAGTCTAGAAGAGACCAGAACGCTGAGGACCTGGATGCCATGTTGTGTGGTGAATGATTTAAATATCCTTGAGAAGGTAAAGCACTGGAGGATATAGTGGCTGTCTCCAAACATCTGCAGGGCTGTCATACAGAAAGGGGATTTGATTTGTTTCTTATCATTTAGGTCTAGTAAACAAAATAAAAAACTCTGCGAACCCCTAAGCCCCCCTCTCCATGTCTAATTCCTCTTTCTGTTCCCCTCAACACTTAATCCACCCAGGACCTGGCTCATATTAAACACAAATTTGCTGACAAATGGATGTGAAAGAATTCCACTCAGCTCCGGTGGGTGGACATCCAGGAGGAGAACTTCAGCTTATTATAAAGATCTCTGACAGTCAACACGATCCAAGAAAACAATGGACCACCCTGGGAGTGATGAACTCCCTGCCAATAAATGTATTCAAAGAAAGATTGGGTCTTCAACTGGAGGCTGAACTAGGAATCAGATGACCCCTCAAACCGAAAAATGAGTAAGTTCTATTAGGAGGGGAAAGACAAGATCAAGGCCATGCTTCCAGACAGTTACCTGGCTGTATATATAGAACAGATTGATATGAAGGGACCAGAGGCAGGGAGGACAAGTTAGGAACCATTGCAGTGGTCCAGAAGATAACAGAATAGATTAGGTGGCAGTGGGAATGGAAAGCCAAGGACAGGTGTGTGGTGACAGAAGCAGTGGCCCTGGGCTGGATGTCAGGAGCTACAGGATTTAGTCCTGCCTCTGCCATTAACTTATTGTGGGGTATGGGGTAAATCCCTTCCCTTCTCTGGACTTCAGTTTCCCCATCTGTGAAATTCAGAATAATCTCCAAGTCCCTGCTAACTCTGGATTCTGTTTATGGGAAAGAGATTATGAAGGCTAACTGGGACAATGTAGTAGACAGCCTTTATATGCTTCAAAGGAACAATATCACTAGTCTCATACTATCATTATTATTACAAAGGCTGCCTCCCCAGAACTTGGTGGCTAGATTGGTAGGAGGGGACAAGAAGGAGTCAATGGACTGCATGTGTAGGGGGTGGGGTCAGGGGACAAGGACCTCCGATCTTTGGGGAGCGTCAGCTAACCTCTCTACTCCTCCCCCAAGATCTGTGAAGGCAGCGTGCTGTGTGCTGTCACCACATGAACTGCTTCCTCATTCCTTTGAGCCACACCTCATATTTGGCTAAAGGAAGCAATCAGTTCTAGGAAAAGTTAGGCTCTGTCCCCCTCCTTTTAACGTTCCCAAATGACACCGGTTGTGGTCCTTCCCTTAAATAATAAGTATCATCAACGCATATGAAAACAGCCAATATTATTGAGCACTATGTGCTAAGCACTTTACTTACATAGCTTTCTCAGCCTGGGAGGTAGCTCTAGTTATTACCCCCATTCTATAGATGAGGACACCGTGGCGCATGGAGATTCGCAATTTTCCCACAGTTGCATAGTTTATGAGGGGGATTCCAATACAGGTCTGTGTGATGTCAAGGCTGCATTCCTAGAGGCTTCTAGCATTTTACTATGTATTTTTACAACAGCTTAGGGAAGAAGGCAAGATCAGTACGGTCTCCAGGTTACAGGTGGGAAAACGGAAGCTCAGAAAGTTTGAATTAAGTCACTTGGACAAGTTAGTAAAGGCTTTCAACGTGCAGTTCACACTCTTTCTTGTTCTCTGTTCCTGTCCTTTGACCCAGCAGTGCTTTCCTCCTTCCCTGCACCTTCCAGGGCCTCCCCAGTCTTCCTAGGCCTGATCGGTAGGGACTTGCCCAGACCATTTTACTTGTCCTTTTCCTGGGGCAGGGGGAGGGAAGGATTTCTGAAAGGCAAAAGTTAACTCCCATCTCCTCACTCACCACCACCAGCACACACACACCCCAGCCCAGGGCCTCGAGGTGACAGTGCTGAAGGCTTACAGAGTGAGTCACGCAGAGCTGACCTGCCAGTCACTGGAGCATCAGGTGCTAAGCTTAGGTTAGAAGGGTGGAAAAGTAGGCCAAGTGTTCTCATCCCCAGGAGCACGGCCCAGTTGCAGCTCGGGCCACCCCCCTACTCATCTCATCCCCAAATACTGCAAACATTTAGGGGACACTGTGCAAGGCCTGGGGGCAGAGGAGATGTGAGAAATCAGAATGCATTCCCACCCTTCAGAGGGGATAGGACAGTGAGTACAAAATAATATATACTTATAAAGAGTGATGGGAGTACATGGTGATGAATTCCAAGGAGAGAAGTTCACAAAGGAGTTGAGATCAGAGTGGAGTCTTAAAGGGTAAGTTGAACATGCAGAGGTAGAGGGGCACTCCAGGCTGCAGGAACGCACAGGCAGAAGCACTAAAGCTTAGATGTATTTGCACACCATCTAGCAGGCAATAGGGAGGTATGGAGTGCACTATGGCTTTGAGAAAGACTGCCTGAGTTTGAATCCTGGCTCTGTCCCTTCTCAGCTATTTGACCTTGGGCAAGTTACTTAACCCCTCTGGGAGAGATATCATTGTCTCCTATTATTTGCTCTCCCGCTTCCCAGTAAGCTTACACATTCTAGCTAGTTGCCATGTGACTCCAGAGGGAGGAGTACACTTCCCCAGACCAATGTCAGACTTGATCACATGACTTACTTTGGCCAGTGGAATCTGAGCTGGAGAGATACATGCCAGTTCTAGGCAGAAACTTGAAGAACCATTGCATGTTTTAGTCTAAAATCAAACTCTTTAATCTCTGCCACTGGAATGGCATGACCTGGATGGGGGCTGTGCCTTCAGCCTGGACCTTAGAGTGAAGAGACACAGAAAGCAGAGGTGCAGCCAACACACAGCTGCCCCACAGCTATCTTATGTGTAATCTGAGGGAGAAAACTTTGTTGTAAGCCACTGAGATTTGGGAGTTGTTTGTTATCACATCATAACTTAGCATAACCTAATGTTTTAGTAGTACTTACCTCATAAAACTGTTGTGAGGATTAAATAAGATGATCTTGTGAAAAATGTATAACCATTTCATCAGAAATTGCATTATAAAATGATCACTCTGCCCACACATATATGGACATTTGATGTACAACAGAAATGACATTTGCAAAAGGCTCGCAAAGGATGGTGTCACAGGTTGAATAGTATCCCCTCAAAATTCATTTCTACCTAGAACCTCAGAATATGACCTTGGGACTTCCCTGGTGGCACACTGGTTAAGAATCCGCCTGCCAATGCAGGGGACACGGGTTCGATTCCTGGTCCGGGAAGATCCCACATGCCTCAGAGCAGCTAAGCCGGAGCTCCACAACTACTGAAGCCTGCACTCTAGAGCCCGTACTCCACAGCAAGAGAAGCCACCACAACGAGAAGCCTGCGCACTGCAACTAGAGAAAGCCCATGTGCAGCAATGAAGACCCAATGCAGCCAAAAAAAAAAAGAATATGACCTTATTGGAAATAGGATCTTTACAGATGTAATTAGTCAAGGATCTCAAGATTAACTCATCCTGGATTTAGAGTGTGCCCTAAATCCAATGACTGCTATCCATATAAGAAAATAAGAAAACACACAGAAACAAAAAGAAGGCAATGTGAAGATGGAGGCAGAGACTACTGTGATGTGTCTACAAGCCAAGGAACACCAAGGATTGCTGGCAAACACCTGAAGCTAGGAGAAAGGCATGGATATTTTCTCCCTCCCCCATGAGGAACCAATTCTGTCCACACCTCGATTTTGGACTTCTGGCCTCTTGAACTGTGAGAGAATAAATTTCTGTTGTTTTAAGCCACCCAATTTGTGGTAATTTGTTATGACAGCCCTAGGAAATTAATACAGATGGATTATTTTTAAGTGATACTGAACAATTGGTTATTCATTTGGAAAAAAATAAAATTGGATTCCTACCTCATAGCATACATAATAATAACCTGTTGGATTAAAGACCTAAATTTGAAAAGCAAAACCTTAAAATCTTTAGAAGTAACTAAAGAAAATCATATTTAGGACTTCAGGATACAGAAGAATTTCTTAAACAAGGCATAAAAATCACAAATTGTATTACTCTGGGTTATCCATAGAAATAGAACCAGTAGGATATATATTCTATATATGTACATCTATATCAATAGATAGAGAGATAGACAGATTTATTATAAGGAATTGACTTATATGGTTATGAAACCATGCAACTCAGATGGGACTTGAACCCATAGGGTGGGACTCGAACCCAGCCAGAACCCACCGTCTTTTTTTTTTTAATATATAAATTTATTTATTTTATTTATTTATTTTTGGCTGTGCTGGGTCTTCGTCACTGCGCACAGGCTTTCTCTAATTGCGATGAGCGGGGGCTATTCTTCACTGTGGTGCTTGGGCTTCTCATTGTGGTGGCTTCTCTTGTTGTGGAGCACGGGCTCTAGGCACATGGGCTTCAGTAGTTGCAGCATGTGGGATCTTCCCGGACCAAGGCTCAAACCCGTGTCCCCTGCATTGGCAGATGGATTCTCAACCACTGCACCACCAGGGAAGCCCAACCTACTGTCTCTTAATTGAGATCACACACTTGGTCTCTGGACTCAATGAAGCTCAGGTTCTTTATGTCTCATTGCAGAAAGAATTTAGTGAGAGACAAAGTGATAGGTAAGAAGTGGATTTTTTTTTTTTTTTTTTGGCTGATCTGGGTATTCATTGCTATGCACGGGCTTTCTCTAGTTGTGTCGTTGTGGTGCACGGACTTATTATGGTGACTTCTCTTGTTGCGGAGCACGGGCTCTAGAGCACAGGCTCAGTAGTTGTGGCACACGGGCTTAGGTGCTCCAAGGCGTGTGGGATATTCCTGGACCAGGAATCGAACCCGTGTCCCCTGCATTGGCAGGCAGATTCTTAACCACTGCACCACCAGGGAAGTCCAAGAAGTGGATTTATTTAGAGAGAAACACACTCCACAGAGTGTGGGCCATCTCAGAAGACAAGAGGCCCCAAAATATGGGGTGGTTAGTTTTTATGGGCTGGGTAATTTCATAGGCTAATGAGTGGGAGGATTATTCCAACTATTTCAGGAGATTTCCACGATTTGGGCCACCGCCCATGTTTTGACCTTTTATGGTTAACCTCAGAACTGTCATGGTGCTAGTGGTGTGTCATTTAGTATGCTAATATATTACAAAGAGCATATAATGAGGCTCAAGGTTTACTGGAAGTTGAATCTTCCACCATCTTGGACCTACTTGGTTCTAACCAGTTTTTGTCATGTCCTATGGCTATGTCATTCTTTTATTTTTAAATTTTATTTATTTATTATTTTGTATTTTTTAAATTTTATTTTTGGCTGTGTTGGGTGTTCCTTGCTGCGCGCGGGCTTTCTCTAGTTGCGGTGAGCGGGGGCTACTCTTCGTTGAGGTGTGCGGGCTTCTCATTGAAGTGGCTTTTGTTGCAGAGCACAGGCTTTAGGCGCACAGGCTTCAGTAGTTGCGGCGCATGGGCTCAGTAGTTGTGGTGCATGGGCTTAATTGCTCCGCAGCATGTGGGATCTTCCCGGACCAGGGCTCGAACCCGTGTCCCCTGCATTGGCAGGCAGATTCTTAACCACTGCGCCACCAAGGAAATCCCACCACCCTTACCTCTTACTTTTCTTCTCTCTTTTATTTTCTGACCCCCTTCCTGCTCTGTGCACAGTCCCCTCCCTCTGGGGGCAAAATATGGGATAAAACAAATCCAAATCAAACAGCTTCTAGATCTCATCACAAGAAGCCCTCAAAGTGGGGTGGAAACGAGAGGGGGAAGGAATCCTGGAGGCAGAGAAGAGGCTGCTTAGCGACTGCTGGTGAATCCACGGCGAGTACTGTGTCAGTTACCTACCTCCAACCCACGCCCAGCTCTTCCTTTTCCTGCCTGTGATCACAGAATTTTGAAACATCAGAACTGCAAAAGTCCTTGACATTCATCTACTCTGCCTCCATAAGTCTGCAGCTGGGAAAGTGACACAGGGGCACAGGAAAGGAAAGCAACTAGCTATTGTCACCCAGCAAGTCAGTGGCTCAGCAGGAACTAGAGTCCTAGGCCTCCTGACCCCCGGCCAGTGATTGCACTTTCACCTATACCACACTTGACCTTCCTTCCTGTGGTCACTAGTCCCTCCCCTTGATTCCTACCCACCAGCTTTGGGAGGACATCTAAGCATTCCCAATCTGCCTTCCCATCCCCCACCCCCCAAACCCCACCCCCGAGTAAGCATAGGGTCCAGTGAAACAGGGGCAGAAGGGACAACCCACATCAGAAGGGAGGGCCAGCCTTAAATCCTAGGGGCATATTTGGCAGTGGTGGGAATGGTGAAAGTGTCACTCTGGCCCACAGGGGGACCAGTCTCCTCTTTGGAGAGCTCCATTAGAAGCAGCCTCTGTTTCAGCAGGCCATCCTGGCGGGACCCCTCCTCACCCTTCCAGCCTAGCTGGCTGCCTGGAGGACCTACCTCACTCCGCCAGCCGTGGACTTGCACAGAGGCCACCCAGGCGCAGGATGGTCCATGACTGCCGGGGGCGGGTGGCGGGGGGGGGGAGGGGGTGAGGAGGAAGGGTTTCCAGAGGCTCCACTTTCAGTCCTGCTCCTCTGCTCCACAAAGGGCCACTGTCTGAGCACAGAGGGACCCTGGAGGGAGGCCTCCCAAGGTGCTCGGCAACAGGGCCGGGTTTCATCGCGCTGGGCCTCCTGGCCAAGTAAACATCAGGGTAGGAACAGGCCCAGCAGTTTCTGCAGACAGGGTCCTGGCTCCGGGCTGGCTCAGTGGCATCCTCACCCAGGGCTTCCCTGAGACGATAAGGAGGGCCAAGGTCATTTACTCACTTTTCTCCAGAAATGGAGTCAGGATAAGGAGCTGGCTCTATCTTAGTCCACTTCCCATTGTTCAAGGAGCAGAGAACCATCCTATTCCCCTCTTAAGAAGTAGATGTTTTACAAGAAATTTTAAAATTAGTTCAGAGGGAAAAGAGAGCTCCGTGAGCTTGAGTAATCAGGGAAGACTTCCTAGAGGAAGTGTGATTTAGGTGTGATTCTGCCTCAGTGTGTAGGCGTAGGTAGAATCTCCACAAACAGACGGGAAGGAGAGAGGCATTTCAGACAGAGCACAGAACTGGCAAGTTGTGGTGGCGGGAAAGCAGCAGTATTGGGGGTAAATGAAGAGACCTATTTGGCTAGGGTAGAGAATTAACACAGGAGAAGGTGGAAAATAAGGCTAGAAAGTTCGCTTAGGAACTAAACCTCAACTAGTCTTAACAGCCATGTGGAGGAGTCCTTACGGTTTCCAAGCAGAGTGGTGATGGGATTCTAAAAGCAGAATTTTTGAAAGCTTAGTCTTAAGATCTTACGAAAGAGGCCTCAGGTTGAGCCTCAGTCCTCTGGGAGAACTTGGGCTGGTTATGGCCTCTCTTGGGGCTTGGTTTCTTCATCTTTAAAATAAAAACGTTATACTAGAGAATCTTAAAGCCCTTTCCATCTCTAAAGTGCAAGGATTCTCTAATGGGGCAACATGGACTATAGAAAATGAAGGGAGTAGAGGCCGTGGCCACACCCTGGACACCTCTGGGCTGCATTTCTGCAATGATTCATCTGCTTAGAGCTGTCATGCCACCACCATCGCTGCCAGGCACTATGCTAAGTAGTTCCTTTTTTAAAAAACTTCACTTTTGTGAACAGAAAATGCATGTACATTCTGCAAATTTTAAGTCATAAAAAGATATATGTATGGTAAAAATAAATTTCCTTCCTTCCCCTTTTTCCAGCCGCCCATTTCTTGTCCCGCTGTACCCTGAGTATGCTTTCACAGATAATCCATGCATTTTTAAAGATTCTATAGATTCTTTTTCTTTATGCACATGGGAGCATACTAGACACACCGTTCTGTACCTTGCTTTTTGACTTGAAAATTCTGGAGATCTTTTCATATGAGTCTATAAAGAGCTGCCTCATTCTTCGTATGGCAGGACCATGATTTATTAAACCAGTCCCCTATGGATAGATATTTAGGGTGTTTCTTTTCTATCATAAACAATGCATCAATGAATATCCTGAACATACATCATCCAGCATATGCTGGTATAGGTCTACAGGGTACATTCCTAGAATTGAAATTATGTGCTAACTTCTTTATATGACTTAATACTCTCAAAAAGAGTTTAAAGTGATCGTAATTATACTGATTATGCAAGTGAGAAAACTGAGGCACAGAAAGATGCATTAACTTGCACAAGTCACACAGCTCTTACATAGTAGAGCTGAGATTCCAATGTGGACAGTCTGACACCAGAGCTAACACACTCAGTCATTCCACTAGTGGTTCTGAAACTTTAGTACACATCAACATCACTGGGAGGGCTTGTTAAAACATAGAGTACTAATAGTTTCTGATTCAGCTCATCTATGGTGGAGCCCAAGAATTTGCATTTCTAACAAGTTCTTAGGTGATCACTCTTTGAGAACCACTGCACTACAATAGCTCTTCCACCTTCAGCTGTGCACGTTGTCCAAAAAGAAAGCAATTGGTACTCAGTAACTGGCCTTGATAGGACCAGAGTTGAGAGGCACAGGAAAGGATTCCTGGAGCCCATCTATCTAAGCTCTTTGAAGGCCCTGCACAGTGCCTGGCACATAGTATTCAAAAAATACTTGTTGAGGGCTTCCCTGGTGGCGCAGTGGTTGAGAGTCTGCCTGCCAATGGAGGGGACACGGGTTTGAGCCCTGGTCTGGGAAGATCCCACATGCTGCAGAGCAACCAGGCCCGTGAGCCACAACTACTGAGCCTGCGCAACTGGAGCCTGCGCTCCGCAAAGAGAGGCCACGATAGTGAGAGGCCCGCGCACTGCGATGAAGAGTGGCCCCCGCTTGCCACAACTGGAGAAAGCCCTCGCACAGAAACGAAGATCCAACACAGCCAAAAATAAATAAATTAAAAAAAAAAAAAGTTAAAAAAAAAAAAAACTTGTTGAATGAATGAATAAGTAAATGAGGTATAAGTACTCCATGCAACTTGTTGCTGTCTCTTTTCCCAGCCCCCTGAGAGCCCCTGCCCTGGGGAAGCTCCACTGCCCACACTGGCTGAGATCCAGCTTCATGTTGTGGGAGCCTGCTATGGACTGAATGTTTGTGTTCCTCCCCGCCCCAAATTCATATGTTGAAGCCTTAACCCCCGATGTGATGATATTTGGAGGTGGGACCTTAGGGAGGTAATTAGGTGTGGAGGAGGTTTTGCAGGTGGGGTCCCCACAATGGGATTAGGGTCCTTACAAGAAGAGAAAGAGACCAGAGCTCCCTCTCTTTCTCCACCATGTGAGGACACGGTGAGAAGGCAGCTATCCGCAGGCCAGGAAAAGGGCCTCATCAGGAACCAAATCCACCTGCACCTTGATCTTGAACTCTCCAACCTCCAGAACTTTGAGAAACAAATGTGTGTTGTTTAAGAACTCAGTCTGGGACTTCGCTGGTGGCGCAGTGGTTAAGAATCCCCCTGCCAATGCAGGAGACACGGGTTTGAGCCTTGGTCCGGGAAGATCCCACATGCCACAGAGCAACTAAGCCCGTGTGCCACAACTACTGAAGCCTGCGCTCCTAGAGCCCGTGCTCTGCAACAAGAGAAGCCACCACAATGAGAAGCCCACGCACCGCAACGATGAGCAGCCCCTGCTCGCCATAACTAGAGAAAGCCCACGCGCAGCAAAGAAGATTCAACGCAGCCAAAAATAAATAAATAAATAATAATTAAAAAAAAAAAAAAAGAACTCAGTCTATGGCATTTTGTTATAGCAGCCCAAGCTAACTAAGATGGAGCCCTTGGGAGCAGAGCTGTTTATTTCCTCCCATTCCTCCCTTGGCTTATAATGAAATCAATGAAGCTGCTAGACCTCTGTTATTAAAGAAAAGGCAGCATCTTAGAATGCTAGAGCTCGATCGAGATAAGCGAGTCCAGTGCTCTCATTTATTATTATTAATAGCAAGAGCTATAATTCATAGCACACCCATGCGCTTGACATGCTTGCTTTTTTTTTTTTACTTCCCTCTAATCTAATTCCCTGTATTTCCTTTCCCCTTATTCTAGTACACAGCCTCTTCTTCCATTCCATGCAGTTGATGTGGCCAGTACACACACACACACACACACACACACACACACACACACACTATGGGAAAGATTTAAATTCGGGAGTTTGTGAGGAGACCTGAGCTCTTGCTGCAAGAGCAGCAAGGCACTGACAGAAACATCCCACAAACAGGAAGAAATAACGTTGCCAGGGTCATGCATTGTGGCAGCCACACACCAGCCCACCTCCTCCAGGTGCTGACTCTGTTACAGAATTATATCCCTGAGCTCAGGGCCTTGAGGACCCCGACAGTGTCTCCCAGCTGCTCCCTACCTGGCCTTGAATCCTGCTCCTGCTGCCTCCCTCTCCCACGGGCCTCCATCCTGGGTTCCCTTTCCTGTTGGCGGCCTTGTTATGGACCCTCCCAAGGCCAGACTTATAGCTGAAAATGTCTAGGCCCCAGGCCCTTGGACAAGTAACACTTCAGAAGCCATTTGTTGGGCAGCTGGAGAGAAGGAGGTCATCGGGGAGAGAATTTCAGGGGCCAAGTCAGATTCAGTTAGTCAGCTGTACTTCAGGCAGCAATCTGACTCAACTGACATTATTGAATGTAGAGGAGGCGGCCGTTAGGCAGGTGTAGCCAGACACAGACGCTGTCCATCGAGCTGAGCCAGGCAGAGGTGGTCAGGAAGGGACAGTCAGGCGGACTCCGTCATTCAGAATCCGGTGCCTGAGATCCAGTTAGACTCGGACGGGCAGCCAGAACCAGCCAGCCGCAGCCTCCGCCACCGCAGTCTGGCAGATGCGGTCGGTCCGCCCATCAGGCGGGCTGATCCCACCTGTCAGATGGCCAGTCAGGAGGGCCCCACCAGGCACAGAGGCTGTAATGAGGCCAGTGCAGTCAGGGTAGCCAGCCAGCTTGTCAGCCAGCCAGTCAGGGGACTCGGGCAGACGCGCGGGCCCGGCCGTGGTAAGAATCAGCTGATCAGGCTGTCTGCTTAGCCCACTCAGCAGAGTTGGGGTCAAAACGCTGGCACAGAGGTATCAGTGAACTGGTCAGTCAGTCACAGAGGGTCTCGGTCAGTCAGATACAGCTTGTCGAGCACCGGTGGAGTCCGGTCAGTCAGAAGCAGATCGACTCAGTCAGACACGCCCCATCAGGCCCAGATGCCATCAGCCAGATAGGGCAGTCAGTCAGTCAGTCAACTGCGGTCAGGCAGACATATCACTAGGTCTTGGTCCACCAGGCATCCATGAAATCTGTGTTCAGTCCGACACAGCCAGACAGACACGGATTATCAGGCAGTGATGGCGTCTGTGGTCACTGAGACACAGTCGGCCAGTCAGAGGCAATCTGTCAGGCACTGATGGAATCAGGGCGCCGCGGAGGCCACAGTAGCCAGGGACTGAGGCCCGGGACCTCCTTCTGGGCGGAGCCTTGTTGGGGGCGGGGCCTCCTTGGGGGCGGGGCCTCGTTCTTGCACAGGACCGCCCGTCCACTCCCCTCCCGGCAGCCTTCGGACGTTGCCATGGAAGCTTCGGACTCGGCCGGAGTCGCTCCTTCCCAGCCCCCGGGGTCCCCCACCCCCGACCCCCGCGCCTGCGGAGTGGAGGTCCCGGCGGTGTAGTGGAGGGGCGGCGGGGTCGGGCAGGCTGCCCTCCGCACGGCGGCAGAGGCTGCGGCTCGCGCTTTTGTCGTCCCCTTGTACAGATGAGGCTGATTGGGAGACCAGGAACGACGCACGTCAAGCTACACAGTGACAGAGACCCAGAACCTCTGGATCCCTTGCTCCTCTCCAGAACCCTGCGCTCTCCTTTAGGAGGAATCAGATTTCCCCAGGCATAGGGTGCCCCCGTATCGAGAAGAGAGAACAGCCCATGCAAAAAGGCTTCTAGGGTTCTTTGGGCTTAATAATGACTAGGGCGAACACTCGCCTTGTACCAAGCTCTGTAGTAACAGCTTCGTGTACAGTAATTCACTTGAGCCTCGCAATTTTCCTTTGAGGGAAATAATGATGATTTCCTTTTTACGTATGGGAAACTGAAGCACAGAAGGGTTGGTAACTTGACCAGGGTCAGCGGGCTGTGGGGTGAGCCAGGATTGGAGCCCAGGCAGCCTAACTCCTGACATTCGCTCCTGGGCCCTCAACACACCCTCTGGCCCTTTCCTTGTGACTTCCGAGGGCAGAGCATGAGTTCCCTTCAGCAGGCCTCCCTGGTCTGTTTCAGAATGCCCAACCCTGTGCGTGAGGCTCCTGTTTGAGTCTCTGCTTTAAGGACTGAGAATAAGGAGCTATCAAAACCAGGAACCTGGCCCAACCAGGGGACAAACTATGGGTCTGTCTCACAGAGTTCAGAGAAGGGAAAGCCTGTGAGATGAAAGAAGCCAGGGCCAAGAGGCCACTGAAAGCTGCCGGTGGGGAACCCTATGAGCATGGCCCCTCAGGGGTTCAAGTTGAAAGATCTTTGAACAAATTCCAGCAATGTGAGCCAGGAGTTAGAAACACATCATGGGTCATAAACGCAAATGCCTACAAGGGCCAGAAAGGTAATGAAGGTCATGAAAACAAGTCAAGTGACTAGATTGGCAAACTCTCCCCATCTAAAGGGGGCACTGCCTCTTGACTCCTGTCCATCATGTTCTCAGACACCTGTTTTCTCTAGCCTTCTAACAACTGGATGATGTTGGTAAGTCAATTAACATTGAGTCTCGGTTTTTCCATCTGTATAATGGGAAGAAATATTTGGCTTTATCTCACAGGGTGAAATATTATGGCAATTAAACTTGTTTTTGTATGTAGAAAATATTTTGTGAGCTGTAACTTACTCTGTAAAGTGGAGGGGGTATGAAGAGGAGGTTGACTGAATATGTGTTGTACATCTGCTACACGGTCTATGGGTTCTGACAGCATTCCTCTAGGCAGGGCTTAGCATTCCTCTTGTAGAGAAGATGAGAATGCCTTCAAAAAGTATGCTGACTTACCCAAGGTCACAAGTTTGTGTATGATGGAGCCAGATTTAGAACTTAGGTCTTTCTGACTTCTAAGGCCAGTCTCTTACAACAGTTGTTTTGCAAGGTGTTGCTTGGTCCCACCAGTTGCACTGAGATGATTTCAGGTGAAACCCAAATGAACAGTTTAAAAATAGTTATATAATTTTTGTTATTTTCAAATTTAGGGGAAGCTTATTGATACTACAGAAGTCCTAAATTTCACACAGCCAGACTGTAGTAGGTTGAATACTGGCCTCCCAAAGATATAGAGACCTAATCCCTGGAACCTGTAGATATTAATTTATTTGGGAAGAGAATCTTCACAGATGTGATTAAGTTAAGGATGATGAGTTGAGGAGATCATCCAGGATTATCCAAGTGGGCACGAAATACCATCACAAATATCCTTGTAAGAGGGAGGCAGAAAGAGAGAGGCAGACAGACACACAGAACAGCAGGAGACAATTCAACCTCGGAGGCAGAGATCACAGTGATGTGGCCACAAGCCAAGGACTGCCGGCAGCCACAAGCTGGAAGTGGCAAAGACGATTCTTCTTTAGAGCCTCTGGAGGGAACATGGCCCTCTCAACATCTTTATTTCAGCCCCGTAAAACTACTTCTGAACTTCTGGCCTCTAGAACTAGGAGAGAATACATTTCTGTTATTTTAAGGTATCAGCTTTGTGGTAATTTGCTACATCAGCCACAGGAAACAAATACACAGGTCTACAAGTCTTCAAAACTTCATGCTCCAAACCTCTAGTGTATACATAACCCCCCTTATTAAAAAATAAAATTATTTTTAGATAATTTTATATTTACAGAAAATAAATGTAAATCTCTGATTTACAGAGTACAGAGATTTCCCATAGCACAGAGAGTTCCCGTACACTCCTCCCCCAGTTTCCCATACTGCTAACATCTTACATGACTATGATGCATTTGTCACAACTGAGAAACCAGCCTTGGTACCTTCCTATTAACTAAACTCTACACTTTATTTGGATTTTACTAGCTTTCCCCCTAACATCCATTTTCTGTTCCAAGGTCCCATCCAACATATTACATTACATTTAGTCTTCATGTCCCCTTAGTCTCCTCTGGCCTGGGACAATTTCTCAGACTTTCCTTGTTTTTCATGACCTTGACAGTTTTGAGGAGTACTGGTTAGGTGTTTTAGAAAGTGTCCCTCAATTTGGGTTTCTCTGATGGTTTTCTCATGGTTAGACTGGGATCATTGGTTTCGGTGAAGGATACCACAGAGGTAAAGTGCCCTTTTCGTGACATCATGTCAGGGGTACATGATATCAATATATGACTTGATCACCTTGAGTACCTGGCCAAGGTAGTGTTTGCCAAGTTTCTCTCCTGTGAAGTCACTTGTTTTTTCTCTCTTTCTACTCTCTGAAAGCAAGTCATTAAGGGCAGCCTACTCTCAGGTGGGGATTAAGCTCCACATCTTGGAGGAGATAAATTATTTGGAATTCTTCTATTAGGAAGATTTGTCCCTCCTCCTCCATTTATATATTTATTCAATTATTTATTAACATCAGTATGGACTCATGGATATTTAGTTTATACTTTGGGCTGTAATCTGGTACTATGTTATTTCTTTTGTTGTTCAAATTGCTCCAGCTTTGGCCATTGGGAGCTCTTTTGGGATGTCTCTTATGTCCCTTTGACACCAATTGTTTTGCATCTTGGTTACACTAAGATGATTTCAAGTGGAACTCAGCTGATCTTTTTCTAAGAGTTGTATATTTACTTTAATAGATCTTAGGAAAACATAACCTGCATGTCAAATTGACAATTTCACAAATACCACTGAGGACAAGGCTAATGTAGTGCTGGTTGTGCTAAGTGAGTCAATTCACAGAGAGCTATTAAGTAAAAACTGGTATTGATGGTACATCGGTATGGAGGAAGTTGTTAAGCTGATTAGGGAATGACTCAAATTTGAGAAACATCTGTACTAAAGCAGAACCAAGTCCCAAATTCAGGCAGTGATGATAACGATGAGACTATGAGCAGCTTCTCTGGGACACACCCACACACAAGCCATTCCCAGGGCCCTGCTGCCAGGTAGACCTGTCTCAGTGCAGATGCGTGCTGATGTTGATAACGGTGGAACTGCGCATGCCCAGGCCCGGGACGGATGGATGCTGCACTGCTTCCCAAACGAGCTGCGTGGGTGGCTTGCAGCTCAGCACCATTCCTGCGAATGAGCTTGGAACCGTTGGCCTAACAAACACGTTCCGTGTCACAGGCCTGACATGTGATGTTTCCCGAGGAGAAGTGCCAGGAAGGCTCGTTATTTTTACTTTTTTTTCCCGTGTTTCATCCTTAATCTGAGATAGGCAGAAAGACGTGGCGGACTCAGCGGTCAGACCCGGTACACCCTTGGCTCAGAGTCCTGTCTGAGGTCTGCAGACCAGTCCCCCAGCCCCAGTGAGGATGCTCAGCATTGAACTGGAGTATTTAGCTTGCCCTACTCTGCACGATCCTGAGCCCTGACCCAGGCCCTGAATCTACCTCCTGGTTAAGGAGTGATGCTCCAGACTCTCTGGCCTGATCTGAAATAGAAAGCCCTTCAAGAAAGAAGTTTTTTAATTTCCCTGCTTCTAGTCTGAACTGTGGGTGGCTGCAGGCTGGTGTGTGCTCAGGCCTCTAAACCCTCTATAGTGCCTTCCCAGGGAGCTCTGGAGTCACATGACCTAGGTTAGAATCCTAGTTCTTCCTAAGAACTAGATAAGTTACATCGCCTCTCATCTCTAAAAGGAAGATAGGGACTTCCCTGGTGGCCCAGGGGGTAAGGCTCCGCACTCCCAATGCAGGGGGCCCGGGTTCGATCCCTGGTCAGGGAACTAGATCCCGCATGCCACAACTAAGAGCCCACAAGCCGCAACCAAAAAGATCCTGCAAGGCGCAACTAAGACCTGGCGCAGCCAAATAAATAAATAAAGATTTAGACTAGGTTATAGATCAGCACTGTCTATGACTTCTTGCATGGTGGAAGTGTTCTATATCTGTGCTCATACAGTAGCCACTAGCCACCTGTGGCTCTTGAGCACTTAGAATGTGGCTGGTGCAGCTGAGGAATTGAATTCTTAATTTCATGTCATTTTAATTAATTAAAATTTAAATAGCCTCCTGTAGTTAATTTCCAAAATATACAAACAAATCATACAACTCAATAACAAAGAAACAAACAACCCAATCAAAAAAATGGACAGAAGACCTAAATAGACATTTCTCCAAAGAAGACATACAGATGGCCAACAGGCACATGAAAAGATGCTCAACATCGCTAATTATTAGAGAAATGCAAATCAAAACCACAGTGAGGTATCACCTCACACTCGTCAGAATGGCCATCATTAAAAAGTCTACAAATAATAAATGCTGGAGAGGGTGTAGAGAAAAGGCAATCCTCCTACACTGCTGGTGGGAGTGTAAATTGGTGCAGCCACTGTGAAAAACAGTATGAAGTTTCCTTTAAAAACTAAAAATAGAGCTACTATATGATCCAGCGATCCCACTCCTGGCCATATACCCAGAAAAGAGGAAAACTCTAATTCGAAAAGATACATGCACCCCAATATTCATAGCAGCACTATTTACGCTAGCCAAGACATGGAAACAACCCAAATGCCGATCAACAGACGATTGGTTTAAGAAGGTGTGATATATACAGTGGAATATTACTCAGCCATAAAAATAAATGAAATATTGCCATTTGTGGCAACATGGATGGACCTAGAGAATATCATACTAAGTGAAGTAAGTCAGACAGAGAAAGACAAATATTGTATCACTTATATGTGGAATCTAAAAAATAATACAAATGAATCTATATACAAAATAAAAACAGACTCACAGACATAGAAAACAGACTTATGGTTACCAAAGGGGAAAGGGAGGGGGTGGTGGGATAAATTAGGAGCATGGGATTAACAGATACAAACTGCTATACATAAAATAGATGAGCAACAAGGATTTACAGTGTAACACAGGAAACAATATTCAATGTCTTGTAATAACCTATAATGGAAAATAATCTGAAAGTATACAAATAATATGAATATATAACTGAATCACTTTGCTGTACACCTGAAACTAACACAATATTACAAATCAACTATACTTCAATTTTTAAAAAATAGCCTACTGGGTAGATGGACCTAGAGTCTGTCATACAGAGTGAAGTAAATCAGAAAGAGAAAAACAAATATCGTATGCTAACACATATATATGGAATCTAAAAAAAAAAAAAAAAAGGTTCTGATGAACCTGGGGCAGGACAGGAATAAAGACACAGACGTAGAGAATGGACTTGAGGACACAGGGAGGGGGAAGGGTAAGCTGGGATGAAGTGAGAGAGTGGCATGGACATATATACACTACCAAATGTAAAATAGAGAGCGAGTGGGAAGCAGCCGCACAGCACAGGGATATCAGCTCGGTGCTTTGTGACCACCTAGAGGGGTGGGATAGGGAGGGTGGGAGGGAGGGAGATGCAAGAGGGAGGGGATATGGGGATATGTGTATACATATAGCTGATTCACTTTGTTATACAGCAGAAACTAACACACCATTGTAAAGCAATTATACTTCAATAAAGATGTTTTAAAAAAAAAGAAAAAGAAAAACAATAGCCTCCTGTAGCTAGTGGCTACTATGTTGGACAGCACAGGAAATTGGCTGTACCTTAAATATATTTAGGAGGAAGACAGAACTTGTGATGGTTGGGGGATAGGGAGTGAGAGAGAGTGGAATCAAGGACGATGCCCAGTTTTTTTATTGGGGAACTGGGAGAATGATACTACCATTTACTGACTTGGAGAAGAGCAGGCTCTGGGGAGATACCAAGAGTTTTGTTTCGTTTTGTTTTTAAATATTTATTTATTTGTTTGTTTGTTTGTTCGGCTGTGCCGGGTCTTAGTTGTGGCATGCGGGATCTTCTTTGTGGCGTGTGGGATCTAGTTCCCTGACCAGGGATCGAAACTGGGCCCCCTGCGTTGCGAGCACGGAGTCTTAAACACTGGACCACCAGGAAAGTCCCAAGAGTTTTGTTTTGCACAAGAGGAGTTTAAAATACTGTTGGGGGCTTCCCTGGTGGCGCAGTGGTTGGGAGTATGCCTGCCAGTGCAGGGGACACGGGTTCGAGCCCTGGTCTGGGAGGATCCCACATGCCGCGGAGCGGCTGGGCCCGTGAGCCACAATTGCTGAGCCTGCGCGTCTGGAGCCTGTGCTCCGCAACGAGAGAGGCCGCGATAGTGAGAGGCCCGCGCACCGCGATGAAGAGTGGCCCCCGCTTGCCACAGCTGGAGAGGGCCCTCGCGCGGAGGCGAGGACCCAACACAGCCATAAATGAAATGAATGGATAAAATTTAAAAAAAAAAATACTGTTGTAACATTCAACTAGAGATATCAAGTAGAAAGTAGGATATGTACATGGTTGCCATCATCACCTTTAGGTTCCAGCAATACCAGGCTGTTGGGTGCTCAGAAGGGTGGGAGATCAGAAATGGGACCAAGAACTCCACACTGAGGCTTTCCTTCTTCTTGTCTTGGTTATTGTTCCAACCATCCACAAATCCAGCCAGTCCTTGTTTGAAACCCTATGATCTGTGGCTCCTCCTTCCCCTCCTCCCTCTTCTCTCCAGGTATGGAGCTCAGGGGCGCCTTCCTTTGCAAAGCTAGAAACCCTCACCCCACCTGTTTTCTACTCCGGTAGCCACTCCTATGGCTCAGGCCTTTGTCTTCTCATTGTGGACTAGAGCCGCAGTGCCCAGAGCTCCTGGCCTTCTCACCACTCCTGCTTCCTGCCTTCTAGCAGAGGGGTCTTTCTGACTGTAGGATTTCCCTCCTGGGAATCCTGTTTGGGTCTGCATCAGAAGTTTTAAGCCTGAACCAAGGCTTTGATCCTTGTTTACATTTCTAGAATTGCATCCAAAGGAAATCAGAAAGCCTCCACAAAGTTTGAAAATCCACAAGAAAGTTCCTCACGGCATTTGTTATAAAAGCTAGAAGTATACTTCTCAACCATATCTTACATGACCTATCAGCAGTCTCCCTTGAAACACATTTACTTCCAGGATACCACATTCTGAGGTTGTTCTCCTGCCACTCTGGTCACTCCTCAGTCTCCTTTGCTGGTTCTTTCTCATTGCCCTCATCTCTACGCATTACAGTGCCCCAGAGCTCAGGCCTGAGACCTCGCTCTCTCTTTGCATACACCCTTGGTTCTCTCATGCAGCCTCATAGCTTTAAAGGGATCTGTATTCTGATGACTCCCAAAAGTATATATCCAACTCCAACTCTCCCCTGAATGCCAGACTCACAAATACAACTATCTACTTGACATCTCCACTTGAATGTCAAACGGACACCTCAAACTTACCATGCCCCAAACTGAAGTCAAGATATTCTCCCCAAAACTCCCTCCTCCCATGGTTTCTCCCATCTCACTTAATGGCAATTCCCTCCCTTATTTGCTCAGGCCAGAAGCCTTGGAGCCATCCTCGATTCCTCTCTTTCAACTTCACATCTGGTCTATCAGCAACCTGCAGGCTGGATCTTATATTTATCCTGAATTCAATCACTGTTTTGCCATCTTTGCTGCCATCATCCTGGTACAAGCCACTATCCAGTTTCACCCCATTGACAGCAATGGCCTATTAGCAGGTCTCCCTGCTTCTTCTACCTCGGGTCCCACTTCAGCTCTTCTCCATACTGCAGGGCAAAGCCCTCCAACGGCTCCCATTTCACTCAGAAAAATACACCAAATTCCCTTTTCCGTCTTTCGCATTATGTGAGTGGTTTAACGTCTACACTCTTGCTGGTTACTCTGCTCCAGCCTGTTTGTTGTCCCTCGATCAGGCCAGCCCCATACGCCTCAACTTCAGTTCCTGCGCACTGGCCGCTCCCTCTGCCAGAAAGGCTCTTCCACCCGACATCCCCTTGGATGGCTCCATTCCCTCACCTCCGTATGTCTGGTCAAAAGTCACGTGGCCACATTCCACACTCACACCTCATATTCCCCTTCTTTTATTTTTGCATAGCACTTTCACCATCTGCCCTTTTACACATTTTAAGGGTTGTCTGTTTTCCCTACTAGAGTGTAAATTTCAAGGGGGCAGAAATTTTTGCCCCCTTCACTGCTGCATTCCCCAGGGCTTATGTGGCACACAGTAGGTGCTCAATTAATAGGGGGTAAATGAGTTAACGAATGAAAGATTGTAAGGAGCCTCAGTGTCTTAACAGTGGGGGTGTGAGGGAATGGAGAAATACGCATGCTCGGGAAATTCTGAAAAATTATCGCTTGTTAGGGCAAGCCAAGAGGGCGTCCGGACCTCACGTGACACCTCCCTCGTCCTTCCCCCTGCCGGAACGTTTCAGTCCCGGAACCTTGGCTCGCGGGTCCCGCGCGCTTGCACTTCCGGTACCTCTCTTCTCTAGCCAGCAAAGAGAACTGCCAAGTCAGTTCCGGCAGAGAGCGCGGTGAGAAGCGGATCGCGGCCTTCTAGCCCGGGGCCCTCCAGGCCCTCCGGCCTCCGGTCGGCAGGTGAACTGGGGGGCCCCCGGGACAGGCTCAGGCTGTGTCTTGCCGAGCCCCAGAGCCCTCGCCGCAGCAGCCCACTGGCAGGGCCCGAGCCTGGAAGCAGCAACGAACTTCTCCCCCGCCCCCACCTCCGCGACCTAATGGCGGCGGCCCCTTGGAGCCCAGATCCCGCCCACCGCCGGGTCTCTTGACCCCACGCTGCAGGGGTTAGGCGAAGCCTCCGGCAGGCCACCGAGGACGTGGCGCCTTTGGGCGTCGGGCGTGGCAGGGCGAGAAGAATGGCGGCCACTGGAACGCCGCGGAGGGCCCTTAGAGTTTCGAGGACGTGGACGCCAGCTCAGCCACCCTTAGGCCTTGGAGCCCGCGCGGATCCGGGACCTGAGGTGAACTCTCTGTCCCAGCTGGACGAGACCTCACCTCGTCCGGACAACTACGGACAAAGGCCTGAACGGGCCCGGAAGGTGAGCGGAGCCCCGGTCGACGACGGGTGGAACGTTAGCGGGTCATCGGGCGGTTGGTCGTCGTTCTACCAAGACTTCGATGTCGGAAGATAGAAATGGTAGAATAACGTACCACATGCGGCCAATAGGAAGTGCCCGCCACCCTTTGGGAAGATTTACTGGCCATTTATAGAAGGCCTGTGTATATAATATGAAAAAGCTGCTCTCAACTTTCCCCTCAACCTTTCGAAAGAAAACTTTTCGCTACATATAGGCCTTCTAGATGTGAAGAGGTTGCCGACGTATGATAGAGTTAAAGTCACATGTCTTGTAAATGCCCATTTGTTTCTTTAAAAAAACCGTAGAAAAGAAATGTCTTCTGGAAATGACTTTTCGAAATAGAGTTTGACCACCTCTAGAGGCGACATCAGGAGCCACAGAGGTCCACGTTTGTCCAGTGGGTTGAGGACATGGAATGGCAGACGTTGAGGAGGAAGAAAAGAAGGTTCTATGCCAGACTGGTCACAGTTAGAAGGCTTTTCCATATTAGAACCATTGTTTTGTGTGTGCATTTTATTCCTTACTACTGTAATGTAGTTGACAATAAGTACTTTTTTGAAATATCTAGTCTTTCTAGATGTTCTGAAGTGCCTGATATATGTTCAAAGTAGAGGTAGTAAAAAGACATTTTGTAAATATCTTTTTGTTAAAATTCGTATGAAATGTTGTTTGGGGGGGGAGGGGTGGCCAAACCACCTTTTTGAACAGTACGCAGTATGCACTGTGTTTGTGCACTGGTTCAAGGTCGGGGAGAGGAGAAGGAAGTGCAAAGAGCTCTGTGCCAGTGTGTTTATAGTGAGGCAAGATTAACCATTGTCTTTTTTATGTTCCTGCATTTTGTTTCACTTTGCTGTGTATATAGTGTATATAATGGACAAATGAGTCCTAATTTACAACACCTAGTCTTTCTAGATGTTAAAGAGGTTGCCAGTGTATGACAAAAATAGAGTTAGTAAATAATACATTTTGTACATTTTGTGTTAAAATTTCTAGGAAAGACTGTCTTCTGAAAATTTGAGCATTATAGCCCTCTGGGTTGGAGGCGGGGGAGAGAGAGAAGGGGGTTGGTCTTAGAATGGCTAGAATGCTGGTATTTTGAAGACACTTTCAGATTATAACTGTTACATGTGTGCAGTTCGTTCAATACTGCTCTGTATATAGTGGACAAATTAAGTCCTTATTTGAAACATCTAGTCCATCTAGATGTTTAGAAGTGCCCAACGTATGTTAAATGTAGAGGTAGTAAAATATCACTTTGTAAATATCTTTTTGCTAAAATTCATAGGAAGTACTGTCTTTGGGAATGTTGAATGTTAAACCACCTCTCTGAACAGTATACTATTGTCTATACTTGTTCAGTGGTTTGGAGGAGGGAGGGAAAGAATTGCAAAAGGTAATATGCTAGTGTGTTCATACCTGGACGTTTTCATACAAAACCATTTTTTGTATGTTCATTTTGTTTTGCTGTGTATATAGTGTATATAATGGACAGATTGAGCCCTAATTTTGCAACATCTAGTCTCTAGATGTTAAAGGGGTTGCCAGTGTATGACAAAGTAGTTAGTAAAATTAGCACACTTTGTCCACTTTATTGAAATTCATAGGAAAGCTTGTCTTCTGTAAATGACTTTTGGATATGAATTTGTTCAACCATCTCTAAGCATTACACATGCATGTACTTGTCCACTGGATTGGCGGCGGAGAGAAGGAAGTGAGGGAGGAAATGGTTCAGGCCAAAATGGTCACATTTAGACGATACCTCAGATTATAACCCTTGTTACATGTGTGCAATTTTATTTAACAGTGCTGTGTACATAGTGGACAAGTAAGTTCTTATATGAAATATCTATTCTTTCTAGATGTTTAGAAGTGCTTGATGTATTTAAAAGTAGTTTTAGTAGAATAATGCTTCTTGTAAATAGCTTTTAAAAACTGATGGGAAATACTGTCTTTGGAAATGGAATTGTTAAACCTCCTCTCTGAACAGTATACTCTGTGCTTGTTCATTGGGTTTAAGGAGGTGGGAGGGAAGATTGCAAAAGGTGTTTTGCTAGCAGTTACTAGAACATTGCAACTTACCCATTGCTCTATATGTGACATGCATTTTGTTTAACTTTACTGTATATATTTTGTATATACTGGACCAATGGGTCCCAATTTTATAATATCTAGTTTCTAGATATTAAAGAGGTTGCCAATGTATGACAAAAGTAGAGTTAGTAAACTAACACATTTTGTACACTTTGTGTTAAAATTCATTGAAAGGCCGTCTTCTGAAAAGGACCTTTGGAAGTGAAATTGTAAATCACATCTAAGTGACACCTGTGCCTGTACTTGCCCAATGTTGGATGGATGGCCGAAAGGAGGTACTAGGAGAAATGAAGTGTTCTAGATTAGAATGTTCCTATGTAGAAGACACTTTCAGATCTAACCATTGTTACATGTGTGTAGTTTATTCAACACTACTGTGTATATAGTGGACAAACTTAAGTCCTTATTTGAAACATCTAGTCTTTCTAGATGTTTAGAAGTGCACAAAGTATGTTAAAAGTAGAGGTAGTGAAGTAACATATTTTGTAGATATATCCTTTTGTTAAAATCCATATGAAATACTGTCTTTTAGAAATGGAGTGATCAAAATGATCAAACCACCTCTCTGAGCAGTACACATTATTTTATTTGTGCTGGTTCAGGGAGAAAGAAGAAAGTGTAAAGGGCTTTATACCAAGACTAACCATTGTCCGGTATGTCTCTGCGTTTTGTTTTACTTGGCTGTGTACATAGTGTACATAAAGGACAGAGGTCCAAATTTACAACATCTAGTCTTCCTAGATGTTAAAGAGGTTGCCAGTGTATGACAAAAATAGCCGATAAATACATTGTGTACACTTTGTGTTAAAATTCATAGGAAAGACTTCTGAAAACAACTGGAGGAAGTAAAATTGTTAAAATCCCCTCTAAGCATTACAGATGCTTATTATTCTTGTCCGCTGGGTTGATAGAGATGAGAAGGGGAAGCTTCTAGGCCAGAGTGTTCCTGTTTAGGAGACACTTTGTGACTATACCCTTTGTGTGCAGTTTCTTCAGTGCTACTACATGTATATATAGTGGACAAACTTAAATCCGTATTTGAAACATCTAATCTTTCTAGATGTGTAAAAGTGCACAACATATGTTGAAAGTAGATAGTTAAAAGTAACACGTTTTAAGTATTTTTTTTCTGTTAATTCATAGGAATGGTTGTATTGGGGGAGTGGAAATTGTTAAACTTGAGTCTTGGAGAGTAAGCTGACTATTCAGTGGGTGGTGGGGAGGCGGGGAGCAGACAGGGAAGGAAGTACAGAGAAGGGATCTGTGCCCATGAGTCTTTAGACAAGTTCAGATTGTCTAACCATTGTTCTATTTGTGTGTTTTAGTTAATTGCTGTGTATTAAAGAATAAGCAAGTCCTAATGCCCAAAGTATATTAAAAGTAGAGGTAGTAAAATAACCCTTTAATAAATGCCCTTTTGTTGGTTTTTAGGAAGGGCTGTGTCTTCTGGGAGCGTCTATGTTAATCCACCTCTTGGAGCTAGATATAGTCCTGTACTTAGTCGCTGATATGCTGGAGGAGGGGTAAGAGGAAGGGTGAAGGGAAGGGCTCTTGGCTAATATCTCCATATCTAGAAGACAGTTTTAGGTTATAACCATAGGTCTAAATGTGCATTTTTGTAAAGTACCAATGCTTATTATGGACAAGGTTCATTCATTATTTTGCAACATCTAGGCTTTTTAGGAGTCCTGAGGTGACAATGTATGATAAAAAGTAGAGCTAGTGAATTAACCAATTTGTAAATATCTTTGTTACCATTGATAAAAAAGTAGCATCTTGGACATGGAATTGTTAAACCATCTGAGAAATGTACACCAGGACTTGTTCATTAGGTTGGCAGCAGAGGGGCAGAAGGAAGTATAAAAGGGAGGGAAGTATGTGGATATGTTCCTTTTTATATTTTGATGATAACCATTGATGTGTGTGCATCTCTTAGCTGTACTATAGGAATACATTGTTAAGTAATTCAGTGGAAACATACCTCCTTGCTAATACTTTAATAGTTTAGATCAGATAATGAATCCTCTTAAAAGCATTATACTTTGGGTACTGTGTTGCTTTATGTCTCATTTTTAATTGAACGTTAAGGGAATGTAGTATTTTAAGCATAACTCTGCCAATATCTTTATCTAGAGGCCTGTTGCCATTTTTGTCTTTTCTGAAGTTTTTGTCGCCAAGAAAGGATTACATTTTTTTTCCTTCCAGATTGAGTTGGTGTAGTGTATTTTTGGTTATCAAAATACTCATAGCTTTGGGACTTTGAAGTGGTAAATATTCATGATGTGTGAAAAGCATGATACATAACTGTATGATCTTAATTACATAAAAATGGATGCTTAGTTGTGTTTAAATACACAAACGAGACCTAGAAGGACACATCAAATGGTAAACCGCTTGTGATGATGGATGACTTTCTTTTTTGCTTCTTGTGTTCTTTGGTTTCCTATTATGCACATGTTAACTTTTAAGAAATAAATGTTATATTGAAAACCTTAATGAAGTCTCCATAGAAGCATAGTGTCCACACCCTTCATGCCTGGGCTATGAGGTATCTGAAGTGTCATGTCTTACGATGCCTTCCATTGCTTAGATGTAAGCCCCGCTACCCCCAGCGCCGTGCCTTGCTGTTCTAGGTAACTAGTTCTGTGCTTCAGTGATTCCAGCTTTGCTCAAGCTATTCCTTCTGCCCATAGCGCCCTTCCCACGTTTTTCTTTCTTTTTTTTTTTTTTGGTCGATTTATTTTATTTATTTATTTCTGGCTGCATTGGGTCTTCGTTGTTGCACGTGGGCTTTCTCTAGTTGGCGGTGAGCGGGGGCTACTCTTCGTTGTGGTGCACGGGCTTCTCATTGCGGTGGCTTGTCTTGCGGAGCACGGGCTCTAGGCACGCGAGCTCAGTAGTTGTGGCTCGCAGGTTCTAGAGCGCAGGCTCAGTAGTTGTGGCGCACGGGCTTAGTTGCTCCGCGGCACGTGGGATCTTCCTGGACCGGGGCTCGAACCCATGTCCCCTGCATTGGCAGGCGATTCTTAACCACTGCGCCGCCAGGGAAGCCCCCCTTTCCACATTTTTCATCTAGCAAAATCATTCTTTGTTGCCCTCTCAAATTTTGTATACAGTCTTGCCTACAAGAACCTGACACGCCAGAACCAAATGTCAGAAGTTAGGCCCTTTCCCTTGCAGCCCCTACTTGTGCCTCTTGTATCGACATATGGAACCCACTTGTACTGTCATTGTTACCTGAAATTCTACTGGATTGAGCTCTGGCTTAAATCATCTTACCACAGGGTGCAGCACAATGCCTGACACATAGTAGGTGTTTAGGAAATGTCCGTTGAATACAAAAGAGCCAAAAGCTTAGCTTTTCAGACAGTTGTATGGCGTAGCTGCTGCCGGCATCAGTTGAACAGTCAGGGCTTCCCAGGCTGGCGGTTCCTATCAGCTGACCAAACCAGAGGGTGAAGGTTGGATGCAGAACCACCCACCCCAATCAGGCATCAAATATTCTCTAATGGACTACCAGAGGGTTCTTACACCCAGCTTTGAGAGTGAAGCTCAAGAGGCACTGGCCTTGGAATGTGGGGAGGTGGCATTTCTGGTGCTTCCCTGGGTGCTCTTGGTATAACATGGGTGGGCTGGGAGCCAGTGAGGGCAGGTAGAGGAGGCCCTTCCCATTGCCATCTTCTCCTGTTGACGCCCCTATGAGACAGGTGTTAGCTGACGGAGATGGGCTTCAGGGAGGCACATATGCCTGGAACCCCTGGCCTGGAAGGGGAGAACCAGGTGCATTTGGACAACTCATCCCAGGCTAGGACCAGTCTGCAACCCCAATCCACCAGAGCTGGAGATAAAAGCTGAAGCTCTCTGTAATTAAAGGTGGAGTCATCCATAAAGGTCTGGGGGGGTGGGGGAAGGTAGGCTCATGAAGAGTTAAAGAGAAAAGGTTAGCTCTCAGAAAGGCCATCCTGGACCCCCAGGCAAAGCTAACCCTCAGTGGGCAGAAGAGGAAAGTGAAGTCCAGAGGGGACAGGCCCCACCGGGATCACACCTCATAACTAACAACATGTATTGCCAGGGAAAGAGCACTGGAAGGGAGTCAGAGGCCTCAGCTCTCGTCTCAGCTCTCTCACGAGCTAGGGAACACTGGCCACCTGATCCCGTCTGAGCCTCAGTCCCCTCCTCTGTAAATGAGGGCTTTGTTCTGGCTGGTTGATGAGGTGCGCCTTTCCAGATCAGATGCTGGGCTTTTCAAAGCCACAGATTTCAGCAGCAGAGCCTGGGCCAGAAGCTTCTAAATCCCATTCTCTATTACAAGGAAGCAGGGTCCCTGGAGAAATGGTTAATTCCAGGGCTGCAACAGGAAAGTAGGAGATCATCCTGGAATATCCTGTGGCGGCAGAAAACAAGAAAGTGCCTCAGAGAATGATAGGAACAGGTCAAAAGGACCCCAGAAGCCAGCTTGAAGTGGCTTCCATTGGCCTAATCTGTGGCAATTTGTGCATCAAAACAGAAAATGATAATAACAGATAATACACTGAATAAAATAGGAAGCCATGAGTCCAAAGCTGATATAAATAAAGGAATAAATGGAAAGTATGATAAGGAAGGGAATATTTACATAGTTCCAAAGCACCTCCTCACAAAATACCTATTAAAAGGGAATAAGACACGCTCAACAGAGTGAAATGGCAACCTATGGAATGGGAGAAAATACTTGCAAATCATATATCTGATATAGCTAGAATATATAAAAAACTCTGACAACAACAAAATCCAATTAAAAAATTGACAAAGGACTTGAATAGACATTCTTCCAAAGATGACATACAGATGGCCATCAAGCATATGAAAAGATGCTCAACCTCACTAATAATTAGAGAAATGCAAATCAAAACCATAATGAGATATCAACTCACACCCATTAGGATGGCTACTAACAAGAACAGAATGACAAGTGTTGACAAGGATCTGGAGGGATTGCAACCCTTGTTCACTGTTGGTGGGATTGTAAAATGGTGCAACTGCTATGGAAAACAGGATGAGTTTCTTAAAAAAATCAAAACTAGAACCACCATATGACCCAGCAGTCCCACTTCTGGATATATATCCAAGAAATTTGAAAACAGGTCTGAAAGAGATATTTGCATATCCATGTTCATAGCAGCACTATTCACAAAAGCCAAGAGGTGGAACCCAAATTTCCATCAACAGATGAATGGATAAACAAAATATGGTATATACACGCCACGGAATATTATTCAGCCTTAAAAAAGCAAGAAATCCTGACACGTGCTACAACTGGGATGAACCTTGAGGACATTGTGCTAAGTGAAATAAGCCAGTCACAAAAAGACAAAGACTGTATGATTCTGCTTATATGAGGTATCTAAAGTTGTCAAGTTCATAGAGACAGAAAGTAGAAGGGTGGTTACCAGGGGCTGTGGGGAGGGGGAAAGGGGAGTTGTTTAGTGGGTACAGAGTTTCAGATTTGCAAGATGAAAAAGTTCTGGAGATCTCTCTCACAATGTGAATACACTCAACACTCTTGAACTATACACCTAGAAATGGTTAAGATGGTAAATTTCATGTTACGTGTTTTTTTTTAACCACAACATACATACGTACATACATACATACATACATTTTTAAATGAAAAGGAAATAAACAACAAGAGTAACTTTACAGTGGAGACACCATTTTAATCCAATAATAAGTTACCACCAGTAATGGGACAAATCGAAGTCTTGCACCACCTGATAACATCCAATGGGAAGAACACAGCATCACTTCTGGGATTTCCTGCCCAAGATGCATAACCTAAATCGAACCATGAGAAAACATCGAACAGGCCCTTTCTTGTAGAAAGAACACCCTACAAAATAACTGGTCTATAATCTTCAAAAGTATCAAGGTCATGAATGTCAAAGAAAGGTTGAGAACTATATCAGATAGAAGGAAACCAAAGAGGCATGCCAACTAAGTGTACTGCACGATCGTGAACTGGATCCTTTGCTATAAAGGATGTTATTGGGACAACTGGCAACATGTGGATGGGCCCTGAGGATTCGATGGCTGTAATGTGTCAATGATAATTTCCTGATTTTGATGGTTGTGGTTACGTAAGAGAATGTCCTTGTTTGAGGAAATAAACACTAAATTATTTGGATGTGCTGATGCATCCGGTCCCAACTTACTCTCAAATGGCTTTTTTGTATTGTAACTAACTGCAACTTTTCTGTGAGATGATTTCAAAATTTATAAAATTAAACAGAAAAGAAATGTCCATGATACTCTGTTAAGTAAAAAAACCAAAATGTATAACACTGTGCTGTCCATTATGGTGGCCACTACCTACCTATAGCTATTTAAAATTACTTAAAATTAAAAATTCAGTCCTCAGTCACGTTAGCCACATTTCAAGTGCCCAGTAGCCATATATGGCTGGTGGACATGTATGATCGAACATTGTCATCATTGCAGAAAATTCTACTGGACAGAACTGGTATAGCTTCTTCCTTTTTTTTTTTTTTTTTTTTTTTTGTTAAAATAATAAATAAGGAAATGGGTATGAGTATGTGAACTTTGAGAAGGTTATGTACCAAACTGTTAGTCAGGTTATCCTTGGGAGATGAGATTAGATGGGTGAAATAGTGGAAATGTTTCAATTCTCATTATATACATTTAAAATTTGGGATTATGAATGAAAAATTTTTAGAATTTTTCTAATATTTATATCCATATAGATAAATATCTACCTACCTACCTACTACCTGTCTGTCTATATTTTTAAAAGCATGTTTTAGGAATTACTTGATGCCAGTGAAGTTTTAAATGACCTTTCTTGTGATGAAGACCTATGAAAAGGGAATTTAAATTTCACAGCGCTACCAGTAACGCTTGAAGAGGCAAATAGCTCATGGGTGCCTCCTGCTTCACCACGCAAAACAGGATCTCGCTCACGTCACTTGACATAACCCAAGAGTCCCAAACAAAGGGCCAGGCTCTAACTGCAATAGGACAGACTGCCGTTAAACAGGAGGAAGAACTTTCTGACAGTATCAACATGAAACCTTAAGGACAAGGGATCATGGAAGACTGAGGATGTTTAAGAGAAACCGAGATTTGGAGCCAAACAGACCCAGGTTTGAATTCTGGCTCTTCTACCAAACCAGCAGTGTGAAAATGGGGGTAATACTAACCTTGCATGAGTGTGAAGTGCCGGGTGGTGTTCCAACTGCTTTACGTGTGTTATCACATCATCCTTAAATCCTTTTTTTTTTTTTTTAAACTGTTAAAAACCACACTCCTGATATTCGCCCCTAAATGTACTTCTCCTACGGTCTTCTCTGTCTCAGGGAATGGCTACTCCATCCTTCCACTTGCTCAAACCAAAATCTTTGGAGTTATCCTTAGTTCCTCTCTCTCATTCCTGACATTCAGTCCTTTAGCAAACCCTGATAGGTTCTACCATCGAAATATGTCCACAATCAGCCCCATCGAGACACCACCACAATCAATATGGTGATCTGAGCCACCGTAATCTCTTACTTGGATTATGGCACTGGCTTCCCAGCTGTCCCCCACCCCCGTCTCCCCATGCCACCCTCATGCTTAGACCCCAAGTCTGTAGTCAGATCATATCACTCCTCTGCTAAGAACCTTCCAAAGGCTCCCTTCACATGATCATGAGCTGGCCTCCAGTCCGTCTCTGCCTTTGCCCTCTTTCAATTTCTCTCTCCTTTGACTCCATTCCAGCCACACCAGCCTTCTTGCTGTTATGCTTGAATGTGCTATCTCTCTGTCTGGAACATTCTTGCCCCGATATCTGCATGGCTCATCCCCTCACTTCCTGTACTCATCAATATCACGGTCTTAGAGAAGCCTTCCCTGACTATCCCTTACAACGTAGTAACCTCTAACCCACCTCCATCCCCCAGTTACCCTGATTTTTCTTGTGTTCTTTAACCACTGACCCAGAATGTAAGCTCCTTGATGCCAAGGACTGTGGTTTGGTTTGGTGCTGTATCTCTAAGCCCTGACCAGCTCCCTCTCCCTACAGCATGTCTGCTAATTGGAGATATACTGGTTGAATTCATCTAGATTTCAGTTCAGTCCTTCCAGTTCCCATATGCTTCCCTATCTAATGGAGATGCCAGGAGCCTGGCAGCTAAGGGACAGACGACAAGCACTGGCATAAAGGGAGGAGGAGGAGATAGGCAGCCAGCAGGCTCCAGGGCTCTCCTCTCAAAAAGGCAGAGGACCCCATGAGCTGGTAATCATCGAAGCTGATAAGACGTGTATGATAACAGAGCAACGTGCAAATGCAGAATGATTCACCGGTGAGAGCTTTTTACATGTGCAAATCCCCCAGCTGCTATGATCTGTTAAACCGAGACATGCCCATATGTGGGACTCCTCTATTTCAACTCTGTGGGCAGGGCTGGCCTCCCCGGTCAGTCTGCAAGTCTCACAGACCCACTGTCTGTATCATTTTGTCCCTGGGTCACCTTTTTTTCTCCCACCCCAGGTATTTGCTTTCTGAGAGTCAAACTCTGAATTTAGTGTTTTATATGGACTATTTAAGTTAATCTTTGTGACTTTATGAAACAGATGCTTTTATTATTCCCATGTTACAGATGGGGAAACTGAGGCAAAGAGCAGTCGCTTGCCTACTGTCACACAGCTGGTCGTAAGCAGAGCAGCCTAAATCCAGACCTCCTGCTCATAAGCCTGCTCCTCCTGCTCTGTGATGTCGGTAAAATCAGACAGAAGGACAGGAAAAGGTCTGGCTTTATGGGGAAGAGGCTTCCAGAAGAGCAATGAGCAATTCCCCTCCATCTCCACACAAAACAAGAAAAAATCTTGAACAGTAGCATGAGTTTTAAGTTATGACCGGAAGAAGGACTTTCTGACAGTATCTTTCAAGATAAAAACCTGCTCTCAGGAAAATATATGGTCTCAGTTTCTAACCATTAAAATCATAGATGATCAGTGTTGTTAAGACTTAAAGACCATGAGTCCACCTCCTTCCACTTCCACGTGATAAACGTGATAAGGGAGCAAGCGGGGAACAGCCCTCACCGGCAGCCAACCATTCTAGATACTGACTTTGTGGTGCCAGAAGGGACCCGAGGCCAGGAAGTCCAGAGCCAAGTAGAAACAGGCCCCTAATTTAAAGCACCCTGGGAGAAGGTAGCTCCCAGTAAAATGGGTAGGAGGCACATTTGAAAGAAGGGAGTGAAGACAAACTTCCCTACCCTCCTTGGGTGAGAAAAAATTTTGTTACTCTCCTCAGGGACTGAGCAGATTCTTCCTTTCAAATAAGGAAATACTATGTTTCTTTTTTTGCCTTGGCTGTCAGAGAGCTCAAGGCTAGATTTTACAATCATCAGGGCTAATGCTCGTATTGATACAAATCCATATTGACTTCTTCCATTTTCTTCTTCATTTTAATTGTCATTTCTAGTGAAATAGCATTTTCCCCCTTTTGCCCTGGGTATCAGGGAGCTTCTCACCAGATTTTAAAATAAATTATTACCTAATTACAAAGTCAATTATAAAGTCAATTAGAGTCGTAATTTTTATTTTGAAATGATTTCACACTAAAATTGCAAGAATAGTGAAGCCAGTATGGAAAACAGTATGGCAGCTCCTCAAAATATTAAAAATGGAATTACCATATGATCCAGCAATTCCACTTCTGAGTATATACCAAAAGAACTGAAAGCAGGGTCTCAAAGATATTTGTACATCCATGTTCATAGCAGCATTATTCACAATAGCCAAAAGGTGGAAGCAACCTAAATGTCCAGCAGCAGATGAAGGGATAAACAAAGTGTGGTATGTATTGTACATACAATGGAATTCTATTTAGCCTTAAAAAGAAGGAAATTCTGAAGAAAAAAAAAAAGAAGGAAATTCTGATGCATGCTACAACATGGATGATTCTTGAGAACATTATGCTAAATGAAATAAGATATCTACATAAAGACAAATATTGTATAATTCCACTTATTTAAGGTATGTAAAGTAGTCAGAGTCATAGACAAAGTAGAACAGTGGTTGCCAAGAGCTGGCAGAGGGGAGTGGGGAGTGAGGAGTCATTGTTTAATGGGTACACAGGTTCACTTTAACAAGATGACAAGAGATCTGGAGATGGCTGTGGTGATGGTTGAACAACAGTGTGAATGTACTTAATGCCACTGAACTTAAAAACATATACTTAAAAATGGCTGCGAGGGTAAACTTTATGTGTATTATACAATGTAAAATAATTTTTTAAAAGATACAAGAATGAAGGATGAACTAAGGTATCTACCATGATTATTTTTATGATCTGGTCAGTTAATAAACAGTGACTGCTTTCAAATTGGAAAAAAAAAAATTACAAGAATGGTTCAAAGAACTCCTAAGTACCTTTCACCCAGATTCGCCAGTTGTTATCATTTTGCTATATATGCTTTGCTCTTCTAAATATACACACAATATATTTCTAAATCATTTGAAAGTAAGTTGAAGAAACCATCTCCTTTAACGGCCAAGGACCTCAGTGTGTATTTCCTAAGGACAAGGAGATTCTCTTACATAACCACAGTAAAATTACCAACATCAGGACATTTAGCATTAATACAGTACTAGTATCTCATCCGCTGTTCATTTTCACACTTCACCAAGGGTCTCCATAATCCATTTTCTTCTTGATTCTGATTTTCTGTTGGGGTTGGAGGGAGGCTGAAGAACACCTACCAGACCCTGCAAATTTTACAAATGACGGTAGTGAAGCTCCAGAAAGGGAAGGAGCCTGGCTGAAAGTCAGGGAGTGTCCAGAAGTGCCACCCTCCCAATATCCCCAGGCTCTGTCCCCAGGGCTAAAGCCCACAGCCTTTAGAAGCCATGAAAAACCCTCGTTCCAGTTTGGTGCTGCTTCTCAGCCACCTAGAAATTACTCTTCTTCATTGTCAGCTCTGAACCTGTGACTACAAATTCTGCAACTCAGCACCCTTGTGGTTAAACCCCTTAAATCCCCAAATGACAGAAAAGCATCATGGCAAAATAGCCTCTAGTGAGTGCGATGGAGGTTGCGAAGTTACCCATCTCACCCCTTAGACCTTCTGTAACTGGAAGGTAAGATTTTTCCATGAGTTATATAAAAGGAATAGAGGACTTAAAGAATGCTTTTTGCTTCCAACCCCAAGGAGGGATCTTAAACACTTCCTATAACAAATGCTGGCAATATCTCCTGTGTTTCTCAAATGGGTTTTTTCATTTTCCCCAAACAGTGGAAGCTATCGGTACTGGGGGCTGTATTTTTGGCTTGAGTGGCCTGGGTGTGCCTCTCCAATATGACTAGGCTTATTTACATATGGAAAATCATCCCAGAGGGTGAATATATTCTCTCCAGCACAGTTCCAGGGTTGTGTGTACAGCATTTGTTTTGAAAACAGGTGGGTTCCTTTGGGATAGATGAGTGAGGGTGGTGTCACAGTGCACACGCTGAGACGCTGCCTGCCTGGGAGGGTGCTGGGGTGCAGTGAAAGCTCTCGGATTTCCTGGAGCAACCACCTGGTAGCGAGTGAGCTTAGACAAGGCCTTTGCCTCTCTGGGCCTCAGGCTCCTCATCTGTCAAATGGGGACAATGCCACCTGGTTAGTTGCCAGGAAGTATTTTCAGGATAAGTGATAGCCTCTATAGAGTGCCTCACACAATGTGGGCACACAGGGAGCACTCCGTACCTGAGCCGGGCCCTACTCCCTTGTGACGGGTCACTATGGGCTTCCTGACCCTTGGATCTGTGCCAGGTGGGCAGTAAGAACCTCTGTAGCACTGAAAATATGTTTATTACTAACACTTGTGTCAAGGGGTGTCATACTGGTTCCTTCTGAATGAGCTTTTCTCCCAAGTAAATCCTGATGTGTCCTCCTCCCTGCCTGATTCTGATCCGCTGCTGTTTGTTGCAGAGTGTATGCGGGAGGGGAGGGATTCTGAAGCTCACAGCCCGGAGGCTGGGAGGTTCTCACACATCCCTCCCCACACTGTCCCACTCATTCTTCCTTCGAATAGCACCCTCGCCCACAGTGCATGTTAATGCTTTGGTGACCTGCCTCTGCTCTCTCCCTCCAACGCTGCCTCTTAATACTGACATTAACCATTTCACTTAGAGTGTGGGGTTCGGGTGAGATGACAGCCAGCACTCTCCTATCCCAAATCTCACGGAGATGGTCTTTATCATTGATTATGAAGGCTTAGCCTTCCAAAGCCTTGGCTTCCTATTCCACTGAAGGGGGAAGAGAGTCTCTGGATGGCCAAATTGATCTTGATCAAAAAGGTACTAATAGGACTTCCCTGGTGGCGCAGTGGTTAAGAATCCACCTGCCAATTCAGGGGACACGGGTTCGAGCCCTGGTCTGGGAAGATCCCACATGCCGCGGAGCAACTAAGCCCGTGCACCACAACTACTGAGCCTGCGCTCTAGAGCCCGTGAACCACAACTAATGAGTCCGTGCACCACAGTTACTGAAGCCCACGCGCCTAGAGCCCATGCTCCGCAACAAGAGAAGCCACCACAATGAGAAGCCTGCACACCGCAACGAAGAGTAGCCCCCGCTCGCCGCAACTAGAGAAAGCCCGCACGCAGCAATGAAGACCCAACGCAGCCAAAAATAAAATAAATAAAATAAATAAATTTTTTTAAAAAAAGGTATTAATACCATCTAACGTGTATTGAGCACATACTGTGTACCAGGGACTTTACATGTGTAACCGAACATAACTAGGGCCTCATGCTGCCCACTGTCTGCTTGGTAACTGAACCCAAAGAAACAGCACTATTGCATAAAATCATAAATAAGAGCTATTCAAAAAAAAAAAAAAAAAAGGAGCTATTCAAATGTTTACTTGGTTTCTCAAGAAAATGCCAAAGGAGAAACACATTCTCAGTGCACAGAAAAGCTCTTTGAAGACCTCTTTGGGCATTTCTCATTCTCAAGTTCTTCTATCTGTTACATAGTAACTTCAGAAAAAGCTTTGCTCTTTCTCTGTTCCCCTCAAGACTTCCCAAAGCCCCAGCCCTCACAGCCTCTCCCCCTACATATGGTGCCCTTGCTCCCAGGCTGCTCTTCTAGTCTAATTTCTCACCCACCGCACCCCTAGAAAACTTGCTCTGCCTCCTATGCTGGAAGTTTTTTCTCTCACTTCCCAGGAAGCTGTACGCAGCGGTCCTGGTGAATAAAATCCTCCCCCTTGCTGTTCATGTACCACCTCTTTTAATCCTCAACAGCCATTAAGTGGCAGACCTAGGATCTTAGCCCAAGTCATTAGACTCCAGTCAGATACTTAGCAAGATGGCTGTCATAGAATAAATGCTCAATAAAAAGCTTCCCACCCCTTCTCTGGTCATGTCAGGTCTACTCAAGAACCTTCGGGCTTCCCTGGTGGCGCAGTGGTTGGGAGTCTGCCTGTCAATGCAGGGGACACGGGTTCGAGCCCTGGTCTGGGAAGATCCCACATGCCGCGGAGCAACTGGGCCCGTAAGCCACAATTACTGAGCCTGCGCGTCTGGAGCCTGTGCTCCGCAACAAGAGAGGCCGCGATGGTGAGAGGCCCGCGCACCGCGATGAAGGGTGGCCCCCACTCGCCGCAGCTAGAGAAAGCCCTCGCACAGAAACGAAGACCCAACACAGCCCTAAATAAATAAATAAATAAATAAAAATTAAAAAAAAAAAATATTAAGAGTCTTCAAGGGCTCCCTATTGCCTAGAGCGGGGGGTCAGCAAACAATGGCACACAGGCCAAATCCAGCCTGCCACCTGTTTTGTTTTGTTTTTTTAAAAAATAAATTTATTTATTTATTTATTTTTGGCTGAGTTGGGTCTTTGTTGTTGCGTGCGGGCTTTCTCTAGTTGCGGCGAGCGGGGGCTACTCTTCGTTGTGATGTGCGGGCTTCTCATTGCGGTGGCTTCTCTTGTTGCGGAGCACGGGCTCTAGGAGTGCGGGCTCAGTAGTTGTGGCTCGTGGGCTCTAGAGCGCAGGCTCAGTAGTTGTGGTGCACGGGCTTAGTTGCGCCGTGGCATGTGGGATCTTCCCCGACCAGGGCTCGAACCCGTGTCCCCTGCATTCGCAGGCGGATTCTTAACCACTGTGCCACCAGGGAAGCCCGCCTGCCACCTGTTTTTGCAAATAAAACTTTATTGGAACACTAAAGCTGCTTTCACCATGCAGAGTTGAGTAGTTACAACAGAGACCATAAGGCCTATCAAACCTAAAATATTTATTATTTGGCCTTTTATAGGAAGAGTTTGCTGACCCTTGGCCTACACAATAAGAGGGAACGCAGGCTGCCTCTTACACTCCTTTGGATCTGCTACAGAGCAAGTACTTAATAAATACATTTCAAATGAATGAACAAAACGTCCACACCATCATCTTGGAGCCACAGACCTACACGCAAGGAGATCTCTAAATATAGTCAGACACCCCAACTTACCTGGTCCCCAAACCATGCCACCCCATCCTTGTAGGTCACAGGCAGCCCTTCCAGGACTGCTGCAGACATCCCAGACTCCTCAACCCTCTGGAGCTATCAGGGAAGTCGAGATGATTAAGTCCACTGCTTATCTCCTCTCTTACATCCACTCGCTCTTCTGACAGACAAATTCCCTACTCCTCCTTCTTTGCTGTGTAACATGAAAACAGCTTTCTTCTAAATTCGACAAACAAAAAGTATAATGTTGAATGTGCTTTTCAAACTATACTCACCCCTCACTCATGAAAACCACTGATCTTGTCCAACACGCTCATTTTGTCACTGGGGAAACCGGAGGGCAGGTGATGGACTCAAGGCACTCAAGGGGGTCCCACGGGACAGAAGCAGAGCCGGGCTCTCCAGACCTCCTGATGCCGGCTCAGTGCCCGGTGTTCCTCTGAGTCCGCTCCTCGCGGGGGTGGTGTGTGGGGGGGTGGGTACTGGTGGGGGAGGGCTCCTGTCTCTCCTGGCACTGCCAGGCTGGGCTCTTGTGCTGCCATGGCCTCTACCAGGCCCCTCAGGGCTCGCAAAGCTAAACCATGGGTTTTCCCAAGGGAGAGAGGTGACTTGGTCCCGGGTCTGTGGTGCCGAGGCTGGAGTGAGACAGGCACCCTGAGTTCTAGGTCCAGCGCTACCAACAAGGAAAGCCGGCCCAGGCCAGTGACTGATGGCTTCCAGGCCCCGCCGGAGGGACCAAGGAGAGCTCCTTAGGTCCCACCGACAGCCTCCTTGTCTCTGGTCTGCATCCCCTCTCAGGCTGCTCACTCCTCATCCTTGACCCGGGACGCCGGCTCCTGTCACGCCGCCCATCTGTCTCTGGCTCCTCGTACCTCCCCCCACGGTCACGCCTCACTCCTGTCTCTGGCAACACCCTTTCTTTCTGACAGAGCTGCTTGACAAGCTACTGGCAAACCAGCAGCCTGTGGGCCCAACGCAGCCTACATATGTGTTCTGTTTGCCTAACACAGTATTTCAAAAACAATTTGAGTTCGTTGCTCACATTTGAAAACCGGTAGGAATCATCTGAAACACTGCGTTTCTGGGTTCTCCTGAAAAATCTAAAGATTGGCAGTGCCGGGCCTGCATTACTTCCTGGCATGGCATCAGCTGACTGGGCCTACGGAGCAGCGGCCCCACCTGGATGGGGAACGTGCGCCCCAGTCCTCACCGTTCCCTGCCGCCTCCCCAGTCCGTCTGCTACACTCCTTGAGACGACCTGCCAGCCTTGCGAGGCATTTGAGTTTGCAACCCCATCTTGCCTCTGTGTCTCCCACCCGTCTCCTCAGATAAGACCCTCCCACTCTGAGGCCACCTCCAGTGATTAACCCATCCCCACCCAGCCTCCCAGCCATCCCTTACTCAGTCCCACAAGTGTCCAGAGAGACAGTGCCCCAGGTGCGGCCCCAAACACCTCTCCGGACCCATGGCTCAGCCCCCAGGATCCCCCACTGTAAGCCCCGCAACTCCCATGGTGGTTATTCAGGAAACACGAGAGTCAACCCAACATCTTTTAATGATTCTAAACAAGGACCCCTGCATTCTTATACTGAGGCAGGAGTTCTTGGATTTTGTACCGGGGTGCTATAATGGCTTGGACAATCCTCAATGGGGGAAGGTGTTTCTGGGGTGCCATAAAAATGGGATGACGAGGTTTAGTCTTCTTGTCTAAGCTACACAAATCCAGCATCACAGCCTTGGGGCCGTAGATCCCTTTCTTCTTGGGCTGGATTGGGGTGAATGGTGGACACTGGCGAGGCTCCACCAGCAGCCGCATCAGGTCCTTCCGGAAGACATTCCAGCCGTTCTCCTCGAGGAACTTCTGGCACACATCTTCATCGCTGAAGGCAAGGCACAGATGCTGAGGTCCCCACACGAGCCCCTCCAGCCCTGCCTCCTTCCAGTCCCTGAACACACTGAGCCCTGTCCCACCTCCGCGCCTTTTCCCAGACTCTTCCCTCTGCCTCCTTTACCTTTCCGCACTTTCATCACCTAGACCTGCACTATTCCATGTGGTGGCCACGAGCCACATGTGGCTACTGAGTACCTGAAGTGTGAATCTGAATTAGAGGTGTGCTCTGAGTGTAAAATACGCACCAGATTTCAAAGACTTAGAACAACAAAAAAAAGAATGAGAATATCTCAATAATTTTTATGTTGATTACATGTTGAAATGATAACATTTTAGATATACTGCATTCAATAAAATATATTATTACAATTAATTTCACCCGTTTCTTTTGATTTCTTATAATGTGGCTACTGAAAATTTTAAATTACGTATGTGATCATTAGCCATCAGGGAAATGTAAGCCAAAGCCACACAAGATACCACTTATGTCCACTAGGATGATGATAATTAAAAAGACAAATAATAATACGTGTTAATGGGGACGTGGAGATATTGGAGCGAGGGTTCCAATACATTGCTGCCAGGAATGTAAAATGATGCAGCCACTTTGAGAAAACAGTCTAGCAGTTCCTCAAAAGGTTAAACAGTTAACTTATGACCCAGGAATTCCACTCCTAGGTATATACCCAAGAGAAATGAAAACATTATGTCCACACAAAAACTTGAACAAGAATGTTCATAGCAGCATTATTCATAATAGCCAAAAAGTGGAAACAACCCAACTGTCCATCAGCTGATGAATGGGTAAATAAAAGAGTGGTATATCCATGCACTGGAATATTATTTGACAATAAAAATGAATGAAGTACTGATACATGCTAAAACATGAATGAACCTTGAAAACACTATGTTAAGAAGCCAGTCACATATACATGGTTCCGTTTATCTGAAATGGCCAGACAAGGCCACTCTATAGAAAGTCCATTGGTAGCTACCTTGGACTGGTCTTGGTGCCCTAGCTCTACTCTGCCCCCTTCCCTCACAGCACGTGAGGGTGAGGAAAGTGGGGGAGGGTGGAATGGGCTCAGGACTCACTGGTTTATTTTCTTCTGAGACCTCAGCAAGGGAAGGGCACACTCAACTTCCACTGACTCACCTATACTCTCACCTAAGGAGGCAACTCTGATAAATCACTAACACATTAGAGCATTCTTCTGGGTAGATTATATTGACCAGGACAAAATCAACTTTGATTCATAGAGATCAACTTAATATAAAATCTGGAGGTCAGAATGGGCTACAAGTTAGTCCTGGTGGTCTCAGCATTGCCAGCGTCAGCTCCTACCAGCTCACGAGAGCAACTCCATGCTCGATGACATCAGGTTGGTAGCTCAAAACCGGCCACGGCGGTAGTATGTGCACCACAGAAACCAGCAAACACTTCCAATCAGGGTACCTCCCACCTCCCAGAGAGCTGCTTGTTCAACATTTCCCAGCACACCACTGGATAGTCTCCAACTAAAAAGTCCCTTTAACTCCCAATTTCTTACATAATAAATAACTATCTAACTCTGCTTCACACTTACCATGACCAGGCACTTTACACTTGTTAACTCATTTGATCCTCAGGACCACCCCATTTCACAAACATGGAAACTAAGTCTCAGTGGGGCGAAGGAACTCACCAAAACCTATGAGGGGGCAAGCACGTGCTTACAGATGAAGGGATTTTTTTTTTTTTTTTTGATCCAGAGTCTAAGTTAAGACAGACAAGATTCCACATAACCTCCTGATGCCGATGGTCACATTGATTTCTAGTCTAGTCTTTCACTAAATGGGGCAGCTCTTCTAAAGTCCTCAGCTTCATGCAGCAATCCCAGTTCCACTCTCTGCCTCGCTTGAACTGAAAGTGTCATCTGTCCTTGCAGGATGCAACACTTCAGCCCATGGTGCCCTCAGCCACCACCCCACCCCATGCCTGCCCAGCAGTCCAGCACTAGATCACACTCTGTGCTTTGGTTTTAGGCTGCTCTTCATTTGGGCCCTTGGAGATTTCCCTTCTTTCCTGTGAACTCAGCTGTTCATATTCTACATGGGGGAGAGGCTTCAGATAATCTAGCCCGTAGCATCCACAGGACAGGTGTCTCACCGACTGACTGTGTGATCTTCAGGATGTCACGTCCCCTTTCCTGGGCCTCACAGTCCTCAATTAAAACATGGAGCATTTGAGCTAGATAATGGTTATATTTTCTGCCTGCTTTAGCAGTCTAGAAAACCATGAGTTCAACAATTAATGAATAAGCGAGAATTCTATCTGTCAGCACTGCAGACGATTGCAGCAAAGTGCTGACTGGGCAGCACAGATGCTGAGTGCCCAAACATCTGCCACCCTCAAGTCTACATAAACCTTCTCTGAATTTCAATTCAACCAACATTAACTGACATCCATCATGTACCAGATGTTATGTGAGAAGCTAAGGCTCCTTAAATCCTTTTTTGAGTAGCTATTTTCTAAATAGCTATTTTATATGTTGGTAGTACGCAGGAATCAGAGAATTGGGGCATCGCTGAACTGCAAGGAACCACCAGTGTTTCCCAACTTTCTTTTTTTTTTTTTTTTTTTTTTCACAAAACTGCCCCAATTTGGACCATAGCTACATATCATCTGTTCTTTTATTAATGATCTTTTTTTAATTCTACTTAGTTTCTTTTACTTAAGTATTTACTTTGGCTTTGTTCTAAGCAACAAGTTTGTCAAATCATGGGTTTAGTGAGCTAGTCATGTTTTTCTAGTTCACACTAGAATAAATACATAGCTGTTTACAATCCGCGTCCCACCTAAAGTCATCTTGTAAGCCTTCTGTGAATATGATCCATACTTCGGGAAACACTGTTCTAGTCTAATTTTCTTGTTTTGTAGATTGGAGTCTGAAGCCTAGAGGAGGGAAAATGACTTATCCAAGGTCATATAGATCCCATGTCAAATTCTTTCATGTGCTTATTGGACACGGCTGAAGCAACTCTACAGATTTGCTTGCCTTCACGCCTCCTCTTTCTCAACCACAGAAATCCCTTGCTTCCCACACACCTGCCCACAAAACGATGTCTGATCACAGCATCACCACAAGAAAAGAAAAAGGAGGGAGGATGCAAAATTGTACAATCAGTATGATCTCCATTATGAAGCTTTGTGTGCCTGAATGATAAGTACCTATTTGGTACACAGCCATGCGGTAAAAAATAAATACTGAAAGGAAATACATAAAATGCTAATTGAGATTGTTGGAGGAATGCAAATGCATTTAAGAAGGTCTTCACCTTCTTAAATGTTCAGCATTTTCCAGTTTTCCCTAATGAGTGTGTCCCATTTATTCATGCACTCGCCCAACGTTTATCACACACCTACCATGTGCCAGGTACTGTACAGGTGCTAGAGATGAAAAGCGGATAAAGCCCAATCCCTGCGTTCACGAAGCAATTAACCAAGTGGTGGGGAAAGAACTGTGCGAAAACTACACAGCTCTAAACAGCTGTAATATAACGTGGTGTGGCCACTGTGAGAGCTACGTAGGGAGGATTATGAGTGCACAGAAAGGTGTACTTAGCCCAGCCTGGGGTCAGCCATGAAAGGTTTTCTGGAGGAGATGAACCTTAAAGAATGAGAAGAAATTTATCAGAAAATAAAGGGTAGGGGAGCAGGATTGAGGGATGGCATTGCAGGCAGAGGGCCTGCACTGGCAAAGGCAAGTATGTGCAGGTCCAGGAGGCAATCTGCCTGGGTTGCTGGAGTGGGTTAGAGGTGGCAGGAGGTGCTGCAGGGGAGTTGAAGGGTCAGAAAATGAAGGGCCATTTACGTGGCATTGAATCTGCACTGTATCCTACAGGCAGTGAGATACCACTGAAAGGTTTTAAGCGGGAGTTTAACACGGCCAGATTTGGGTTTTAGCAAGAGCAAAGTACGCAGAAAGGATCTGGCAGGGAGAGACCGAGGCAGGGGACCAGCGGTAAGACGGCTACAGGAGTCTCGGCTGGGGATCCCAAAGTGGGGGTGAGGGTGTCAGCCAGGGAGGTGAATGAGATCCACTGGGCTGTGTGAAGAAAACAGTAGGACTTCATTTATATTTATCTTTGTCTTATTCTTTCTAAAGATCTATTTGTTGCATGTTTATAAAATATATGATATATTCGTATAGCAATATATGGACATAATAAATAAAAATAAATTAAATAACATATATTATTTATATCACATACATATTCTAGCGGGTATACACTCAAACACTCTTTAGTAATAGTGGTGTTAGATCAAAACAGTTTTGTGACCAGTGGTCCAGACAATAAATTCGTTTTTACCTAAAAATTAGGTTTTTTTCCACACTATAAAAGTATTCACTCTGGGGCTTCCCTGGTGGCGCAGTGGTTGAGAGTCCGCCTGCCAATGCAGGGGACATGGGTTCGATCCCTGGTCCAGGAGGATCCCACATGCCGCGGAGCAACTAAGCCCGTTCGCCACAACTACGGAGCCTGCGCTCCAGAGCCCGCGAGCCACAACTACTGAGCCTGCGCACCTAGAGCCCATGCTCTGCAACAAGAGAAGCCACCGCAATGAGAAGCCCGTGCACCGCAACAGAGAGTAGCCCCCACTCACCGCAACTAGAGAAAGCCTGCGCGCAGCAACGAAGACCCAACTCAGCCAAAAATAAATAAATAAAATAAATTAAAAGAAGTATTCACTCCGGAAAATTTGGAAACTAGGGAAATATCAAAAGAAATCTTTTTTATCAAATCTTTCAAGATAAATATTTTTTTAATTATAAAAGTAATATATCATCATTAACAAACATTTGGAGAATAAAGGGAAAAAACCCCACTTGGAATGCCACTACCCTGACAACAACTTTAAAAAGTATATCTTTTTTTTTCCCTCATAAAAGAAATGCATACTCACTGCAAAACCAATTAAACATCAGAGGAATATATAACTATAACCAGAAAGTCCCTTTTAGTCCGACCTTCCAGAGAGAATGACTATTACAAATTGGGCAATACCACAGATATTATCATTTTTGCTCATTTTCCTTCTAGATTTTTCTCATGTAAGTGTTTTACAAAGGCATAGTCATAGTATGAATATATACAATTTTGTACCCTATCCTTTTCTTGTAGCATTTTATCACTCATTTACTTATGATTTTTAAATAAAAGTTACTTTCTATCAAGGGAATGTACCACAGTTTTCTAAACTATCCCCCTGGTGTAACACATGTGGGTAAAGGTGGTTGTTTTTCTATTATGAATATGGAGGCTACGAACATCTTAGTGTATGTAGCTTTCCTTATAATTTAGTTACATACAGATAAATTCACAGGTAGACCATTGCTTCAAAGGGTAGGAACAGTTTTGTGGCCCTTGAAACATTATTATCTAAAATTATTATCAAAAGGATTGAGCCAATTTCAAGTGTACCAACAATTACCAGTTCATTCCACCAGTGTCAGCTTTAGGTATCATCACTTTTTTGTTTCTTTTACCAAAATAAGAGGCAAAAAAATTGTTCATTTGATCTGGTGGAAGGTACGCACATTTCCAGCACTGACCTGGGGTATTTGATCTCGAACTTCGACAATTTTTCTATTGTCTTACTGTCAATCAGTTCACAAAACTTCTCTTTCCTAACCCGTATCACCTCAGCTCCCAGGCTCACCAGGATCAAGGGCCGAGTGTCATGCTGGCTCTCCGGGAGGAGGATCTGGTGAAGGCCCTAGAAAAAAGAAGCCCCAGAAAGTTTGAGACCGTCCACTTGTACAAGCAGATTTTCAGGGTAGGCAAAACAAGGCCCCGAACAGGAGGTGAATCCATCTGGGGTCATTCAGCAAGTGACGGGGAGAAGTCCCCAACTCTCTTTGCTAATGACATCAAAGTCCTCGGGCACCTCACATTAGAAGAGCCCTCAAGGCACTTTGTCAGCTGTCCTGCCCACGGGCAGCAGGCTCTGCAAGAGTCGCACTCGCACAGTCGCTTGCCGGGCGACGGCATTTTACAAGCTTTCCCCGGTGTCCGGTCTCGACTCTTCTTTGTGCCAGGCCAGCCCGTCTTCTCTTCCTCAGGACTATGACAGACTGCTCATCCTCCTCTTCTACACCTTCCCTTTTACAGCTGCCACACCCTCCCTCACCCTTTCGTCCAGGGCTTCCTTCATAAGCGTGTGTCGCCTTAGTTCCTTCCGTCCCTCACAGGCTCTGGGGCCACTGGCAGTCCCTGTGCAGCTCCCGTTGCTCCTCGGGCTCCCTGGCGCGGATTCCTACTCAGTTATATCTGGAAGGGAGATGGAGATCAACAGGCACAGCTTTACAGAGTGCAACCCCCTTTGTAAGGAGACACTCTGAGATGGGGCAAAGCCGGGACCAGAGTCTTTGCTGCTGAAACCCCAATCCAGGGCTCACTCAGCCTCTCGGCTATTAAGACTCAGGCAAAGAGGGGAGGGGAGGTCAATGGTCCAGAGCCTACAATGCCCAGCTGTCTTGAGCTTAAGAAGACATCAGCCATAAACCAAGAGCTCTGCTCTATGGAGGCCGTGTGGGATTGAGAATAATCCTGGCTTCGGAAGAAAGATCCATATGTTTACTTGTCATGCGACTTTGGGCAAAGTTATACGTCCCTGGGCCACTGTTTGCTCACCTGTGAAACAGAGGTGAGAATACCTGCCCTGCATGTCTCTGAAGGATTCTCAGTTTGAAAGGAGATGTGAAGTAAGGTTTGGAACAGCTTCCCCTTCCCCACCCTCACCCACACCACCACCACTGTTTGGGTTCCGGACCTTGAAGAATGACCATCTACTCTGAGCCCTGGCCTTGTCTTTCCTTGGTAAGACTGGAATGGAGAGGTGTTATCTTTCTTATGAAGCTGTTGAGGGTCCCAACAAGGTGGTGTGTGTGAGGATGCTCTGGGAGACGCGAAGCTCCTCACACTTTAGCTGTGCTCAGTGCGATGGGTGCAAAGGCCCCTCTGACCAGCGCCAGGCCTGGCACAGAAGCCAGATGGCTGCTCTTTAGTCAGCTCCTACTGTGTGGGAGAAACATGCGTGTAGATGTAATCCTCACAACCACCTGGGGATATAGGGATTCTCAGCCTCAGATGTGGAAAACAAGGTTCAAAAAAGGAAATTTACTTGTCAAAGGTCATGTAACTTATAATTACAATAACAATGATGATGACGACGACGATGATGATGATGATGATGATGATGATGATGACGGTGATGACAGCACCAGCTAATGTTTAACGAGCCTTCACTAAATCCCAGGCCCTCTTGTAGCTTTGGGGTGTGTTAGCTCATGGAACCCTCGCTAGAACCCCATGCGGTGAGTCCTTTTATGATCATCATTTTACAGAGGATGCTGATGAGGTTAAGAAACTTGTCCAACATCATACAGCACGGAAGCAATAAAGCTAGGATTTGAACTCGGATGGGCCTGTCTTTAGAGTCCATGCTTTTAACCACTACACTCCGAGGAAACTGAGGCACAAAGTTAACTAACCTGCCCGAGGTGACAGGACAGAAAGTGGTGGAGCCGGGATTTGAACCAGCCATCTGTCCAGGGCCTCACTGAGGGCAGCACCGTCAGCAGGCCCTGTTATCCACCTCCAGTCCACCCCACACGTTCCAGCCGGAGTCAGGTCTTCAAGTAGCTTCCCAAAGCGCCCAGGATAAAACAGAACTCTTCATTGTGGCCACCGAGGCTTTGGCTATCTCACCCTTGTGAGGCTCCTGCCTCGTTTACTCTGTTCCAGCCATGCTGCCCTCCCTTCCAGTCCCCTCAACATGCCAAGCTGCTTCCCGCCTCAGGCTCAAACTGCTCTTCCTCTGTCTGGAACACTCTTCCCCCCAGGTTGTCTGTAGTTTATTCCTTTTTGTCATTCAGGTCCCAGCTTAAACATCGCTGCCTCAGAGCAGCCTTCCCTGACCACTCCGTTTAGGAAGACCACCCCCTTCAACGCAGCTTTCTGTTCCATTCCCAACAGCAATTTAAAACTTTCTGTGTGTTTGCTGCTTTATCTGTTTACTGTCTGTCTCCAGACTAGATCATTAGCCCCATAAGGGCAAGAATAATGTCAGTTTACTCACCCACACTGGCACCTTGGGCCATGTTTGGAGCATGATAGAACCTCAAGAAATATCTGCTAAGTGAATGCTCCAACGGAATCATAGAACATTAGAGTCGGCAGCTCACCCAGGTGAATGTCCTCATTTTCTGATGAGGGTACAGATTCAGAGAGGTAAAGTGATTTGCCCAAGGCCACACAGCAAGCTAATTAGAAGCAAAAATTAAAAGATGTGAGGTGGCCCATCTGCCATCTCCCTGCTGCTCTGCCCAGTCTTGACCACGTCTGAGGCCTCAGTCCACCTGTTCCCTGGAGAAGCTGGTTCCCCTACACGCCCTGGCTCAAAAGCTGGGTCTCTTTACTCCAGGCCCCAAGCTCTGCTGTTTCCAGTGCCGACTCAGCTCTACACTCCTGCCTCCAAAGGAAAATGTGATCTCCTACCTCCTGGTAGGTGAATACAGTCACAGCTGTTACCATTCATTCTCCTGCAAATGAAGCCAGGGCCTTGAAAGCAGGAAGAATAGAATTTTACCAAAGGCACATCACAGGCATTTTCTTCAACAGGATCATGTTAATGAATATCTGGTGGTGGGAGTTTCTCTGCCCTGGGTCCTGTGCGGTGAATGAGGCAGTCAGGGCCTTGCTCCGAGCCTTCCAGGATTGCTTAGAGAATCAAGTCCCAAGTCCCTCTTGTTCCATCTTCCACAGCCTCCCGCTCCTGTCACTCTCCACCAGAGTGGGCAACGCCTTGTCTGCCCTGTGGTTGCTCCATGCACCCAGGGCGCCAGGCATCCCGGCTCCTCCGCGGGCAGCCCACGAGGCTGCATGCACGGCAGGTGCCTGGCCTCAGGTGGCCTGTGTCCAGTACTGAGCACCTCACTCTGAGACACTGAAACTGCAGGGAAATGGAAGTGAGAAGGCTGGAAACTATATCACATGAAGACTGAAGGAATGGAGGAATGTTTTCCCTGCGTAAGAAAATAATTAACGGGGCACAGATGCTGAATGAAAAACAAAACAGCATTCTTTAAATACCTAAGAGGCCACCACGTGGCAAGGAAGCTGATTTCTGTTTGTTCTTGGGGGGATGGGTAAGCGGGGGTCGGAGCTAGTTAGAAATTGTAGGAGGCAGAGTTTTACTGAGCAAAAGTAAGAGCTGCTGAAAAGCTCGGCAATATTCGCTCGGTATTGACCGAGGGCTGTGCTAGGGCCTGGGGCCCCAGACAGTGCTGGGCTGACCTCCCTGCCTCGGGGGGCGCACAGGCCAGAGCAGGAGCGCTAAGAGCTCCGCACAGCACGGGGTGAGGACCCTGGAGATTCATGGCAACAACGAGGACTACACCTCAGAAGACAGTCCCCCCACCTCCAGGAAGACTGAGGCGCATCGCTACCCACCAGGAGGCCTCGTGCCCTCCCCGTACAGCTCACCCGCCCACCCAGCGCCAGCACCTATGGCCCAGCCCCCACAGTGGTCAACTCATGGCCAAGCTTGTTTCACCCATACATCCCCCCTCCACTATTGGATAATTACTTTTTTTTTTAAGATTTTTTTTTAAGGGAACCATTTTTAAAGTCTTTACTGAATTTGTTACAATACTGTTTCTGTTTAATGTTTTGGTTTTTTGGCTGCGAGGCATGTGGGATCTTAGCTCCCCGAGGATCGAACCCGCAGCCCCTGCATTGGAAGGCGAAGTCTTAACCACTGGACAACCAGGGATGCCCCTGGATAATTACTTTTTTAAAAAATTAATTAATTAATTTTATTTATTTATTTTTGGCTGCATTGGGTCTTCGTTGCTGTGAGCACACTTTCTCTAGTTGCGGCGAGCGGGCTCTAGAGCGCAGGCTCAGTAGTTATGGCACGTAGGCTTAGCTGCTCCGCAGCATGTGGGATCTTCCTGGACCAGGGATCGAACCCATGTCCCCTGCATTGGCAGGCGGATTCTTAACCACTGCACCACCGGGGAAGTCCCATGGATAATTACTTTTTAATAGACTTCTTTTTTTTCCTTTTGTATGTCCTTTATTTTTTCTTATTGTTCAACACTTTCAGATTCAGGTTTCAGATTCAGATTCTGGCTCTGTGAGCTCCTGACATACATTTACCAGATTTCCATGAGTAATGGAACTCTCTCTATTCATGTACATATATTTATTGAAATTTTAATAACTGACAGTCTCTGTGCTGGGTTCTGAGACAATCCCTACTATAGAGATGCATATAGATCACTGAGGAAAATATACAAGTTCACAGTCACAGTCACTGTAATGACTTCATGAATAGACTCTTCTTTAGAACAGTTTTAGATTTAACAGAAAAATTGAGAAGATAGTACAGAGTTCCCATATACCCTGCCCTCGGTTTCCTGTTAAGATCTCACATTAACTGTGATACCTTTGTTACAATTAATGAACTAATATGGATACATAATCAATAACTGATGCCAACGAGTTATTTGGATTTCCTTTTTCTCTTCCACAGTCCTATCCAGGACACAGCATTACATTTAATTGTCATGTCCCTTTAGGCTCCTCTTGGCTGTGGCACTTTCTCAGACTTAACCTTGTTCATGATGATCTTGACAGTTTTGAGGAGTACCGGTCAGGTATTTCTTGGGTCGCCCCACTATTAGAATTTGTCTGATTTTTCTCACAATTAGACTGGGGTTATGGGTTATTGGGAAGAGGACCGCAGCATGCCATTTTCATCACACCACATCCCACTTTTATCATCTCATATTAAGGGGACATACTATCAGCATGATTTATTACTGTTGATCTTGGCCTTGATCACCTGAGTGAGGAAGCACTGCTCACTCAATGGTTTTTCCTCTGTGAAATTATTCTTTTTTTCCTCCTTTCTATCATGTACTCTTTGGAAGGAAGTCACAATGTGCAGCCCACACCTAAGGAGCGGTGAGTTATATACCCTCTCTTTTAGGGCAGAGTGTCTACATAAATTATTTGGAATTCTTCTGCATGGGAGATTTGTCTTTTCTCCCCTGTTTATTAATTTATTCATTATTTATGCATTATATCAGTATGTACTTACAGATGTTTATTTTGTACTTTGGGTTATAATCCAATACTACTTTATTTAGTTGTTCAGATTGTTCCAGCTTTGGCCACTGGGAGCTCTTTCAGTTGGCCCCTGTGTTCCTTTGATATGCCCACTCCCATCAATGTAGGGATTTTCTCCCCAGCACATCCTTACTTCCTGGCACTACAAAAGGCTCCAGGCTCACTCGTATATATCTTGTCCTGGTTCTAGACTCAACCAAAGAGCCCTTGTTTCTCTTGAAGAATGGTATTAGGAACCAGGATCTGGGCGCTATGTGTGCTCTTTGCTACTGCTGTGTCATTTCTTTTAGGCCCTGTTGGCTAACAGAGCAAAAGATACATGTTTATACATATATCTATACATATTTCTTTATGGAACCATCTGTATCTATATTAAGATAGACATAAGTTCACATGATGTCTGCAACTCTAACCCATTACCGCATGGATCATTCTAGCCTCCTCCCCTTGCATATCTGTATATTTCTACTCCAATGGTGAAAAACCTGGCTCCTACCCTCTGCCATTCATTTACTTAATTGATACATTTCAGTATACACGTATAGCAGTATCAGAATTGTTAATCCACACACCCACGGAAAAAACTTTGTCATAGAGTACAATGCTCATGTGCAGTTCCTTTTGTTTTCAGTCTTAGAGACTCCACTCATCTCCAACGTTACTTAGGTCAGCACCTTTCTCTCCCATCCTTTTCACTGAAGTTGTTTCATAGATTTGTAATATTGTTAGATTCTCTCCTCAGTCTGCATTTCTTCCTGGGGGATCCCCCTCCCCACCTCCTAAATGATTTTTGTTGTTGTTACAAATTGCATACATTAAGGTACACTCTGTGCTGTAAAGTTCCACGGGTTTTGACAAATGCTTAATGTTTTGTATCCACCATTACAGTAATTATAGAGTAATTTTATTGCCCTAAAAATCCCCTGTGCTTTACTTATTTATCCCTCCTCCTGAATTCCAAACCTCTGGTGACCATTTTACTATCTCCATTTTTTTGCCTTTTCCAAAACGTCACATAATTAGAATCATACAATACTTAATCTTTTCATACTGGCTTCTTTCCCTTAGAAATATTCATTTAGGGAATTCCCTGGTGGTCCAGTGGTTAGGATTCTGGGCTTTCACTGCTGGGGCCGGGTTCAGTCCCTGGTTGGGGCACTAAGATCCCACAAGCCATACTTGGTGCAGCCAAAAAAAAAGAAATATTCATTTAATTTTGCCATGTCTTTTCATGGTTTCCTAGCTAATTTCTTTTTATTGCCAAATAATATTTCATTGTATGGATTTATCAGTTTGTTTATATTCACCTTTCCATAGAAATTTTAGCATCAGTTTTTCAATATCCACAAAATAACTTGCTGGGATTTTGATTGGGATTGCATTGAATCTACACATCAAGTTGGGATAAACTGACATGTTAACAATACTGAGTCTTCCAATCCACGAACATAGAATATTTCTCCATTTATTTAAATCTTCTTTGAATTTTTTCATTATAGTTATATAGTTTTCTGCATAGAGATCCTGAACATATTTTGTTAGATTTATACCTAAGTATTTCATTTTTTGTTACTATTGTAAATGACACTGTGTTTTTTATTTCAAATTACAATTTTTCATTGCCTTATACCCTGTGACCTTGCTATAATCATTTATTAGTTCCAGGAAATTTTATTTGTTCTTTTTTGTTGTTGTTGTTGTTTTGTTTTTTTGATTCTTTATAATTGTCTATATAGACAATCATGTCATCTGCAAACAAAGACAGCTATATTTTTTCCTTCCCAATCTGTATGTGTTTAATTTCCTTTTCTTAATGCACTAACTAGGACTTCCAAAACAATGTTGAATAGGAGTAGTGAGAAGGGACATCCTTGCCTTGTTCCTGGATTATTTTAAAGCAAGTCCCAGATGTCACATCATTTTATCTGTAAATATTTGGATATGTATCTCCTAAATATAAGGACTCTTTATTATTTATTTATTTATTTATGGCTGCCCTGCGTGGCATGTGGGATCTCAGTTCCCCAACCAGGGATAGAACCCATGCCCCCTGCAATGGAAGTGTGGAATCTTAACCACTGGACCGCCAGGGAAGTCCCATAAGGACGCTAAAAAACATAACCACAATACCATTATCATATCTTAAAAAAATCAACAACATTCCTTAATATCACCGAATTTAGAACAGGATGATTTTAAACATTTACTCTCATTACTTAGCACCCCCAGCCCTCCGTGTTACATACTCTATTGTGAACAAGGCTCTCTGCACACTTACCAAGATTTCTCCTTGCTCCACGGTGTGGATCTTCATGTAGGCCCCCACTGCAGCCTCCTTGGGGAGATCACCATACTTCGTATCAATCATGGGACACTCGATGAAATGAGGACACCTGGATCTGAAATTTGACACCTTGTTAAAGATAACTCATTTGTAACACAGCCAGTTCATGAAGCCCTGGATAAGCAGCCCCCACTCAACTGCATATTGAGATCATCCCTCCCTTCTCCCAGGTGGTGAGAAAACAGAAAATCAAGCCCCAGGACAGACCGACTGTCAGGACTTGGAGAGGTTTAATAGGGAGAAGACATGCAGCTGAGCCAGGCCTGATGGGTGAGAAGTCTAGGCTGGCTGACTTAATGCTCAGCACGAGGAAGGGATTTCTAAGTCAGAGCTGTCTAAAAATGGAACAGGCTACTTTGAGAAAGCGTAAGCTCTGTCCCCCTGGGGACACAGCAGAGGTTGGGGCTCTTCTTGACAGGCAGGCAGAGAAGAGATGGCTTCATTTGTTTGTTTACAAAAACGGGTTTCCCTGGGTGATCTGTAGACTCGGTACTTTGTTCACGTTGGAGTGATTTTTACACAGGCAATCCTGTTGTACTTTCTTTGGTCTCAGGCTAGGTAGAAGGAAGAGACAAAATATGCTATCTGGATTAGAGGCAGGGAAAAGATTATTCATCAGCTGAGAACATAGCTGAACTCACCCAATATATACACAAGGTAGGCTTCCATTCTTGCCTCCCAGGACATGCCCAGCATATGTCTTTTATTTTTTACTGTGGGGACAGCCTGTCCCCTTTTCCCTCACTATTTACAGCAGAGAAACTAAGTCTGTTCCATCTCTACCTTCAGAAGAACTAGGAATGGGATTTCAAACACTGGATCCTTTGGAAAGAGTATCCATCAGAGGTAGAAACAACAAAGCAACCACGGGGTGCTCATTATGGAGGCAAGCAGGCTGGAAATGTTAACAGGCAAAGGATTCCAGTGAAGTGGTACCCAGGGCGCCAGGGAGATTGTGACACTGATGCCATAATTAGTAGGATATTTTCACTTCATATGTAATGAAGGGGCGGGCACTGAGCTGCCTCTAGGTCAGTGTCCCTTCCTCTCCAGGAAAGGCAAAAAGCACAGCCTTCATTGTACATCCACCTTGTTTCTGTCATGACGATCATACCAGATAGCAAGACTGAGCCCTAACAAGCTGCTCAGGTCTGAATCCTGACTCTGCCACTTTCTATCTGTGTGACCTTGAATAAGTAACTTAATCTCTCCCTGTACCTTGGTTTTCTCACCTGGAAGATGTGAGTGATAATAGCAGTACTTACCTTGCAGGGTTGTTGGGAGAATTAAATTAGATAATCCAGTACCAGGCGCAGAGTCATTTCCATAAGTGTTAGCTATAATTATCATTATCTCATTTAACTGCTGGTTTACAACAAACCTGAGACTTAGGTGCTGTTAGCTACACACCAGGAAACTGAGGCTTAGAGAGGTCAAGTCCCTTGCACAGGGACACAGAGCTAAAATAAGTGGCCAAGCCAGGATTTGAACCCAGATTGGACTGACTCCAAAGCACTTATCTACTGCCTCCCTTAAATGAGCAGACTTTTCTTAAGAAGCTCAGAGTCAAGGAGATATGGGGATCTCAATGCATGTGTATGTATAGCTGATTCACTTTGTTATACAGCAGAAACCAACACACCATTGTAAAGCAATTATACTCCAATAAAGATGTTTAAAAAAAAAAAAGAAGCTCAGAGTCAAAAAGGCCCAGTGATATACAGACAGAATGTCATCACCAAACACTGTGTCCTGCCCCTTCTTCTTCAGATGGGTTCCCTGAGGAAGGAAGCAGCCACCACCTAACGGGGCCCTGTGAGCTGGAGGCAGGGGAGGCAGCCCCCATATCAAACCTAGGACCTCTGTAGGCTGCCTTCTGCACACATCCCAACCTTTGGGGTCAAGCTGTGATTGCTACCTCCGCCCCCTCCCCGGCATCCCTGACATTCTGCCCTGTAAGTTATACCCCCCTTTTCAACCAGAATCTGGACCCTTCTATCTGTCAAGGGCAAAGCTTACTTGATCTTTGAGCCCAAGGTCTTCGGGAGAGTATTTCCTGAGGTTTTAATCTTCCTACTGAAGCTGGATCCCTGTTGCTCCTGGGCTTTCCGGAGATGCAGAAGTTTCAGAAAACTAAAATCCTGTACAGGATATGACCTGATCTGGAATTCCTTAAATCTCTCCACAGGAGACAGATCTGTTAGAGAAAGCACAGGAAAACACATTAATGGGTCTTTGCACACATGAGGGTTGTGCTGGAGGTGTCTGGAGGTATATCACAATCTCCTGTGTGGCTAGTCTGATGCACGGGGGAATTAAGAAAAACAGGAAAGAAAAACACTGTGGCTTCCACTGTTGTCCCTCTGTGCCAGGTCCTGAGCGAGAGCCTTTACAACCATTACATCTAGACAAATGTCATTAGCCTTATTTAAGAGAGAAGATGAGAAGCAGAGTTTAACACCCAGGAAAGGGCTGAAGCTTGTATTTGAACTCAGGTGTTTCTGATTCAAAGCCCATGTCTTTCCATTAACAGATCACATTTTTCTGGGCTTTCAAACCGGGACTGGGGGCAGGAGCAGCAATAGAAAATAAATGGATGACCAGCCATAGAACCTTGGACAAGTCTCAATCTCCTGGAATCCTCCTAGGACTACTGTAAGCATTACAGATAAAGTATGTGCTATGCCTAACACAGTGCCTGGAACATAATAGGTCTTCTGTGAGCATTATTAAAAAGATCTCCCGGGACTCCCCTGGTGGCGCAGTGGTTAAGAATCCACCTGCCAAATGCAGGGGACACGGGTTCGAGCCCTGGTCCGGGAAGATTCCACATGCCGCGGGGCAACTAAGCCCGTGAGCCATAACTACTGAGCCTGCGCTCTAGAGTCCACGAGCCACAACTACTGAGCCCACTTGCCACAACTACTGGAGCCTGTGTGCCTAGAGCCCGTGCTCCGCAACAAGAGAAGCCACTGCAATGAGAAGCCCATGGACCGCAACAAAGAGTAGCCACCGCTCGCCACAACTAGAGAAAGCCCGCGTGCAGCAACGAAGACCCAACACAGCCAAAAATAAATAAATAAATAAATATATTAAAAAAAACCAAAAAAGATCTCCAAGATGGGGCTTCCCTGGTGGTGCAGTGGTTAAGAATCCGCCTGCCAATGCAGGGGACACGGGTTCGAGCCCTGGTCCGGGAAGATCCCACACGCCGCGGAGCAACTAAGCCCGTGTGCCACAACTACTGAGCCTGCGCTCTACAGCCCGCGAGCCACAACTACTGAAGCCCATGCGCCACAACTACTGAAGCCCATGCACCTAGAGCCTGTGCTCCGCGACAAGAGAAGCCACCGCAATGAGTAGCCCCCGCTCACCACAACTAGAGAAAGCCCGCGCGCAGCAACGAAGACCCAACACAGCCAAATAAATAAATAAATAAAATAAATAAATAAATTTTTAAAAAAATAAAAAGATCTCCAAGAGAATACCACTCAGAAACACTATGCTGAGTGAAAGGAACCAGATACAAAAGAGTACATACTATATGACTCCATTTACATGAAACCCTAAGAAAGACAAATGTAACCTATAGTGATGGAAAGCAGATCAGTGGTTGCCCAGGGTTAGGGGTGAAGGATAGGGATTGACTGGGAAGGGGCACAAGGGAACTTCTCGGGGTGATGGAAATGTTCTATAACTTTTTAGATGTTACAACAGATGTAAATTTGTTAAAATTCATTGAACTACACACTTTAAATGTGTGTCTTTTACTGTATGAAAATGAAACCTTAATGATATTGATTTAAAAAACAGATCTTCTGGGAGTTCCCTGGTGGCCTAATGGTTAGGATCCTGGGCTCTCACTGCCGTGGCCTGGGTACAACCCTTGGTCAGGGAATGGAGATCCCAGAAGCTGTGCAGCACGACCAAAAAAAAAAAAAAAAAAACCTCTCCAGTGTTAGTATTAAAATTAATGTTAATAGAAATAAACTCAAACTACACAAGGAGCAGGCCTAGAAAAACAAAGAATATATAAAAAAGCCCTAAGTACAACCTATTTAGAAGGCATTTTAGCAATACTTATCAACATTTTAAATGTGCATAGCCAGTACACACTGGACCAATTACTTGATCCAGTAATTCTAAGAATTTATCCAATATGTTTTTGTCCACAAGTATGCAAAGATAAACACACGAGGAAATTCACCACAGTAGGATAAGAGCGAAAAATTAGAAATAACCCAAAATATCTGTAAAAGGTAATTGGTTTAATTGTGGTATATCCATACAAGAGAATAAAACTCAGCTATTAAGAACCATAGATACAGACTTCTGCTTCCAGCCAAACAGAGTAACAGGGACTACTCTCCCACCTGAAACTAATAAAATACTGGGCTAAATACATGAAAAAAGTGGCTTTCATGACACTGGGCATCAGGCCATGAAGAACCATTATCCCTGCAAGATAGAAAACAAATGGCCTGAGCCCTACTATTGCCCCAGCCGACCACCTGGAGACCTTCTGGGCAATGGTGCAGGAAAGGGAAACCCAGAAGGAGCCCAGCAATCTCTCTGAATTAATGAAACAGAAGTGAGTCCAGGGAAGACAAGGCAGCTGGAGTTCACAGAGCAGAGTCCCAGAGAGGAGAGAGTTGCACAAAGAGAGAACTCTGAAGATCTTCCAAGGGTCCCCTTCGGTCTCAGCTGAGTACTGAGCAATACGTGAATGATGTTAGGAAACCACCAGTGGTTAGGCAGGCACTAAGATGGCCCTCAGTGATTCCCACCTCCTGATGGCCACACATTTGTGTACTGTCCTCCCGTTAAGTGTGGGCTGGATTTGATTCTAATAAATAGAATATAGCAGAAGTGATGGGATGTCACTTTTGAGGTTAGGTTTAAAAGATTGTGGCTTCTGCCTTGGGTATACTCTGTGTTGCTCTCTCTCACTCCTGGGGAAGCAAGCTGCCATGTCATAAAACAGCCCTGTAGAGACACCCACAAGGTGAGGGACCAAGGTTTGCAAATAGCCACGTAAGTGAACTTGGAAGTGGGTCCCTCTCAAGTGAGTCTTCAGATGAGACCACAACCCTGGCAGACAGCTGCAACCTCACGACAGAACTTGAGCCAGAGGCAGCTGGCTAAGCCATGCTCAGATTTCTGACCCACAGAAACTGAGAGATAATAAATATTGTTTTAAGTCACTAAGTTTTGGGATAATTTGTTATGCAGTAATAGATACAAAAATACTACCCAAGGCTGGGGAAAGAACCACCCAAAATGTTTAGAGGGATAAATAATCAGAGTTCACACAGGACCAGAAATAGTTCCTATTCTCAATAGCTAGAATAGAAAGCCTCACAAGTCGTGGGCACCTGTGGAATATTCCGAATGGCTTTGTCTCATGAATGGGGCAAAATTAGCTCTAGATTAAACACTGCTCTGATCTTACCTACCAAAGCCTAAATACTAGTCTTTAAAAGATCAAAATATTTCCAAGTAACTTACCTGCATCCCAGAACAAATCTCAAAAATATTTACAGGAATTTTTAAATATGCAGCACCCAAAATTCACAGTTTCTAGCATTCTGTGAAAACTTACCAACCATGCAAAGAAGTAGGAAAATATGAACCATATAAAGAGAAAAAAAACAATAAACTGAAACTGACCCAGAAATCACACAGATAACAGAATTAGTATGCAAGGACATTAAAATAGTTATTATAATTGCATTCCAAAGAGGAAATTGTGTGTATATTAAGCAGAGACATGGAAATTATTTAAGAAAAAAAAAAAGACCCAAATCAAACTTCTAGATATGAAAACTGCAAGGTCTGAAATGAAAAATACATGGATGGGATTAATAGCAGATTAGACAATGCAGAAGAAAGACTACTGAACTTGGAGACATAGCAATAAAAATGATCAAAAATGAGAGAAGACAACAACAAAAAATTAATAGAGCATCAGTGAAACAACTTCAAGCAGTCCAATATACATGTGATTGGAGTCCTCAAAGTGGAGGAGAAAGAAGGAAAGATAGAAAAAAAATTTTTTTAAATAATGGTCAAAACATTCCAAATCTGATAAAAAATATAAACCCAAAGATCCAAAAAACTAAATGAACCCCAAGCACAGAAACATGACAAAAATTTTGCAAAGGCACAGTGTGACCAAATTGTTTAAAACTACTGATAAGGAGAAAAATTTTAAACCAACCAGGGCAGGGCAGTGGTGATCACTCTACCATGTACAGAAATATCGAATCACTATGTTGTGCACCAGGAACTAACATAGTGTCTTGGGTCAATTACCCTTCAAAAATAAACAAGCTCATAGAAAAAGAGATCAGATTGGTGGTTACCAGAGGCAGCGGGTAGGGCAGAGGGGGAATTGGATGAAGGTGGTCAAAAGGTACAAACATCTGGGGCTTCCCTGGTGGCGCAGTGGTTAAGGATCCGCTTGCCAATGCAGGGGACACGGGTTCAAGCCCTGGTCCAGGAAGATTCCACGTGCCGCAGAGCAACTAAGCCCGTGCACCACAGCTACTGAGCCTGCGCTCTAGAGCCGGTGAGCCATAACTACTGAGCCCGTGTGCCACAACTACTGAAGCCCGTGTGCCTAGAGCCCATGCTCTGCAACAAGAGAAGCCACCGCAATGAGAAGCCCACACACCGCAACGAAGAGTAGCCCCCGCTCGCCGCAACTAGAGGAAGTCCACGGGCAGCAATAAAGACCCAACGCAGCCAAAAATAAATAAATAAAAATTTTAAAAAAATTTTTAAAAAGGTACAAACATCTACTTATAAGATAAACGCTAAGTAATAGAGATGTAATGTACAACATGATTAATATAATTAACCCTGCTGTATGTTATATACAAAAGCTATTAAGAGAGTAAATCCTAAGAGTTATCACAAGAAAAAATTTTTTTCTTTTCTCTTTTGTATCTATGTGAAACGATGGATGTTCACTAAACTTATTGTGGTAATCACTTCATGATGTATTTAAGTCAAATCATTATGCTGTATACCTTAAACTTACACAGTGCTGTATGTCAATTATATTTCAATAAAACTGGAAGAAAAGAGAACAGCCATAGCAAAAAGGCATTATTATGTACAAAGGATATACAAAGTTATGCAAAGAGATTATACAAAGATAAGACGGTTGGCAGACTTCTTATTGAAAACAATGCAAGCCAGAAGACAGACTTTAATGCAAATCTTTAAAATACTGAGCAAAAAAAAAAACAACAAAAAAACCCCTGTTAACCTTGAATTCTATACCCAACAAAAAATTTCTTTTAAAAATTAAGACAAAATCATTTTTAGACATAGAAAAGCTGAAAGAAATGTTAAAAGAAATACTTTGGGCAGAAGGAAATTGTACAATGGAAATCTGGACCTATACAAAGGCATGAAGAACATCAGGAATAGTACCACATAGGTAAATATAAAATACTTTTGTTCTTATTATTTAAATATATTTAAAAGATAATTGTTTAAAGCAAAAGTGACAACTGTGTATTGTAAGGTTTTTAAAATATGTGAAGGTAGAATATTTGACAATAGCCCAAAATCTGAGAAGGGAGAAATGGAAGTATATTGTCATAAGGTTCTGATTCTGTATGTGAAGTGGCATAATATCACTTGAAGGTAGCCTGTGATAAGTTAAAGGTATGTTCAACAAACTATAAAGCAACCACTAAAATAAAAGGACAAAGAGTTAGAGCTAATAAGCCAACAGAGAAAATGAAATGGAATCATACAAAATAGTCCAACAGAAGGCAGGGAAGAAAAAGAATGTATTTAATACCACTGAACTGTGTGCTTAAAAATGGTTAAGATAGTAAATTTTACGATGTGTGTATTTTGCCATAGTAAAAAAAAAAAAAAAAAAAATGGGTGGGGGGAAAATGTGTGGGATGTAGCTTTTTCTCTGGTGGATTAGCAATGGAAAAGAGAGGAAAAAAGAATTGACATGAGAAGAGAGCTGAAATTTACTGAGCACCTCCCAGGCCCTGTGCACACATGATCTGATTCAGCGCTCCTAGTAACCTGTGTGATGATGACAGTGAACATCTACTATATACTAATGCATCTAGGTAGTGTTCTAAGAGCATTTTATATTCATTTGCTTAATTTTATAACAAGCCTATGAGGCAGGGACCATGAGTCATATTTTACAGACTCTGAGGGCATTGGTGCGCAGGGACACGGAATCACTTGGCCAGTATCCACACAGCTCGTAAGAGAAGGACCCTGAATTCAAACACAGTTTGGCCCTGGGCCTATGCTCTTAACCACGACACCAGCGACAGACCCCAAGACACCAGGCCCAGAGGCTTGAGTACTCACCAAAATCACCCTGCTAATCAGTGGTATTCAAACCTGGCTCTGTCTAGCTCCAAGCTCTCTTTTTTCCACCCCTCTCCCTGGGAGAACCTGAAGCAAAGGGGAAAGGCTGAAATTGGCTGCAGGGGTGGGCAGGAGCCTCACCTCGGAGGGCCACGTGGACCCGGTTTCCACAGCTGGTAGAAGAAGGATGTCTATCCTGCCAGGCCTTTCCAGCTCTAGATTTCTAAGATTTTGTGGACCAGGCACTGAGAACCCGCAGGATCAGGCACCCCCTGCCGTGCTGCGGGCTGCCGGATGTGGATTTTGGCTTACCCTTGAGGTGGGTGTTGGGAGGTCTGTCGTCTATCAGCTGCAGGTGCTGCCAGATCCACTTGTGGTAGAAGGGCGAGGTCGCAAGGTTTATCAACTGCAGTACTTCACAGCTGCCCTGCACACACGTCAAGAGACACAAGCAGAAGGGTCAACCCCAGCTCCAGGTAGGCTAGGCTTTGAAGATAAGCTCTCTTTTGTTTTACTTACTTAATGCAAGTGGTTTCAGGTCCTTTTTAAAAATGAAAATGTTATCTATTCATCATAAAAAATTCAAATAGCTAAAGAGGCATGAGAACTAAAAAAACAAAAAATCACCATTGAGGATGTTATTGGGACAATTGGTGAAATTGATTATGGACTATAGATTATATATTATATCAATGTTAAATTCCTAGATTTCAAAAATTATTCTGTGGTTAATTTCTGATCTTAGAAAATAATCACTTAAGTATATAGGGGTAAATGAATATGATAAATGATACTTAACTCTCAAATGATTCAGGCAGGAAAAAAATATACATATATATAAAAGCAAATGTGGCAAAATGTTAATAATTGTTGAAGCCAGGTTAGGGTTATACAGGAATTCTTTGTACTGTTCTTGCAAATTTTCTGTAAATTTAAAATCATTCCAAAACTAAAAGTTTAGAAAATATTCAAATCAAACAAAGAAGAACATAGAGAAAGTTAAAACTATGTTAATCCTAACACCCAGAAATAACAAGGGTAACACTTTGGTGAATATTATTTCAAACTCTTCTCTCTAAGCATATGAGATGTATAAATACAATTTTTCATAAATAAGTCCTTTTATGTAAAACAGACTCTTGTAACCTTTTTAAAAGCTCAATAATATATCAAGGACATCTTTTTACGCCAAGCAATATGGTTCTATGCTATTGTTTTTAATGATTGCATATCATTCTATGTATGCCATAATTTACATAAAATTAAAAATAAATATTCCGTTGAGCAAAAGAAGTCAGACACAAGGAGCACATACGATACGAATCCATTTACACAAAGTTAAAGAACAGGCAAAAGTAATCTGTGGTGACAGAAGTCAGAAGAGTGGTTACCTGTGTGGGGGCATTTTGTCTGGGAAAGGACGTAAGGGAGCCTCTGAGGTACTGAAAATGTTCTCTATCTTGATTTGGGTGATGCTTACACAGGGGTATACATATGTAAAAATTCATCAAGCTGTAAAAGTCTAGATTTGAGGTCCTTATTGCATATATGGTACACCTCAGGAAAACATTTTTGAAGATTAATATTTAGTTGTTTCTAACTTGCCAGTATTATATATAACTCTGATTTCGTTCAGGACAACAAAATCCCCAGTTTAAAAAAACTCACCACCTTCCCAAACTCTCCTACGGTGGGGCTGGCAGTGACTCAATTCTGGCTAATGAGATATAAGTGGAAGACTGATGGATAAATCTCCAAGGAAAGCTATGGTTATCCTTCCCACTACCTTCTGCCTGAAACTCAGATGTGATGGCTGGAGGTGGAACAGCCATACTGTCACCATTAGGATGAAAGCCATAAACTGTGGACGATGAAGGGAGAAGCTAGAAGGGGTCTGGGTTCTTGATGACTTCCTAGGACAGCTGTTCTAGCCCTGGATTGCTTAATTCTAGACTATTAATACTGTGACCTGCAGTGGACAGCAACTTTTAACTGATAACCTTGTACTTACATCTTAACGCCCGTAGTGGTCATTAAGGCAAGTACTTGAGTTCTCCTTCCAGGCACATGGCAGGATTATACTTTTCTACCCTTTGAATTAGGCATGGCCTTCTTACCACTTTGGCCAATTTCCTTAGCAAAGTGACTTGTGATAATCCTGGGTAGAAACTTTAAAAGCCAGGGAATTCCCTGGCGGTCCAGTGGTTAGGACTTGGTGCTCTCACTGCGGGGGCCCCGGGTTCGATCCCTGGTTGGGGAACTAAGATCCTGCAAGCCGCTCAGCGAGGCCTAAATAAACAAATAAATAAATAAATAAAAGCCATCACTTGACTCTCAATATTACCTTCTCCTGTTCTACTGATCATGGAATCATGGGGTCAAGAGGGGCCCATGTCTCCATGTGACCTGGGTCCCTGAGTGACCATGAGGAGTAAGGCTTCCTGCTGACCTGCTATGATCAGGTAGTGGGAGAAAGGACTATATCTTTGTCAATCCACTGAGATCTGAGGATTTTAAAAATAATCGTGGCTTAATCCAGTTTATCCTAATATAATACCTATGCTTGACTATCTCCTTGGGATTCATTCCTAAAGGTATTATGCATGTTTTAAATTTTGATACATATTTCCAAACAGCCCTCCAGAAATGTTAGATAAATTGTTTTTTTTTTTTTTATAAATTTACTTATTTTATTTAGTTATTTTTTGGTGCATTGGGTCTTCGTTGCTACATGTGGGCTTTCTCTAGTTGCGGTGAGCAGGGCTACTCTTTGCTGTGGTGCGCGGGCTTCTCATTGCGGTGGCTTCTCTTGTTGCAGAGCACGGGCTCTAGGCACGCGGGCTTCAGTAGTTGCGGCACGTGGGCTCAGTAGTTGTGGCGCACGGGCTTAGTTGCTCCGTGGCATGTGGGATCTTCCCGGACCAGGGCTCGAACCGGTGTCCCCTGCATTGGCAGGAGGATTCTTAACCACTGAGCCACCAGGGAAGTCCCTGGAAATGTTAGATAAGTTTACACTCTGTCCAACAGTGCATAACAGAACCTGTTGTAATACATCTTTGTAGTACATTGACAACTGGGTTCTCACAACCCTTTTAATCTTTTCTAATCTGAGAGGCAAGAAAGATACGTCATTTTTCTTATGTATTTCATACTTTATAAAATCTTAATCTTTTTTAGTAGGAATTCTAAAAGACACATTATAAAGGGTTAAGGTTCAAGATAGATTACTGCTGAACAGGAAGGAGAAGAAGAGATCAAACATTTAATAAGCCCTTATTATATTCCAGGCATTGTGCTAGGAGCTTTATTCAACATTCATTCAACAAACAGTTATCCACCAGGAACTGCAGGTACTGGAGAAACACACATGAGCAGTTCTCTCTGGAAAGACTCTCATGGGTCTTTAATCGCATCTGTATCTGTGGAAAAAACAATTTCACCATGTGTTCCCAAATGATAAACTGTTCAAAATGAGTTGATTATGGGCATTAATTATGTTTGCAGTGCTAGCGGAAATCATGTTCTCCAACTTTGCCGTGACCCCAAGGACGCACAGCCACCCGATGCTGATTTCTCCCTCTAGTGGCAATATCAGTAAACTACAGGAGTCGGGACAACTGTTTTAGCAGATGAACATTTAAGCAGCTGGTCAGGTGGGAAATTAAAATGAGAAAAAAAGATCAGTCCCTTTAGAGGTGGCAGGTGCACTTCAACTCCAGCCAGAGTGGCCACACCAGAATATAGCCTGGTATTGCCTGATCTTCTGAATATTCAAAAGAAGCCAGAAATCAGAACTTTTATGTAGAATCTTCACATTAACAATTAAATCAGGTTTTAGCAAAACACTATAAGGGATAAACCAACTCATCTGCTAGGCAAGAGGCTCTCTACCTGCTGTCATTTTGTGACATCTGTATTATTTTTCTCAGAATGAATTTCAAGCATTAGAAATCACCTGTGATGCTTATTCAGATGCAGATTTCCAGAGTTAATGAAGCAGAATTTCTGGAGTGAGGCAGGACTCTGCCATTTTCAGAAGCACTCTAGGAGTTTGTTATGCTTACCAAAATTTGAAAACTCTTCCCTTAGATCAGGGGTCCTCCAGCTTTAGTGCACATCAGAATCACCCAGAAGCAGATGTCAGTGTTGTCAGAACACAGATTACTGAGCCCCTTCTCCCAGAGTTTTGGGTTTAATAGCTCTTGGGTGGGCCCGAGAATTTGCATTTCTAATGAGTTCCCAGGTGTCGTTGCTGGTCCAGCGACAACACTTTGAGAACCACTGGATTAGAGGGTGACTGAGGTGAGCGAGTATGTGCTGAGCTAATCTCATGCTCACAGACTTTATGAAGTAAGCACATAGTCCCATTTTACAGATAAAGAAATGAAGGCTAAACCAGATTAAGAACCTTCTTTTGGTCAGGATGTAACCATCATGCTGAGTAAAGAAAGTCTTGAATTTATATCCCTTACTGCTCATCTCCCCCATCTTTTCTGGTTATACAGTATCCAAAGAGCTTAGAGGGCTTCCCTGGCGGCGCAGTGGTTGAGAGTCCGCCTGCCAATGCAGGGGACATGGGTTCAATCCCTGGTCCGGGAAGATCCCACATGCCGCGGAGCAGCTAAGCCCGTGCGCCACAGATGCTGAGCCTGCGCTCTAGAGCCCGCGAGCCACAACTGCTGAGCCCACGCGCCACAACTACTGAAGCCCACGTGCCTAGAGCCCGTGCTCCGCAACAAGAGAAGCCACCGCAACGAGAAGCTCGTGCACCGCAGCAAAGACTAGCCCCCACTCGCCGCAACTAGAGGAAGCCCGCGTGCAGCAATGAAGACCCAACGCAGCCAAAAATAAAAATAAATAAAAATAAATAAATAAAATAAATTAAAAAAAAAAAAAGAGCTTAGAGTTAAATTTGCAGACACATGGCGTTCTTGGCTTTGGAGGCAATCACCCCAATATTTTAGGAAAGAGGAAGCAGATATCAGGGGAGAAAGAATGGCAAATTATTCAGGTTGGCCTTCAGGGCTCTCCACCGCCAGTTTCTCTTCTAGGCTTTCTCCCACCTCTCCTCACATGACCATCGGGATTCTCCAAATTTATCAAACTCTTCCCCCCTCCACTGGCAAGGACCTCATCCTCATCCTCGCCCTCCTCCGGGTCGGATCCTGCGCATCCAATCCCCTTTTAGCGTTAGTGTGTAGAGGCTGGAAACCAAACACTACATTTCCCAAGGTACCTTGAAGCTAAGGCTCTGGATGGGATTTGGGTTCCACCAATCCAGTGCACCTGGGCAAGGCTTGGTTTTGGAACTGTGGGGCAGCCACTTTGCTAGTGGAGACGGTGGCTTCCTCAGCTTGGCAAGAGCAGCAGCACCAGTGACAGTCCAGTTCTGGAGTCAGATTTGGAGTCATTTGCGAGTCATTTTCAGTCTAGAGCCTGTTTCTTCAGCTCTACCTTCACCAGTAAATCTGTTAGCCATTTAACATCCTGCAGTAAATCCCTTCCTGCTTGCATTAGCTAGACTTGACGGTTCGCTGGGACTGAACCCAAAAATCACAACACAAACACATCCCTGGTGATGCTGAAACAACCGTCTCTTGGGTAAAATGTATGCACATCTATACATTTTACTGTTATGAAGGGTGTGTTACACACAATTTATAAATAATAATAAAATATACCACACTCTTATTGGAAATTCCATATAGCCAATCGATTCTCACAGAATGCTTTTATTGACTTTGGCTGAACTCATATCAGTGGCCAGTCTATAGTCACAATTCAACCATAATTTGACGAATGAATTTGCATCCCAATCTATAAATTTAATATTATTAAGCCTGACTTGTACTCTACTGGTAAACTATTTCCCATCCTCTTATAAATTATATTCATTAAATTGAAACCTCTTTTAGCTTTAACACTATGTCTATCAGAACTTCACCTGTTCACCAATTATATAACTTCTATGATGAATCTATGATGAGTCATTTTTAAATACTGGAAAACATTTCCTTAATTTTCTGCTCTTTACAATGTAACGGCTACAGACCCAGCCCACTTTGAAATTTAATCTGCATTATAAACATTTTCTCTATAGCTTTCTTAAGACAATCAGCAAAGCCATAAATCAAGACCTGACTTAGAGTGTCTGCCTATTTCCATTGTGTGTGCACATACTCCCACCATGGTCGATTTTCAGCTACCGATGGGAAGTCACTGCATGTGGAACTGAGAAGAGATGTGCACAATGGTAGAGATTTCCACCATATGGATACGATGGGCAAAAGTAACTTCAAGAGCATAGATAATAGTAAAATGCAATAAATCCAGGAAATGATAAGTTTTTCAGTATTTACTACCCTTGTTTTCAATATTTAATTGTAGGTTTATATAATTTAATTTTTAATAATTATCATGTGTACTGACTTGCAAAAGTCCTGAGAACTTAACGATCAGCTCTCTCAGGCCAGGAAGAGCCAGCTCCAGCACACAACCAATCTTGCCCCCTACTTTTGTCTAAGGGCCCAATACTTCAATGCTCATCTTCCACCTCACCTCCTCCAGGAAGCCCTCCTTGGAGCCTTCAGCCTTTAGAGAGTTCCCCATCCTGAATTCTTGTAATTCACAGAGTTTGTACTAATCACTTGGTAGTCGGCATTGACAACTTTGTCTACACTCAGAATCTAGTGGAGAAGACATATAAGGAGAGGGAACCAATCTTTTCTTTTTTTTTTTTTTTTAATATATAAATTTATTTTATTTTTGGCTGTGTTGGGTCTTCATTGTTGCGTGTGGGTTTTCCTCTAGTTGCAGCAAGCGGGGGCTACTCTTTGTTGCGGTGCGTGGGCTTCTCATTGCGGTGGCTTCTCTTGTTGCAGAGCACAGGCTCTAGGCGCACGGGCTTCAGTAGTTGTGGCACTCGGGCTCAGTAGTTGTGGCTCGCGGGCTCTAGAGCACAGGCTCAGTAGTTGTGGTGCACGGGCTTAGCTGCTCCACGGCATGTGGGATCTTCCCGGACCAGGGCTTGAACCCGTGTCCCCTGCACTGGCAGGCAGATTCTCAACCACTGCGCCACCAGGGAAGCCCCAGAGAACCAATCTTTTCCACATTTGTATCCCTCCAGAGCCTGGGCCACTGTGTCATGATCTTGGCAAAAACTTGGCAAATGTCTGTGGTGGCTTAACATGTAGGCAACAGGTATAGGAGATATTAAATATGGGAGTTTTGGGGCAGAATTCTGGCTCTGCCACTTACTAGCTAGGTGGCCTTTCTTAAGGCATCTTAGCTTCAACTTCTTCATCTGTAAACTTGGAATAATAATATCTTCCTGGTAGAGCTACAGTGAAGATTTATGGTAGAATGGTACTAGGTACACAGTTATTCATCAAAGCACTGTTTGAAATAGCAAACGCTGAGATAACCTAAATTTCCATCAATTAGGGAACTGGTTAAAGTACAACCATACATATGGAATCTAAAAAAACAGTACTGATGAACCTAGTGGCAGGGCAGGAATAAAGACGCAGACGTAGAGAACGGTCTTGAGGACACCGAGGGGGAAGGGGAAGCGGGGACAGAGTGAGAGCGTAGCATTGACATATATACACTACCAAATGTAAAATGGATGGCTAGTGGGAAGCCGCTGCATAGCACAGGGAGATCAGCTGGGTGCTTTGTGACCACCTAGAGGGGTGGGATAGGGAGGGTGGGAGGGAGGCTCAAAAGGTAGGGGATATGGGGATATATGTATACATATAGCTGATTCACTTAGTTGTACAGCAGAAACTAACCCAACATTGTAAAGCAATTATACTCCAATAAATATATAAATAAATAAAGCACAACCATACAGTAAAATACTCATGAGTGGTAAAAGAGAATGAATGAGTTCTTTATGTACTGATATGGAACAACCTACAGAAATACTCTTAATGAAACAGCAAAGTGCAGAACAGTCTGTATAGGATGACACCACTTATGAAAAAAAAAGGAAAAAACACATACACACGCATTTACCTGTATAGAGAGAGAACGTGTGGAGGACAGAGACATAAGAAACGGGTGCTGGTGGTGGTCTCTGGGGAGGGATACTCTGGGAGAGAGAGGGGGGAGGGAGACATCACTCTTGTGAACGTTTTGAATTTTGAACCACGTGAAGTACTACCTATTCCAAAATAAACAAAAAAAGATTAATGATGTTAGTAGAACTCCTAGCACAGGAGCAAAGAGCCTCAAAAAAAATAGTGACTCTTATGATGATGATGATGATGATGATGAACTGCTTAGGATTTGAGCAGGGTCAACAATTGATGGAAAGGTCAACTCAAATCCCAAATCCCAGCTTCTGGCAAGAAGAGCTTTGGGGTCAGACAGACCTGGGTTGAACCCTGCCTCTGCTCCTCATCAACTGCGTAACCTTGAATAAGCCACTTAACCTTCCTTTCCACCTCTGTAAAATGGGAATAATGACAATATCAACCTCCTTAAATTTTCTCTTCATTATCAACCAACAGAGCAGGGGGCAAAGGACATAAAGCAATTCACAAAACACAAAATTTAGATAGTAAACAAACATGATTAATCTCACTAGTAATCAGAAAAAAACATAAGTTAAATCCTCAATGAGGCAGTAATTGCCACATATTAAATTTTAAAACTTTTGAAAGAATGACGGCAGAGGTTGGTGGCACTGGCAAAGTTGTATGTTGCTGGGAGCTAGAGAAAGTGGATCCCTCCTTGTGAAAAGCAGTTTGTTCCAAGAGTCATAAAAATGGTGATGCTAAGCAATTTCGATTTTGGAAATCTATTCTGTGGTAACGAGCTCATTTGTCCCTCTTCCTGGAAAGTTGTATAATGTGGTAGTATCACTTTTACAATTTAGAGATTATAATTATAAAAAGTGATCTGGAGACTTCCCTGGTGGCGCAGTGGTTAAGAATCCGCCTGCCAATGCAGGGGACACGGGTTTGAGCCCTGATCGGGGAAGATCCCACATGCCACGGAGCAACTAAGCCTGTGCGCCACAACTACTGAGCCTGCGCTCTAGAGCCCGCGAGGCACAACTACTGACCCCGAGTGCCACAGCTACTGAAGCCCACGCGCCTAGAGCCCGTGCTCCGCAACAGGAGAAGCCACCGCAATGAGAAGCCCGCGCACCGCGACGAAGAGTAGCCCCCGCTTGCCGCAAGTAGAGAAAGCCCGTGCGCAGCAATGAAGACCCAATGCAGCCAAAAAGAAATAATAACTAAATAAATAAGTGACCTGGCATCATTAAAATTCAAGAGCCAAATGCATAATTTAAATATGTATCTGTTTGTAAATAAACATGTATATGAGCTGAAGGAGGGGGTACCCTCCCCACACCTGCCCTCTTTGTAATATAACAGCTATATCTTAACGTTCACAGCAACCCTCTGAGGGAGGGAGGCCAAAGTGTGTCCTTTGTCTTTTTTTTTTTTAACATATTTATTGGAGTATAATTGCTTTACAATGGTGTGTTAGTTTCTGCTGTATAACAAAGTGAATCAGCTATATGCATACTATAACCCCATATCCCCTCCCTCTTGCATCTCCCTCCCTCCCACCCTCCCTATCCCACCCCTCTAGGTGGTCACAAAGCACCAAGCTGATCTCCCTGTGCTATGCAGCGGCTTCCCACTTGCTCTCTATTTTACATTTAGTAGTGTATCTATGTCCATGCCACTCTCTCACTTCGTCCCAGCTTACCCTTCCCCCTCCCTGTGTCTTCAAGTCCATTCTCTACATCTGCCTCTTTATTCCTGTCCTGCCCCTAGGTTCTTCAGAACCTTTTTTTTTTTTTTTAAGATTCCATATATATGTGTTAGCATACGGTATTTGTTTTTCTCTTTCTTACTTCACTCTGTATGACAGACTCTAGGTCCATCCACCTCACTACAAACAACTCAGTTTTGTTTCTCTTTATGGCTGAGTACTATTCCATTGTGTATATGTGCCACATCTTCTTTATCCATTCACCTGTCGATGAACACTCCTTTGTCTTTTTAAGTAGGACGTGGGCGCTCAGAAAAAGACGTGTTGAAGGCCAGGGCTCTGCTGGTCACCTGGCTACAGGACATTAGATTAGGCACGCTCTACCCAGCTTCACCACCCCACCCCAGACCTCTTACCTTACACACAAACACGATGGAGGACGATTCTACAAAGTCCTTTGAGATCAGCTGCCCGTATGAGAACTTCTCCATCTTCCCCAGGATTACGAGCTTCCAGAGCTTCTCATCGGACCAGGAGTGAAACAGATCCATCTTCCTGAGGGGAAAAGCCTGTTAGACTTCATCGCCCTCCGTCACCAAGGGGGCTCAGAACTTAGCAATTTCCAGAAAAGGAATATGTTCTCCTGCTCTTGCAAAGGCCTGAGGCAGAAGATTTCACACCCACCCTGCTCGCTAGCCTAGCCTGCAGCCGGTCTCCTGTCACTTGTCCTTTGCTCCCCTGCCCTCTTCTCAAGGCCCTGCCCTTCAGCTGCTCCCCTCACTGCGCCTCAGACGCACCCGGGGCGATTGGAGCTCTGCTTCTTTCACTTCCGCTCCTCCCTCCAGGAGCTTCTCCCAGCTGAACCCCCTGCCAACCTTGTTACCACTGAGCTACTCCCATTCCAAGGAGCATCTAAGAGTTCCTCACTTCAGCTCGCTGGCTATCCTGTCCCCCAGACCAGCAGTCCGGGCCCTACCTTTGGTTTGGGCAGCTCATTCCAACCCCTGTCTCCTCCAGCCTATTGGCTTCAAATCCTCAGCCCTGGGCCTGGGAATGTAGGAAGTTTGGACTCTCCTCCTTTGGCCTGTTTGTGCCCTGTGGTGAAAGGCCCACCCGGCAGTGACCACCCCTTCCGCTGATCTTGAACCTCATACACCGCTGATCGTGGGGATTCCCTTCCCTCGCAGGTGGCCCCACGGGGCTGCCAACAAAAATCATCTTAGATCTCCTCAGCTCCAACAGATTATGAGCTCTGAACTCGGGTGATTCAGGCCTCAACCTAGGCGAGGGGCCACCGAGTTCTGTCCAGGGCATCAAAGGGGAACAGGGCCAGTGCCATGCCCAGGGAGGAGAAGGGTCTGGAAACACAGGAGGAAAGCAGGGCCACCACAGAAGGAGCACCTCCTGGGCCAAGACTGAGCCACGCACTTCCCACGATCACCTCATTTGATTCTTACAATGACCTCGGGAGAGAGGAATTGTTATCCCCATTTTACTGCGCAGGAGACTAAAGCCCAGAGAAGTGAAGTGACCTATCTAGGGTCCCATGGTGGATAAGCCTAAGAGCTGAGATTAGAACACAGTTCTATTTTTCTTCCACTGTATAAAAAAATGAACTGCCCCTCCCTTCAGAACCAAGTCCCTCCCTTTTCGGGCTGCAGCCCCTTCACGCAGATGGCTTTCTCTCAGTTCCAGCCCACCCCTCTGCTCAACACGCTTCTCTATGGCCCTGCAACCCTACAACCTGTATTCTCGGTGCCAGTGCAGATGCTCCATTTGATTTTCACTCTTTTCCTCAAGGCAAGTAACTAAAGATAATTAAATGAGCACCTGCACGCGCCTGGCACTGTGATAACACAGGGATGATGATGGTGGAAAAGGCAGGTCTGCCCTTGCCACTGTGCTGCTTACTGTCTGATGGCACAAATAAACTGTAAAGAAAGTATTAGATGATCAAGAATTACAGTTTGGATGGGGCTTTAAGGAAACACAGGGTAGAAGCACTGAGGGGGCACCCTCTCTATTCTGGAGTGAGGGTAGGTGGGCTTGGTTAGTGAGGCGGGGCGGTGAAGCCCAGAGACTTCTGAGTCAGGCATTCTGGACACATCACCATCCTGAGCCTTGCTTCCCTCACTGTAAACTGGGGAGAAAAAGAGAAAGAACATCATGGGTTGAATGTGAGATTAGATATAATGGGTGGTACAAAGGGCTGAGCATCCTGCCTGGCCCAGCAAGTGCTCAATGCATGTTAGCTATTCTGTTGTTACTATCCCATAAGGAAGGGATATCTGAACTGCGACCTGAAGGTATGTTAGGAGTTTGCTAGACCGAGAAGTTGGGTGGGAGGTTGGTACCAAAGCGCGTTCCAAGCAGAGAGAACAGCACCTAGTGTTCCCCACTGGGTCTAGGACAAAGGCACCTAATAAACACACAGGGGGAAGACGCTGGCTGGTGGAGTTACCTAAAAAATTCAAACCGATGCTGAGCATCCTTTTTAACTTCTTGGTCCAGTTTATTAGCAAGGAAATCCTCTCTGTCAACAACCAAGAGCTCTGTTTCTTCCATACAGACCACGGTGGCCCTCCTCACTGAAGAAGTTAGAAAGCCCATTTCCTGTTGGGTAGACAGGAGCAAAGGCAAGTGAGAGGTCACCCCTGGCGCTCTTCCCGCAGCCCTGACCACCTCTTCCCTGCTTCCATCTCCCCTGAGAAATCTCTCCTCCCCAGACTGCAGGTTCCCTGGACCATCCTGTGCCCCTGCTCACTTCCGGCTTCTATGGGCCCACGCCCCTCCCTCTTAGTATGCTGCCTGTGGAAAAAGAGGCAACTGGCTTGACCAGGGCAGAGAAAGGAAGCTGGAGAGGCCTTGCTGAGGAGTCACTGCATCTCTAGGGGGTTACAGAGGGAACATACTCCTTAAACATCACAGACGAAGTGGTGGGACTTGGACATCACTGCCTCCAACTCAATCGGCATTTGCCAGGTAAGGGCTCTGTGACCCACAACAGGGCGGTGACTTGCACAGAGTGAAAGGCAGGACTGGGCCTGGCCTAGAGGTTGTAGCAGGAGTCCTGTCACACCCCCAACCCCACCACAGGAACGCAGACCTGTCCCCCGTGCTCACCCCAAAACAGCTGCCCTTTTTCAGCAACGTCGGGTGGGGGTCCAGGAAGGCACTGCTGCCATCTTCGTCCTCGGTCACAGCCACCGTGCCCAGGTAGATGAAATAAAAGCTGTTGCCCCTCTGGCCCTTCTTGACGATCACACGCCTGCGACCAAACCTGGGAAAAGACCATGGCCAGTTGATCTGGTAGCAACACAGAGTCTGGTCCCTAGGGGGAGGAGATCTGGACGGGCCGTGCTCTCTGCTCTGGAGTATGACTGGGACTAGAAGGGACCTCAGAACAGCCCAGCCCCATCCCCATCAAGCTTGACCCCTTCACTAACATTTGTCCAGCCGCCCACCTCCATTAGAGGAAGTTGCCGGAGAGCAGAGCCTTTGTCAGTCTGCTTAGGCAATGAACAGTTGTTGAGTAAATGAATGAACAAATGCTGGAAGCAATGAATGAGTAGCTAAATGATTATGAGCACTGGCTTTAGAGTCAGACCAGGATCCAAATCCTGGTTTTGCCCTTAGCTGTGGGACACTAGGCAACTCATATCCCCTCTCTGAGCCTCAGTTACTCTTGTCTGTAAAATGCAGATGAGCATACCTAGAAAGAGATGGATAAATGATCTTATTATGATCCCTAATAGCTCACTATCCAACTGGAAACCTTTAGGGCAGAGGTACACAGGTTCAGAGCAAACTAACAGTTCTTAAGCTCAGAGGAGGATAGTTTCTGTATTTCAAATGCAAGTTCAAATCAAATCTCACTTCTTTTAGTATTTATTCATTTCCTTCATTCATCCAATAAGTTAGACAAATACCAATGGTGTCTAACAGGTGTAGTGATAAAAAATACAAATTTTGTTCTCAAAATTATGGTTAAGTACAAGAAGTAAATAAGGTTTAAAAATGCTTTAAAAGAGGTAAGGCGCAGGCTAATTCAGAAGCACAGAGAAAGGGCACTTAACCCAGTTTAGGAAGGCCAGAGAGGGCTCTAGGATGGTGGCTAGAGTCATCCAGATGGCCAGAGAGATGGAAGAGTGTCGAAGGCACAGGGACCACCATGTCCAAAAGCACAGAGATGGCTGGAGGCCTGGCATATTCAAAGAAAGAACAGTAAGCTCCATCAGACAGGACAATGTACAAACCAGGGGCTTTATCAATAGAGGAAAGAGGCGACAGCCCAGATGACAATGACTACTAGATGGGAGAAGGCAAGCATATTCAGCCAGGAAATAAGACTTTGGGGACGAGAGAACACAGGCCAGCCTTCATTCCAGGGTAGACCCTCAGAGACCATAACCTACATTTTGGGAGTGAAGAGATATCTCATACAGCAGATATCTGTTGTTTTCTCTGCCAAGCATCTGGTCACCTTTTTCCACCAACTGCACCCTGATTTTACTTTGGGGGAAACAACTTTTCTTGACTCTTAGACAATCGGAACATCACTAACCCACTGGTGATTCAAGTGAGATCACCTTGGCTCAGAAAGAACTAATCCCAAGGCTCTGACTTGACTGGGAAGAGGTATTCTCTCCTTCCCAATGGACTGAACCTGGAAAGCTAGAAGTTTGGAGCTGTGGCTGTAGCAGCCGGCTGGCCACCATGAAGGGAGAGTCTCAGACAGAGACTCTCCTTTGCACTTGCATTTGCATAAGCTGCTTATGCAAATGAAGTGCCAAGAGATGGAGAGAGACAGACACAAACGTGGGTCCCGGTGACACTGAGCCCCTGAATCCAGCTGAGCCTGAAGCTGATGAACTATCTCAGGACTTTCAGATACATGAGCCACCAATGCATTCCCTTAGGCTGGGTTTCTGTCACTTGCGAGTGGAAGAATTCTATCTAATCTGCTAATTCCCAGTCCCAGAAATAGTAATCAGCAACTAGCGGAGGGCTTTAACAATTATCACCTCCTGATGTTCACAAAAAGCCTGTAAAATTCATATTATTATCTTTATATCACTCACGGGGATACTAGGCTCAGAAAGGTTAAGTGGCTTGCCTGAGGTCACACAGCAGACGGGGCATTAAACTCCAGAGCTTCTAAGCCTGTGACTCTTTTTCTTTCTGTGACGCCATTCTGCCTGCTATAGAATCTTACTTTAAGACAGCAGTGACTCCCTCTCTTCTTTACTGGACTAGAACAAAGCAGATGGTTCCCTCTGCCTGGAATGCCCCGTCTACACGTCCACTTGTCAAATCTACCTGTTCGAATGCCACCTCTTCTGTGAAACTCCCTTGGCCAAGCTAGCTGGAAGGTCACCTCCTCCTGGCTTATTACCTGTGAAACAGACCCTGCATGGGTCATAAAGGGTCGTCCGTAATCCGTAATTAGTTGTGGTTATGTCTTAGACTGTGACCGCTATGAAGGAAGATAGGGCACAAACCTACAGCAACCCTACATCTTAGATTTTCAAGACAGGTCTTACCTCAAATATTCTGCTAGGCTGCCCCCCTGAGGCCACTGAAATGTCCTGGAAATAACTATTTTCACATGCACCTCTTAGGCTTCTCTACTACAAGGGATTTACAAGGTCCTTTTTTGTGTGTGTCACGGACCAATTGACAATCTGGTGGAGGCTTCACAGAACAATGTTTTAAATGTATAAAATAATATACATTAGAATTACAGTTAAGAAAAAACCAAGTTTGTGATATAGCAATACATGTGCCTCTTTATTAAGGCACTGAAAAACAAGAGCCAGCAGCAGATCTAATAACTACCATCATTTCAAAGATGTGATAAATATAAATTATCTTTTGAGAAATCTGCAGCAACTTGAATATATCATAATACCTGTATTTTTTTATTTATAAAAAAAATTATACAGGGACTTCCCAGGTGGTCCAGTGGTTAAGAATCCACCTCCCAATGCAGGGGATGCGGGTTCGATCCCTGGTCAGGGACCTAAGATCCCACATGCCACAGGGCAACTAAGCCCGCATGCCACAACTAGAGAGAAGCCTGCGCGCTGCAACGAAAGATCCTGCATGCCGCAACTAAGACCCGACACAGCCAAATAAATAAATAGTATGGAGTGGTTTGTTACCTACATTCATGACTGAAGGAAATTATAAATTTCAGAGGTTAATGAAAATACAGATATAATATTTTTTCTCATCCAAGTTCACAGACCCTTGCCCTAGTTGTTCCTACCTGGATGTAGTACCTCACCTGTGATCCCTTCTGGCTTTTAGGGCCTGGATTTGAGTCTCGGCTCTGCTACTTATTTTATGGGTGAACTAGGATGACTTATTTCCCCCCCCCGAGCCTCAGTGTCCTCATCTGAAAAATGAGGGGATTAGACTAGATCCTTTCTGAGGTTCCAACCAGCTCCTCTCCAGACTCAGTGACTCCTTCATTCTGGGTAGATTCTCAATGAATGGCTGAGACACAGTGGGCTGCAGTCGTAACGGTGAGTACCAAGGTGAAGTGACAGATGGTTTCTCACGGCTGACACCCCGCAGAGGGCTGGTAGACCCGCCGTGGCCTTCGCAGCCGGGCCCTTCTTGCCCAGCCCAGCCCCAGCCCAGGGGCCAAGGGATGTGCCCCTCACTGACCGTTCAAAGCGCATGACCTTGGCCAGGAGCAGCTGCAGGGGCTCCGAGTAGTTCCGGTAACTATCCAGAACCTGCAGGAGGTTACAGAGGGACTGGATCTCGCGCTCTGCCCTCCAAGCGGGCTTCTTCTGCGTGATCTGAATGGCCCTTGGAGGGAAGTGACCCTGGAAAGAGAGAGCCAAAGTGACACAGAGGACCCAGCAGTTTCCCCCAGGGGCTAGCAGGCAACTCCCCACACTCCTGCTTTCACACTTTCCCACTCCCCATACAATGGCGGCTGACATGTAATGAGTGCTTCCTGTGTGCCAGGCATCGGGATAGGCAACTTACACACACCGTCTCATTGAATCTTTACCTAAAGAAGCGAGGCACGATTATTATCCCCTTTGACAGATGAAGACACTCAGGCAGGATTATTACCTAGATTTGTTACATGCCAAGGCCTGTATCCCCAACCACTGATCATACTACCTCTGCTGTTCATTGACCATGCCCCCAAGTCAATAATGGGGCTCCCTGGGCTCCAGGGGCCCTTTGACACACTTCAGTCAGGGGAGAGCTCCCCTGCCTCAGCCTATACCTCAGCATGCTCCGGGAGTCTAAGGAACAAAGAGAGCCTACAGAGACGCTTAGCTAACCCTCAGGACTCGTGGACCAGGGGGCGGGCAGATCTACCCATTGGCTCACCACTCCTACCTGCTGGGGAAATGGCACTGTGAGTTGTTAACACCCCGCACTGGCTGCCCATTGCACTTAGGAGAAAATGTTAACTCCTACCACAGCCTGGGGCCCCACATGGCCTGACTCCCTACCTGCCTACTGCCCTCCAACCTCTCCTCCTGCCTCTCCCCTCATTCTCTAGCCTCTAGCCTTCTACCCATCTCTTGCACGTGCCAAGCTCACTTCTGTCTTTAGATCTTTGCTTGGGCTGTTTCCTCTGCCCGGAATGTTCTTCCCCTGGGTTTTCACATGGATATGGCTGCCGTCTCCTCCTCCTCACTCTGCTCTCAGCTCATATGGTGCCAAATCCTCAGGGAGTTCCTTCTGGATCATCTGAGCTAAAATAGCAGGCTCCCTTCCCAGCACTCTGTGAGCTCTGAATCATTCTCTTCAAAGCATTTAATACTTTCTAAAATGATCTTATTCTTTTTTTGTTAATGTGGATATTATCTGTCATTTCCCCACCCTACACACACACACACACACACACACACACACACACAGTGTAGAACTGCACTGTCCACTATGGCAGTCAACAGCCACATGTGGCTACTTAAATTTAAATTAAATTAGATAAAAAATAAGCCCCTCAGTCACACTAACGACAAGTGTTCAGTAGCTACGTGTGTCTGCTGGCTACTGTTTTGGATAATGCAGACTACTAAACATTTCCATTGGCACAGAAAGTTCCATCGGACAAAGGTGCTCTAGAATATAAGCCCCAATAGAAACACGATAGTGGCCTTGTCTACCTTGTTTCCCACTCTAGAATAATGTCTCATCTGTAGTGGACACTCAACAAAATACATACTTATGGAAGGAAGGAATGAATACCGGCAGTCTTACATAACAGTAACTGTCATAGAAGCAAAAGGAAAGTGGGACATGATGCAGAATTCTGATCTTCACAACGACAGACCTGATGCCTAGCATATTCCCTCGGAAAGGCAGTGTAGCACAGTGGTTAAAAGCACACAGTCTCTGCTGCCAGGTGCCTGGGTTTGAACTTTGTCCTGCGACTTCCCATTTGTGGGTCCTGGCACAAGTCTCTTCTCCCGGAGCCCCTGTTTGCCTACCTGATGATAACAGAAACTACATGTACAAATAGCAGGGTTAATACGTGTCAAGGGCTTACAATGCGCATGGCGCAGAGCATGGGCTATGGAAGTGCTAGTCTTTTTTATGGTCTGAATCCAATCTTTCTCCTTTCTCTCTCTTACTATCAATAACCCATTAGGATTTCTATCATAGGGTCTATTTATGGCAAAACAGATGCCTCTGGCTTCTATGAACCAAACTTATTTTTCGGGCCCACTTAGGGCCCTAATTCCTTCAGGAAATCCTTCTTATCACCCCTAACCCTTGAGACTCCCTTCTGTGGATTCCTACAGAAGTGACAGTTTGTTACTAACTTCCTGGGTAAGTTTCATCACCTTAACTCCTAATTAGCTCCTTAAGGGAAGGTGCGAATGTTACACAACCTAGCACAGTCATCCTTGTCCTTCAGTATCCACAAGGTGGGGAGGAAGGATTGGTTCCGGGACCCCTGCCAATACCAAAATCTGCAGATGCTCAAGTCCCTTACCTAAAATGGTGTAGTATTTGCACATCCTCCTGTATACTTTAAATCATCCCTAGATTACTTATAATACCTAACGCAATGTACATACTATGTAAATAGTTGCAAATACAATAAATAGTTGCTGTCTGCAAGCAGTATTCAAGTTTTGCTTTTTGGAACTTTCTGGAATTTTTCTTTTCTGAATATTTTCTATCCATGGTCAGTTGAATCCACGGATGTGGAACCGGCAGATACAGAGAGCTGACTGTATTCCCCACCACCAGACACAGATCTAGGCCTACCTTAGGAGCTCATAAAGATATCTGGAATGGGGAAAAGGGAATAGTATTCAAACAGAGCCCTGCCTGTTTCTCACACACCATTTCTCAGCGCTGTCACCCTCACTCACTTCAGGCCAGCCATCTCCTCATTGTGTTCATCTAGCATACAGGAAGGATAAAGGAAAATAAGAGGGGCTGCCCATAATCCTACCACCCAGAACTAGCCATTTACATGCGGCATTCTTGTTTCCTGCCTTTTTCTTATGCATAAATAAAATTTTTGAAAATAACATAATACATGACTATTTTCCATTAAAAATCAGAACAATATATACAGTTAAAATCCCCTTGTACCATGTCACCAGTAACCCAGACCGCTCTCCACCACCAGAGTTAACCATTTATATATATATTATTATATACTTATTATATACTTATACGTGTGCCCACAGAATATGTATAGAATTGTTTTATTTTTATTTGCATAAATGTTAGACTGCTGACATCGTTTATGCAACTTGCCTTTTTTTCATTCAATGTTTTTTTTAAACCATGTTTTACAAATGTACCCATTGTTTCCAATGTCTCACAAATGCTATAATAAATAAGTCTATGATTCTAAGCCTCTATAATTCTTAGGATTCTTTCTGAGAAGGTTAGCATTAGTAGACTATATGGAAGTTGAGTTTTCCAGTGTTGTCTGAGAGACAGCTTATATATGTATAAAAATGTGTGTGTGTGTGTGTGTGCGTGTGTGTGTGTGTGTGTGTGTATCAGCTTGATCAAGATGTAATTCACATAACATATGATTTCACCATTTAAAGTGTACAGATCAATTTTTAGTGTATTCACAGAGTAGTACATCACCACAGTGGGTTTTAGAACCTTGTAATCACCCTAAAAAGAAACCTGGTACCCATTCACAGTCACTCAAAGGGCAGGTTTTTAAATCGGGTCTCTACTCTCCATCTCTGTGCTGGAGACAGAGCCAGTGATAACTCATTCAAAAGGCAGAGAGGCCTTGCCTATATGATGGACTTTTCCTCTGTACTCGCCTCTCTCCTTCTATTGCTATGCACAGAATTGCCTCCATCTCCAGAGCTCTGTGGCTCTCAGAGAGACCCCTAGTTTCTCCTGTCTGAAGGGCGAAACTTGGGTAACCTTCAATGCGCAGTGTCAGACACTGGCTGGTCTCGAAAACTGAAGAAAACTCAGAATTTGGAGGACTTTACTGTGCTTCATATATAATGGGGCATGAGAAATTAGATTATGCCCAGGGGAGGCAGTCAACAGAAGTCACACCTTGGTTCCAAAGGAGGAGGAGGCAGCAGGGTGGCACAGGTGGTCCTGGTACCAGTTATAAAGCTCTGTTCTCCCTGCTTTTCCTAGAGAAAAACCATCATGGCTGCTCCAGGCCAGGGTCAAGTCAGGTCTACATTGGTGAGAACTTCAGATCTTCCCTATAAATAAGGAAGCCCCTTTAAAATTTAAATTAAATTTTAAATTTTAATTTAGTATCCAGGATTTGGTGGGGAGAAGCCAGGAAGATAATAATGCTTGAAATTCGGAGAACAAATCACATAGTCCAAATGACATGAAGGCATTCGCTTCTCAGAGTGGCCACCTGAGCCCAGGTGAAAGACAGATGTGCCCAGCATCTATCAGAAAGTTTCGGGCAGAGCCAGAATTCACACACAGGCCAGTGCTTTTTCCCACCACCCTGATTATTTCTCCTCTGTCTGGGGCTCTCACATCCTCTCCTTTGCCTTCTACGGTTTTCCCACTGGTCCAAGCACAGGCGATCTCCCGTGCTGGTTCTGCTCAGCTATAAAGCAACAATGGGTTTGGGGTTCAGCTGGGTGGCGGCGGGGAAGGCTCGCAGTCTTGGGATGCCAGAACTGGAAGGGATCACCAAGATCAGCTATTTTATAGGGGAGGAAACTAAGTGGCTAGCTCAGGGTGGCACACTGGGTTGGTGGCAGAACCTGGTCTGAACCCAGCTATCCTGATACCCAGCCCAGGGCTTCTTTCAGGCTATGATGCAAGAAAAAAAAAAAAATTCCCAGCAGCAAGGTCAGAGCTGTGTATACATACCGACTCTGCAATGAAGTCCATGGTATCAAATGTGACTCGGCCTTGTTTCTTTTTCTGGGGAAAAAAAAAAGGAAAGGGGGCTGCGGAGAGGAAGGAGAATCAGCAAGACTGTTTCTAGAATTTTGCACTGAAACCCTTCTGCGTACCTGGGCCACTGCGGTAGGCAGGAAGCCTTGGGAAACCTCCTACCAGCTGGGCCTCTCATGTCCACCTCCGCTCAAAAGCCCCAGCTCCACACAGGACTTGGGCCCAGCACTGACAATGTATTATTATGGAGGCACAGAAAGACGGGGGTGGGGAGAGGGAAAGGAGGATGAAGAGAAGAAGGATGGAGAGAGAAAAGGAAGAGGGAAAAGAAGCAAAAAAAAAAAAAAAAAAAAAAAAAGGAAAGTATAGAGGAAAAAAAAGAACAGAAAAGAGGGATAAAAAGGAAGGAACAAATGAAGCCAACCTTCATTAAGTGCCTATAACGAGCCGGGCACGGCTTATCTTATTCCATTTCATCATCAGGACAAAGCAGGTATTACTGAGCAGCTCCACTGAGGACCTGAAGTGGGTGAAGGAAGTTGCCCAAGAATCACACAGTGAGGAAATGGTCCTCATCTGAAGGATGGCCAGGAAGAAGAGGTATAGGAGGTCTTAGGGATGAACTAATTCAACCCTATTTCCTAACAGATGCAGAGAGGATGTGGAAAGGGTAGAGAAAGGGGCAGAGAGAGAGGAAAAAGATCTGTAGGGGGGAGTAGCAGGGGAGGAAAGGGACAAACAAGGCCCTGAACAGCATCCTGGGGCAAACCAGGACCCCCCCGTTCATCTCTCTGGGCACACCTCACATCCTTCCCCAGAGCCCACTCGGTTCCCTGTCCTCTCCCTCCATTTATAGTTTATACATCCATGTGGTGCTTCTCAGGGAGGCCAATGAAAGAAAGACGTGATGTTCAGAAAGATCTGGATTCACGTAGTCCACTGAAAACCAGTCTACGGCTCTCTCTGCCCGACACTATGCCCCAACCCCCCGGCTCCCTGCCTGGAAGCCGTATGACCCCCATAGGCTGTCCCTGAGAGGCTTCCGCTCCGCTCAAGGCCATCCTGACAGAGCAATGTTGTTAGGTTTAGCCTCGCACTCCTGTGATGACAAGCCTGACTCTGGTCTTCAGCTTCCAGCGGCCCAGGCACCAACCCAAGTCTTCTGGTAACCACAGACTCCTGGCCTCCAGGGCCCTTCGCTTCACCACTGCGTGACACCCTGAGTCAGAAGGTCCTTCCTGAGGTTACGACGCTCCTGCTCCAACCCTTCTCATCTCATGGCCCAATTACAGGGCAGAATCTGGCTGCAGATTTGTTTGGTTTGGCCACCAAAATGTCTTCAAAATATATGAATTTGAATGTCTTTAGATGGGGCAAGCCCTTCCCCTCAAGCTGCCCCCAGGTGCCTACTCCCTGCTTCATCTTAAACTCAGCCACATATACACAGTTACATTACCTGCTGGTCCCTCAGAAACCAACCTAAGACACTTTCCTTTCCCCATCACCACCCCTCCACGCCCCTCTCCTTGGCTGCTAGGCTTCAGAAACCATTCTGGGAAATATTTTGGAGGCAATCGCTGGATGCAGTGGGGAGGCGCGGCTGGCACAATAGGAATCCGGGCAGGGTTTGTCTAGGTATTGGCTGGGGAAACTTTGGAGCCCTGGATAGTAATGAAGACACCCTTGGGGACCCAGAACAAGTTAACAGAATGGTGATCAACTTTCCTGACCCAAAAAGGGGCTCAGGATCTACCATTGGGATAAAATATTTGAAACTGGGACCTTCCAGAAAATCTAGAAAGCAAGGTCACCAGAGAGGCCCTGCAAATGTCCCCTCCTTGTCTAGGTGGGGGGGACAGGAAAGAAGGCAGAGAAGATGAACAGTTGGTAGGTATTCGGGAAATCCTGGCTCCATTGTGGCTCCCGGATTTCTTCTGGCTGTTTTGATCACCCTTGGAATGGAGATGGCTTCTTCCCCACTCTTGACGTTTCTCTCTACGTGGAGGGAGTTGTACTAGCAGAACACTACTAGCCCCTCTCCTTTCACACTGAGAAGGAGTGACTTAAACTCTTTGGTGAATTTGGAAGGAGAAACCGGGCATGATCATCCCCTTCTCCATCCCTCCAAGCCCACATTCTGCTCTGCCCTTCCCTGCGGTGAGTATAGGGCAGGAGACCCTGCTACTGCAGTGGATGCCTGCCTTGGTCCAGCACTGCCTGTGACTGGGGTCGTCGATAAGGCTGTCCAACTCTGGGGTTTAGTATTAGGTAACCCTCTGGCTTGATGACACCCGTCAGCTTCTCCAGTATAAGTTTTGTCATTAATAAAAGTGACAGCTCAGTCTCCCATCTGCTTTACCCTTTGTCGTCTCTCTCAGTTGATTCAGAACTTGGGCTGGGAAGTGAGGTGCTATTTATTGGACCCCTTTAAACCGTGTATAAACCTGCTAAGCCCAGCAGCTTACATCCCAGAAAGAGAAGATAGGGTGCTTTCTGTGAGCAGTCTCAATGATCTGATATTCCCGAAATCCCGTGAGGCCTTGGCGGAACATTCTACACACTCGGTTCATCATAATGATATCCATGGTGAGCTGGTACAGCCCCTGTGGAAACAAAACAAACAAGATCCGTGGAAACCATCTGTTTTCAACAGTCAACAGCAGGCTGGATAGTGCTGAACAAGGTGAAATGTAATAGGATTAAATGCAGTGTCGTTGCTGGAACCACAGTTACATCTTTAGGAAGTTTTCAAGCCTGTTGAAATCATATTGGTAGCTTGAAATTGGCCATGGTGGGAGTATTTATGCCACAGAAACTGGCAACTACTACAAATGGGGGCATCTCCCTCCCCAGGAGCCTGTTAAAACATTCCCCAGCACAGCTTTAGTTAACTGTCAAGTCCTTCACTTTGGTCCAGAAAATAATGTGCACAAGTAACGGCACGCAGTGATGGGTGATGTGAAGAGCCTGCATGATGGAATCAGATGCATCTGAGGGAAGAATGGTCAGAGAGATGCAACAATGCTGGCTTTGAAGGCAGAGAAAGGGCCATGAGCCAAGGAATGTGGGTGGTCTGTAGACGATAGAAAGTCAAGGAAATGAATTCTTCCCTCCACCCTCGAGAACGGAACACAGCCCTGCTAACACCTGGATTTTAACCCGTGCCAGACTTCTAGCCTCCAGAAGATAATGTGTGTTTGTTTGTTTGTTTTAATTTATTTTTTGGCCACGCCGTGCAGCATGCAGGATATTAATTCCCCAACCAGGGATCGAACCCGTGCCCCCTGCACTGGAAGCATGGAGTCTTAACCACTGGACCACCAGGGAAGTCCCAATGTGTGTTGTTTTAAGCCACTAAATTGTGGTACAGCTGTCAAAAGAAAACTAATATAACACCTAATCCAAGATAAGCCATCCTATCTTTTCCCTGGGAATTTGGAGTTGGAGCTGAGAACAAATCAGCCTCTCCATCCCAATATGAATTGAGGAGTAAGGGCAGTCACCCTCTACCTGCCAAGTAAGTATAAGGGACAGGGAAACAAGTTCAACACCAAAGAGACAAATCCAGAATGTAAAACAATCTACAAGCCATCTAACCCAGTTGCTTCAAAAAATCAGTTGCAAGGGCTTCCCTGGTGGCGCAGTGGTTAAGAATCCACCTGCCAATGCAAGGGACACAGGTTTGAGCCCTGGTCTGGGAAGATCCCACATGTCGCAGAGCAACTAAGCCCGCGCGCCACAACTACTGAGCCTGCGCTCTAGAGCCTGCGAGCCACAACTACTGAGCCCACACACCTAGAGCCCGTGCTCTGCAAGAGAAGCCACCACAATGAGAAGCCCACACACCACAACGAAGAGTAGACCTCGTTCGCCTCAACTAGAGAAAGCCCATGCACAGCAACAAAGACCCAACGCAGCCAAATAAATTAATTAACTAAATAAATTTATAAAAAAAAAAAAAGAGAGAAACATACAAACAAATGCAAAATATGAACCTTGATTGGCTCCTGGTTCATAATAAAAAGCTGTAAAAGATGTTTTAGGGACAAATAAGAAAAATACATCTGGTAGAGTCACGGGACTGGACATGGCACTAGAGTGTGTGTCAATGTGGGTAAAGCTCACGTAATTTTGAGTGGAAAAAAGGTGAAATGAGATGTCACTTATGATACCATTTTTTAAAATGTGCCGCATACTGCAGTTGCTTATGGATACACACAGATATAATAAAAATTTTTAAATATAGACAGGAAGGGTACATATCAATCTCAGGAAAGTGGTTGCCAGTGAGGAGAAAGGGAGTGAGATGGTGAGGCGCTTTACCTGTAACTATAATATTTTTAAAAAATCATATATCTAAAGGAAATATGGGGAAAAGCTTTATTAATAAAATTAATATTTATTGAATACAATTTGCCATTGTCAGGCTCTACTCTAAGCCTATTATATGTATTGACTTATTTAATCCTCAATAATAAATCAGTGTAGTAGGTACTGTTATCATCACCCTTTACAGAAGAGAAAACAGGCACAGCAAATCAAGTAACTTGCCTAATACTAATATTAGCCACTAATAGGTGATAGGGATTTAAACCCAGGAAGTCTGGCTCCAGAGTCCATAAGTTTAACCTATTACTCTACCCTGATGCTGGGCCTTATTCTCTCTGACTCTCCTAATAGCAAGAAGGGTGAGTACAGAGCAGTTCTCAGGGGCTCAAAGTGTAGCCAATGCCAAGGGCAGAGTAGGCTACAGGGCAGGGGTCAGAATTCAGTCTTTCTGAAGCCTGATCTGGAACTCTTTCCTTTGTGACTCCAAAAGGTACAGGGTGGCCACGTTTATCCGAGGCCGCCTCCTACACCTGCCTCTCCTTTCCTCTAAGTACCTGTTTGTTCAGTCTTCCACTGTTCCCTCCCGGGGCCCTTGACACTCCTCACCAATTCCTTCTTCAGGATCTGCCAGGAATGGGACACCATGTATCTCTTCATGGTTCCTGAGTTGGCAAATGGCACAACAGCCCCTTTGCCTTTCAAGGGTAGGACCACATGTCTTTCCCCAAGAATCCAGTTATACTGGACACAAAGTTTCCCTCAGTGGCAAGGTAAGAGCTCCTCTCCATTCCTCATCCCCAACCAACAGTGGCTGGAAGCCTCGTTCTAATGAATCTATTCTCAGAACCTCCTTATGTCACACTGGAAGAGTCTGGAAGGAAGAGAGGGCAGTGGGAAGTAACTGGAATCTGGGAATCTAACATTTAGTGCACACTCATAGGTATTATCTTAGTTAATCCTCACAACTATTATAAGGTGAGGGACTTCACACCCACTCCCTGCATGAGGCTAAGGCTCAAAGTAGCTAAATGACTGCCAGAGTCACAGGGCCAGATTAAAGACAGTAGGAGGCTTCTGGGCTTGGGGTGGGGACATCCAAAACCTCAGCCTGGGGACCACTCTGAGGCTTAGAAATTGGAGATGACCCTGGAGTGTAGGTGCCTGGCACTATCCTATAAATCTTGTTAAACCAGCAAATCAGGAACACTCAGCAAACTGGAAGTCCTCAACCAAATGGGGTGCCAAGTGTTAAAAGGTATTTGGTGACTGGAACTCAATGACTCTGAGGTCTTTCCAAAAGTGAAGCATATAGGTTATAAAGTAATTTTTTCTACTAGATCAAAGATGGCAGCTGATAATCCCAACTTGCTCTTGTACTAGAATCCTCAGTGAAAAACTGTGATTTCAAGTTACTGTCTGATGTGCCATTCTTATCCGGCTAAGCCCCCCCAAACTGATAGCCAAATGGAAGGGTACTGAATACAGTGAGGACAGCTGGACAGCTGGGAAGAAATACTCAGGCTCTAAATTACTAAATTCAAAGGCCGCCACTCCTGGGGTGAGACACTAATCACTTACAGAGGTGAGAAGAGATAGAACTGGTTTTTCCCCCTTACCTGGAGAAAAGATGTAAAGAACTCAGGAATAAACAGAGGAAGAAAAAGTTTCAGAAAAAGAGAGAAAGAGAGAGAAGCAGTGTGGAGTTTTTGCCTCCCCAACCCCAGACCTAGTCTTGAGGAAGAAAATATAAGAAGATCCCCTACAAATGTTTAGAGGGTTTCAGAGAGAAACGACTGCTGGACGTGGGGAAAGCAAAAGAGACAGTAGGAGGTAGATATGGACAGGGGGGTGTCCCATCAGTCCCCTGAGTTGCCCCTGAGTTGCCTCAGGATCCAAGTGACATGGAGAGGACCAGGCTAATGAGGGGCATTAGAGGATGCCAGTAGGTAGAACCAAAAACCTGATGGAACCTCAAAAGGAGACACTCCCAACTTCATCTGTTGCCAGCTGTAGTCGTCTCACTAGAATAAAGCTATAAACATACATGCAGAAAGGGCAGGGCTTGTTCAGGGAGCATAAGATGTGGCTGGAAAGTGAGACGCCCAGGAGGTATGGCAGGAAGTGGGGTTAAACTGGCAGAGGCCACGAACAAGCCACCCATGGGCCAAACTGAGCTTGCAGACTGCTTTATTTGATCCACATGGTGTTTTGGTTAAAATATTGTGAAAACTTAACTTTCTTACCTTTAGTTGGGGAATGGGCTCTCCAATTCACCAAAGTCCTCACCTCACACAACTGTGTTACCTGTGAGCGTGTTACCTATTTGCAATCCCTGGTATAGGATCTACATGGCCTCTTTCAGGTCTAAAATCCTCTGACTATAATCAGGGGTTGCAAAATGGTAGTCTACAGGCCATATCTAGCCTGCTGGCAAGTTTTGACAGAGTTTTCAAAAATTTTTGAATTAGTTGTCAACACTTAAATACTGGGATTTTATGAGTCATTTTCCAGAAAAAAATAATTTACCAAAGTGACCCAAATAGAAAACATCTAATAGACTAATTTTCATAGGAGAAATAGAGAAAGTTGTAAAAGAGCTTTCTCAACACCACTACCACCAAAAAAGAAAAGAGTACCAGGTCCTGAAGTTTTCACAGGCAATGTCCGATAATCCTGATGTTTCTTAAACTGTTCCAGAGCATAAAAAGAAGGAAAACTATCAAATTCTATTTATTAAGCAAGGAGAATACTGATACTAAAACCTGATAAAGGTAGCATAAAAAGAGAAAGCTAGAGATTCATTTCACTTATGAATATTGTTTTAAAAATCTTAAATAAAATATTAAGCAAATGAAATTCAATAGCACACTTTAAAATAGCATATCATTCCAGGAATGCAAGGATGGTCAATAGAGAATGCATAAATATAATTTGTTATGTTAGATGACTAAGGAGAAGAATCATCTGCTCTTCTTCATACATTAAAAACAATTTTTGAGAGAGGCACACACATTAACGAACATGTCATTCTTGTTGGCATTTGGGGCTCCAAAGGGCTTAGCATGCCTCTGTCAGGGAGGAAGAAATTTTCCTCTTCTGTACCCTTTTAGGTTCTTCTGGCTGGTCTAAGAATTAAATTGACATGAGACAATTAACAGGAGATTAACAGGAGAAAAACCAAACAAAAGTTTAATAACATGTATACTTGGGAGAGACCTGGGAAAACTGAGTAATTTGCCAAAATGGCCAAAATCCTCACCTTAAATTTCAGCTTCTTCAGCTAAAAACGAAAGAGGATGTTGGGGGTTGTGGTTTGGGACTTCAAAGGAGAGGAAGGCAATTTTACACGGAGATAGAAAAAACAAATATTTGATAAACAAATGTTTCCTGGGCCACGCAGAGACAATGGGACACACAACGCACTCTTATCACTAAGGTCCTGCACGTTTCCCCTACCACACTCAGCTCATATTCTCTGCAGGTATCTCTGGCATTAGCTCTATTCCAGGAGCAGGCCCTTTATCTAAATTCTCTAGGCAGCTAAGGGGGAGGTAAAAAGAAAGACTTCCTGAGGTTTCTGTTTCTTAAAAATAATCAGGTTTAATTAATCTTAATGCCAAAGAGACACATTTTGGGGTGGCAAATTTTGCTCCCCTACCCCTCAGAGCTGTCCCATTGGTTAAGGGCTGCTCCTAAAGGCATTCACTTGCCAGCATTTCTGGGCTGAGCAATCCAGTGGCAGAACAAGCCCTCTGGCAAAGGTGTTCAGAGTAGGAACCCATCGTGTCAATGAAGAAACGGCAAGTGCCGAAAAGACACAGAGGGTTCAAGTCAATAGAGAAGGCCTGGGACTGAGGTCTCAGGGGAAGAGAGCTGGCAGAGCTCCGAGTCCTCCAGAGAAGGTCATGCACCTTGAAGGCAGAACCAACAACACCTTCTGTTGAACACTGAGGCTGTGATGTAAGGGCTGGCTCTGGGAGCCTCCCTGGTACCACTGGCACCAAGGAGAAGCAGGGCATGGACCAGGGAAACACACAGACATGCCATCTTTGCAACGCTGCCTCTGCCAAGCTCCATCTGCCGGGAAAAGGAAAAAACTAAAACAATTCACTCACACAAAACCCTTGTCCTAAGGAGCTTCGCTAATGACCTTAAAGGACTTCCTGCCAGCCTGGAATTCTACTCTAGTCCCCTCTCCATGCACAACTCCAACAAATAGCTTGACCAGGAAGATCTCACTTCACTTGAAGGGGAGTTACAGTAAAAAAATAAATAGCACCAGACCTGTATAAATATATTACAGAAAAGTGGGAGGGGGGGAGGCAGGGAACAAGGAAAACAAATGTTAGATAAAAGGCACTCACCAAAAAAAAATTAACATGAAACAGATGATAATCATGAACAACAAAGGACTCAAAGGGCTTAATGAATTTTAAAGCAAGAGATCAAAGCAAGGATGCTATAGTTCAAAGAAGAGATGATGAAGCAACTGGAGGAGATGGCACTGACAGAGCTCAGGAAAGAAAGTATTAAAAAAAAAAAAAAACACCTCAGAAGTGAAGGTAGTTTCAGAAACATCAACAAGGAAGCAAGCCTTGCTGAATACAGAGGATAAGATTGCAAAAAGCAAGTGAAGGAGTTGGAAATGAACAATTAAAAGGGAACCAAGAAATAATATAGCTAACAAGTATGGAGACACAGAGGGCAAGAAAGTGGGAGGGTTAAGCACATGGGTTTCTTCAACTTTTATAGCTGTAAATCTTAATATACCTTTTAAATCTGATAAACCTAGAAACAGATGTCTAAGCACATTTAAAGATATAAAGGGAACTAACAATAATAATTAAAACTGGATAGGAAAGGATGAAGAAAAGCAGAAGTATAACAATTATCTTTTTTTTTTAAAGGTCAGTGTGAACTTTTAAATTTATTTTATTTATTTATTTACTTGTTTATTTATTTTGGCTGCATTGGGTCTTCGTTTCTGTGCGCGGGCTTTCTCTAGTTGCGGCGAGCGGGGGCTACTCTTTGTTGCGGTGCACAGGCTTCTCATTGCGGTGGCTTCACTTGTTGTGGAACGCGGGCTCTAGGGCGCGCAGCCTTCAGTAGTTGTGACGTGCCGGCTCAGTAGTTGTGGCACACAGGCTTAGTTGCTCCGCGGCATGTGGGATCTTCCCGGACAAGGGATTGAACCCGTGTCCCCTGCATTGGCGGGCGGATTCTTAACCACTGCACCACCAGGGAAGTCCCAATTACTCTCTTTCTGACTTTTGAATTTTGTACTATCTATCTGTCTATCTATATGTATATACGTCTCACTTATTCAAATGACTGAATCAGTTTTTAAGTAATAAAACAAAATCAGTGCAGTACAATAAGGAACACAGAGCTACTGGTAGAGCGCCACAGTAAAAACAGTTTCATTGAAACTGGGAACTAGGAGGGTTGCAACTGAATAGAAATCAGTGAAAGGAGAAAAAGGCAAAAAGATGATGAAGTATCTAGGCTACTGAATTTACACTGGTTTATGAAGAATGAGAATTACTAATAATAAGAGTTAGTTGCAAACATAATTACCTACAGAGGGTTAGGTTGAGCACCCTAGACCAGTTATCTTCTTCAGCTCATCAAAACATCAAAAGATAAAACAGACCTTCATCCCAAGATCAAACATATATGATAAAAAAGGTTATCAAAAAGAAGTTAATAGTCAGTAGAGAGACCAGAGCAAGCCTCTTAGACTTCATAATAAAAAATTAAACACACACACACATACACATACACACACAAATGCAATAGCCTGGGGCTTTTTATCCAAATCACCTCATTAGCAAGAGGAACCTGCTTCCTCTTCACCACGAGCACAGCTGGCCCCCTGGAATGATGTATGCAGTATGTGGTGCGTGTAAATGAAATTACAGGATTACTAAATCTGTTGAAAATCTGAATTTCTTGATCACTGGTAACTTACCTTAAAATTTTCTATTTAACATCTCACATTTTAAAAAATAATGCAAAATAACAAGTGTTGGCAAGGATGAGGAGATATTGGAACCCGTGTGCATTGTTGGTGGGGATGTAAAATGGTGGAGCTGCTGTGGAAAACATAAGGTGGTTCCTCAAAAAATTAAACATAGAATTACCATATGATCCAGCAATTCCACTTCTGGGTATGTAAGAAGATAGGGTAGGGGGTCCCCAAAGAAAGAGAACCAGGCATGGCTTTCTTGACATAAGAGACATCATTTTTGACCTAAGACATTTTGTGATCTAAGCCTGGCCACAAGGCTTGTCCTTGAACAGGTCTCAGCATTAGGCACAAGATGTAACAACAGCAAAGATTATAAATCAGTTGTAAAGATTTCCAATTCTGTTTCAGTGGTAAAGATTAGCCTGAAACGCTCTACCATTACATCAACTGGAACCTAAGGGATGATGATGTTGACCTTTTCTGACCCTCGTGACTTCAATCAACTAAAGCTTGGACTCTGTTGACCGCCCAAACCCCTTCATGAATATGTATGTGCCCGTGGTTTAAAACTTGCCCGATTTTGCTGTTTGAGGAGACACTGCTTTGGGAAAGATCCCCAGTGGTCTCCTTACTTACTGTAAGTAATAATAAATCCTTCCTTCTCCAGATTTTTGGCTTGGTTGTGTCTTTTGGCTCGATAATCACCAAGAGGCGAACCCAGTTTTTCGTGTAACAAGTATATACTCAAAGGAATTGACAGCGGGGACTCAAAGAGATTTCTGTACACCATGGTCCATAGCAGCTTTACAAACAATAGTCAAAAGGGAGAAACAGGGACTTCCCTGGTGGCACAGTGGTTAAGAATCCACCTGCCAATGCAGGGGATACGGGTTCGAGCCCTGGTCCAGGAAGATCCTACATGCCGCGGAGCAACTAAGCCCATGAGCCGTAATTACTGAGCCTGTGCTCTAGAGCCCGAGAGCCACAACAACTAAAGCCCTCGAGCCTAGACCCCGTGCTCCGCAACAAGAGAAGCCACTGCAATGAGAAGCCTGCGCAACCCAACGAAAACCCAATGCGGCCAAAAGTAAACAAATAAATAAAATTTAAAAAAAAAAAGAGTAGCCCTCGCTCGCCACAACTAGAGAAAAGCCCAGGTGCAGCAACGACGACCCAACACAGCCAAAAATAAATAAATAAATAATTTATTAAAAAAACACCAAAAACGAAAGGGAGAAACAACCCAAATGTCCATTGACAAATGAATAGATAAACAAACAAAATGTGCCATATATATAGTGGAAAACTGGCCTTAAAAAGGAAGGAAATTCTGATACATGCTACAATGTGGATGAACCTTGAAAACATTAAGTAAAATAAGACACAAAAGCACAAATATTGTATGAGGTACCTACAAGAGTCAAATTCATAGAGACAGTAGAATGGTGGTTACCAGGGGCTGGAAGGAGGCAGGAATGGGGAGTCATTGTTTAATGGGTTCAGAGCTTCAGTTGGAGAAGATGAAAATGTGCTGGAGATGAATGGTAGTAACAGTTACAGGACAATGTGAATGTACTTAATGTCACTGAACTGTACACTTAAAGATGGTTAAAATGGTAAATTTTATGTTTTGTGTATTTTACCACAATTTTTTTTTTTAAACTTTGGGTTTATTTATTTATTTATTTATTTATTTATTTATTTATTTATTTATGGCTGTGTTGGGTCTTCGTTTCTGTGCGAGGGCTTTCTCTAGTTGTGGCAAGAGGCGCCACTCTTCATCGTGGTGCACGGACCTCTCATTATCGCGGCCTCTCTTGTAACGGAGCACAGGCTCCAGACGCACAGGCTCAGTAATTGTGGCTCACAGGCCTAGTTGCTCTGCGGCATGTGGGATCTTCCCAGACCAGGGCTCGAACCCGTGTCCCCTGCATTGGCAGGCAGATTCTCAACCACTGCGCCACCAGGGAAGCCCCACAATTGTTTTTTAAGTTTAAAAAAAAAGTATGTTGCTGAGACAGGAGGGAAGGGGGCACAACCTTGAAAAGAATGACATAGCTGTTGAGGATACGACAAAAACTGGTTAGAACCAATTAGGCCCAAGATGGCGGAAGATTCAACTTCCACTAGACCTTGAGCCTCATTATACACTTATTGTATTACATTAGTGTATGCTAAATGACACACCCACAGGCACCATGACAGTTCCGAGGCTAACCATAAAAGGCCAAAAAGTGGGCAGTGGCCCAATTCCTGGAAATTCCCACCCCTTTCCCAAAATAGTTGGAATAATCCTCCCATTTGTTAGCCTATGAAATTACCCAGACCATAAAAACTAAGCACCCCATCTTTCTGGGCCACTCTTACCTTCTGAGATGACCCACACTCTGTGGAGTGTTTCTCCCAGGACCGCTCTCGCCTTTTAAGACGAACTGCATTCTGCTATGGAATGTGTGTCTCTGCTTTCACTTTACTATGGCTCGCTCTTGAATTCTTTCCTGTGTGAGGTCAAGGACCCTCACTTGGTGGCCTGTCCCAGGAACTCACCCAAGACCTGGGACATGACCATCCTCTTGTGCCCCGTTTTCCTGCTACATCTTTACAAAGGAAGAGGACAAAGGTGGTCTTCTCCCCGTCCTCATTTTTCCTTTGATTATAAAAATGTAGCCCACTTAATTCTTGGGGCAGATCCCTCTTCCCTGCCCACTTGTATCCTCCACAAGCATCCTATATTAATAAATCTACTTTCTGCCTATCACTTTGCCTCTTGTTGAATTCCTTCTGTGCTGAGACGTAAAGAACCTGAGCTTCCTTATGTTCTGAGCCCAGGTGTGCGGTTTCAGCTGGGAGACTGTGGGTTCGAGTACCCTCCTAAGCCAGAGATTGTGGGTTCACGTCCCATCTGAGGTGCAACTGGGTTTGAGTCCCATCTAAGGTGTGAGGTTTCGAGGTACGGTTTCACTCCCCTTCCCCCACCCTTCCTGAATGATTCTGTTTAGAAGCCATTAGGTGAGGCCAGGCATAGCAGGCATCTGTCTGGGGGTAGAGGGAGGCTGTGGTGGGGTAGCACAAGGTGCTGGAGCCCTGAGCAGGGTGAGGGGACTGGGGTGAGGGGATGGTGGTGGGGGACAGGGTTAGCATGCAACAACAGGAGACTGGTTACATTCAGGAGGGCTGGTCAAAGAAGATCGTTGAGAGCCAGGTTTCTCTCTGTCAAAGAAGGGAATTAAATGTATAGAAAGAGAGAAAACTAGAATAAACCCTGTGGTGTTGGACTGGAGTTGAATGTGTTGGTGTGAACTCATGGATTTCAATATATATAGATAGATGTAGAAATAAACAGATATAAATGTACATGCACTTACCGTATATACCTACATATATACCCTCCCTCTGTCCATGAGAGAGCCTAGGAGCAGTGACCATTCCAACAGCAATGAACAAACCCACTGCCCAAATCTTGGTTTCTAAACACCATTCTCCACTAAAAGAACAAGGGTTTCTTGGAGAAATGACTGAATCCTGAGCTGAGACAGAGAAGGTATAAGATATGCTAGAAAGTAAGAAAATACTCAAAAAATGATGGAGACGTATCAAAAGGACACAGAAGTCAGCCTGAAGGGGCTCCCACTGGTCAAATCTGAGATAATTTGAGTATCAGAATAAATAATGAATTCCAGTGGCAACCAAGATGGAGTAATCCCATTACAGCCTCTCTCCCTCATCCGTTACAACTAAAAACTCTGGACAAAATACAAACAGCAACCAACTTCAGAATCTGAAAAGCAAATAATGCCAAGTGGATTTTGGGAGTGAGGGTAGTAAAAACTTGAAGAAACAACCCCAGTGGGGCTGCGTTTCCTGGTTTAATGAAGGACACAAGTTACTAAATAAAATTCAACTGTATTTTTATATACTATCAAACAATTAAAAATCAAAAAATTTTAAACAATACCATTTATAGTAGCACTAAAAACATGAAATACTTAGGTATAACAAAATATATGCAGGTTCTGTATGCTGAAAATTATAAAACATTGATGTAAGAAGTTAAAGAACATCTAAATAATACTAGACCTGGTACTGGTTATTTTACATATATTCTCTCATTGACTCTTCAGAGCCATTCTGTGTGTTATTATCCCCAGGCTCAGAAAGAGTATATGACTTACCTAAGGCCATATTATAAAAGAATTCATAGCAGGTTTATTTGTGATAGCCCCAAATTGCAAATAACTCAAATGTCCTTCAACAGGTGACTGGCTAAACACACCATGGTACATCCACACCATGGATTATGACTCAGCAATAAAAATGAACAAACTATTGATACACACAAAAACCTGGAAGAATCTCCCGGGAATTATTCTGAGTAAAAAAAAGCCAGTCCCCAAAAGTTACATAGTAAATGATTCCATTTATACAACATTTTTGAAATGAAAAAAATTAAAGAGATGGAGAATAGATTAGTGTTACCTGCGGTTGGGGATACAGCGTATGGGAAAGGAATGGGTGTAATTATAAAGCAGCAGCATGAGGGACCTTTGTGATGATCAAACATTTCTAGATGTTTATGGTGGTATCGTTGCACTGATCTACACGTGACAAAATTGCATAGGCCTACATACCTACACAAATAAGTGCATATAAAACTGGTGAAAACTGAATAAACTCTGTGGATTATATCAATGTCAATTCCCTGGTTTTGATATTGTACTATAGTTATTACCACCAGGGAAAACTAAGTGAAGTCTGCACTCTTTTTGCAATTTTCTGTGCATCTATGATTACTTCCAAATAAAAAGCTTTTAAAAAAATAGTATCTAGGCTTCTGTTCCACAACCCCCAACAATGTGCCATCAAAAGACAACAAAATCTGTCTGAAAGAGTCTGGAAATCATTATTGGAGCTCTCCTTTCACAGGCATGGTCTGCAAACCACTGCTTGTCCTCTTTAATCAACATTTACTGAGTGTCAGCTGGGAGTCAGGCCTTGTGTTGGAAGCTAAGTGATATGAGATGAATGATTTATCATCCATTCCCATGGGAGCTCCCAACCTAGTGCTAATAAAAATGTCTAATATGATAAGAGCATTGGACTAGGAAGTCAAAAGAATTTTGTCCTCCTGGAAACACTTACTAGGTTTTTGATTTTGGACCAGTCCTTTGCCTCTTGGTATCTTGATTTCTTAATCTGTAAAATTCAGGAGAATGGAATGCATGTAAATATATATTTTAAACTTAACCTGAGCCCTCCGGATGGGTTCAAGGCTATCTGAAATTACCTGAAATTGTATGCAGAAGTATTAAGTGCATCCTTCTTCTAGGAAGAGGTATTATTTTTTTAAAAATAGATTTTGGGGGCTTATAACTGAAACTGATTTTGGATTTAATCTCTGAGGTCCCTTCCATTCTAATATTCTACAATTCTAGTAGAACTCTAAGATGTCTCCTTCTATCTCTAATGTTCTGTGATTCCAATAGGGATGGAAGAAATGGGCTAGAGCTCTAACACTCGTGATTCCCAGTATCACAAGAGTTCGTTCCCTTCTGCAAGAGGACAAGGATTCAATTTTTCAACACGGAATTCTAGGCTCTTTATGATTTAACCTCTAATTGACCTTCCAACCTCAGCTCTTATCCCTTCCCCAGACCTCACCTCAGCCTGCAGTTTCCACAAAGCTTTGCTCCCATTCACTCTGTGCCTTGGTACAGACAGTGCCTTCTACCTGGAATACCCCTAACTCCACCCTTTTTCTTGAGTCTAGGCTTAAATGTCCCCTCCTGAGTGAAGACTTCCAGGACCCCTCATCCTTACAGCAGGGTTTGGTGGGCTCCCTTAGCCCTGGATACCACCTGCCTATTACAACACAGGAAATAGGACTGTTGGTTCTCAGGGCAGCAAACCCAACTGCCAAGGGGCCTGGCAGAGGAAGGAAAGGTTTGAAGCTGGTAGGTATCACATACTCTAGGCCCCTGTTTTCCCACCTTTGAAAAGAAAATAGGGAAAAATACTGGCTCTAAGGAAAACGACAACCTGAGAGCAATAGTAAATGAACTCTTCTGAATGTTAATGTAACATGAAACAGCATTCTGTTTCAGAGAACAATAGGGAATGGTGGGTGGGGATTGAGCCTGACTGGAACAGAGTATCTGTCTAAAGGAAAGAGGCTCAGCTCCAGCTAATTGTTAACTGGCAGGAATGTGGGTGGGTCCAGTGCAGCCAGCTTGTCCACTTTTTCAAGAAAAACTGGAAATCCAGATTTGCACGTGAAATCTCTCAATTTTTACATATTACTAACTAAAAACATTAAAGACCCACTGTGATGACTTTCAAGGTTTTCAGGCTGTGGAAACTGTTCTGTGAGGATCTACTTCAACCCATTTACAAGAGCACATCCTATGGGGGAGGCAAGTTTTACATCAGGGCCACTGGTATGTTGATGGCTGTTAAAGAGGCCCACTCATTCTGCATAGAAATCAAAGGTACTGCAAGGGTTATACAAAATCTTCATAAAGGACCCCTGTCTCTCCCTTAGTTTCCCAGTCTGTAAAATACATACAAAACATATTTGTGAGCCAGTTGTCAAAAAGAATATCACTTACCAAAGGGCTGTCAGAGCTACATGCTTTTACCTGCATCATCTCACTGAATTCTCATAACTACTAATGAGGTTAGTTCTAGTACATCCACATTTTACAGATAATTAAACTGTAGCTCAGAGACAGCAATTTACTTAATGAAGACAAACATTTTAAAAGCCCTTTCTTTCCAAAGTCTTCACTATTTAATCCCCTCAGCAACTCTGGCCTAAGGCAAATAAACCCTTCGGGGATTCCACAAAGGCAGCCTGACTCCAATAGGGTAGCACAGTTTTACCGTTCAACGTATGTATAATGAAAACCATATACGTAATGTAAAATTTTCTAGTAGCCACATTTAAAAGTAAATGACACACGTGAAATTAAGCTTAATGATATATTTTATTTGACCCAATATATGCAAAATACTACCAATCCAACATGTAACCAATATAAAAAATTATTGAGATATTTTACATTTTTCTTTCATACTAAGTCCTGGCTGTATTTTACATTACATCACATCCCAATTCCCACTAGCCACATGCCAAGGGCTCAGTAAGCATATGTGGCTAGTGGCCACTATATGAGGCTACGCATTTAGTCTATTTCGTAATCCTGAAATTAAAAGCAAAACCCACAGAGCCACCTGTCCCTTGGTTTCAGAGGCCACGCCAAAAAAAAAAATCGTAATGGCAAAAAGTTCTTGAGCATTTACTTTGTGCCATGAAAAGGGCAACTTTTACTACGTGTGTTGAATATCTTACACACGTTATCTTGTGTCATCCTCGCCACAAGGCGGGTGTACTGCCCTCCTCTTTTGAGTGAGCGAGAGAACTTTCCCGAGTTGGGCCCTCCTCCAGCGCCCGACAGCCGTCCCGCTCCCGCCACCCGCCGGGCGCCAGCCCCCGGGAGCCATTGGTTCGCCATCATCCTAATCAGGGTCAAGTACGGAGGCGCGCACGCAGGGGCAGACGCAGGTCACCTGCAAGCCGAAGCGATCTAGGCGGATAGGGACCCTTCTGGACCCCTTCTCCTTAGGCTTAGGCTTGCGCTTGGGCTTGGGCTTGAGCGGCGGCTCCGGCACCGACTCCTCCTCCGACCCCTCCTCCGGCTCCTCCGGCTCCTCCTCCTACTCTTCGACTTCTCCTCCTCCTCGAACTGGTGCTCGGAGGCGCCACCAGCCGGAGCCAGCCATTGCACGCTTCGACTGGCCGGCGGGCCTGCGGCAGCCACAGCCTCCTGCCGAGACTCAGGAACGCGAGGGGGCGCCGCTTCCGGGAGCCCGGACTCAGCTTCCGGACGCTCGCGCGCCGAGCTCACCATAGAGAAGCCAGCCGGGACGCCCACTTCCGGCCGCCCCAGGCGCTTTGCTGGCGCTGGTAGGCTGGGGGTCCTCACCGCCCTTCTCCCTCAGGGTCGCGCGGGCTCCGCCCTTTAGCGGAAACGTCTCCCTCTTCACTCCGCCCTCTCACAGACGCAGTGCTGCGCCCACAGCTGCCGGAGGAAGAGTGACGTCCGGAGCTGGAGTCATGGCGGCGAGTGAGCCAAGCTTGTCAGTAACCGAGAGCCTCGCGCCACTGTCGGGGAAAGAGGAAGGGGCCGGCCTGAGCTCAGGCCCGGAGCGTAATTCCATGGGCTCCTCCTCGACTCCTGAGACCCCACCGCCTGCCCCCGAGTCGTCCAGCCTCAACGCCGCGGCCCCCGAAGCGAATCCTACGTCTCCCGCGGCGGCCGCCGCCGCCCTGGAGCTGCCCCTCGGGCCCGCACCCCTGGCCTCCGTGCCGCTTGCCGAAGACGCTCCGCGATCCCCCCCAGGCCCTGCCGGCTCCCGGCCCGGCCCGGAGACGTTCCGCCAGCGATTCCGGCAGTTCCGCTACCAGGACGCGGCAGGCCCGCGGGAGGCGTTCCGACAGCTGCGGGAGCTCTCCCGCCAGTGGCTGCGGCCCGACATCCGTACGAAGGAGCAGATCGTGGAGATGCTGGTGCAGGAGCAGCTGCTCGCCATCCTGCCCGAGGCAGCGCGGGCCCGGCGGCTTCGCCGCCGCACGGACGTGCGCATCACCGGCTGAGCGGCAGAGCTGCGGGCGGCCGGGCCCGGGCGCTCTCTGGACTAGAGCCATGATCAGATCCGAGGCCCTGAGCCTGGCTCCCCATTACGCGTTAATGACAAACGAGTTTTGGCAGTTCCTGCAGTCTCGTGTGTCCATTTCGTTCGTCCTTTACCGTGCTTATTTTCCCGAGCCTATTTCCAACCTCCTTTCTGGCTGGTGACGAAACCAACTTGGGAGCTCATGAGAATAAAGCCTTTGTTTCTCATTCACTTGGCCATCGTTGGCTTTTGTGGGGTCATTATGTGTTGGTTAGGCCTGGGCCGCCACATCTGGGAAATTTTTTTCCTGCGCGTTCCCCAGCGCCCCACTTGGGTTTCCTTTGTTTTGTTGGAGTCTACGTAATGAGGGCTCCAGCAAGCAGCCTGTGTTCCATCGTCGCCCCTACCTCTCACTAGCTAGAATTTGAGTTTGTTTTCCTACCTAAGAGAACAGATGACAGTGTTCTGTTGTCTTGTAGATGACGGTGGGTCGTGCCGGCAAATAGCTGGCTCTACTAGTGCTTATTTAACTGGCTATTGCTATACCAATGCTGCCACCAACTTGCTCCATCAGCCTGCCCTTTGGGAACAGACTTCCCCAAAGGCCCAAGTTATAGGGCTATTTTAGTAAGTGTTTAGTGCAGATGTTTACAGAGATAGGCTAGTTCTTGTTTGTGAGCTCTGGTTTAAGCCTCCATACTCGCCTTTCTTACCAAATTTTAAGGCTCTTGAAAGATTTAAGGAGCATATCTGGTGTGAACTAATGGATTGCTACTCACTTTAATGTCTCTCCAACTGCCTCCCTTAACTTTTTTAATAAGCATAATTGTTTAGGAGGGAAGAAGCAATGTGGCAAGTAATAGGGAAGCTCTGCAATATAACCTTAGAGCCTACTCCATTCCTTGAGTCTTCCGCACACCCAGGAAGGAGCTGCTTGGGGTTCATAGGCCGTTTGGCTTGGCCTCAGAAGGGTCCTAATTGCAGTGGGTCCCATCTTTTAATATAAGGCAGGCCAGACCTATTTTCCCTGCACTGCTTTCAACAATCAAAAGTTGAATAGCCCTGCAGCTCACATCACAAAGCATGAGCCAGACTGGGCTAGAGGGTGGTGTGGGGCATTTTACTTTTGAATATTAAAGACACTTAAATGAATTCAAAAGTATTTTGCATTGCATACTTCCTTGGGATTTTGGGTTTAAGCCTGCATCTGCCTCCCTGCAGAAGATACATCTATTTAGAATGTAAAAGCAGACTTCCTTTAAAAGGTAATGTTTATAGAAAATTAATGCACATTAAAAACAGGGTAGATGGGACTTCCCTGGTGGTGCAGTCGTTAATAAGAATCTGCCTGCCAATGCAGGAGAGACAGGTTCAAGCCCTGGTCCGGGAAGATCCCACATGCCACGGAGCAACTAAGCCCGTGCGCCACAGCTACTGAGCCTGCGCTCTGGAGCCCGCGAGCCACAGCTACTGAGCCTGTGTGCCACAACTACTGAAGCCTGCATGCCTAGAGCCCATGCTCTGCAACAAGAGAAGCCACTGCAATGAGAAGCCCGTGCACCGCAACAAAGAGTAGCCCCCGCTCACCACAACTAGAGAAAGCCTGCATGCAGCAACGAAGCCCCAATGCAGCTAAAAATAAATATAAAAAAAAAAAATTTATATGAAAGAAAAATAGGGTAACTATAACAAATGACTGAAACGTAGCAACAAAAACCTGTTTTATTTTTTCCAAATACAGATACAGAAGTTTGCATGTTTTGCAAATATTGCTTCAAAGCAACATTTCTATATACAGCGCCTTCTGTTCTAATAGCGCGTAAACATAGATATGTATCCACAGTGCAATGTTGGCTCATCAAGGGTCCACCTTGCATACACTCATCACTTAAACAAAATGATTAGTCAAACCAGAACTGTTTTTGTCAAGGCAATTTTTTTTATAGGTGGATAGTTCTTCTCAAAAGAAAACTTAGGTAGTGTACATATTTCTAAATGGTAACAGTTAATATTTGCAAATAACAGTTTCCAGTGCTCCAGCCTGGGGTTAATTCAACGTGACCCAGGAATTGGGGATGGAGCCCCTCAACATGGCTTTAAATTAGGGAAGCACACTGGGGTTTATCAGAACTTGGAGTCACCCCCTGCTTCCCTAAGGACAAAGGTCACAATGAGTGAAATGGGATTATTTCCTTTACAAAAAGCATACATTAAACCCAATAATGGCCACTTCGCAAAATTAGGGTAACTCAGTTTCTTCTTTCATCTTGAAAAAGACATGAGATTGACTCCCTTAAAGTTACAGCTTCCCCAGAAGTTATGCTCAAATGTGTTTTCAGGAAAGAAAAATCAGTAATCTAATAAGTCACCATACCTCACAGTTGTGGCTACAGAAAATCATCCTGTTTCTTCCCCTTTCAGACAAGCTTCACACAGTTCTTATAATGTGGCCGTCTGATAAATTATGCAAAACACAGATGCCATGCATACTCCTTGAGCGTTTCTTCCCACACCAGAAACACCAACATTAGCAATGGGAAACAACCTCTTACAGAGGAATTGTGTCAGCTTTACTACAGATGTCATAGCCACATGTATTCCCTCTGATGGATGAGCTACAGCAGGTCAACTTGTCCTAAATTCATTTTATATCAAATGGTGAGTTAAATTACTAGACAAAGCATACCCTGAAACAAATCTTGGTACAGAGGGCTTTGTGACTGCAATGACCTGTACCTTAAAGCCTAACCATCCCAAAGGTCACCGGAGATACTGTCATTGCTATTGAGATATTGGCTACTTCACGTTTACATAGTAAATATTTGCAGCATATAACATTACAGATTCATAAACCCATAATTAACTTGTGAGTGTTAATGGATAGATGTGCTTTGATTTTTGCCTTTAGTGATAGGAAAACTAAATGGTGAAACGGGTCACTCCTCAAAGCATGGAACATTTTCTTTAACTTTGCCTAGTAAGGAAAAACAAAACAATTACACGTGGAACCGTAACCTGGAAGAGTAACAAATATTGTCTCAAAAGGTACAAACTGTACCTGGACCTTAAAGCAGCATAATCACCTTGATCTCACAAAATAATACGAACAGGAAATTTAAAGTGTTAAAGTATATTAAAACAATTCTGAAAATGCCAACTACTGAACATATACCCTTCGGGGAAGGAGAAAAGCGGCAGCAGATGTAGAATCTGGTATGTTTACAACAATACAAAGTAAGGTAATTCCCCAAACCACATTCTTTGTAACAAATCTTTACAGTGAGAGTTCAAATTTGGGGGAACCATTTTTTGGACATTAAATAGAACTGGTAAGCTGTCAAGAAGTGGGTAGAAAATGCTGTCCTTTGGGTTCCAGACCCTGCCTGCTTCAGTTTGGAATTCCTCCTAGATTCTTATTACAGCGAGATTCTAGTTCTTCCACAGGCTGTATGGGTTCTGCTACAAAAGACACAACCCAGCCAATTCTGGGGTGAAAGCATACAAAACTTGTCCCCGGTACCATGAAGTCATGCAAGAGAGGTGGTGAGAAAGTGAAGAGTTCTAAGAAGGCAGGGCACCAAGGCCTCTGCTCCTTCCCAACCTCCACAGAATGGTGAAGTCACAACATTCCCACGAAGCTGGAAAAACGAAAATGATGCCTGCTGCCTAAATCCATGCCAGGCAGAAAACCAGAAGGCTTGGCATGTGCCCCAACCTGACAGAGAAGTCAATTAAATAAGCTGCAAGTTGAATTTACAACTGTTTCCGACTAAACTTTTTTGGCTCTCATTCCATTTATCATCAGTGGCACGATTTCAAGTGAAGTTTGTGCAAAAAGACTCACTCTCCATTCAACAATGTGCACAGAAGAAGGGAATCCCAAGAGTCTATTTGCTACCTTCTTGGTAGGCTTCGAGATCAGAGTGCCCTCCCTTCCAGCAGCCAAAACGGCCTCTTTGTCCAAGTCCATCACACCCCTGCCCAGATCCCTGAAGTCAGTCGGTGTCACGTGCATTCGGCATGCTAGGTTTATTTATTTAAATATGTGAAGCTCCTCCTGCAGGTGCCCCAGGATTGTGGCCCCATTAGTGTGGGGTGCCCAGTTTCATGTTGAGCAGCAGAGTGCGATCTGTTGCACCTTGCCCAGGTCCGTCAGCAGCTGCTTGATGCAATGCTTGAGCTGTGGAAGCCTGGCCAGAGGCTCCGGGGGCTCCAGCTCCCCAGTGTAGTCCAGCCAGCTCTCCAACACTGTAGGCAGAAGAGAGAGGACCCGGTGAGTTCTCAACACTTGATATGCAAGAATGTCAGCAAGAATTTCAGCACTTTATCCCAACTAACCACTCATGGGGGACGGGGAGGGAGGGCCATTTCAGGCAACACTGACTCATCACCCTCCCTGCAAAGTATTACTCCTAGGACAAAGCTCAAATGCTGTAGAGCAGTGCAGTCCAACAGAACTTTCTGCAATGACGGAAATGGGCTATGTCCGTGTTGTCTAATATAGCCACTGAGTACTTAAAATGTGGCTAGTGCAAATGAGGAACTGAATTTAAATTTTATTCCATTTTAATTAATTTAAATAGCCACACATAGCTAGTGACTACTGCATTCGTGCAGCTCTATAGTCTAGCCGGCTTGGAAGGACCCACCTTTCTCAGTGTTACCGCCCCATCTTTATAAGGCTTTCCCATGTTGAAAATCAGAAAGCCCGGTGTTTTAGCCTTCTGTTAAGAAAAATGAGAATCTAAAGGGACTTTAAAAGGTCTATTTTTGTCTCCATAAATTCTGATCTGCTTCATATTGATTCCTATCATCAGTAGCACAGAACACTCTGATTTTATTTTCTAAGTACTTAATGTAAAATGTCCAGGTACTAACAAACTTGACTACAATTAGTTCAATATCTAAAAAGCTGTCTTGCTTCTGAGAGCAGAAATTTCTCTATAGAAAGATATTTGTTCTTCCCCAAGCCACTCCCTTAAGCTCTGGCATTTGGGGAGGGGCCATTCCAGAGCCCTGCACCTCTGACAAGAGCCAGCCCCTCCAGGTAGGCCCTGTGCTTACCCCGGCCTGCCCATAGCCTTTCTAGGCTGTGCACCAACCTCTACTGAGCACCATCTGGACCCTGGAGCCAGAGTGCAGAAAGAGGAAGACCATGCAGTGCCTGTTCCTCAAGCAGCCTGCAGCCTCACACACAATCCTCCACCCTCCTCAGACCAGCCCTCCATCTTCCTTCCCACCTTTCTAAATCCTTTGTTCCCTGCAAGTTACTTCTCAGGGAAGCCTTCCCCAACTCTACACTCTGAATCTGGTCCCTGTGTCACAGGTGCTATGCTATCACTTGCTCTCCTTTGGAGCACTTATCCTGGTTTGTAATTAAACATAACGGGATGATTTAATTAATATCTGTCTCTAACATAAGATCAAGCTCCATGAGAGCAGAGGCAGAGTCTGCCTTACTCACCATTATATCCCTAACACTCAACTTTGCCTGGTACATAGTAGGTTCTCAACAGAGGCAGTGAGAGAATGCAGGAACAGTCCAGCGATATGCCCCACTGAACGCTCGGGCTCCGCAGAGTTCACCTTCCTCCATCAGATTTCTTGTTGGTACTTGGGGGTTCCAAGGAGGAGGAACCTTCCCTCCTCCTGATCCCAACAAGTACAAGGACTTGAAAATAAGAAATATAAAACTGACTTCTCAGACGGAACTTGAAAACCAAGAGTAAAGGATCAAAGTTAAATGACATTGGCCAGTGACCTCCTGAGCAAGAAAAACTCCATAGTGACCAGTTTCAATACAACAGTAAATCTTATTAAAAAAAAAAAAGAAAAAGAAAAAGACGTCCACAGACTAGAGAGAGACAGGAACTGCTCAGCTAAAGAGCACAAGAGTAAATGGAGGGGGGACTTCCCCGGTGGTGCAGTGGTTAAGACTCCATGCTCCCAATGCAGGGGACCCAGGTTTGATCCCTGATCAGGGAACTAGATCCCACATGCCGCAACTAAAGATCCCACACGCAGCAAGGAAGATCCCAAAGACCTGGCATGCATGCATAAATAAATCCTTTTTTTAAAAAAAAAAGTAAATGGAGAAAAGACTCAAAGTTAATGCTGTAAGAGCCCATCTGGGTGAGTCTAAGGCAGTCAAGGCTGGCTGGGTTGATTCCAAGAGAAAATGTCAGTCAGTCTGTCCTTGGCAAGATGATCCTACAATTGCTGAGAGGCCCCTCTTAAAGCTACTGGAACTACCTCAGATCTGGTTCGGGCTCACCCAAGACGTCCCCCAACACCATGGTGACCCAGCAGGCACGCACAGGGAGAAAGAGCATCGGTCGGTGTGCAGACTGGAAGAGTCTAGGCCACTCATAGTCTCTGAACTTGGTTAACAGGAGTGTTTGGAGCCCCGAAGGTGGAAGTCTTCTCTCTAGCAGGAACGAAGAAGACCAGACCCAGAACTGTGGGAGCCAACAGCACCTCCTCTGGACCCCAGCATCCAGTAAGCCAGCCTTCTCTCCACACCAGGTGCTGGACCATCACCCCAAGTTTCTCTTTTAAGGAAGCTCAACAGCTTCTCAACAGTATCATGATTCCAAGCAAGGCAGAAGGTTATAAAGGTAAAGTTTCATTTCAAATACACTCCCCCAGACCATCTAGATAGAGGCCAATGCTCACTACGGTAACATTAAAAAAAAAAAAATCTTTCTAATGCTAAAAGATTCAGTATTTTCATGGTCATTAAATATCTTTCATCTTTTAGTTTTATAAGACTGTTCACACAACTACATAAGTTATTAAATAATGGTTAATACTGAAACAATGACATTTTTTAAAGTCAATATAATAGCTTATCAGACTTTTTAAAAAGGAATATTGTATCCAAATTCCTATAAAAGCTCAGTTTCTCTTGATGGTATTTAGATGAAATGAAGATAGTAGAAATACAATGGGATTCTGATGAATCTTAATTAAATACAATGCAAACTCTGTTTACCTGAATAAAATCTTTAAACTTTATAATTGATTTTCATGCTTCCAGTACCTCTCGGGGCCTGGAATATCAGAACAAGAACAGAGTATGTGGCCCCAGATGAGCAGGACACAAGAGTCCTCTGGAAGGCCAGAGAAGGGAGCCCAGGCTTATCATCCTTGCCACACTGACCACTCAGTGAACTCAGGGCCGGAGCAGCCCAAGCTGGGCGGCAGGGGTAAGTCAGTGATTAAGAAGTAGGTAGGCTCTTGGGACTTCCCTGGTGGTCCAGTTAAAGAATCTGCCTTCCAATGCAGGGGATGTGGGTTTGCTCCCTGGTCGGGGAACTAAGATCCCACATGCCTCGGGGCAACTAAGCCCGCGCGCGCCTCAACTAGAGAGCCCACGTGCCACAAACTACAGAGCCCACGCGCTCTGGAGCCCATGTGCCACAGCTACAGAGAGAGAAGCCTGCGTGCCGCAACAAAAGATCCCGCGTGCCACAACTAAGACCCAAAGCAGCCAAAAATAAAATGCAAGGGAGGGAGGGAGGAAGGAAGAAGGAAAGAAAGCTCTGACTTCTCCCCTAGGGGCAGGTTCCTTTGGCAACAACAGAACCTTCGCCCTGTTTCCATGGTGCTAAGCCTCTTCTCAGGGACCCAGAGCCAATTCTACCGCCACTGTCTGAAACTCTACAATTTTCAGTCTGGCATTCGATCCTCTTTCAACTTTCTAATAGCAGGGTTTTTCACAGACCTGGCATCAGCTACAGTTCTAAGGAGCCCAAGGAAACCTTTCAGGAGTGAAAGAGAAACAGAAACACTCCACCTTCCAGAAATGCCCTCAAAATGGACCCTGGACTGGCCTCCCATTCCCGGTTCCACAGGTTTGCCTCCGGGGCAGGAAAGAAAGCATGAGGGCGTGTTAGGCTTTCGTCCTCGCTGTCCTCCAACAGGGCCAACCCTTTCCCAATCGAGCCAGTCCTCGTATCATCCACCCTCAGTCACCGCCCCCGTAGCAGAAAACATCACTCTCTTCAAGGCTCCCCTTCAGTCCCAGGAGCTCCAGGAAGGCTTCCTGTTATCACTTCCCCTCACAGCAGCTCTCCTCCCCTGGCCTGGCCTCAGCCACACCTTGTGACCCTCGCTTACATAACACATGGCATTTTTCTTCTGAGTTATTTCATCCCCAATTACAGTAATAACAGCCTGGCTGTACTCAGAATCCTCAAACAGAACATTTATTTCTTAATCAGTCTCCTTTCTGAGGATGAAAACAAATAATTAGGAAATAAGAGAATAAGACAACAAATAATCAAGGAGGAAGTTTGTCTTCAAAAAGCAAACTGACAACATCCTGGGGATCAAGAGTTCAGTCCTCCAAGCCCATTTGTTACCACTAACATCTGGGACAAATACCCAGGGGCCACGTAAATGACTTAGTCAAGTTCTTAAATCTCTACTGATAAAGAGGAGAAGGCTTCATATTAGATTTTAAGAAAGGCTGAAATAAAAAGTGTTTTCAGATTCATCCTCAGACATCCTAAAAGCTCAGACAGGTCAAAGTTTCAGTTCCCCACAGAACTGGCTTAGTAAAGACCTGCTCAGATCACACATTACCCGCAGGCAGAGTCCAGCTGCTCTTCTGCACACTCTCCTTGGCAGAAGGGTCTGGGAAAGTGAGGCAGGACCCCTGACATCGCACAAACCTTAGAAGTGCCCGATCAATACTAAAAGTAAGGCTCTGCCATCTTGAGGGGAGAATGAAGGTGGTGAGACTGACAGAGAGGCGGCAGGAACACAGCTGTGCCTGGAGAGCCAGATCAGGGGGTTCAGAAAGCAGCTCACCCCGGCGGGCCCACAGTGCCTGCCAAGGGCAAGGAGCCAAGGAGGGAGCCCTACCATCCAGCTCCTTCTCAATGGAGTCCATCCTATGCGTGACTTCATCCTGAAGAGACTCCACGTGCGTCAGCAGGTTAAACTGCCACTGGTGCTGGGAGCTCAGCAGCCCCTCTCCGCCTCTGTCCAGCAGCTTCCGAGCAGGGGCTTCCTCAGGTAGGACCTTTTTGGAGACATATTCCCTCACCTGGGGATGCAACAACATTGAAGTTACTGCATGGAGACAGCTCCCAGCCCCTTTTCCAACCAGCCAGTGTCCACAACCATTTGAAAACTCAGTTGCAGTTTGAATATCCCAACTCTCTACCTCCCTGCCCCCTTCCTCCCCTCTTGGGCACTGGGCAGAAGCGTGCCTGCTGTACCAATAACAACCACCTCAGGGCAGCACAGACCTCCGGCTCAGAGGATCCCACAGCTGCTTCCCAAAGAATGGCCCAATGCCCTAGGCCTGAAGTAGGCCTCACAGAAGGGCTTCCAGAAACCTGAGATCAGAATACAGCAGGGCGAGTGTAGACAAGGGTTAGTATGTGGATGTCAGACAAACTAGCTTTAAGTCCTAGCTCCATATCTTGCTGAACGCATGTATCTGGATGAGTTACTTCACCTCTCTGGGCCTCTGTTCCCTCATGGGAAAGAAGGAAGTAGTAAATCCTACTTTAAAGGTTCATGAGGATGAAATAGGATAATGTTTATAAAACACAGTGCCAGCCTATGGTCAGCCTGCTACCAATGAAAGAGATTTTTAACCCCAGCTGCCTTGTTTAGGCCCAGTATTTCCTGATTTTTTCATGATGTGCCAGACACCTCTAGGCAATTTGCCTAGTCTGCATGATCACAAACCTTTTCTGGGGTTTGTGACCACAACCTTTCATTCACTCATTTGAAATGAAACAGGTTCTAGTTAACATTTATTTAGGGGTGACTATGTGCAAAGCCATGTTCTGAGAGCTTTTCACAGATATGCTGCACAGTAACTGAGAGGGCACTGCCACTGGCTCCACTCGACAGGGGGTAAGGAGACACGTCTGAGGAGGTGAAGTGACCTGCTCAGAATCACACAGTGATATAAAGTGGCTGAGCCCAGACTTGAAACTGGGTCTGTCTCCAAAGACTATGTCCTCACCAGCCTCATCCAGCACTGTTTAGACCCTGGCAAGGATACAGGCTGAACAAGGTATAATGCCCACCCTTGAGGGGCTTCTAGCCTAGGATGCTCCCCCTCGGCAAGATGCAGCAATGGACTTATGCTGGTGATACCATCCCACACAATGAAGTCTGTGAAAGTAAGTATGACAAGGGTGGAGAAGCTCTCAAATCACACAAATCCTCACTGACAACTGAGGATAGGGCAGAATGAGACCAGTGAACACTGGCAAGAGAACACAGGGGGCTCCAGAAGAGAATGACTTGAATAACAAGAAACTGAGAGTATCTCTTGGGAAAACTGATGAAACCAGCAAATATTCTGACAAAATGGACTGTTCCTATGTCAGGGCTGCAAAGTGAAAAGTAAAGCCAGCATAGAATTGTACTGAAAACCTTATGCCTAACAAAACACCTGACTCATTCTTTGCTTGTGCAAAGGATTAGCACCCATGGGCAACTATAAATTGCATTGAGGAAAAAAACTCACTTTCCTAACTTACTTCCATTTATCAAGTTCCAGTCAACCCTTTTCCCCTGCTACCTCCCACCTCTCCACAACCTGCCCCCGACTCTGCCACTTTGTGGACATTTCCTAGAACCAATGATCTTTGGGGTTTAAGTGGGCTCTCTTGACTTTGTACTCATTTTAACAGACAAAAATACATCTATGATAAGCAAATTTATACACAATTTTACAGTAAATACAACTCTATAATAAACATCTTCCACAGAACATTTAGCCCTAGGAGGAGAAGGTACAAACACTCAAACACCGAATTAAGAACCAGTACAAGCGAGCCCCATACCTTTGGGGAGCTGGGTTTGGGGTCACTGTCCCCTCTGCTCCTGTCTTGTTCTAGAGGCCAGCCCAGGCGCGGAGAGAGGGAATCGTCACCATTCTCGTGGAGGGGGTTGACTGCATCGTCAAGGGCAGAGCGCCGGGTCTCCACCACCAGCTTCTGTTCCACAGCAGGGTAGTAGGTGCGGGGCTTCTGGTAGCAGTGCTCGCTGGTGATATATGACTCCTCCACAGACCGGGGCAAGGGCAGGGGCAGAGGCTTCTCCACCGCCCCGTTCAAAGTTCTATAGCTTGGGGCTTCCTCCCTGCTCTTGGCTTCAGTGACATGGATGTGTTTGGAATGAGATCTCCCCTCCGCCAGATGCTGTTTCCAAGGCTGACACCATAGCTGCAGATCAGGATGCTCCCGGCTTCTGTTGGGAGGGCAAACACGGAGAGGGCTTTGGAGTACCTGGGACCACTGCAGGGGCTTTCCAACAGGGGGGAAGACCTCCCACCTGGGCCAACTGGTACAAGCCACCATTTGCCACACAAGAGGGAATGTAAACCAGCAGCCTCTGAGGAGACCACTTCCAGGCAAGCTCCTGCTGTATCACTCACAGTGAGTGGGACTGGACTTGGGAGTCAGAAGACCTGACTGCATTTCAGCTCAGCCGCTGATTAGCAGTGCAGCTGGGCCAAGTCACTCAGCCAGCCTCATTCCCGTTTCCTCCTCTGCAAATCTGGCTAACCATCTACCTGTCTGCCAGCAACCACTGAGTTTGCTATAGATGAAGTGAATTAATTTGAATGGAAGTATAGTACTTTGTTGGCAGTAAAGTGCTCTTCAAATGTGACTAAAAATAACCTTAACTTATTAATAAACAGCCATGATAATCCTGGCATGCAATGGCACTCAATTACACAAATCCAGTGGTGACCCGGGAGGGAGGTGGTAACCAGAAGTCATCTAGGCATAGGCCATTAATAACAAAATCTTCTGTTCGCACCATTCCAAAGAGGAAAATCTGTTATTAAAGAACAAGGATTCTGCTCCCTTTTTGGGCCACAGACACTTCTGAGAATCTGAAAGCTCTTGCTACATGTATACGTGTACATAAAACTCTGTGTATGACTTCAGAGTTTCCCACAATCATTCACCGTCTGAGGTTTGACCCAACAGAAAGTCTTTAATTTACTGGATCATAATCAATTGTAAAAAAGGAAAAACAGAAAATACCAGAATGCACCATTCTAAGTAAGAGTAGGTGTTTTGTGAAATTTTAGTTTCTGTTTTGTACATGTGAGTGATATAAAATGTATTTCTTACTGTGGGATATATATTTAAGTTTAAAAGCCACGACTCTAGATAAACTTCACCTTTTTAATTCTTGTTTACCATCCAGAACTTCCATTATAACCTTGGATCATTAAATGAAATGAAGAAAGAAAGGAAAGGAGAAAAGGACGGAGGAAGAAAAACTGGGCTTCCCAGGTAAGGCCCACCAGCTACCGGCAGTTCCTAGCTGGCAGGGGTGTTTGCAAGCAAGTGGGAGGACGGACAGGTACTACTCACATTTGGTTCACAGATGTGCAGAAATGTGTGGGAGCCTTTCCAACTGTCACAATGACTACTGATTGTCACATATGTGACCTCAGCATTCAGTTCACTGAATTCAGAGATGCTAAATATCCTGTAATGCTCAGTACAATTCCACACATACAGAGAATTATCTCATGGTAAAATTGTAAACATTACCTTCACCAGTCCCAACTGAGAAACACTGAAACCAGATCAGCAGGAACTCACCAGCAACTCCCCCATATAGATACCCCCCCAGCCCCACACACACTTTCCTGAAGCCTTCCTGCAGAAATGGAATAGGCCATAAATAGGACAGCATGGAATGATCTTACAGAACCTAAAATCCTGTTCGCAAGGGGCTAAACTATCCTTTCTCGGCTCTCCCACCCCAGCAATCCCCAATACCACTCTGATCTACTGGGGAAGGAGAGGAAACCACCAGCACCGAGGCAGCCTGGGTCCCTGGCCACCTCCAACAGGGTATTCACAGCCTGTACCAGGAACCTAGGACCCCAGACATGCCTCTGACATCATAACTGCATCAGAGGAAATGGGAGTCCTTGTTCACTTTCAGGTCTACTGTAGCCTGAAATCTGTTAACTTGGAGCATAGAGGCCACAGTACAGACCTGTTCTTGCATGAAAATCACAAAAGTCTTTGCTTCCTCCCTCCTACAATTTTCATCCTCCCAGCTAAGATCTGAAGCCCCAGCTACTACACAAGGATGACCCTGGCCTTTCTTTGTAAGCCTTGTCAATCATGAAGAAGGTATGCACAGCCATGCATGTTACTTTCGAAATGACAGCATTTGAAGTTATTCCCAGTTTTACTGTTTGCTTTTGAAAATGAATCCACCAGGTCACTTAGGAACAAAATTTCTGAGAATGAAGACCCAGAGCCTGTGATAGCAGAGACTATCCAGGTGTACAGAGACATACTGGGACCACCTCCCTGTCTCCCAGGCTCTTTTCTCCACATATAATGAGTAACAAGATCTCCCTATACTCCCTCCTGAACTTCTTGGAGAAGTCAGATTTAATTCCAGTACAAAGTCACTGCTATAAAGATGAAGGATCTAGGGGCTTCCCTGGTGGAGTAGCGGTTGAGAATCCGCCTGCCAATGCAGGGGACACGGGTTCGATCCCTGGTCCGGGAAGATCCCACATGCTGCGGAGCAACTAAGCCTGTGCACCACAACTACTGAGCCTGTGCTCTAGAGCCCGCAAGCCACAACTACTAAAGCCCGCGCGCCTAGAGCCCGTGCTCCGCAATGAGAAGCCACCGTAATGAGAAGCCCACGCACCGCAACGAAGAGTAGCCCCCGCTCACCGCAACTAGAGGAAGCCCGTGCGCAGCAACAACGACCCAATGCAGCCAAAAATAAATAAATAAAATAAATAAATTTATTAAAAAAAAAATAAAGATGAAGGATCTAAATGGGGATTTAGAAGGAACAAGGTTCTGGAATATGGGACAGGGCTGGAGCACTGGTATTTCAGTGAGAAGAAAGAGAACACCATCTGACTGAATCCTCAAATGAAAAGAAACATAGCAACATTTACAATCAGGAGCATCATCTGAGGTTTGCCCTCACCTTCCACCTGTCTCAGTCAATTTCTGGCATCTCGTTAAGAAGAAATTCACTTGGCTTATATGGAAGAAAACTTTCTGATTTTATAAAATGTGAGGGAATACCCAGTCTAAGACATCCAAAACAGGGTCACTTGATTCAGTTCACCTCAACAGATACCGTCACAGCAACAGTTAATTTCCCCAGTAACCATCCTTTCCTTCTCTTACACCCACCTCCACCCTCACTCCTGAGTTTGCTCAGGGCACACAGCCACCTGGCTACTAGCCTCCTGCAGTTAGGTGTGTCCGTGAAACCACTTGCTCCCCCTCCTGGGGGTCAGAGCAGAGTTGAGGTACAGATGCATCTGCTTGGACCACGCAGGTGAGATGAACCCTAATAGAATGCCAGAGCAGTAAGACAGAAGGAACCCAAGTCCCCACGTCCATAGCTGGAATCTTGGAGAAAGGCCACCTACCTGGCCTGGACCCCTGCCTACCCTCTGGACCATGCCTTATGTGCGAAAGAAAATTCCATTTTGTTTTAGCCTTTATTTTTTTGGTTTTGTTATAGCAGCTTGGCTTTTACCCAAATCAACACATACCCTTGCTGAATGTGCCCTGCTCAACCACTCCTTGCCATGTCTGTACTTGAAGCCAGGCCTCTGTGCACCAGAATGCAAGAGAAAGCAGACCCCCATTCTGTCATCTCCGGGCTCTGACACTCTACTTCACCTGACACCAAGAGGCCTTCAGGACTAATTATAGCACAAAGGAAACCTTGTCGGGAACTGGCCTATCAAGTCTAACTCACTCGTGGCACTAGAGTTTGTATTGTTGATGATGTCATTAAAATGGCACCCTATGGGCAGGCTCATGGGAGAACTTAAGGAGAGAAGCTATCCCTGCCACACACTGTGCAAACACCAAAAGAAAATTCCTGGAACCACTGAGGAGAGGCAGTTAGAAAGATTAGCACAAGTACTTGGTGGGAGCTGGACTTGAGTTCTAGTCCTGGCTCTGCCCCTGGAAACCACAGGAGAGGGGCTGCCCCACTCAAGGCCCAATTGCCCTATGTGGTAAAGTGGGAGCAGATTATAAAAGCCAACAGACCCCAATATGAGCCACATTTCTTTCTTTCAGAGCTTACGTGAACTTGGGTCATCTGACATGTAGGATACAACCAGAGAAGGAAATTCACACTCAATTTGACTCCAAATCCTGGCCATTAAACAGAAGTCCAGCTCCAAAAGGCCTAAAACTTTTCTGTATAAGCAAAACATCAAGAGACATATTTATTGAGCAACCACTATGCTAGAGAGTGGGCCCACCAACAATGTCTCAACAGCTTTCAATTTTACTTTGTTTACCAATCAAGAATGTTTAGGATGGGAGTTCCCTGGTGGCCTAGTGGTTAGGATTCCAGGCTTTCATTGTCACAGTCTGCGGTCCAGGTTCAATCCCTGGTCGGGGAACTGAGATCCCGCAAGCCACGAGGTGTGGCCAAAAAAAAAAAAAAAAAAAAAAAACCAAAACATGATGTTTAGGATGAATGGATAAACAAAATGTGGTATTACATATAATGGAATATTATTTAGCCTTAAAAAGGAAGGAAATTCTGATACAACTTACAACATAGACAAACCTTAAGGACATTAGGCTAAGTGAAATGAGCCGGTCATAAAAAGACAAATAATGTAGAATCCCATTTATATGAAGTACCCAGAGCAGTCAAATTCAGAGAGACAGAAAGTAGAAGGGTGGCTGTCAGCGGCTGGGGGAGGGGAAATGGAGAGAAGTTGCTTAATGGGTACAGAGTTTGTTTTGCCCCACACAAGGAGTTCTGGAGATTGGCTGCAACAGAGTGAATGTACTTAACACTACTGAACTGTACACTTAAAAATGGTTAAGATAGCAAACTTTATTTTACGTGTATCTTACCACAGTTTAAAAAACAAAACCCAAAAACTCAGAACAGGGACTTCCCTGGTCGTCCAGTGGTTAAGAATCTGCCTTCCAAAGCAGGGGACGCGGGTTCAATCCCTGGTCTGGGAACTAAGATCCCACATGCTGCGGGGCAACTAAACCCATGCTCTGCAACTAGAGAAGCCCACAACAAAGACCCAGCGCAGCCAAAATAGAAAAAAACAACTCAGAATGGTACAAAAAACACAAAAAACAAACTATAAATACACCATTTCTTTTTCTTTTTTTTTTCTAAGGCATTTTATTTTATTTTATTTTTTGGCCACACCATGTGGCACATGGGATCTTAGTTCCCTGACCAGGGATGGAACCTGCACCCTCTGCATTGGAAGTGTTGTGTCTTAACCACTGGACTGCCAGGGAAGTCCCCACACACCATATCTTGATTAAAGTAGTGTTTGTATATACATTTGCCAAAGCTCAATGAACATTTAAAATGGGTGAACTTAATTATATGTAAATTATACCTCAATAGAGTTAATTTTTTTTAAAAAGAATGTTTATCATGTAACTGAGAATTTTAAATGAAAGTCCCAAACTTATCCACCTTATCACTGATTTTGTGGCTTTCCAGTTTCTCATATTTATCCTGCCCTCTCCCCACACCAAATCAGACTCATCTCCAAAGCTGCAGGTGCCACACTTACTGCAAGATGCTCATCTTGAGCTGCAGGCCATGCAGAACCTCGATCACTCTCTGCACATCGCCGAGAAGCTGGTGGGTGGCCACAATCTTCTTGGCATTCTGGTGGGAATAGTTCTCTTCTAAAAATGCCAGGCCATGCATATGTCCCCTGCTCAACCACTCCTTGTCATACCAGTACTTGAAGCCAGGCCTCTGACCTAAAGCAGTGACAATGAGAGAGTTAATCCTTGGTCTGAAGGAAACCCAGACCATTTCATCATCGCACAATTATCACACAAACTATTGGAAGGATGGACTGGTGTGTTCATTTTGTTCATTCATTCATCCAGTATACATTTACTTGGCACCTACTATATGCTGGGCTCTCCACTAGGTGTTGGGGATAAGGTAGTGAGAAAAGTATATAAATTTCCTGATCTCTGCAACTGGCCAGAGGTAGAGTGGGAACTTGGATATCTTGTTAAAATTAAATCACATCATTCCCTCTGCCACTTAAAACCTTCGATGACTTCCTATCGTGCACAGAAGAAAACCCAAAGCCCTGACTGATCTAATGAGGCCGGCAGGACCGGGCTCCTTCCTGCCCTCCTTGCCCCACCCTTTCCGGAACACATTCAAGCTCTTTCTGGTCTTAGGGTCTCTGCTCTAGCACCCATACCCCTGTCTGGAGCACTATTCCCCACGGCCTTTGCAGGACTGGCTCCTTACCACCTCCGCAGAGAGGCCGTTGGTTACCTCCCAAAGTACGAGAGCCTCTTCCGTGCCTCCTAGTCATTCCCGATCTGAGGGCTTTTGCCCCCTCAAAGCATTCATCCCTACCTAACATGTTCTTGTTTAGATCACTTATTTTGACATCTGTTTCTGGTCCAAACCCCACTAAAAGCCAGAAGAATAGGAATTGTTTTGTTCATGGTTATATCCTCAGTGTCTGGCAAAAGGCATCTTGAATGGATTTATCAAATGGAAAGAAGCCCCAAGTGCCCCTCCAACTGTCACATACCGCCTAACTAAATGAATGGTCAGGCCCCCCACTCCCTTCTCTGGACCTCCATTTCCCATCTGTAACAATGACAGATGAACCGAACAGCTTCAGCGGTTCTGTTCATTACAGGGATCCTAAGGAAGGACTGAAAACACAACCACACGTGACTTGGCACAGTGTTTCCTCCTGTAAAAGCCAAGGGAACAGCTTCCAATCAGACTGTTGTTCACCTCTCAATGGCTATAAAGACCCTAAAATAACCCAGGCAAACCCTATCAAGGTCCTGGCGCTATTTCTGGCTTTTCTAAGACACATGGTGGGGATACACCTCCACTCTGTTAACAACACCTTTAAGTAACCTTTAAAGAAGAGATCTGTTAGATTAAACTTCTGGCCCAAGACTGCAGAATCAAACATAGTCAATAAATGTGACAGTCACTGAGTGCTCAATTCAAGGAATCTATTCCCAGCCTTGGCAATTTAGTTATAAAAGTTCAGAAAGTACATAGGGATTGATGAAGATGGTGTATATGATTTCTAAAAAGAGAAAAGTGGACAGAAAGAGTGAGAGACAATAAAGTAGACAAAAGAGATTTTTAAACGGTGCCCTAAAGGAGCCCTGGGGATTATGTGTGGTATCTCAGAGGCAGCTGCCACAGAGGTAGCCTGAGCAGCAGGATTCAAAGCAGCACTACCTGTTTTACAAGACAAAGATCAGAGACACCAGTTGTCATCTCCTATCCAGCACTAACTGTCTGAGTGATCTTAGGCCAATCATGTCCCTTCTGGGCCTGTTGCTTGCCTGTTAAATGTCAAGGCTAAACTAAGTGGTCTCTGAGATCCTGCCCATCAATTATATTCTATGACTTATGGACTAATCTTCTGACCATATTCTTTCCTTGGGATAAAGGGAAAAACAGAGGCAGATTGCTCTCTGTCTATAGACTAATCTAGCACAGGAAGACACAGTGTCACAATAGAGGTTATCAGGCCCCAGGGGGACCTACTTGCTGGAAAATGAACTGTGGTAGCCCAGGCCCTCCCTATACAACCAGCAAAATCAAGAGACTTGGTCCCACAAGTCAGTTCTAATTCCAATCTGCTTCATGAGATTAGGAAAGTCATTCATTTCCCTGGGCATCAATTTCTTCCTCATAAGCAGAAATAAGAATAGGAGCTCCTACCAGGCCCACTTCATAGGACAAAAAGGAATAACAGAAGCAGAGGCTCTCCAGCGTTGTCTAGCTGTAAGGGGATCATAGGACTGGACCCAAGGGGAGCAACCTTACAGGTGATGAATGGAGACGATGTCACATCCCACTGACAGCAAGACAAGAACCACAGGTTTATAATCCACCCCTGAGATTTCTGGAAAGGGGAACCCAAGAGCCATAGGCCAGCCCTGCGGTCAAGGGACAATGAAACGAACTGATCCTAAGGAATTAATTCACTGCTCTCGGTGGCAGACAGGCTCTTTGCAAACACACCTTTCCCCTCCCCTCAAGGGAATATCTCCCTTCCAGGTGGCAACGATGCAATGGAAGGCAGATGCCACCAGAGGGAGCAGAGGCCGGTTTCCAACCCTTCAACAGCCCTGAAAAGCCAAGGACAGAGCCCACAACCTCATGAACTCTCAAGAAAAGGAAAAGGGGCTTGCTCTGGCAGCACATATTCTAAAACTAGAACAACAGAGAAAAGATTCGCATGGCCAACACGCAAGGATGACATGCAAATCGGTACAGCGTTCCATTGTTTATACAGTTTCAGTCGTACAATATGCAAAAGTTCTGGAGATCTGCTATACAACATTGTGCTTATAGTTTATAAAGAATACTGTACTGTACACTTAAAAATTTGTTAAGACGGTAGAGCTCATGTTATATGATTTTTACCCACCCACTCACCCTCCCCCTCACAACAAAATTCTAGCTCAAGGCCAGGCCTTCCACTAGGTGAACCTCTTCATACATGCTCTCTTACTGCCAAGTTCAGGACAGCTGGCCACCAGGTGAGCTAGCAACAAAGGCGAAGAGGAGGCAGAGTCTAGCCGATGCTGAAGAAATGAGTCTCAAGATCACAGACACTCAGGCTGCTTCACCGCCAGCTGTGCTAAGGAAAAGGCTACATATTGTTAATATCCCTGACTCCAGAAATCTCTACCTGGAGGGTCTTGGCAAACATAACAGGTGTATTTCTCAGGCACATTTTCTTCCAGTAATCCCATGCAGACCCCATGCTGCCAGCACTGGCACTCTTCACACTGTTAGAATTAAAGAAGCAATAAAAATTAAACTCAGAAGGAATCCTCCATCCAAAAATAAGACCCACCTGTGGGGGGAAAGGGGCAGTGGGAGGCGGAAGGAGGAGGGAGGGAGAGGAGGAGGAGGGAGTGGGAGCTGAGCTGCAACCACTCTTCCAGAGCAGCCACTAGCCACCTGTGCTTTTAACATTTCAGTTAACAAACTAATTTAAAATTCAGTTCCTTAGTCCCACTAGCCACATCTTAAGTGCTCAACAGCCGTATGAGGCTAGTAGCTACCGTACTGGACAGCACAGATGAAGAACATTTAAATTAAACGGTACTGATCTCAGAAAAATGACTATTTACCCTCCCATTTCTAGAGGCTTTCACGTTTCTGATCACTTTATAAAGAGAGGAAAAACTGTTTAAGTCCTTAGAGGGAGGTTAACTTAGAAAGACAAAAACCTGAGTTTGAATTCTGGCTCAGACATTCATTAGCTGTGTGACCTTGCACAGGTCACTTCTCCACCCTGGGCTTCAGTTTCCCCATCTGCAAAATAGGATACTATTCCTACCAACCGTGTGGGGCCGTTTGTGAGGAATCAATGGGTCACATGTCAAAGTTCATATCGTAGAGCCCAGCACACAGCTTTTATGTATTAAGAGCCTATTACTGCTACGAATGGGTAGGCTAACTCACTTTGATGCCTCCTGGACTCAACATGTGCTAGCACTTTGCGTTTGTTCTTTCTAAACCTTACCAACGGTCACACAGCTGAGAAGATGCAACAGCGGATCAGAACACAAGCCTGGCTGACTGCAAGGCTAGTTCTTTTAACCCCTAGGCTGCACTGCCTTCCCTGGGGAAGGGGGAAAGAGAGAAGGGGCAGGAGGCAGAGAGGGAAAGAAAGGAGCAGAGGATGAGGGTAGCACTGGGAGACAGACGTGTGGCTGGCCTGAGGATAGCAAGCCTGAGGGCTAAGGGTCCAGGAGGGAATGGAGAGGAAAAGGATGCCAAAGGAGATACTAGGACACTTCAAGCAATTCCAAACCAAGGCCCTAAACCTTTAACTACCCAACCAAATGGATAGCTCTGGAAAGTGGACAGCGAGCTTCCGACATGGTCTGGAGGGTGGGCCACCAGCCTGGCCACAAGGGAGAAAGCTCACAGTCCTCAGCCACTTGGAGTCAGATAGGCCCCAGCATCAAAGGGCTTTTATGGGCTAACAGGGGCAGAGCTGGAACAGAGACTTCAGATAAGATGCGATCCAGATTCTTCCATTTCCAATAAGGAAACTAAAGGCTCAGAGGGAAAGAAAAGGGTGTGAGACAACAAAGGCAGTTAGTAGCAGAAAACAGACTAATAATTAAGAATGAAAGTCTCTCCCACCAATGACTTCGTCTCTTAAGAACTAGGATACACCAAAATTGAATCAAATACACCTAAGTTGAAAATTTCAAAATAACGTTTTTCATGTGGGTCTGGCTAATACACATTATTCATTTTTAAAAAGTTTAAATTGGAACGTCCCTGGCGGTCCAGTGGTTAAGACTCTGCACTTCCACTGCAGGGGGCGTGGGTTCAATCCCTGGTTGGGGAACTAAGATCCCACATGCCGTGTGGTGCGGTGAAAAAAAAATTTTTTTTTTTAATTTATTTATTTATTTATTTTTGGCTGTGTTGGGTCTTCGTTTCTGTGTGAGGGCTTTCTCTAGTTGCGGCAAGCGGGGGCCCCTCTTCATCGCGGTGCGCAGGCCTCTCACTATCGCGGCCTCTCTTGTTGCGGAGCACAGGCTCCAGACGCGCAGGCTCAGTAATTGTGGCTCACGGGCCCAGCTGCTCCGTGGCATGTGGGATCTTCCCAGACCAGGGCTCGAACCCGTGTCCCCTGCATTGGCAGGCGGATTCTCAACCACTGCGCCACCAGGGAAGACCCAATTTTTTTTTAATAAATATTAAAAATAAAAGTTTAAATTTTTTTTTGTGGGGGGAGAATAGCTGTGCCACGCGGCTTGAGGGATCTTAGTTCCCCGACCAGGGATTGAACCCAGGGCCCCGCCCTCCAGCAGTGAGAGCGCTGAGTCCTAACCACTGGATCGCTAGGGAATTCCCCAAAAGTTTAAATTTAGAAGTGAACAAGAACAATAACAGAAAAGATAAAATATCTAAGAATAAATCTGAGACTAAGAATAAAAACATGCAAGGTCTGTGTAAAGAAAATTTTTAAATATTTGAAGGACATGGAGACTTAAGTCAACGAATGGTAAGCTGTACTTTATTCCTGGATAGCAAGAGTCATTATCATGAGGATGTCAGTTCTCCTTGAATTAATGTATAAAAATAATGTAATGCCAACAAAATAATAAATTAATAGCTCTGGAACTATACAGAAGCTGATTCTAATAGCCAGGAAATTTATTAAAAAGAACAAAGGGGGTACTAGCCCTACCAGATATTTTTAAAATATTATAAAGGTATAATAATTAAAATAGAATTGTACAAATAAATATATAGGCAGAGAGATCAATGGAAGAGAGAATCCAGAATGAGATCCAAACTACATACGGAAATAGAGTAAATAAAGGCGGCGTTTCAATAATAAGACATGGTGTTGGGACAACTGGGTAGAGAGAGCCTTCACCTTATACCAGGATAAATTCCAGGCGGATCAAATATTTATATGGTTTTTAAAAAATAAATGAAACCTCAAAAGTACCAGAAGAAACCATGAAAAATTCTTTTATTGACTTTTCTATAAATTTTTATGAACTTCCAATGAGAAAGCAACTGCTATTCAAATCTCAAAAGCCATTAAAGAAAAGTTTGATATATTTGACCTCACAAAAACAAAAAAATCTATAAGACAAGCCAAAAGACAGATGACAAAGTGGGTACAAATATTTGTAACTGTTCTCACAGCTGATACAAAAACATATCTACAAAAAGCTTACACAGGGACTTCCCTAGTGGTCCAGTGGTTAAGACTCCATGCTCCCAATGCAGGGGGACCGGGTTCGATCCCTGGTCCGGGAACTAGATCCCACGTGCCGCAACTAAAAGATCCAGCGTGCCACAACTAAAGATCCCGCACACCACAACGAAAGATCCCACACACCACAACTAAAGATTCCACACGCCGCAACTAAAGATCCTGCACACCACAACTAAAGATCCCACACATGGCAATGAAAATCCTGCACGCAGCAACAAAGATCCCGTGTGCCGCAAATAAGACCCAGTGCAGCCAAATAAATAAATAAATATTTTTTTTAAAAAAAGCTTATGCAAATGGGTACGAAAACGACCAACCATCCAACAGAAAACTGAATAAAGGACATGAACAGGCAAGTCAAAGGAAAAAAACACATCTTAAATAAAAAGATGTTCAAAGCAACCATTATAAGAATAAAGTAATGTAAGGGAACTTGAATTAATATAAATTAATGTCAAATGAAACCAGCCTAATAATATACATACACATTAGTATTTCTAGATTCTGGGATTACATGTAAATATCAATTTATTCTTCATACCTTTAGGTATTGCCTGAAGTTTTTACAATAAGCATTTACTACTTTCATCACACAAGTGTTATTCTCATGAAAAACTGTTTATAGAGTATAATTTTCATTTATATATGCATGTGTATGTGTGTATTCTAAAATAACAACAGTGATTTATCCCTGGGTAAAAATAATCTGAGTAATCCTTGTTTTCTTCTTTGTAGTTCTTGGAAAATGCAGAAAACCACAATCATAAAAATTTTTTAAGTATATTAAAATGAATTACAAAATGGCTATACTAGTAGATTGTTTTTTCACTTATCTGAAGCGCAAAGACAAAGAAGTTTGATAGTACTCTGTACTGACAAGGGCGCTGGTAAGACTGTTCTTTGGTACACCAGGGAAGGTTTATAGAATATTGCTATGACAACAGTATTTGTCAAAATAATAAATGCACGCCTACTTTGGTCCTGGAATTTTACTTTCAAAACTTGGTCCCACAGATATACTTACACAAAATTTTTCGTTACATCACTGCTAAGATTAGAAACAATCCAAACGTCCATCAACAAGGGAAGAGTTAAATAAATGATGATCCACCCATTATGCAACCATTAAAAAGAATGGGGAAGCTTTTTTAGATTTGAAAATGGAATGGTCTTCAACATATATTATTAAATGAAAAAAAGATACTGAAAACACTATGCATTAAAATAACATTGTGTTAAAAAAAAAAGATGGTTGTACAGCAATGTAAATGTACTCAATGCCAGTTCACTTAATGCCACATATATTTAAAAATGGTTAAGATGGTAAATTTTATGTATATTTTATCACAAAAAGAAAGAAAAAAAATGGAGAGAATATATTTGATATTGCTTGTTTAGCCACTGAATGTTTCTGGAGTGATACCTAAGAAGATGACAAGGGCTGCCTCCAGCGAAAGCAAATAAAGTTTTAAAAATGGGTTTCTTATTAAAGCTGCTGCACAATTTTCACTGGGGTCCAGCACCTAATGTTATGTATTTGTTGCTCTAGGGCAAAGGTCAGCAAACTACAGCCCACAGGCCAAATTCAGCTTGAGTCCTATTTTTGTAAATAAAGTATAATATGAACATAACCATGGTCATTCATTTTTTTGGATTGCCTCTGAATGCTTGGGGCAGAGTTGAGTAGTTGTGACAGAGATCACATGGCCCAAAGCCTAAAATATTTATTTTCTGGTCCTTTAAGAAAAAGTTTGCCAAAACCTGCCTTAGAGCAATTAAAATAATTTAAATATTAAATGGGTTTCCTGATGTTCATTTTTTTATGTGGTACCCAGATTTCTCAAACATTCATGATTACTAAGTAGGATTTTAACCTTCCAGTGATTTAAATTAGCACTGGTAAATAAAATCAAATAATAATATACATGAGCAATACTGCTACCAAATAACGAAAATGATCAAAGAAAACTATTTCTCTAAAGTAATCTTCTAGAGAACAAATTCTAAATGTTTTCTAGGGTTGTGCAAATTATCAATGTAAGTTTAAAATTTATTTTAAGAAAAAATGATTTGTACTTTCCTAAATGATGAATATATTTAAAACTAGACGAATACATTTTAAAAGTTTAAACTGTATTGTTCCAGTTAGCTCCCTCTAAATTTATGCCTTTTGCTAAAGTTACTGAGTGGAAAAAGGTACCCTGCTCACAATGACAGGTATAGTCAGAAACTGTCCCTCTATAACACAAAGCCAGCTGGACAACAAGTGGACAGCAAAGAAGAGTCTTCTACAACAAAACCCAAGGTGTTCTGAAGTGAGCTCGTCACCACCACAATGCCAGACAGGAAGCCACGGTGCTGAGCTGAGCTGCGGGGAAGGTCATGTGGAGCCTGGGAAGCAGGCGATGGAATTCAGTTCCTGACTCTGCCATGTAACAACTGGTGTGGCCTCAATTTTTTCAAACTTAGTTTTCCTCACAGCACAAAATGGCACTTCAAGCTCTACCCACCCCAAACACCCCATGATCCTTGCCACTTACAGAATAGTCAATGGAGAAAGTACCGTGGTGGATCAGAACTGCACCTCTTATACTGATTAGCTGGAAGAGCCTTGCCAGGAGAGGCCTTCGTTACTCACCCACTAATGACTTCTAAGGACAAATGAGGACCAAATCAGGCTGCCAAGGCCCAGAACTGAGCACACACCCAGAGAGACAGGATGATAACTAATGATCTTCAACATACTTTTATTTTATTTATTTTTTTATTTTTATTTTTGGCCGCATTGGGTCTTTGTTACTGTGCGTGGGCTTTCTCTAGTTGCAGCGATGGGGGCCACTCTTCACTGCAGTGCACAGCCTTCTCATTGTGGTGGCTTCTCTTGTTGTGGAGCATGGGCTCTAGGCACATGGGCTTCAGTAGCTGTGGCACACGGGCTTCAGTAGTTGTGGCACACGGGCTCAGTAGTTGTGGCTCGCAGGCTCTAGAGCGCCGGCTCAGTAGTTGTGGCGCACGGGTTTAGTCGCTCCACGGCACGTGGGATCTTCCCGGAGCAGGGCTCGAACCTGTGTCCCCTGCATTGGCAGGCAGATTCTTAACCACTGCACCACCAGGGAAGCCCTTCAACATCCTTTTAAAGCCAAACTTAAAAAAAAATTCTACTGGAGGGCAAAAAACAAACAAACAAACAAAAAAAAAACCCAACGGTTTTCATGTTACGTAAGTTTTTGAATTATATTCCACTGAGCTTCAGAGATTCTACAAATGGGTGTGTTTTATAAAATGGGACTATTTTAGAAGACAAAACAAAACAAAAAATGCGCACTCCAAGCTTAAATGTTAAGACAACAGAGCCCACCAGTACACATAATTCTGTACTGCTGGGCTAACTTAGTATTACGCTGTCCTCAGAACAAAGCTTTTCTTCCCATCTCTGATTAACCAAAGTGACTACACAGCATGCTGTTTAGGAAAAGTCCCCATACAATGGCCATGTTCATTAGGCTTGTCTCACAAAAAAAGGAAAACAACTGAGCCACTGAAATGCTCCAAGTTGGCAACCACCGCTCACAACCCCACCTGCATATTAGACCTCATGGGAAGAGGCCAGCCATTCACATTTTTGAACTTAAAAGTGAAAATTATTCATTTTGAACTTCCAAAACTATTGCTTTTATCTGTTACACATTTGGGGGTTCTGTGAAAAGAGTCCATTAGGGAAAAGGGTTCTGATGCTGAAAAAGTGATTTGAAAACCACTGACCTAATGCATTCTAAAGGTCATAAATATCAGGAGCTATTTGAGACCATTCATGTACCTTGAATTCCCAGAGGTTGCCATGAAGCCTATTAAAAAAAAAAAAAGAAACTCCCAGAAGAATTCTAACCAACATAAACGTGACTTACTTAAAAAACTCAGGCTCCCTGGAGTCAGCCAGGCAGCAGCCACCTCCACCAGAACTGTGATTAAGAGCAAGAGAAGCGCCAGAGACAAGCAGGTGCTGGCCAGTCATGCTCTCCCCAAGCAGGCAGGGAGTCCCCCCAACAGGCACATCCCAGAAATGGAGATGACAAATACAAATGCCAAGAAAATGAAGAATGACAAACAGACAAGTTATAAAACTGGCCTCCATCTCTTTAGGCCATAAAGAAAATTTACCTGAGACAGAAGATATGGGTCCATAGGAAGATCAAACTGCCCCTCCAGAGATTTGGGTCCCTACTGTTCAACTCCTCACTGTGTGACCACAGGCAAGGCCCTTCTCATTTGTGGGTCCAGCTGGCCCAAGCAGAGCAGAAGGGGTTTAGACTCAGTGATCCCTCAAGTCCTCTCTTATTCTATTCATAGGCTATTTATACCAGCCTGAGATGCAGGGGAAGCTGAGCCAGTAAGCAAAGCTCAATCTGCTGCTGACAGCACTGCCTACCTGGGGCTTCTGACATGACATTATTTTTGCTGGCCTCAGACTGTATTCCCTCAAAATTCCCTCCAAGGACCAGTTTGTGCTCCTCTATACCTGTGTCTCCTGGAAGCTCCACCTACCTGAATCATGAAGTCATTTTCCTCCTGAACCTCACAGATGCAGCGGACCACTTCAAAATCATAACGGTCCTCCCCATCAAGTTCCTCATCTGGGTTAGTGGTCACATCAACGTCTTGGCCATACTCCTCATCGCTCCAAAGAAAGCTCTCGGAGGAGGAGTCACTCAGATTATCTTCTTCTGAGAGGAAAGGGAAAACAACAGTCACTTTTTTAAATTATAGTTATAAAATTTTAAAAAACCCCTAGATTGTCAAGAGTAGAAATGACCTTACAGACCTTCTCCTCTGTGAACCTTCACAGAGCTGGGAAACGCGAACTCCAATCTGTTCCTCAGGCCTGTCATCTACTAACAACCCGAATGATATGTGCTGCCTGGCAGTGAACTAAACTCCATTTCCTCATTTTCCTGACAGTGAAGCCCAAGGTATATGGCTGCTCAAGGTCACAGAGCTCACTGGCAGAGAAACTGCAACTCCACAGGAGCCACACCGATCATCATCCCTAACGACTTAAACGTGTTCCTTGACCTCACCCCACCCAGCTGCGACCTGGCTTACAGCCCAGTCTGTATCCACAGCTACCTTTAAAACTCTGTAAACACTGGGGAATGAGGAAGGGGCAGATTCCAGGGATAATCAGAACCAGAATCACTAGATCTTGATACCTGATTAGTGGTTATTACAGCTAACATTTACTGATCACTTATTCTATACCAGCCACTGTTCTAAGTACTTTCCATATACTTATTAACTACTTTTAAACTCACAATCACCCTATAAGTTGCTAAAGAAGGGGAAACTTCAAGGTTGACTCAGATTTCCCCAAGCAACCAGGTTAGATGCAGAGGCCACCAACAAGAAATGGAGGAACGGGAGGGGCAGGTGTGCAAGGAGTTGGGGGATAGTGGATTTGGTTATAGACACACTGGCTTAGAGGTACCAAAGACACATTCTACTAAGACCAAAGTTGGAGAGAAGGGAAGTTCTGGAAAGGTATGGCTAATGGCCTATTTATTTGATGTACTTCTTGTTTAAAAGACCTAACAGACTACTTGCAGAAGGCCTGAGAGTAGATTACAATATCAACATAAATCCATAAATCCATAAATCAGACTGCCGTGCTGTACAAATGATCAAGCCAGCAGAGCCTCCTTACCGGACATTTTCACTTTCCCTTTGTGGTTTCCAGATTCTGAGCCATGGAGCTGTGGGCTCATATGGACCCCGGGCTTGTGTGAGGACCCACACCTGGTGACAGCAAATGCCTTGGGTGGAGAAGGTTCCTGGGAGGCATCACTGATCTCCTCATTGCAGGGGCATTCTGGAAGAACAAGATCAGGAAGAAATTATCACCCTCAGACATCACTAGAGCATTCCAGAATCAACCCCATCCAACCAACAGCTCTGCTGTTCAAAGAGCTCAAATGCTCAGAAGCAATTCAGCTAGAACAGATTTAGGATTAATACTTCTAGCTACCTCCAAGAACCTCAAAACAAAAAGCTTCTTCCTCACCATCATCCTTCTCCCCTTTTTCTGATAAGATTGCTTTTCTAAGCCAGAAGATACTTTGAGAATAAAATGTGGCATCCCTTTAGCTCCCAAGACTGGAACACTGATTTTCTTAAAAATCAGCATTTTTGTTGGGGCTAGACACACACTTTTCAAGAAATGAATCCTTTCTTGAAAGGGTTCAGAGACGTGTGTTTAAGAGTTGTGGGTGCAGACAAATACAGTCATTCACCTGCATATCCTCTCCTACAATGGCGCTTCCATTGTGACAGAGCACACCGGCCAACACAGCAAGAGGGAGGGCTTTCTAAATACCAATGTGGCCTTGTAGCACCTGGGGTCAGCTGAGCCCACAAGGTCCATTAAAGGCCTGCTGGCCCTTCCTCTCCTCAGAGGCCAAGACTGGGGAGAAGCAACCCCTCCCTACCTACAGTAAGGAAATCCAAGTGAAACGCCCCAGGGGAAAATTTACCAGGTTTGGTTTTCTTTTTCTTTTTCTTTTTCTTCTTTGGTTTCACCCTCACAAACTCTTTGAATTTCTTCTCTTTATTCTTCTCCTTGTCTTTTGCAGCTAGAATTAAATACAAGTGTAAGTACTGGCATTCTAACATTTTGTTTTCAATGCCGGGATGTTTATGCTTAAGTAAGTAAGCATGCACAATGTGAAGAACTAAAATGGTCAGTAGAACAGAGTTCCAGGTCTGGTTCTGCCTGGGAGGTCACCTTCCATCCTCCTCAGAGCTCTGCAGCCCCTTCTCTATCATCAAGCCTTTAGACCAGAGGCTGGCAAACTCTGGCCCACTGCCTGTTATTATAAATAAGTTTTATTGAAAATACACTACGCTCATTTGTTACATGTTGACCATGGCTGCTGCCACACTTCAATGGCAGATTTGAGGAGTAAAGACAGAGACCTTATGGCCTTCAAAGCTGAAATATTTATTGTCTGGCCCTTTACAGAAAAAACGTGCCAACCCTACTTAGATCACTACTTTCGAACACTGGCTACATATTGCAAACACCAAGGGAGATTTTTAGAAAGTGAATGCCCGGGTCCCACCCACAAAGATTCTGATTTAACTGGCTTGAGGTGTAACCTGAACATCAGGATTTTGTTTGCTTGATTCTTCTTCTTTTTTTTAATAATTGAAGTATAATTCATATAATATAAAATTATCCACTTAAAAAGGAATAATTCACACCTTCCAAAAACCACAACTTCATTCTCTGCTACTTTTCACAGCAAAACTTCTTAAGTTATCAATACTCCCTGCCAAACTTCTCAATTCAGTTTTCCTAATTCCCCTCTAAAAAGCTTCCCACCTACCACTCAACTGAGACTGTAGTTTTCAAGTTAATAATAGCCTAACCATTGCAAAAATCCACTTGTTTCTTCTATCTTATCAAACATATCTGTAGCATTTCAAATAATTGATCATGCCTTACTTTTTAGGTGTTAAGATATGTTTAAGCATACATATACCCTGTGACCTAGCCATTCCACTCCTAGCTATTTACTCAAGAGAAAGGATAACTTATGTCCACACAGAGACTTGTATATGAACGCCCACAGCAGCTTTAGTTGTAATCTCCCAAAATGAAAATTGCCCAAATGTCCATCACCAGGTGAATGGACAAATAATTTGTGGTGTATCCATACAATGGAATACCTCCAACAATAAAAGTATAAACTATTAATAATATGCAGCAGGGGCTTCCCTGGTGGCGCAGTGGTTGAGAATCTGCCTGCCAATGCAGGGGACACGGGTTCGAGCCCTGGTCTGGGAAGATCCCACATGCTGCGGAGCAACTGGGCCCGTGAGCCACAACTACTGAGCCTGCGTGTCTGGAGCCTGTGCTCCGCAACAAGAGAGGACGTGACAGTGAGAGGCCCGCGCACCGCGATGAAGAGTGGCCCCCACTCACTGCAGCTAGAGAAAGCCCTTGCACAGAAACGAAGACCCAACACAGCCAAAAAATAAAAAATAAAATAAAATAAAATAAATAAAATCTAATGCATACTGCATGATTCCATTTATATAAAATTCTAGAAAATGAAAACTAATCTATATAATAGAAGGCAGAATAGAGACTACCTGGGGATGAGAGAGGGGGGAGGAGTAGAAAGGAGGAATTAAAAAGGGGCATAAGGAAATTTTAGGAGGTAATGGATATGTTTACCATTTTACTGTGGTAATAGCTGGGTATATATATATGCCAAATCTCATCAAATTATACAATTTAAATATGTGCAGTCCACTGAACAACAATTAAGCTTTAATAAAGCTGTAAGTAGGTAGGAAGGAAGGGAGGGAGGGAAAAAGAAAGAGCAATCCAGTGGCATGTAGTACATTCACAATACTGTGCAACCAGCTCTACCCCAGTTCTAAAACATTCACAATACTGTGCAACCAGCTCTACCCCAGTTCTAAAACATTCCCATCACTCCAAAGTAAAACCACTTACCATTAAGCAGATTCTCCCCAACCCCTCAACCCTTGGCAACCACCAATCTGCATCTGTCTCTATGAATTTATCCATTCTGGACATTTCATATATATACAATAAGTGACCTTTTGTGCCTGGCTTCTTTCACTTAGCGTAACGTTTTCAAGGGCATCAGCGTTTTTAAAAACACTCTCCAAGTGATTCTGATGTAGAATCAAGATGGATCACAAAGCAAGTGTGGGGTAGGATAAGCAGTCAGGTTCAACTGATTTTAACTGAGCACTTGTGTGCAAATATCACAAACATCTCATTTAACCCTAACAACCACCTGTGTATATTATTCCAGTTTCACAGATGAGGAAATTGAAGCTTGGTGAGGTGATGACACCTGCTTGACATCATACAGACATTTAAAAACAGGTTCATCTGGCTCTCCAGCACCAAGTCGGCACTACCTCCGAGGCCCTCTCCCAAACAGGCATCCAGGAACTGTACGAGAGGATGATGGGCTGCATCTCCCAGCTGGCAAGCCTGGCTCTAGAGGTAGAAGTTAATCTACTGGCTAAAGAACATAGGACTTAAGGGTCTCTAAGCTCCTTTCCTATTAAAATACTCTGCAACTGGGAAACAAAGTTCAACAAACAAGAACTCTAGAAAAGACCTTAGTCTAATTTACAAAAGTACTCTTTCTAAGATTAAGAAACCAGAGCCCAAAGAAATAAGTTGACTAAGCCAAAGTCATGCAGTTGATAAGCAAAACATGGTTAAATGCCTCCTAAATTTCATTCATAAAAGCTATCAACAATATTTACTTCTCCTCTGATCCTGGAAACAATCTTCCTCAGCAATAGAAACAGAACAACTCATTTCTGCACATTCGCTTGGCTACAACCACATTATCAGTCATGGTTTAAATTCATTTATTTAACAAATATTTGAGCATCCACCATGTTCCAAACACCATTCTAGGGAGGAGGGGTAAGGCAATGAACAAAAAAAGACAAAAACCCTTGCCCTCACAGAGCTACATTCTAGTGGGTGGGGGCAGAAAGCAAGTAAGTCATATAGTATTTTAGGAGGTGATTAGTGCTATGGAAAAAATAAAGCAGGGAAGGGGGATAGTAGGAATGAGGGAAGGGGAGATTTGCAATTTTAACAGTCTGTGGTCAGAGAATGCCTCGCTGAGAAAAGGACATCTGAGCAAAGACCTGAAAGGAGTGAGAGAAAAAAACATGCAGAAATCTGGGAGAAGAGTCTTCCAGGCCAGGGACAGCAAATGCAAAGATTCTAAGGACAGGAAGGCCTTCAGTGTTCAAGAAATAGGCACAGGGAACACTTCCTCATTCTACACAGCCAGCATTACTCTAATACCAAAATCAGATAAAGACATTACAGAAAGGAAAACTACAGACCATTATCTCTCATGAACACAAATGCAAAAATATTAGCAAGTTGAATCCAACAATGTATAAAAAGAATTATATATCACAACCAACTGGGATTCATTCCAGGTATACAAGCAAGGCGGGTTCAACATTTGATAATCAATTAATGTAATCCATCATATCAACAGGCTAAAAAAGAAAAATAATATATCAATTGATGTAGGGTATATGCCCAGTAGTGGGATTGCTGGGTCATATGGTAGTTCTATTTTTAGTTTTATAAGGAACCTCCATAGTGTTCTCCATAGTGGCTGTATCAATTTACATTCCCACCAACAGTGCAAAAGGGTTCCCTTTTCTCCACACCTTCTCCAGCATTTATTGTTTGTAGACTTTTTGATGATGGCCATTCTGACCGGTGTGAGGTGATACCTCATTGTAGTTTTGATTTGCATTTCTCTAATAATTAGTTATGTTGAGCATCTTTCCATGTGCCGCTTGGCCATCTGTATGTCTTCTTTGGTGAAATGTCTATTTAGGTCTTCTGTCCATTTTTTAATTGGGTTGTTTGTTTTTGGATATTGACCTCCATGAGCTGTTTGTATATTGTGGAGATTAATCCTTTGTCTGTTGCTCCGTTTGCAAATATTTTCTCCCATTCTGAGGGCTGTCTTTTCGTCTTGTTTATGGTTTCCGTTGCTGTGCAAAAGCTTTTAAGTTTCATTAGGTCCCATTTGTTTATTTCTGGTTTTTTTTCATTACTCTAGGAGGTGGGTCAGAAAAGATCTTGCTGTGGTTTATGTCAAAGAGTGTTTTTCCTATGTTTTCCTCTAAGAGTTTTATAGTGTCCAGCCTTACATTTAGGTCTTTAATCCATTTTGAGTTTATTTTTGTGTATGGTATTAGGGAGTGTTCTAATTTCATTCTTTTACATGTAGCTATCCAGTTTTCCCAGCACCACTTATTGAAGAGGCTGTCTTTTCTCCATTGTATGTTCTTGCCTCCTTTGCCATAAATTAGGTGACCATATGTGCATGGGTTTATCTCTGGGCTTTCTATCCTGTACCATTGATCTATATTTCTGTTTTTGTGCCAGTACCATACTGTCTTGATTACTGTAGCTTTGTAGTATAGTTTGAAGTCAGGGAGCCTGAGTCCTCCAGCTCCGTTTTTCTTTCTCAAGATTGCTTTGGCTATTCGGGGTCTTTTGTGTTTCCATACAAATTGTAAACTTTTTTGTTCTAATTCTGTGAAGAATGCCATTCGTTGGTAGTTTGACAGGGATTGCATTGAATCAGTAGATTGCTTTGGGTAGTATAGTCGTTTTCACAATATTGATTCTTCCAATCTCAGAACATGGTATATTTCTCCATCTGTTTATATGATCTTTGATTTCTTTCATCAGTGTTTTATAGTCTTCCAAGTACAAGTCTTTTGCCTCCTTAGGTAGGTTTATTCCTAGGTATTTTTATTCTTTTTGTTGTGATGGTAAATGGGACTGTTTCCTTAATTTTTCTTTCTGATTTTTCGTTGTTAGTGTATAGAATGCAAGAGATTTCTGTGCATTAATTTTGTATCCTGAAACCTTACCAAACTCATTGATTAGTTCTAGCAGTTTTCTGGTGGCATCTTTAGGATTTTCTATGTATAGTATCAATTGATGCAGAAAAAGCATTTGACAAAATCCAACACTCACTCATGATAAAAATTCTCAGAAAACTAGGAACAAAGGAAAACTTGCTCAACTTCATAAAGGACATCTACAGAAAACCTACAACTAACTTCATATTTAATGGTGAGAACTGGATGCTTTCTCTTAAGATCAGGAACAGGGCAAGGATGTACCCTCTCAACACTTCTTTTCAACATGGTACTGGACATCCTATCTAGTACAATAAGACAAGAAAAGGAAATAAAATATAAATTGGAACAGAAGAAATGAAACTTTATGCTTTACAAGGAAATTGGCCTTTACTATGAGTAACTTCACTGGAAGGATTTGAGCAAATGATTGATGGGATTTGATGTACCTTCACCCACACACATATAGAAACAATTGCCCAATCCAGTTTTTGATTTGTAAACTCAGGTTTTAATGACCTTCAAACTAAAGTAACTGTCTCCATTAGCTTACTGAAATGCTAACAGCATTAACCCAATCACTAGCAGAACTGGCTGAAGAGATACCACCTAGGTTCTGGATCCTTGAGACAGAAAGGTCCAGATGCAGGATATAAATTGCCAAATGCCAGGGCATACCCAGTTATCACCTAGTATGGTAGTTCTTTTGGGCTTCTCCAACAACAATCTTTTTTGCATTTCACATTTTATAAAACAACATCACAACCTTTAGGGAACCCAATAGGCAGTTAAGAAAAGAATGGTGAAGTTCATTCCATACAAAAGATTCCTGAACACCCTACATTATTCAAACTCACATAATTCACGACTAATATTTCCAGAAAATAAAGGCATAATGAACACAGTTTCATTGGCCTACCAGCTTTGAAATCATGTGGTTGATGAATTTTGTCAATTTGGTAGGATCTGTATTAATTCAAATTTTATAGATAAGGCTTTTTGTATCACACAACTTCAAACTGATCAACTTCAATTTTGCATAAAATACATCTGTACCTTAACATGATTACCACTTTACAGAGGAGGAAGTGAAACTCAGAGAAGCTGCAGGATCATATAAATTGGTGTATAGAAAAGATGAACTCAGACCTATGGGTCTGAGGACTTGGGCCATGCTGTGGGCCCTGTGCACTGTCCCTGATACAGGAAATGAGCACAGGGCATGAATCTGCTCTACAGTTCAACAACACCACCACCCTTTCCCTGGCTGTGCAGATTTTGCTGGGTGTAGCCGAAACTGTTGGTATCTCCCAGCGTCTCTTCTACCCCTCCTTCACTGTTTAGCATCTAAGGGATTTGGACAGGACTGACTTCACACTCACTTAAACTTGTAAGAGTAATCCCATGCCCCTTGTCACATTCATAGGCTTCGGCAATCTGAGCCTGGGCCAACTGGTTCATAAGGCAGGGACAGGAATGGAGTAATCCAACCCGAACTCGGGACTCTGGTCCCAAGTTTATTAAAAGGGTATGCTCTTACTTTCTTGTTAGATTTGAATGAAGCAGCATGGAGTCTTAAATGATACTGGCTTCCATCCTCTGACCACAAGGGTTTAACCTGAAAACAGCACTGAGAGGTGAGACGATAAGACAACCAACAGGCCTGGAGCAGTACACCTCCCATGGACTTCCCTATTACGTGAACTAACACATCCCCTTTATCGTGGAATCAAATTGAATTGGGTTTCCTGTTACTTGTAACTAAAAGCATCCCAAGTGCTGCAGCTGGTCAGAAATATGGTCATATTAAGCTTTAAAGAGTCCACTCCTGAGGCTTCAATTAGAGGAGTAAGCACTGAGAATAAAAAGAAGAGATATTCTAGGAAATTGTTCTACAGAAACCTGTGTTCTCTGAACACAGAGGGAAGAGAGAAAGCATTCATAGGCTCACCCTGGCTTCTGGCTGAAGACTGTAAAGTCACATGTCGCTGTAGGTGACAGAGCTCACAGGGAGAACTGCCCAGCAGGGACTAACCTAACAGGGGTAGACAAGGTGACAACAGGCAGAACTCACTCACTCGTTCAGACTACCCATGTGCACAGAAGTCTCCTACAGGGAGGCACTCCTATTCCCCACTCCAAGGCCCAGGGCCCAGGGCCAGGGCATCCTTCCGTGGAATCCTAAAAGACAGCAGAGCCTAAAAGTGAGAGTACATGTTCTGCAACTAGATTCAAATTGTGGCTCCACTACATGCTAGATGTGTCTATACTGGTTCAAGTTAATCCATCTCATCAGCACCTCAGTGTCTAATCCATAAAGTCGTCAAATAGTACCTCCTTCATAGGGGTTTTTTTTTGAGGATTACACAAGACAATACAAGTAAAGAACTTGGAACAGTGCCCGGCAAAAAATTAGCTGTTATCTCATTTGTGATACTCTCTCCCTGGAAGGTGGTACTCGTCTGTGGTCAGTTCTCTCTCTGAACAGCTTGACCAATTGTTCCATGACCCACAGAACAGACACTTGGCTACAGAGCTTCTTCCTGAATGCCCAGACTTGGCTGGACAAAGCAACTTCCTGTCAGGGCTCTGGATCAGAGAGCAGCTTGTCGCCTGAGGAGGGCAAGGCTTTTCCAGATGGCCACTTGTCCTCTCCTCAGGCTGCAGGTGCCCATCAGGAGAAATACCAGAGCCCTCCTTGCTCCCTCTATACAGCCTGCTCCCTATTTCTCCCTCAGATCACTATGTTATGATAGCAGAAGGACATCAGACTGCTGCTTCCAGGAAGGAAGAGGAAAAAAATGACATCACCCTCCCCTATGGGAGAACTGCTTGTACACCACAGAGCACTGCCACGTGCCAGGGACAAGCAGTGACCAGAGTCTGTTCTGACCTGTACGAGGGGAGGGCAACTCAAGGGCAGAGCAGGCGTGGGTATGCTCTTGGAGGGATTTTCACCACCTATCAGAGGAAATGGTCTCATGGCCTAACATCATTTCACCTTGTCTTTCTTTTTTCTTTTTTTAAAAAATACTTATTTATTTATTTATTTGGTTGCGCCGAGTCTTAGTTGCGGCTCTCGGGCTCCTCAGCTGCAGCATGTGGGCTCCTTAGTTGCGGCATGTGGGCTCGTCAGTTGCAGCTCGCCAGCTCCTTAGTTGTGGCGTGTGGGCTCCTTAGTTGTGGCATGCATGTGGGATCTAGTTCCCTGACCAGGGATCAAACCCGGGCCCCCTGCACTGGGAGCGCAGAGTCTTAACCACTGCCACCACAAGGGAAGTCCCTCACCTTGTCTATCTTTCCAGCCTCATCTCCAATTAGTCCCCCACCATGGATCCCACCCAGACACTGGCCCAAAGGGGCCCTCCAATAAACCCCTTCCTCAAGCCCTGCCTTTTTCTACCTTGGCTCATATGGCAGAGACTGCCATGCATTCTCCAATACCCACTTCTCCCAAAGGGAAAAGAGTACACTTTCCAGCTTCCCCTGAGTGAGGTGTGGCCACGTACAGATGTTCTGGCATATGGGATATGAACAGAAGTGATGTGTGGCACTTCCGGGTTGTGCCCTTAAAAGAAAAAGGCATGCCTTGCCTTTCCCTTCGCAGCTGCCAAAAGACAGGCAAGGTGGTGAGCGATCTTGGTCCACACAGAGAGAGCAACACCTTGGGCTGGCAGGGCACTGAGGAGGAAGCTGGCCCTGGACACCTGCTCAGAGCCACAGCAGAGCCACCGTGGAGAGCCTGCAGTTTGACCAAAGACAGAAATAAACCTCTGTCTTAAGCCACCTTCTTTGGTATTCTCTTTAAGGCACCATAATCTATATCCTAATTAAGCTCCTATTTCTCCCTTCCCTTTAAGGGGAGAGGGCACGGTTCTGTGAGAAGGCCAGTCTAGAACCACAAGAAAAGATACAAAGAATTGTCCACTCTGGTGCTCCAAGGCTCCTTTCGGCCTAAAGCCAAGGTTTACCCAGAGTGAGAATACGAATGAAATGGATGTAACAATAGGTAATGAGCACAGGTGAGCCTCCCTTTGATCCTCAAATATTCTTTCTGCAGCAAACCTCTACTCAGGACTGAACTCACCTATGCAGAATCAAACAAAAGCACCAAGGAAGCCTAAGCTCACCCCTGGAAGAGAATTTACTAAATGGATTCTGGTATTCTATGAAACCTCATTTGGAAAAGCAAATCTAAACTGACCTTCCAAATTAACTTATGTGACTAAAGGCCTGGCTGAGGGAAGAGGAAACATCTGAAGGCCAGAGTCAGAAGGGGTACCTTAGGGACAGACATCCATGACAGTTTGTTCCTCTCAATGCCTCTGAACTTTGTTCTGCTTGTTCCCAGCACAGGGATCCCTTTCCTATTCCCCTGCCTTCTGGTTCACCCCCTACCTACCCTCACACTTTAAGGCCTAACTCAAATGTCACCTCCTCCTCTCGACATCCCAGCCCCTGCTCTTCAGGCAAAATCTGAATCTGTGTTCCCACAACACTGCACACGTTCCTTACATAGAATTTAGTAGTTCTCACTGTAACGGTTTATGTGCTTTTCTCCCCACATGAAAGAGCCCTGCCTCATTCATACCTAGTCCTACATCATCATTTTGGAAAGGAGGAAATCAGATCTGTGAAGAGTTCAGATCACAAGTGAACAGGAGCAGAATTGCTGCTAAGATAGAGTCTGTGGACTTCAGACCAGAACTACTTCTCCTGCCTAATTTTACCAGCAGGAAAATGGTTGGGGGGGATAGACCAAAAAATAAATCTCTGCAGAGCATTTTCTGGTCCTGCTGGGCCAGAAGCCCCAGAAATCTCCATCTGAGAAATCTATTAGAACCCAAGTTCCCAAAATCAGAGTACTTGGCATAAAGGGAGTACTTTTTTACAGTAACTGTCCCCAAATAACTGTCCCCAATTACAGTACAGTAATTGTGCTGTCCCAAGCAGCACACATTCTGTAATATTTTGATTTTCACTTAAGCATAGCGTCAAGTTCACACTGCCTGTGAACTAGGACACAAGCTGCCTGGTGTCAGAGTCTCACCTTGAAACATCTCCCCAGTTGAACTCCCCCCACTGTCTGAAATTCCACCCCTAAAGATAAGGGCTTTCTTAGAAGTTGAGGTGAAAACTAGATGTGCTGAGAGAACAGATGATCTGTTAAGCTGGTTTTATTCTTTCAAATCTTAAGAAATTTAGTCATCAGATTAATCAAGTACCCAGCAAAACCATGAGGAAACGCAAGGAGACTCTGATGTGAAAAAAGTGAGGGCAACGCCTGGAACAGGGGGTGCCTTCTGGAGGGCTGGGGCCTATGGAATATGCTGAATATGCTTCTGTGTTTGCTCTCATTGATATCCAGCGACGTGATGAAGGCTGAACATGTCTACTGACCCCAGTTCACAGATGGTGAGAACTGAGGCTCCTGCTGGTTAGTGGCAGAGGCAGGACGAGTGGCCAGGTTTTTAGTTTCCCAGCTAGAGCACAGCAAGATGAATGGTCTAGTTTGCTTCAGCCTGGGAACTGCTGGCAATCTCAGCAATCAAGCCTGGAAGAGCTGTGAAATCGTCTGTGTCCACCTGACATGGGGGTGTAGGGGGGGAAATGTCCCTTCCTGGCTGCACAAACCTGCTCTCCATCTGAGAGGGTACAGGAATGACCAGGCTATACCCCAACATGGGTGAGAGGCCTGTGTGGTACACTCTGCCACCAAATTGACCAGTTTTACAAAGGACCAGCAGCGGGGTAACAAGTTAAAACACAGGGATTTAAAATACCCTTCTGTTCCCCCTAAAGCATTTTGTAACTGTCCACCCCTGCCAGCCTGGCAAGTATACCCACAGCAGATCTTGTTATTTTAAAACCTGGCAGGCAAATTTCCCCAATTCACCAAGGGACTTCCAAACCCCAGTGAAAGGGATCCTTCTGTATTAAGAGAGAGAATTTTAGAAATCCCACGTCGGTATATTGGTATGAGACCCAAATGCAGTACATAAAAGTAGAAAATCACTCACTCAGGTTTCTTCATTTTATCAAAATGGCAACACTTTGTCTATCGGTTTAGCAGCTTATCGGAGGTCAGCTGAGTTTAGAACTCAGCTCTCTGACTGCCTGGGTTAATGTTTTCACTAAGATAAAGACCTAGTATTTATTAAGAGTTTACTGTAGGCCAGACATTGTGCTAAGCATTTTACATTAGGTCATTTAATGTAACAAAGTTCTGAGGTAGGTAGGTATCCCCATTTCACAGATGGAGAAACTGAAGCTCAGAGTTCTTTGCCCAAGGTCACAGAGGAAGCAAGAGGTGGAGGCTAGATTCAAATTCAGGTGTGCTGACTCCAAGCCTGCTCATATTACTCAACACAAATCAAGACCCTCAAGTATAGTTAATCAGGAATTCCAAAACCAAACAAGAGGTCCGCACACCCTCTTGTGCGGGAACACCCACCCTGTACTCAGGTGCATTACACTGGGCAAGGTGCCTCCTCGGACAGTTACCATGATCATCTGTTACAATCACCATTCGGATAAGGAAACAGAACCCCAGCACCCCAGGAGTCTCCTTCCTGCCCCACTTTCAGTCATTCATCCACCTACCCCCCAAGGATAACCACTGTACTGACCTCAAACATAACAGATTCATTTTAATCTGTTTTTGAACTTTATATACATATCTACCATATCATATATATGAGTTTATGTTAGCTTCTTTGGCTCAACATTATATTTGTGAGATGTTGGTGGGTATAGCTGTAGCTCATTCACTCACTGCTGTATAGTATTCCACTGTATCAAGACACCACAATTTATTTACTCGATTTATTCTTCACACATTTATTTACTGTGAATAAACACTTGAGCTGTTTCCAATTTAGGGCTCTTAAGAACAGTGCTGCTTTGAACATGTGTGCACATTTCAAAATAATTTTAAATGCCTAACATAAAGACCTTCCCAGCATTTTTGTGGGGGGCAAATAGTTTAACCTCCATGTTACATACTAGAAGATGAGGGATTTAATCAATACCAGAGAACTTCGAGTGGCAGAGCTGGGTCCCAAACTCAGACCTTCAGGCTCCCCGACCACTGCTCCTTCCTTCCTTCCACCACAGCACTGAAAAGGGAAGGAGGAGGGGAGGGTGCAGACTAAAGTCAGAGGTCAGCTGACCAGAGCCAACCAGCAAGCCAGGCCAATCCACAGAGAGAGGGGCTCAGAGAGAACAGTCCTCAGAGCAGACCAAATCCCTCACATCACCGTTTCCTATCTCAGGCTGTCCGAGAATGGCGCTGCGGTGGGAGCCAGCAGAAACAGGGAAGGTTTGTAACAATTCCGACTCTCATCTAAAAAGTACAGAACAAACGTTTTTCTCATTGAGAAAAACAAGGAGATAATCACTTCAAATTCCTAAGATTGGGCAAACTTATGTCAGATAATACCAAAAGCTGGTGGGGATATAGACAAATCACAGAGCTGACAGGAATGTTGAAGTCAGAACCACCATTTTCAAGTACATGCTGGTACATTAACTAAAACCCTTCCATCTAGCAATTCCTCTTCTAGGTAAATACTCAAAAGAAATGCTCACGCACAGGGGATGTGTACACAGGCAGTCCCTGAAGCATCATCTATAAAAGTAAAAAACTAGAAACCTCAATGACCCTGAGTAGGAAGGGGTTAAAGAAACTCTGGCATACTTAACTATCGTTTTAAAAAAAAAAAAAGTTACACCTACAAGGGTGGATGGGCGTGCCCAAAACCCCACAATACACCAGCTGAAGAATCAATGAGATCCACCTACAGGTTTCAACCGGGATGAAGACGAACATAATGCTAAACAAAAAGCAGCAAGTTCCAAAAGAGTAAGTATAATATGATACTATTTATACATATTTTTAAAACACACAAAATACTCTATCATTTACCAATATAAATGTTAATAACACTCGAAAATACTATATGGAGAGGAGGGATAAATTGGGAGACTGGGATTGACATATACATACTACTTTATATAAAATAGATAACTAATAAGGACCTACTGTATAGCACAGGGAACTCTACTCAATACTCTGTAATGGTCTATATGGGGAAAGAATCTGAAAAAGAGTGGATATATGTATATGTATAACTGAGTCACTTTGCTGTACAGCAGAAACTAACACAACATTGTAAATCAACTATACTCCAGTAAAAAATTTTTTTAAATACTATACATTATTTCTCAACATATATGCATGTATTTGGGAAAGCATAAAGGGAAAGAAAGGAAAAGCAATTCAGGGGGTTTGTACCTCATCCTAGTGTTTTGTTTCCCTTAAAAAAAAATCTGAAGGAAATATGGCAAAATGTTAACATTTTTTAAGTGTAGGTGGGGGTTGGATACATACATGTTTGCTATATATAGTCCTATGTACTTTTCTATAAATTTAAAATATTCCAGAATTTTTAAAATAAAAGACTAAAGTCACTACAGTATTTTTTACCTATCAGATTAACAATAATTTAAAATTTGATAATACTGATAAGATTGTAAAGAAACTGATGTGCATAACCAGTTGGTGGGAGATTACAAACTGGGACAAGCTTTTTGAAGGGTGATTTGGCATCATCTATCAGAAATTTAAATATGCATACCCTTTTCCCAAGCAAATCCCGCCTCCAGGAACTTATCGCATGAATTAATTCATACACAAGAGCAAATTAATCTTCAGGAAGGTTTACTTTGCTTTAGCACTGGTAAGAGTGAAAAAATCGGTGAATCATAATTTTTTGTAGGAAAATGTTTAAAGTCCAGTACACCCATACAATGAGATAACGGCCACTGTCAAAATGAGGTAGAACCACGTATCTATACTGACATGAAATGAGTGCCAAGGTATCTTTAATGAAAAAAGCAAGCTGCATATGATACCAACTATATAAAAAGATATTTTCTATTAGACATAATAGAAATGTACAGTTTGGATACGCACAGAAAATATCTGAAAAGTTATAAAAGAGTTTGTTAAAAATAGTTATATCTGCAAGGGAGGTGGGGCTACCAGTGGGAGGGAGGCTTTTTCCCTTAGTATTCTTTTGTATGGATTTTACAGCAATCATATGTCACTTTTATATAGGGGGTGGGGCGTGTACAAAAACTACAGATTCTAAACTTAGAGCCACTGAATTGGAATGCTGTAAAGCAGGGTCCAATAAATCTGTACTTTTAACAAGTCACCCAGTGACTCCCAGGCAGCTGAGTTGGCCACTGCTCCAGGTGAGACCTGGGCCAGGTGACACATGGAGGGGAGGAAAGGATCTCACTGACAGGTCTCTCTCAAGTTCTCAGAAATAAGCTTGCCCCCAGAATTAACCATGTATTCAACGGCAGAGAGATATAAACTTATCTAAAAGACACAGAATGGCCACCAAAGCCAGTGGGACTGGCCAGTAAGATATTATTAACATCCCTAAGGAATCAGTGGCCCTAATAAAACAAGCACTGCCCAGGCAAGAGGATGCTCCCATCTAACAACTGAGCCTGTCCTTTCTTCTTTGTGCCAGGAATACCCACAACCAAGAGCATCAGGCAGAAGGAGACCTAGGTTTCCCTTTTACTCCCCAGAAGAGAGGCATTCGATAAATAGTCGTTGAATGAACAAGTCAATCTATCTTAGCCTGAGGCATTTCCAACTCCAGTGCTCTGCTCCAATGCTCAATAAACAAGGTCTAAGCTAGACAGAGAAGAGGAGTTTTGATAGCTGTTGGCTTCGTTTTAAATAAATAACTGGCACCTGGCATTGAGCATCATCTACCACTATCTGATTCAGACCACCCTGTTTTGAGAGATATCCATCCACTGGTGGGTACCTGAGCAGGACTCTGGTGAAGTCACTAAGGTGGAGAGTGCTGCCATGCCCTGCAGCCCACATGGGGAGCCCCTCCTGGATGACTACTAGCCAGCTGGCCTTCCTCAGGGAGCTCCTTTTAGCTCAATACTTGGGCTCGCCAAGTGCACAGCTAGACTGCCTACAGCTAGTCTACAGCTAGTAATCAAGCTGCGTGGGCCAATTCTGTGGCCACCAGCCATATGCAGCTACTAGCACCTGAAATGTGGTTAGTCTGAACTGAAATGTTCAGTAAATGTAAAACACATACTGGATTTTTTATTTTAATTTGTTTTATTTGTTTATTTTTGGCAGCGTTGGGTCTTCGTTGCTGCGGGTGGGCTTTCTCTAGTTGTGGTGAGCAGGGGCTACTCTTCGCTGCAGTGCGTGGGCTTCTCATTGCAATGGCTTCTCTTGTTGTGGAGCACGGGCTCTAGGTGCACAGGCTCAGTAGTTGTGGCGTACGGGCTTAGCTGCTCCGCAGCATGTGGGATCTTCCCGGACCAGGGCTTGAACCTGTGTCCCCTGCATTGGCAGGCGGATTCTTAACCACCCTACCACCAGGGAAGTCCCACATACTGGATTTTAAAGGCTTAATACAAGAAAAAGAATACATAATAGCTTATTAAATAGTCATTTCTATCCTGATTACATGCTGAAATGATAGTATTTTGGATATTTTGAGTTAACAAAATTTATTAAAAGAAATTTCTGGGACTTCCCCGGTGGTCCAGTGGTAAAGAATCCACCTGCCAATGCAGGGGACGTGGGTTCGTTCCCTGGTCGGGGAACTAAGATCCCAAATGCCGCGGGGCAACTAAGCCCACACACCACAACTAGAGAGCCCATGTACTGCAACCACTGAGCCCACGAGCTCCAGAGCCCACACACCACAACTAAAGAGAAGCCCGCGTGTCACAACGAAGATCCTGCGTGCTGCAACTAAGACCCAACTCAGCCAAATAAATAAATATTAAAAAAAAAAAAAAAAGAAAGAAGTTTCACCTGTTTCTTTCTACATTTTAAAATGTGGCTACAAGAAAAAGTTACAGGCTGACTCACATTATATTTCTAATGGATAATACAGCACATATGACTAAGAAACTGTCACTTGACACATTATGTCTTCACAGCCTGGCTAAGAACTGACCTCTCACAGGGTCAGAGATCACCTTAGTCTGCATGGCCCTGACCTGCTATCTGAAACCCGACTCTGTACTCCCTTGGGAACACTGGCAGATGTCCCAGGAGTTCCATATACCATCTAATACCTAAGTATTTTAACAGAGAAGTTCAAGCCAAAAAATATACAATGATGTTACAATTTCAGGTAAAACGAAGCTGGGAAGCTTGTAGAATTTCCTGGAAACTCATTAATTATTCTGTAATTCCCAAGAAACATGTAATTTTTCAATTTCTGTAAGTTTTAGAATAAGACGTGAACATGAGATTTTATGGTTACCCTTACTACCACCACTGTAGTTTCTATGTAAAATAAACAGTGTTGTTAGAAAATATCTTCGGTTGCAATTATGACGAAATTGAACCCAGGAGGAGAATCCCACATCACCTCTTAGTTCTTCTGTTCTGTTAGCAGGGATGGGATAACTGCACCCATGCTGTTCTGAGCACTAGTTCTCCTGCTGGCTTCTAACAGAGCTCCCTTTCCTTGACTGTTCCCACTCCATACCAAGAGTACCAAGACCTTCAGAGGCTAAGTGACTTTCTCAAGGTAACTTGAGCAGCAAGAGGTGGAGGTAAGAATGAGAGTCAGGTATTTCTACTTCCTCCAGGAAGGCTACAACTCCACAAGGCAATTCCTGAGGATCACCTGTCATTTTCAATTTTGAGGGATTCAACTGGACCAGACCAACCTAACGCCCGCTTTCTGTGTCACCCTTCATGATACAGATACAACCCAGAACCAAAATGCTTACTTGGGGAACTGGCCGAGACCCGCTTCCTGGTCAGGCTCTCCTGGCTGGCCTTGTCTGAAGCTGAAGAGCCCCTCGTCTGGACATGCCTCTTTCCTGAGTTCTCCTCTGGCTCTGGTGACTTCTCCATTCCGTGGAAATACTTCATGTGATAGTGCAACAGTTTGGCTTTGCGGAAAAATTTTAAACAATCCACAACCTTGCACCTAAACTTGTGATCTAGGTCGACAGCTGGTGCTTTAGATGTCACAAAATCATCTGTTTTCTTACAAGTATTTGTTACTGAAAAAAACAAAAACAAAAACAAAGATCCCTCATGCTTATTCGAACTATTACAATACATGCATTAACACAACACATGGCAACAGAGAGTGAGAGAGCAGCATGCATATGTAGACGGAGACATCAATGACTACTGCTGTTTGAAAGAATGGTGTAACTTCAGGGTAAATAACAGACTCAACTGTGATTCATCTTTTGAAAGAAGAGATCAACTTTTTTTTTTTCTTTTTTAAAGCAGCCACACAAGTTCTCAGGGTTTCAGAAGAACAAGGGAAAATCCTAAAAAAAAAAAAAATCAGGGATCCAACCTAGCACTTGTTATTCATAGCAGTTGGACCATTCATAGGTTGGACCAGATTCAGACTTTCTACCATCCCGATACCTTTGTGTAGATAAGACTAGAGAATATTCTGGTGGGATCTCTTTATGAAACTGAAAGGATCTTACAATGGTTTTTGCACAAGGAGAGTAACTATTACAAAGCTTTTAGTATTGAGCTTTTGAGATTTCACTACCGTGTACTCTGATCAAGAGGATTCAGAAAAGAAGAGGAAAAAAAGACAACCAACTGAATGGAGCTGAAAGGCATGTGGAGAACTCGGAAAACTCAATGATCAAATTCAAAGAGACAAAAAAAAGTCTGACACCCTCTCCCCAAACCAAATAAACAGAAGGCAATGGTCTGTCATGAATCAATGACAAAAAGTAATGCTGTCACAAGGAATTCATGAGTATTCATGAATTCATGAGAAACTCAGTTTATTGAAGACTCCCTTCACGATGCCCTCACCCTAATGAGAGCAATCACCATAAACTCAAATCACTCCTACTCTACAGATTAAGTCACCCAAGAATATCCTGAATGGACGGAACTTTCTTGAGTGAATCAAATTTTTCCTAAATGCAATGACACAATTTCCATTAGAAGCGAATAGCATGATGAACTTTTGGTAAATATTATGATTACTTTTTCAAGTACCATTCCATAATCAGAAGGAATAAAAAAAAATTATTAAACTCAATCTGAATCATCCTCTACATTTCAAAATCAGCACTAGGGTATGATTATAAAACTGGTAGGCTTGGGACTTCTCTGGTGGCACAGTGGTTAAGAATCCGCCTGCCGATGCAGGGGACATGGGTTCGAGCCCTGGTCCGGAAAGATCCCACATACCACAGAGCAACTAAGTCCGTGTGCCGCAACTACTGAGCCTGCCTTCTAGAGACCATGAGCCACAACTACTGAGCCCGCACGCCTAGAGCCCGTGCTCCGCAACAGGAGAAGCCACTGCAATGAGAAGCCTGCACACCACAACGAAGAGTAGCCCCCGCTCGCTGCAGTGAGAGAAAGCCTGCATGCAGCAACGAAGACCCAACGCAGCCATACATACGTACATACATACATAAATAAATAAAACTGGTAGGCTTGATGATCCGATGGATTCTGTTACATAGGCATTTAAACAAGTAACAAATTATATACACACACACATCCCAAAGCATAATGCCTTAAATCACTTTCTATCCATGACAAGAGACATAACGAAGAGGTTCAAATCAGATACAGTTAAGAAAAAGTAACATGAAATGAAATGGAATACATACTTCTCATACAAATAGTTGTACAGGGAAAACAAAAAAGTCAGTGAAGCAATTCAAAATTCAAACCTCCAATATATCCTAAAATTCTTTCTTAAAATACAAACAGTTTCTGTGGAATTTCCTCCCCTTCGGCCTATTAAGTTGAACCATACGAATTTGCCGTTTTTGTAGGTTAAGAAAGGTTAGATATTGGCCATTTCATATGGTCGAACCTAATAGTTCCTTTTCCATCTGACAATGTTTCAAAAAATCACTGCAGAAAACTCCACTTACCACTGTGTGAACAAAGCTAAGGTCTGAGGAGGTCAGAGAGCATCAACCCTGCCTACTATCACCTGAGGACCTCAGCAGTCAAGTTCAGCTACAGTAAACTCAGCCATCCTTTGGCTTGTGTTTGAAGCCCTGTTTGAGATCAACTTATTTATAATAGAAAAGAAGAATACCAAAATACAAAAAATTAAAAAAATTGAATTAAAAAAAAAAAAGTTAAAAATAATGAGAACTTTGAACCAATTCCATGAAGAATTACCACTCTTTCTATTCAAAACCTTTGCATCCTTGTGTACACACACGGGCCATTTGCATAAGGCAAAGACAGGATGGTGGTTAAAAGTGTGGGCTCGGGGCTTCCCTGGTGGCGCAGTGGTTGGGAATCTGCCTGCCGGTGCAGGGGACACGGGTTCGAGCCCTGGTCTGGGAAGATCCCACATGCCGCGGAGAAACTGGGCCCGTGAGGCACAACTGCTGAGCCTGCACGTCTGGAGCCTGTGCTCCGCAACAAGAGAGGCCGCGACGGTGAGAGGCCCGCGCACGGCGGTGAGAGGCCCGCGCACGGCGATGAAAAGTAGCCCCCGCTGAAGAGTGGCCCCCGCTCGCCACAACTGGAGAAAGCCCGCGCACAGAAACGAAGACCCAACACAGCCAAAAATAAGTAAATAAATTAATTAATTTAAAAAAAAAAAAAGTGTGGGCTCTGCAGCTGGACAGCCTGGTTCAAATCCTGGCTCCTGTAATCACTCCTCCTGCCTCCTCAGTTTCCTCATGTGCGGAGTGGAGATAGTAATAACAGTAACTACTTCACTGAGTTGTAAGAATTAAATGAATTACGTGCAAAGATTCTAGAAAAACATCTGGCACATAATAAGTGTTCGATAAATATCGGCTCTTATTACTATATAGTTATCATTTTGTTCAATATTCTGGGATAAACTAGAATGGAAAAGAATATTTAGGCGTCGGGAAGCGCCGGGAAAGAGGCCTATGGGCCACCGGGGGACCCCTATCTTCATGGAGTTAAAGTCTTCCCGTCTGAGGAGCAGGCGCCCAATCCCGCGCAGGCCTAGCACGTGGACGCCATGACTGCGCACTTCGGTTTCCCTCCTGCACCCGAGGAGCCCCTGGCCCTGGAAGTGGCCGGGGCGGGCACACTCGCCGACTCCGGGTGTCATCTCTGCCCAGACTGAGGGGGCACGGGGCCGCCAGAAGGCGCCCGGCTCGGCCTGTCAAGTGCCGGGCAGGCTTCTTAGAGAAGACACCTTCGAGCTGAGGCCTGAGGGACAGTAGTAGTTCTTATGCCCCAGGGAGTGATGTGGGGTGGGAGAACCTAAGTCTCGGATTTTAGGAGCTTTGGACGCCACCACACCGAGCTCAGAAGAGGTTGCGTCTGCCTTATTGTTGTAGTGACCCTATTGTTAATGGGCTGGAGACTTTAAAGACGTTTAAAGTGTACCCAGGGTGCTGACAAGACAAGGACATTTGGATTTGAGAGTGTGGCGGCCCCGCGTGTGTAGCAGTCACCTTGACCGGGTGTGTAGGGGGCGGGGATAGGGGGATGACCCTGTGGCCACCATCCTGGCAGGAAGGGTGGGGTCCTGGGGACTGAGATATCTTGCCTGGCTGGAAAGGAATATCCTGGTAGGAAGCGAATCCCCAGAGTTTGAGATGGCGAGAGAGAGAGAGAGAGAGAGAGAGAGAGAGAGAGAGAGCAGGTCAAGGACAACATTGTAGTGCCAAGATTAGGTGCCTGGGCTGTAGCTTGAGGGGTTCTGTCAATGAGGCTTAGCCTGAGACTACATTGGGTCTTTGTTTTCAGATAATAGTTTTCCTTTTAATAAAGACCAGTAGAAGTTTAAAAAAAGAATATTTAGAAAAGAATGTATATATGTGTATATAGTATCATTTTGGACTTAAGAACAAGTGGGACTTATGAACAGCCTTCCAGAAATTAACCTGCTCATAGCAGAAGGGCAGAAGTGCCCATCACTCCCAGCTTCACTGCATGCTCATTCCAGAGGCAGTATGGTATAATGGAAACAACCCAACTTTAAATCCCAGCTCTACCCTTCATTAGCTGCATAAATAAGCTGCGTATGGTTTTTCTAAACTATTCTTATTATGCAGGTTCCTATCTATAAAAGGGAATAACACCACCCATTTCAAAAGAGTTGGAGAGAGGGCTATAAAATTTGGCACAAAACAGGCCAAGTATGTATATTATTTTATATATATTATTAAAATATATTATTTATATATAAATAATAATTTATATATAAGAATAATATATTATTAAAATATATTATTTTATATTATTTCAAATATAAAATAATCTTGATAAACAGGCTTATGTCATTTATGGAACGTGGCAAGAGACAGATACTGGGTTGACCAAAAGTTTCATTCGGTTTTCTCCGTAAGATGGCTCTAGTTGCACTTGTCTTTAACTTCATACGAAACAATTTTGTTAGATTGTATGTGACAGCTGTCATATCAGCATGCATTAAAAAAAAAAACTTACCAAAATTGGTGAATTTTTGTGTAGCCATTTTTAATATTGAAGATGGAAAAAAAAAAGCAACATTTTCAGCATATTATGCTTTATTATTTCAAGAAAGGTAAAAACTCAACTAAAACGCAAAAAAAGATTTGTGCAGTGTATGGAGAAGGTGCTGTGACTGATCGAACGTGTCAAGAGTGGTTTGCGAAGTTTCACGCTAGAGATTTCTCGCTGGATGATGCTCCACGGTAAGGCAAACCAGTTGAAATGAGGTTGATAATGATCAAACCAAGCCATTAATTGAGAACAATCAACGTTATATCACGAGGGAGAGAGCCGACATACTCAAAAGATCCAAATCAAGCGCTGAAAATCATTTGTACCAGCTTGGTTATGTTCATCGCTTTGATGTTTGGGTTCCACATAAGTTAAGCAAAAAAAACCTTCTTGACAGTATTTCTGCATGCGATTCTCTACTTAAACATAATGAAAACGTTCCGTTTTTAAAACAAATTGTGACGGGCAATGAAAAGTGGATACTGTACAACAGCAGCCCCCAACCTTTTTGGCACCAGGGACTGGTTTCCTGGAAGACAATTTTTCCACGGACCTGGGGGGGGAGGGGGGGGGGGCGGGGGAGGGGGCGATGGTTCAGGCTGTAACCCGAGCAGCAGATAGAGCAGCAGATAAAGCTTCGCTGGCTCACCCGCCGCTCACCTCCTGCTGTGTGGTTCAGTTCCCAACAGGCCTCAGACCAGTACCAGTCTGTGGCCCGGGGATTGGGAGCCCCTACTATACAATAATGGGGAACAGAAGAGACCGTGGGGCAAGCAAAATGAACCACCACCAACCACACCAAAGGCCGGTCTTCATCCAAAGAAGCTGATGTTGTGTATACGGTGGGATTGGAAAGTAGTTCTCTATTATGAGCTCCTGCTGGAAAACCAAATGATTAACTCCAACAAGTACTGCCCCCAATTAGACCAACTGAAAGCAGCACTCGACGAAAAGCGTCCAGAGTTAGTCAACAAAAAACGCATAATCTTCCATCAGGATAATGCAAGACCACCTGTTTCTTTGATGACCAGGCAAAAACTTACAGCTTGGCTGGGAAGTTCTGATTCACCCACCATATTCATCAGACACTGCACCTTCGGATTTCCATTTATTTCGGTCTTTACAAAATTCTCTTAATGGAAAAATTCCCTGGAAGACTGTAAAAGGCACCTGGAACAGTTCTTTGCTCAAAAAGATAAAAAGTTTGGGGAAGATGGAATTATGAAGTTGCCTGGAAAATGGCAGAAGATAGTGGACCATAAGGGTGAGTACGTTGTTCAATAAAGTTCTTGGTGAAAATGAAAAATGTGTCTTTTATTTTTGCTTAAAAACCCAAGGCACTTTTTGGCCAACCCAATATTATAATTATCAACCAGAGTGAAACATTCCTTTGACCAGCCCTCATAAGCTCTGGCTGGGAGACACATCACTCTGTAAGCATTCAGTTTTGTCTACATCCTACTAGAAATGTGAAATCCAAAACCAACCACAAGATTCCTAGCATGGCCATTCAGTTGGGATTATTACCCCCACCTTTCAGGACATCTTACTTTCACTAATTCGGCCTCCCAGAAATTTTTTAAAATAATTATATTACATGGTGCTGGACAGTACACCAAGCTTGGTCCACCAAAATCCTGAACTTTGTCCTGTTTGTCTTTTTTAAAACACAAATTAAAGTGCATTTCCATTTCCCCCAAAAGTTTTACCAAACTATACGCTGGAAGTTACATTTAACCCTAATAAACTCCATCTTATTATTTTAGTCCAAAAATTTTATAACCCGTTTCTGTAATCCTATGTATTCTTAGGTCTTTATCCAAGCTGTTGATAAAGATCCAGTAGGACAGAGCTGAGGACAGCCTTCAGAACACGCTTTAGGCTGACACCAATCAATTAATGTACACTCTGGGTAGAGTTACCTGAACCAATTGAACTTCACCTACGCAGATTACCAATACACTCATATATCTATTTCCTCCTTGTCCATAGATAGATTTTAAAAGTAATATGGTCAAACTATCTGCTGAAATAAAGATATACCTAGTCTGACAGTGCTATACTAGACCCCCAAAATTCATATGGTGAAACCTAATTCCCAATGTGATGGTATTTGGAGGTGGAGCTTTTGGGAAGTGATTAGGTCATAAAGGCAGTGCCCTCATGAATAAGACTAGCGCCCTTATAAAAGAGACCCCAGAATTCTCCCTTGCCCATTCCTCCATGTGAGGTTACTGTGAGAATATAGCTGTTTATGAACTAGGAAGCTGGCCCTCACTAGACACTGAATCTGCTGGCACCTTGATCTTGAACTTCCCAGACTCCAGAACTGTGAGAAATACATTTCTGTTGTTTATAAGCCACCCAGTCTATGGTATTCTGTTACAGCAGCCCAAATGGATTAAGACAGATAGTCTACCAATCCAGTAAGCCTCTCAAAAGGAAATACGTTTAGTTTGGCAGGATAAAAACTCTTGTCCCCCAAAAGCAAAACCCTTGATTTCTCACAGGTAAGCAGAAAGTGGAAACAGCTGGTCCTCCAAAGGTAAACAAGCTTGGCACTCAGGTGGCCACCTGCCTCAGAGGTGGTACTAGGATCACAGAGGCTCAGGTAAACAGATAAACTCCCCAGGAGAAAAGACACTACCTGGTGTCACTGTCATGAAGCCCCTGGCCAAACCAAGAGCTCTTCTCAAGATGGCAACTTTGATAAGACAAAATGAGTTGCTGGTTTTTGTCTGAAGCAATAAGAAAGGCTTGAGAATTATGAATCTTCAACCACGGAAGTTCAGGAAGTAATAAGACTCCCCCCCCATAAACCCAACTCAGTGAAGTATATATATAACTCATTGATATGCAAGCCCTTCTGATTATAAGCCGGTAAATATAACCTACCTTGCAATGTGGAGAAAACACAATCAACACAAGCGTCAGGGTGAGACAAGCAGCAAAGAGGGTATAAATTAATTGTGGATAATAGCCTGTGACAAAATCTGATAAATTACACAATTAACTGTAACTTCAGGGACTTCCATGGTGGTCCAGTGGTAAACAACGCATCTTCCAGTGCAGGGAGCACTGGTTCGATCCCTGGTCAGGGAACTAAGATCCCACATGCCACAGGGCAACTAAGCTTGCGCACCTCAACGAGAGAGCCCGTGTGCCGCAAACTACAGAGCCCACGTGCCCTGGAGCCCGCACGCTGCAACTAGAGAGAAGCCTGCGCGCTGCAACAAAGACCTGGCGCAGCCAAAAAATAAGGAAAATAAATAAATAAATGACATAAATATTTTAAAAAAAAAAACAAAAAACTATAACTTCAGACTCACAAATGAAGAAGTAGATCAAACACCCCAAGACTTAAGTAACTGCTCCTTTTTCATGAAGGTCTTGCAAACTGAACCCAACAAATTTTTTAGAGATATGAAACATTGCATTTTCCAGACTTCACAATTTTATCCGAATTTTCCCATATGGCAGCCAGATGAGCCCTCTGTGTGCACAATGAAAACTGCCAGTTCAGCCAGCGCAGGCCTCTGGCACGCCTCTCCCACATGCAAACCAAGCCCTGTTCAGCCTTCAAAGGCCACCTACTCGTACGATGCTTTTTCCTTGGTCTCTGAGCAAAAAAGATTCTGTCCTGCCTTCTCTGAATTCCCGTAAGTACTTCATGGAAAACAAGTCTTGTCGTATCTGTCCCTTTCTATTTGTATTACAGTTAGTTCTGTTCATTCTTTACTCTAAAATACTGAACTGAGGAATGTGCTCCATTCTTTACTCTTACAGTACTCCTCTCAGCGTACTACTACTTCAAACAAGAGAGTTAGCCTCTCCAAGACAGTTTCCTTATCATTAAATGGGAATAAAAATACCTATTTCACAAGGCTCCCACATGTTTCCATGAGGTATTAGAAGAGAAAGCCTATTACTAACTGCAACAGGTTACTTGAACATTCGCTGTCATCTGGGTTGGCACTGACCTCACAGCTGTTTGCTTCCAACAAAGTTATGCATAATCCCAGCCAGGGATCCATGTACCAGGGCACGACCTGAAAAAATTTAACATCTAATTGCCCCACTTTATTCATCAAACACTGAGGTGTTAGTGGTAATTAATAAACGCACAACAGGAACAGCACAATGATGCAACCAGTAAAAATGTTTTACATTTTAAAAGTAAGAACTTTAAAACAGAATATGCACAGCATAACCATGCTGAAGAAAACCCTCGAAAGAAACAGTTTCAGCAAAACAAAATTATATATAAGAATAACATATAAAATAGTGTATTTTTTGTTTAGAATTGTAAGAATATAAACAATGGTACCCATTTTGCATATGAGATTTCAAGGTAAAAAAAATTGATTTTTTTCCCTATTCTTCCATGTTATAATACCCATATTATTTCACAGTAGAAAGAATACAATTCTTTTATATATTATATTACACTCCTCCCCAGAATGGTGTTCCTGTGACAAAAGAAACATGGTGAGGGAAGCATGGTCAAGCAACCAAAAGAGTCAATGGTTGCCAAAAGGGCCTGCTGGGCCACAGTCTACAAAAATTCCAAGCCTCACACACAGTGTCTATTTCCCAATGGGAGGACAGTTCATTTGGAACATACGTCACTGATGGCACCAGCTAAATGACATCATCCACTCTAGGGATACTATGGTCCTTTGTCAACATGAGAGCAGTTACTAGGTGACAAAGGGCAGAAAATATGTAAATAAAATCCTCCAGGGAGTGGGACTTCCCTGGTGGTCCAGCGGTTAAGACTCAGTGCTTCCAATGCAGGGGACCCGGATTCAACCCCTGGTCAGGGAACTAGATCTCACATGCCACAACTAAAGATCCCGCGTGCCACAACTAAAGACCCGGCACAGCCAAATAAATTAAAAAAAAAAAAAAAAAAATCCTCCAGGGAGCCTGGTTCAAAAGCCAGGGGTAATCAAATTATCCTTGGGATAGAGGGTAAACTACTGAAACCAATTTATTTTTGTTTTAGAAAGTAGTATGGAAATCAGTATTTGCAAGTAGTTATGGGTATTACCATTTAAATGCTGCGCTCTTCCTCATGTTGAACAGATTTTTGTACGGAAGAATTGAGGCAAAGCATAGAGCTCTATCCTAGGCTCCCAGGCTCAAAATCCCAAGTCACCCTCTGCTCTTGCCTCTCCCAAATTACTACTATACCTTGGTATATGGGGGGAAAAATGGTCCACAGAATTTGAATTTGCTTTTAATAATGGCATAACTCTAAGGAATGTTCTCTTTTTTTTTTGGGGGGGGGGGGAAGGGTAGAAATAGACTATAAAATGTCTCTTAATAATCCTGCCTCCTGGTATTCATGCCCATGTGTAATCCCCTCTCCTTGAGTGTGGGCAGGACCTATAACTTGCCTCTAATAGAACAGGCAAAGGTGACAGCATGTCACTTTCATAATTATGTTATGTAAGATTGTAACACCCATCTTACTAGTAGGCACTCTCCCTTGAGGGCTAGATGCAATAAGCTGCTATGTTGTGACCTACTCTATGGAGAAGCCCATGTGGCAAGGAACTGAGAGCGCCCACAAAAAAACTGTAGCTCTTGGGACTTCCCTGGTGGTGCAGTGGTTAAGAATCCGCCTGCCAATGCAGGGGACACGGGTTTGAGCCCTGGTCCAGGAAGATTCCCACATGCCGCGGAGCAACTAAGCCCATGCGCCACAACTATTGAGCCTGTGCTCTAGAGCCCACGAGCCACAACTACTGAGCCTGTGGTCTAGAGCCCGTGAGCCGCAACTACTGAAGCCTGCACACCTAGAGTCCGTGTTCCGCAACAAGAGAAGCCACGGCAAAGAGAAGCCCACGCACCGCAAGGAAGAGTAGCCCCCGCTCACTGCAACTAGAGAAAGCCTGCGTGCAGCAACGAAGACCCAACGCAGCCATAAATAAACAGAAAGAAAAGAAAGAAAGAAGAGAGGGAGGGAGGGAGGAAGGGAGGAAGGGAGGGAGGAAGAAGAGTATTTTAAAAAAAAACAACTGTAGCTCTCAGTCTGACAGCCTGCAAGGAACTGAATGCTGCCAACAACCATGTGAGCCTGGAAGCAGACCCTTCCCCAGTAGATTTTTCAGATGAGAACACAGCCCTGGCCAACCCCTTGATTTCAGCCTTGCAGAGAACCCTGTTAAGCTGTGCCTAGACTCCTCAACCCACAGAAACTGTGAGAAAATAAATATGTTGTTTTAAGCTACTACGTTTGTGGTAATACTGTCACACAGCAATAGATAACACAGAGTAGGATCAGAAGCTCTCGTTTTCTATTTGCTGGGGCAATGCTTTATACTTTCCCTTTTATGATAAGCATATATCACCTTTATAATAAAAAAGGTTTTTAAACTATGTTTTCTGAAACTTGGCTTAGAAATAATGTCCTATATAACCCCCCCCTTTTTAAAAATTTATTTTATTTATTTTTGGCTGCGTTGGGTCTTCGTTGCTGCATGTGGGCTTTCTCTAATTGCAGCAAGCGGGGTCTACTCTTTGTTGTGGCGCATGGGCTTCTCATTGTGGTGGCCTCTCTTGTTGTGGAGCACGGGCTCTAGGCATACGGGCTTCAGTAGTTGTTTTGTATACCCATTGCCAGTACCTCAAAACCTCACAGTTGGATTGACTATGATGATGGTATTCACTCTGGCTGGCAATACTCAGTCTGGAATTCTAAGCCCATGTCAATCTAAGCACCATCTTGCTTTCCAAACTCATCTCCCATTAATTAATCCACAATGAGCCCTCAGCAGCTGCCCCAGCCAGCAACTGCTTCATGCTCTCATAGCTTGCACCTCTGCTCAGGCTGTGCCCGCTCCCTGCCATTCCTCACTGCCTCAGCCAACTCTTTACTTCCACTCAGACCTAGCTCACTCCGAATGCAAGAAGGCATCCAGATGGCCCTGGCTCTCAGGGGCCACATGCTATCAACTCCTGGCACAAATGACTATCTACTGCACCCCACCTTTAGCACTGTGGATCTGTTCCTGGATCTGCTGTTTGTCACTTCTCCAGACAGAGGATAAAGCTCATCGTCTTGTGTTTCCTCAGCAGTGACCCCTAATACAGTTGGTATTCTTGTCAACAAAGACACCACATGACCCCAGTAGTTTAATACTTTTTGACATGTACTTGAAATTCTATAATGAATAAAACTTTTTTCAGGTCTGTGAAGGAATAACTTTCTCTGCTGTAAAGCAACAAAAAGCAACCAAAGAGAAATGTAAACAGATTTAAATATTCACAGTTAGTCCAGTCAAATGTTTAGAATAAAAAAATAACAAAATGTCCATAAACAGAGGAACAGTTAAATAATTTATGGGAAGTCTGCACTATGTAATCCTAATCAGTCATTTAAAAGAATGAAGTAGCTCTGTACTTACTGATACTGATATGGATAATCTCAAGATACACTGTTAAATGAAAACAGGAAGTTGCCCAGTACATACTGTATGGCCCCATGCATGGTTACAGAGGGGGAAAAAGCTATTATGAAAATGCATAGAGGGACTTCCCTGGTGGCACAGTGGATAAGAATCCACCTGCCAATGCAGGGGACATGGGTTCGAGCCCTGGTCTGGGAAGATCCCACATGCCGCGGAGCAACTAAGCATGGAATCTGGTTGAACATACACAGGAATTCTTTCTATTATTTTTGCAATTTTTTATAAGTCTTAAATTATTTCAAAATAAAAACGTCTTTAAAATACATCTAAAAAATACTTTGAGGTCACAGAATAGCTAAGTGTGAGGAAAGCAACCCTGCCAAAGCTATCCACAATCAGCCCTCACAAAAATCACTGAGCACTTATTCCACAAGATGGCAGAGCTGCCTCAAACGCCAGAGCTGCTCCATATGCAGCTAACGCCCCTCTTCTGCTCTAGACTAGATAGTGTTCCTCCTGCTGCCCAAGAGCCTCCTTCACACTAATTTCTCAGATCATGACTCCATCCCAAGTTAGAAATTCCAAGACTGGCACCAGCTCAGGACAGCAACCTCTAAACAGTGACTAAAACAGCAGCATCCTGGCCTCCAGGGGCCTCGCTGGATGTTTCTGAGGATGATCCCGCCCTCCTTCCCGCTTACTTACGTAACACATTCCTGGTGAATGAGTTCTCAACAACCCCCCCTCTCTCCCAGCGATCTTTCTGGATGTCCTGTACTCACCACTAAGCCCATGTTCCAAAAAACACACCAGGAACACCATTCAGTTTCCAGATCAACACTTCCTCCCCCCTCAAATTAAAGAATTCCAAAGGCACCACCCTGCCTGGAGTACTGACATCACTTGTACCACACACTGCTCTTCTTAGTAGGCCACCCTACTAAGCCTCTTACTCAGAGTATACACATTGCTTTAACAAGTGCCGCCGAGAGCAGTGCACAGTAGTGCAACCTCTCTAAAGGTAGGGACTGTGTTCACGTCACTTGATTTACATAGCACCCAGCATCTCATCACATGGCATTAGGTACTCAGTCAGAAGATGGGAGTCAGAATGACCCAGCTATTAGGAAATGTGCTACTCTAACTCGGGCTAAGTTACCCCTTCTTGCCAAGTACTAGGCTCTTCTATAAAACAAGGAGAAATAATAGTGAAAAATTAGAAATACCTTTAATGTCTTTCAGCAGTGGATAGTTAAATAAATTATGGAATACCCACCCAACAAAATAAATCATATGTAATCGTGAAAGAACTATGAACTGACATGGAAAAATACTATAAATTAAAATGACAAGCCATTGACTAATATAAGAATATGATTCTATTATTGTGTTTTTAAAAAACGACCTGAGGGGCTTCCCTGGGGCACAGTGGTTAAGAATCCGCCTGTCAATGCAGGGGACATGGGTTCGATCCCTGGTCCGGGAAGATCCCACATGCCGCAGAGAAACTAAGCCCATGCACCATAGCTACTGAGCCTGCGCTCTAGAGCCCGTGAGCCACAACTACTGAGCCCACACGCCACAACTACTGAAGCCCGCGTGCTCTAGGGCCCATGTGCCGCAACTACTGAGCTCGCGTGCTGCAACTACTGAAGCCCACGTGCCTAGAGCCCATGCTCAGCAACAAGAGAAGCCACTGCAATGAGAAGCCCGCACACCGCAACGAAGAGTAGCCCCTGCTCGCCACAACTAGAGAAAGCCTGCACGCAGCAACGAAGACCCAACGCAGCCAAAAATATATTTAAAAAAATAAATTTATTAAAAAAAAGCTACATGGGTATGTGTATGTTTGCATATGAGCAGAACCATGTGTGGAAGGATGGAAGACCACACATCAAACTGTTCCATGGTTCCTTCAAGAGTGAGAAGAGTAAGGGAGGACTTTTCACCTTTTGTTCCCTTTTACTTAGTTTTAATTTTTCCTAGCATATATTGGTTTTGAAATATACAGGGGGGAAAAAACCCAGCAAAATGACTCTTCATATAATAATTTTTTTAAAAATAAATTTATTTATTTATTTTTGGCTGTGTTGGGTCTTCGTTGCTATGTGCGGGCTTTCTCTAGTTGCGGTGAGCGGGGGCTACTCTTCATTATGGTGCACGGGCTTCTCATTGTCGTGGCTTCTCTTGTGGCAGAGCACAGGCTCTGGGCACGAGGGCTTCAGTAGTTGTGGCACGTGGGCTCGGTAGTTGTGGCTTGAGGGCTCTAGAGTGCAGGCTCAGTAGTTGTGGCGCACAGGCTTAGTTGCTCCATAGCATGTGGGATCTTCCCGGGCCAGGGTTCGAACACATGTCCCCTGCATTGACAGGCGGATTCTTAACCACTGCACCACCACGGAAGCCCTAATAATTTTTAAATAAGGGTCCTAACTGCCTTTACATCACAGTAGTTGTGAAAATTCATCAAGAAGTAGTACTTATAAAGAATTAGTATTCCTTAGTGTTCTAATTATGAAAAATCAAATCTAAATTTTAAAAATCATCATTAAATAAAACCTTTCATTGCTGTCTCCTTATGACTCAAAAGTGATGACCATACTAAGTGCACACAGTCTGTGATGATCTTAAGTTCCTGCCACGTTGTTTTTCAATGAAGAATACTAATGATTAACTGATGTGATTTAACTTTTAATATCTTAGAAAATATTAAAATACCTTTTCACCTTAATTTTCAAAATAGATTCTTTATCTGATCACATACGTTGGAAAAGAATCACTGCATCAAAATATAGGACTTACTTGAAATTTTGTTTGGAAAAACAGTTGTCAACATTATTGCAGATCTAGAAATGCTTAAGTTGGACAATGATCAATCAATAATGCTATTCACCACTAGTCAACTGGAAGTATCCAGAACAATCCATTCATTCATTCACTCATTCATTCATTTATGGCTGTGTTAGGTCTTCGTTGCTGTGCGCAGGCTTTCTCCAGTTGTGATGAGCAGGGGCTACTTTTCGTCACTGTGCGCAGGCTTCTCATTGTCATGGCTTCTCTTGTTGCAGAGCACAGGCTCTAGGCATGCAGGCTTCAGTATTTGTGGCACTTGGGCTCCGTAGTTGTGGCTCGTTGGCTCTAGGAGCGCAGCCTCAGTAATTGTGACACACGGGCTTAGTTGCTCCACGGCATGTGGGATCTTCCCAGACCAGGGCTCGAACCCGTGTTTCCTGTGTTGGCAGGTGGATTCTTAACCACTGCACCACCAGAGAAGCCCCAGAACAATCCATTCTTATAAGTAAGTGTCTCTCTGAGGTCAAGGAGATAACTTATTCATCTTTCTGTGTTTTCATAAACGATTCCAGCTTTCCTCTCACCCCCCTCCAAAGTTTTGGTACCTAAGAAATGCTCAAGCAATTGCTGAATGAATGATCTGATGATAAATGTTACCCACTAACTGACTGATGAAATAAGTTTTCCAATGGATCCATTTGTTCTGGCTGGGAATAAAAGGTATTCAATAAAAGTGTGCTGAGGGATGTCCCTGGTGGTCCAGTGGTTAAGACTCTGCGCTTCCAATGCAAGGGGCGCAGGTTCAGTCCCTGGTCGGGGAACTAAGATCCCACATGCTGCAACGGCACAGCCAAGAAAGTATAAAAAAAATAATAATAATAAGTGTTCTAAATGAAAGCCCAGAGGTGAGAGTGTACCTGCTGTGCTTGCAGGATAGCAAGAAGGCCTATGGCTGGAGCAGAGACAGCAGGAAAGAGAGAGACTGAGGAAAGATGAAACTGGAGAGGTTACAGGTGGCCAGAAGAAGCAGGGCCACTGCGGGCCAGAGTAAGGACCTGAGGCACTCACTCATGACCAGATACCAACAGTTCTGGGTGGTGGGAAACATGAATGTTAGTTTCATTGTTCTTGTACTTTTCTAGATTTCTCTACAAATTTATGAATATAAAAAAGCAACTTACCAAAAAAGAAAGTGCTGAATGAAGACAAGATCACTTCCATAAATGAGGTAAAAGGTGCCAATGAAATCCCTGGTGGAGTTTGAATAAGGTCCTGATTTTGATAATTGTGGTAACATAAGAGAATGTCCTCATTTTTTAGGAAATATACATCAAAATATTCAGGGGTAAAAGTCTGCAATTTATTGTCAAACAATTCATAAAAAAATACTTCAAAATGCCTTAAGGCCACAGAACAGCTAAGTAGGAGTAAAGCAACCTTACCAACAGAGATCCAAGTGAACATTTGATGGCTATCTCCCTATCCTGCAAACGAAGCATTTCCAATAGCTCCATAAACAAAAAAGCAACTCAAAGCAACTGACCTCAGTTTGGCAGCAACTTACCTGCTCAGCCTTAACCCACTTCAGGAAGCCTGCAATTAAGTCAGAAAGCACACTTAATAGTCTCAGAAAACATCCTATGATTATGCTGTTGATACTGCTCTGCCTCCATCTCCAAATACCTAAGTGATACTCATCCGTGAAGGCCCTGTGCAAGTTCCATATTCTTCCACCCCTGCCCCCAAACCACCAACCTAAATATCACCTCTCTCCGTAGTCAGATAAAAAGAGCATTTAATGAACACTAAGACCAAGAGTGCCCCATTCACTGACAGCAGAGCTCCCAGGCATATAGTAAGGGCTCAACAAGCTAATCCTGAGTTCAACTTCCATGTGGCAGGCACACATTATCACTGTCAGTTTTCTCTCCCATAGTTTTAAGTATTTCTCATGACACCACCTTAACTGTCTCTCTTGTAATGCAGGTACCTGCAGTCTTATTCATTCCTCTGGACAGAAAGACCTACAAGGACATTGACCAGATGTCTCATTCATTTATCTAACCCCCAGAACAATGAATTCTCAGCCAATGTTCCACCACTATATGTCTGATGACAGACCACAGACACTCCCAACTCCCCAAACTACAATGGCTATAGGTCAATGACTCTCCTACTCAAGAAAACATGGAAGAACACAAGTGTCTGAAACCTAAACTATTATAAGCATTACACTAAACCGGACCATGTTAATTTAAAAATAAATCATTTGCAAGAACTATTATAGGCATTACACTGAAACTAACCTGGTTAATTTACAAGTCAATCATCTGTAAACTTAATAATTCAGTGACAAATAACTTCCTATTCATTTTATAACTGACAACATAACAATGGGACACTACACCTCGTGGTAGTATCCCATTTCTAACAGGTATTTAGTTAAAAAAAAAAAAAAAAATTAGCTGAATAAGCCTGTACTTCTATTGGGTCTTCTCTCTTGTTCATTCTATGGTTCATGTAGAACATTCACAAATGACACAGCTTAGAAGAGATTCTGGCACTTAGTAGGTACTTGTTAAATATTCCCTGACTGAAATGAATGAATGGACGGCAGCCTATTTTCCAACAGCCCTGGTTATCTGTGAATGACCAAATAGGCTGGGCCCAGATTTAGAGACTAATCTGAGATCGCAACTTCTAAGGGCATCTATTCTAATTTCTGTTTTACAGAATAAACAAATGCTTACCCAAGTAGAACAATTTCAACTGCATTCCCCTCTGGCACTTAAGTCATGAAAGCAAATAGCTTAGAGCCTACCCCAAAAGAGAACAGCAATGAGATCCATGCTGCTTTTACTCCTCATAGCTCAAGATCCGGGTAATTGGACCATTACCATTACTATACACTCTCTTGGAAAATGGGCAAGTGCTTCAGTTAGTTGCAGTGGTTTCAAAATTATTCCCCAGAAAATCCTATGTGCAACATAAAGAAGCAAGACAACAAGAAATCTTCCCATCATCTTTCCCAAGACACCTGTGCCACCCTCACTTTACCTTATTTCCATCTTCTCCACAAACCAGAGATGCAGCTAAATTAACTGACATGAGACAGAAACTGTATGTGTGTGAAAACTTTAAAACAAGCACTGGGATTTAGCCTCTGACCTAGTCCTCTCACTCATCTCATCTGCTCAGCATATTTCCTAGTGGCATAGGAATAATTCATTTCCAATTTCAAGTGATGTCTAATGTAACACCACCCTTAAGACAGCAAAATGAAGAGCTTAGTCTGCTGAGTTAAGGGGCATGGCTGTCATAGAGAGTTCTCCATGCCAAAACATGGACTACTAAATTCTGAGATGAAATTTCCACCAAATTTGCCCATCAAGTCTAGTAATTTCCCCCACAGGAGAGAAGGTAGGCTGAGGAGAGGAGCCCTGCCACTGAGAGGAGGCTCAGCAAGAAAGGAGAGAGCCCTTGTATCCACAAGCTCACATGCCTGAGGCATAACACTCTGGACCCAGTGGAACAGAAGACCAACATAAAGGCACCAGGGATGAGTCAGGAATGATACTTGAGTACTTTCAGTTTACTATTTTCAAAGAACTGCTCTGCCACTGCATTTATGTTAACTACACAGAATCTGATCAAGACCAAAAAAAAAAAGAAGCAGAAGAAAAAGAAGGGGACCTACTGGTGGTGCAGTGGTTAAGAATCTGCCTGCCAATGCAGGGGACAAGGGTTCGATCCCTGGTCTGGGAAGATCCCACATGCCGCGGAGCAACTAAGCCCGTGCGCCACAACTACTGAGCCCCCATGCTACAACTACTGAAGCCCGAGCACCTAGAGCCCATGCTCCGCAGCAAGAGAAGCCACCGCAATGAGAAGCCCGAGCACCTCAACGAAGAGTAGCCCCTGCTCACTGCAACTAGAGAAAGCCCGCGCACAGCAACGAAGACCCAACAGAGCCAAAAATAAATAAATAAATAAATAAATAAATAAATAAATAAATAAATAAATAAATAAATTTATTAAAAAAAAAAAAAAAGAAGAAAATCTGCCCTTCCAATCTAAATTGAAATTATCCAAACAGAAGTATGCAATTCTGTAGACACATAGTCTTTACAGTATAAAACTCTTATTAAAAAAAATATTTAAATGTCATTAACCTTTTAACACTGTAAAATTTTCTATTTATAATTTAAATTACCTTTTTTTTTTTTTTTTTTTTTTTGCCACGCGCACAGCTTACAGGATCTTAGTTCCCCAAACAGGGATCGAACCCAGGCCACAGCAGTGAAAGCGCTGAGCCCTAACCACTGGACCAAATTTAAATTACTCTTAATGTTTGAAATTTGCCTTTCCAGAAGAAAGGCAAAGAATTTCAAACCTTACATTTAATACTAAATATAAATCTAATTTATATATTTAATAAAACACAAATGAGTATGTAAGTGTATAGATTTCATGACAGCTTATATTAAATAAAGTCACAAGTAGGTAGTGTCAAAATACAGAATCACTAAATATTCAACTGACTACCTTCTCTCCATTTCAAATAGCCTAATAAGAGATGTGCTACATCCTCTATTCATATAGTTTCATCTACTGGAATACCTAAGCCTCATGTGTTATTCATGGGACAGTGCTATATATCCATCAAGATTCAGCTTAGGGGCTTCCCTGGTGGCGCAGTGGTTGAGAGTCTGCCTGCTAATGCAGGGGACACAGGTTCGAGCCCTGGTCTGGGAAGATCCCACATGCCGCGGAGCAACTAGGCCCGTGAGCCACAACTACTGAGCCTGCGCGTCTGGAGCCTGTGCTCCACAACAAGAGAGGCCACGACAGTGAGAGGCCCGCGCACCGCGATGAAGAGTGGCCCCCACTTGCCACAGCTGGAGAGGGCCCTCGCACAGAAGCAAAGACCCAACACAGCCATAAATAAATAAATAAATAAATAAATAAAAAGACTTTCTCTCTATTTTACTCTTTTAAAAAAAAAAGATTCAGCTTAAACGTCATGCCTCCCAGGCAGGCACTAAGTCTGACTGATCTTCCACCACTGATGCACAGCGCCTGTTACTCAGCAGGTCAACAGGACACTCCAACTGAACTGAGCAAAATAAGATACACAACCAGAGCTTCCACATCCATGTGTGCAGCATCTCTTCTCCCCTTTCAGGCCCTAACTACAGGAAGACAATTTCATTTAACCTCCACTATTTCCCTGAGTCTCTCACTAAAAGCTTGTCTGCACATTCTTCTCCAGGAACAATGCATGACCCACAAATCTCCATGAACAATGCGTGACCCACAAATCTCCACAAGTTTCTTCATTCTTCCTCTGGGCTCATACACACCCAGGAAGCTCTGCTCTGGGAACTACAGGGCCTATCCTCTCCACACAAGTGAAGGAAGAAAGTTACAGACCACCCAGGTTTACCAAAGGAACACTTCCCAGGTCCAGAACCAAGTCATCAACAGAATCTCATGAGTTTTGATTCCATAACTTGTTTCTGGCTAAATTCTCCAATAAGGCCATGTCTTCCCCCCATTAAATCTGCCTTAGTTCAGAACATAGCTGAGTCCACAAGAGGGCTATCCTACAAGCCCTTCAGCCTTCATGGGTATTTAGGAAACACCAGAATTTACCTATACTAATTCCCTTCTCCCCTATTCTACCTCTTTCAATTAATGATAAGTCAAACTTTACAAAATAAACAAATTTTTAAAGATGAATGTTGATCAAACCTTGGAACATGAGCCATGGGTAGAAGACATATTTTGATCTTATCAAGATTTTTAAAGGGTGACATATTATAATTAAAATGATTTTAATATGGAGTTTATAATATGGGAAAATGCATATGTAATAATACTGATTATACACATACTATGATCATAACTATATTTTTTAAATACTGAGGAAAAAAGAATGTAGATTTAAATTTTTTTATTTCAGTATTATGAAATACAATAAATAAAAATGACACCAATGTATGGGACTTCCCTAGTGGTGCAGTGGTTAAGAATCCGCCTGCCAATACAGGGGACATGGGTTCGAGCCCTGGTCCGGGAAGATCCCACATGCCGCGGAGCAACTAAGCCCGTGTGCCACAACTATTGAGCCCGCGTACCACAACTACGGAGCCCGCGTGCCACAACTACTGAGGTCTGCGTGTCTAGGGCCCCGCTCCACAACAAGAGAAGCCACCGCAATGAGAAGCCTGTGCATGACAATGGAGTGGCCCCCACTCGCCACAACTAGAGAAAGCCCACGTGCAGCAACAAAGACCCAACATAGCCAAAAATAAATTAATTAACTCATAATAATAATAATAATAATATACAAAGGACACTTGGCAAATCAATAATAAAAACAAATAATCCTAGGGGAAGTGGGCAAAGAATATGAAAAGATAATTCACAAAAATAAATAAAAATATTCAATAAACATATGAAAAACTGCTAAACCTCATTTTAAAAAACACAACTTAAAAAGTAAAACCTTGTTTCTAATGTTAACATAAATTAAAGAAAATTCAAACGATGAATAGTATCCATAGATAGCAAGAATGTGGGGAAAACATACTCTACCATACTCTTGGTCATTATATAAAGTGGAATGGTCTTTTTGAAGGGTGATCTGTTGATGCAATTTAAAACTTGCATTCCGTTGAATCCAGCAATCACACTTACAAAACGTATCCTATAGGTCTATTCACCAAGCAGTCAAAGATAAATGTTCAAGGATTACCACTACATTATTGTTTGAAATACTTTCTTATTGCTCAGAAATAATCTAAATATCCATCAAAAGGGACCATTTATCACAAACATAACATTACCAAAACTAAGAGTTTGAATTACCAGTAACATCCAAATAGCTATTAATGCAACAAGCAATCACTACTTCAGAGAAAAAAATCCCTCTGTGTAGCCATGGATATGTACAACTTCCTAAACTGTGTGTCTATTATCATAAGGTAGAGTTTTCTCTTTCAGTAATGGTAGAAGACCTCATGTGGAAACAACCCTTTTGCTTACAACCATTATAAACTCTGGGGAAAAACTATAAAAAAACAAATATCTAAAGGCACTGAAGAGCAACAAAGAGAGGCAGAAACAGGAGTCGGATACTTGGAATAAGAGAAGGGCGCTAGGTGAGTTTCCCATTTTTCGAGGCTTTTCACCTAAAGGCAGGCTCCAGTAAGTAGCACTGTGTAGCTAAAACCCTTTAGTCTTACTGGCTAAAGAAACAGAAGACAAAGTTCAGGGCAACTACAACAGCTAGAAAGTGAGGGGTAAAATCCTAGAAAGAAGAGAGCCACAAAAGGGTGGCCTCACTTAATGCATTTAAATTCTGTGTAAATCTATGGCTGATCTCTGAACGTACAGAGTTTCAAGAAGACCAACTAAGGCTCAAAGACTGAACGGAGGTTTCAGACACTGCCCGTTGCAGAGGAAAAGAACTTGGAGTTTGAGTTCAGCCAAATGAATTGCCCTTTAAAACAAAGAAATCATTATTCTTCAGAGGAACATAACATAATCCAAACTACAACTTACCACTCACAATGCACAGGATACAGTCCAAAACATTAGACATATAAAGAAAAGGGAAAGTGTCACCTATAGAGAAAAGTCAATCAATGGGGATTAACGTCAGGATAATCTAGATACTGGTAGACGGCACCAATTAAAACTATGTTCATGGGCTTCCCTGGTGGCGCAGTGGTTAAGAATCCGCCTGCCAATGCAGGGGCACAGGTTCAAGCCCTGGTCCAGGAAGATCCCACATACCGTGGAGCAACTAAGCCTATGCGCCACAACCTCTGAGGCCTGCGCTCTAGAGCCCACGAGCCACAACTACTGAAGCCCGCGCGCCTAGAGCCCATGCTCCACAACAAGAGAAGCCACTGCAGTGAGAAGCCCACACACCACAACGAAGAGTAGACCCCACTTGCCACAACTAGAGCTAGTCCACGTGCAGCAATGAAGACCCAATGCAGCCAAAAATAAATTTTAAAAATAAATAAATTAATTAAAATAAAATAAAATAATAAACTATGCTCATAATGAATAAACAGACTGAAAATCTCAGCAGAGAATCTAGGGAGATAAAAGGGACATTGTAGAACTAAAGAGTACTAGAAATAACAAATTCACTGGATGGGCTTAAAAGCATATTGGAGTTGAGAGAAGAATTTGAAAACAGATCAAGAAGTTTTCAGTCTGAAAATGAGGGGGGAAAACTAAATGAAAACAAAAAAGACAACAGAGTCCCAGTGACCTGTGGGACAGTATCTAAAGGTCTAACATAAATTTGATGAAATAAATCAATTTTCATATTCAAGCTCAGTGAATCTCGAGCAGGTTAAATATAAAACTAAAACAAATTTAAATACATCATAGTTAAACTGCTAAAAACCAAAGATAAAGAAAAAAATCTTGAAAGCAGCCAGAAAGAAAACCCAAAGATAAAGAAGAAAATCTTGAAAGCAGCCAGAAAGAAAACACATTACAACCAGGGAAACAACAATATGAATGATTACTAACTTCCTTTCAGAAGCAATAGCGGACCATGAATAACATCTTTAAAGTACTTAAAGGAAAAAATTGTAAACCCACAATTCTATATCCAGTGAAAATATCCTTTAAGAATGAAAATTAAATAAAGTTACGTTCAAATAAACAAAAACCAAAAGAATGTCACCAGGAAATCTGCACTACAGAAAAAAAAAAAAGAGGAAGAAGAAGAAATGAAGAACACTGGAGATAGTAAATACGTGTGTAAAGCACTATCTCTTTTGTATTATTCTTTAAAATACATAATTGTTTAGAGCAAAAATTATAATACTACATTGTGGACTTTACAGCACATATAGATACAATTCATGTCATAACTAGAGCATAAAAAGGGGGTGTTAATGGATTATACAACATTTTACATAAGGTGGTTCAACATTAACTCTAAATAAACCATGAAAAGGATATATATATATATATATATATATATATATATATATATATCATAATGCCTAGAGTAACCTCTAAAACAAACGCTAAGAAGTACAGCTGAAAGCTAATAGATGAATTAAAATGGGATTTTAAAAAATTCAATTGACCTGAAAAAACAAGAAAGAAGAAAAAGAACAAAACATAGGATAAACAGAAAACAAAAAGCAAAATGGTAGACTTAAAAGCACCATATCAATAATTTCATTTAATGTAACTAAACTAAACATTGCAGTTAAATCCAAACCCAACTATCTATCTATAAAAGACACACTTTGAACTTAAAGACATAGTTATATTGAAAGAAAAGTGATAGAAATAGATACACCATGCATACAGAAAGCAAAAGAAAGCTGGAGTACCTTTTTTGAAAGCTGGAGTAATATCAGACAAAGTACACTTCAAGTAAAAGACTATCACGAAAGCCAGAGTTATATTTCACATTACAAAGGGGACAATTCAGGAGTTCCCTGGTGGCCTAGTGGTTAGGATTCCAGACTTTCACTGCCGCAGCCCAGGTTCAATCCCTGGTCGGGAACATCCCACATGCCGCGCGGCACAGCCAAAAACAAACAAAAAAAATAACAAAAAAGATTGAAATCCTGCAGAGTATGTTCTTTGACTATAATGGAATTACATTATAAATCGTAACAATAAGGTATCTATAAAATACTTCCCTGGTGGCACAGTGGTTAAGAATCCGCCTGCCAATGCAGGGCACACTGGTTTGAGCCCTGGTCCGGGAAGATCCCACATGCCGTGGAACCACTAAGCCCATGCACCACAACTACTGAGCCTGCACTCTAGACCCCGCAAGCCACAGCTACTGAAGCCCACGCACCTAGAGCCCGTGCTCCACAACAAGAGAAGCCGCCGCAATGAGAGGCCCACGCACAGCAACAAAGAGTAGCCCCCGCTCGCCGAAACTTGAGAAAGCCCGTGTGCAGCAATGAAGACACGATGCAACCAAAAATTAATCAATTTAAAAACAAAAACAAACAAACCAATACTTGGAAATGAAACAACACACTTCTAAGTAACCCATAGTCAACAAATAAATCATAGATATTTTGAACTGAATGAAAATGAAAATACAACATACCAAAATTCGTAGGATGTAGCTAAAGCAGTGCTTAGTGGGAAATTTTATAACTTTAAATGCTCATATTGGAAAAGAAGAAAAATCTAAAATTAATGACCTATGTTGCTAGAAACATTTAAAGGAAGAAAACAATAAAGATCAAAACAGAAATCAATGACATTAAAAAAAAAAACAAATAGAGAAAACTAAAGTAAAATGTTGGTTCTTTGAAATTATCGACAATAATCGATAAATCCTTAGCTATACTAATCAAGAAAAGAGAGGAAACCCAAATTACAATATCAGAAATGACAAGTATACAGCATTTTTAAAATGTATATAGCATTAAAATAAGAAAATATTATTAATAAAAGGTGAAAAAAAATCATTAGGAAAATCCATTTTTTTTAGTTCACAATCAAAGGAGAAGCAAAAGTATAAGAAGAGGATGTTAGCTCTAAATATGAACCTGCCACCGTAGAAATCTCTTGTAACTCAGCAAGGGGAGAAGCCGGTTCCGTTTTCATAGTGTTTTCTCCCATTGACTTGCAGTTCAACTCCAAGCCTGCAGGCCCCAGTCCATCCCCAGTGGAGTGGCAAGTTAGTGCAGATGAGACCTGGCCAGCTTCCAAAGGAGATTTCAACTGACCTAGAAGAAAAAAAGAAAGATTGGGGAACATATACATGTACATAATCTGAGAACCAAAAGTCCCACAAAAGACTGATAAAGGGGCTTCCCTGGTGGTGCAGTGGTTAAGAATCCGCCTGCCAATGCAGGGGACACGGGTTCGAGCCCTGGTCTGGGAAGATCCCACATGCCGCGAAGCGACTGGGCCCGTGAGCCACATTGCTAAGCCTGCGCATCTGGAGCCTGTGCTCCGCAACAAGAGAGGCCATGATAGTGAGAGGCCCGCGCACCACGATGAAGAGTGGCCCCCACTTGCCGCAACTAGAGAAAGCCCTTGCACAGAAATGAAGACCCAACACAGTCATAAATAAATAAATAAATAAAATTAAAAAAAAAAAAAGAATCCGCCTGCCAATGCAGGGGACACGGGTTCGAGCCCTGGTCTGGGAAGATCCCACATGCCATGGAACCACTAAGCCCATGGGCCACAACTACTGAGCCTGCACTCTACAGCCCGCGAGCCACAACTACTGAGCCTGCGCTCTTAGAGCCCGCAAGCCACAACTACTGAAGCCCGTGCTCCTAGAGCCTGTGCTCCGCAACGAGAAGCCATGGCAATGAGAAGCCTGTGCGCCTCAATGAAGAGTAGCCCCCACTCGCCACAACTAGCGAAAGCCCATGGGCAGCAATGAAAACCCAATGCAGCCAAAAATAAATTAATTAATAAATAAATTTTAAAAAAAAACTGATAAAGCCAGGGTCTTCTAGAGGAAACCATTCATTTCATGGCATACAAGAATACATTCACAGGTTCCAGCACACATAGCCAGGGCTGTGAGCGTATCAAAGAAGAAGGCTAATAAGGAGCTAAAGTGAAGGGAGGATCTGCTGGAAATATTAACAAAAAGGCAGAGGGACTGGAGTGAGATGGCATCAGAAAGACAGAGACAGGAACAGGGCTCTTCAAGCACTGTACCTCCAACCCAACATTCAGACATATATAAGCAAAACCAATCACAAATGCAAACAAAAGTTTGTCTATTAAATCTTCAGTGAAGAATGTAAGAAACACTGCAGCCAATTCAATAACTTGATTTCAAGACCATCTAAAACTTGTATAAGGCAGTACACAATGACAGATTTAGACTGGTTCTAACTAGACAGGGAGCATGCTGGCAAGACCATTCCAGAACAGACTCTGACTTACCTTCTTCAGACTCCTTGGTACCAGATGATGTGTTTTGCAAAGGATCAGTAGTAACCGTATCAACCAAATCTGATACAACCAAGTCAGGATCTAGGATCTCGTGGGTCCCATTAGTGGAGAGCCTGGAGGACCGTCTCCTTGATAAGTCTTTGTCAGTGTTTTCCGAGTAGTTTTTTGACTTTTCCTGGGCTATAAACCATTAAGAGAGTTGTAGTCAAGAGACCTGAAGAAATAATTCTGCTACTACAGATTTCTCGACTGGCTGCCTCTATAAGGGCTTCAACCAGAGACTTCTGGAATATTAGATCAATGATGAAAGGAAATACCCTATCCTGGTTTATAGTTTTAAGTAAAGGCACAGTCCTTCTGCCAGGATATAATTTCCCTAATTTAAGGATTCATGATTTGAAAATATGTGCCAAGGTCATGTCCCAATCTTGACAAGTTTTATTTTGGGGCTTTCCAACATAAAAGTCTGCATACTAACCTCCCAAGTCAGTGAGTTTACAGAGCCTTAGAGCCATCACAAATCCTTTCTGGAGCCAACAGGGTACTTTTAAAAAAATCAATAAATAGTATTTTTTTAATGGAAGTGTAGTTGGTTTACAATGTTGTGATAGTTTCAGGTGTACAGCAAAGTGACAGTTTCAGGTATGTACATATATATATGTACATATGTATGTGTGTACATATGTATATATATTCTTTTTCAGATTCTTTTCCACTATAGGTTATTATAAGATATTGAATATAGTTCTCTGTACTATACAGTAAAATCAATAGATAGTATTTTTAAAGTTTCACTCAGCATATGAAATCCATCCCTTCCTAAGCCATTAAATTTCCAGTGGAATTCACATCAGATGTAGTTTATGGGTATAGAGACAACACTACTGACCCCAACATTAACACAGCTTGTGCTTTGAGATTTATTTTTCCTCTAGCAGAACTCCTCTGATCCAACCACATCCCACTCACACTAGACCCTGTGATCAAGGACAAGCATCAGCGCCTATAAGGAATAGGGGACAAGATGGACACAGGGGAATTAACCCAATGGATGTCAAGTTCTAGCCACACATACACAAACTGAAGACTCACATGAATTTTTGTCAAGCCGAGGACGCTTTAATGGGACTTCACTTCCTTTTGATATCTTCCGTCTTCTCAATTCCAATGTTATTGGTTGCAAAGTTTGAGAGTTTGAATCCACAGCTATAATGTATATAAAACCACACCAATAAATGTATGTAGTTTCTTAGTGACCAATCCTCATATTATATGTAAATAAAGCATATATATAAACATCCACACACATCCTTGCATGATAAATAGGCCCTCAAAGGGAATTCTTACTTAAGCCAAAAGGGAAAAAAAAAGTGAAATGGGTGAGATATTACTTCCTTTTAGGAGACGCAGACACCCTGCAGACTGACCTCCTGAATCTTTTTGGTTTCTCCTATGACCCAGCTCTATTCATATATTTATCTCCTGAAACCCTCTCTTTAAATACCCCAACGTGACTGCTTTAAAATATGAGGGTACAAAGGCAACAGAAAAGTCATTTTTATCACAATCAAATCTTCTTATCAAAATTTGGCTTATACAATACTCAGGAAATCCACCAGGCAGGCTAATTCTTAAAATGTGTACCCTGGGACTATGGTTTGATTATTATTTTCAACCTCTACTTACTAAATTGATTAGCTTGGCATTGGTCCTAATTTTGAAGGACCAAAAAGAATGTCAACATTTACAACACCTCTTAAAAACAATTCCAGAAAAATCTCAGGAGACTATGCCATATGATAGTCAGTGCCAGGCAAGGCTGCTTAACACTGGAAAATCCAGCCCTGACATAATTTAGCAGTGCAGAAGCTAAACCCTTAGATAGTATTCATTCTTTATTTTTATTTTTTTAATTATTTTTAAAAGTTAATTAATTAATTTATTTATTTTTGGCTGCGTTGGGTCTTCGTTGCTACGCGCGGGCTTTCTCTAGTTACAGCCAGCGGGGGCTACTCTTCATTGCAGTGTGCAGGCTTCTCATTACAGTGGCTTCTCTTGTTGTGGAGCAGGGGCTCTAGGCACGCAGGCTTCAGTAGTTGTGGTGCATGGGCTCAGTAGTTGTGGCTCGTGGGCTCTAGAGCACAGACTCAGTAGTTATGGTGCACGGGCTTAGTTGCTCTGTGGCATGTGGGATCTTCCCGGACCAGGAATCGAACCCATGTGCCCTGTATTGGCAGGCTGATTCTTAACCACTGCGCCACCAGGGAAGTCCCTCACTCTTTATTTTTAAACCTAACACTTAAGAAGTTCTCCCCCATGAGGAAAGGTGAGAATCCAAAAGGCAGGCAAAAGAAAAAAAACAAAAGAAAAGAAATAGTGGGGGACTTCCCTGGTGGCACAGTGGTTAAGACTCCGCCTGCCAATGCAGGGGACATGGGTTCAAGCCCTGGTCCGGGAAGATCCCACATGCTGCAGAGCAACTAAGCCCGTGCGCCACAACTACTGAGCCTGTGCTCTAGAGCCCGCATGCCACAACTACTGAAGTCCACACACCTAGAGCCCGTGCTCTGCAACAAGAGAAGCCACCACAATGAGAAGCCCACACACTGCAATGAAGAGTAGCCCCTGCTCGTTGCAACTAGAGAAAGCCTGTGCGCAGCAACGAAGACCCAATGCAGCCAAAAATTAATTAATTAATTAATTTAAAAAAAAAAAAAAAAGAAAGAAAAGGAAAGAAATTGGGAAGCTTGAGGCAAAGGTAGGGCTGGGGGTCTGATGAAGGTTGAAATGAGATAAAGAAGCAGCCAGGAGAAAGAAGAGGGAGGAAGGGAAGGAAATGGGAGGGGAAGGGGGAAGGGAGAGAAAAGACTCGTCTAAGACCAGCAGCTTCAGACCTGCCATGTCAAATGGCCAAAGGAGACAGGGCAGAGCTCTGAGGAGGCAAACCTGATGAGAATGCTGAACTCTTTGGCTCTTCCTGTGTTCAGTCTTCTCAATGGGCCAACATTATTTTGTTCCAAGGGTGGGAACTTGGAGATCACACACATTCCAAATTAAACACAAACAACCTTCCCCAAACAGCTCAGATCCTGTTCCAATAAGGTCTGTACAATCTAGAGAGCTCAAGACTCCACCGTGTCAATGAACTTATTCCAAGCAATTTTTAAAGGGGATTTGAACTATATATTAGATACTGGCAAACCTTCTTCACTTTGATACCACATACAAACTGGGGCTGACCATACAGAACTTCAGTGTTTCCCAAACTCTTATTACAGTAAGAATTATCTGGGAAGGTTGTTAACAATTAGCATTCCCAGATCCTGCTTCAGAAAATTCTGACTGGGGAGGAATGCCTCAGGGAAGTGTTAACAGTAAGCTTAGAAAACTCCAGTTCTCTATTAACTTGATCCTATCTGGTGTGAAATCCTACACTTAATAAAAAGGCCTGCTTATTATATCCCACATCTTAAAACGGTACACTGCCCAGAGGTTTAAAACCTCCGGACTTTCTCAATTAGGGTTCCTCGTTTGAAAACAGAACACAAAGGTAATTTTCTCAATTCTCCCAAGAGTGGTTTATCATTCTAGTATCACTCTCAATTTGCAGAAGTCAATTCATTAGAGGTCACAGATGCCTTGGGCATTAGAGCTTAATTCTCTCTTGGAACCCTACTGAGAAAGCCAATGAGGCCAGTGCTGTCCAGTAGACATATGAGAGCCATAAATGGAAGCCACATAGGTAATTTTCAATTTTTAGTTGTCACTTTAAGAAGTTTAAAAAAGTGAAATTAATTTTAAGAATATATTTTATTTAACCCAATACATCCAAAACATCATTCCAACATGTAGTCAATGTTTTTAAGTTATTGAGATATTTTACATTCCTGGGTGTTTGTTTGTTTTGTTTTGTACTATTTGAAAACCAGTGTGGTTTTTTGTTTTGTTTTGGCCACGCTGCACGGCTAGCAGCATCTTAACTCCCCGACCAGGCATTGAACCCTCGGTGCTAAAAGTGCAGAGTCCTAACCACTGGACCACCAGGGAATTCCCTCCCTTGTGTATTTTACAAGTTACAGCCCATCTCAATTCAGAGTAGCCACATTTCAAGTGCTCAATAACCACAGGTGGCTAGCAGCTACCATATCGGACGGCACAGGTCTAGGCTCTAGTTAGGCACAGGGACAATTCCAGCATGCTCAGATCTTGAAAGTGAAACCCACTTATAACCACTGAAGGGGGAAGTGCCTTACTTCATCTGGGAAGATATCAATCTATTGTCTTATTTCATACCTTAAAATTAGAAGATGTAAGAAGGCTGTCTACTGGGAACGAGTACTAATACATTTATTTGAAGTAAATAAAGGTAGAGTTTTTGCCACAGAAATTAAGTCTGGTGTAGCTGTCTGGATTGATAGATAGGACTGGCTTTGCATTCTACATCATAAGGGAACAACAAATGAGCTAACTCTGTAGTTCCACAGTTTTGATGAGAATATATTTTGTCATATTTTATATTTTAAATTTACCTTTGGCAGCTATTCAAACTTGTAAGAAAAAAACAGATATCACTTTTTTTGTTTTTGGCCTCACCACAGATCGTGTGGGATCTTAGTTCCCCGACCGGGGATCGGACCCGCGCCCCCCGCAGTGGAAGCGTGAAGTCTTAACTGCTGAACTGCCAGGGAAGTCCCCAGGTATCACTTTAAAACTAGGGGATTCACAGTTTTTCAATATTTATGTAAAGAACATGTAAACAAGAATGTCTGAAGGCCATTGCCAGATAATCACAGGCAGTGTTCAGTCTAGAGATCCTGGGGGTTCTTCACGCCACTCAGTCTAGAGAAGGAATGTTTGCCTTAGGAAGAAATTCAGGGTTTGTTTCTTTCTTGGCTATTCTAGAAGAATTCCATATTTCAACTTTTTAAAATAATTGTGTATTCTTCCCTAAATCCTCTAACCTTGACTCTACCAATTAGCCATCTCAGCTTTTTATTTAGACGGGGAAAATTTCTGATCCATAATCACTCTCCAGAGATCTCAATTTCAAATGTACCCATACCTTCCTAGGTCCAGTGTTCTTTCTTGTCGCCTCCTCCAGATGCCCACCCCTATTTACTTCTCCTTTCCCCTTTCATGTCGCTCATGAAAATGCTATTTCCTGATTCTACGTTCTAGTAAGCTTACTTAAAGTGAAATCATTTGAACTGGCAAAAGCAAAAGGCGTTATTAGCTTATTAGGCTTTATCATATAAGCTGAAGTATCTAGTGAAGAGTTATCTGTCACCCCAGAAGCCCAGTCAAGAACGTGTTTCCGAAACTTATGTTCACCTGGATATATGCCTCCCATAAAATTCAGCTCTATGGGCATGACTTGTTTTTAGATGACAGGATGATTCAAAGTCAGTCACAAAAACAAAGGCTTGAAGTACAGAAGTTATAAAGAACCACAAAGGACCACAGAAGAACACTCTGGCATTGCACGCTTGGGAAACTCACCAGTAGGCGCTATGGAAGGGGGTCTGCCTCGCTTTCTTTTTGGCTCCCTCAAGCTTTCTTGTGGACTCTTCACAATGTCATTTTCAGGTTTCTTATCCACTTGAGCATCTCCAGAATACTCTCTGTCATTTTCTGAAATGTTCTCCTTATCTTCCTTCTCGTTCTTGGGAAGGCTCTTCTCCGACACCTTCCCCTTTTCAGAACAGATTAACTTTCCTTCTTTATCAGGCTGTTTGGGTCTCTTTTCTGTCTTTAAGGCTTTGTCCTCTTTGTCTTTCTTCACATTGGCTGTGGCTTTTCTCTGCTCTTTAAACTTCTCTCGTTTATCAGGAGATGATGAAAGACTTTTGTGTTCTGTTTCTTTAGGCCTAGCATTACCCACAATATTCTAAAATGAGCAAAATAGCGATAAAACACACTTTGGGATTACTTGCAAATATAAAATCAGATTTTTTTTGTAAACTTATGAAGACAAAGAAATTAAAAGAGGACATGTATCAGGTCACGTAATGGAAAGCACCACTGAAAATATACACCCATATTCTGAGGTTTGAAAACCCGTCCTAAGTTTAAAGAAAATAACAGCCATGTTCAATTCCTTCTGACACAATGCTATCTCCCTTTTGATTAGTAAGTCACTAAAAAATAATTAAAGGGACAGACAACTACCCCAGGGACCTCTTCTGGGAAGCAATCTTTTTGACAGAGATGCCTTCATGCCCCATCTGTCTCCTCCCAAGAATGACTACACTGACCCAGGGCCTTTCAGAGGCTGGCTCAGTTTGCCAGCAGATGCTGATGTCCTGTGTAGAGAAGAACCCAAACTGATAACTAGAGGCGAACCGGAAAGCTGTAAAGATTTTCCATCTCAAAAACAGGGTCTTTGCTTCCTCTACTGGGTAAAGGCTGTGCTCAGTCGAACAAGCCACCTACTGCGTTCCTGAGCTACTGAGTTTTTGTCCATTAGGAGAAAGTACTGTTTCTTGGTTACTTTCCTCCTAAATTACTTTTTCAAAATTCATCTTAAAAGTCTTGTGTCCTAGTATACTGTCTCATAATAAAGCCAGCTCTGAAAGCTCTGGAGTTTCCAAAACTACAATTAAGTTTATTTGTGTAAGTATCTTTCTTCCAAGACCTCAAGAGAAGAGCAGAGACCACCACACCATGTTCATATTGGATCCCTAGCACCAAGCACACACTTGGCACACAGATTTCTGCCAGGAGCAGGAAGGACTGCCTAAATACACAGTGAGTAAAAGTTTAATTTGTTCCAGAGGGAAAAGTAATAAACAAGGAGAATCCCTGTGGTTAGAAACTAAAAGAAAATATTTTTTTCAAGTCCCCAAAATTTTCTGAAAGCAGCCAGGTTTGAGAACAAGCACTCCTCAGTAACTGCTGGCAGAAATAAAAATTGCAACCACCAGGAAGGGGGGTTGGCAATTTAGGTCAAAAGTCTTATGTTTATACTTTTGAAGTAGAATGAATTCCTAGAAATGAAATCTGCTAACAAAATAATCAGACGTGTGTACCCAGATTTACAAATATCCTTAAATGACCATTAGAAAACTGGTTACACAAAGTAGGGTTACATACATATTATAAATACTACTTAGCCATTAAAAGCTATATTCCCATACAGTACTTAGGAACTTGGGAAAATGTTATTTTGTTAAAAGAGCAAGTTATAGAACAGTAACATATGACTCAAATTTGGAAAAGAAAAATATATATACATAAATATCTTTTTAAAAAAATACAGAAGGCTATACATTAAAATGTTATGAGCAATTGCATCTAGATGATAGAATTATACAATTTTTACTTTCTTTGCACTTTTCTGTACTTTCTAAGTTTTCTACAGCAAACATATATTGTTTCTATAACTTCAAAAAAAGATAAATGTTCCTGAAATATAGATTATCAAACCACTTAGGGCAGTACAATCCTATTTAAAAAACAAAAAACAAAAAAACAATCTACTCTAATACTACATGAAAAAAGCTTCAAAAATTGTCTGACAGATATTTGTAAGAAATTTTGCTTTGTAAGTGGCCTAGCTGAGAAGTCATTTATCCAAACCACTATGTCCTCTTGGAAAAGAAAAACAAACAGGAGCCATGGGCCTGTGCTTGACCACCTGCCAGGTCTGAGATGACATGAGACACTCAGAGCCAGCTGGGAATTGAGGACTGAAGACCCACAAATCCATACAGGGTGAGGTGCCCATCCCCAAGCCAAGGCACCATGAGTACTATCAATCAGAGGAAACAGATGAACGTTTGTTATGTGGAGCCCTAGACTTCCATTTGTGGAAATTCTAGATACAATCTGACAGTTCTGGACATGTTCTTAATACAGTCCTCTATCTATCTATAATTTTGTCAATTTTCTGAAGAGGAAAACCAGAAAGGCAAAAACACTTTTGAGATTATCTTTAACAATATCATGCATCATGATGCTTTGGAATTGCTAAATATATGTTCAGAAGAATTTATTAGAAGGTTCCAGGATTACCAAATACTGTCATATCAACAACCACCCAAAGAAGTAAATAACAATTAGTTACAATCAGAATCTTTCCCCTCAGCTATTTCATTAAGACATAAATATGAAAAAAACTAAAAGGGAAAAAAAAATCATGAAGAAAGTAGGCAACACTTCTAGATGGCCAGCATCTATCTGTGTGCACCATATTTCCAGTATCAAAACTCAGGACCCGTGCTTAGACAAGTACATGGATGGTGAAAGGGACAAAAGGAAACAAAATTTTCAACCCAGGCACATCTAGCACAAGTGCTTGCCAAATCTATGCCAAATGGCGGCTCCATAACCACCAAGCCATGGTCCTGAGCTGAAGGACAAAGTCAGATGAGGAGAAAATATCTCCATCTCTTCAACCACTCAGCAAGTTCCCTGTGAGGGGAAACAGCTCTGTGGGCAGGGCACAGGAAGAGAGAAAAAAGAATAACAACCAGGTGCTTTGGGAAAAAGACAGATAACAGGTAATGGTACTCAAGTACTGGCACTTCTGAAAAGAATTGGTATGAAAAGAAAAAGGCAGAGAGAGAGACAAATATTTACAATTTCTGAAAACTTGCGTATTGCTCTCTGGTGAAATCATGTCAGATGAAGGAAAGATTTTGTCATCATAAACAAATGTAACATCTTTGAGAAACAAAACTATAACATTAGCATTATTCATACCACAGCGCATAAAACCACATCTCTCACCTGATCTTTCGAAAAAGCTTTGACATGAATATGTTTGACAGTCTGAACTACTCCATCATAAAATTTCACAGTGTAAGTACCTAAAATTCAAAAAGATATGATTTTAACTTGCAGTTTCATGAAAGCAATAAAACTTTTCAAAGCATAAACACAAGGGAGCTCCAACCACAATAATAAACATATGGGAATTAAAAAGTTGTTCAAGAATCACATTCAGTCTTACTTATGTCCAAGATAATAGTACACTTGCCTTTTCCTCTTTATCTTTACAAATCTTTTTATCTGAACAAATCAAAATCCATCAAAAAAAACCTCATTTTTATGGTGCTTCACTAAATCTTAAAAACTTGCACTGACTTAGACCAAGAACAAAGAGCAGTAAAACAATTAAGAATGTAAGGAAACACCAACAATGAACTATCAGAGAAATTAAGGGAACAATCCCATTTATTGTTGCATCAAAAAGAATAAGATACCGAGGAATAAACCTACCTAAGAAGGTGAAAGACCTGTACATGGAAAACTATAAGACACTGATGTAAGAAACTGAAGATGGAAAGATATATTGTGTTACACTCTTGGTGGGAATGTAAACTGGTGCAGCCACTGTGGAAAAAACTGTATAGAGGTTTCTCAAAATACTAAAAATAGAATTACCACATGACCCAGCAATTCCACTCCTTGGTATATATCTGAAAAAAACAAAAGCACTAATTCGAAAAGATACATGCACCCCAATGTTCACAGCATTATTTACAATTGCCAAGATATGGAAGCAATCTAAGTGTCCATCAACAGATGGATGGATAAAAGAGGTGGTACATATATATACATATACATATACAATGGAATACTACTCAACCATGAAAAAAGAATGAAATTTTGACATTTGCAGCAACATGGATGGACTTGGAGAGTATTACGCTAAGTGAAATAAATTAGACAAGACAAATACTATATGATCTCACGTGTGGAATCTAAAAAATACAACAAAGTAGTGAATATAACAAAAAAGAAACAGATTCACAGACACAGAGAACAAACTAGTGGTTACCCGTAGGGAGAAGGAAACAGAGGAGAGGCAAAATAGGGATAGGAGATTAAGAAGTACAAACTATTTTTTTTTTTTTTCCCACACACACACACTGTATTTTATTTTTACAAGAGATAAATAGACTGACACCAAGCATTGTACATGGATGACCACAACAAAAGCAACGATGACTGCACTTACCAAACATGAAACACACTCATACTATGTCATAATATTGACATTCAGTCCAGTAATCCTCCACTGTAAGTACAAACTATTATGTATAAAATAATGTACAAGGATATATTATTCAACACAGGGAATATAGCCAATATTTTATAAGAACTATAAATGGAGTGTAACCTTTAAAAATTGTGAATCACTATATTTACACCTGTAACATATAATATTGTATGTCAACTATACTTCAGTTAAAAAAAATAGGATATAAGGAAAATACAGATTTATTTATTGCTTGGTGAATTATTAATGTTTATCACTTAATCTTTATTTTCTGGGCTTAGAAGTAGTAATATCTTTTAAACTTTACAAGAAATACGACCATCTGCTAACGGTATTATGTTTTTAGAGGTCACATTACTCTCAAAATCCATATGAATTAGCTGCATATTACAATGTTTCAAAATAGAGACTAGGCCAAAGCACTAAATGGTGACCGCTACATTGTTAGTTTTGTTCCTTTTTTTTTTTTTTTTTAAGTCCAACAAAAATCACTCTCTGCTAAAAAACCGAAACTGGAAATACAAATAATCTTATCTCCCCAAATAAGGCATCCAACTACAAAAGTTCTCATTAGCTGTACTCAAACCAACACTTTCAAACTTTTGCATTTTAGAACCCACCCATTTCTCTGTCTCTCTCTCTCTCTCTTTTTTTTCTTTTTGGTCCCAGGGATTTATTAAAAAAAAAAAAAAAAATTACAGTTAATCTTGTCAAGATTATCAATGAACCACTGGTAGTCATGTAATGATTTACCACTAGTAAACATGGTCAGTTTTCAGGACCAATTTACTACCCAACATGGAAGAAATAAAATAAATCCCAAGGGTTGGGAGCAGAATAATGCAACGATGAAGTTAAGATCTTCTGGCTGGTTGCCTCCTTCTTATACATTCTCTCCCCACCCACCGGCCCTCTCCTCCAGCCCTGAATAGGGTCCTGCCCATGGCTAGCCACCTCTACTGAAACCCTCCCTCTTCAGTGTTCAAAGTCCAAGCAATCTGAGCCCAATTATTTTCCAAACCTTATTTCGAATTACCAGCATACAATACCCACCAACACAAAGTGACTAGCTACTTGCCACCCACTGAAACTGTCTTGTAACATTTCCACCTCCACATCTTTATCAAAGTGTTTTCCTGCCTGTAATGTGCCACTCATTGATCCTTAAGCACTCAGCTCAAAAGACCACAATAGTTCAGTAAAAGCTTCCTGACTTCCCTGCTACTGGAGAGTTCTCCCTCCTCTGAACTTCTCAGACTCATTTGGTACCTGGCCTGCAGAGCCTCACATTTAGGTGCCTTCATATAGAAGGCAGATCCCAAATCGAAGGCAGGCTCTCCAAGGCTAGAGACCACATCTGACACTAGTTTCTCACACAGCGCCAGGCTCACTGTAACCAGTGTTTCTCAAAGTGTAGTCCCCAGACCAGCAGCATCAACAACCCTGTGAAATTACAGGAAATGCAAGTTATCAGCCCCACCCTCAATATGCTGAATCAAAAACTCTGGCAGTGTGACACAGATATGTGTTTTAATAAGGGCTTGAGGACTTCGCTGGTGGTGCAGTGGTTAAGAATCTGTCAGCCGATGCAGGGGACACAGGTTCCGGCCCTGGTCCTGGAAGATCCTACATGCCACAGAGCAGCTAAGCCCATGAGCCACAACTACTAAGCCTGTGCTCTACAGCCTGTGAGCCACTACTGAAGCCCACGCACATAGAGCCCATGCTCCGCAACAAGAGAAGCCACTGCAATGAGAAGCCCACACACCGCAACAAAGTGCAGCCCCTGTTCGCCACAACTAGAAGAAAGCCTGCACGCAGCAACGAAGACACAATGCAACCAAAAATTTAAAAAAAAAAAGACTCCATCTTGCGAGAACACCAAAATCACAACTAACTGCTGAACAATCATCAACAGGAAGACACTGGAACTCACCAAAAAACATACCCCACATACAAAGACAAAGGAGAAGCCACAATGAGATGGTAGGAGGGGCACAATCACAATAAAATCAAATCCCATAACTGCTGGGTGGGTGACTGACAAACTGGAGAACACTTATACCACAAAAGTCCACCAACTGGAGTGAAGGTTCAGAGCTCAACGTCAGGCTTCCCAATCTAGGGGTCTGGCAACGGGAGGAGGAATTCCTAGAGAATCAGACTTTGAAGGCTAGTGGGATTTGATTGCAGGACTTTGACAGGACTGGAGGAAACAGAGACTCCACTCTTGGAGGGCACACACAAAGTAGTGTGCGCATTGGGACCCAGGGGAAGGAGCAGTGACCCCACAGGAGACTGAACCAGACCTACCTGCTAGTGTTGGAGGGTCTCCTGCAGAGGCGGGGGGTGGCTCTGTCTCACCGTGAGGACAAGGACACTGGCAGCAAAAGTTCTGGGAAGTACTCCTTGGCATGAGCCCTCCCAGAGTCTGCCATTAGCCCCAGCAAAGAGCACGGGTAGGCTCTAGTGTTGGGCTGCCTCAGGCCAAACAACGAACAGGGAGGGAATCCAGCCCCACCCATCAGCAGTAAAGCGGATTAAAGTTTTACTGAGCTCTGCCCATCAGAGCAACAGCCAGCTCTACCCACCACCAGTCCCTCCCATCAGGAAACTTGCACAAGCCTCTTAGATAGCCTCATCCACCAGAGGGCAGACAGCAGAAGCAAGAAGAACTACAATCCTGCAGCCTGTGCAATGAAAACCACATTCACAGAAACACAGACAAGATGAAAAGGCAGAGGGCTATGTACCAGATGAAGGAACAAGATAAAACCCCAGAAAAACAACTAAATGAAGTGGAGATAGGCAACCTTCCAGAAAAAGAATTCAAAATAATGATAGTGAAGATGATCCAGGACCTCGGAAAAAGAATTAAGGCAAAGATCGAGAAGATGCAAGAAATGTTTAACAATGACCTAGAAGAATTAAAGAACAAACAAACAGAGATGACCAATACAATAACTGAAATGAAAACTACACTGGAAGGAATCAATAGCAGAATAACTGAGGCAGAAGAATGGATAAGTGACCTGGAAGACAGAATGGTGGAATTCACTGCTGCAGAACAGAATGAAGAAAAAAGAATGAAAAGAAATGAAGACAGCCTAAGAGACCTCTGGGACGACATTAAACGCAACAACATTCGCATTTTAGGGGTCCCAGAAGGAGATGAGAGAGAGAAAAGATCAGAGAAAATATTTGAAGAGATTATAGTCGAAAACTTCCCTAACACATGAAAGGAAACAGCCACCCAAGTCCAGGAAACACAGAGAGTCCCATACAGGATAAACCCAAGGAGAAACACGCCGAGACACATAGTAATCAAATTGGCAAAAATTAAAGACAAACAAAAATTATTGAAAGCAGCCAAGGGAAAAATGACAAATAACATACAAGGGAACTCCCGTAAGGTTAACAGCTAATTTCTCAGCAGAAACTCTACAAGCCAGAAGGGAGTGGCATAATATATTTAAAGTGATGAAAGGGAAGAACCTACAACCAAGGGTACTCTACCCAGCAAGGATCTCATTCAGATTCGATGGAGAAATCAAAAGCTTTACAGACAAGCAAAAGCTAAGAGAATTCAGCACCACCAAACCAGCTCTACAACAGAATAATGCTAAAAGAACTTCTCTAAGTGGGAAACACAAGAGAAGAAAAGGACCTACAAAAACAAACCCAAAACAATTAAGAAAATGGTCATAGGAACATACATATCGATAATTACCTTAAACGTGAATGGATTAAATGCTCCAACCAAAAGACACAGGCTTGCTGAATGGATACAAAAACAAGACCCATATATATGCTGTCTACAAGAGACCCACTTCAGACCTAGGGACACATACAGACTGAAAGTGAGGGGATGGAAAAAGATATTCCATGCAAATGGAAATCAAAAGAAAGCTGGAGTAGCAATACTCATATCAGATAAAATAGACTTTAAAATAAAGAATGTTACAAGAGACAAGGAAGGACACTACATAATGATCAAGGGATCCATCCAAGAAGAAGATATAACAATTATAAATATATATGCACCCAACATAGGAGCACCTCAATACATAAGGCAACTGCTAACAGCTATAAAAGAGGAAATCGACAGTAACACAATAATAGTGGGGGACTTTAACACCTTACTTACACCAATGGACAGATCATCCAAACAGAAAATTAATAAGGAAACACAAGCTTTAAATGACACAATAGCCCAGATAGATTTAATTGATATTTATAGGACATTCCATCCAAAAACAGCAGATTACACTTTCTTCTCAAGTGTGCATGGAACATTCTCCAGGATAGATGACATCTTGGGTCACAAATCAAACCTCAGTAAATTTAAGAAAACTGAAATCATATCAAGCATCTTTTCTGACCACAACGCTATGAGATTAGAAATGAATTACAGGGAAAAAAACGTAAAAAACACAAACACATAGAGGCTAAACAATATGTTACTAAATAACTAAGAGATCACTGAAGAAATCAACGAGGAAATCAAAAAATACCTAGAGACAAATGACAATGAAAACACGACGATCCAAAACCTATGGGATGCAGCAAAAGCAGTTCTAAGAGGGAAGTGTATAGCTATAGAAGCCTACCTCAAGAAACAAGAAAAATTTCAAATAAACAATCTAACCTTACACCTAAGAAATAGAGAAAGAAGAACAAACAAAACCCAAAGTTAGCAGAAGGAAAGAAATCATAAAGATCAGAGCAGAAATAGAAATAGAAACAAAGAAAACAATAGCAAAGATCAATAAAACTAAAAGCTGGTTCTTTGAGAAGATCAACAAAATTGATAAACCATCAGCCAGACTCATCAAGAAAAAGAGGGAGAGGACTCAAATCAATAAAATTAGAAATGAAAAAGGAGAAGTTACAACAGACACCGCAGAAATACAAAGCATCCTAAGAGACTACTACAAGCAACTCTATGCCAATAAAATGGACAACCTGGAAGAAATGGACAAATTCTTAGAAAGGTATAACCTCCCAAGACTGAACCAGGAAGAAATAGAAAATATGAACAGACCAATCACAAGTAATGAAATTGAAACTGTGATTAAAACTCTTCCAACAAACAAAAGTCCAGGACCACATGGCTTCACAGGTGAATTCTATCAAACATTTAGAGAAGAGCTAACACCCATCCTTCTCAAACTCTTCCAAAAAATTGCAGAGGAAGGAACACTCCCAAACTCATTCTATGAGGCCACCATCACCCTGATACCAAAACCAGACAAAGATACTACGAAAAAAGGAAAATTACAGACGAATATCACTGATGAATATAGATGCAAAAATCCTCAACAAAATACTAGCAAACAGAATCCAACAACACATTAAAAGGATCATACACCATGATCAAGTGGGATTTATCCCAAGGATGCAAGGATTCTTCAATATATGCAAATCAATCGATGTGATACACCATATTAACAAACTGAAGAATAAAAACCATATGATCATCTCAACAGACGCAGAAAAAGCTTTTGACAAAATTCAACACCCATTTATGATAAAAACTCTCCGGAAAGTAGGCATAGAGGGAACGTACCTCAACATAATAAAGGCCATATACGACAAACCCACAGCAAACATCATTCTCAATGGTGAAAAACTGAGAGCATTTCCTCTAAGATCAGGAACAAGACAAGGATGTCCACTCTCACCACTATTATTCAACATAGTTTTGGAAGTCTTAGCTACGGCAATCAGAGAAGAAAAAGAAAAAAAAGGAATACAAATTGGAAAAGAAGAAGTAAAACTATCACTGTTTGCAGATGACATGATACTATACATAGAGAATCCTAAAGATGCCACCAGAAAACTACTAGAGCTAATCAATGAATTTGGTAAAGTTGCAGGATACAAAATTAATGCACAGAAATCTCTTGCATTCCTATATACTAATGATGAAAAATCTGAAAGAGAAATTAAGGAAACACTCCCATTTACCACTGCAACAAAAAGAATAAAAGACCTAGGAATAAACCTACCTAGGGAGACAAAAGACCTGTATGCAGAAAACTATAAGACACTGATGAAAGAAATTAAAGATGACACGAATAGATGGAGAGATATGTCATGTTCTTGGATTGGAAGAATCAATATTGTGAAAATGACAATATTATCCAAAGCAATACAATCCCTACAGATTGAATGCAATCCCTATCAAATTACCAATGTTATTTTTTACAGAACTAGAACAAAAAATCTTATAATTTGTATGGAGACACAAAAGACCCCGAATAGCCAAAGCAGTCTTGAGGAAAAAAAAAAAGCAGAGCTGGAGGAATCAGACTCCCTAACTTCAGACTATACTACAAAGTTACAGTCATCAAGACAATATGGTACTGGCACAAAAACAGAAATATAGATCAATGGAACAAGACAGAAAGCCCAGAGATAAACCCACACACCTATGGTCAACTAATCTATGACAAAGGAGGCAAGGATATACAATGGAGAAAAGACAGTCTCTTCAGTAAGTGGTGCTGGGAAAACTGGACAGCTACATGTAAAAGAATGAGATTAGAACACTCCCTAACACCACAAAAATAAACTCAAAATGGATTAGAAACCTAAATGTAAGACTGGACACTATAAAACTCCTACAGGAAAACATAGGAAGAACACTCTTTGACATAAATCACAGCAAGATCTTTTTTGATCCACCTCCTAGAGTAACGGAAATAAAAACAAAAATAAACAAATGGGAACTAATCAAACTTCAAAGCTTTTGCACAGCAAAGGAAACCATAAACAAGATGAAAAGACAACCCTCAGAATGGGAGAAAATATTTGCAAATGAATCAACGGACAAAGGATTAATCTCCAAAATATATAAACAGCTCATGCAGCTCAATATTAAAAAAACAAACAACCCAATCCAAAAATGGGCAGAAGACCTAAACAGACATTTCTCCAAAGAAGACATACAGATGGCCAAGAAGCACATGAAAAGCTGCTCAACATCACTAATTATTAGAGAAATGCAAATCAAAACTACAATGAGGTATCACCTCACACCAGTTAGAATGGGCATCATCAGAAAATGCTGGAGAGGGTGTGGAGAAAAGGGAACCCTCTTGCACTGTTGGTGGGAATGCAAATTGATACAGCCACTATGGAGAACAGCATGGAGGTTCCTTAAGAAACTAAAAATAGAATTACCATATGATCCAGCAATCCCACTACTGGGCATATACCCAGAGAAAACCATAATTCAAAAAGACACATGCACCCCAATGTTCACTGCAGCACTATTTACAATAGCCAGGTCATGGAAGCAACCTAAATGCCCATCGACAGACGAATGGATAAAGAAGTGGTAGATATATACAATGGAATATTACTCAGCCATAAAAAGGAACGAAATTGAGTCATTTGTTGAGACATGGATGGATCTAGAGACTGTCATACAAAGTAAGTCAGAAAGAGAAAAACAAATACCGTATATTAATGCATATATGTGGAACCTAGAAAAATGGTACAGATGAACTGGTTTGCAGGGCAGAAATTGAGACACAGATATAGAGAACAAACGTATGGACACCAAGGGGGGAAAGTGGCGGGGGGGGTGGTGGTGGTGGTGGTGTGATGAATTGGGCAATTGGGATTGACATGTATACACTGTTGTGTATAAAATTGATGACTGCGGCTTCCCTGGTGGCGCAGTGGTTAAGAATCCGCGTGCCGGAGTGACTAGGCCCGTGAGCCACGCTACTGAGCCTGCGCGTCTGGAGCCTGTGCTCCGCAACAAGAGAGGCCGCGATAGTGAGAGGCCCGCGCACCGCGATGAAGAGTGGCCCCCACTTGCCGCAACTAGAGAAAGCCCTCGTACAGAAACGGAGACCCAACACAGCCAAAAATAAATAAATAAATATTAATTTAAAAAAAAAAAAAAAAAAGAATCCTCGTGCCAATGCAGGCGACACGGATTCGAGCCCTGGTCCGGGAAGATCCCACATGCCGCAGAGCAACTAACCCCATGCGCCACAAGTACTGAGTCTGCACTCTAGAGCCCGCGAGCCACAACTACTGAGCCCACATGCCACAACTACTGAAGCCCACACGCCTAGAGCCCATGCTCAGCAACGAGAGAAGCCACTGCAATGAGAAGCCTGTGCACCGTAACCAAGAGTAGCCCCTGCTCGCCACAACTAGAGAAAGCCCGCGCGCAGCAAAGAAGACCCAACGCAGACAAAAATAAATAAAATAAATTTTAAAAAAAAAATTGATGACTAATAAGAACCTGCTGTATAAAAAAATAAATAAAATTCAAAAATTAAAAAAAAAAAGAATGGAGAAACAACAAGGTCTTACTGTATAGCACAGGGAACTATATTCAATATCTTGTGATATACCATAATGGAAAATATGAAAAAAATAATGTATATATAGGTATAACTGAATCACCTTGCTGTATACCTGTAACTAACACAACTATACATCAATAAAATAAAATTTTTTTAAAAGTAAAAAAAAAAAAAAGTTTAATAAAGCCTTGAGGTGACTCTGGTGCACACTGAAGTCTGAGAACCACTGTTGTAAACAATGAGTAACTACCTACTGTTTTACTCCTGGTACTTACAAAATAAAAGTGATTATTTGTCACAAGTGTCACCAACACAGAAAAGTGGCTAGCAAACAAGACAGACACAAGGATACACAGCTGGTTTTACATATATATATATATTTATGTATATATATATATATATATATATATATTTATTTATATATATATATATATATATATATATATATAAATAATACTTATACAGATATATATAATTGGTTGGTTAAAGCAAGCAATGAGATGACCGGCTATGATAAGTATTCTACATAAGGCACGTCAGCAATGACTGATGAATACTTACAACAAAGACCTGGGTTCCTGTCTTCCTGCCTCTATTGTGAGGGTGTTGGCAAGCAAAGGAGCAATGATAATAAGCAAGGCTGTGGAACTCTAAACAGACTCTTTTCAAGCAACCATGGCAAAGCTCTGGCCAGTCTAAGGATGGGGGTTTGGGGGTGGGGACCTTAAGAACCCAATTCTCAAGAAATCTTAAATATTAAGCATGCCAACAAGCCACCCATGTCTATACTTTCAACTATCTTATCAACAAAGTTCATCATCCGTTACATCAAAATGAAAACTGCCCATTTTTACAGACATTTCAAACATCCAGAAGGACAAAATGCTACCCAAAAGTCCAACATTTTCAGCTACTTGAAGTCAATTTTGAAGCTTAGTCCTGACAGCAGGCTCAGAATGGAGGCCTTAGATGAAGGGATGGACCCCGAGTTCCATGGAAGTCTACAACAGAGCTAGAAGCAGAACCCAAGCCTGTCTGCTGACCTCTGACTAATTCTTCTCCCACCACCCCACACTGCCTATTCCCCAGGTCCCTCAGCCTCAATTCTAAACCACAAACCCAGAGCACCACTGGCCACTCTGAAATGACCCAAACTATGGCCAAAGGTGCTCAGGGGCCACTGTCCTTAGATAACAATATCCTGGTCCTGACCCTTTTTACTTCCAAAGAACTACAAGGGATCATCTTGAAACTTTCTCCCTTGATCATGCACACAGCCTAACCTGGGCTTCAATAAATCAGAGGGAACAAAACAACACATCTCACAGACAACGGTGGTCTAGACCCACTTCTGGAGAGAGGCCCCACATCTACTTTAATGGTTTCATGCGTAACTAAAAGAATGTCTTCCCACAGAGTCCTCCCAAGGGTGGCTGGCAACAGAGCTCTCCCATGGCCATAAACAAAAAACATGTAAATGACAGAATCCAAAATAAGAACATTCTTGACACAAAGCCCACCTGCCTCAGGCTCCCTTAAGAAGCTCCTGTCTTTACCAGATGAAACAAAGCTTCCTGGCTTTGCCCTCTGGGGGTTAAGAACTCAGCATATCAGACAACCTTACAGAAGTCCGTAATAGCAGAAGGGATGTAAGAACAAAACTAGAGACGTGTAGAAAGCTCATCTTCTCTAGGACCAAGGAAACAGGTGACTCTGGAAAGGACCGATTTCTGTTGCTCTTGAAATCTACCATAAGTGTGACTCAGGGCCCTTTTACTATCCCGCTCATTCTCCAGGAGTCAGAGAATTCCATAATATCATGGATAGGAGCTTTCAAACATGGTTTCTCAAAGTCCTGAGGTTCCCACAGATGTGCCTAAGGGGGTGGGCAGAGGGATGGGATAAGTGCATGCTTGCAGGCAACCTCCCCCTAAGTCTTTTCCTCTTAGAAATTTTACATAATGGGCTTAGGTTCTGTAGCCAACAATTTCCAAAAATGCTCATCTAGTCCAATTCCTTCTCCCATTTCTAACTGCTCAGATGAGTCCAGAGCAAGGAGAGTGAACTGCTCATAATCATCAAGCAGGGACTGGGACAGGGCCTGTCTCCAATCAGGGCTCTCAAGACACCACCCGGCTCCAGGAAGTACAGACCATCTACACTCACCCTACCGTATCAGGTGCACGTACACACACACTCCGCCAGCGAGCATCTGGCCCTGACAACTTCTGCTGTTTAAGGAAAACCCTGCTCCAGAGAAACAGCCTGGTACTGTAGGAACTGCAGTTTCAGGAAACTTGGAGCACCACAGACCTCCATTCAGACCTCAGGCTACCATTTATCTACATGCTCTGTAACCTCAAGCAGTTTCTCCTGTGAGCTCAGTTCCTCATCTGTAAAATGTGGATGGGGTTGACGGCAACAACCTTTCCATGTTTGTGTGAAGACTAAATAAGATCAGATATGGAAATTGCTTAGCAAAGGGACTGTCACAGAGCAAGGGATCAATATGTGGTTCTAATTACCATCATCTACCAAGTCACTTTGAAAGAGAACCCCCTTCCCCCCCATAGAAGATAGGAGCCAAGCTAGCACCTGCATGTATGGGCCTAAATGGTCCTTTTATCTCTATTCAAAGCTGCTCATAGTCCCAGTGTTCCCACATTTCAAATGTAGGTTCAGTTACAGCATGAAGAAAACAAAAAATAGTAACTGCTTCGACCAGAGACTCTAGAAATAAGACCATTTCCATAAAATCTCCCAGTTTAAATGCAGACTCTAGGCAATGAACAAAGAGATTGAACTGGGGTACAAGGAGGGGACGAGGGGGGCACGTGACCCAAGGATATGCATAATTTTAAGGAAGAGGGACCTGATTCGCCTGCGCACTCAAGTTAACCACAGATCAACAGGAAGGAATGATTCCTCATTTTGTTGTAAATATGAACCTACTTTCAGTTTCCCCCAGAGAGAATGCCTTGCAGAGCAGGGGCACAAACCCCCTGACAGACAAGCGGCTCTGACATCCTCGGCATAAAAAAGGGAGCTGAGCAGAGGTGTGGTCAACTCACCAGAGATGGCTTCCAAACTAGATTCCCTGGAAGTAGAATCCCTTCTTTTTCTCCAACACAGACCAAGGATCTAACAAGGCTACCAGGTGTGGCTGCCTTCACACAACATGATGCTTAACTGCCATTGCCAAGGAATCATTCCAGATGAAAAGGGCTAAATAACATGGCATTGCTCTCCCCAGTTTCCAAGTGCTAAAAAACTCCCTTAAGAAACTCTAAAATTTGCTATCAAAAACTCAACAGATGACAAGCTTCTTTTCTAGAAATAAGACATTTCTTGACAACTTATTCATGTAAAACAGATCTTTTGGGTTTTTTTTTTTCCTTGTGTTCTTCCAAGCTTCTGGTTAGAGAAAAAGAGAAAAAAAAGAAAAAATGTGTCTAAAGTCCATCAGTGTTAACTCCCTGTGACAGGGATGAAGGAAAATACTTTAACAGTTCAAAAAATAATAGTGCTGAAAGCTGTCAACGAAAGACTGAATGTAAAAGTAAAAAGTGTACATAGTTGTAAAAAAAAGGAGTTTTTAAACGTTTATTTTCTATGCACTTTTTAAATTTAAGTGATAGTTTAATTAATAAACATGTCAAGTTTATTGCTGCAAAAAAAATAATTAAATAAAATAAAAAATAAAAGTTGCTATCTGGTTGTGATTCAGTCATGCCGGATTCCCAATGCCAGCAGCCAGTGCTCTCCACTCTGGCTAGGGCCACTACCCACCAGCCTGCTCAGTCAACGCTCAGCCTCTGCAAAACCATCAAGGAGGTTAAGAACGGCAGAAAAATCAGACCAAGCCTTCCCAAGATGAAGCTATAGAAAGTGACTTCACTATATCCCCAGCCTCCTCCTAGCAGCACCAAAAAGAATAACTTTTACAGGAAATAAAGGCACCACCTTGCCTGCAGAGGTTCTTCTCACAGCACCATTAAGCCGTGGTGGCCCCTGCTACAGACGGAATGGAGGCAGGGCAGAAAACATCAGGGAAAGAGTGAAATTAGAGTCCAGCATTGTCCCTCCCAATCCTGCAATTGAACTGCTAGAATAAATCATGAGCTAGAAACTGCCAGCTCCCCTGGATTAAACCTAACCCAGGGGCTTCCCTGGTGGTGCAGTGGTTGAGAATCTGCCTGCTAATGCAAAGGACACGGGTTCGAGACCTGGCCTGGGAAGATCCCACATGCCACGGAGCAACTAGGCCCGTGAGCCACAACTACTGAGCCTGCGCGTCTGGAGCCTGTGCTCCGCAACAAGAGAGGCCGCGATAGTGAGAGGCCCGCACACCGCGATGAAGAGTGGCCCCCGCTTGCCACAACTAGAGAAAGCCCTCGCACAGAAACGAAGACCCAACACAGCCAAAATAAATAAATAAATAAATAAACCTTATAAATAAATCTGTCCAATCTTAGCCAGCTTTGACCACACAAAGTAAGATTCCTTTAAAAAAAAAAAACCTAACCCAAAGGCAGCACCTAAGAGTCATTATTTCATCTCAAAATCAGGCACAGATCTGAGCACCCACAAAGGCTAGCTTTCCTTCCCAGTCCACGAGGTAGCAATAATGCCACACAGCTGGTTCCATTAACTTTAAGGATTGCCCCTCCCCCATGTCCCTCCTTCTCCTCCCTCTTCCAATTAATCTCAAGAACCAGAAAGGATGGCAGCATAATACAGGACTTCAGACCGAAGAACTCTGGGGAAAACAGGTTCTCCCAAAAATATCCACTCATTTTCAATGTCCTCCAGTTAACTAAAGTTCACTGAACAGAATTTGAAGCTTATAGAACTAATATATTAGGGTAGCAAATGACCATTGTAGGAACAAATTACCTCAAGACTCTCCCTCCTACAATTTTAGCTCATGGAGGAAATAAACTGAAAAGATTTTTTAAAACAACTTGCAAAGCTCTGGTTGCCAAAGTTTAAAAGACATTTAAAAACCTTAATTAACTACGGCCAATAATTCGGCCAATGACTTTTAGTCCTTAAATGATCACTTCAAAAGATTTCAGACCCAGGGCTTCCCTGGTGGCGCAGTGGTTAAGAATCCGCCTGCCAGTGCAGGGGACACGGGTTCGAGCCCTGGTACGGGAAGATCCCACATGCCACGGAGCAACATAGCCTGTGCGCCACAGCTGCTGAGCCTGCCATCTAGAGCCCACGAGCCACAACTACTGAGCCCACGTTCTACAACTACTAAGTCCGCACGCCTAGAGCCCGTGCTCTGCAACAGAAGCCACCATGATGAGAAGCCCGCGCACCGCAACAAAGAGTGGCCCCCACTCGCCACAACTAGTGAAAGCCCGCGTGCAGCAACAAAGACCCAATGCAGCCAAAAATAAATAAATAAATTTATTTTAAAAAAAGTACTGGCTATATTACCTGTGCTGTACAGTACATCGTTGTAGCTTTTTCTGCTATGAGTTTGACTTGATTTACCCCATATTAAGTGAGATCAGTCACCCTTTTTATAAAAATGGACCTATAAATTATATTTAATGAGTGTCTGATATAATAAACTATGTCTTCTACTAAAAGGATTTAAAGCAGTTTAATAACATGTAAGCTTTCCTTTAAAATAAATTTTTAGGTTAAAGTGATACATATGAAAAATAGTAACAGGATTTTATTTTGAACACTGGCTTATAAAAGTAACTTAGGGAAACAAGGGACTATCCAAAAAGACTTAATCAACCATGAACAGGAGGATCAGTAACTGTTTAGACAACTTAGAAGATACAACCTTGCTTTGGAGGCCTGTGGTAGAAGAACTGTGGTTTAAGGATAACCTACATCTGTCAACCCACACTGGTCTAACAACTGCCGGGACTGGGGGTGGGGTGAATGTAGCAAGAGAGGAACTAAAATTTCTGCTACATGCAAATGTATGTTCATTTTTGACCATTTCAACCCATTCTCAGACAAAACTTCTTGGTCACCCCGAAGTCCAGCAGAGTGCTGAATAAATACTTGAATAACTTCACTGAATGAAAAATCAATGTGGCCTTAGAGTCACCCCTAACACTGGTACTAAGAGGTCTGTTTGCCCTAAACATTCACTGTAGGAATCATGGACATACCACAAACATCTTGGTAGAAAATGGTAAAAAAAGGAAAAAAGGTATCACTTGAACCCCCAGTGTGTTCTCTGTGTGTCAGGATGCTGACCACACATATTACCTTCATGACCCTCCTCTTCTCTTGCCTTTGTATTAGCAAAATGAGCCTCTTTGGGACATGTTCCCAGTCCTGACTCCTCACATGTTCTAAACTCTGGCAAAGGCATTCCAGCTCAGTGCTCTAAATCCCAGTACCCCAATTTCAACTAGTACCTCTGACACTACAGACCACTCTCAATCACCTTGCATCCACAAAGCATGTTTTTAAGAAAAGTTTGCTGTTTGCTTCATTTCTAGGCTGTTCACAAATAACTAAAAGGATTATTAGGGATTTATTTCATCTATTATATTAGGAACTCCTAGACCGCAAGAACCTACACACTTCCCAGCAGAGTGACAGATGAACCATGACTGTTTTAGAAGGCAAAGAACCAAACTCCCCCTCTTTAACCTACCTTTCTCTCCATTTATAATTTCTTCTTAACTCCTGACAGAGTAATTAACTTAAAGAAAGAGGATTCCTAGGCAATAAATACATACTGAAAATACACTCTCAAACTCCAATATTACAAACTCACCCCTACGTCAAGAGTAGAAACAATTACAACTCAAATTGCCTTACCATCCTTGTTAACAGCAGTGACTCTGGCTGGGTAAAAACGACAATCAGACCAGCAAGCAAGGACCTGCTCATTTATTTGAAATTCCTAAAAAATATTAAAAAACAAAAAAGATCCTGTTACCAATCCAATTTCATAGGACATACATAGTAACAGAATTCATAAAAGAAGCTGAAATTGACAAGGGCAGGAAGGGGAGATGGCTACTGGGATGGAGGAAGATATTTCTGCTGTTCAGCATTGGGAGCCAAAACAAAAGGGCTAGACACAGACTTTTGCCATTTTAAGAGTTCTGGACAGCCATAGCACAGCACCAATGATAATCCTATCCTGTCCCTGAAAGTGAGTCTAAGAGCCCAGGACCACCAGGGAACACACCAAGTACACAAGCTGGAGGGAAAGAGGCTACTTCATCTTAAGGGAAGCAGCATTCATGCCACCTAACACCATCCACACTTTTAAAGGGTCTTTTGACAAAGGAGGCACTCATTCACCATTAATATTTCATACTGTTTTCCCAGCCCACAGTTTGTATTGCTACATTTTGAAGAATGAATATTCTTCAAGGTCTTATAAAAGCCCTTAATATGAGGCTAGCACAATGCTCCACATGGAATGATTGCTTAATAAATGATCAGACAGCAGATGAGCTTACTAAATGATCTAAAGGGACACAGTGGTGTAAAAGAGAGAGATAAAGTCCCCATTCATCATCAATGCAGTCTCAACCAAGTTAGTTTATGAGCTGTCAAATCAATCACGTCATACAAACAGATGACAGCTGAGATTCTTCAACAACCCACCCCCCACACCCCCAGGGGCCATGGAGATCTCAGAGTTGCACTACAAGCCTAAATAAGGATGGTCCCCAGCTGCTATAGACTTTCACACTAAACATCAAAGGCTGGAATGTAAAGTACCTAATGGCTGACCCCACTAATTACTGAATTGCCCAGATCTGTTACTCACAGATGATCCTTCCTCTTCATGTAAGCCCTCTTTCCTCAGCTGTATTTTCTCTAAAGGGCGTAAATAAGGACTGTCCCAGCAGAACCATTCATCATAACGATGGTTCCAACGCTTGAAATGGATGAGTACTTTTCCTTCTTCGTAATCAATATCTTCTATGTGAGCTGGATACCTGAGTCAGGAAAAAAAAAGAAAATTAAATGCCTTTAATACCCACCCAAAATAATCAAAATGATACCCTTCCAAACCTCTTCCCAAAGGAGTAGGTCTCAAAGTACTAAATAAAACCTATCATTTAAAGGTTCTGTGTCATTGTGTCAAATTGAAAATTATGAAGGCTAACAGACCTGGGGTTCAAATCCCATCCAGGATATTCCTTAGTCTGTGATTAAATTAACCTTTCAGAGCCTGAGTGCCTTCATGTAAAGTGGAAGAAGGATACCCAACACACTGTGTTGTAGTGCAAGTTAAACAAGATGACATATACACAAGACCCAAGCACAAAGGAGGCAGGAAGCAAACATTTAACAACTAGATTATATTTTACATGTGTTAAAAAATTCAAATGACCATGCAGCCCAGATTGTGTTAGTCTCAATTTTAAGAATTTTGTTATCTATATATTGGAATACTATGAAGTTGTTAAAAAGAAGATGGCTCTATGTCATGATATGGAAAGCTCTCCCAAGATGAACTATTAAATGAAAAGAGCAAGGTGCAGAACACTGTGTATGGTAAGTAAGCTACTGCTTATTTTTTTAACAAGATGAAAAAGAATATATATATTCATACATGCTTAAATATGCATAAAACATCTAGAAGAATACACAAGAAACTAACACTGGTTACTTGTGGAAGTATGGTCAGTTCACTAGATGGGCTCTTTCAATCTCCAATCCACTCTTCTAGATTGAGAGTTGGGGAAACCAACAACTACATTTGCTTGACTCCCTTACAATTGGCAATCAAGGTCATGGAGACCTGTGGATTTGGAAGCAACTGTAGCGACCAGACCCAGTGCTCCAGTGCAGGACCTCTCAAACTTTTATGCAATGCAAATCATCAGAGGATCTTGTTAAAATGCAGATTCTGATTCAGTCGGTGGAGCTAAGGTCTAAGAGCTTTAAACAAGCTCCCAGGTGATACTGACATGCTGGTCTGCAGTGGCAAGGGTCTAATGTCTAGTCACTGCAGCAATGGTGGGGGTGGCAGTAGCAGTAATGAATTCCTGACCTCCAGATCACAGCTCCAGTGGTGGGTCCTTCAAATTTATACTCTAAGAGCAGCCCCCTTGGGTCCCACTCCTCCAACTCTTCCAACAATTTTGTAAGTAGCCAATTTCTTGTGTTAAATCCTTTTGTGGTTCAAGTACCCAGAATGGTTTTTGTTTCCAGCATTAAACCTGACTGATACAAGAGGGGCACTGGGTATAGCGGCAGGGAGGGCCAAAAGTGGGATGGAGACCTTTTGCAGTATACCTTTTAATACTTTTTCATTTTTCAACCATATAAATCTATTGCTCATTCCAAAAATAAATAAATGGTTAAAAATAAAGAAAAATAAATATGCAATTGTTCTCTTAAATACACTTGTATTCATCAGAATGCTATTCTAGATTGAGAAAGTTTACATTCTACCTATTCGTATTTTCTCCCTACAACTTGGACACTCACCATTTCCTTCTTCTTACATCTAACACTTAGTACCCTACTGTCCTAATAAATATGTGCTACCTAAATGAAAAGGCCTGCTTCCTTGTGTCATCTGTACACTGTGTCCTCTTCAACCCTACACTAGTATCTGCTAAGGCAGTACGCTTGGAGTTAACCAACCATAGTAGGTTGCAGATACTGGGCATTCAATAAACATTCAGCAAATGAATTCTATTCTCCCTATTCTTCCCAAACGTCGAGTGTCTTGTCAATTCTTCAAACCCAAAGCTCTCAGACTGCAGCTACCCATTCCAATTTCAGTCACTCTCTAAGTTCAGGCCCCAATCACTTCATGTGGGTATTTCTCACACAGGACTGACAGGGTATGCTTTTCAAAATCCCTAATAGTATTATGCATACATTAATTGCTCAAAAAATATTAACAAAAGGAATAAACAGCCCTGAAACTAGTCCCCCTACTCCAATCCAACTTACACACAGCTGTCATAAATATAAGCTATCCTGACAACAGACTAGCTAATTGTAGGATCTCGTGAACTGAGTAGTACAGTACAATGGTAGGACATAAAAGAGGTTTCCCTAAGTCTATTCCTCTCCATAAAATGAGGAGAAGGATATGGATATCTCAACTGCATTCCTCTTGCCCTCTCATTCAGTCAGCCTACCAGAGACTAGTAAGCCTCCCTAACTCACTCCTATTCAAAGCCCTTTCTTTAGTGGTTTACTATCTCTAGCAATAGTTTTCAAACAGGTCTTTGGACCAACGCGCAGAATTAATTTTTCACAGAACTAAATTTATTTAATTTATAGAACTTTCCTTTATACTAAGATCACATTCTTTCTAACTTTTTGGTGCTTAAATATACTTTTGAAATTAAAACAATGGTAATTGTTTTTAATCCTTACTAATATTATGCAGCCATTAAAAAGAATAAGGCAGCTCTCTATGTACTGATTTTTAAAGATCGCTAAGAAAAGTTGGGTGGGGGGAAACAACTCAAGATGCGAAACGGTATTGAATGCACTACCATTCATTTGGGGAAGGGGAGAGAGCCAATACATTCGTACCTGTTTTTAAATGCGTGGGCTATCTCTGGAAGGATGATCAAGCAACCCGGTTTGCCTCTTGGGAGGGGAACTGGATAGTTAAGGAACTGGAGAGGAAGTATGAGACTTATTTTATTCAATATATATCCTTTTGTTTGTTTTGAATGTTGTACCATGAGCATGTATTAAATATAAAAAATATAATTAGATATTTATTTTAAATATCCTCATTTGGCAAAATAAAAAGTTGGCACCTCAGTACAACCCCACAAAAATTCTTTTGAATTTGCACTTGGTCAGTGCCTTCTAAAAGTCTGGTAACTCTGGATCCACAGAAATAACTGCAAAATCCTAGGCTAGTAACTCCACTGCGCACACTCAGAGTATGAAGGACCTCTGGGCCCTTAGCTAGCCAAAAGCTACTCCCTTGTTCAAAAACTTCACAGGGCACAGGCATCCCACTGTCTGCAGACTACACAAATCTCTCCAGGAGGATCAAGAATAACCAAGGGGTCAGTAAGTTTTCCTAAGAAGAAGGTGGTTCTCCCTACTTCTCTAAAGTGTGACAAGGATACAAGTCACTCATGGTGGATGGGGAAACCCAACTGCCATTTCACAGAAAAGACAAGCAGTTGATCTTAGAGATCAACCCAGTAAGGCTTGGTGGCTCACAACTGCACAGCTGCCTTGGGGACAGCTCAGATTCATCAGCCAACAGAACGTTATTAAGTGACTTTGATCTGGCCAGTCAATTCCAGGTCTTGGAAGAAATTATAAAATGTATGTGGTTCTGGCCCCTGCCCTAGAGAAGACCCAGACACCAACTAAGTTTTAAAACTACTCTGTGGATAGACATTCTCCCAAAGAGGAAATGCAGATGGGCAACAGGCACATGAAAAGATGCTCAGCATGGCTAATCATCAAGGAAATGCAAATCAAAATAACAATGAGCTATCACCTCACACCTGTAAGAATGGCTATCATCAAAAAGAACACAAATAACAAATGTTGGCGAGAATGTAGAGAAAAGAGAACCCTTGTACACTATTGGTGGGAATGTAAATTGGTGCAGCCAAGGTGGAAAACAGTATGGAGGTTTCTCAAAATACTAAAAATGGAACTACCACATGACCCAGCGATTCCACTACTGCGTATATATACAAAACAAAAACAAAAAAAAACACTAATTCAAAAAGATACATGTACCCCAATGTTCACAGCAGCATTATTTACAACTGCCAAGGCATGGAAGCAATGTAAGTGTTCATCAACAGAGGAATGGAGGGAGTTCCCTGGTGGTCCAGTGGTTAAGACTCAGCGCTTCCAATGCCATGCCCCAGGTTCAATCCCTGGTGTGGGAACTAAGATCCAACAAGCCGCACAGCGCAGTCAAAAAAAGGAATAAATAAATAAATAAATAAAATATTTATTTTTAAAAAAACAGATGAGGGACTTCCCCGGTGGTACAGTGGGTAATACTCCACACTCCCAATGCAGGAGGCCCGGGTTCGATCCCTGGTCGGGGAACTAGACCCCACATGCATGCCGCAACTAAGAGTTCACATGCCACAACTAAGGAGCCCGTCTGCTGCAACTAAGACCTGGTGCAACCTAAATAAATATATAAATAAATATTTTTTTAAAAATTTAAAAAAAAACAGATGAATGGATAAAGAATATATGGTACATATATACACAATGGACTACTACTCACCATAAAAAAGGAACGAGGGACTTCCCTGGTGGCGCAGTGGTTAAGAATCCACCTGCCAATGCAGGGGACACGGGTTCAAGCCCTGGTCCGGGAAGATCCCACATGCTGTGGAGCAGCTAAGCTTGTGCGCCACAACTACTGAGCCTGCACTCTAGAGCCCGCGTGCCACAACTACTGAGCCTGTGTGCCACAACTACTGAAGCCTGCATGCCTAGAGCTCGTGCTCCGCAACAAGAGAAGCCACCGCAACGAGAAGCCCGTGCACCGCAACGAAGAGTAGCTCCCGCTCACCGCAACTAGAGAAAGCCTGCGTGCAGCAATGAAGACCCAACGCAGCCAAAAATAAATAAATAAATAAATAAATAAATAAATATATTAAAAAAAGAAAAAAGGAATGAAATTTTGCCATCTGCAGCAACATGGATGGACTTGGAGGACATTATGCTAAGTGAAATAAGTCAGAGACAGAAAAATACTGCATGATACCACTTACATGTGGAATCTAAAAAATACAACAAAGTAGTGAATATAATAAAAAGAAGCAGACTCACAAATACAGAGAACAAACTAGTGGTATGGGTCGGGGGAGGGGAAATACAGGGATGGGAGAGTGAGAGGCACAAACTACTGGGTGTAAGATAGGCTCAAGGATGTACTGTACAACACAGTGAATATAGCCAATATTCTGTAATAACTATAAATGGAAAGTAACCTTTAAAAACTGTATAAAAAATTTTTATTAAAAAAAACCCTACTAGAACCAACAAGGACCTACTGTATAGCACAGGGAACTCTACTCAATATTCTGTGATAACCTATATGAGAAAAGAATCCAAAAAAGAATGAATATATGTATATGCAAAACTGAATCACTGTGCTGTACACCTGAAACCAACACATTGTAAATCAACTATACTCCAATAAAATTAAGAAAAAAAAAAAACTACATTAAAAAAAAAAACCTACATGTTGGAACCACGTGAAATAGCTGATAATCAACTGCTTTTTACTGACAAAAATAGTAATTTTATCTGGTTCAACCTAAATACTGGAACAACCATGAAGGAAGCTGGAGAAGATGCAGCAAGGTTAACAAAAGAGGAGATGTGAATGGAATCTGTATAGACAGAAAAGGGGAGAGAGAATTTCCAACTTCAACATGTAACTAACAGCCACTGATGAGACTCTAGTTTCCAAACTAACATTGCAGCTGGGAGTCACATTTCTAATGGAAATACTAGCCAGAAAGGAGCAGACATTAAAAACCAAACTGAAACAAAACTTAGCTCTGGGGAGGAGAGAGGGATTGGGAATGGCCAAGAGACTTTTGCTTGTGGTTTTAATTTTTATAAGGATTTAGTCACAAAATACCTGTGTAAGCAAAAATAAATACTTTTAAATTAAAAGTTTTGAAAAATATTTAATGGGCTGATATCACCCAGTAGCTTCATGGTTCTTGGATTTATATGCTGCTTGGCACATCCACAAAACAGAATATTATGCAGCTGTAAAAAAAAAAAAATGAGAACTATGAATTGACAAAGATTTCCAAATTTTAAAAAGTCAAGCTATAAAATCATGCATATCTTATACCTTTTGTGTTACAAAAGAGGAAAATAAGAATATACAGTATATTTTCTTTTGCTTAAATATTAAATAAAGAAACACTGGTAGGAGGACTTCCCTGGTGACGCAGTGGTTAAGAATCCACCTGCCAATGCAGAGGACACGGGTTCAAGCCCTGGTCCGGGAAGATCCCACATGCCGCGGAGCAACTAAGCCCGTGTGCCACAACTACTAAGCCTGCGCTCTAGAGCCCGTGCTCCGCAACAAGAGAAGCCACCGCAATGAGAACCCCGTGCAACGCAACGAAGAGCAGCCCCCGCTCGCCGCAACTAGAGAAAGCCCGCACACAGCAACGAAGACCCAATGCAACAAAAAATAAATAAAATAAATTTTTTTAAAAAAACCAAAAAAAATTGCAGAAAAAATAAATTAAAATAAATAAATAAAAATAAAATTCAACCTGGGGGAGTTCCCTGGTGGTCTAGTGGTTAGGATTTGGTGCTTTCACTGCCGTGTCCTGGGTTCGATCCCTGGTTGGGGAACTAAGATCCCGCAAGACATGCAGCACAGCCAAAAAATAAATAAATAAAATAAAATTCAACTTGGAAAGGTCGGATAACCTAAACTTCATAGTAAATTAGGTTACTATGGTGACCTTATCTTAAGCAAGTGGTATAACTGGTCACTAAACCAAGAAGCCACAGAAGGGCAGTGTAGCCAATCAAATGTAAAGACACAAGGAGAATGACAAAAATTAGAGAAAGAGAAATTCATCAACTCCCCTGACATTTTCTGAGTACCCACTCTGGGCCAGGAAGTGTACCCGGGTTTGGAAATACAGAGCAAAATCTATAAAGTCATGTGATCACAACAGCTGACAGAGGCAGGAAGACAATGTTACAAGGCACACGGGGCCTTTCATTTCCTCAGACATATACTGCCTTCCCATACCTGGTCTGTTCACTTCACCTGAATCACTTTCCCCTGCCCACTCTTCCCAGGAAAGAGCCTTACCCTCCTGCAGCCTCAGAATCCCTGACTATCTCAAGTAGCCCCCGTCTCCTTCCAATCTGTGTCAGTCTCCTGCTTGCTTCCTTCATAAATAACATTCGACCCAATCTGTAATTATTTCATTTGTTCCTCTGTTTACTTGTTTATGTTTATATGGCCTGCTTCCCCAGGATATTATAGACACCCCTAAAGACATCTATCTCTTACTGCAGTATCCTCAGGAGGAATAAATGTATAACTATACACACAAATAATTGTAATAAAGCATCACAGGTGCAACTACAGAAGACTACTTAAGATAGAATAGGGTACAAAGGAGCAAAAGGCTAGTTCTAAGGCAGAGGGGGAGAGGAAGGAGGCTGAGGAAGGAGGGCCAAGTCAACTAGTGAAAAGGAGACAGTTGACTCAATCCTGAAAGATGAATAGGCATTTTCCAGGTGATGAAGGAGGCAGTGAGGCTGAAGAGTGTTTCTGGGAGAGGGTGTAATATAAGTAAATCAGCATAGGTACAGAGGAAGAGAAGAACAAAGGAAGATAAGGAAGTACAAGAAACTGAAGGTGAGAAAAGAAACAGCAACTCTGTGTAGAGAACTATGCAGGAACCTTATGGATTCCACACCTATTGTACAGATGGGCAGCTGGCCCTAAATGACTGTTCCCCCAATAGCAATCCATGGACCACTGGGTGTTAGTGAACACAGAGCTGGTGGTCCACAAGGTCTCCTTGAGGAATGTTTTATTGTGCTTTTCCATAATCTAAACCATCTTTATTAGAGCTTCCCAGCTGAGATGCCACAAATGGATCAGAGGTGAGCAACAACATGAAAAAGGTTGAGATGCACTGATCAAGATGACCACCATATAATCAAGTACTACTAAAGAATTTTAGTGTGTGTGTTTGCTATTAACCTGGCATTATATGATCACTCTCCAAAGGCAGCTGTAGTGGTTTTAAAATACATCTGCAAATTTGACACTCCTTCCCTCCAAAGGTGGAGACTAATTATCCTCCCCTTGAATGTGGCCTCATTTCTAACAAATAGAATGTGGCGGAAGTGATGGTGGAGTACTTCACGTCTGGGTCATAAAAAGTGCTGCAATTCTACACTTCTGGGCAAACACCCAAAAGAATTGAAAGCAGGGACTCAAACAGTTATCTGTATATCAATGTTCATAGCAGCATTATCCATAACAGCCAAAAAGTGGAAGCAATCCAAGTGTCCATCGACAGATGAATGGATAAACAAAATGTGATATGTTCACACAGTGTGATATTATTCAGCCTTAAAAAAGTATAAAATTCTTATATATACCCTACAACATAGATGAACCTTGAAAACATTATACTAATGAAATAATCACAAAAGGACAAATACTGCATGATTCAGAGTAGTCAAATTCATAGAAACAAAAAGTAGGATGGTGGTTGCTAGGGGCTGGTGGGGGAAGAGAATGAGGAGTTACTGTTTAATATGTACAGTTTCCATTTGGGAAGATGAAAAAGTTCTGACAACATAGGGAATATAGCCAATATTTTATAATAACTACAAATGGACCATAACCTTTAAAAATTGTGAATCACGATATTGTACACCTGTAACTTATATAATACTGTACATCAACTACACTTTAAATACATACATACATACATACATACATACATACCTAGTTCTGGAGATGGGTGATGGTGATGGTTATACAACAATATGAATGCACTTAATGTCACTGAACTATACACTTAAAATGGTTAAAATGGTAAAACTTATGTTATGTATATTTTAACACACATACACACACACAAAGCACTGCTGCTTCTTGGTTTCCCCATTCTGGGGGAAGCCAGGTGCCGTGTCATGAGAACATTTTAGATGCCTTATGGAGAGGTCCACGTGCAACCAGAAGTCTCCCTACCAGTGACTAGCACCAGCTTAAGACAAACATAAGACTTCGACCTAGAACCCTCCATCAGGCTGCTCCTGAATTCTTGATCCACACACTGAAAGGGTAATATTTAGTGTTGTTTTAGGCCACTAAATTTTGAGAAAATTTGTTACACTGCAATACGTAACTAACATAGTAGCATTTTGCCCCAATGCTACTAAAAGTGGGATCCACAGATAGTACATAGGTTGGAGGCAACAGTCCCTATGTTTTTTTGAGTTTGAGACACACTACTCTAAACTACCAGATAAGCCAATCTACCCTAGAGCTCCACCAAGGAAAGGAGAGGGCTGTGGGACAGTGAAACCCACACCAAATAAAAGGGAATAACTCCACCTGCATGTCCAGAAAGGCAAAGAACAGTCCAGGTCTGACACAGAAATACAACGTTGGCTTGTCCACAATATATGACCTCAAGTCCCAGGAAGGCTTGCTGCTCAGAGTCTTGGCTGCTTCTGTGCAAAATTAAGCTGCCCAACACTGCGCACTGTGCACATGCTTAAATTAGAGCAGCTAGATAGCGCCTGGCAGAAATCTGTTTGGTCCCCCCACATACACACCAAAAATACAAACTGAAGAAATGTTACAGGGGGAAAAAGAGGAACAGAAAGGATAACAATTTCCCTCTGATTTCCTACTCCAACCGGTCAGCATTCACTCACATGGCTACTAATAACCAATGTGTGTAGTTTACTCTAGGGGTTATAAACTGCCTTTACATAAGGTATCTCACAGGATCTTTACCACCATCCCATGAGGGCTTAAGGAACTGTTATTATCACTGCACCCATTTTACATTTCTGGAAATGGAGGCTCAAAGAGAGTGACTAGGAAGAGGTGTAACCAAGATCAGTATCCAAATCTTCTCACTAAACCCAGTGAAGAGCCTTCTGCTCTTAACCTGACTTCACGTACAAACATGCTTGTAGTAACACAGGTCCACAGAGGTATCTTTTGTGTTAGCTACCTAATGGTCTACCTGGTGGTAGCCCATAATTTGCCTAAACTTTCCCCCAAGGTTTGGGCATTCAGGCTGCTTCCAGATTCTTCCCTATATACAGAGCCTTTCTGCAAACATACAGCAATCATTTACTTCAAGAATCAGAGTGTACCTCTCTATTCCTGGCTCAGGGCACACACCAGAAGCAAACGACCTCTATGCACAAAAGTAACATTCTAAGCCATCTCCAGCCTTTGTGGAGAGGGGATGGAGATGGAAATTGTATTTAGTGTAAAACAAAGGGCTGACTATTAAGCTGCAGAAAAACTGTGCTGTTTTGGATGCCTTAACTCTTTTCCTACCCCTTCACCACTTCCATTAATCAACATCGGACACTTCTAACTCAGGAAATGTCTTGAATTCATCTCTCCTCTCTAAGCTGACCATTTCTCACAATTGAATAGTCAGTACATCCAGGTTAACTCCTATACCCCTCTACCAGTACTGGCAAAGGGCCAGATACAGAGACACTCAATAATTGTTTGGCGACTGAATAAACACCACCACTTTTCAGTTCCTAGAAAGGATCTGACCATGTCTCTCTCCTGCTTAAAATCTTCCTTTTTAGCCCAGTCTCCCACCACTCCTGATCTGTCCCCTCTCCAGACTCTGAGAACACACCATATTCTTTGAACCCTCAATACTTTTGCTCACGCTGTCCCTTCTGCCTGCTCTCACACTTCAGTCTCATCCTGGAAATCTTATCCTTTAATCTCACTTCCTTGCATATACCCTCAACTCCCTGGCCCCTCTTGCCCTCCATCATACCTGCCTGGACAAACCCCAACTGTAGGTAAATCAGAATCCCCACATTCTCCACTCCTGCACCCAGGCAGCTGATTATGCTGGAGAATACACACACGCTAATGGGTCTCACTTTATTTTTCTTTTTCTTTTTTTTTTTTTTTTGGCTGCCCCATGCGGCATGTGGGATCTTAGTTCCCCAACCAGGGATGGAACCCAAGCCCCCTGCATTGGAAGCGCAGTCTTAACCGCTGGACCACCAGAGAAGTCCCTGATGGGTCTCACTTTAAATGCATGGCCACAAATAGTGGTCCCCCTGGGGGTGAGGGGGGCTGTGTGACTGGGTATGGGAAAAAAGGTCTTCTGAGGTGCCCAGAATGTCTGTTTCTTAATCTGGGTGATTACACGGGTATATCCATGTATAAAAGTTCATCAAGCTACACACATAAAATATGTGTACTCTAATATAAATTATAGCTCTACGAAAGTTCTTTAAAAAATAAACATTTTGGGGACTTCCCTGGTGGCCCAGTGGGTAAGACTCCAGGCTCCCAATGCAGGGGGCCTGGGTTCGATCCCCAGTCAGGGAACTAGATTCCGCATGCATGCCGAAACTAAGATCTCACGCGACACAACTAAGACCCGGCACAGCCTAAAGAAAGAAATATTTAAAAAAATAAAAAATAAACATTTTTAAGGAGTAGCATCTTTTCTCTCTTCTTAATTCAATGTCTTACAACTGTAAACTGCCATAAAAATCATTATCAAAAAAGTTTTTTAAAATTCCAGGGCCTACCACTGGCTGCTGAGTGGAAAAGAGCCTGAGGAGGAGGAGGAGTCCAGAAGGACGCAGGAGACCAGTTTGGCAGCTACTGCCGAGGGTCACAAGATCCACAATGGGAGCCTGGGCCACAGTAGTAGGGTGAAGGTGGCAGCCAGTGTCGGAGTCAGGACAGATTCTGCAGGTGGATCTGACAGGATGAGCTGATGGCCTAGGTGATGGAGTGGAAGAGAGGAGCCAAGGAGGCTCCAAGGGGCCTCTAAAGGTTTTGCCTGTTGGGTTCTGTATAACTTGTCTGTTTTTATCTTTTACTCAAAATCATCATCATCCAGAACCTAGAAGCAGCGACCCCTCGGTAGCAAGGGACATACCTAGAACCCAGATCTCAGCATCTAATACCATTTTCCAATAAAAGAAACCAAGGTTCTTTGGAGAAACAGCTGATTCTCAGACTAGGGCAGGAAATATACACAAGATGAGCCTGGGATATTTTGTAGTGCCAGAAATAAGGAAGTGTTAAACACAAAATTATGATGGGAGTACGACAAAAGGACAAAAGAGCCAAATGAAAGAGCTCCCAATATAAAAACAGGAGCAACAAAATAAATAAAGTAGTACTGGATTATACCCAAAGTCTAAAATAAATGTCTGAGTCCATACTGATATAAATAAAATCACCAAAAACAAGGAAAATCTAAAAACTAATACAGGACTTCCCTGGTGGCGCAGTGGTTAAGAATCCGCCTGCCAATGCAGGGGACACGGGTTCGAGCCCTGGTCTGGGAAGATCCCACATGCCGCGAAGCAACTAAGCCCGTGCGCCACAACTACTGAGCCTGTGCCCTAGAGCCCGCGAGCCACAGCTACTGAGCCCGCGTGCCACAACTACTGAAGCCCGTGCGCCTAGAGCCCGTGCTCCGCAACAAGAGAAGCCACTGCAATGAGAAGCCCACGCACCGCAACGAAGAGTAGCTCCCACTCGCTGCAACTAGAGAAAAGCCCGCATGCAGCAACAAAGACCCAACGCAGAAAGAAAGAAAGGAAGGAAGGAAGGAAGAAAGAAAAATAAAAATACTGGGTGTACATACAGATGGGAACTCTCTGTATTTTCTTTGGAATTTTTCTGTAAATCTAAAACTATTCTAAAGTAAAAAGCTTATTGAAGCTTATTGGAAAAACTTCATGACCACCAACTTCCAGTGGACCTTAATGGCACTTGATGGCACCAGCGATCCTACCACATTTCTCACATCCTATCCCTCTTCACTCTCCTAAATGGTATTGCATACCTTATCTTCTTTCCTCAAACCCAAGACCAAGATCTCAGCTGAAGATTTTACTTATTTCACTTAAAAAATAAAAACAATCAAAAAAGAATTCCCACTGCTGGTGGGAATGTAAAATGGTACAGCTGCTGTGGAAAACAGTTTGCAGTTCCTCATAAGCTTAAACAGGCTAATTACCATATGACCCATCAATTTCACTCTTAGGTAGATATCCAAGAGATATGAAAACATAGGTCCACACTAAAACTCATACACAAATGCTCATAACAGCATTATTCACAATATCCAAAAAGTGAAAATGATACAAATATTTATCAAATGATGAATGGATAAACAAAATATGGTATATCCATATAATGGAATATTATTCATCCATGATAAAGAATGTTGATACATGCTATAACACAAATGAATGTTCAAAATACCATGTTAAGCGAAAGAAGCTAGTCACAAAGGAACACGTATTATTTGATTTGGTTTCTATGAAATGCCCAGAATAGGCAAATCTACAGAGACAAAAAGTATATTAGTGGTTGCCTAGGGCTGGAGAGAACTAAGGGAAGTGATTGCTAATAGATATGAGGTTTCTTTTTGGGGTGACGAAAATGTTCTGGAATCAGAGAGTGGTGATGGTTGTACAACTTTGTGAATATACTAAAAACCACTGATTTGTATGCTTTGAAAGAGTGAATGGTATGTAAATTATATCTCAATTTTAAAAATAAAAACTAAAAAAGAGGGAAAGAAAAGAATCCCTAAGGGCTGGCAAAGATACAGAGCAACTGGGACTCTCATACATTGCTGGTGGAAATGCAAAATGGAATGGCCACACTGGAAAACAGTTCAGCAGTTTCTCATCAAGTCAAACACACACTTAACATATGACCCAGCAATCACACCTTGATATTTATCCAAGAGAAATGAAAACTTACTTTCTCACAAAACCTGTATTCATGTTCATTCATATTCACCAAAAACTGGAAACAATTCATTTCTTCAAACAGGTAAATAGATAAACTATACATCCATACGATTTAATTCTACTCAGCAATAAAAGGAACTACTGATTCATACAAAAATATGGATGAATCTCAAATGCATTGTAAGTGAAAGAAGCCAAACTTAAAAGGCTACATATTGTATGACTCCATTTATACGACATTCTGGAAAAGGCAAAACTATATGGACAGAGGACGTATCAATAGGTGACAAGGGCTGGAGGCTGCAGGAGAGGTTGACTACAAAGGAACACAAGTCAATTTTGTGGGGTGATAAAAATGCTACATTTTGATTATGGTGGTGCATGCATGAATGACTGTATGAGTCTGGCAAACTTCATGGAACTGTACGCTGAAAAGAGTGGATTTTACTGTTTGTAAATTATACCTCAATTTAAAAATACAAAAAAACACATGCTCCCATCACCAACTCTACAAGTAAACCTTCATCTCTACCTATATACAGTTTCCCTCTTCCCCTCATAATAAATGAACTATCTGCTCCTATCAATGGCCAATTCCTCCCACTTTGCATCACACCACAGTTCCTTCTCTCCTGTTTTCCTTGAACCCATGCCAATTAGGGTTTTGGTCCCCACTGCTCCATTAAAACAATTCTTGTCAAGGTCATCCACAACCTTGATGTAACCAAGTCAACAGTCACTCAATCCTCATTTTATGTGACCTACCAGCAGCACAAGATTGAAGTGATTACTCCCTGCTTCTTGAAACACCTTTTCCACTTGTCCTCTAGAGCAGGGGTCATGTCCCCCCCACCCCTCCCCAACCCCGTTACCATCCACAGCCTATTAGGAACCGGGCTGCACAGCAGGAGGTGAGTGGCGGACTGGTGAGCGAAGCTTTATCTGCCGCTCCCCATTGCTCCCATTACCACCTGAACCATTGCCCCCTCCCCCACCCGGGTCTGTGGAAAAATTGTCTTCCGCGAAACCAGTCCCTGGTGCCAAAAAGGTTGGGGATCGCTGCTCTAGACACCTCCATGGATTTCCTCCTGCCTCAACGGTCTCTCCTTCCCAGTTTCTTTTGCTGGTTCCTCTTCATCTGCTAAAATCTAGACACTGGAAGGCACCAGGGGTCAATCCTCCTTTTTATCTATATTGACTCCCTAAATCAGCACTGTCCAATGGAACCTTCTCAGTGGAAATTTTCTATGTCTTCATTCTCCAATACGGGAGCCACTATCCACTGAGCGCTGGATATGTGCCTAGGGTGACTAAGGAACTGAATTAATTTTATGTAAATAGCTACTTGTGGCTAGTGGCTACTTTTCTGGACAGTGCAGCCCTAGAAAGCTCATCCAGTCTCATGGCCTTAAATCCCATATACTTACAAAAGAAACATCTGATAAAGAACTGTTATCCAAAATATACGAAGAACTCTTAAAACTCAACAATAAGAATACAACCAACAAAAAAAGAAAAGCAACAACCAACCAATTAAAAGATGGACGAAAGACCTTAACAGACACCTCACCAAAGAAATATACAGATGGCAAATAAGTATATGAAAATATATTTGACATATTTCAATAGAGAATCACAAATTCAAATAGCAATGAGATACCACTATATACCTATTTTAATGGTCAAAACCCAAAACACTGACAATACCAAATACTGGCAAGGATGTGGAACAACAGGAACTCTCATTCCTAGGTGGCAGAAATGCCAAATGGTACAGCCACTTTGAAAGACAATTTGGTAGTTTCTTGCAGAATTAAACATACTCTTACCATATGATCCAGTAATCACACTCTTTAGTATTTACCCAAATGAGTTGAAAAGTTATGTCCACATAGAAACTTGCACACAGGACCTCCCTGGTGGTGCAGTGGTTAAGAATCCACCTGCCAATTCAGGGGACACAGGTTTGAGCCCTGGTCCGGGAAGATCCCACATGCCGCGGAGCAACTAAGCCCAGGCGCCACAACTACTGAGCCTGCACTCTAGAGCCTGCGAGCCACAACTACTGAGCCCAAACGCCTAGAGCCCATGCTCCACAACAAGAGAAGCCACTGCAATGAGAAGCCCACGCACTGCAATGAAGAGTAGCCTCTCCACAACTAGAGAAAGCCCGCATGCAGCAATGAAGACCCAATGCAGCCAAAAATAAATAAATAAATAAGAAATCAGGATGAATATGTCATATCACTATGGGTAAATCACAAAAACATGAAATACAGGAGAGGAACAATGAGAACACTTATAGGAATTTTTTTAAAATACCCAAAGTGATGCTAACTAGTATTATTTATGGATACATATAGTAAAAATGTAAAACATGGACAGAAAGGACAGAACTAACTAAAGGACGCTTGCTGCCTCTAAGGAATGCAGGAGGGGAACTGAATTGGGAAGGGTATAAAAGGTACTTCCATTATACCAGAAATGTTTTATGTCCTTTATTTTTTAAAATATAAGTAAAATAAAAGTGTTAATATTCAGTAATTCTGAGTGATAAGTACACAGATTATTTTATAGTTAGCTGTACTTTTAAACTTTTTCTATATTTTATTTTTTTCCCCCAAATTTAAAAAGAATTCTTTCTCTTGATTAAGCTGCCTTAAAAAAATACTGAGGGAAACCAAAAAAGGGAAATAATTATAGAAATACAAACAGCCTAAAAACAACTAGGTGTTCAAAGTGTCTCTAATTTTTATATCAAATCTCCCAGCCCCAAAAGGCAGCAGAGACACTTTCTACCCCAGGCATTTCCCCTGCTTCCCTTCCCATCTTCTCTTCCTACACCCCAGGAGCTGGTCAGCCTATTTTGAGATAACCTTCAAGAGCACTATACTCTTCCTTATGAAAATTCACAGAAAGGTTTGAGTTCTGAAACTCCCACTTTCACCTTAAGCATTAACTAATGACTAAATTCTAGGATATCCTCAACAACAACCATCATTTTACAGTTTATAAGGTCTTTTCCAACATATCCTATTATTTGATTCTCAGAAAAAAGTCTATGAGGTCAATATTACTAGTACTCACATTTATAGAGGAAGCGGATGCTCAAAGTGGTTAATTACCAGCCAGAGGTCACAAGTCAATGACAAAGTCGGGACTACAACCTCTCAGCCTCTGAATCTAATCATCCCTAAAATATGATGACTGAGTTTCAACTGTACAACAATACACCCAGAAAACAGGAGGAGTTGTTCACAACACACAAGCTGTTCCAATCTAACCCCTTTTCTTCATTCTTCCATCCCTGATCTTTCAGACAGGCAGCCAAGAGCAAGAAAGCTGCCACTATTAATCTTCCCTTCCCTGCAGCCACTCCTGCTTCTTCTTCCCATAACTCCTTCAGATGAACAGGCAGAGAAGGGAAACAAATATAACAGGATGGTCCCCTTAACACAGGGATCCCGGCACCAAAGACAAAGGACAGCTCTAGACTTAAGTCTCCTTCCACCTTCCAAGAGTCAGGGAGCAGGAAAACACTACAGAAAAGCCCAGGCTACCCCTCTTTATCAGTGCTGGCAAAAGTCCTTTACTGAAGGGATTTAATTAACAGAAAAATGTAAAAGTACCAGTTTTTTAATCGGTCCCGGGCTTCCAACTGGGCTCCCACTTCAAAGCTGATTCCTCGTCTGTTAGGTGGATGCTTTGTCATTTTCAGTCATCAACGGGGGCTGCCTTTATTCTCCTGAAAAAGCCAATTAAATATTTATGAAACTTAGGCAAAGTCTGCCCAGAGTGGAGTAACACTCACTACACAGAAAAGACAAACAGGCATTATTCAAAACACAAAGCTCCAGGAAACCCTGTCAGCGTCCTCCTTTACTCCTGCCCTCATCCTAACACAGGTGTGTCCTCCACTGGTTCCTCCTTCTCTATTATGCAGCATCCTGTAGTCTCTGGAACTGTAAAGAGACCCTCCCTCAACACTGCTTACCAAGAATTCACCTATAAGGGGCACCTCTCAGAACACCAAAAAAAAATCACTCTCAGAACTAAATTTAATCATTTGCTGAAGTATGCAACAAATACCTGCTGAGAGATCATTTAGGAAAACAATCGTCAAGACCAAAAGAGACGCAGTTCCTGGCCTCATGAAGCCTCCAGTCTACTGGGGGAAAACAAAAATGTAGCCAGTAAACAGACAAATGACTTAACTGCAAGCTGTAACTGCTATGAATTTTAAGTGCTACAAAGGAAGCGAACAAAAGCTGAATGCTGATTTCTGGCCCTACTTTTGGAAGGCTGGACAAGAAAGATCTATTTATTCATTCTTTGATCTATTTATATATTTTTTGATTTATTTATATTTCTACCCATTCTTGAGTACATTCTGACAATTTATTGATATATTTTCCCAATTCTTTATCGAGCCTTTTGGTACTGGAATTGATGGTCATTTTCTATATGAGCAAAATTTATTTTTAGGGGCTAGTGGTGGTTCTGATGGAGATGTAGCCACTCTGAGTTCTCGGGGCACTTGAGCAGGCGACCTCCATAGAGCAAGGCTATCCCTGAGTAAATTCTCTCCCACTGAACTTTGGAACCCGACAGCCTGCACTGCCAGGGCAGTATCTGCCTCATACCAGGAGGGCAAACTTTGCAATGGATGAATGAGGAATAATCACAAAAGTGGGACCTCATGGGAATTCCCTGGCCATCCAGTTGTTAGGACTCAGAGCTTTCTTTCACTGCCCTGGGTCTGGGTTCAAACGAAGATCCTGCAAGCCGTGCAGTGTGGCCAAAAAAATTAAAAATGGAAAAAAAAAAAAAAGTGGGTTCTCATATCTAATGTGTAATACCATCACACTTTCTTGCAATATATTACATGAAAAAGCAGGATGTAAAATTACACCCCTTTGAGCTCAAATAAAAATTCATGTGCACTTAAAAAAAAAAAGACAGTTAGAAAAAAAAAGGTTGTAAGTGATCTTTTCCTCTTAAACAGTTTCCTAAATTTATTGTTTTTCATAATGGAAATTTTCCATAAGAAAAAATATATGTAATGTAAAGGATGAGCTATCCATTACATTAAACAACTCATTCTGAAGGGCTGATATTGGAGAACGCACAAAGCAAATCAGACCAAGAAAGGAATGGTTGACAGTTGTAACTAAGGAATCTGAAACCTAATAAACTGAAAAGCTACGTCAAGTAAGAGTATTTGGATTATATGGACCCTAGCAAAGGGAGAGTCAGAGGCTTGACTGGCTATACGTCTTCACACTCTCCAGGAAAATGAGATATGATAGCTGACATAGGTAAATCCAATCAGTAGAAGAGTCTTCACTTTGACTTACGAGAAACACCACCTCAAATTATCTTTTTATTTTTGACTTCATGTATACCAATAGTTTCGCCTCTCAGATTATATGAAAAGGTGAAGCCAGACAAGAATAAAGACAGAGTGGCACTGAAAACTCACCAGAGTAGGGCTTCCCTAGTGGCGCAGTGGTTAGGAACCCGCCTGCCAATGCAGGGGACACGGGTTAGAGCCCTGGTCCGGGAAGATCCCACGTGCTGCGGAGCAACTAAGCCCATGCACCACAACTACTGAGCCCCCGTGCCACAACTACTGAAGCCCATGCACCTAGAGCCCGTGCTCCACAACAAGAGAAGCCACCGCAATGAGAAGCCCACGCACTGCAATGAAGAGTAGCCCCTGCTCACCGCAACCTAGAGAAAAGCCTGCGTGAAGCAACGAAGACCCAATGCAGCCAAAAATAAATAAATAAATAAATAATTTTTTTTTTATTAAAAAGAAAACTCACCAGAGCAGCTAGTATTTATCAGACTTCATGCAGGGAGACAGCTCCCTTTTATAGATGTCATGTAATATAGTGTAATGTAATAGGATTAAATGCTTGGCCTTTAATCCTCAGCCCCACCCTTTATTAGCTGAATGAATCTGGGTAAATTACTTAATCCCTCTGAATTTGTTTCCCCTCCCTAAAATAGGGATGGTGATAATAGTACCTATCTCCAGGCAGTGGGTGTGAAAACTAAATGAGATAATCCATTTAAGGAACACTGGTACAAAGTAAGGACTACATAGTTTGTAGCTACTAATAATTCTGTTATCACAAATGAAGAAATTAGGTTTAAAGTAATTGGGCTAAGGTTCAGGTGCTAAGTGACCAGCCCCAGAACAAAAGCCCAGGTCTGCTTGATTTCTGAATTCTTTTACCACACAACTTCCCTAGGATGCCTTCCATTAAATACAGGAGTGTGGGAACAAGGCAGTGAATGAAAATGAGCAAATTATTCTTAATGGCTCAAGAAAACCAATTCCTCTTGAGGCTGAATTGTCGAAGGTTTTCCTTATCATGAACTGAAACCTGTTTCACTGTAACTCTGACCCACTTATTTGTTTTATTTATTTATTTATTTATGGTTGCGTTGTGCGGCGAGCAGGGGGCTACTCTTCGTTGCGGTGCGCGGGTTCTACTCTTCTCATTGCGATGGCTTCGCTTGTTGCAGAGCATGTTAGGCACACGGGCTTCAGTAGTTTCGGGACGCAGGCTCAGTAGTTGTGGCATGCTGGCTCCAGAGCGCAGGCTCAGTAGCTGTGGTGCACAGGCTTAGTTGCTCCACGGCATGTGGGATCTTCCCGGATCAGGGATCGAACCCGTGTCCCCTGCATTGGCAGGCGGATTCTTAACCACTGTGCCACCAGGGAAGTCCCTGAGCCACTTATTTGAAGCTTCACTATCTGTTATCACACAGAACAAGACTAATCTGGCTTTTATGACCCATGCCCAAATCTTCCCTCCACTCCTCTGGGGATGGCAGAGTTTGTTTTTAAATTTCACATTAATTCATTCAACAAACCATTAGTGAGCACTGTCAGTAAGGCACTGTGCTGGAAATCAGGAATCAGAAATCCAACTCAGTCGCAGCTCCAGTCCACCCAGGAAGACGAACACAAATCTGAGAAGAGAGGAAGGAGCTCTAACAAAGGGCAAGGTGAGGGACAATCACCGCAAAGTCTCAATTTAATTTGACAAATCTACTAAATAAAAAAGAGTTCAAGACAGAAGCAGGAATTTAAAAGATTACATACGAAGTACGTTTTTACTTCTAACATTTAGGGGTTTTTAAAAATTTTTTTTAATTTATTTTATTTATTTATTTATTTATTTATTTATGGCTGCATTGGGTCTTCGTTGCTTCACATTTAGTTTTAAACACAAATTTTTCTCAAGAGGCAAGAGAGCTAAGATTCTGTAGCTTTTAACTTACCCATTCTTCAGGGCCTGTTTTTTTCTACCAAAAAGCTCTAGCTTCCAGAATAGGAAAAGGAAATATGTTTAGTATGGACATCCAGAAAAACTATGAGAAAAAATCTGATGCAATCTGTATTCACAAATGATTCCACTTAAAGACCTTGGCAGGACTTCAAACTACTCCTTTACATTCAAATTTCCCTACAGGGAATTCCCTGGTGGTCCAGTGGTTAGGACTCCACGCTTCCACTGCATGGGGCACGGGTTCGATCCCTGTAGGGAACTAAGATTCCGCAAGCCACGAAGCATGGCAAAAAAAAAATTTTTTTTTAAACAAGTTTTCCTACAATGTGAGCTCACTGCTACACAGGAGACAGAGAGCCCAGTTTATTTCCTTAAATACAGTATAGGCAGTCAATGCCCCTGCATCAATGACAATGAAAACTTTAAATGTACACTGTGTAAAACAGTTTAAAGGGCACTTTCACAAACAACAAACTGGGAGAAAATAACTGCAACACATATGACCAAAGGGCTAACTTCCTTTTTTAACAAAGAGTGCATACAAACCAAGAACGAAAAAAGTTAAACAACTCACTTACGCGCAAAGCATATGGGCTTCCCTGGTGGCGCTGTGGTTAAGAATCCACCTGCCAATGCAGGGGACACGGGTTCGATCCCTGGTCCAGGAATATCCCACATGCCATGGAGGAACTGAGCCTGTGTACCACAACTACTGAGCCTGTGCTCTAGAGCCCGCGAGCCACAACTACTGAGCCCGCGTGCTACAACTACTGAAGCCTGCGCGCCTAGAGCCTGTGCTCCGCAACAAGGGAAGCCACCGCAATGAGAAGCCCGCACACCACTACAAAGAGCAGTCCCCGCTCGCCGCAACTAGAGAAAGCCCGCGTGCAGCAACGAAGACCCAACACAGCCAAAAATGAATAAATAAATTTATTTAAAAAAAAAAAAAATGGGCAAAGTGTAAGAACTGGCAGGTTCCCAGGGAAGGGGGAGGTTGGGGGGGGGGCGGGGAAAAATGTAAAGGTCTAATAAGCATGCGATATTATATAATCCACATAACCTCACCCTAAATTAAAGGAAATGCAAATCAAAATAACAATTTTTCAATTCTCAGACTAAAAATTTCAAGGTAAAATACCCAGTGTCTTCAGGGATGAGGGAAAAAAGATGCTTATACACTGTTGGTAGAAGCATAAATTGGAAAATCTTTTCTAGAGGCAACTTGGCGCTATCTACAAAATGCAAATACCTGCAGCCCAGCAGTCCCCATTGCCAGTAACTTATCCGACAGATACATCCCCCAAAGTCTGCCAAATTACCTGTAAGGATGAACAATATAGTTTTGTAATTTCTGCAGCTAAAATGTCCATCAAAACAGAGGGCTAGTTAAATGAATTATGGCCATCTATACAATGGAATGTTGTACATCTATTAAAAGGAAAACTGGCTGGGCTTCTCTGGTGGTGCAGTGGTTAAGAATCCGCCTGCCAGTGCAGGGGTCATGGGTTCGATCCCTGGCCCGGGAAGATCCCACATGCCACAGAGCAACTAGGCCCATGCGCCACAACTACTGAGCCTGCGCTCTTAGAGCCCGTGAGCCACAACTACCGAAACCCGTGTGCCTAGAGCCCGTGCTCCGCAACAAGAGAAGCCACCGCAATAAGAAGCCTGCGCACTGCAGTGAAAGACTAGCCCCTGCTCGCCGCAACTAGAGAAAGCCTGCGCACAGCAACGAAGACCCAATGCAGACAAAAATTAATTAATTAATTAATTAATTAAATTTTTTAAAAATGGCAATCTGTAGATGCTGATATGGAGCCATCTACAAGATACATTGTCAAATAAAACAAGCATGGTGTAGAGGCCTGTGTCTGGTATTATCTCTTTAATGCAAACAGACAGATCTATTATAGTATATGCATAAAATTATTTCTTGGAAGGAAGAAAATAACTGTTTTAAGTAGTTCCCTTAATGAAAGGAATAGAGCATGAAAATTTGACTTCTCATTTTTTACCCTTCTGTGTTGTTAGAATTTTTTAACCATAAGAATGTACTTCTGGGGCTTCCCTGGTGGCTCAGTGGTTAAGAATCTGCCTGCCAATGCGAGGGACACGGGTTCGAGCCCTGGTCCGGGAAGATCTCACATGCCACAGAGAAACTAAGCCCGTGCACCACAACTACTGAGCCTGTGCTCTAGAGTCCACACGCCACAACTACTGAAGCCCACACGCCTACGGCCTGTGCTCCACAACAAAAAGAAGCCACCACAATGAGAAGCCCGGTCACCGCAACTAGAGAAAGCCCACGCGCAGCAATGGAGACCCAATACAGCCATAAATTAATTAATTAATTAATTAATTAATTTTAAAAATACATTAAAAAAATAATGTACTTCTTTGATTTTACTTTAATTGTCAGCAGGGATTATCTAGTTGGTAAAATTTTAATTTTGAATTACTTCTTTATATTTCTTCATATTTTTAAAAAATAGATTATTTAAATATGTAAAAGGCTTTCATCCTTACACTATTTTCTGGACCTACACAACTGCCAAATGATGTAGTTAGGACTAAATGTGATATTCCCATCGTACAGAAAGGAAACTGAGGTTCAGAGGGGCTAACTGCTTTCAAGGTCCTCCAAGGCAGGAGACATATCTCTTACCCCAGGTAACAGGATTTTCCAAGAGGTAGACAAACCGTTTCTTGAAGGCCCTTCCTCTTTCCCTTACCAAAGTCCATGCTATACTTATACTCATGCCTTTAAACATAAACATAGTTTGAATACAGGAAGATGAAGCAATTGGATGCTTTTCAAATGCTGTGACAGAATTATTACACCATTATATAGCAAGCAGAAATATTTAATCTTTCAGAAAGGACAACACCTAAGAATGGCCCAGCTGTGAGAAAACTGGAACACTTGACTCACTGCCTGAGGCCCTGACCATGGCCATCTTTTTATACCTCAATCTGGAAGAAAGGAACAAGCTGTAAAACTGCTTCTACACTTGGAGTCAGTAATTTCAATCAGAAGGATACAATCCAGGATAAAAATAAATCATTTGTGAAAACGAGAAAAAAACAATAGCTCTTTACATACGATGCTGGGGAAGCTAAATATAACTTACATGTTTAATAATAAGAGAAGGACTTCCCTGGTGGCACATTGGTTAAGAATCCGCCTGCCAAAGCAGGAGACACAGGTTCAATCCCTGGTCCGGGAAGATCCCACGTGCTGCAGAGCAACTAAGCCCGTGCACCACAACTACTGAGCCTGCGCTCTAGAGCCCACGAGCCACAACTACTGAAGCCCGCATGCCTAGAGCCCGTGCTCCACACAACAGTAGCTACGGCAATGAGAAGCCCACACACTACAATGAAGAGTAGCCCCCGCTCGCCGCAACTAGAGAAAGCCCGCGCGCAGCAATGAAGACCCAAAGCAACCAAAAAATAAATAAAAATATTAAAAATAATAATAGTAAGAGAATATTTAAATAAAACCTAATGTAGTAGGTCTACACTTTAAGCTCCATTAGGGAAAGGAATGACTGATACTCAACAGATGCCTAATAAATTAAATAAAGAATGTTACTCAGCTACTAAAATGATAAAGATGTGAACCAACCTTACAAAAGGAGAGCAGAACAAGACCTACATAAGAAACACTGATAATAGTAATAATAACTAATTCTACAAATGTTAAGTCATGAAATCCTTACAACCACCACAAAGACAAGTACTATTATTAATCCTCGTTGTAAAGATAAAACAGAGAGGAACAGGGAAAAGTGAGGGACACCCTAGGACACCCATATAGAAAGGGGCTGAGCCAGGATTTGAATCTAGGCCCTGCAGCTCCAGATCCTTAACCACTACCACACGTTAGTCTATGAGCTACATCTTCGGATTCTCTTTTGTAACTCATCAAATGAGGATTAATGGCCCCTATCTCAGATGCTAAAAGGAAAAGATCTGCAGGACTTCTGTAGCGGTCCAGAGGTTAAGACCGCGCTTCCGCTGCAGGGACTGTCGGTTCGATTCCTGGTCAGGGAACTAAGATCTCACAAGCTGTGCAGCATAGCAAAAAAAAAAAGAAAGAAAGATTTGCAAAGCCCCTATATGTCTAGCACAAAGTAGGTACTCAAAAAACGGCAGCAGAATTTTCTGAATTCATAATGCATTTATATTTAATGTTGTACTGACATGGACCCTGGATTTTATTTTGGGAGAGGTTTAAGAGTACTGCAGCCATGGTAACTGGAGGTCCTGTCTCAGCAACTGCATTGTGCTCGGGGACAGGTACTGAGGGCTCAAAGTAACAAAGAATTTGTGATAGGTGGGCATGGAACAAGATCTTTCAATGAGTCGGCTCTAGACAGGGTTAAGGGAAAATAAACTCTAGAAAGAATGTCAACCACCAGAAACTACAGAACAGGCTTTACAATAATCTAACAGTGCTTACACCAGGCTTGCAATTCAACCTCCATTAAAGGGTGATGGTGCCTTTCAAACTGAGGGACACTGCAAGTGAAAGACCAGCTTAAATCTTTATGCCTCAGGCTTCCCTGGTGGCACAGAGGTTAAGAATCCTCCTGCTAATGCAGGGGACAGGGGTTCGAGCCCTGGTCCGGGAAGATCCCACATGCCGTGGAGCAACTAAGCCCGTGCACCACGACTACTAAGCCTGCGCTCTAGAGCCCACGAGCCACAACTACTGAAGCCCATGCGCCTAGAGACCGTACTCCACAACAAGAGAAGCCATCGCAATGAGAAGCCCGCACACCGCAACAAAGAGTAGCCCCTGCTCGCCGCAACTAGAGAACACAACTAGAGAAAGCCCACGCGCAGCAACAAAGACCCAATGCAACCAAAAATAAATGAATAAAATTTTTTTTTTAAATGTTTAAAAAAATCATCTTTGCGGTGTCTTTCTGTTGGCGGCGGTTTGGCAGCCTTTGCTGCGTCTGCAGGACACAAAGCTCTAGATCACTGGGTGCAGCCCAGGTAACGGAAACTGGAAAAAGCTCGAGGGGACGCCGTCCACACTCCGCGGGAGTGAGCTGGATGCGGAACCTGCTTCCTGAATTTTCGGGCCACATTACCACCATTATCCCACCGCGCTCAACGGGTCCTGTGGCAACCAGCACGCTACAGGACCCGCCCCAGGTTCCCATGGTAGCAGCAGCATTTATGGTCCCTGGACAGGGCCATGTGATCTTTGAGGATGTGGCTGTGTCCTCCCAGGAGGAGTGGGGTCTCCTTAACGATGCTCAGAGACTCCTCTACTGTGACGTGATGCTGGAGAACCTGTCACTTATAGCCTCCCTGGGGTGTTGGTGTGCAGTAGGTACTGAGGAGGCTGCTTCTGAACAATGTGTTTCTGTAGAACTAGTGACACAAGACAGGAATCCAAATCCAGACCCATCTATCCTGAAGACTCTTACTTCGGATACGGGTGCCCTGGTAGAGAAAGATGTTTTGTACCTGGCTGAGCACCAAGGAGTGCATCCTGGGCTGAAACCGTCCTCTTCTGGGGCCTGTGGGAAAATGTTCACTTCTCACCTACAGCAGCACCAGAAGCAGCCCAGTGGAGAGAAACACCTCAGAAGCGAGGAGAATGGGGCCTTGCTTGTGACGAGCTGCAAAGTCTTTTTACCCGTCAATATGTTCACATGCGGAGAGGTTGAGAAGGCTTTCCTAGGCAGCTTGGGCTTTCCCCCACACCAGCCCTCCCACTATGGAGAGCACCCAGGTACAAGCAGGCAGAGCAGGGAGGTCTCTCACCCTGGGGAAGGGCATTACGAGTGCAGCGAATGTGGCAAAGCCTTCAGTAAGAAGTATAAATTCACGGACCACCTGAGAGTTCACACTGGTGAAAAACCTTATGAGTGCAGTGACTGCGGGAAGTTCTTTAGACTCACCTCCAGTCTTACTCACCATAGGAAGGTTCACACAGGAAAAAGGCTTTACGAGTGCTGTAATTGTGGGAAAGTGTTTGCCCACAAATATAAACTTGTTGAGCACCAGAGAATCCACACTGGAGAAAGATCCTATGAGTTTAATCAATGTGGGAAAGCCTTCCTTCAAAAGGATACACTTGTTCAGCACCAAAAAGTCCACACTGGAGAAAATCCTAAGAGCAGTGAATGTGGGAAGCCCTTCCTTTACAAAAAAAAATCTCCTTGTGCATCATAGGATCCATATTGGAGAAAAGCCTTATGGGTGTAGCAAATGTGGGAAGTCATTCATCTTCAAAAAAAGGCTTCTTGATCACCAGCGAATCCACACTGGAGAAAAGCCTTATATGTGCAGTGAATGTGGGAAAGCCTATGTCTACAAAGGAAGTCTTGTTGTGCATAAGAGAATTCATACCGGAGAAAAGGCTTATGGGTGTAAATGTGGGAAGTTCTTTACAAGCAGCTCTGCCCTCAGTAAACACCAGAATGTTCACACTGCAGAAAGGCCTTATGAGTGCAGTGAATGTGGGAAAGCTTTCAAGGTCAAAATTAAACTTGTTGAGCACCAGAGAATCCACACTGGAGAAAGACCCTATGTGTGTAATCAATGTGGGAAAGCCTTCAAGCTCAAGTATACACTTGTTCGGCACCAAACTGTCCACACTGGAGAAAAGCCTTTCAATTGCAATGAATGTGGCAAGCCTTTCAGTTACAAAACAAGTCTTCTTGAGCACCAGAGAATCCACACTGGAGAAAGGCCTCATACGTGCAGTAAATGTGGGGAAGCCTTTGTCTACAGAGGAAGTCTTGTTGTCCACCAGAGAATCCACACTGGAGAAAGGCCTTATATGTGCAGTGAATGTGGAGAAGCCTTTGTCTACAGAAGAAGTCTTATTGTCCACCAGGTAATCCATACTAGAGAAAAACCTTGAGTGTAGTTCTTTGCAGGCAGCTCCAGGCTCATAAAAAACAAGAAAGTTCACACTGGAGAAATGCCCTCCAAACTTATGCTTTCCTTCACTTGAGTTAGTATCTAGCAGCATATAGATTAGGTGTCATAGAGGAAGTGAAAATTTAACTTATGTGCAGCCAAACTTTCATAGAGTGGTAGTATCCTGATACAGTCTTACCAGAAGCACCAGACGTGAGCTCCTGTTCTTTAGATTCTTATCAACACTTGGTATGGTCAGGCTTTCTAACTTCAGTGATGTAAGAGGTGTATAGTGGTATCTAGTGATTTTAACTAGTATTTCCCTATTGACATGATGTTGAGTGGTTTTTCATGTGATAATTTCCATTCATAGTTTTTTGAAATTTCTGTTCATATGATTTGTCATCTTAATTACTGAGTTTTGACATTTCTTCATGGATTATTGATTAAGGTCCTCTAATGGAAATATCTGACATTATTTTCATCCAGAATTGGTCTTCTCATTTCAGTAGCTTTTCCAGAGAAAAAGTTTTCAGCTTTAATGGAGTCTTATTTGTCCATTTATTCTCTTACTGTTTATGCTTTTGGTGTTCTATCAATAAATGAAAAATGTTTCCCAAATTAAAAAAAAAAACAAAAAACAAAAAACAAACCATCTTTATGCCTCCTTCATTCAATAAATATTTACTGAGTGCCTGCTATGTGCCAGGTGCTGGAGATAGATGCTGGGAGGATGAGACACCCCCGGCCCTGTTCTCTAGTGGGGAAGGCAGGAACATGATAAACACAAATACAAATAAGATCATTTCTGGGAGGCTATGTTCTGTGGGGGAAAACCCAACAAAACAATGTGAGCCAGTGACACGGCAGGACCACTTTAGATAAGGCTGTTAGAAAGAACTCTGAGGAGCTGAGGTCTGAGCAGAGATCTAAATGACAAGGCGAGGGACTTCCCTGGTGGCGCAGTGGTTAAGAATCCGCCTGCCAATGCAGGGGACACAGGTTCGATCCCTGGTCCGGGAAGATCCCACATGCCTCAGAGCAACTAAGCCCATGCGCCACAACTACTGAGCCTGCGCTCTAGAGCCCGCGAGCCACAACTACTGAAGCCGGCGCGCCTACAGCCCGTGCTCCGCAGCAAGAGAAGCCACCGCGATGAGAAGCCTGCACACCGCAACCAAGAGTACTCCCCGCTCGCCACAACTAGAGAAAGCCCACACACAGCAACGAAGACCCAATGTAGCCATAAAAATATAAACAAACAAATATATAAATAAGTCTACCTTTAAAATAAATAAATAAATGACAAGGAGATAGATAATCTACCTTTAAAATAAATAAATGACAAGGAGACAACCATGTGAAGATCCAGAGGAAGAGAATTCTAGGTAGAGGGGAAGTCCTAGAGGCAAGGTGCCTCAGGAAGGAATGAGCTCCGCTCCCCTCACAGCCCTGAGCCTAGGAGGTGGAGATGCTCCCTGCAGCCCTCACCACTGTTACAGAAAAGCATAAACAATATCAGCAGGTCCAGTGACACCTACCTCTCACAGGAGGAAGCTTCCAAGGGGACTCTGCCAAAGTTCTGTCTTGGAGGAAGGCCAGGGAGTACTTAGGGATGGGAGCAGACAGGTTTCAGACTCAGATTCTGGTGAATCCTGGCTCCACTCATTGCTGGCTAAGTGAAGATGAGAAAAATCACTGAGCCTCCCTCTGTTTGCCCATCTATAAAAGCAGATTAATAACCCCTACGTCCAGGGATTCTGAGGATAAGCGAGCTAACGGATGTCAAGTGCTTAGCACAGTACACACTAAATATTCAATATTGGTGATAAAATGGCTGTGTGATAGTAGTAGCACTAGCAAAAAGGACATCAGACACAAAGGATTACAGTCAATATTATTATGCAATATTAACAAATAGTATCCAATACAAAGAACATAAAAGAGCATATCTTTAGTCCTAAGGAAGTGACAAGTTGGTTCAAGTAGGAGCAAGGGCCCCTCCATCACTATCCTCTCCTCAACAACACAGAAAGAAGACTGGGTATAGGGCTTCCCTGGTGGCGCAGTGGTTGAGAGTCTGCTTGCCAATGCAGGGGACACGGGTTCGAGCCCTGGTCTGGGAAGATCCCACATGCCGCGGAGCGACTAGGCCCGTGCGCCACAATTGCTGAGCCTGCGCGTCTGGAGCCTGTGCTCCACAACAAGAGAGGTCGCGATAGTGAGAGGCCGGTGCACCGCAATGAAGAGTGGCCCCCACTTGCCGCAACTGGAGAAGGCCCTCGCACAGAAACGAAGACCCAACACAGCCATAAATAAATAAATAAATAAAATTTAAAAATAAATAAATAAAGCAAATAATTAAAAAAAAAAAGAAGACTGGGTCTAAAGCCAACCATTACCACTCCTTCAGGCCCTTGCCCAAGTCACACTAAAAGAGCTGAATTAGCCTCTTTCACTTGAGAGGGTAAGGAAGGAAACAAAGGGAAGAGGGGAGGAAAGTAAGGAGGCAGGAAGAAAAAGGCCCCCCAAAAAAATTCCCTTACCCTCTTCCCAGATACTTGAAATACTTTCTCTAAGAGCCAACCTTTTCCTTACACAATTAAAATTCAGACAGACAGCAAACACAGGTTCATTCCGAATTACTGAGAATGAATTGGTTAAATCAGCAGATCTTCCCAGAAACAATGGAAAGGGCCTAGTGCCCAGGCTTGACTCCAGAATATATTTGCTAAATGACCTTTGGCATATTACTCAACCTCACTGAGCTAATCATCTTATCCTCACAAGTTCCTTCTCCTTTTCTCCCCATCACAGTTTAAGGCTCCAAGACTGGCCAATGCGCCAAGCTAGAAACATGGGCATCACCCTTGCATCTCACTCTCAGTCACCATTTTGTCACATCTACTTCTAGGTTTCTCCCATTGCCCAGTGGTTGCCGAGTTCAGGTCCCCATCAGTTCTAATCCAATTACCGCAACAACTCTCAATGGAGCTCAAAACCTCCAGCCACACCCTCCCCAGATCCAAATCAATATTGTCTTACAAACTGACTTCTGAGTGCTTATTTTATGACATACAGTATTCTAAGTGCTTTACATACACATCGTCTCATTTAGCATCTACCTCACAGGTTTGTAATGAGGATTACTATTATTCCTGTTTCAGAGGTGCAAAAACTAAGGTTCAGAAAGTAAGCTGCCCAAATGACAAAGCTACCAAGTATTGGAACAAGGAGCTGAACCCAGGTAATCTGACTAGCCAACTACTGCACTGTGGCTACTATTCATCAATGCTGCTACAGTAGTATTTCTAAAGCACAAATCTAATAAGACTCCTCTGTTTAAAACACTTCAGGTTATATGTCAATTATATCTCAAATGAAGAAAAAAAAAAAAAAAAGCTCAGTAGTTCCCCTACAGAACAGACTTCAAACTACTAGTGCAGCATCAAGGCCATCAGTGAGCTAGCCATTATGACCAAACCAAACCAGGGGTTGTTAGAAACGGGAGCTTACAAGGAGAGGAGCAGACAAGCTCAGCAGAGGGCCAGCAGCGTATGGTGGTTATGAGCCAGAACTCCGAAATGAGACTGCCTGGGTTTGGACCCCAGCTCCACCATTTTCCAGATAACCTTGCACAAGTCATTTCCTCTCTGAGCCTCAGGCTCCTTATCTGTAAAATGGGGACAGTACCAGTACCTACTTCATACCTTCATACAGGTGCTGTGAAGATAAAAATTACTTAGCACAGAGTCTAGCACACAATAAGCCCTCATGCCGCCCACACACCAAGACTCCTTGCAGTGCTGCTTCCTCTGCCTGGTCCTTCAGACTGGGCTCAGCCATCAGCACCTCGCCAAGGGCGCTGGGCCAGGGCCCACTCCATTATTCGCCCATGGCAGCCTTGCCTGCCATCTGGACCACAACCCAGCACCCTACATTGAAATTGCCTGTTTCTGAGCCTATCTCTCCTCAGGCATTTAACTCCTCATACGCACCCCCAGCAACTAACAAGCAGCGCCCTTACTTAGCAGTCAGATGCTTGTTAAATGAGATAACCTCAGCTTCCTTATTGGCAAAACAGGAAGAAAGATAGGAAAGAGACCTGTATCACCCACCTTAAGGGATGTAGGGATTCAAGGAGACAATGATACGGAGGCTCTTTGAGAAATGCTATCCACAGGTAAATGTAGGAACTGTTATCACTCCATGGGGGAAGGGGGAGGAAGGCAAAGCACAGGGAACGAGGCCCCTGAAAACAGACCACAATTCTGCCCCTGGAGTCTAAGAAAAGCTGTACCAGTCTATAAATGGCGGAAGGCAGCTCTGGAGCAGGTTTGTGTGGGTTCCTTTTAGGGAAGGGAATCTTTTTTTAAATATACCTGACTAAACTGTTCTTACAGGATTCCTTAATTGAGGCATCACTATATTACAAATGAAAATAATTTGGAGATAGAGTCATTACCCCAGGGGACCTCCAAAGACATTTTCCTAAGTTACAACTGATTCACTGCCCATGGGGCTTTAAAGATAAATAAAAATTATTTAACAGTCAATTAATTACCTTATTCTTTAAGTATTAACTTTTGTTCCTGCTGTTTATTATTAACACCAGAAAGTGGCTTTTACTGAGTTTTCACCACAGGCTAAATCCTTGACAAATATCTCATTCCCAACAATGCAGAGAAGTTAGCAGTATCATCCCATTTTACAGAGGAGGGAAAGGAGGCTTAGAGCAAATAACTTGCCGATGGTCACCTGGCTAGGAGGAAGAGCTGGGATTTGAGAAACAGGACCTCCTCGAAAACCCACTGTATTTATACTGCGTTTAAAAGTAAGGCCTTTGAGGGAATTCCCTGGCAGTCCAGTGGATAGGGGGCCCCGGGTTTGATCCTTGGTCCGGGAACTAAGATCCTGCTAGACGCGGCCAAAAAAATTAGAAAATTGAAAAAAATAAGGCCTTTGAACAACAAGGTCCTACTGTTTCTGCTGTCCTACAGCAGAAATTAACACAACATTGTAAATCAACTATACTTCAATTATAAAAAAACCACAATTAATATAGGGGATTTTACAAACATTTTGTAAGAGGAATAAAACAAAATAATGGTAACATATACTCAACTCTTCACAGCTCACCAAGTTTTAATAATCTTATAAATTAGATTTTCTTATTCCCATTTTACAGATTAGGAAATGGAGAGAAAAGGGTAACATTTACTGATACTTACAATGATAGATGTGAGGTAGTTATGATGATACTTCAGAAAGAAAACAGAGGTCCAGATATGTTAGAAACTTGCCATGCTGGAAGTCTGCCTCCAATGTCTGTGCTACAGGGAGAGTCCCAAGACGTTTGAGCCCCACGCCCAAGTGACATGTAGCCCCAACAGAGTGGCAGATGCTAGAATGCAAACTCGGGCATTCTGCCTCCAAATTCTGGTCCTTCACCACCACATACCATGCAGCCTGGACATGAAAGGTGGCCTCTTAAACTATCTTGCCTTTCTGAATTGCAGATGTATAATTCTCATATAGGTCACAGCATGACCGATGTCCTACTCATCAAAGCACTTTGGACAGCATTCACCACTCCATGAGACTTAGAGACTGTCAAGCAGACCAAACCAGCCATGCACCAGGGCATCAAGAAGGGGAGAAATGCAGCCTCAGCTAGGAGAGTTTGGCTTTTACAATTAAGGGATGTTTACATGGTCAGGAACAGAATCTGAGATGAGGTGGCAAGGCCACCTCTTTTCTCAACAGTGCCTCAGTCCTGCGTTCCAGGCTGCCACCTGTTTGATATTGTGACTAATGTGACTTATTCAAACCTTGAGGGAGAAAGGTAAGGCAGCTGTAGAGAGGAGGATGTAAGAGCACCAGGCTTGCAGGCAAAGCAACCTGGGTCATTAGCCAAATGACCTTGGACAAATAAATTACTTAATCTCAGTTTTCCTGTCTATTAGATGAGGATAATGGAAAAATTGTAAAGATTCAATTAAGACCTAACAGAGTGCTCCAAAAAATGCTAACTAAAATGCCCACATTTCCAGGCTAGGGTTCCACAACCTATAAATCCCAGCACCTGTATAAGCAAGGAAGGCACGTCAATCCACCTAGCCATGTGCCTTTTCCACAGGAAAAAGAGACCTCTTGAAAATCAGGTCTCTACTAGGACAAGATGAGACCTCTTACATCATCTAAGATGCCTGGGAGTCAGTCTTTAAAATCTTAGGATTATGTTCCTGACAAGGGAAAAGCTCTTATCAAATAAAACCATCATTTAAAATCCTTTCCCAGGCCCCTCCTCTTCTTCCTTCCCCTAAGTCCACTGATTCAGGAACCACCTCCCTTTCATACAACTGCCCTATTTACGTTTGGTGACTCATACCCAGCTGCTAAAATTTTACAGGATTTCTACAAGCTCACCTCTTCCATTATTTGGCCAAAGAAAGCAAAGGACAGTTGATACCTAGCACAAGATCTAGCAAAGTTGTCACAGCATTACTACAAATCAAGGTTTCAATTTTCAACAGGTTACCCCAAAGTTAATCAACAACCTGTAAAGGTCAGTTGCTGAGATGAATAAGACAGGGACAGCATCCTCCCTCTCCAAGCTTACAATCTAATCAAGGAGGCTCTGACTAAACACACATTTTGGTTTAAAGTATGTTTATCAATAAAAAAAGAACGTTTATCCAGAAACATGTAAACATCCCATCACTTCCTAGAAAAATGAGGAAGGGGGATTAGGAGGTTTTATACATCTTTGATCCCTTATTTCCAGGTAACATCAGCAGCTGCCCTTGAGAATAATCAGGTGTTCTCAAATTGTTAGCTTTACTCACTGAAGTTATTTAAAATTTAAATTTCTTATCATTGTCCTTAGCAACTTCTTGTCAGGTTTTGTGGCTGAGTGTGTTCCTAGAAGGAAGAGCATTTAGAAGTAATTTTAAAATGAAGTTTGGGGACTTCCCTGGTGGCACAGTGGTTAAGAATCCACCTGCCAATGCAGGGGACACGGGTTCAATCCCTGGTCTGGGAAGATCCCACATGCTGCAGAGCAACTGGGCCCGTGCGCCATAACTACTGAGCTTGCGCTCTAGAGCCCGCGAGCCACAACTACTGAAGCCCGCATGCCTAGAGCCTGTGCTCCGCAGCAAGAGAAGCCACCGCAATAAGAAGCACACGCACCGCAGGGAAGAGTAGCCCCCGCTCGCCGCAACTAGAGAAAGCCCACGCGCAGCAACGAAGACCCAATGCAGCCAAAAATAAATTAATAAAATAAATAAATTTGTTTAAAAAAGTGAAGTTTGAACTTAGGATACACTTTCAAATTCGATAGGGTGTTTAAGCACCTTTAAAATCCAGGATGAAGAACCAGCTAGCTGACTTCCTTGAGACCTTGAGAGAAGATGGCTAAACGCATTACATTCACTTTCCCCAAACTCCAGCCAAAGGCACACTACCTGCTTCATTTTTAAATTTCATTCTACCTACTCTGCTAATTCAAAGCAAAAAAGAAAGCTGGGGTGAGGAGGAGGGAAAAACATTTTAAAAATACACATCAGCTAAGAGAACTTCCAAATAAACAAAATTGCATGTCAACTACAGACTCCCTCTTAGTGATTCAGGGAAGTAGCTAACATTGAATGGAGAATTCAAGGAAGACTTCTTTGAGAAGCTTAGACAGTTCTGAATGAAATAAAGCATGGAAATGGCAGAGGACACAGAGGCAGAAGAATGCTGAAGCTGGGTGTGAAGACAAGGTGGCTGCCTCGGCTAGAAAAGAGGCAGTGGCAGAAGTGACTCGGACATGGAAATGATTGGCAGCATGCCCAAAAGAGCACGTGAAGGAAATCAGATCTGCTACAAGCTCCCACAGACACTGGGTTTCTAAGCAAGGCACGAACAAAGGCTCAGAGCAGGGTAGACCTTGGAGATAATCAGCCCCTCACTTTACAAATGGGGAGAATGAGGTCCAGTAGTATTAAGTAACTTGCCTGAGGTCTCACAGTGAGTGGAAGAGCTGAGACTAGAGCCAAATCCAGATCAAATCCGTTACTGAAGAGGATCTATCTGACACTCATGTGAGGGGTGGGGGGAAGGGAGAGGACCAGGACACAAAATAGTCTAGTCATTCAGGTTTGTCCTGATTAGGGCCCAGAATAGGATCATGCTGGGAAAAGGCCACGACAGGTGATAGCCAGGGAAATAGGTACAGATGACCTAAGACACTTAGAAAGGAAAAACCCACTAAGACTTAAAAATAGATGTGGATACAAAAGGAGAGAGAGCATCATAAGCCATGATTCCCACCAAAGAATAATGTCATATTCCCACCAGCATTCACCTTTGTGAAGCTCCATACAGAGACAAGTCAGTGGCTTCCATTCAGGGTCCAGGCACCTGCGTCTCCCAGGCCCATTTCCAGGACCTAGAAAATCGAGAAGGACTCCTTGGAAATTCCAATACCTGTGACCCTGTTGACTTGGAGTATCTCAGAATCACTACCCATGGTAGGGTAATAGATGAGGAACCAGAGAGGCAAGCTGGCTGATTACTACATGGGATTTACTAGAATGATTTTATGTCAAGAGTTATGTTTACCTTCAATCAAGAAATAGTTAAGCATTTATTTATTTATTTTTTATTTTTTTACATAAATTTGTTTATTTGTTTTTGGCTGCGTTGGGTCTTCGTTGCTGCGCACGGGCTTTCTCTAGTTGCAGCGAGCGGGGGCTACTTTTCGTTGCAGTGCGCAGGCTTCTCATTGCAGTGGCTTCTCTTAATGCAGAGCACGGGCTCTAGGCATGCGGGCTTCAGTAGTTGTGGCATGCAGGTTCAGTAGTTGTGGCACACAGACTTAGTTGCTCCACGGCATGTGGGATCTTCCCGGACCAGGGCTCGAACCCATGTCCCCTGCATTGGCAGGCGGATTCTCAACCACTGCGCCACCAGGGAAGTCCCAAGAAATCGTTAAGCATTTAAATTTGACAAAATACATAGGTATCAAACTCCTGGAGAAGTTCCAGCCATGATTTTAAAAGTTAAATGCTAGAATAACTACAAATGAATATAAATAGTAGTCCTCCAAAGGGGACTTGTACAAACTCTAAGGAATGCGCGTCTAGATAAAGAGAGAATGGAAAATAATATCCCAGCTTAAAGCTAACCACCACCTTCCTATTTTCAAAGAGAAATCTTTAACTTTGTGTACAGAACCTAACTACTCAAGTGTAGTTCAGTAATACTAACATCACCTGGGAATTAGAAAAGAATATACTCAGGCCCCACCCTAAACCTACTGGATTAGAATCAGCATTTTAGCAAGACACTCCCCACCCCAGGTGATTTATTTGCACATTCAAGTTTGAGCAGCACTGGTGCAGAATACTTTAAGGGTGGACTATATATAGCACTATACAGATAAGAGTACCAAACAGGCAAATAAGAGACAAAGTACCTGTTCACTTTCAGTATACCATATTTTATTAGGTACTGCTCAGACAGACCTCCAATGTTTTTTAATGAATTTGGTACTTACTAATGACCACATGATATAAATGTGGGATCCATTTCACTTCCTGAAATAACACAGCTCTAGCGTTTTCATGCACATCAAATTTAAAACAGCTTAGTTGTTCTGAAAATACAATAATGATTCATTTTATTCAAGTTCCAACACTGAGTTCAGAGCACTTCACCACAAGCCCCATTAATTCCTACAGGTTCCTGGGAGTATCATTAAATCCCCCAGCATCCCTAAGAAGCAGGTGCTTGGCAAACATCCAATCTTCAAATGAGATTCAGAAGGACGTGGTCCTGAAAATGCAGTATTTTTCTGCCTTGTCCTGCCAGGGTAGCTTCTCGGGCTCAAACTCTCTCCCGCACTGAGGCCTCATACAGCTGCACACTCAAGTACTTCCCGAAAGGGAGAAAGGTCAGAGGTGTCATTATCCCATAAGCACTTGAGATTCCAGCTGTGGAGAAATTAATCTGGTTCGTTCCCGCTGAGAAGCCCTGAGTAAGATCTGGAAAGACAGAGGGAAATACAAAAGAAAGAACCTACTGAGAGGCTCTTAGGAGAGGAGAGGTCTCAGACATTTGCAGATTTTAAGGTGGGGGTTGGGGGCAAGGCTTGGCAGATAAGTGAGAGGATTACGGGGAGAGGTAAATATCCATCTCCCACTTCTCCCCCAGGAACAACAACAACAAAAAAAGAGTGACCAAGAGATTCCTCCAAATGACCTCCTTTCTTGATAAAAGGAAGGAAAAAAGCCAATGTAGGGAGGAACCGTATGAGTTGGAAGCAAGACTAAAGAATCTCTTGAGGGTTTTTTGGTTTTGTTTTTTTCCAACGAAGGGAAATAAAGCAAAGGAGAAAACAGTACCCATCTAACCAGAATCTTATAGGAAGCAAACCAGGAGGATTAAGAGCCCTGTGAATAACCAAAGAAATGCAAGGGGATTCCTTTCCAGTTTAAATCCAGTGCTGGGGAGTCAGGCAGCCCTGGACTTGAAGCCACTTCCAGAGCAAGGGGAGGAAAAAGGAAAATCTTTACAGCCACCAGTAAGCAGAGCAGTGTCCAAAGAAAGAAAGAAACCAGAAAAATGCCCGGGGATAGGGCAAGCCAAGAGAAAAGAGTTCCTGTTAGCAGAAAAGTAAAAGATAAAGCAGACATATGGGAGACAACATGCAGGCAACCCCTTTAGGATGGGCGGGGAGATCCTCCCCTAGGGGGAGGGGACTTCAGGAGGTAAGACTAGGAAGTGTGCACAGAAAAAAGGCCACAGAAGCAGAGAAAGTGTGGTGCTGAAGATATTTATTCACCAGAGGAAGGAAGAAGAAATAGGTGCACTGCCCTGACAGGGGGAGCACCTAAAGGGAAACAGGGTTCCAAAGAGGGAAGGAAGCTGAGGAAAGAAAATATCTTGGATGGCAAAAAAGCTCAGGAACCATGGACCATCGTATGGAAATGAACAAACTCAGAAAAAAGGTGCGCCATCCCAGATTTAACAAGCACCAGGAAGGTGGCTGCACCCTGAGAATTGTGTAACCAAAAGTAGTGCATGCTGTACATCTGGAGGGCACAGGAAACAAATACACTTTCAGATATGAAAATCTCCCCCAGGAAATAAGGTGGTCGGATTTAGAGAACTCATGAAAAACGGTGCAACCCCAAGAACAGAGTGACTGGAAAAAGCAGTGAATTCCCTTGTGTAAATACAAATATGTATCCTAAAATTTCAGGATTTGGATCTCATTTTCGGTAGACTCTGAAAATGAGGTGCACTCCCAGATTTTGAAAGAGCAGGGAAAGGAGGCAGCCCCTAAATTTAAGAAATTCTGGAAAGCACGTTGCCAGATTTGGGGCCTGGAAAAGGGAATTCTTCCTCGATTTTGTGCGAATATAAGTACCCCCAAAACTTTGGTTATTGGACCCCAGATTTAAGACTCGCTAATGGGAAGAACCCCAAAATTTGAAAGGGGATGCTTACTCAGACTGGAAGCTCGAAAAGGGAGTGTCCTCCCAGTTTGGGGGTCGTGGGGCAAGGGATACATCCTCAGTTGGGCAGGCTTTGGAGATTTAGATAACATCCCAGGGCTGGAGCTTAAGGAAGGGGGTGCACCGACCACATTTTCTAAAAACTATAGAGAAAGGGGACACTCCCATAGTCTGGCGCTTGAGAAAGGGGTGTGCTCCCCAGAATAGGATAAAAGAGTCAATAAAAGAAAACGCGTTCCCAAAGCACAAGGCAACGGCAGGGGTTGCTGGTGGAGCTCTCGAGGGCCACACAGCTCAGGCTCCGGCCCTAGCGCTTACACCCCACCCCCAACACGGCCCGCTCCGCGCCCCGGGCCCTGCACCCCGCAGTCCAGCCCCCTCGGGAGTCGCTGATTGGCCGCAGCCACCGTCACTCCTGCGGGCAGCCCTAGGGATTGGGCGCCGCTCGCACGCCCGCCACGCTCTCAGCAGCGGTCCCCGGGCCTCCCTCCCGGCTGGGCGAGCCGGGCCAGGCGGGGAGCGGGGCCGGGTAGGAGACCGGAGCAGCGGTGGCGTCCGTCACCGTCCCCGCCCGCACAGCGCGCGCGCAACGCACCCGGCCCGACCCGACCCTGCCCCAGCCAGCCGGCTTCACCTCGCCGCGCCTTGCCGCGAGCTCACCTCACAGCCCCGCTCCGGCTGCTCCGCTCCGGGTCCAACCGACTGAAGGACTCTGCGTGCTGCGCACCACGTGACCCCGGGGACGCGCCCAGCGTATCCCCCGCCCCCCACACACACGCACCATCGACTCCACCGAGTGACGCAGCGCCTCAGCTGCCCCGCCCCCGGCCCCGCCCCACCCGATCACCGTGGCGACGGCTCGGGCGGGACACGCCCACTGCCCTGAGGCGCGGGAACAGGCCTGCTCCCGGGTCCGGAGCACGAAGTTCCCTCTCACTCGTATCCACTGTGATCACACGAAGCCCAGGACTGGACACTATCCATCACCTGTTAATTTTGCCTCCTGAATGCATCTCGAAGCCTCCTACTTCTCTCCATCCTGCTGCCAGCACTCCAGTCTAGTCCACCGTCCCTCTCTCCTAGATGATGGTTGTCCTCTCCACCCAATTACTCTTCCCCCTTCCAATACATTCACACTCAGACAGCGGGAGCTTTTCAAAACGCAACTATATTCACAGCCATCCCCTGCTCAAAGCCCGTTGCCCACTGTTCTTCAGATTAAGATCTAAATCTTCACTGTGTGCCAGGCTCTTCAGAGTCTGTACCTAACTTTCCTCTCTCACATTCGCACGCATTCAGCTCTCCCACATTCTCAGTTCTCAGCATCTTTCAAGTCCTCTAACAAGCCAGGTTCCTTTCCGCCTCAGGGCCTTTGCACTCATCCCCCCCCACTCTGCTTCACCTCATTAGCTCCTAGGAAAGGATTCCAATTGCTGGTGTGGAGAGGAGCAGTATTCTGCCTCAGGGGACCAGGTCGGAGTTGCAGCCACCCCCCAAGGGTCTGAGATGTTTTCCCAGTGGGACTTGGGTCCAAAGAGGAATGCTTAACATTTGTTATTTAGGAAGGCAATAATGACTTTATTTTACTTTGGAAAAACAGGGCAGCTAGATTGCACTTTTTAAATGTAAATGTAATCATGTCACTGCCCTGCGTAGAACAACCAATCTCTCCTCCACCCTTGCTATTTCTCTGGCCACATTGACTTGCTGTCATTTCTATGGTTCTCTCCAAGCTCTGTCCAGGCACTGGGCCATTGACTAGGCTGTTGCTTTTTGCAAAACTAACCCTTTAACAGGTTTCAGTTTGTCATCTCCTCGGTGAGGTCCTCTTTGACTACATTAGCTAGAAAGTGCTCCCCTTGATCTCCTGCCTCGTACAGGGCAATTGCTCTCTACCTTATCACTGTTCATTTTCATCAGAGCACTTAACATAGTTTGTAATTATTTAATTTGTTTGTTCTCTTGGTTTTATTTGTCTTTTTCCCCAAAATTAGAGTTAGGAACTATCTTGTATCTACTGAATTGTCAGAGCCTGACAAATAGTAGACGCTCATTGTGTATCTGTGGAAGGAATGAAAGGAAAGAGAATATTTGGGGGAGAAAATGATAATTGAAAATAATGAGTAGATTCTTTTTTAATGACCTGGCTCCATAGGAGAGGTCTTTTCAAATCTGGACTGGAGGCTGAAGAGAGGATTTCCTGAGCTGAGGTAGTCAGGGCAGAGGGCGGTGCTTAGGGAGAGCTTCTAGGAAACCAGGGACAAAAGGTTCAGCTGTACACACTTTGACAACACATATACAAAAGTTGTAACCATACAGAGAAGATTAGTGTGGCCCCTGCCCAAGGATAACATGAAAATTAGTGAAGTGTTCCATATTTAAAAAAAAAATAAAAACACCTTCTGGAATTTGAGGACCAAAAGTACCTACATGAACTCGGCTAAGGGCTCAGATACAGGAAGAAAGGACCTTCCCAGGATCCTCTGGGTTTATGTTTATTATCATGAAATTGCTCAGATTTTAGTGGCTATTGTAGCATATAGAGAATTTTTTTGCCCCGCAACCAAAGTCATGCCACGAATCCATAGCCCCATACAAATATAACATGTTTCTTTACTTATTCAACCTGCACATATCGAGACCCAGGCTTGAGCTGAGCATCACAGACACAGAGCAGGGGACTTCACTGGCGGCCCAGTGGTTAAGACTCCGCGCTTCCACTGCAGGGGGAACGGGTTTGATCCCTGGTGGGTGGGATCCCACATGCTGGCGGTGTAGCCAAAAACAAAGACACAGAACAGAATGAGATTTAGGCCCTGCTCCCAAGGAGTTTACATCCTGGTAAAGAAATCATCACAATTTGTAAGTTAAAATTCTTTTTGTCTGTTGCAAGTACAAACATGGACACTGTTGCAAGTACAAACAAAAGAAACATGTATTACAAGGATGTTTGGGGGCCCAGAGCATGCACAGGAGGGCAGGCTTGGAAAATAAGCGGCACAGAGCAGCTCCAGCAAGAAGCAAGAAACAGCAGCTTCTGCAGCCAGCAGCACCACACATCACAGCTGGGATTCAATCCTAACATCCCTTTGTCTTTGAGTCACTCACTCAAGAGGCAAAGTCTTGGCGGGGAGCTGATGTTGATTGGTCAATCTCAGGTCACATGGATTAGTCTAGGCTGCCAGGGGAAGAGAGTAACGATTTGCCCCTAAGGATATCCCCCCAAATGAAAAGAGAGGGGGAGGACTGATGCTGGCCAGACAAAAATAACTTCATACAAGTATGAATAAAATACCTTGGGAGTTAAGCTTTTCCTGATTAAAAAACCTGTGGAGGGCTTCCCTGGTGGCTCAGTGGTTAAGAATCCGCCTGCCAATGAAGGGGACACGGGTTCGATCCCTGGTCTGGGAAGATCCCACATGCCTCAGAGCAACTAAGCCCGTGCTCCACAACTACTGAAGCCCGTGCGCCTAGAGCCCATGCTCTGCAACAAGAGAAGCCATGACAATGAGAAGCCTGCGCACCACAACGAAGAGTAGCTGGCTGCAACTAGAGAAAGCCCTGCGCGCAGCAACAAAGACCCAACACAACCAACAATAAAACAAATAAATAATAAATTAAAAAAAAAAAAAAGAATCCGCCTGCCAATGCAGGGGACACAGGTTCGAGCCCTGGTCCGGGAAGATCCCACATGCCGCGGAGCAGCTAAGCCCATGCGCCACAACTACTGAGCCTGCACTCTAGAGCCCATGAGCCACAACTACTGAGCCCGAGTACCACAACTACTGAGACTGAGTGCCACAACTACTGAAGCCCGTGCGCCCAGAGCCCGTGCTGTGCAACAGGAGAAGCCACCGCGATGAGAAGCCCACGCACCGTAATGAAGAGTAGCCCCTGCTCACCACAACCAGAGAAAGCCTGCGTGGAGCAACAAAGACGCAGTGCAGCCAAAAATAAATAAATAAAATAAACAAATTAAAAAAAAAAAACCTGCGGAAACCTGGCTTGCTTGCTTCTGAACTGAACAGTCCTGGGCTGCTAGTCACAGAACCCCAGTTTGCAAAACTCTGGTCTAAACTCCAGGTCTCACCACTGCCTCTTTAGCAGCTTCCATCATTCTGCCTTAAGGTCCTCCCCAGCATCTCACTAGTAGTTGGTCTCAACCTCCCAATTCTTTCTTACCTAGAACCTTTCTTTGTCTAGATAGGCATTCAATTAATAGTTGTGATTGAGTGAACAAGTGATAGAATGAATGTACAGCAGCCTCAACTCCAGAGAGTAGAATCTCTCCAACCATTTCAGAACTGTGGTCCCAGCACATAAGATGACAGCTCCACAATGAAACCCTACATACACACGAGAATATACTGTAGCACCAGAGATATTCAATACCTACATGGAAGTGTCCTTTCTCTCGCTAAGCATCACTTTTCTTCAACTGTAAAATGGGATGATATTTACCCTCATTCACAGAATTGTCACGATTAAGTTAAATAACATGTGACAGTGTACTGTAAACTGCATAGTTCTATATAAATGATTTTCCAATTGCTTTCTTACTAGATTCATTGTCTAGAGTATTCAATGTCCCTAGCTAAAGAAAAGCAGAATTAAAGACCTGAGATAGGATATTCAATTAGAAAATTGATCTTTCTCAACCTCTACCCAGCAAACCTTTATACTCTGCCCTTATGCAACCCCAAGGCATTTACAATCAGTCTGTCAAGGGAAAAGGGGAAAACTAAAACAGAAAAGCAAGCCCCTTGGCTGTGACTCACACCCACAGATCCCATGTACTCAGAGTATCACCAAGCCTGAGCATGTCAGTCTCCAAAACAGGAACAGGGGTATGACATCTGCAGCACCAAGCTGAGTGTGAGAACTCAGGAAGTCGGAAACCACAGTCACAGCAGCATCTGAGGTCCAAGAACCTCCACAAGGCACCAGGGGCCCAAGGGAAGTGGGTTGAGTCTTTGCCCTGGTCTGAGGTCTCTCCAATCTGGGCCTGATGGAAAGTTCCTGAGCTCCTCAAGCCTTACTGCTCTCCAAGTGGCGGGGAGGAGAATTAAGTAGGAATTCCAATATATTTCCAGCGTTTTGCAAGATTATAAGGAAGGGGTAGGGGCAGGGAGAGAAGGACGTTTTTTATTCTTGTTATAGCCACTAAAGAGAGTGATAAAATCCACCTGGACCACTTCAAGGGCAGGGACTATGTTCTGTTCTCCTTTGTCCCTTGGGAGTCCCAGTACCTAGCACTGTTCCCTGTAATTTAAGCATACTTAATACTTGTTTCTTGTGGGTTGAAACTTTTGCCAGTTTAGAGATAAAGAGAAAGGGGGAGGAGTTTAGCCCCAGGGACTACTGGAATGGAAGCTATAAAGAAGTCAATTAAAGAAAGTCTCTAAAAATCTGCTAGACTCCAGTTCACTCCCCAGATTTCTTGTAATTTAATTTTAAATAGTCATGCTGTCCCATGATTCGAATGCCAGAAATTATATAAAAGGTATACAATACAAAGTCTCCCTCAAATTTTTGTTCCTCATTTGTCTTGTTTCCATTGGTAACCGCTCCTTTTTTTTCTCATGGCCACGCCACTGCGGCATGCGAGATCTTCGAGATCTTCTCTCCCGCACCAGGGATCGAACCCATGCCCCCTGATGTGGAAGCACTGGGTCCTAACCACTGCACCACCAACTCTTACTTTCTTATGAATCCTTTCAGTATTTCTTTTTTTTTTAAATTTATTTATTTGTTTGTTTTTTTAATTTTTGGCTGTATTGGGTCTTCGTTGCTGGGCGCAGGCTTTCTCTAGCTGCGGCGAGCGGGGGCTACTCTTCGTTGTGGTGCGCGGGCTTCTCATTGTGGTGGCTTCTCTTGTTGCGGAGCACAGGACCTAGGTGCAAGGGCTTCAGTAGTTGTGGCTCGTGGACTCTAGAGCTCAGGCTCAGTAGCTGTGGCGCACGGGCTTAGTTGCTCCGCGGCATGTGGGAACTTCCCGGACGAGGGCTCGAACCCGTGTTCCCTGCATTGGTAGACGGATTCTTAACCACTGTGCCACTAGGGAAGCCCCAGTATTTCTTTATGAGTATAAGCAAAGCTGAATATAAGTTCAAATATATTTTGAACTTTTTACACAAAAGAAAGCATTGATACATGGTGTTCTCCACCTTAATTTTGTCACTAAACACACTTTGGACACCTTGTACATTTTGTACAATGGTATAAAAATAACTTTCTCATTATCTTGTTTTATTTTACTGCTACATAGTATTTCTTGTGTGGATATACTATAACTTGCTTAATCAGTCCCCTATTTAAGGACATTTGGGTTGCTTCCAATCCCTGGCAATTTAAAAACTATGTTCCATTTAGAAATAGTTCAACACATGTGTGCAGACAGAACTGTAGTCTATTCTCTGATATGGGAGAACTGAGCCACAGGGGTATATGCATTTATAATTTTGATAGAGATTGCAAGTTACCCACTATAGATTCCCCCAAAATATAACTCCACAGTTGCAAGATGTGTTACAAGTCATCTTTACTTGTAACACTTAAAATCTGCAATTTATTTATAGCTTAAGAAATAGAAATGCTTTCAAGATTATTCCCATAATGTTATTCTCACTTACTTGCATTCTTGATAGTGAAATGAGTGATGTTCCAGTTATCCAGCTAGGAATGTGTACAACCCACTTCCACAACAATGTATGTCACACCTGTCATCACCATGTGTCCTTTTTTTTTTTTTTTGCCCCACCATACAGCTTGCAGGATCTTAGTTTCCCAACTAGATATCAAACCCAGGGCCCAGCAGTGAGAGCGCTGAGTGCTAACCACTGGACCACCAGGGAATTCCCACTATGTGTCTTTAAAAAAGATGTATTAGCAATTATCTTGATGATCTTGATGTAGGGGTAAATATCTATCAGACATGCAAAGGACAAGCCATTAAGGAAAATACTATAAATTCAACAACATAAAAAAATTCTATCCATGAATATATATCTACACATGGATGGTCTCAGGGCTATAGGGAAATGAGACAGGGAATGGAGGCTAAGGAAGAATAACTCAAAGAGGGACCATTCACTTTGTTTCCAATGTTTATAAACAATGTTGCAATAAACAATTCCCTTACTGAGGATCATTCACAATGATGTTTCCAGTTGCTTACAGACAATGCTTCAATAAACAGCCTTGTACATTCAAAAAAGGAAAAAGAGAGGAAAATCTGGGGCTGTGTCTCATTTAATGGAAATTGTGTGCCAAGAAGCAAATGTATGATTGAATGTATTAGTACAATTATGCGCATTTGAGGTTAAAAAAGGTAGGAGGGAGGTGAAGAACATTGATAATTGATGCTCTGCCCCTCACACCCCTCTGGACTCCTTCTTGCCTGCTTATTGACTCACTAAGACCCAAAATCTCTCCCCTGCTTCTCAGTTGTTGCACATTTGTGAGTTTGAAATCTAACCTCCTTGACATCACCCTACCCAACCCAGCTCACAGTAACCCTGGGCCTAAAAAAAGTCACTGAAGTCCAATCTAGATTCCAAATTCCACGCTCTAAATAGTACCTCCAAAAAAGTCGTTGGATGACAATTATGGAAAAACGGGTAATCACAGGTACGCTCACACCTTATTCCACTTCCCTTGCTTTCCTTGCCTATATCACTGTCTTTTTTTTTTTCCCTTGCTAATTCATAAGCACTTTTAAGGCCTTTATGCTTTTCAAAGATTTATTTACCCTACATGCTGAATCATCACCCTTCCTCTTCCCACTCCTACAGTTGTAGGAGGTAAAATAGAGGCAAAAATTTGGCTAAAGTAGAAACTAAAGGTGCCGTAAAACCCCAAATGTTGAAATCCTATGAATACATAGAGAGCTGGATCCTACACACTTTGAACTCTCCCTGCCCTAGAGAGCCTGTGTCTTCCCACCAGGGAAGACAGGGGTAAAACCTCTGACTTTTCAAAGGCCAGATGGAGAAATAAGTTATATTTATATTTCCTATAGAGTTTCCAAATTTTCCTTTTACCCCTGCACACCACACTCACCTTTGCCTGTCTCCCTTCCTATTCTACTTCAAATTTTTATCCCTTTTGGAAAAAAAAATAATGACAATATCTATTGAACATTCACTGTTTGCCAGGCACTGTGCTAAGCCATTTACATGAATTATTTCATTTAATATTGACAATAACCCATGAAGAGAGGTCCTATGTATTATCATCATTTTGCAGTTGAAGAAATGGAGGCCCAGAGAAGTTAAGTTATTCATCTAAGGTCACATTGCTAAGAATAATTTAAACACAGGCAGTTTAACTCCAGGTCTCATGCTTACTAATCCTGAACTCACCAAATTCTCAGTTGAGACTCCTCTAGTTCCTCTGTTCTCAAACTCTCTCCAATCTGGCCAATTCTACAAACTATTCAAGTTGCCATTCTAACATAATACTAATAATAAGCAAAGTGACCCTTTAAAAACATGTCAAATCATCCACTCCTCTGCACAAACCCTTATAATGTTGTCCCCTCTCTAACTGAAAGTAAATTCAAAATCTTTACCTACCAGCCATTCTTGATCTGCCTCTTGTGTTCCCCAGCTCTCTGACCTCAAATTCTCTTCTCTCTGCTTTGCTCACTCCAGTTGCACTAGCATCCTTGCTTTTTCTTGAACACACTAATCTCACGTCTCCCTGTGGTTTTATACTTGCTGTTCCCTCTGCCTGGAAAAATCTACCCCCAGATACCCATAAGACTGAGCACTCATTTCCTTCTGATCTCTGTTCAAGGGTCATTTTATCATAGAGGCTTTCCCTACCACCCTAAATAAAACAGTATCCTGTCTTTCTCTATCTCCCTTAATCTCATTTATTTTTCTTCAAAGCACTTATCACCACCCAGTATATTACATATTTATTTTTCTGTTAATAATCTGTTTCATATCTTTAGAATTTGAAATTCTTGAGTGCAGGGACTTTGTCTTCTTTATTGCTATATCCCCAGCGCATGGAATGCTACCCAGCATAAAACAGGTGCTTAATATTTTGCATGAATGATAATACTAAATAATATTTTTGGAGTGCTTCCATTACACCAGGCATTCGAAGTACTTTATATATATATTTTCTCATTTAATCTTTATAACAATCTTATGAGATTTAACAACCTTTTTAATGTGATGTCCAAAACTTTTCAGTGGCCTATGAACAACTAGCTCTCTGAGAAAAAAAGAAAAGGTTGATTTGTAACATTTGTGATATCTGTAGTATAAATACTCACACTGTGGCTGATTTAAGACTACTAATATGAGATCAACTGGCTCACAAAATTCCTGGACACTTATTTACTCATAAGCTGGTATGAGTCTGCTGCAGCACACCACTGCCACTATTCTTAGCAGAGCATGGAAACCTCGTCACAAATTAGCCCTTATCAATCTTTCCAATGGAATCTCCTCTGACTCTCCAACTTGCCCACACAGCCCACTTTCAAATCATGAAGAATTCCTGTCTGTGTAAGAACATGCCCTGCTTGTTCTATACTTAATTGTCATTGGGCAATGTACTTTATTTCTGAGAAGTTCTTTCATCCTTCCTCAGTTTGGCTCTGTACTGATGCATCTTCAAAGCAGCACCAACTAATTCAACAAACAGTAGTTACACAACCAGCACATTCCAGGTAGGATGTTAGAAGCTGGGGGGTAGAGATAAAGGAGAAGCAGTTGATATTCCCAGAGTAGCTCACAATCTGGTAGTGAAGGCAAATGCATAAGCAGTGAAGTTGAATTACAGTCTAAGAGGAGCAATAATGAGGGATTGATTGAGTCTAACAAGGGTGGGCAGGATCAAGACCAACTTCCTAAAGGAAATAAAACACAAACATCTTTACAGACAGACATTTTCAAGGCAGGGAGATACAGGCAATTTGAGAGTTCTGGAACAGATTGAGAAAGTGCTGTAGAATACACAGTTAGGCTTCCTGGACCCCTCTTTGCTCCCCAAACCCTCAGTGGGAAACTCTATTCCACTCCATTATAGGAGAACTGCCAATGCGCAAGTGGTCAAAATCAATGAATAGTCACGAACACGGGGGAAATACAATAATAAGTCAATATCTTGAGAAATGTTTGCCAAAATCTTATACTTGTTGGTTATCAGCAAATCATAGCCAACAAACTAGGTAGCCATGGATCAAAGAATGCCATAGAACTTGATAGACCTGTTCAATCAGTTAGAAACATTGGAAAATATAGCAAAAAGCATTGTTGGTGGGATATGGAGAAAAGTACACATAATAAATATATAATTATAATAAAAATTATAAAATTAGGGGGCTTCCCTGGTGGCGCAGTGGTTAGGAATCAGCCTGCCAGTGCAGGGGACACGGGTTCGAGTCCTGGTCTGGGAAGATCCCTCATGCTGCAGAGCGACTAAGCCCGTGAGCCACAACTACTGAGCCTGCGCGTCTGGAGCCTGTGCTCCGCAATGGGAGAGGCCGCGACGGTGAGAGGCCCGCGCACCGCGATGAAGAGTGGCCCCCGCTCGCCGCAACTGGAGAAAGCCCTCGCACAGAAAGGAAGACCCAACACAGCCAAAAATAAATATAAATAAATAAATAAATTTAAAAAAAAATTAAACTATGTGTCAGCCACTGATTTATATGCTTTACTTGTATTAACTCATTTAATTTTGCCACAGTTTTATAAAGCAGGTTCTATTATTATCCCACAGATATTTCACTGAGAAAACTGAGACTTAAGACAGGTTAAATAACCCACTCAATGTCACAGACATACAGCTGAATGCTGGAGCCAGGCTGTACTGGCTTGCAAGAGCTGATAATTAAATATTCAGTTGCTAGGTTAAAATAGGCCATAGTGGAAATATTTACACTATGAACATTGGCAAACTCTATACATCACGCTTCTTTTTAAAAAAAAATAAATTTATTTATTTTATTTATTTATTTTTGGCTGCGTTGGGTCTGGGTCTCCAATGCTGCGCGGGGGCTTTCTCTAGTTGTGGCGAGTGGGGCTACTCTTCATTGTGGAGCACAGGCTTCTCATTGCCATGGCTTCTCTTGCTGTGGTCCACGGGCTCTAGGTGCACGGGCTTCAGTAGTTGTGGCACGCCGTGGGCTCAGTAGTTGTGGCTCACAGAATCTAGAGCACAGACTCAATAGTTGTGGTGCACGGGCTTAGTTGCTCCGCAGCATGTGGGATCCTCCCGGACCAGGGCTTGAACCCATGTCCCCTACATTGGCAGGCAGATTCTTAACCATGGCACCACCAGGGAAGTCCCTCTTTTTCTTTTTTTTTAAGAGCAAATTTATCAAAACACCATCGGTAGTCTTAGGTACTATTCCAGGCCCTGGGGATATAATAAACAAAATAAACAAAAATGTCAGCCTTCATGAAGTTTGAATTACAATGAAATTGTAATTCAAATAGTCTAATGTAATTCAATAGTCTAATGGTGGGAGATAGACAATGAACAAATAAATGAATAAAATATATGGTATGTCAGAGGATGACAAGTGCTATGGAGAAAAGTAAGTTAAAAGGGGTAATAAGTATAGCACGCTACCATTTTATTTTTTATTATTTATTTATTTATTTATTTTTGGCTGCACCGCTCAGCATGCAGGATCCCAGTTCCCCAACCAGGGATGGAACCTGCCGCAACCCCTGCATTTGAAGACTGGAGTCTTAACCACTGGACCGCCAGGGAAGTCCCCACGCTACCATTTTATTTTTTTTATAAATTTATTTATTTTATTTTTGGCTGTGTTGGGTCTTCATTGCTGCACTCGGGCTTTCTCTAGTTGAAGCGAGCGGGGACTACTCTTCCTTGCGGTGTATGGACTTCTCATTGCAGTGGCTTCTCTTGTTGCGGAGCACGGGCTCTAGGTGCGCTGGCTTCAGTAGTTGTGGCTCGCGGGCTCTAGAGCACAGGCTCAGTAGTTGTGGCGCACAGGCTTAGTTGCTCCATGGCCTGTGGGATTTTCCCAGACCAGGGCTCAAACCCGTGTCCCCTGCATTGGCAGGTGGATTCTTAACCACTGTGCCACCAGGGAAGCCACTACCATTTTATTTTATTTTATTTTTAAATTTATTTTGGCTGCACCAGGTCTTAGTTGCAGCAAGCAGGATCTTCATTGTGGCATGTGGGCTTCTTAGTTGCGGCATGCAAACTCTTAATTGCGGCATGCGTGTGGGATCCAGTTCCCCGACCAGGGATCAAACCCAGGCCCCCTCCATTGGGAGCGCAGAGTCTTACCAACTGGACCACTAGGGAAGTCCCTCCATGCTACCATTTTAAATAGGATGGTCAGGGAAGGCCTCACTGAGAAGGTAACATCTGAGTATGACCTTAAGGAAATAGGAAGGAGCAAGACCTGCATCTGTCTTGGAGGGGAGTGTCAAGGCTCTAAGAAGCACAGACATACCTTAGGTACTTAAGGGAGAGCAAAGAGGCCAGTTGACTGGAACAGACAGAGAAAGGGGGAATCTGCAAAGGAGAGTGTGATAACTGTAATTAGGCATTATTTTTTTTTACTTAAAGGTCTTGGTAGACGTAGCTGGATAAATCATAAACTAATAGCAAAAATAATAGCTCATGTTTATTGAATGTTTCCTGTGAGTCAGACACTGTGCTAAGTGCTCCACATACATTATCTTACTTAATCTTCCCCATATTATTTTACTTAATCCTCAGAGCAGTCTGTGAGGCTGGGGAAACAAACTTAACTGCGAGTATAAGTAAATTGCACAGAATTATAATATGTAGGGGAACAGATGAGAGCCCGTGTCTGTTCCCACCTGCTCTATCACCTACCCTTCCCTATTAGAATTGGTAAGTGAATTTTTTGGATCCACAGGATTAATCTGAATGAAGATGTTTCAGTGTAATTGTAGGGCCACATAGGGGTGTTATTAGGCGTATGGGTGTGACTTGGCATATGATTATGAAAACAAAAACCTATAGACCTTAAGAAAGGCATTAAGGATTTACTGGAAGAATAATTTTAACTGAGGGTAATGGGAAAAGACACGCAAAGAAGGTAGCATTTGAACTGGACCTTGAAGAGTAAATATCAGATGCTTATATATCAGTCAAGGTCATGTAGGGTGGTAGAGACCACATGTTATTTGAAGAGAAACAATTTGATATAATGGGTTGTCAACCACATAAGTGAAGAAGTAAAAGGAGAAATCTGAGCTATCATGAAGGTAGTAATTGTAGGAACATCTACAACACTTAGGGCTGAGGGAACAAAAGGAAGAGGTTGAAATTATTAAAACACATAAACTTAGAGGAGGTGCCAAACAGAACTGAAACAGACCTCTGAAGAGGAGGCACAGCTTGGTGGGTGCTTGTGCTTCTGAACTCAGAGGGGCTGGGACCAAGACCTGTGTGAAGGAGGCACTGGGCAGTCAGTGCTAACTATACTGATTCTGGAAGTGCTGGAAAAACTGCAAACTGATTCAGCTGTTGTAATGGGAGGGAACTGCCACTGCCGGAATTAAGACACTTTGCTGGGATGCAACTGATAGAAATAGGAAGCAAGTAAGAGGGAGGCTTCTATCCTTCCTCCTCCAGCTTTGCTATATCACTCTAGTAGCCTCTATTGGAAGAGCTTAACAGAGAGCCAGCATATAAAGGAGAAATATTGTTTGCAGAGTCTCAGCCCTGAAATCATAGAGCAGAAGGGTGAATTTGGAGCTGAGACAATAGCTAATAACTGACTCACCTTACCTGGTTTAGAAGGCTTTGCATAGGAAAACCGGACAACCACATGTAAAAGAATCAAACTGGACTACTCTCTCACATCATGTACAAAAATAAATTCAAATTTTTAAAATTGTTTATATTTAAAGACTTATATGTAAGACCTGAAACCATGAAACTTCTAGAAGAAAACAAAGGCAGTGCGCTCTTTGACATCGGTCGTAGTAATATTTTTTTGGATATGTCTCCTCAGGCAAGGGAAACAAAAGCAAAACAAACAAAGTGGACTACATCAAACTAAAAAGCTTTTGCACAGTGAAAGAAACCATCAACAAAATGAAAAGGCCACCTACTGAACAGGAAAAGATATTTGCAAATGATATATCCCATAAGGGGTTAAAATACGAAGAACTCATACAACTCAACATCAAAAAAAAAAAAAAACCCCATTAAAAACTAGGCAGAGGATCTGAAAAGGCATTTTTTCAGAGAAGACATACAGATGGCCAACAGGCACATGAGAAGATGCTCAACATCGTTAATCATCATGGAAATGGAAATCAAAACCACAATGAGATATCACCTCACATCTGTCAGAATGGCTATCATCAAAAAGACAACAAGTGGGACTTCTCTGGTGACGCAGTGGTTAAGAATCCACCTGCCAACGCAGGGGACACGGGTTCGAGCCCTCGTCCAGGAAGATCCCACATGTCGCGGAGCAACTAAGCCCGTGTGCCACAACTACTGAGCCTGCGCTCTAGAGCCCGCAAGCCACAACTACTGAGCCCATGCGCCTAGAGCCCGTGCTTGGCAACAAGAGAAGCCACTGCAATGAGAAGCAGCCCCTGCTCGCTGCAACTAGAGAAAGCTCGCGCCCAGCAACAAAGACCCAACGCAGCCAAAAATAAATAAATATATAAATAAATTTAAAAAAAAAAAGACAACAAGTGTTGGCAAAGATGTAGAGAAAAGAGAACACTTGTTCACTGTTGGTGGGAATGTAAATTGGTCCACTACTATGGAAAACAGTGTGGAGATTCCTCAAAAAACTAAAAATAGAACTACCAGATCCAACAATTCCACTCCTGGGTACTTATACAAAGAAAACAAAAATACTAATTCAAAAAGATACATCCAGACTTCCCTGGTGGCTCAGTGGTTAAGAATCCTCCTGCCAGTGCAGGGGACATGGGTTCGAGCCCTGTTCTGGGACGATCCCACATGCTGTGGAGCAACCAAGCCCACGTGCCACAACTACTGAAGCCCACGTGCCACAACTACTGAAGCCCACGCACCTAGAGCCCGTGCCCCGCAACAAGAGAAGCCACTTCAATGAGAAGCATGCGCACCGCAAGGAAGAGTAGTCCTCGCTCGCCGCAACTAGAGAAAGCCTGTGCACAGCAACGAAGACCCAACGCAGCCAAAAAAAAAAAAAAAAAAGATACATGCACCCCTATGTTCATTGCAGCATTATCTATAATAGCTAAGCTATATGGAAGCAACCAAAGTGCCCATCAACAGATTAATGGCGGGACTTCCCTGGTGGTCTAGTGGCTAAGACTCCATGCTCCCAATGCAGGGGGTCTGGGTTTGATCCCTGGTCGGGGAGCTAGATCCCACATGCATGCCGCAACTAAGAAGCCCATATGCCGCGAGTAAAACATCCCCCATGCTGCAACTAAGACCCGGCGCAGCCTAAATAAATAAATAAATATTTTTTAAAAAAAGATGGATAAAGAAGATGTGGTATATATATACAATGGAATATTAGCCACAAAAAAGAATGAACTCATGTTATTTGCAAAAACAAGGATGGACCTAGAGGGTATTATGTTAAGTGAAATAAGTCAGACAGAGAAAGACAAATCCTGTATGATTTCACTTATATGTGGAATCTAAAAAACAAATGAACAAACATAACAAAGTAGAAACAGAGTCATAGATTCTGAGAACAGGAGGTTGCCAGAGGGGAGGGAGATCAGGGGTGGAGAGAAATAAGTGAAGGAGGTTGAGAGGTACAAACTTTCAGATGCAAAATGTCATGGGTATGAAATATACAGTGTGGGGGATATAGTCAATAATTATGTAATATCTTTGTATGGTAACAAGTAATAACTAGACATCATGGTGAACATTTTGAAATACATTGAAATATTGAATCATTATACTGTGTAACAGGAACTAACATAGTGTTGTAGGTCAATTATGCATGAACAACAAGCAAGAAAACAAACATAGGAAATGAGATCAGATTTGTGGTTACCAGATGTGAGGGGTTCGGGGGAAGGGGAATTGGATGAAAGCAGTCAAAATGTACAAACCTCCAGTTAAAAGATAAATAAGTACTCTGGTTGTAATGTATAACATGATAAATCTAATTAACACTGTTGTGTGTTATATATGAAAGTTGTTAGGAGAGCAAATCCTAGGAGTTCCTCTAACAAGGAAAAAATTTTTTTTATTTCTTTAATTTTGTATCTGTATGAGATGATAGGTGTTCACTCAACTTATTGTGGTAATCATTTCATGATGTATGTAAGTCAAATCGTTATGTTGTATACCTTAAACTTACACAGTGCTGTATATCAGTTATATCTCAATACAACTGAAAGAAAAATAAAAAGGTGGCTTTGCATGGTCTGGATCCTCACAAGCTTCTTTGCTATAGCCACATGGCCTCTGGCAGGTCCTTAAAGACACCATACTCCCTGTTGCTACAAGGACTTCTGCAGATTTTATTCTTTGACTAGAATGTTCCACCTATTAAATGCTCTTTCTCACATTAAATATACTTGCATAACACCAGAAAGCTCTCTTGTAGCACTTGTCACAGTTGTACATCTTCATTCACTGATACAGTCTTTTGATCAAAGCCTGCCTCCTCCAGCTAGATTGTAAGGTTCAGGAGGACAGGGACTACTTCAGTGACTGCCACATAATAGAAATTCAATATACATTTGTTTAAAATTATTGCAATATCCTGAAAATAGTGAAACATGAGATGTGTTCTAGAAAGCAGGGATTTGGGGGGCTTTTATCTCCCTGTAGCATCTTGCTCTAGATTCTGGAGGTCCTTAGAAGACCCCTCTCTTTCTTCTTTCCCCTCCTTCCTTCCTTTCCTTCCTTCCTTCCTTTTCTTTCTTTCTCCTTCCTTCCTTCCTTCCTTCTTTCCTTCTCTTCTTTTTTAAACTGAGGTAAAATTCATATAACACAAAAGAAAATTAACAATTAGCCATGATAAACTATCCAATTTTTGTCATTTCCTGCATTCACAATGTTGTGTAACCATCACCACTAGCTAGTTCCAGAACATTTTCATTATCCCAAAAGGAAATCTCATACTCATTAAGTAGTCATTTCCCATTGCTCCCTCCCCCTAACACTTGGAAACCACTAGTCTGCTTTCTGTCTCTATGGATTTATCTATTCTGAATGTTTCATATACATGGAATTATATGTGACATTTTGTGTCTGGCTTCTTTCATTTAGTATAATGCTTTTGAGGTTCATCTATTTTGTAGCATATATCAGTACTTCATCCTTTTTCATGCCTGACTAATATTCTATTGTATGGATATACCACATTCAGCTTATATATTTATCACTTGATGGACATTTGGGTTGTGTTCATTTTTGGCTATCATAAATAGTACTGCTATGAACATTTGTTTACAGATATTTGTTTGAAAATATATTTTCAATTCTTTTGTGTTTACACCTAGGAGTGGAATTGCTGGGTTGTATGGTTAATTCTATACTTAACTTTTTTTTTTAAATTTAAATTTTATTTTTGGCTGTGTTGGGTCTTCGTTGCTGTCTGTTGGCTTTCTCTAGTTGCGGCGAGCAGGCAGGGGCTACTCTTCATTGTGGTGCAAGGGCTTCTCATTGCGGTGGCTTCTCTTGTTGCGGAGCACGGGCTCTAGGCACGCAGGCTTCAGTAGTTGTGGTGCATGGGCTCAGTAGCTGTAGCCGTGGGCTCTAGAGCACAGGCTCAGTAGTTGTGGCACATGGGCTTAGTTGCTCCGCGGCATGTGGGATCTTCCCGGACCAGGGCCCAAACCCGTGTCCCCTGCATTTGCAGGCAGATTCTTAACCACTGCACCACCAGGGAAGTCCCCATACTTAACTTTTTGAGGAACTGCCAAACTATTTTCCACAACAGTTGTACCATTTTACATTCTCACTAGCAATGTCTAAGGGTTCCACTTTCTCCATATTCTTACCAAAATCTCTTGCTTCTTTTACAACCACTGCACGCAAGTCATGTTCATACTGCACATATTCCAACTCTGATGCTTCATTTCTATCTTGAGTTAGGACCTGGTTATTTGGAGATGTTTGTGCAAGTCATGTCTCTTTGGGCCTCCTCCAGAAAATGATTGTTAAGGAACGTTTTTTCCTGCTCCAAAAAAAAATTCTTTTTGAGTCTGTTAGAGACACACTTTCAGAGATGCTGCCTTTCTGGGCTATTCATTTTCATTCACTCATATCACAGAATCACATGCTTTTCATTCAAAATCACTGTGCGTTGATGCTTCTTTCGTTTTTCATCCGTCATTTTCAAGGTACATCTCCATCTTGTGATGCCTTGTCAGCAGGATCTTCCTCTCCATTGCTAAATTTGCTTAAATTCAAAAACTTTTGCAATGTTATGTTTGATTACATTTCTCTTTGCTTCCATTAGCAGATGTTTTAAAACAATACTCTGCCTCCTAATTTGCAATGTTTTATCCACGTCTCTGGTTGTCGAATCAGAATATTTTGGAATAAAATATATTGCTTTCTCTGGTCCTCTAAGTTTGCTTCTGCCATTCCTTCACTTTAAATAAAATTAATATTACCCAATTTGTATGCATTTGTCAAAACTCATATATTGGTAAAATTAAGATTTTTGCATTTCACTGTATGTAAAACTTACCTCATTAAAGAAAAAAAAGAATTGTGAACTACTAAACTCAGTTTAAAATATGCAATGCTGAAGAGTTTAGGGATGATGTGTACTGATGTCTGTAATTTTGAAAAGAATTTAAAAATTAAGCTGGATAGAAGGATGGAAAGAGGGATAGGTAGATGAATAGATATGTGGTAAAGCAAATATTGAAAAATGTTAAATTTAAAATAATTGGTAGGCATACGTTCTATTCTCTCAACCTCTCTGATAATTTTCATAGTAAAATGTAAAAAAAAAGCAAACCTCCTTAACTGCTCTGATGACCTATGTCAATCAGCAATTTGCAGACAATTCTGTGATCACTTCCACCATAGTCTGATCCCATCAATTTATTTCATCCAATTCAAGTAAACAAACAAAATTTAGAGGAATAAATGGGATAATGTATAAAAATGGTTTATACACTGTGAAGAGCTATATAAACATGCATTATTAGTTCTGTGATGGTCAAGGCATTGAGCTTGCATAAACTCTTAATACAAAACACTATCTTGAACATAATTTTATTGATTGATTGATTGATTGATTGCTGTGTTGAGTCTTCGTTTCTGTGGGAGGGCTTTCTCCAGTTGCGGCAAGTGGGGGCCACTCTTCATCGCAGTGCGCGGGCCTCTCACTATCGCGGCCCCTCTTGTTGCGGAGCACAGGCTCCAGACGCGCAGACTCAGTAATTGTGGCTCACGGGCCTAGTTGCTCCGCGGCATGTGGGATCCTCCCAAACCAGGGCTTGAACCCATGTCCCCTGCATTGGCAGGCAGATTCTCAACCACTGCGCCACCAGGGAAGCCCTGAACATAATTTTGTTCCTTCAAGAATTCTCTAACTAATCTAGAAACTTTTGAAGGAAAGAGACTGTGTTTTTTATTTATTTGGTACTCACAAATTGTCCACTGAGTGCCAAAAATTCAGAGGGTACTAAATAAACAGAGAATGAATCAGTAAATGGCACTTTTCACAGATCGAACTCTAAAAGAAGAGGGGAGGGGCAAGATAGGAGTAGGGTATTAAGAGGTACAAACTATTATGTATAAAATAAATAAGCTACAAGGATATATTGTACAGAACAGGAAATATAGCCAACATTTTATAATAACTATAAATGGAGTATAATCTATAAAAATTTTGAATCAATATGTAGAACATGTGGAACTAATATATTGTCAATCAACTATACCTCAATCAAAATAAAAAACCCCACAAACCTCTAAAAGAGTATTTTAAATTTTAAGTTATATTTTATTGAATTTTTGTCATCTTTATTTTCAATCTAAAATAGTGTTTTGTGGGACATCCCTGGTGGCGCAGTGGTTAAGAATCCGCCTGCCAACGCAGGGGACACAGGTTCGATCCCTGGTCCAGGAAGATTCCACATGTCGCGGAACAACTAAGCCCGTGCGCCACAACTACTGACCCTGCGCTCTAAAGCCCGCGAGCCACAACTACTGAAGCCCGCACGCCTACAGCCTGTGCTCCACAACAAGAGAAGCCACCGCAACGAGAAGCCCACACACCGCAACAAAGAGTAGCCCCTGCTCGCCACAACTAGAGAAAGCCCATGCTCAGCAACAAAGACCCAATGCAGCCAAAAATAAATGAATAAATAAATAAATAAATATAGTGTTTTGCAGGAGTTCCCTGGTGGCCTAGTAGTTAGGATTCCGGGCTTTCACTGCCATGGCCCAGGTTCACTCCCTGGTTGGGAGACTGAGATCCTGCAAGCCACATGGCACAGCCAAAAAATAAATAAAATAGTGTTTATTTATTTATTTTTGGCTGCGTTGGGTCTTCGTTGCTGCGTTGTTTCTCTAGTTGCGGTGAGTGTGGGCTACTCTTTATTATGGTGCGTGGGCTTCTCATTGTGGTGGCTTCTCTTGTTGTGGAGCAGAGGCTCTAGGCGCGCGGGCTTCAGTGGTTGCGGCACACACGCTCGTAGTTGTGGCTTGCGGGCTCTAGAGCACAGGCTCAGTAGTTGTGGCACACAGGCTTAGTTGCTCCACGGCATGTGGCATCTTCCCCGACCAGGGCTCAAACCCGTGTCCCCTGCATTGGCAGGCAGATTCTTAACCACTGAGCCACCAGGGAAGCCCCTTGCACAATCCTTCTGTTCATCGGATGCACAGGAGGACAAATAAGTGGCTGGTGATGTAACCCTGCAATGGCTCATCTTTTAATGACTAACCATTTACAAATTTATGCAAATTCCTTTTGGATATGTCACTACAATGCCACTGACATTATGGCCAGTAGACAGGCAAGTATTTGAAACAAATGCCAAATTCAATCTCTAAGTAGATTTATTAGAAAATCAAGTACAAAGTGGGGGTGGGGGAGGGGCATGGTTTGATCCGCTCAAATCAGGCAAAAGTCATATGGGTGGCAAAACTACCTCCATCAGTATGAAATGGGATTGAGTTTCTCATTGTTATGGAGACTTAAGAGGGGGGGGAAAATAAAAGCTCATTGTGCCCTCAGTAGCTCAAGAATTGCTGGAAACTGTCTGGGAAACCGCGCAAACACAGTGTTTGGTCCAGGTCAGAAACTCTCACCCATCAGGAACCTTGGTCTGCTAAGATAATATCTGAATTCTCTTGGAATGTTAAACTCAAAAATAGTAAAACCCTTCTAAGTGTCCTTTTTATACAGGTAAGTTTAAAGTCTTAAAACTTTCATATTAAGGTTAAGAATAGTTTGTAGTATCTGTGTTTAAATTGTAATGTTTAAGGGAACTTGGCATACTAGAAATTCAAATAAAAAATGTGTGATTGAGTAATTGACTTGAGATGGAAAGGTATGAGACTACATTAGAATACTTTAAGAAGTTTTAAAACTCACTCTATTTGTGATTTTAATTTTTTAGATTTAGAAGAATTGTTTACATACTTGGGAAAGGTTTTTTTTTTTAAACTTTGGGTTTGTTTATTTATTTATTTATTTATTTACTTACTTACTTACGGCTGTATTGGGTCTTCGTTTCTGTGCGAGGGCTTTCTAGTTGCCGCAAGTGGGGGCCACTCTTCATCGCGGTGCGCGAGCCTCTCATTATCGCGGCCTCTCTTGTTGCGGAGCACAGGCTCCAGACGCGCAGGCTCAGTAATTGTGGCTCACGGGCCTAGTTGCTCCGCGGCATGTGGGATCTTCCCAGACCAGGGCTCGAACCCGTGTCCCCTGCATTAGCAGGCAGATTCTCAACCACTGCGCCACCAGGGAAGCCCGGGAAAGTTTTAAAATACTCAAAAATAATACATCATGTTAAATTAATAAAAGCATACTAAATTTGAGGAAACTTGTCTAACATAAATGGGACTGAGTTTTTGAAGGGAATTTAGTCCATTCAACTGGAATTCAACTCAATATTAACAGAAAAAGTGAAGATGATTCTAAAATTTTTTTTAGTTAGATTCATAAATAAAACAAATTTTCTAAGTCAGTCCTAAAGACTCAAGGAAAACTGGATAAAAATGCACTTACTATGTAAGTTGAATATTAGTTTTTAAAATGCAAGTGTGAAAAATAGCATCCCCTGTCCATAAAAATCATACGTGGACATTAAAAAACTCACATTGGCAAAATATATTTAATTTTCAGCAAAATTCTCTAAGGATAATACCTGTTACCTCCTTTATCCCTGGCGCTTAGTTATGCTGTGGTCTCCTCTTCATAAGTTTTCAGATAGAATGATATTCTTGGTGCTGGTGATGATTTAACCCAATGACCTTCACTGCAAATGACTCGAGAACAAAATGATGAAAGGGCAATGAGTCCATGAGCCAGACAGAGTGATAGAAGTTTTGCAAAAAGAATGAAAAGCATATTATGTTTTTAATATTTTCTTTTAAATATATAAAAATACTTCTGTTTTAGAGACTGCGTTTTCCAGCAGGTGTTCCTTGACTGTGTGCTCAATTGCCAGGTTCTGATATTCCTGGAACAGAAAACAATTTAAGGGATATTCAATACTCAAGTGACTTAGGGCTTAAAACCTTTCTCTTCTCAAATAAGAAGTCTAGAGGTTAAGGTCAAATTCTGAGACATTACATGAAATTTCTAAAAGTCTTATATGTTCTGGTATAATGTTATAAGTAATAATCCTAGTTATTACTTTAAAATGTATATCTCAGAAATAACTAATTTTCTTGTCAACTGCATTATTATGAACTTTCATAAAAAAAAAAAAAAAAAAAGTCAAATTCTGTCATGTTCCCAAACAAAGAAAAAAATTAAGAAGGGGCCACCACCTATGCTTTAATATTGGCACAATTAACAACACTTAAAGGGAAAAGAGAGGCAAAGGCTAGCTTGTCTTTTCTGATATATTATGCGTCAATATAATGTGGTGATTTTCAACATTTAAAAAATGAAAGGACTTTCCTGGTGGCGCAGTGGTTAAGACTCTGTGCTCCCAATGCAGGGGGCCTGGGTTTGATCTCTGGCCCAGCAACTAGATCCCACACGCATGCCACAACTAAGGAGTCCACGTGCCTCAACTAAGAAGCCGGCGAGCTGCAACTAAGCAGCCCGCCTGCCGCAACTAAGACCCAATGCAACCAAATAAATAAATAAATAAATATTTAAAAAATAAAATAAAAAATGAAAAGAGGATCTGAGTTTTCAGGAAAAGAAGTTAAGGGAATATTACTAATTATGCAAAATCTATTAACCCTCTAAAAGAAACACCTGAGGGGAAAGTTAATCCGAAATGGAAAGCCTCTCTATACTTTCCTCTAAATAATTTTGTTTAGAAATAACAGAAGTTAACTGTTTCGAGGATTAAATATTTGCCAGGCATTTTACAGCTATTGTCTCATTCAATCCTCACTATACTCCTATTAGTCTTTCATTCATTCATTCATTCATTCATTTATTACGTGTCCACCTGGCTGGGTATGTGGCTAAGCGCTGAGAATTCACTAGTGAGCATTATCGGCCTATGTCAGGATCAAGAAGTTAAGTAATTATACTATACTCTTCACAGGAGGAAAGGGAGGGTAGGCTCTGAGAGGTTAATTTACTTGCCCAAGGTCACACAGTGCGGAAGCAGTTACAAACTCATTTCAAATCTTTGCCCTCAATCATTAAGCTGTCAACAGACTTCAAGATTTTCTCCCTCAAGATTTTTTGCTTGTAAGTTATCTTTCCAAATTTTTTCAAGCATTTTTATCTTAGAGTTAAAAGTCTTATAGTCAATGATCTCTCTGCCCCCCGCTCTTTTTCACCGTGTAGGCCAAAGAACAAGCGGTGAATGTACACTCTAACTGCCAGGCATCTGGGAGACTTCAGGGGCGAGGAGCCAAGTTCCAGGGAGATGGGGGACATTTTCGAAGAAACAATAGCAACCCCGACACAAGGCCAGACTATAAATTCGAGGGTCACAAAGCTGGTCCACTGCCAAGAGAAGCAGTGTTTTTTTCACCTTCTCTTTGCCTTTTTCCATTACTACCAAGGCTGTTTTGAAGCTCGGCAGTCGCCGCAGTGCCTAGTCCACTGGCTCCACAAGGCCGAGAAATCTAATTTTTTATTCTACACCCTTAGCCCCCTACGCCTGTACGTCTCTTTTCACCTTCTCTCTCACATGTTTTTCACTCCATCTTCACCCCGGCGGATAATCTATACATGAGCGTTTTCGTTTTATTCTATCGCCATATGGACTAGGTTGCTTTATGGCGACCTTGACAAACATCTAGGTGGGAGGCTCGCGGGAGGAGGGGAAACCCGTCAGCGTTGAGGGCGAAACCTTCTGATAGCCGTTGGGAGGCGCCACGAGGGGGCGGTGACCACCGTGCTCCACTCAGCGGTGAGTTTTCTAGAAGATTGACAGGAAACGTACCAACTGTCTTTGCGCTAGCAACTTGCGCGATCTCGCGAGATGTGGACGCCAATCTGGAGGGGGGAGTCAAAAGCGCCTCTCTGAGTGGGGGATGGGAATATCCGTGGCGCAATTATTGCGCGAGATTAGGCCACGGTCGCTGGGCCCTATGCCTAGATCTCGCGATATTTCCACTGCTCCGGACTGAAACTAAGAGCAGCTTCTCGCGAGAGCCCGTGCTGAGGGCTCTGTGAGGCCCCGTGTGTTTGTGTGTGTGTATGTGTGTTGGTGAATGTGAGTACGGGGAAGTCGCGGCCGCCATTTCAGAGAGCTTGCCGACGCTGCCGCAGGGGTGGATCCTCCGCTGCCGAAGCCGCCGTCCTGAACTCCCGCGCGGGCTCCTCTAATCCCATTGTTTCTTTTAGATTCGCTTGGGCCTATCCGCCCTCGGAGCTCGAAATTCGGGCTGGGGGGTACTGCGGCCTGGGCCTAGCGGCTTAACAGTAGCAACAGCGGCGGCAGTAGCAACCCCCCTTATTCCGAATACGAGCACCGCAGGGGCCCCGAAAGCCCGCACAGGTAAGGAGGCGTCACGGACCCCCGTATTTGCAGGGCTTTTCTGAGGTGTGGTTCTTTTCTGGGTTGAGGGGCACTCGTTAGGCGGTCTTAAGCGACGGGGTTGGGGGGGCAGGTTTTCGAGAAATGGGCTTCATTTCGAAGACCGCGCCCTTCTTTTCCGGTTGGGTAGATTTCAGGGTTTTCGGGTGGCATGGGCTCCAGAGAGGCCTCGGGCAGATGGCTACCTGTCCCTTCGAGGCCTGGGCAGACCGCGACCTCCCAACATGGCGCCAGCCGAACGCTGCCTTGGCACCGAACTCCTCCCAACCGAGGGAGTTTCCCTTTGCCCCTAAAATGGCAGCGCGGGTTTTTGCGCGGAAAGAGGCGCTTTCGTTAGATGCTCTCGGGTGGTTTTTTGAGGCATTACAGGCTTTTTTAAAATCGGATACTTAATTTGTTTTAGTGTGTTCGGTCTTGGGGACATTTCAGGTTTAATTGTCAAGCCTACTAAAGTGCGTCGTCCCACCTTAGTCGTTTTGTGGGGCGTCTCGGAAGTTTTGGAGTATGTCCGGTAAGAAGGAAATTTAGCAAAATTTAAAATTGTTTACTCACTGAATTTTTCATTCTTATTCTTTACCTAGGCGTTCAGAGAAAATGGCAGACGATATTGATATTGAAGCAATGCTTGAGGCTCCTTACAAGAAGGTGAGAAAAAACAAGTCGGTGAGGTTTATCTGTTTCTTAATTTAGCATTATTCACGAAACTACTGCTGAAATGTAAACTAACCTCCCCGGAGCCCTCTTGATTTATCTTATCAGAGATGCATTAAGTGTAACTTACAAAAGTAAATATATGCTATTGATGTAATAATATTGTGCAGTAGTTTCACTTCAGCGTGATGAATAAATGCCCATCTATCTCTCTTTGTAGACTTGCCTAACGATATCTCACCTCTACTCCCATGAATTCACCTTTGATTCCAGTGTGAACTGTCAATCATAAGGTAGTAATTGAGTGACTTATCGCTGTACCGTGGTCCCCTAGGTAAAATGACTCAACTAAGAATTACCAGCTCCAGTTTGGTATAGCAAAAAGGTGAATGTAGTGGTTTGGGAAAGCAGCAGGGGTCCAAGAATAACACAGCATAACCAGTCTGTGGCAAGCAAATCTTTAAATAAGACAAGTCTTACAAGAAGAAATGGGTGAGATTTAAAAATTTATCCTATACATAAGACTGGTAATAGTCAATATTAAAACAGGCAGGTGATGATCTGCTCAGTTAAAAATTACTAAAATTCTTGGATCCCTGAATAAAAAAAAATTCTTAAATCAAAAGAGGCAATATCACAACTTGAGTCACTTGATGACTGTTTAACTGTTCTCCATATTGTTTTATTTTTAATTAGTCCCTGCCATAATATTTCACACAAAAAACTACAAAGGAGTTATTTTGACTAATAATACAGTCTTTGACCCATTTCAGTATCACAGTAAAAGTGTCTTTTCATTCTTTCACCAGTTGGTGGTGAAAATAGCAGTATGCATGCGTTATCACTGATGTCACGAACTGTAAGCTTTGTAAGTTAGCACTTATACTCCTATAACTGATGTGATCAAACTTTAAAATAAACATTGCGCTAAACCTTTTAAAAATAATACATTTGTTTTGGAGTGTATAGCTCGACCATGTGGTACCAATTTGGATGAATTCTTTAAAGCTTTAATAGTGTATGTAGTTTTGTAATGCTTAGACTCTTGAAGCGCTACTTTCTATTTTAATGTTAAGATTCTGTCTTAGTTTAACATGGATGTAATTCCATGTAAACAGGTATGGAAGTAGGACTGGTCGATTATTAATTGACTTTCTTGGGTTCTTGGGAGTCAACATTACTAAAGCAGTGTGAATCCCTGTTTGCTTCAGGGCGAGATGTGTGACAGAGGTGGCATCAAGCTCTTACAGTCCCAACCCTCCAACGGAAATGGGCGAAGATCTCAGGAATGGCATCGGTCACAGGAAATCGATAGTGGCTGGCTGCTAGCATGGCCACATGGGGCTTAGGCAGAAATAGAGCCATGGTACTGACCAAAGGGGCCATAGCACATGGAATAAAACTCAAAACAGGACTTCATTCATGTTATACAGAAATTCTATTTAACCACTTCAACACTGTAAATCTGGATAACTTACTATCTAACTATGTAAGAAAATAAAATTTAACGTGTTAATAATGCATTTTTATTTTTGTATCTTGATGACTTAATTTGTAAGCAACAAAGTGGTTAAACACATACCCATCTAAATTTTTTTATAGCCTTCCATGTTAAACTATAAATAAGTAATTAGTTTTAAAATTGTTTTGTATTTTCTTATTCCTATTCCCTTTACCCTTTGACAACTTGAAATGTTACCACTTCGTCCTCATGATGTTCTTCTATCAACCCTGCTTAGGATGAGAACAAGTTGAGCAGTGCCAACGGCCATGAAGAACGTAGCAAAAAGTAAGTTTTAAGAAGGGACCTGGGTTGGGGGGAGCTATATGTGGTTGAGATTTTAAGTTGTATTCCTGTGGCTAAAGCATCAAACCCAAGGTTCTCTCCTGAAGGGTTTCTTTGCCTTTTTTAGAAAAGTAGGTTCTTTACCTTTTGGGATGAGACACTATTTGAGGATGTAAAACTATGGACTCTTTCCTTAATTTCAGGAATTGGTGTCAGGGACATTTTGGACACCTTCCCCTCCAGGTCCATCCATGACAATCTGGATAAGAGTTCTGGTGTTAGAGCTTGTCTTTTGTCTTAAATTTATTAACTTTGGCTTAATATTTATTATGTGATGTTATCAATAAAACTATTATATCCACTGAAGATGGTTAGAAAGAAGAAGGTAATAACCAGGCTGTGGAAAAGTTTTGTTTGCCCTAAATTACTGAAAGAGTCAGAGCTGTAAATTATCTATGCTCCTTGATGCTCCTAAAGGTTCTTTTTGTAGTAATGTTATAGCACACTTAAGTACTTCTTAATGTTCCTCTTACATGACTTTCGTCTTCTTAAGCTTTTTAAACTCTGATAGACTTAATAGTGAGAATGGAGTTTAAAAAAACTGAATATTTATGCGTGTCATTTGGGTTAAAGAAGTAATCTTTAATAGGAACTCTGATACAGACTGGTACAGAGTATAGTATGCAAGAAGTCTAAATAGATGCACTTTATAAAATTTGATCCTGTTCTTGGGGTTTTCCTTCAGCTCTAAAATCATTGAGTCTTAACATCACATGGTCTGTATTATAAGCATTAGGACATTTTATTAGCCTTCGTGATGTCATATTCAAACGTTCTGTCATGTTCATGACCCCATAATACATAATGAAAAATGATGTAGAATAAGCCACTTATTTGGTTCTTTTTGGCGCTTCCTTCTAAGAGTTCCTAAGTGCTTCATAATATACTACCTCAATATCCTCACAAGTTTGTAAGGTAGGTTAATATAATTTCATAAAATAGATTAGGACGTAGACTGGATTGTCCAGGTTTTGCTACACCGATATTCTTACCCCTAGAATCTTATAGTGATGGATCAAAATGATACAATTTGTAGGACATGTCCTATATTTTTTCTGTTTGGGTGGGAGTCTGTTATAGTTCCTCACTAATCACGTTAAGGGTATTGGGTTGGGTTTAGTCTTGAATTGTTATGATTTGAGGCGGTCAACCAATCTTTGGGTGGTATCATGTCCTCTGATTTTAGACCTTTTACCAAAGTAAGTTTCCTAATTAATCGTTGTGATTTGCAATTATGTAATCAAAACCCAGGAAGTGGTAACCATATAAATTGAAATTATCCAATCTCTAGATATCAGACCAAGTGGATGGATAAAGATCTCACTCTAAGTGCCAAAAGAATGAGGACCTACACGATAGGGCACATGCCTTCTTTGTTGTACCATTCTTACATGTCATTCCTTGCTACTAATACCATCTCCAGTTTATATTTGTTAACCATCCTACAACTAAGCTCATTAAGACTACCAGTCTTTTACAAGGAAATTTAGCATCAAGCTCTCAATGACTGGTGCTTACTTAGTGGTGTTTATAATGTAAAGAGTCCAGTGGGACTAAATGGAAGAACGGACAGCTTAATTGGCCATAGGATTCTTTGTTTAAGGGAAGAACCTTTTCAAAACTTAAGCGATCATCTAGTTTCTTTTTAAATGTACAAATTATTTCTCTGTCAGACTTCTCATTCTTCTCATTCTCAGTGAAAGCTGATTAAATAAATGACTCCCTTGGTCAGCCAGTAACTGTTCACCCGTTTTTTTTCTGAAGGGAATTAATCTTTCGAATTAATGTGAAAGTTATCTAGAAAAAAATTTTTGTATTTAGGGATAAATTACAAAACAAGCAGAATGTTCTTGTGTATTAGTTTTTAGTATAAATTAGGTCTCTTAACCAAAGGAATGTGCCATGTGCATTTCTCATCCTAAAACTTCATTGTTTTTTAAAAACCATTGAGTATTGGGGATGTAGTTTTAAGGTAGTAAGAAAATGCACATTATGAGAAATTGAGAGTTGACTGACTAGTAAATGTTTTCTTTTAAAAGTAATTCTCAGTACATACACTCAATTGATTTCAGGTAATAGTAAAAGGAACTAAGTTTAATATTAACGCAAATTGGTTATCTATTAGCCTTCTTTCTGAAAAGCTATACCCCTGAGCTTGGCAAGACCTCAAAGTATGCCTTTTTAAGTACCTGAGCTTGCCTTCATGGGAGTATTATTTGTTAGTATAACCAGTTTTGCAAAGTCTCAACCAGCATCCATTCAGTTAAGCTCTTTTGGAATTTCTCAAAAAGGATAAAAAACAATAAATGACACAGTTAAAATATATTGGCTACTGTGGTGTGGATTATCTATAAATTTTGGAATAAATGACTTTTCTATTTTTTTTCTTATTTTCCAGAGTACTTTGCATTTAAAATTTAGATCTTCTTACATGGAAGAGGTCAAATCCAGTTATAGCAAAACACCTTTACAGCAGAGGCCATATAACCAAAAAGTCCAAAGGCCCAGCCCAGTGGACCATTTACTTCAATGATGTTCAGTACAAAATTCCACTGCCACTAAAGACTTTGGAAAGTCCCTTTTAAGTTGTAACAGGATTTGACTATTAGTGTGGACTTTGATAACCCTTCTTTAGTTAACTTAATAAATGTTCTTTGAAGCTTCATTTTGTTATAAAGAAGTACACTGCTTTCTTGCACCCTTAAATTTTTGTCTGGGCTTTATAAAGAGGATTATATTTCTGAATCTCTTAGTATGTTGCTGTCTTTTTACCTGTCTGGGGTTGCCTTCAGATGTGGGTGGGGACTCATTTATAAAAAGTCCTAGGAAGACCTTAAGTTGAAATTAGCTCTCCAATTTTCGAGTCCTTTCCTTTGGCGCAATAAATTTTGGGCCTAAAAAGAGGTAATTTGGGAGGTTGGCTGCCTCTCTGCAATGGACCATTTATGAGCAGAGCAAAACTTTATTTGTCCTTTTTGTGGGGGATGGAGTTTTTACTTTACCCTAATTGATAATATTTAGGATTTTTGATTATAGCTATCTCAGAGAATTCTTTAGTCTAAGAGATAGTTTCAGGTTTTTAGGCAGCAAAGTTGGAATGTTATCTGTTGCCCTTCTGGGCATTGCTTTGATGACGTCTGTATAAGTAATGAGTGTAGCCTAATTTTCTGTCATGTGCTGCCTAGCATATACATTTCTGACAGTCAGGTGGATTATCTTGAAATTTTAGACAAAGTTTCTGCCTCCTTGGAAAGCTCTACATCTCCTTGTGATTGGAGTGTGGGTTTCAAGATTCCAGAAGGTGGGTGTCTTCATTTTCTATTTTCAATGCACTCTAAGATGACCTGCTTACAGGTTGTCTGAGGCAGACTTCAATTGCTCTTGTGCTAACTTTGCTTTGATAAGGACTAAACGGTTAATTCAATTTCCAAATGATGTGGTTGTCAAAATGTTTCATAATCTTCTAGCCACTAGAAAATGACATTTAAGTGGATAAGTTTAATTTGAAATGTCTGTCAATTTATATTGAAATATCTGAAGGCACCTCTAAAATTTGGGTGATGACAGAGGTACAGATTATAAAAATTATGGAATGAGTGGGTGTATGCTGTGAGGAATACAGAAATGAACAGGAAGATACACGACTGACTGGCTTTTTTACCTTTCAGAGCTTGAGAATTTATAAAGATTTATAAAGGTGTTGATTCTTCCTTTTGGTTGTACCCCACAGGCTTGTATAAACTGGCATAAAAATGGCATATTTCAATATCTGGTGTACTCATTGTAACTTGAAAAAGAAAGTATCTGAAGTGGTCACATTGAAGTCTAGGAGTGTCAGATTGCATTTTACTGCATTCGTTTTATTGTCCTTTGTCATTATTTGTAATAATTTTGCCCATAAAAACTGAATTAGTGAGGCCTGTATGGCCCTTTGAAAGTATATAATCATATGTGCAAATTGGGTCAAAATTGGCTTAAGAGAAATAAGTGTATTTAATGGCAATTTTTATATATGATCCAACACTAATACTTAAAGTATTGTAACTTTGATTTTATTACTGTATGTTTTGGATTACAGTTATACTTAGTTGGCCAGATATGATAGACTTTATTTAAAAGTTCACGGGACTTCCCTGGTACTCCAGTGGTTGGGACTCTGTGCTCCCACTGCAGGGGGCATGGGGTTCGATCCCTGGTCAGGGTAAGATATATCCTGCATGCTGTGCAGCATGGCCAAAGGAAAAAAAAAACATTTCAAAGTTCAGGTTTTGATTTATACCTACCAATAAGTCCTCTCCTTGTTAAAGCTCTAGCTGACTCTCAAGAAAGATCATTATAGTCCCTCTCACTCAAATGATTCATTGTCAACGGGCTGCTGATTTTCCGTAGTAGAAGGCAAAGGTGGGGTGTTGTTTGCCTTACCTAGGAATTATTTTTCCATAAGTGATTATTATGTATCATTGTATGATAGTAAAAATAGCAAAATATATCTGACCATAAAAGGAAGTAAATTTTTGCAGATTCTTATATCAGCAAGATAATGGTGACTTTTTTCTTCTCAGGAGGAAAAAAAGCAAGAGCAGAAGTCGTAGTCATGAACGAAAAAGAAGCAAAAGTAAGGAACGGAAGCGAAGTAGAGATAGAGAAAGGAAAAAGAGCAAAAGCCGTGAAAGGAAGCGAAGTAGAAGCAAAGAAAGGAGACGGAGCCGTTCAAGAAGTCGAGATCGCAGATTCAGAGGCCGCTACAGAAGTCCTTAGTATGTAACTATAATTATGATGATATTGGTTTGAGAGATTTTTCTGGGTATCCAGATAGCGTAACTGGAGTGACTTGAATTGTGGAATTTTATTTTTCAATATGATCAGTTAAAAAGTATTAAATAAGGATTTTGGCATTGAAAAGTCCAGTAGAAATGCAGTGTGTGGACAGATACATAATGTTTGTTTTACTAGGCATGCAGAACATTTTCTGTTACTCCATCTAGAAATATTATTACTGTGTGCCAATTAAAACTAAAGCACTAAAGTGCTTTTTTAAAAAAGGTTTGATATTGTAGTGCCAAATACGTGAAAGCTTAAAGGTTTGTGAGCTATCACAGTATCCTTTACTGAACGTAAAGTTATTTAAAATTTTAAAGCTCAAATGGATACATATTGCAAATATGTATAGTTAGTCAAATACATAGTTAACAGTCTTGTCTGTGTGGCTGTTTTCAGCTGAAATGACAGACCAGTTGTGAATTTAGTGCATGCTTCTTGATAATGATTATTTAGGGGGCTCATCACACATCTTTGTATTTAAGGTCTTTTAATAGTAAGAACGCACTAAAACTGCTTTTGAAGGTTGAATCACTATGGAAATTCTGATGTGGTTAAACAAATTGGAAATGGTTCGTTAATAGTAATTTTTAAAAAGCTAAAATATATTAATGACTTTGGAAAGAGCCTTCTTGCAACTCTTTAAGCAGTTCAGTCTAACAGTTCCTAGTGATTTATGATGTTCTTTCCTGTTAGTAAATACACTTGTAAACTGGGGGATATGTTAAAATTAACAGTTTTAACGTTAAAACTTGAATGGTTTAAGATTGAATTCAAAGACAACAGTCCTGAATTCAGAGCCTTGGCTCTTTAAATTGGTTAAACACTCTAAGAAACATTCTTAAGCTTTAGTTTTCTCATCTCTTAAGTAGGAGGTAACCACTGACAGGCTATTTAGTCTTGAATGAGAAGAGAATGTAAATTAGAGCACCCACAATACTGCTTTTGATGAAATGTTTTGGTATTATTTGAACCCAGTAAAGCTGGTAATACTTGGAGTTCTGATTCAGGTTTTTCAATAAAAAGGATTCCACTCCTTGTTCTCTAAGGTCCTCTTAGCTGATTATTTTATAAACTTTTTAACAGCTTAAAAAGGACCACAATGTTATTTTAATTCTGAGTGCTTTATTAGAAAATACTTTGCTTTTTGTCCAATTTATCAAAATTTACTGCATTCTTTTTTACCAGAATGAACTTAATAGGGGGGAAGGATTACTTTAATAAATTCTGAATACTATTATCTCTGATCAGTGATGAATACTTGAAGTCAGCCTGTGATTCTGGTCTGACTTAAACTCACTTGGTTCTTATGTTTGGTTTCAGGTGATTTTTAACTACCAAGGCAGTAAACTGAAACTTTTATAATTGAAGGGGAAAGAAAATAGCTTATAGACTCTTATTTATCCAGTAAATATATATTCTTTATGATCACTTTTAGTGTGCTTTGCAAAGGACCCATTTAATACAATTTTATTTGGAACTGCTTGGGTGTTATACGTGCATGTAGAGTCCATGAAAACAAATCCAAATGTGGATTGAAGACCACCATATATTTTCATTTTGCTACCCATCTGGTAAAGGATAGCAGGATGAGCACTAAGGGACATCTGATCTGACCTTTTAACTTAGTTTGGTCTTTCAAAATAAAAGGGCCATAAACTACTGGGCCTTTTTAGAATATTCTAGACTACAGAATAAAGCTTTTTTAAAAAGTTACTTTTGTGATCTTTTTTGAAAACACTCCTTTAATATGTCAAGTCCCGAAAAAAGAATTTTCCTGAGGGATTGATGAACTTCCTTCACATCTTTACTACGGACTATTTTGTCAAAAAGAACTGAAGTGTATGACATACTACATATGCTTATATGCGGTCTTGGAGACTTACTGTTAAATGAAAAAGTTGGAGTTTCATGATTATGGAAAGAATTAGTTCCTTTATTTTTTAAAAGAAACTCCTCAAGGGAATTCCCTGGCGGTCCAGTGGTTAGGACTCTGCGCTTTCACTGCCTGGGGCCTGGGTTCGATCCCTGGTTGAGGAACTAAGATCCCACAAGCCATGCGGTGTGGCCTCAAAAAAAAAAAAAAAAAAAGAGTTCCTCAAACAAGAAGACATACCTGAATATTGTATATGTATGTATATATGAGCACATGTGTATTCCTTAGGAAGGATCTGCAAAGATGCACACCAAATTATTAACTATAGTTAGTCCTGGTGTGAGGGAAGTTCAGGGTAATTTTCACTTTGTATCTTTTTTTTTTCCCCCCTAAATTCAGGAATGTATTCACAAATATGTAGTTAAAGAGAACTAGACTGAAAATTGAGCATTTTCAGAATATTAAAAATTTTGAGGCTGTAACCTTTGGTCTTGGCACCTCTCAGTGGTCCAGGATGGATAACTGTAAGAGCAGTTTGCCTGGGATAGAGTTAAGAGAAGAAAAAGTCTCTTTATTTCCTCTTCATAATTGAGGTGGAAAACAAGCAGCCTAAACAATGTTAAACTTGCTGGAGAGCACATGAACGCGATCTTAGCAAGACCCTAACCCTGTAACTAGTGTAATTTTGTGTTTCCTTTTTAGCTCCGGACCAAAATTTAACAGTGCCATCCGAGGAAAGATTGGGTTGCCTCATAGCATCAAATTAAGGTTTTTAAACATACTTCTGAATTGTTTAAATTGTTTTTCAAGGAACTAATGTGGTGTACTTGTTTGGGTAACTTTTGAAACTTTTTAACTTTGCAGCAGACGACGCTCCCGAAGCAAAAGTCCATTCAGAAAAGACAAGAGCCCAGTGAGGTAACTGTTGTCCCTATTTCCTTTGTTTTGTACTTCTAGCTTTTATAAAGTGTTTACAACTTAGGTTACTGCTAAATTTAATGACATATAGTAATTTGGATCATATTAAATCTTGATTCATTTTGCAATTCTAGTATTAATTTTTAAAAGATTTATTTATTTATGGCTGAGTTGGGTCTTTTTTGCTGCACGCGGGCTTTCTCTAGTCGCGGCGAGCGGGGGCTACTCTTCGTTGTGGTGCGCGGGCTTCTCATCATGGTGGCCTCTCGTTGCAGAGCACGGCCTCTAGGCGCGAGGGCTTCAGTAGTTGTGGCTCACGGGCTCTAGAGCGCAGGCTCAGTAGTTGTGATGCACGAGCTTAGTTGCTCTGCGGCATGTGGGATCTTCCCAGACCAGGGCTGGAACCCATGTCCCCTGCATTGGCAGGCAGATTCTTAACCACTGCGCCACGAGGGAAGTCCAATTCTACTATTATTAATGTGAATTTCTAAGTTTTCAATAACTTGCATGTGAGAAGAACGGAGCAGAAATTACCACTTTAATGTGTAGATGTTACATGTGCTTTTATTTCCCTTTTATAGTAGCTAAAATTTTTTAATGGTAGCTGTAGAAAACTTTAGACGTGACTCACTTTTGGAGTTAATAAATTTTAAGTTATTGAAATAACTTCTTGTGGGAAAGTAGTTGAAATAGTCATGAGTTTATCATTTGGCTCCCTTACTTGAGAAGAGTATTTAATTTCCAAAATCGTAACCGAATTGACTTGTTTTCAAGTAGTAATATTATGATTTTGAGTGATTCTGTGAGATATTTTCCTCTTAAAAGAAGGTAAGACTTATCTATCCAGTCTACCATTTTGGTTCAAGGAACGTTTTGTTAACTTGAGAGCATTGTTTTTTACTGATGTTCTGGCTTCCCTTAAAAGGGTACCTTTTAACTTTTGAGTCTATCTTCTTGTTTGACGTATTCTAATCCTAGGATTTAGTGATTGCCTTAATGTTCTTAAAGGCGCTCTTTGTAACAGATACTGAGTTTTTATTTAATATTTAGTTCTCTTTCATGGGAAAACTCCCGTTTAGTTCTCATTCTTTGGATATATAGTCAGCTTTGTACCTCTGTTCTACGGTAATAGGTTTAAAATTACTTGCAGATTTCTCAAGGGGATGTAACGTGAGTTTTGTAAAGTTCTTCCAGAGAATGTCCAGAACATGGTTAAGAAAGAGCATGTTTATGCTTACATTTTTAAGGATTTACTTAGAACCTTAATCTTAGTAGAATTATTTATAATAATGTCAGTAGACATTGTTATTTTTCCTTGACATTCATTAAGTTAAATTTATCTATTGTGCTCTTTTACTTTTCTCACATATTTGGGCACTTTTAGTTTCCTCTGTAAATTTAGAAGTGTACACCATCTATTTGTAAGCATGAGTAAATTAAATCCCGCTATTGTTATTTGTCTAGATAATCTCATTTCATTTTTGACTTGCTAATTGTTACTGTCTCTCTATTCTATAACCATCAAGAAGTATTTTTTCGGGTATTGAATTTGTAGAGTCTTAGTAAGACTGATCTAATTCTGATAAACAGCTGCCTCACTATTCCGTATACCTATCTCAGTTTGTGAAAAAAAATTCTTAGAGTCAAATAGTTCTCATCATTTGGGGTTTTACTCTCAAGTTTGTTATTTGTGATTATGAAACTTAATTTTACTTTATGATTTCCTTTTGGGGAAACATCCTTTCTACTAATTTGGACCAGTCCAACATTACTGTGGACTCAGGGGTTATTACTTGTGACTATCATTAAACTCTCAGGCTTCTGATTGGCCCTTTATTATCCTGGAGAGAGTACCATTTGTAAGATTGAGAGGCCAGTGGACTTTGGTTCTGATAATGTAAGATACTATCAGAAGAAACATTTAGAGGTTATCATTATATTGAAGGCATTGAGTCACATTGAATTATTTTACGGACATTTTATATACATCATAGTTAAAATGGGCTTGGGAGTAGTGACAAACTGGTTTCAGGAAAGTTTATTCTGTTTACTGAAAATGTGCATTAAAAGTTATTTTAAAAGAATAAGTTATAAAGTTAATTCTATATTCTTTACCCCTGTTAGGGAGCCTATTGATAATCTGACTCCTGAGGAAAGAGATGCAAGGACCGTTTTCTGCATGCAGCTGGCAGCAAGAATTCGGCCAAGGGATTTGGAAGAGTTTTTCTCCACAGTAGGAAAGGTAATCTAAGCCTACTTACAGAGCTAATTTAAGTAGAAACTGCAAACAACATTTTAGTGATTGTCAGTGTGACAGATAAAATGAGAAAACATCTAAATACATTTTGTTTGGTGGAATTTAGTTAGGGAATTTTTTTTTTTTTTTTAATATTTATTTATTTGGCTGCATCGGGTCTTAATTGCGGCAAGCAAACTCTTAGTTGTGGCATGTGGGATCTAGTTCCCTGACCAGGGATCGAACCCGGCCCCGTGCATTGGGAGTGGAGAATCTTAGCCACTGGACGAAGTCCAGGGAATTTATTTTTGATACCATTTCTTTTTGCCTCACTTGGAAGTTAATAGTGTTGGAATTGATGTATGTTGATAAATGAATTGGGCCTACAAATTTACCTATTTAAAAAAATCTTTTTAGTGGCTTGCTTTGCAATATCATTAATATGCCTCTTGTCTCTTGAAATTATTATACTTATGTGAATGGTTGCACAAACAGAACCTAAAGTGTGTGTTTTCTTTTTAGGTTCGAGATGTGAGGATGATTTCTGATAGAAATTCAAGACGTTCCAAAGGAATTGCTTATGTGGAATTTGTCGATGTTAGCTCAGTGCCTCTAGCAATAGGATTAACTGGCCAGCGGGTTTTAGGAGTGCCAATCATAGTACAGGCGTCACAGGTAACTTTTTTCTTGGTTAAGAATTTGATCATTGGTAGTGTTAGAAACCTGCTGTTGCTTAGTGTTGTGTTGTAATGCCTTGAGCCTTACACAATCACCACTTCCTACCATAAGTCAGATGTTCTCAGGGTAGCTTTTTAAAAAAAAATTTGCCTTGATTTCTTTGATAATTGTGTATTCTTAATAACATCCTTTTCCATTTTAATGTAAGTTGTAAATACCTATTTCATGGAAGAGACTTGAGAACTTGTTCTAGAATTTTACTGATTTGTGATGACTTCTTACTTGGGGATAGAAGCATCTAAGAACATGTTTTCCCCTTCCTATCTTTTAAATGGAATGGTTTTGACATTTTTAGTAAATTTAATATTTTCACTGTTTTAAAATACATACTTGTGAAAGATTTTATATAATGTTAAGAATAGTTTGAACAGCTAACTATTCTAGCATTTTTTTTTTTTTTTTTTTTTTTTATTTACTTTTGGCTGCCTTGGGTCTTTCTTGCTGCACGCAGCCCTTCTCTAGTTGCGGCGAGCAGGGGCTACTCTTTGTTGTGGTGCACGGGCTTCTCATTGCGGTGGCCTCTCCCGTTGCAGAGCGGGCTCTAGGCACGCGGGCCTCAGTAGTTGCAGCTCGCGGGCTCAGTAGTTGTGGCTCGCGGGCTCCAGAGCACAGGCTCGGCAGTTGTGGCACACGGGCTTAGTTTCTCCGTGGCATGTGGGATCCTCCCGGACCAGGGCTCGAACCCATGTCCTCTGCATTGGCAGGCGTATTCCCAACCACTGCGCCACCAGGGAAGTCTCTCTAGCATTTCTTGAAAGTAAGATGTTTCAGACTAATTTGGAGAATGTTTTTTGTTTAAGATAATCCAAATTATGATTTAATTCCTCTTTGCTGATGCTACACAATAAATGAGTGTTGCCTTTGTAAAAATGAAATTAGTGTTAATATTTTAGTTCATTTAGGTGTAGAAAAATTGGGATATATCATTCTCTTGGAGTATATTAATGTGAAAGTATTTTTTTGATTTTTCATCAGTACCTTTTTGTACTAAGAAACAAGTTGATTTCTGTGACTACCTGATAACTTAGATTTTTAAATTGGAGAATATAGGATTTAAAGAATTTTTTTTTGGCCTTGCCGAGCGGCTTGTGGGATCTTAGTTCCCCCACGAGGGGTTGAACCGGGCCGTGGCAGTGGCAAAAGTGCCGAGTTCTAACCACTGGACCGCCAGGGAATTCCTAAGGATTTAAAGAACATTTTTTGAGCGATACAAAATAACAGTAGTTATGTTCGTTCCTTTTCATACCCCTGAAACAAATACTCCTCATAACTCCTGAAAAATCTGGTTACTCATCAAGCTTTTACATCATTTTATAGTTAGGCACAAAATTTGTAACCAGATCTTAAGTGAAATTCCAGTTTCACTGTTAAGCTGTAACTGTGGTCAGATTACTACCTTCTATCTCTAAAAGATGATGGTAGGTCCTACATAGTGTTTTAGCAGTATGTAATATTGGGTATTTATCATTTGATTATACGTCACAATAAGAAAATAATTGTTAGGAAGCAGGCTGGGGAGCATCATTGCTCAATTCATTTCCCGTGATGGAGGGCAAACCTAATAGTGTGTATCTTGGCCTGGCAAAGGGCTCAGAAGAATCACATTGATAAATGAGATTGTGAATTCATTTAACTTTAATCTCCTGTTATGCCCCAGTTTGTTAAAATAAAGGAGTTTGTGTTAGAATATAAATTGAGAACTATTTCCTTTGAGAAGTACTTGGTATGGGAAAAAATGACTGCTGAACTGAATGGTTTACTTGGTTTGATTTATATTGACCTAAGTCCTTTTACGATGGACAGCCAGTTGTTGTACTGTACATTGAGTAACAGTGATATTGAGAGCACATGAATAATGAGTGTATTTAACACTTCCAGGAGATAATCTTATATTTCCACATTTGGCATATCTGTTACCAGGATGCTGCTTTAGATTGGCATAATGTAGGGTTTTTTTTAATTTTAAAAAAATTTTAATTTATTTTTGGCTGCATTGGGTCTTTGTTGCTGTGTGCGGGCTTTCTCTAGTGCGGTGAGCAGAGGCTACTCTTGGTTGTGGTGCGCAGGCTTCTCATTGCGGTGGGTTCTCTTGTTGCGGCATGGGCTCTAGGTGCTCCAGCTTCAGTAGTTGTGGCACATGGGCTCAGTAGTTATGGCTCTCAGGCTCTAGAGCCCAGGCTAAGTAGTTGTGGTGCACGGGCTTAGTTGCTCCGCGGCATGTGGCATCCTGCCAGACCGGGGCTCAAACCCGTGTCCCCTGCGTTGGCAGGCGGGTTCTCAACCACTGTGCCACCAGGGATAGTAATGTAGTTTTGATTGATCACATTTTATATATGAAATACCTTGCATAGTTGCTTTATATGAGTTTTGTATATGCTCTTAAAACTTAATCTAAAATTTTTTTATTGTGGTAAAATGTCATAGTAAAATCTAAAATTTTTGTTTAAGAATTTGGCATTGTAACCATTTTAAGTGTACTGTTCAGTGCCATTAATTAGTCACATGTAAGTGGAATCGTACAATATTCTTTTTTTAAATATATATGTATCTTAATTTATTTTTATTTTTTGACTGCATTGGGTCTTCGTTGTGGTGCGTGGGCTTCTCATTGTGGTGGCTTCTCTTGTTGTGGAGCACAGGCTCTAGGCACGTGGGCTTCAGCAGTTGTGGGTCACGGGCTCTAGAGCGCAGGCTCAGTAGTTGTGGCTCATGGGCTTAGCTGCTCTGTGGCACGTGGGATCTTCCTGGACCAGGGCTCAAACCCGTGTCCCCTGCATTGGCAGGCGTATTCTTAACCACTGCGCCACCAGGGAAGTCCCCCAATATTCTTTTATGTATGACTTAACACTTAGCATAGTTTGATGTCGGTTGTCATTAAGCAAAGCTAAGGTATGAGTGGGATTTACTACTCTGCTCAAAATGGTATTTATTCATTCTAAATGGATGTGTGTGATGTGCCTTATGTGTTGTCTTAACTAACTTGTAGGCAGAAAAAAACAGAGCTGCAGCGATGGCAAACAATCTACAAAAGGGAAGTGCTGGACCTATGAGGCTCTATGTGGGCTCGTTACACTTTAACATAACTGAAGATATGCTTCGGGGGATCTTTGAACCTTTTGGAAGGGTAAGTCCCAAGTTTTTCAGTGGATCCTAAATCTTGAAACAAGTGTAACTGCACAATAATTTATTTGCTTTGTCATGTTTCTAAGAGATTAGTGTTAGGATTGGAGTGGTTCTATAAAGTTTTTGAGACCACTTAGATCAAGATAGTTTCCCTGAAGATAGCATTTGAAGACAGAATCGATCAACATTTGTAATGCTACAGTGAAATGCATGGTATTAGCTTCAAATCAACCTGAATGATAAAATGTACTGTGCATTGGAGCAAGAGATTTTTTTTTCTTGGTTTGTTTCTTGGGATAGTTTTTCTTACTGAAAATTTAGGGGTATATAAGCGTCTCTGTACTTAATGTGTAAGGAATTAGACTGTTTATGCCCATTTAGTCCTCATTTTTTTTCTTTTTTTATTGAGATAAAATTGACACAGCACTGTCTAAGCTTAAGGTGTACAACATAGTGAGTTAACTTACATACATCATGAAATTATTACAGTAGGTTTAGTGAACATCTGTCATCTCATACAGATGCAACATTAAAGAATAGGTAACAAATTTTTTTTCCTTGTGACGAGAATGTTTAGGATTTACTCTTGAGTCTTAATTTATGGTATACAGCAGTGTTAATAATACATTACATTCCTAGTACTGATTTATCGTATAACTGGAAGTTTGTATCTTTAGACTACTTTCATCTAACTCTTCCCTCTGCCCTCCACCCCTCACCCCTCTGGTAGCCACAAATCTGATCTTTTTTTCCATGAGTCTGTTTTTGAAGTACAGTTGAATTGCAACACTAACAGTTTCTGGTACACAACATAGTAATTTGATATTTTTATGCATTTTTTTCAAAAGAATCACCAGGGTAAGTCTAGTTCTCATCATTTTAGAGGAGATGGTTAGAATAAATGTTACTAGTAGGCTGTGCTCTGGTTTAAAAAATTCATTGTGTGGCCATGAATAAAAATCTTGGTTCCTGTCATACCTTGTCCACTACTTAATCTTTATGGCCCTTGGATATACATTTCGTTGTTTTCTTTCACTACCCCACTCAACCCCTTTGTTAAACTGTTTTATGTGTCAATAATGATAAAGTTGGGGTGTTTAATTTTGTGGGTGCTTTATATTTATTGGAAATATACACATATTAATGGTGCACAAATCATAATTGTATGAGTTGGTCAGTCATTACAAAATGAATACGTTCCTGAAACAACCAGAACATGAAATATAATATGTGGGTGCTGTATTTTAATTTTTCATGCTTCCTTTGTATGGCCGAGTTTGTTGGGATATTGTGATGTAGTAAATACAGTTCCCTCATTTAAGGTGAACACTCATTGCTTTGTAGCATATTCATAGTGTTGTGCAACCATCAACCACATCCAATTGTTATTTTTAGTTATTCCAACATTTCAGGCAATTTATTGTGTCTGGCATAATTGATAATTAACATTTGGTGTATTTTAGCAAAGGGGAAGAAAAAAGGTTGATTTCGTTTTTAACATTGTATTCTGCAAAGGATTTCAGATTTTTAGTGGTTTTTGATGCAGAAGACTCCCCAGTGCATAACTTCCTGTTTAGGAAGTTCCTCGGCCTCTAGAAAGAAGATTTTTTGGGCATGAGGGATTGTGATATGTTTTCTATGTTTTAGGGGGAGCCATTTTAAAATAGTGTTTCAAGGGGTAAAATATTTTTGCCCCTCCCTTTTTCACTTATATAAATAATAATTGTGGTTTTCATTTTTAGATTGAAAGTATCCAGCTCATGATGGATAGTGAAACAGGTCGATCCAAGGGGTACGGATTTATTACGGTAAGCAATTGACCATGATTAACATTATGACTTAAAAGGTTTTGATTTTGAGTAGCGTAGTGTAAAGCTTTATTGGTTATTGATAGTGGGGAAGGAGGTAAGGTTAATATTTTCAAGTGGTTTAACTTATTTTGCTGTTAGTAGCCAATTCTTAGTAGCTAAAGGTGTCCACCAAATGTGAAACTTAAAGCAGTTTGCTATCATTCTGTTTATGGTCAATTTGCTTAGCCAACTCTTCATGTAATTGAAGTCATTCACTCCTTTAGGATTTCTTCAGTCTGACTCTTTTTGTGACACAAGATGTTAGTTGCATAAAGGTCTCTTGGAATTCTCTTACTTTTTATATGGACACGTCGGACAACCATGACCAGGATTGCCTTATTAAAAGTGTTTGTAGCTGACCATTGAAGCCCAGTGCCTGAATAGGGTATGACGTGGCAGCTTGGAATAATTGTGAATGGAGGTGCCCTTTTAAAAATAAACTCTTTATGTATTAATGTTCATGATGCAATCCAGTTACATGAGAACAGTTTTTCAAATTATTTTTTAGCCTTGGAAAGTGCTGGAAACACATTTTTAGTTTAAAATACAGATAGTTGTCACCACTGCTGCTATTGTACACACAAAATTTTTAAAATACAGAGATCCCAGATTTTATCAAGAAATTACAATTGTGTCATAACCAAATTTAAATAAAATTGAAACCTATTCTGTAGTGATGAGAATATGTTCCACTGTTCAGTGGGATTTTATCTACCTCATTGTGTGTTGGTGAAAAGGAAAAAGTTATAAAACACCAACATGCTATTTTGTTACTAGTAACATTAGCATGATCTCCCCCCTCCCAAAAAAAAAGGTGTTCAAGGGATTTTACATGCAACTTACAAATATTTCATTCTATTATTATTTAAAGTATTTAGTGTTCTATGTGCTAGATTTAGTGCTTGAATATTTGCTCACTGGCCAGATTTTCACTAGAACACTACTAAACGTCATGTAAACAATGAAGACATTTTGCAAAGCATTTTAATTTTTTAACATAAATCAAGTATGAACTATTTCCTATGACTTACTGATCTGTATGCAAAGCTAGATTATGTAGGGACTTTCCTGGTGGTCCAGTGGCTAAGACTCCGAGCTCCCAATGCAGGGGCCCCGGGGTTCGATCCCTGGTCAGGGAACTAGATCCCACATGCCACAACTAAGAGTTTGCATACCACAACGAAGCTCCTGCATGTGGCAACGAAGATCCCGCCTACCACAACTAAGGCTTGGTGTAGTCAAATAAATAAATATTTTTTTTAAAGCAAGATTATGTAAATCTACATGGTTCTGTTGTGTGTGTAAATGTGTTTATATTTTGTAACTACTATCTGTAATTGTTCCCATCTCAATAATGGAAAAAAATTATTTTTAAACAATTCAACATTCTGATGAAAGATGAAGCTGTGGAATTAGAATATAGCCCGTTCTTCCATTATATTAAAACCAGATTGTGTGAATTAAAGTTTTATTATGTCTGCATCCTGAAATTAAGACTAATAGTTAACTGGCAATAAAACAATGACCCAGAATTTTGTATTAAAAATTAAGTTTTGTATTAAAAACCTGAGTTGAACTTTTAATTTTCCTGAATAGTGTACTTTTATGAGAGAAAAGATGCAACATTTTAATTTATTCCAGCATATTAAAAAGGGTTTTGATGTTTGAAAAACTACTTTTCACATTTTGTTACTGAGATTCTTTATTCCCAAAGACAGGTGTCATTACTTGATAATGTCTTGCCATTTAAACCACCACATTAATAAATCTAATATGCGTAAACTTTGGTGGTCTGATAATTTAGGTTATACTACTTATAGCTTGAACTTGTTACTTTATCATCCTTGCATATGTAATTATTGAATATACTAGCTTTAATAAGTAAGGGTTTCTTTACCTTGCGTATATGAGTAATTACTGGACTTTTTATCCCCCTCTCAATTGTATAGTTTTCTGATTCAGAATGTGCCAAGAAAGCTTTGGAACAACTTAATGGATTTGAGCTAGCAGGAAGGCCAATGAAAGTTGGTCATGTTACTGAACGTACTGATGCTTCCAGTGCTAGCTCATTTTTGGACAGTGATGAACTGGAAAGGACTGGAATTGACTTGGGAACAACTGGTCGTCTCCAGTTAATGGCTAGACTCGCAGAGGGTAAGTTTATCCTAGTGTTGTGAATGATGTGTTGATACCGTAATGAGAAAGGTAACCATGCAGACAAATAAACAGAAAATTATTTTTTCTTACTTTGGTGTTGACTGTTATCCTTGGGCAGCACATGTGGTTTCATAAGTGAAATTCATTGCCTTAATTGTAATAGAATCTACTTTATGATGGTGCTTTTTGAGTACCACAGCATATGTTATACGATTTCTTTTGCTTTCTATAATAATTATATCCTCATACTTCAGAGTAAATTTAGTTGCAGTGCTTAATACTATGTCCTCCTGCCTGTACAGTTGGCCTCCCATATCTGTGAGTTCTACATCTGTGAGTACGGAGGGCAGACTGTATCACGCCACTTTATATGAGGGACTTGAGCATTTGTGGATTTTGATATCCAAGGAGATCCTGGAAATAATCTCACCTGCCCTGCTACCAAAGACCACTGTAATTTGTTTTAATGAAGTGACTTTGGTATTACGCAACCAGAAAATGAGGATATTCCCGCTCTTAACAAAGCAGGGACGTTAAGACCTATTCTTTTACAGGTACAGGCTTGCAGATCCCACCAGCAGCACAGCAGGCTTTGCAAATGAGTGGCTCTCTGGCATTTGGTGCTGTGGCAGGTAGGAATTGAATCTTTTCTATTTGAAATCATTGTTTTTTCACCTAATTCGAAAATTTGCCAAATTTTTGCATTTAAAAGGACTTACTGAGAATTCAATTCATCAAGTACTTTTAACTTACAAATTTCAAGAGTTCATGTAAGGAAGTGGTGATATAGGACATAATTATCCACTCATAATAAACTGTCAGGGTATTTTTGAACCCTGCATACCAATTTTTAGTTGAAATTGCTGTTGTTTTTTGTTTTTGTTTTGATTTATTTTTTTATTATTTTTGGCTGCATCCAAGTCTTAGTTGCGACATACGGGATCTTTTGTTGCAGCGCACGGGCTCCTCTCTAGTTGTGGCATGCGGGTTTTCTCTCTAGTTGTGGTGCGCAGGTGTCAGGGTGTGTGGGCTCTGTAGGTTGCAGCACGCGAGCTCGGTAGTTGAGGCGCATGCGCTTAGTTGCCACGTGGCATGTGGGATCTTAGTTCCCTGACTAGGGAATCGAACCTGCGTCCCCTGCACTCTAAGGCGGATTCTTTTATCATTGGACCACCAGGGAAGTTCCTGTAAGTTGTTAAATCTTTTTAAATGTGTCACTTTTATTGAAGACCAAAAAGTTTATATTGTTTCAAAGGAAAAATGGTTTTTGTAATGTTTTTGTTTGGAAAGCTACCAGAGGCCTTTGAATCAAGCTTTATTTAAAATAATTACAGTATTAAGAGTGCAGAGAAAACTGCTTTCCTAATTAGAACATACAGCAGTTGATCCTTGAACAACATGGGTTTGAACTGCAAGGGTTTACTTAACACATGGATTTTTTTTTCAGTTGTAAATACCACACAATTCATGGTTCGTTAAATCCATGAATTTGGAAGGACTAAGGATATGGAGGGTCTACTATAAGTTACATACGGGTTTTCAGCTGCTGAGATGGTTGGTGTACCTAATCCCCAACTTATTCAAAGGTCAGCTGTATTTTGAGATTTAGAGTTGTAGAATGAAGTGCCTGGAGAGGTGAGGAAAAGAGGGAGAGAACTGATAGTTTCTTACAATTATGTAACAGTGGGTTTAGTTTATGAATCACATTGTTTTCTTCTCTTTTGTGGCTCAGGTACTTGAAATTAACCCAAATCTATGAGCTAGGATAGCATTAAATTTTGAGATGTTGAAGCCTTGCTTTTAGAATATCTGAGAAGAACCGTTTGTAGTTTGTACTTTAGATGACAAGAAACACTAACCCAAGAAAGTATGGCAATATAAGATCATGGTACTGCATCTGGATATATAAAAAGTTCTGTGTGGTTGCTTGATGATTTCCTTTTCAATTGAAAAGCCATTAACAGAGAGGATCATTTCTGCATCTGCATTAGTCTTTATAGGGGGCGCTTCTGTGTTTTCCTCTTTTTAGTGAATATTCGAAAGTTTGTGAGTACTTCTAGGGTCTTGTGCTTCCTTTCAAACTGTGATAGATTTTGAAATCTGATAGGTAGTTCTTTAAAATTACTGACAATCATGTTAGTATATTCATATGAGAAGAACAGTTATAACGATTAATCATTTCTGTATTTATGAATCATTTAATGACTCCAGGTTTCTCTAAATTATTGTTTTGTTTGTTTTGACTTTCTAAACAAGTATTACACATTTAATTTCTTTGCAGTGAACACGTAGTCATAGAATGTCACGTACTGTAATTGAAGATACTAAAGGAAACCCATCACTTCAGAAATATATCCTAGCCTCTGGTTTGACAGTTACTATTTTACCTGAAAACTGTATCTGTGTATTGATTCCCATTGTTCAGGTCATTCTTTCAACAATTTAGAAAAATGCTAGTGTTTACCATATTCTAGGTATTTCACTAGAGGCTGGTGCCTTTAGGGATTTAATAGAAATACATACGATTCATTTCTAAACAGTCTTCTGTTACATCCTGGCTGCTGTATCAAATATGTTGATTTGGTTTATAAACAATATCTTCGCCTAATTATAGTTTTTCAGTGTTAGACGTTATTATTTCCCTAAGCCATTATTTCTCTTATGATGAATGAAGAATGTGACTATACTTCCCTGGGCACACTTACTGGGTAGTTTATATTAAGGCTGAAAATTCTAAATGTCCATGTGGATTGCTTAAAATAGCCATTTAGTTAACTATTTGTTATATTCCCCCTTTTTAGTGTTGATAGATGATTTTAAAGTTTCGTTCTGTTTTCTTAATACTTCTGGTAAATTGCTATTACTACTGGATTAATAACCAACACTCTATTTTAAGGTAAATATTTACATAACTGGGTATTTTTCTCCTGTCGTTAAAACCTTACACATTCCTTGTTAAAATTAGATAAATTGCTGAGTGTTGATGTCAATATTTGAGGCCCTTGTTGCCTAAGTTCTTAAAAGTTGTTTTTTGAAACCAAGAGTGGCCTATCACTATATCCACGTGTCTTTATTCTGGAAGTTTAATGGGTCTTTTCTAAGATAAGTTAGTTCTTATCTTTATGAAACCCATGCTTTGTTTCCTAACTTGTTACAAATGACCTGAAGAACCATTTTTGAGATTTTGATTTATATACACTTAATGTAGCATGGATTTCTGATACCTAAACATTTTTTCCCATTTTAGGGAAAAAAAAGACAAATTGTTTTATAATTCAAAGTTTAGTGACAGTGTTCCTATGGTCATATCTTCAAGTTCCTTCAGTATACACCAGTTACATTTCTTCAACTCCCTGGGATGCCAATTTTGAGCACCCAGGTATTCTTACATCCCCATGTGACTTGGGCTGCAGATCCCTTTTCATTTTTGCCCATGTTTTATGATCATTTTGTATACTCAACAAGAAGCCCAAATGATAATAAAATATTGCAGTTGCATCACATGTTACTGAAAATTAGGTTACTGAATTCAAACAATTTCTATGTTGTATATTTCTAGAATTTTTAAACTTCAAGATACCTTTGGATACTGTGACATTTTCTTTACTTTTCGCACTTGCTGCTTTCACTTGATGGCAGCTTTCTCTTAATTGGCCTTCTCATGTAGAATTTTAATGATTATATGAGAAAATATATTGGTAGAAATCACCATTCTGTTTATTTTTAATACAGACTAGATGTTTAGATTTTTCTTGTACTACATATATTATAGTAAATCTGATTAGATTTCATTCCTGCCTCATTAAATTTCCAGAATAGGCCAGGAAATCAGACCTAATAAAACTACCACCTTCTGGGCTGGACAGGACAACTTAAAACTTAAAAGAACTTAATATATACATGTGGTTAGAATGGGGTCTCTCACTACTTAATCGGTTAGTTATTAAAAGTGTTTGACGTGTACTGCTGCAGTATTTACTCTTTCACCATAAACTTCTAAAGTTTAAAATGCTTACTGACACTGATAGAAAAATAAATAGTTGATATCCCAAGTACTTGGAATTGAATTCTCAAGATCAGGGTTTTCATGCATTTTCTGACCGGTGTGCTTCCCTTTCCCCATTTCCCATTATTCCCATGTGAAGAGTAGTATTGTGGAATGCCTTTGAGATGTGGAAGAGTTCTAGGAATAGGAATAGAGAGGCATAAGTTTCCTAGGATAGGAGGAAAGAAAAAGGCCCCAAAGCCTTGTCAATGAGGAATGGGGAAGGAGGTTTGGCTGCCAGGTTTTACTATAAGTTCATTTTGATAAACCCTGCTACCATAGTCCTCTTTTATTAATGCTTTCCTGACATTTACCCTGTTAGTTGAGGCTCTTCATTGTTCCTGCACTGAGCTGTAGAATTCTCTTTTGTTATAGATTTGCAAACAAGACTTTCCCAACAGACTGAAGGTGAGTTGAGTTTTTTATTTGTTTTTGAAGTGGATGTTAATGTAGCAGGACATAGTTGTGTATATATATTATATCATAATTATTACTGTAGTTTGTATTTTGGGCCCAGTTTTGTCAGAATGACATACAGTGTCATTAACAGTAAGCCAGAAGGCCTAATCCAAGTCATTACAATTACATGAATAAAGATGATAAATGTCCATGCTTTTTCTTGCTATAGCTAGCTTAGAATTATTTTCAGCTTTGTATGCCTATCTTTGTGTTCTGATTGTACGTTTTTATATAGATGTCAGAAAATGAAACTTGTCATTTTAGTAGACAAATCTTTCAGAACATGGAGTCTGTGAACTTAATATAAGGGTAGGAAAAACTAACTCCAGTGATTTGTGTAAGCAGTACCAAGCAATGAGATTATCCAGAACTAAATTGCATGCAGATTTCAGAGATTGTGAAACAATTTATAAAATAGGCTATTGTTTTCTTAGTTTTCAATTATCAAGTAAATCTCTGCCATTTAATATAGCATTTTGTTGCGGTAATTTGGTATCTTACAGGATATACTTAAAGTCGTTTAGGTAAATGATTCTGTATGAAAAAGGTCTTTCCTTGTTCCTTGATAGTCAGGAATTAAATGTGTATCTTAATTTTTTCAGCAAAAGAGACAATTGTACTCAATCTTTTTTTTTTTTCCTAACAGATTTTTAAAAGTAGAACTGGTGGATTTTCCTCTTAGTTATATTTCTATGCTGAATTCATTGTGTTCTGCATTCATCTAGGTTGAGCTGGAATATTTCCATCATACACTGTCTAATATTTTTCAGTATTCATAGCATACAGTGACCTTCTAGTGTTTTTTCCAAGCATACTTCCATTTGTTTATGATAAAGGTACACAGTGGGCTTCGTTTTCTTATTGTAATATAAGCACACTTGGCATCTTTAACTTTCTTCAGTAGAATTTGACTTTAGTTATCTTAGCATTTTTACTTTCATACAAAGTTTTATGAAAGACAAATACTTGTTTATTGAAGTAAACTATAAAGAAGCAAAAAGCACTTGTTACTCTCTCAGAAACTATCTTTTTCATGATGTATTTCATGCACAGCCCTAGTTTTTATTCAGTGGAATGTTTCTTATACTTCCTCAGGTTATTGTTCATTTTAATTACCATAATTTCTAATGCACTGTTTTATCCATAGCTTTGTTTATTATTGTTATGTTTTGGAATGAAATTTGGTCAAATATTATGATTACGGTGAGTTCTGTAACAGCTACTGGTAATGTTTTCTAAGTCACGTAAAAGCAGTGGAGCAACTGTCTTGGAAAATGCACTTCAAACTTAAAACCAACATTGGTTTAAATTTGCTCCTAAGTATTAGTGTCCAGTAGTTTTTTATTTTTAACAATGACTATTATAGATACATATTACTCTTTTTAGTGTTTCTCCTGCTGGAACAGACCTAATCATTTTAAAAATATTAATTTGATGTTGTAGTAGGTTTTATAGTCCTGAGATGTTAAATCTTAAATACTTGGATGGTTTTATGTATATTATTTTTAAAACTTCATCCTTTTATAATGTTTATATATTTAAAAGAAAATATGTAACTATATATTCATGGGCAGAAACATAAGAAATAAAACATGGTATAGATTTAGTTGGCATTTTAAGATTGTATTTGCATCATCCCCTGCTTCTCAGGGTATAAACTCCAGCAGTCCTGCGAAATCAGTCTTGTTTTTATTTTCTTGTTTGTATTATTGATATTTGTCTAATTGAATGAATTTTCACTACACTTAAGGTTTAATTTCCCTTCTAAAAACAAAAGTCCCACCTTAGGATCAGCTGTCTCACATACTAAGTTGCCTTAGCTTTCCGGCAGCTAAAATGGGGTATTGTTATATACACTGATGTTTGAAAGCATTATTGAATATGGTGAATTAGTGAAGTGACTGACTTTACCCTAGTTTCACCCTGTGGGTCCAGTGGTTATATTGGGCTTTGTTTTATTCATAGGGATATTCTGATGCATTTTCCATGAAACTGATTTCTCCCTTTTTTTTTTTTTTTTTTTTTAGCTTCAGCATTAGCTGCAGCTGCCTCTGTTCAACCTCTTGCAACACAGTGTTTCCAACTCTCTAACATGTTTAACCCTCAAACGTAAGTAATATACTTTGGTCAAGTTCAAAAGGGTATGCTGTGAAATCTTTAATGTTTAACTTGTCTAAGTTAACATTTAGCATGTTTTCAACATATTTCATAGTTCAAACACTGCCACAATTTTGATCCTTTTAGTATAATTATTTTTATGCACATTATGAATGGTTTCCCTTGAATGTGTTTGTAAGATTGGAATTCATTTGAAAGCTTTGTAGATTTTATGTTTTCCCTTTATATCTAGTAGTTTTCTGTGAAGTTAGTATCAGTATTTATTTGTATCACCAGTATACTCTTTTCCTAGTCCTATGAAATGGGGATAAACTTGGTATAAGTATCTTTGAAAGATGTCAATTAACCACTTAAATGTTAAACAGAAATGATTTTTAAAATAAAAGAACACACTTAAGATTTTTTATACAGATTGGAGTATGTGTCTATCATAAGTTTGAGTAGTGTCTCATAGATTTAATACTTTGTTACAGAGAAGAAGAAGTTGGATGGGATACAGAGATTAAAGATGATGTGATTGAAGAATGTAATAAACATGGAGGAGTTATTCATATTTATGTTGACAAAAATTCAGCTCAGGTATTTTGATTGTTACTTTCTTGTGTCTTAATTTTCATACATACTTGGGGCATATTATGATCACTGGTTTTCCTTAGAGCGTATTGGGGTTTTTTGTTTTTTCCTGAGAGAAGCTTTAGCATACTGACTAAATACACCCCCTACAAAATAAAGACACTTTTAAAATAGTTCAGGTCATCATGTAGCATTATTGTTGCTGTTTAGTGTTCAGAGGTTGCCATGAAATTCTGGCACCTTGATTTCATTCTTCGGCAGCTTTCACATCATGGAAGATAGTAACAAGGCCAGTTTTGGGGATGATGAACTATTTTCAATAAATTTCTAGGTTATATATATTAGCTAGTGAAACAATTATGCAGTTATAGAGCAGTTTTTCTATAGGTAACTTGAATAAACCTGTTGGAATCCATGTTGTATATCACACCTTTAACCTTTTTTGTTGTATTTTAGGGCAATGTGTATGTGAAGTGCCCATCAATTGCTGCAGCCATTGCTGCTGTCAATGCATTGCACGGCAGGTGGTTTGCTGGTGAGTTTGACTTTTTTTCTGAGTGATTGTTTTTAACGGTCTAATCTAAGTGAAGAAGCTAAACGACCATATGTGTTTCTTTCAACAGGTAAAATGATAACAGCAGCGTATGTACCTCTTCCAACTTACCACAACCTCTTTCCTGATTCCATGACAGCAACACAACTACTGGTTCCAAGTAGACGATGAAGGAAAATATAGTCCCTTATGTACATAGCTTTTTTTTCTTTCTTGAGAATTCATCTTGAGTTATCTTTTATTTAGATAAAAATAAAGAGGCAAGGGTCTACTGTCATTTGTATACAGTTCCTGTTACCTTGAAAAAATAAAAATGTTAACAGGAATGCAGTGTGCTCATTCTCCCTAACTAGCAAATCCCACTGTATACAAAGCTGTTCTCTTGTTCTGCCTTTTAAATGTACATGTAGAAAATTACATTAAGGATCTATAGGAATAGCTCTAGGGGAACAAATGTGCTTAACATAAAAAGGCAGACAGGGATGTAATGATGTTTTTAATGTTTCAGAAGCCTAACTTTTTACACAGCAGTTACATTTCACTAATGTTGATATTTGGTTAATGGTTTAGCAGAGGTTTCTGGAATACATAGTTTATGGAAATTCAAGACAGCTAAAAGGGCTGTTTGATTAACATCTCATCTTGCATTCTGATCAACTGGCAAGAAAAGGAGATTTCAAAATTACATTTCTGGATGGTATCTTTTCAATTAATGTATCTGTAAAAGTTTCTTTGTAAATATTATGTGTTCTGGTGTGTCTAAGATTCCAAACAAAATGATCCCTGCATTTCCTCAAGATGTTTAGTGACAGTCTGGTAAGCAAAGCAGTCTGAGCAAGAAATAGGAAATGCAGAAATAGGTTTTGTCTGGTTGCATATAATCTTTGCTCTTTTTAAGCTCTGTGAGCTCTGAAATATATTTTTGGGTTACTTCAGTGTGTTTGACAAGACAGCTTGATATTTCTATCAAACAAATGACTTTCATATTGCAACAATCTTTGTAAGAACCACTCAAATAAAATTCTCTTAAAAAGGCCACAAGAAATCTTCATTTTTGAAATGTTTTAAAGTCACAGAAACTTGGAAATAGAATATTAGTTTCTTTGACTTTTTAGTTGCCTCTTTGGGAAAATTCTTAAACTGTTGCCCTCAAGTTGTCCCTCTACATTCCTCTGTATCAGTCTTAGTACCGTACTACTTATTTAGGGTATTATATCAAAACTGAGGAATTTACCAAAAAGAAAACCAAACTGATTTGACCAGGCCTCAAACCTGGGCATACTTAAGTCTCTCTTAGGTTTTCTGGACATCTTTGTGGGGAGGAAAAATGCCTCGTTATTTAAAAGTAAATACTGGAGAAAATGGTGGAAGTTCAAACTGGTTTCCCAAATTGATTTAACTGCATTTTTGAGCTTTAACTTTACTTGGGCAGCAACCCTTCGTGATTTATACTCTGAACTCTGCTTCAAGTTTTTGTGTCTAGGTTGAATCTTGAGTAGGGGATGTTGCTCCTAATTGCTCCTTCCAATACTGATTTCCTCACCTGCCTGAATTTCTTTTACTACTGTATTGATTTGTTAGGGCTGAATCATAAGTGTTACAGGTTTATTCAGATATCAGGATAACTCAGTTTGAATTTGGAGGCGTCACAGTTTTCTACCAACACTTTTGAGGGATGTTTGTAATTCCCTTACTTGCTTCAGTTATTAACCTAAAGAAAAATTTCAAGATTCAAGTTAACTTTATTTTTGAACACCAGGCAGCAGTGTTACTGGGTGGCAGAGACGTACATAATGCCAACTTTTTTCTTTCCAAATTATCTCCTAGTGATTAAAAATTTCTTCTTGGATCAAGTACTATCAGGTTTGTTCTGTCATTCCTTTCTAGGGAACTGGGCCAGCAAAGGTGCCTTCAGGTGTTTATTTAATCTCATCTGTTAAGAGGTGGCAAAAATTTGCCCACTACCAAAGAATGAAATTTGGGCTGTAGGGCTTCCCTGGTGCGCAGTGGGTGGTTAAGAATCCGCCTGCCAATGCAGGGGACACAGGTTTGAGCCCTGGTCCGGGAAGATCCCACATGCCTCAGAGCAGCTAAGCCCGTGTGCCACAACTACTGAAGCCTGTGCCCCTAGAGCCCGTGCTCCACCAGAGAAGCCACAATGAGAAGCCCGCACACTACAAGGAAGAGTATCCCTTGTTCACCGCAACTAGAGAAAGCCCGTGCACAGCAACGAAGACCCAACACAGCCAAAGAAAAGAAATTTGGGTTGTAAATGATGTTCAAAGCAAATTTGTTAAAAAAGAGTTTAGTCAAATGGAAAATAGCTCAAACGGCTATTCTGAGTGAGATCCTTCAGGATCTGAGACAACATACAATTTGGTTGTGAATTTTTTAGGTGCTGTAACTTATGGGAGTGTCCTTGACTGCAGTTAGATCTGAGTGTCTTTATGCCCCCCAAATATTCCAGTGTAGTTTATTATAACATTTATTATCTTCTTCTTAGTTAATGATTGAGAAATTTTTTTTTGAGGGGGTTTTTTTGGTTTTTTAAATTTTTATTTATTGATGGCTGTGTTGGGTCTTCGTTTCTGTGCGAGGGCTTTCTCTAGTTGTGGCAAGCGGGGGCCACTCTTCATCGCAGTGCACGGGCCTCTCACTATCACGGCCTCTCTTGTTGCGGAGCACAGGCTCCAGATGCGCAAGCTCAGTAATTGTGGCTCATGGGCCCAGCTGCTCCGCGGCATGTGGGATCTTCCCAGACCAGGGCTCGAACCCGTGTCCCCTGTATTGGCAGGCAGATTCTCAACCACTGTGCCACCAGGGAAGCCTGAGAAATATTTGAGGGGAACTCAGTTTAGAGCAATATCAAGGAATATGTTGCTTGTACAGGTGAGGGAAACTACCTTAAGCCAATTAATAGAATGGGGGGAGGTCAGTTGGTAAAGTTTACATCTTCACTGATGGCTGGTTAGAAAATCATTTGGGATTCATGAAGCTGAGAGGCTACAAAATTGGTTTGAATTTGTTCTTTTTCTGATCAAGTCATATCTGAAGGACAATTTTTGGGTGAAAAATGTAATAGCTAACCTTGTGACCTTGAGGAAAATCTAGACTTAACATTTTAAAGGTGAAAAACTAATAGCATCAACCTTAAAGTGTTGAATAATAAGGATTTACTAGAATCTATGAGAAGTCCCAGGCATGCAGAATCATTCTAAACTTTTTTAAAGTACTTATTTGGCTGCGCTGGGTCTTCGTTGTGGCATGTGGGATCTAGTTCCCTGAGCAGGGATCAAACCCGGGTCCCCTGCATTGGGAGCACCTAGTCTTCGCCGCTGCACCGTCAGGGAAGTCCCTCCAACTTTGGATTAACAGAGAAAGGTCTTGTGAAACGACACCAAACCTCATTAGCTCACCTCCAAAGATCTCTAACCAAGCTGGGTAACAGGCTGAGAGAAAAAATGCTTCTAACAGAAACTCGGAATACTCAGACTTGTTTTATTATAGTACATGGGCTGGGAATGATGGGAGGGGGTGGATGTTGTGGGCAACCACTGCCCTGATTAGCACCGGATGCCCATCCCAATGGCCATGAATGTGCCAAAGGTGCCGCCACTCTGCATCATGGTTTTCCCGATGCCGCCCATCAGCTCCCGACCCCGCATTCCGATCCTGAGAGGAGGAAACCAAGATGGGGCCAATTGGGAACAAAAATACAGGGAGGAACATTAACTGCCCTTTTCCAATTTGTGTTGATAATGGGCACTGCTGAAGTCTGGCAGGACATTATCTCTTCCCACATGGGTTGTGTAATGCCAAGGAAAAGGGTCCATTAGGGTCTCTAGGTGGATTCTGATGAATGTATCAACTGACTTCTGTTTGTGGGAGGCAGCAGAAGCAGTATAAAGTACGTGGACAGGGAAACCATTTTTTTGTGCTGGTTTATGATCCAATAAAACATCTGTCTTTTAGACGGTTTCCTAGTGTTAAAACAATGATAGGGGTGTCAGACCTGGGTTCAAGAACTAAGAATGCAATTTACAGGCTGTGTCAAGTGTAAAATGAGGATCACAGCATTCATGGCACTGTTGTGATAACGGCATTTAGCACCGTGACTGACAGTAAGTGCTCAGTAAATGATAATTTACAATCTGGAAAAATGGGAATAGTCTCTTTTACGTGTGAAAATGACAGGATGTAGAGTTTATCTGCTTAGTTTCTACATCCTGTTCCCAGTAAATTTAATCAAGTTTGTTTCACTATGCGCAATTGGAAATAAATGTAACAGCAGTAAGACAGTAAGAATAGCCTTTTATTGAGCACTTAATATGTGCCAGATTGTGTGCTAAGTGTGGTCTGATTTGAGCCTTATAACTCTATATGATGTAGAGGTTACTGACCTCATTTTACACTTGAAACCCAGGCTCCAACTTGCCTAAGGTTACAAAATGAGTAAGGGGCCAGAGAGCGGTTTGAGTCAGAGCTCATATTCTCAACCATTTAGGCTTCCAACCTGTCCTCCCAGACTTAAGGTGGTTAGGAAATCAGTCTCGCTTGTTAGAGGGCAGCGAGGGAATTGGAAAGAAGTAGGCTCTATTCCAGCGGCAGGCCGAGTGGTGTGGGGAGGGAAAGTCCGGTAGTCCCGCCCAGAGATCACGGCCCGCGCCCCTCACCTGAGACAGGAAAAGGTGCCGAAGAGCGCCCCAGCTGCCATGCCCACGGCGCAACCCATCACAAAGCCCATCTTCACGCGGTCGAAGCAGCTTGGCTGTGACTGTCCATAGGGGCCCACGGCCACCGGCATCTGCGGGGTTCGAAGGTTTGCGGAGTGCGGGCCTAGTCGCCAGCCCGAGTCGGGCAGGGGGCGTAGGAGGTGGGGTAGGGAGCGGGCCCAGGGGTTCGGAGAAATCCGGGCCCAGGGGTTCGGAGAAATCCGGGAAGGAAAAGAAGGGCGTAGCCCGGCTCCATCACCCTCTGAGCGTTCGAGTCCCCGCGCCGCGGTGCCCCCACCTTACCTTGCTCGCGGCCTCGGTCGCTCAGCTCTACGTCTCACACGGAACGCGAGGCGGAGCGCACTCGCGGCCAGAGGAACCGCTTCCGGGGCGCGGAGTAGTACTTCCGGGAGCCTGTGGCAGGGGACAGCAGCCATTTCGGGCGCAGGGCTGCCACCGAGATGATGCTACTGAGAACCTCTTGGAGGCTGGTGGCCGCGGCCGCCCCCGCCGCTCCGTGGCCGAGGGCGAAGGCACCCACTCGGGGGCTGCGCCTGCGCGGTACGCTCCGGGGCCCGCTCGCTGCCACCTCCGCGGAAGCGAGGATCTTTCCCTTGGGCGCGGGGACGCACCTGCATATTCAGGAGCCTCCCTCTTCCGCCCGCTGCCCAGACCCTCTGACCCTTCCTCTTGGCTGCACCCCTCAAACTTTCTCATGCCTGCCCTCCGAACGGTTGACTTCGCCGCGCGCCCCGCTGCCGCACTTCAGATCCTTCCCCGCAGGCCCTCAGAGCCCTTGATGCTCGGCCTTTGGACCTCTCCTGGCCAAATTTTAGAGATGCCAGTCGTCCAGCCAGTAACCTTTGAAGGAGATCTTACATACCGTCTCCACATTCCTTCTCAGTGGCTTTGCCCTTTCAGAGGTCTCCTCACTCCCAATGATGCAATTTGAATGTTGTCTCCGCAACCCCCTCCAAGAACCCTGTCTCTCTCCCTTACCTCTTTTTACAGTTGGCTCAAGTTTTCTGATGTTTAATTTCCTTTTCCACTGAAATTCGACCTCAGTATCCCTTAAATTTATCTCACCTCCATCCAGCTTTTACCTGCTGCTGTCTTGGATGCCCTGTGTGCAGAGTTGCATCCTCTCACGTGGCCACTCCGTTCTATTTTTTGTCAGTTGTAGACCATGCTCCCCAGTCTGCTGTTCCCTCAGATGCAGCCACTGCTCCGGAGGCGGAATCAGTGCTGCGACCTCTGTATATGGATGTGCAAGCTACAACTCCTCTGGTAAGGATCGAGGGGCAGCTTTCCCCAAGCTGTTTTTAGGAATTATATTGTAGAAGTGGCAATGCACAGAAATGCCTGAATCCCTGTAGAAGTAAGAGCCATTGAGAACTGTGTGTTGGGAAAAGCAATGAGCCAGGAGTCAGGAGGCTTAAGTTGTAATCCTCTAGAAATGGCTTTACTACTTACTAGCTATTGATCTTGGACACATCACTCAGTGCAGGCACTCTGGTAGTAGTTAAAAGCATAGGCTCTGGAATTAGCCGGACTGCTACTTACTACGTGAATTTGGGCAAGAATTAAATAGGTTAAAAGACATAAAGCAGCCCTTAGGACAGCGCCTGGCGCATGATAAACACTTGAATATTAATGCACGTTTTCATCAACATGTGGACTCTGTCATGTCCTGTGCTCTCGTAGATCACATTTCTTGGCAGGAGTGGAAACACCTGCAGACACAGCTCTCAGGACAGGGCAATATTTGTAAATTATCTGAGCAGATGGTAGGATAATCTGATTTAAGATGGGTTGGTAGGGGAGTATATTAGGCTAACATTTGGTTAGTACCTGAGGGGATGGAAGAATGTTTGAGGCCTAATCTAGGCAGGGTCTGAAGGGTTGGGAGTGTGCTGAGGCAGGTTGGGCAGGTCTCGGGATGGAGTGGGGCCCGAGTTAACTATGGGCTCAAGGAGACTGATCTATTCTGTTATGCTCAGGACCCTCGGGTGCTTGATGCCATGCTCCCTTACCTAGTCAACTACTATGGGAACCCACACTCCCGGACACATGCTTATGGCTGGGAGAGTGAGGCAGCCATGGAACGTGCTCGCCAGGTTAGTACAGAGTACTCTAGGAGGTTCTGATGTCAGAGGGTCAGTGGCCTGTGGGAGGCATTTCTTTTTTTGTAGCTGTGGGTGGAGGTGGAAATGGCTTGGGGCTCTCTCAGGAAGAGGTTCAAAGAACAAGCCTTTGGAGTCCCTCTGAAGGCATTTGATTAGTTCCCACATTTCCTAGCTAAATGACCTTTGGCAAGTTATCTGATTTCTCGAAGCCTCAGTTTCCTCACATTGAAAATGGAGATTGGGAAGGGCCTGGGTTCGATCCCTGGTTGGGGAACTAAGATCCTGCAAGCCGCCCAACATGGCCAAAAAAAGAAAGAAAGAAAGAAAAAGAAAATAGAGATTGTAGTAGTTCCTACTTCTTAGGGTTATTGGGTGTATTAAATCAGACAATTCTGGTAATGTGTTTATTAACATGATGCCTATACATACTAGGAACTCAGTAAGTGCTTTTTCAAAAACACCAAAGTTATTATTTTGTATTGGGCTGGAAAAGAGCCTGGGATCTGGGATGTAGCTGAATATATCCCCTTGTCTGATTCTAGTGGGTACAGAGCTGCTTCTTGAGCAGTTGATAGAATGCAGTGGAGCTCTTCTTGCTCCAGACCTTTGTCTTAGTTGTCTCTGCAGCTGCATTCCTGCCTAGGGAACTGATGCTACTTATTTTTGTTTCTTGGCTTGCAGCAAGTAGCATCTCTGATTGGGGCTGATCCTCGTGAGATTATCTTCACTAGTGGCGCTACTGAATCCAACAACATAGCAATTAAGGTAAGAGAAGGGAACCAAAGGGCATATCTGGGCTTTCCTGACCTGGGAGGTGGTGTCCTGCCATCATTTAGGCTCATATATATTTCCCAGCCACCCACTTTCACCCTGTTGTGAAGAAAAGACAGACACATACTCTTTCTGATTTGTTGCTTCCTTCAGCCCTTTGCAGTCTACTCTATCTTAAGTCTTTGCTCCTGTTGAACTGAGTTCAGTGAGCTAGTTGGATAGGAAAGGAGGTGGCTCTTGGACCATCAACCATGTGGTGTTTTGGATGGCAGCTACTTCAAAGAGTAAATAATGGTGACTCAACCCTTTTCCCCATCCTTTTGATCTAGTCACAGTGAAGTCCAGAATACACTTGTAATTGGATATATTTCTCTGCTTCTTGTTACCAGCTTCACACTTATATCTGTGATTTCAGGGCTGCCTTCCTCTCAGCCTTCCCTTTCTTTCTGATGAGATCTGTTTGCAGCAAGTTCCTCCTGTTTTGTTTAGATGTCCCCGTTTTGTACTGGTTGCTGTGGTGCCTTCTGCAGACATTCACTTGATCACCCATTCTGAGATTAGTCACTCTATCCTTAGGACCTACAGATCTTCGGTGCTATCAAAAGTAAAATTCCAGTCTCAGTAGTCATGTCGGTGTTTCACAGAACATAATCACGTCTGACTGGGTCTGGTTGCCAGGGTCACTTGTTTAAATACCAAGGCTCTGGTAAATTGTGGGCTGCTGTAAGTTCAACTCTGGCTCTACCCCCTCCCACCACTGTCTGTCACCTGTGTTGCTAGTATTGCTTTTTCTGACCTTGGACTGAGTGAAGGAGGCCTAGACCTGGGCCAGGTTCCAGAGTCGTCAGTACTCTGCCCGATCCCTTTAGAAGGAAGGTATCCTTCCTTGGGACTGCAGAGGCCACAGAGCCAGGGGTGTGGTCTCTCCAAAGATGAGAATGGTTTCTGGAATGGGGAGCATTTTCAGAACTTTGAAAATGTTTGCTTTGAAGGTTTCCGCAGATTCCCAAACCTAGAGGCCAACGATTGCTAGAGTAGTTGCGACAGCTTTCCCCTAGTCTCCTGGACGGGTAGAGTAAATATCTGTCTGCTATTAGAGGATTCAACACTTTGGGTGAGATAGGAGGTGGGGAGGGAACTTCTAATGTTTTCGTTTTTGTGTTCCTTGTCCTCAAGAACATACAGTTTTTATGTAGTTATAATTTTGGTATTATAATTTTGTAGTTATAATTAGTTTCATGTTCTGCTTTTAAAGTAGTATTCTTATAAGCTCTGGGATGGACTGGGTTGCACATTTTTTTTATTTTAATTTTTTTAAAGGAATTCATGCATATGTGGTGAGATTTTTTTTTTAACCCTGTGGAAAGGTTTAAAATAAAGTGTAGGTCTTCCACTTCTTCCTCCCCTATTCTGACCTCAAGTCTGTTTAGTATTGTCCTAGAAAACAAATTATACATACATATGAATTTGCTTTTAATATTTTCACATATTGTAGCATGCCACATTTATTCTTCTTAACCGTTAATAACATATCCTATGTTTTTCCATTTCAAACTCCATAGTTTTTAATATAACTATATTCTTTTTCATGGAGTTGTGTTACTGCAGTTTACTGTTCATTTCTCTGTTGTTGGATGTGTTTAATCTTTCTATTTTTTTAAGGATTGTAAATATAACTAAAGCATATTTTGTCTCTAAAGCTTCATCTATCCTTTGAAATATTTCCCTAAGGCAGGGGTCCCCAACCCCCGGGCCATGGACCGCTACCAGTCTATGAACCAGGCCGCACAGCAGGAGGTGAGCGGCAGACGGGCGAGCGAGTGAAGCTTCATCTGCCGCTCCCCATCGCTCGCATTACTGCCTGAACCCCGCCCCCCACCCCCTCCATTCATGGAAGAACTGTCTTCCATGAAACCGGTCCCTGGTGCCAAAAAGGTTGGGGACCGCTGCCCTAAGGTAAATTCCCAAAAGAGGAATCACAGTAAAGAGTGTGAATTCAGCTTTTAAAACATCTTTATAAATGATTTCTGAAGAGATTATAGTGTAAATAATGCCATCAGCAAGGAATGCGTCTATGGGTTTCACTTCTGCACTGCCAGCTTTGGGTATCACCATATTTGCATGTTTTGTATTTAAATAGAAATAAAAGAGACAGACTTTTCCTGGGATGCAAGGATAGCAATGTTCCCCATTTTCCACCTATGGTACAATAAAAAATATATTTGGTCTTTGTCCTGTGTTCCTGGCACAGGGCTTCTAAAACCTTGCAGTTTCCTGAATGCTAGGAATGTGTTTTGTTATTCATAACAAGCCCCTTTGTACCATACCTGACTTTCTGGTGATGAAGTGATTCATGGTGGGCCCTTAGATAGTTTCAAGGGACATGCTGGCCACTCCAGAAGGACCAAGAATGGGATTAGAGAGTTGTAACTTTCATCTGGGGAAGAGAGGGGGGCTGGAGATTGAGTCCAGTCATATGACCAGTGATTTAATCAGTTGTGCCTGTGTTATGAAAACCCCATAAAAACTCTGGAAAACAAAACTCAGAGGAGCTTCCAGGTTGGCAAACTCATAGATGTACTGGAAGGTGGCATTCTTAGATTCACAGGGAGAGGGCATGGAAACTCTGTGCCCCTCCCTGCCCCAGAACTCACCCTGTGCATCTCTTCCATTTGGCTGTTCCTGGGTTGTTTCCTTTGTGATAAAGCTATGATAGTAATATAGTGTTTTCATTGAGTTCTGTGAATCATAGAGAATTATTGAACTTTAGGGGACTGTGGGAAGCCCGGTATTTGTAGCCAGCTGGGGAAGTATGGGTGGGTGACTTGTGACACCTAGGCTAAGGCCTAGGCTGGCATCTGAAGTGGAGGCAGTCTTGTGGGACTGAGGCCCTTAACCTGTGGGATTTGCGCTAATTTGGGATAGTTAGTGTCAGAATTAAATTGAATTATAGGACATGCAGTTGGTGTCAGAGAATTGATATTGGAGCATACTGCCTTTGTCCACTTACTCCTTACAACTAGGATGGAACTCATTGCTGTCTCTCTGAGTATATTCTTCTTCCTTTCACCACTACCAATTTCTAGGGGGTGACCAGGTTCTACAGATCACGGAAAAAGCACTTGATCACCACGCAGACAGAACACAAATGTGTCTTGGACTCCTGCCGTTCACTGGAAGCTGAGGGCTTTCAGGTCACCTACCTCCCAGTGAAGAAGAGTGGGATCATCGACCTGAAGGTAAGAGGGACAAAATAGGAGGAGCCTGGCTTCAGCCTATAAATCTATCTCTTCAGCCTCAGCTGGAGCTTGAAGGACTAGATCTAATGGTGAGGGAGGAGTTTAGAGAAATAAGCCTTGCAGTGTGACTCAGAGTATGTTCCCCTTGAGTGTGTACCATCCTCCTTTTCTGTGGAAGATTTGTTTCTCAGCTTTGTTGGTGCTTCCTGGTCTGCGTGAGAGCCACCATGGGAAAGCTCTGGCCTCCTTCTCCCTGCACTGATGTTTCTCATCCTTCAAAAGAGTAGGTGTAGTTTTTGTGAAGAATATTTCCCTTTTTGGCCCATATCTTTATATGTCAATTATGGGTCCAAGTATCTTCTCCACCAAATTTTGGATATCAGCATCCCTAGACAAATCCTAATATATAATTTGTGGACAGATCCCTGTGATGTGCAAATAGAGATAATTTTACTATTTTCTTTGCAACCTGGAGGGCTTTTATTTCTTTTTCTTGCCCAGTTGCCCAGGCAAGAACTTCTAGTACAAAGTTGAATAAAAGTGGTGAGAGCAGATACCCTTGTTTTCTTCCTGATCTTAGATGAAAGCTTTCACCATTAAGTAGGATGTTAGTCCCTGCCTTCAAGGAGCTTATATTCTAGTGAAGGGGACAGTTAACATGTAAACAAACACATAAATGAAATAATTATGAATTGGGATATATGCAATAAAGGAAGTAAACAAGAAGCTGAGAGAAACATAACATTGAGAACCTACATTAGACCAGTGTCAGGGAAAGCATAATAGATGTTGGGAGGTTGATTACTAGTTTCTTTAAGATAAATATTTTAGTCAAATGTGGTCCCTACCTCAGTGTTGAAAATAGTAGCCTTGTTTTTTACTACTTACTTTGTTCTTTGCTGCTTTTTACTCTGACAATCTTATGTAGGAAAGGCTCCCCCTCTTTTTTTTATTAAACTTTTAATTTTTAAATAATTATAGATTCTCATGCAGTTGTCAGAAGTAATACAGAGAGATCTCATATCCCCTCTATCAGTTTCCCTTAATGATAACATCTTACAGAAGTATAGTATAATATTACAACCAGAATATTGATGTTGATAGAATCTATCCATCTTGCTCTGATTTCCCCAGTTTTACTTGTACTCACTTGTGTGTGTGTTTAGCTCTATGCAGTTTCATCACATGTGTAGTTTCATGTAACTATCACCACAATGATGCTTCATGGTCTTTTTTTTTTAAGATTTATTTATTATTTTTTTATTTATTTAATTTTATTTTGGGCTGCGTCGGGCCTTAGTTGTGGCACGCAGGATCTTTGTTGAGGCATGCAGGATCTTTTGTTGCAGTGCGCAGGCTGTTCATTGTGGTGCGCGGGCTTCTCTTTAGTTGCGGCCTGCGGGTTTTCTCTTCTCTAGTTGTGGCATGCAGGCTCCAGGGTGCACGAGCTCAGTAGTTGTGGCACATGGGCTTAGTTGCCCTGCGGCATGTGGGATCTTAGTTCCCTGACCAGGGATCAAACCCAGATCAGATCCGCCTGCATTGTAAGGTGGATTCTTTACCACTGGACCACCAGGGAAGTCCCATGGTCTTCTTTTAAAACCACTAATTTGATCTCCATTTCTTTAATTTTGTCTTTTCAATAATGTTATGTAAATGGAATAATATAGTATGTAACCTTTTGGGATTGGCTCTTTTAATTTAGCATAAGTCTTTGGCAAGTCATTTAAGTTGTTGCACGTCTCAGTAGTCTGTACCTTTTTATTAATGAATAGTATTCCATGTAATGGAAGTACACAGTTTCTTTAACCATTTACCTGTTGAGGGACATCTGGGTTGTTTTTAGGTTTTCGCTATTATGAATAAAGCTACCATGAACATTTATGTATCGGTTTTTTGGTGTGAATTTAAGTTTACATTTCCCTGAGGTAATGCCCAAGAGTGCAATTACTGGGTCATATAGTAATTTCATGTTTAGTTTTATAAGAAACAAAAACTACCAAACTGTTTTTCAGTGTGGTTGTACCATTTTAGGTTCCCACCAGTAGTATATGAGTGATCCAGTTTCTTTGCATCCTCGCCAGCATTTTGTGTTGTCACTATTTTAATTTTACCCACTCCGGTAGGTGTGTAGTGAAAGGCCCCTTTTCAAGACTAAGCTTGCGTACATTCTGAGTTAGGGAGGACTTTGTTGGTACTATATAGTTTCCTTACTCCTGATATTCTTAGGAACTAGAGGCTGCCATCCAGCCGGATACCAGTCTGGTCTCAGTCATGACTGTGAACAATGAGATTGGAGTGAAGCAGCCCATTGCAGAAATAGGTGAGTATCGTGGGTGGACCCTGACGCTTGCCCACCCCTGGGATCCATCTAAGGAGCAGGACTGGACTAGGAGCTGTAACACTTTATAAAATTAGGTAAGGAAACTAAGAGAAAGAGAGCTTCAGTTCCTTGTTCAAGGACATATTGTAAATGGCATAGCTAGTATTTGAATCCAGGTGTAGTACCCTTTATGTTGTTTTCATTTCACTGCACTTGGTGCAGAAAACAAAACAAAAAACCTCCACCTTTTTTCTCTTCCTCTTTTACCTTTTTTGTTTTAGAACATCTCTTTACTATGCTCATAGAGCCAGAGACACTCACCCTGTAACTTCTTAGCTACATTAGCAAATAGATCTGTTAATCTTTGCTTCTTTTAAATCAAAAGGATCTAAAAGTTAATCTGATATATTGAAAGGCCAGTGTTAATGAGGTAGGAAGAGTCTTATGAATCAGAATATCGGGAGTGTTTTGATTGGGTGTTTTGCACTTGCTCTTGTTTATTCTAGTCAAGGACACTAGAGCTGAGAATGAGAGAGAGACAGAGACAGAAAGAGAGAAGGACAGAGAAGTGATTTACTATGTGGCTAGTGGCCAATGCCATGTATAATTTTGCCTTAGAACTCATGGTACATTGTGGGACCACTGCCAGGTTACTTCCTAACATTGTGCTGTGGTTCTTCCCCTTTGTTGTTTTCTCAGGGCACATTTGCAGTTCCAGAAAAGTGTATTTTCATACTGATGCAGCCCAGGCTGTTGGAAAAATCCCACTCGACGTCAACGACATGAAAATTGATCTCATGAGCATCAGTGGTCACAAAATCTATGGTCCGAAAGGTACTAGCCCCTCCTAGAGTTCCTCCTCTCTGGACCTCCTGGCAAATTCTTTGACAGGTGTTCCTGGGACTCATTTGGGACTATCACTGCTTTCAGAGGAAATTGTATATTCAGAGTGCCCTGCAGAATGCAAGTGTCATTTAGCAACAGCTAGGAACATGTGCTTATTAATAGATTCTAGGAGTTACTATATAGCAGACCATTCTTCACTGGTCTCTTTAGAAAATACTTTCATGTAGATGTTAATTTGGTTGAGGAACAAAGGTTTTGTCATATCAAATTAGCTGGATAAGTCCAGTTATCTTGTCTACCCCATTGTGATTTGCAGATCAATATTCTTTGAGTTCTTCATTCCCTCGTGTCTTGCTTTAGCCTTAGGGGAAGATTGTATGGGCTTTTATGGTTCTTGGTGTTTGTTCCTAGTTTTAGTAGTCTTTGCTCCTATTAATCTCTCAAGGATACTTGTCTGTTTCCTATGGTCCTATTGGCCTAGGAATGTTTTCTAGCTTGAATTCTGTCTCTGCACCCCAATCTTTGGGAAGAGACTATTGTCCTCTATTTTATGGAGGTAGCCATCCAAAATGAACAACTCCTCCTCTGTCTCTTGGGTGAGGGCCTGTGGTGGTTGGTTATGCCAGTACGCTTGCTGTGTCTGCGGGGTGTGTCGTCTGGATGTACACCCTGTGGAAAAAGGTGTGATAACTCCTGGAAGTATATAAGAGGGGCTTCTTCTAAAGGCTCCCAGAGGTTGTAAAGAGTGTTTTTGGGGGCTTCCCTGGTGGCGCAGTGGTTGAGAATCTGCCTGCTAATGCAGGGGACACGGGTTCGAGCCCTGGTCTGGGAGGATCCCACATGCCACGGAGCGGCTGGGCCCGTGAGCCACAACTACTGAGCCTGCGTGTCTGGAGCCTGTGCCCCGCAACGGGAGGGGCCGCGATGGTGAAACGCCCGCGCACCTTGATGAAGAGCGGTCCCCGCACCGCGATGAAGAGTGGCCCCCACTTGCCGCAGCTGGAGAAAGCCCTCGCACGAACCGAAGACCCAGCACAGCCCAAAAAAAAAAAAAAAAAAAAAAAAGTCTTTAAAAAAAAAAAGAGTGTTTTTGTAAGCCCAACAGGTGTTCTATCTTTAACTAAAATTGGCTTATTGGCTTTTTTTGTAGATAAATCTGTTTTGATAAAATTAACTCATATTGAGCAGAAGCTCTGATCAGCACTTAAATGTGTACAGGTATCCCTCACTATCCAAACTCTTGCTTTTTGAACTCAGGATCTAAATAGATTTAGATAACATGGTATCCTTCACTATCCAGATGTAGTATCTGAGCACTGACTCTCTGAACTTGGGAACTGCAGAGATTCAGACAGTGTAGGATACTTGAATTTGATTTTATTTTAATGGGGAAATGAAATATTTCTTTTTTTTTAAAATAAATTTATTTATTTATTATTTATTTTTGGCTGCGTTGGGTCTTCCTTGTTGGCACGTGGGCTTTCTCTAGTTGAGGCGAGCGGGGGCTGCTCTTCATTGCAGCGCATGGGTTTCTCATTGCAGTGGCTTCTCTTGTTGCGGAGCACGGGCTCCAGGCGCGCAGGCTTCAGTAGTTGTGGCGCAGGGGCTAGTCGGTCCGCGGCATGTGGGATCTTCCCGGACCAGGGCTCGAACCTGTGTCCCCTGCCTTGGCAGGCGGATTCTTAACCACTGTGCCACCAGGGAAGCCCTGAAATATTTCTTAATAAATGCAGTGTGGCACATAAATATTTTAAAACTAGGGTCCTTCATAATAAATTTGGGAGCCATTGCCTCACTTGCTATGGTATCTGTAGTCTCTGCCTCAATAGTCAGTAGTTGTTCTGTGAGGGAGAAGGTGACCTTCAGCAAGTGCTCACTCTATTCAAAACCCTTGGCTACTTAGTGAATATCTTTGTACATTCATGCTCATATTTTGGTATGAAATTCCTATAAACAGATGTGCTGAGTCACAAGTTGTATACATTTTTAAGTTTTGATAGACCCTAGGAGATTATGCTAATTTTTACTTCCATTCTGACTTCTCCCCTTTTTTTCCCTCAAGGTTTTAATTTTTTTAAAAATTAAAAATTTTCATTCTATTTAGACAAGGTAATATGGTTCAAAATTCAAAAGCTGCAAAAAAGTACACTGTGGAAAGTCTCTCACCTCTGTCTCTAAGCCATGCAGTTCCCCCTAGGGAGACAGTTTCTTGAGTATTTTTCTAGAACTATTTTATGCATTTATAATCACATATATGGGACTTCCCTGGTGGCACAGTGTTTAGGAATCTGCCTGCCAGTGCAGGGGACACAGGTTCGAGCCCTGGTCTGGGAAGATCCCACATGCCGCGGAGCAACTAAGCCCGTGCACTGCAACTACTGAGCCTGCACTCTAGAGCCCACGAACCACAACTGCTGAGCCCACGTGCCACAACTACTGAAGCCTGCGCCGCCTAGAGCCTGTGCTCCGCAACAAGAGAAGCCACCGCAATGAGAAGCCCGTGCACCACAACGAAGAGTAGGCCCCACTCACCGCAACTAGAGAAAGCCCATGCGCAGCAACCAAGACCCAACGTATCCAAAAATAAATAAATAAATACATTTATAATCACATATATACTTCCCCCCCTTCCCCTTTTTTACTCAAACAGTAGCATACTACACTCATTGCATCTTCACCTAGCAATGCATCTTTTATTTTTTTTAACTAAAGTACAGACATTATTCACATTTCACCAGTGTTCTAACAATGTATCTTGGAGATTTTATAGTGGTAGTACAGAAGGAGCTTCCTCATTCTTTTATACATCTCCTTTGAATTTCAGGCATGGATGTACCATAATTTATTTGCCCATTTTCCTGATTGTGGACATCTAAGTTGTTTCCAATTTTTTGCTATTATGAATAATGCTGCGTTGCATGATGTCATTTTATACATGCATAGGGAGCTACTTTAAACCATTTTGGCTATCACTCCTTCTAGTATAAAATAATTTTGATAAATATTATGCTTTTGCTGCTGTTTCTTCTTTTCCCCCAATCTTTTTTTTTTGAAAGATGTCAAGCTTACAGAAAAGTTGAAAGAATATTTTGACCCCTTTGAAAAGTGATATTTTGTTTCATCTGCATTTTCCTTTTTCTCTTTTTTTTGTAACAAACTTTGTTTCCCAGGGGTTGGTGCCATCTACATTCGCCGCCGGCCCCGTGTGCGTGTGGAGGCCCTGCAGAGTGGAGGGGGGCAGGAGCGGGGTATGCGGTCTGGGACCGTCCCCACACCCTTGGTGGTGGGGCTGGGGGCTGCGTGTGAGGTGGCACAGCAAGAGATGGAGGTATGGGGAGAGCAGTTCCCTCCCACAAATTCTTCCCCTGTGCTGGGTCTCCTGTGTTGAGGCTTCTTGGCATGACTGGGTCAGATCTTTGCCAGAAGAGGTGGTTTAAGAAAACCATCTTTGTCCCAGTGCTGCTGGCATCTTATTGAGGGAGGTGTTATGGGCTCCAAAATCCAGGCCCTTCAGTAGTTATCAGCTCATTTATTCTGGGTTATTGAAACCATCTGTCCAGTTATTGAGCACCTCTGTGCTCAGTGCTGGGGATACAGTGGTCTCCATGAGCAACACAGGGCAATAGGTGGGTCAGATGCACAGTCACTTCTGGGCACCGGGCAGGGCTCCTCGTCCTGTGTGTTTCTGAGCTGTTAATGGTCACTATGCTTAGTCCTCCCTTGCCTGCTCCTCAGTATGACCACAAGCGGATCTCCAAGTTAGCAGAACGACTGACACGGAAGATAATGAAGAGCCTTCCAGACGTGGTGATGAATGGGGACCCTGAGCACCATTACCCAGGTACAGACGTGCCCATTCTGTCCCCATCTGGAAGAGCTGGACACTCTGAGCCTTCTCTCATAGTAATTCACTCTTCCAGGCTGTATCAACCTCTCCTTTGCATATGTGGAAGGGGAGAGTCTGCTCATGGCACTCAAGGATGTTGCCTTATCCTCGGGGAGGTGAGTTGGATTGGATAGACAGGGACTGTGGCAGGACCAATTAGTGTGGCTTTAAGTGTTAGGTTAATAAGCTTCCCATTTTGGAGACGACAGGCACAAGAGCTCTTATTTGAGGGTAAAAGTCATTTTTGTAAGCACCTATTTTTAGCTGGCTGGGCACAGGCTAACGTTTGCCACCCTAGGAGGGCCTCCTGTGGTAGAGTTTTGTGCCTTTTGTGGTCCCAGGAGATGCATGTATCTGTTCTAGTGTTATTCTGGTAGTTCTATTACAGGCCTCCAGAATTCAAGGATGCTTCAGAGGCCACCAAGGGTTTAGTTGCTGTCCAGGCCTGTATAGATAATGCATTCGGTTGTAGGGGAGTGGGCACCTGGTGCTCTGTTGCCTCTTGGTGTCACACCTAGCTCACGTGGTATCATGCTTTGGCAGTGTCCTTCTCAAGGAGGTTATCCTCCACAGGGGCCAGAGCAGCTAGCAGCATCTGGCCCTTTTGCTCTGTCAGATTAGAATGTCTCTTTTATCTCCATGGTATGACTTCAGGGGTCTGGGGGTGGGAAGACTGGAAGTTTGTGGTCAAAAGCAGATTTAATGCTGAACTGAGCAAGGCTCTGTGTCTTTCTCCTCAGTGCCTGCACCTCTGCATCCCTGGAGCCCTCTTACGTCCTTCGAGCAATTGGCACTGATGAGGATTTAGCTCACTCTTCTATCAGGTCAGTCATTTGAGCTGCAGCATTTATGAAAGGCATCCTCTTTTGTATTATTCTTCTCCTGTTAGAGTCTTCCTCAATTTAGTTTAACTTATCCCTTCTTCATTCTTCATGAAAGTTTCTCGAGCAGTGGTTCGCAGACCTCATCAACTGTCACCTGGGAAGTTTGTGAAAGATGAAGAGGTCTGAGTGCCACACTAGAGATTCTGATGCATTAGGTTTGGATGAGGAGTAGGAAACTTCCTTCTAGAGTGATTCTCAGGTGGCGCACAGACCATGTTCGGAGAAACTCTGCCTTCTAGGGGAAGGACCATGTTCTCTCCATGTCTTTTGTGCAGTAGATCCTCATTGAGTATTTGCTGAATGAATTTACCCTGGTGCCACAGGTATGATGCAGAGCTCCTCTGTGTGTCTTTTTCAGGTTTGGCATCGGCCGTTTCACTACAGAGGAGGAAGTGGACTACACAGTGGAGAAGTGCATTTACCATGTGAAGCGTCTTCGAGAAATGAGGTATGCACCATCGTACCAGAGACCCTTTGGAAGAAATTGCTGTGCTGGCTTCTCTCTTATCCTTAGGCTGTGTATTCACACTGCCAGAAACCAAAGTTTGAGAATCCTTGAATTTTAGGATTTAGAGATACCACAAAGCAGGAAAGTGGATCCTCTTGGCTACTTGTTTTCAGAGTATGAAAAGGTGTTTTTAAAAACTAAAGAACTGGGGGCTTCCCTGGTGGCGCAGTGGTTGAGAATCTGCCTGCCAATGCAGGGGACACGGGTTCGAGCCCTGGTCTGGGAGGATCCCACATGCCGCGGAGCAACTGGGCCCGTGAGCCACAATTACTGAGCCTGCGCGTCTGGAGCCTGTGCTCCGCAACAAGAGAGGCCGCGATAGTGAGAGGCCCGCGCACCGCGATGAAGAGAGGAGTGGCCCCCACTTGCCGCAACTAGAGAAAGCCCTCGCAGAGAAATGAAGACCCAACACAGCCATAGATAAATAAATAAATTAATTAATAAATTAAAAAAAAAAAAAAAAGTATTTCTGGCTTTAAAAAAAAAACAAAAACTAAAGAACTGGACTTTCCTGGTGGCGCAGTGGTTAAGAATCCGCCTGCCAATGCAGGGGACACGGGTTCGAGCCCTGGTCTGGGAAGATCCCACATGCCGCGGAGCAACTAAGCCCGAGCGCCACAACTACTGAGCCTGTGCTCTAGAGCCCGCGAGCAACAACTACTGAAGCCCGTGCACCTAGAGCCTGTGCTCTGCAACAAGAGGAGCCACCGCAATGAGAAGCCTGTGCACCGCAACGAAGAGTAGCCCCTGCTCGCCGCTGCTAGAGAAAGCCCACACGCAGCAAAGAAGACCCCACGCGGCCAAAAAAAAAAAAAAAACTAAAGAACTGAATAAATTCAGATGTTTTTCATTATTTAATTAAATTTTATTTATTTGGCTACATGGCTTGTAGGATCTTAGTTCCCTGACCAGGGATTGAACCCGTGCCCCCTGCAGTGGAAGTGCAGAGTCTTGACCACTGGACTGTCAGGAAATTCCCCGTTATTTTATTTTATTTATTTATTTAAAATTTTTAAAATTTATTTTTATTTTTGGCTGTGTTGGGTCTTCGTTGCTGCATGAGGGCTTTCTCTAGTTGTGGCGAGTGGGGCTCTGTTGTGGTGCGCGGGCTTCTCACTGCGGTGGCTTCTCTTGTTGCAGAGCACAGGCTCTAGGCGCTCAGGCTTCAGTAGTTGTGGCTCGCGGGCTCTAGAGCGCAGGCTCAGTAGTTGTGGTGCATGGGCTTAGTTGCTCCGCGGCATGTGGGATCTTCCCGGACCAGGGCTTGAACCCGTGTCCCCTGCACTGGCAGGCGGATTCTTAACCACTGCGCCACCAGGGAAGCCCCCCCATTATTTTATTGATAGTATTAATAGTTGTCATTGCAGCAATATCAATACAAAATTCGTGATTTGTAGACTAAGTTTAGGAAAACTCTCTTTAAGATAGGGATTCTTTTTTTTTAAGATAGGGAACTTAATTTGCGTTCTATGGCTGGACTTCAGGAGGTACATGATAGCCCTGAAATTGTATGCTAAGTGTTTTACAGTTGTGCATTTTCTTTGGAAGACAGTCCATAGTTTTCATAAGATACTCAAAAGGTTAAGAACCATTACTAAGGACTTCCCTGGTGGCACAGTGGTTAAGAATCCGCCTGCCAATGCAGGAGACACGGGTTCAAGCCCTGGTCCGGGAAAATTCCACATGCCGCGGAGCAGCTAAGCCCGTGCGCCACAACTTCTGAGCCTGCGCTCTAGAGCCCGTGCTCCGCAACAAGAGAAGCCACCGCAATGAGAAGCCCATGCACCGCAACAAAGAGAAGCCCCCACTCGGTGCAACTAGAGAAAAAGCCCGCACGCAGCAACAGACCCAATGCAGCCAAAAAAATTAAAAATAAATAAATAAATTTATTTAAAAAAAAAAAAAAAAGAACCATTACTCAGAGCTTTCTTTGTAAAGATGCTTATAAAGGTCAAGAGATGCTTTACCAGCCAGCTGCTACCAGGGGTTCCCCTAGTAGCCATAGAGCTCTGCTTCCTTATGGGAACATCAAGGCCTCTGGACTTTTTCAGAGCTCTGTTTTGGCTCAATTTGACTTTCAAGATTCTCTTGGTCTAGTTGGTGAGCGTGAGGAAGTTCAGGTATATATATATATACCTGCTTCCCTTTGTGAGCTCTCCCAGGCCTTTCTGGGCTCTGGATTTTCCTTTGCAGGGTCTAATTGTATTGCTTAAATATCTATAGCTTGCTTAGATTCTTCCTTGGCTTGGCTTTCTGGTACTCTCTGGCACACTCAGAGCGCATTTCTACTGACTATGCTGCCAGGAAAGACTTATTCTTCCTATCTGTGTGGTTTCAGCATTTTCACCCTATTCCTTCTGATCCTTTAGAAACTGAATTCAACCTGGTCTCATTACCCCCAGCCAGAGTTTTATTTTGTGAGCCTATGATATTAACTGACCTTCCCTAAAAAGAAGGGACAGGAAGGAGATGGCTAACTTTAAGGAGACTTGGAAAATGTCAAATAGAAAGGTGTGCTGGGGGACTTCCCTGACGGTCCAGTGGTTAAGACTCTGCGCTTCCACTGCAGGGGGAACGGGTTCGATCCCTAGTCGGGGAACTAAGATCCCTGCATGCCATGGGGCACGGCCAAATATAAATTAAAAAGAAAAAGAAAGAAAGGCATGCTGGGAATGCATAGTGTAATGGAGAGAGAGAAACCAAGAATAGAATGAAATTGGGTAGAAGAAAGTTAACTGGAGAAATCCAAACCAAAATCCCATGGTCATAACACATTGAAGTAATATCTGGTCTGGGAACATTATCTAAGGCATTCAAGCTGAAGGGGATCAGAGCTTAGCAGAGATATCTCAGCAGCAGTTCCTGTATGAGATGGGATGCCCAGGTCTAAGATCCAAAAGATCCTTTTGAATTGGAGCCAGGGATGTTGGAAGCATAGTGAACTCTGGGGAGATGAATCTGGTGAGAACTGGATAAGGGTGCTACATATTCAGGTGATTTAGGGCTAAGTTCTATCTCTGAGAACTAGAGCAAAACCAAGAAACAAGGGGACTTACCTGGTGGTCCAGTGGTTGAGACTCCACTCTCCCAATGCAGGGGGCCCCGGTTTGATCCCTGGTCAGGGAACTAGGGTCCCGCGTGCCACAACTAAAGATCCTGCATGCAGCAATGAAGATCCCACATGCCACAACTAAGACCCAGCGCAGCCAAATAAATAAATTTAAAAAAAACCCCAAACAAACCGAGAAACAAGTGCTGAAAAGTCCATTTGTGTGTGTGGGGTGGGGGTGGGGGTTAGTAGAGAGGCTGAAACTCGCTGCTTACACACCTTCCAAGGGTCTTGATTCCGCCAGGGAAACTGTCCATAGCGCCTCATGACTGGGATGAGAGCTTCATGAACATAACCACACTTGACGCTGTTGGCTTGGCCCCATTGGAGCTGAGCCTGGGGTACCTAGTTATTAATGTTGGCAGCTGGGGAGAGGCTAGAGCTGACAAGCACTTACATATAGCTGAGAAAGACTTGATAACCTCTTGTGTTGGGGTCTTTCAGGGCAAGGAGGTAGAGGAGAGACAAGAGCAGATGGAGGCAAGTCAAGGCTTACAGCCCAGGAGCCAGTGCTGGCTGCTTCCTAAGCCTTCACTCATCCAAATACCTCTTCTCTTTGGCAGCCCTCTCTGGGAGATGGTGCAGGATGGCATTGACCTCAAGAGCATCAAGTGGACCCAACACTAGAAGAGTGGGCCTCTGACTTTGTGCTGGCCTGGCTTCTCCTGCCTCATCAACCCATGCACAGCCAGGTATTTTGTTACCCCCAGTGGCTGCTCCATGTTCAAACCAGAATTGGTATAGCCCAGTTGACTTCAGCATTGGCCTGCTTCCAAGACAGAAACATGAGAAAACTATCTTTCTCCAGCCTCAGCTCCTTTGGTGGGGACCACTACCCATTTCTCTCCAGGAGTCCTTCTGTGGTCTTACAGTGAGTGGATGTTCTCATCCTGAAACAGGAGGGACATTTGCTATGAATGATATTGCTACTGCGTGGGGAGCCCATACCCTTGGTGGGGGGAGCCCGAGGAACCAGAAGAACCAGGCTCTTTGTTCAGGGACCCTGATGCTCTACTTGGACATTTGAGTTGTTGCTTACTGCTGCTCAGAGAGATTGACTCCTTCAGAATCAAGCATAATCATCTACGATTTCATCTTTTTTGTGGCTCCAAAGGCTACCTTTTCATATTGACTATAGACTGAACAGCAAGTTTCTTAGAAGGCTTGTCTCCTTTGTGTTCTTGTCCTTCTTTTCTTTTGACCTAATGGAGCCAGAAATATGTGTATGACTCTACCTATTATTGTACTAATTTATGTTTCTTTTTAAAAAATTGTTAATTTGCAAATTAGAGAAATAAAATCACCTTCCTCTATTTATTCTGTGACTTTATGAGAGGCTCAGGGAGAATTCCAAGCTGTACTTGGGAATCGTGTAGTAAGACTACCACTTCAGTTGATTTCCATAGCTGAGTCTGCTTGCCTATCTCTTCAGTCAACAATTATTTGCATGCCTCTCAGGTGCCTGACATTATTCTGGATATTGGGGATAAACTGGTTAACAGGACCAAAAAGGACCCTCATTGAGCTTTCATTCTAGTAGACAGAAAGTAAGAATTAAACAAAAAGGCTATTATAGATTGTGATGAGTGCTATGGCAGAAATAGAGTGGTAAGGGGAAGTAATGGAGAAAACCTACCATGCTGGGTGTACTAGGAAAGTTTTTTTGAGCAGGTGTTAATTAAGCAAAAACATGATTTCTAGCCATCGAAAGAGCTAGGGATGAGTGAGGAATAAGAAGGAACAGCAAGAGCAAAGGGCCTGAGGCATGAAAAAACATGGTGTGTTTGAGAAATTGAGAGAAGGCCAAAATAGCCAGAGTAGAGTTTTTCCATTTGTGGGTCTGAAACCACAGGTGGGATGTTACCAGCACTAAAAAGGGTGAGAGAAAAAATTTTAGAGTACATCACACAGATATTTTTAAAAATTTTATTGAAGTATAGTTGATTTACAATGTTGTGTTAATTTCTGCTGTACCGCAAAGTTACTCAGTTAAACATATATATACTCTTTCTCATATTCTTTTCCATTATGGTTTATCACAGGCTATTGAATATAGTTCCCTGTGCTATACAGTAGGACCTTGTTGTTTATCCATCCTATACATACTAGTTTGCATCTGCTAATCCCAAACTCCCAGTCCTCGCCCCCCAACCCTTGGCAACCACAAGTCTGTTCTCTATGTCTGTAAGTCTGTTTCTGTTTCGTAGATATGTTCATTTGTGTCATATTTTAGATTCCACATATAAGTAATATCATATGGTATTTGTCTTTCTCTTTCTGACTTACTTTGCTTAGTATGATAATCTCTAGGTCCATCCTTGTTGCTGCTGATGGCATTATTGCCGTGGAGTGCGGCGATGGTGCTGGCAACGCGGGTGATAAAAGAATTTACTGGGTCAGAAGTGAGGGTAGGACTTCCCTGCTGGCGCAGTTGTTAAGAACCCGCCTGTTAATGCAGGGGATACAGGTTCAAGCCCTTGTCCGGGAAGATCCCATATGCCGCGGAGCAACTAAGCCCGTGTGCCACAACTACTGAGCCTGCGCTCTAGAGCCCACAAGCCACAACTACTGAAGCCCGCGTGCCTAGAGCCAGTGCTCTGCAACGAGAGAAGCCACCGCGATGAGAAGGCCGTGCACCGCAACGACGAGTCGCCCCTGCTCACCGCAACTAGAGAAAGCCTGTGTGCCGCAACAAAAGACCCAATGCAGTCAAAAATAAATAAATTTATTAAAAAAAACAAAAGTGAGGGTAGAAAGCGAGATTTATTGAATACACTGCAAGGGAGCAGCAGGCGAGACCAAGAGGGGGTCTGCTGGGGGAGAGAAACTGGGCTTCTTTTATGGTCTCTTCTGGTCACCCTTGGGCGTCAAGGGCATTTGTCCCTGGGAAGGGGCTCTGGGGGCTTGGGGTCCTCCCTGTGGCACATGGGGCCTTTGAGTGGGGGATGGCCCTCCCCCTTGAGGGAGAGAGGGACAGTCCCGTTTCCAGTGGCCACGTTGCTTGAATTTGAGACAAGGCCCTGGAGGCTTGGAACATTCCCAACTGAAGAGCCCTGGTTGGCTGCAGTGGAAGCAGGAATGGGCCAGGGCGGCTGTCCCCTTTGGTTGGCTGGGACAAGCCATGGGGGTGCCCGAAATGGACAGCAAGCTAACAATTGCGGTTGCCATATATTGGGCCTGCCGTTTGTTTACCTCTTTCATCTTCCCGTTCAGCCCTCTGGGCTCTCGAGGCGTCCTCCCGGTTATTAAAGACCTTGAAGGCCGTATCTAATAGGACAGCAAAGGGAATTTGGGGTCCCTGTTCAAGTTTTTGGAGTTGTGTCTGATATCAGGTGAAGCTTGGCTGGTAAGGTGAACAGCCAGAATAGCTAGTCCCTCTGGACTCTTAGGTATGCATAGCATAGTTTCGGCTAAGCGGGCTTGAAATAAGGTAGGGTTTTCAGAGAAGTCCTGGGTTATTTCATGAAGTTTGTTGTAAGTTACTGGCTTGATGACAGCCTTTTTCATCCCCTCAATTAGGCAGGTAATCATGTAATCAGCGGCCTCGTCCTCTTGTAGGCCCTGTGTCGGTGGCCTGATATGTCCAATTTGGTTCTGTGTCAGGGACAGCCCCAGGTAGATGGGCATTGTCAGGGGTGCAGGCATGTGCTTCATCTGCCCAAGCCCACCCTAGGGACCAAATATGGGACTTTTCCTCTAGGGTACAACAGGTGGTCAAGACGACATAGATGTCCTGTCAGGTCAGATCGAAAGCCACCGTGAGTTCCTCTGAATTCCCGAATAAAATTGGTGGGGTCCTGACTAAAAGATCCCAATTTAGTTTTGATTTGTGACAAGTCAGACATAGGCAAGGGGACGTGAACTTGAATAGTGCCCTTTTCTCCATTGGCCACCTCATGGAGAGGCAAAAGATTTTCAGGGGGTTGAGGGTGTTCAGATATGAGGCACCTGAACGGGGGTGGGACGGTGAGAGGGTGTCGGGATAGGGAGGAGGAGCGGTAGGAGGGGGAGCGGGTTAAGAGGAGTGCGTGGGAGATTAAAGGAGGGATGTTGGAGAATATCGGTGTCAGGCTTGGAGGGCAGAATTTGGAGAGGCATATGCGACAGGTTTGTTGTAATTTGGGGTTTTGTGACAGGGCCATGAAGGCCTGAATGTAGGGGACCTCAGAGTCCTTCCCAAGTTTTGACAAAAGAGATCAAGCTGCAGGATGGTGTTATAGTTTAGGGACCTGTTGAGAGGCCAGACCTCCTGATCCGGAACCAAATGTTGGAGAGAGTTTGGAAATCAAATTTAGTCCAATTTTTTTTTTTTTTTTGGCCACACTGTGCGGCTTGTGGGAGGCTTTGGGATCTTTGTTCCCAGACCAGGGATTGAACCCGGGGCCACAGCAGTGAAAGTGCGAAGTCCTAACCACTGGACTGCCAGGGAACTTCCAAGTCCAGTTTTTAAGAATACATCCCAAAGGTGAGTCAGCAAGAATAGAGGGTGTTAGACCCATATTGGACCTTAACCAGGCACAGCGTCTACCGAAAAGTCATCTCTAGAGACTTCCCGGTAGGGCAGTGGATAAGACTCCGTGCTCCCAGTGCCGGGGACCCAGGTTCCAGCGGCAACTAAGGAGCCCACGTGCTACAACTAAGGAGCCAGCGAGCCGCAACTAAGGAGCCTGCCTGCTGCAACTAAGACCCGGCACAACCAAATAAATAAATAAATATTAACAAAACAAAACCAAACAAACAACAAAAGGCATCCCTAGAGGGAAACAGGCCTCTGCCCTGTCCGCGAGGGACCTGAGGTTGCGCTCTAGACTGGGGCATCCCCCGAATAGAGGACCTCTTGAGGCGCGCTCTGTCTGACAGAGGCCTCCTGATGCCCGGCCGATCACCCCAAGACCAGGAAGGGAAGCGGGTCTCGGGCCAACCCAGAGGGGGAAACTCACTGGTTTTGTGGCGACTCGTTTGAAGTACCTGGAGATGTTGGCGGATCAGGATGGACGGTCGTCAAGGGAGGATGGAAAGAGAAAGGGGATCTCACAGCGTGCCTGGATTCGCCCCAACAAGCTGCCGCTGCCGACTGCGCCAGCCGTTGGAAGTGAGGAGTCCCAAGGCTAGGGCCAAAGGACACTGCCACCCCATCGGGCAGGAATGGTCGCTCAGTATGGGATCGGGTTTTAGGTCTTCGGAAGAGTCGCCTCGGCCAGGACGCTTTAATCCCCGGTCTCCAGGGACCTCAGATCATAGGCAGTGTTGAAGAGGCGAAAAGACCGTTTCCAGAACGTACCACTTAGGTCGACAGCGAGTCGGAGTCCCGTCCCGCAGGCCTTCACCTCCCGCCGAGGAGTAGCCCCGGCGGGGGACCTTCAGTTGCCTGGAGTTAGTAGGCTGATCGCTACGTGGTGGAAGATGGATCGGAAAGGGCAGAGAGAGCACCCTACCCGCCACCAAAATGCCGCGGAGTGTGGCGATGGGGATGGCAACGCGGGCAGTAAAAGAATTTACTGAGCCAGGGACTTCCCTGGCAGTCCAGTGTTTAGGACTCCGCGCTTCCACTGCAGGGTGCAGGGGTTCGATCCCTGGTGGGGGAACTAAGACCCTGCATGCCGTGGTGTAGCAAAAAAAAAAAAAAAGGAATTTACTGAGCCAGAAGTGAGGGTACAAAGTAGTTGTGGCACACAGGCTTAGTTGCTCCTCAGCATGTGGGATCTTCCCGGACCAGGGATCGAACCCGTGTCCCCTGAATTGGCGGGCGGATTCTTAACCAATGCCCCACCAGGGAAGTCCTGGATTGAAATTTTTTAATGGGAAAAAAAGAATCAGATTTTGGTTCTTCTGTCAGGGCATCATCAGTAGAACTAGGCACCATTTTGTGGTCCATTTAATCCTCAATACAATTCTGCGAGGTAGGCAGTATTTCCCTCCTTTCGCAGAGGCTCGAAGAAGTGAAGCAATTGCACGGAGCCCAGCGCCAGATACTGTTCGGATCCCAACAGCAGCTTCACTCCCTTAAGGCGGAGCTACCAAGCAAAAGTCGCCGAGCTCCTCTGCCACAAACACGGGCAACTTCCGGGAGCTACCCGAGAACCTCCGCGCGCTTGCACCGCCCCACCCCGCCCTGTGACGTCAACCATTCCATCCCGCCCTTTCTGGAACGCGGAGCTGCTGAGCGGGCTGGCGGCCATCTTGTGAAGCGGCGAAAGAGGTGGTGGCTACTCTGGGCTCCGGGAAGCCGTTCGGGCTGGGGCTACCGACCGCGGGGCGGAGGCACTCGCGCGGGGGGTAACTCGGGTCTGGGTTCGGGTGCCGCGCAGCTCTCCCCGGTAAGACTCCCGCAGCCCCGGAACGGGCGGGGCTGTGCGGGGCTCGAGCCGCCCCTTGATGGCCCGGGGCGGGGCCTTCGGAGGCCTCGGAGCCCGCCGCAGCGAGCGCCCTACGCTGAAGGGTCGGGGCATGACTGCGGGGTGCCTGGGGCGCCGCTTGTGCCTCTCGGTCCGGAGAGGTTGCAAGTAGGACACAAGAGAGGAGGAGCCTGCCTACGGAAGAGGGGACGAGGCCGTAGCGAGGACGCCCCCATGGTCTGAGAGGGAGGAGGCCAGAACTGGGTGGCCCAGCGGCCTGCGAACGAACGGGAACTGCAGTGAAAACACACTACATCCAGAATGAGCAAGATTCTCTATGCCCCCACGTGGGGCAGAGGTTATAACTGTGTCCCGAAGTGAGGAGATAATCGTAGTGAGGACACTCCCTCCACCGGAAGTGGAAAGGAGGCCCCGGTGGCCTACCAGAAAAAGGGGACTACAATCTGGACACACCTGGGGGGAGGGAGCTGTGGTCGGTGCTCTCCCGTGAGTGTAGGAAGGAAGTCGGAATTGGCCGCCTTCTTGGCCTGAAGGTGGAGGCGGTTGCAGTGAAAAGCTTCCAAAGCCCAGCGTTGGGGCGGGGCTTACCCTCCGGGGTGTCGTTAATTTGAGAAGTCGGCCCCGGTAGCGTGGGGTGAGTTCGCCTCCGGGCCTCTTGGTCCCCGAGTAGGGAGGGGGCTGCTAAGAGCATCACCTTTATGCGTCCCTTGGGAGAGAGCCTCCAGCATGGAAGAAGGAGGAGGTCCAATGGGACGTGGAGGCTGGGTGATTTTGATGGAGAGTGAACTGAGTTTCTCTTTTGAAGGCTGGAGGTGGTAGTTTGCGGCCACGTGAAGTGGGTGCGAGGGGCTTTGAGAATCTGCAGGTTAATGACGGGGATGGTCACTAGTGCAGGAGGCTTAGCTGGTAGATTGTAAGTGCATGGACTGTATGTGTGCTTCCAATGTGTGCTTTATAGTGAAAAATTTGAGCTCCGGTGAGGGTTACTCTAGGTTATTCAGCCGTGAACCTGCCGAGAGTTGTATACTGAAAATAGCAGGCTCCGTAAGAGAGGTTTCTGGACCCTAAAACCCTCCTTGACTCCGGATTCCCAGAGATGACCTAATGTAAATTGGGATAGTTGGCAGGAACCATTTTATATTATTCAAGACTAGGGTGATGCCAGTCAATATAAGCTACTAACAAAAATGATTGTAACTGAAGGTTTTGTTGAAGGAGAGACTTGTGACGAGTATTTCTTAGAGCTTCTTGCTTGAATGGTTGTAAATGATATAATTTTTGTAAAATGCAGTACTAGCAACATGAATTGCCTTGGAGTTTGTTATCTAGTTTACATTGTTAATGCGTTTCAGAGCCTTTGCAGTTGAAAAAAAAAATCCTAGAAGTCTGGACGTATAGGCCGTTCCTGCTGGATTTTGTTTTTTAATTATAGAAATATAATACAAGACTGGTTGTATTTGTTTTTGAAATTTGGTAGTTTTGGTAGCGTGGAGGATTCTGGATTTAGTGGAAGGAAATTGTGCTCAGGCATTTTCCAAGAATATTAAAACAATTGGGAAGAACTGTTACAGGTGGTTAAAAAAATTTATGGTAATTAATATTTGAAGAAAAATGTTTGGCGTGTTTATATAAAAGTTGAGGATGTGCTTAGTATTATTACTGGAAAAATAATGATGCAGGGAATGCATTTTTATATCATTTATATGCTTGATTATATATTGATTATTTTATGGATTGTGATGCATAATTTCAATTTTTCTTATGTTCATATCTGTTAGGTGAAAAATGTGAAGCTTTAGAAACCATCGTGGTAGTTACTTGGAACATACTGTTATGTGCTAATACCAGAAAACTTCAGGCTTCTTTCACTTTCTTTGACATACCAAATGACTTGATTTTTGCATGAGTTTGGGGGTTGTTGGTACAATTTGTAGATGTGAAACTTGATTTTGTGGGCCAGTGTGTGTCACTTTCTTTGACATACCAAATGACTTGATTTTTGCATGAGTTTGGGGGTTGTTGGTACAATTTGTAGATGTGAAACTTGATTTTGTGGGCCAGTGTGTTCCAGGTGCTGAAATCCACTGACAACGTTCATACTGTTTTTATTCCATTTTGTAGATAGTCACTCCATCATTTCAGTTGAATATTTTCTTCTGTAGATGAGGTAGGAAGAACTTCTGTCAGTAAGCGTTGCACAAAAGATGTTTTTAGATATCCCTCCCTAAAATGCAGGGACTGTCATCCATTTCTGTAATCTTCTGCCTGGCCCATAAGTGCTTGATAAATATTTGTGAATAAGTGAATATTGTTAAGTGTTTTAGGTCAACTAAGAAAAATCACTCAATCTTTAGTTTTATCAGATTTTACTACCACCACACATATACATTTTGGTTTGCATAGAGTTTAGTTCATTAAGTTTAAAGCCTTAAAACCAGTAGTGAGGGTGAATGTGGTTGGCTAGGTTAGAAGAAATATTGTTTCTTTGAAGTTTAAAGCAAGTAAGATAATGAACATTTTTGTTGGCATTTGGGGGGATTGAAAAATAACTTAATATTGTAGTGTTTTTGGCAAGAGAATAAATATCTTATTTAGAAATGTCTTTTGATCTGCTGCCTTTGAGTACTGACTGGAGGTTAATGGGAAAGTTGAGTAACATGCTATCAAAGGTTTATATCTCCCTCAGTGTCAGAAGAATTGTTTTATTAAGAATGGTCCCAGAACCTGAAATGTGATCCATTTGGGGATGGGGACAAAATCAAGTTGATGAAGCTGTGTTTTTTTCCATAATGCATACCATAATGTGATTATGCTGCTTGTAGCATTGTGCCCATTATGATTGGTTCTCTGTTGCTCATCTCTGTGGTGAACATTTGAAGGGTGATTTTTGTTTCTTTTGAATCTGAAGAACTTAGGTCTGCTGTACCCTGGTTCTTGTTGATCAAAGACTTACTATTGAACAAAGTTAAAATTCACTTTTGGATGTTTATTACCAAATGAAGAGTGGAAATGGTCAAGTTCTGATTTTTGCCTTGGCTTCCTGGTAAAGAGGATTGTTGTCAGACATTTTATCCTGAAATTCCAAGTTTTTGGAATGGCTAGTATTTAAGAAAATCTGTCTTGTCATAATAATATGCTAAACTTTTGTAGTAGATATTTGTAATTGTGCATATATCTGGAATTTGTAAGAAAGCCACTGTGGCTTAATTCTCAAGATAAAGTGCAAAAGTATACTAAAGCTTCTTGTCTTAGATCTTCTGAAATACATCAATGGATTTAATGGCAAATCAAGCCCATTTTCCCTTTCCATTATGCTCTCTGAATAGGTAAAACATGTATTTTAGGTGTTTTGTTGCTTAGAATTGTTTCAGTCTTTCTAAAATTCACCGAAGTTTAAAGGTGACTGGAGTGAATTTTTAAAGGTCACTGGAGTGACTGGAGTGACTGGTATCCTACATTCAGTTGCTGGCTGACATTTAGAACGCAGGAATAAGTAGGTTCCTGGAAAATAGTGATACTTCTATTTTAATTATTGTGCCCCTTTCAGAGTGAGGTGTTGAAAACAAAAGTATTTGAGTTCTCAATTTCTATTGGAAGGAAGAGCTATAACACCAAGAGTTGTGAAGTTCTGGCTGCTAGCCTGAGCTTTCTGTGTACTTTCCTTTGGCATGGGGTGAGATGTAGCTTCCCTTGTGCTGAAATAGAAAAGATTAACACATTTATGACTAGATTGATTTTGTACTTTAAATTGAATGAGTTGAACTAGGGATTTGCTGAATTCAGCTGGGCCTTTCAGCTTTTCTCCTTGTTTAGTAATTTCTGGCAACCCTGTAAACATTTTTGGGAGTAGACCTAGAATGTTCTCTTTGGGCTTAACTGGCTGACCCCGAACTTGTTCCTCTCCAGTGGACATATGGTACCTTCTTGGATCTGGAAGGAAAGGGACTGAGGAACCTGTTTCCCTTACCTTCAGGCCATGTGTCCTGGCCCCACACCAGACCTTTTGAATTGGAATCTTCAGTAGGAGTCATCACAAGTGCTTAACTAAAAAATTACCCTGATTCTGAGGCTCATAGAGTCAAACTTGTACATTTAGAAAAAAAAATATTGCAATAATTCGTGCTCTTCCTTGTTGAGTGTAAACTTTATGTAAAGCAAGCTTTTTTCTGTTTTACGTTTCCCTTTGTGACCCGTTAGATAAACTACTAGATGTGGCTTGTTTTTAAATGAAGACTTAAAATTCTAGATTTAATTAGGATCGATTGTACAACATTTAAAAGATTAACACAATGCTCTGGGCTTCTGAAGGTGTTGCTTATGACATACAGCATAGCTTTTTGTGGCAAAACAATCTCCCTGTTCTTTAGTAATTTGAGTGGTTGTCTAGGTGATGTTTAGCTTGTTCTTCAGAAAAAGTTTGGAGTAATGGTAAAACATTTGAATATGTCTTTCTGGTGATGAATATTAAGCTCAATGGTGGTATCTTGATCTTGAAAGATAGTTAAAAATAAGCATCATCATTCAAAGTAGGCGTCTATGGGTAATCTTGTACCTAACAGTGACAGTTTTCTTCTACTCTTTTGAATATAGTTGTCTAATCATTTGGTCATATAAATTGCTTGTGAATTGTTCATAACTTCACTAGTTTGGGAGAAATTCCAGTGAAAGATGAGTGACCTGTTTTTACTTTGGAAGGACTCTTAATATGCCGGACTTTTTTTTTTTTTTTTAACAAGTTTCTTGGAACCATTTTGGTGTTAGAAGAAAAAGCACTCTTCCTTAATATATTGAACTCTTGTGGTTTTAACCAGGAATTAGTCCTTATAGGCCAGACCTTTCACTTCACTTATGTTTTTTTTGTTGTTCGATTGCTATTTTGGTGCAAAGGAAAATATGTTGAAAGAGTAATTGCAGTAATTTCCATGAATATCCTTGATTGATGACTTAATTTGTCCAGGAACTGTTGCTATTGAACTTGTGCTTTTTCATCAAAAATTTGGTGGGAACCTGAGGAAATAGGTCGCCGTTGGACTTGTGTTATGGAATTTTCTGGACTGGTTTAATCATCAAGTGATGAAAGCAATTACCAGCTGTGAAGCTGATCTTTATGACTGTTTTAGTTTTCGATTGATTCTTTCTTGGGCTAATTTGTGACACATTCTTGATGTATGTAAATATATAATGCTTTGAGAGAAAGCAATTTGAAAGCAATACCAAATAATAAACGTGTGGGATTTTGGTACATGTCTTTTTTTTTTTTTTTTTTTTCCTAATACATTGTAATGATGTACTCCGGTGGTTTCAGACTCGCCCTTTAATATACAGTTCAGTGTGGCCTGTGCGTGTTTTGTGTTTCCTGCATTGATTTTTGCCTCCATTTATTCTCTATTGCAGTCTAAAAGTTGGTTTTAATTGGTTGCCCACAGGATTGACTTGGCCTCTACTTCTTGTTAAGAAAATACATCTCTTGTTTTATCAGGTAAGAGATTTTGAATAGAGGGTTTATTTTTATACAAAATAAATTGAGATAGCTTATTAAATAACATGAAAATATGTGTAATAACTAAATTGTGGTTTTTTGTTTGTAATAAGCTTATTTGAGGGATGGGAGAGGGGTGGACTGGGTGTCTTGAACAGTTGTTGCTTCCTTTGGGAGTCAGTTTTCTGTGGATGCATTTCTCCTTCTGAGTTCCTGATGATTAGGCAGTAAGTAGCTGTTTTTTTTCCTCAGTAGCATTCTAGACTAACTACAAATATGGGTGCTTGTTATTGGTATGGTTTTTTAATATTCCTTTGTGGAATAGGTATAGAAAATGGGTCATGTTTTAGAGTACAAATTGACTTTAGGTGGAACCTTAGTGATTGGAATCTAACTTCTTGTTAAATAACTAAGATAGGCTCAAGCAAGATAGGTTGAAATGACTCATCTGTCAAACAGGTACTTTGTAGCAGAATAGCAGATCTTACTTCAGGTTTTTGAGAACCTAAAAACTTTTCCTGTTTAGATGACTTTATGAATAAATCTTGTGCACTGCTTTGGTTTACTCAGCCCTTTTCTAGATGGTAATCTGGGCAGACTTTCAATATCATGTTTTCACATGTACCTTGTACAGACTTTCACTAAATCCCTTCCCTCAGCTGCAGATGGTTTGAAGACTTAATTGTGTATGTCACTTTAGCCCTGTGCTTAATTCTTGGGACCATATCAAATTTCCATTTTATTGTCCTAATGCAAACTAACATCTCTCTCTCTCTCTTTCTCAAGTTTTGGGGATCTAGATTACCCATGATGTTTCCCCCAATTAGCGATTAAGTGATTTTTGAAGTTGAACGGAATGCTATCTCATCTTTGCGTACAGCCAATATTCTAGAGTTAGTAAGGAGTGAGAATTTGATTTAATGAATCGGAACCTTCTTGATGAACTTCTTAAAGACTGCTAAATAGTAAATAAGGGCAAAAGAGTCTGTTGGTGTGACGTTTTTAGTATTAATTTTTCTTGTTGACGCTTGCAGACCAAAAATGAAAAGCTTCCCCCTGCCCCTTCCCAAATTTCTAATGTTTTATATGGTCTCGTTTTCTGTTTGCCAGTCCATCTTTCTGGATTAAGTTTGAAGGTGGCTTTTGTTTTTGTGTATGTGTGTGTGAGAAAAGTGTAAAAGCCAAACAGTATATTTCTCTTTTGTGTGCAGCAATTGTAATATTGAGATATAATTGCAGATTTTGTTGCCTTAAATTAGTATTCATGTAATATTTGACATTGAAAAACTGCTTTCATGGAGTTATAGAATTCTTAGCGCTTGGAGCAGGAAACTTTGCTCTTCTAGTGTTCTCATTTGAGAAGTGATGAAACCAAAGCTCAAATAATTTATAATTTTCCTAAGATCACAGAGCCAGTTTAATATAGGTTTATATTTAAAAGTTGATTTTAAAAATGGCTTGGAAAACACCCTTTGTTGTTGACCATATAAATTTCAAATTAATATTTTTTTCAGTCACAAGAGTTTGTTTTGGATTACTTTATACATGGCTGCCCTTCCATTTACTCTTAGAAACCATATGAATTGAAATACTGAAATTTTATTTAAGTCCGGGAGAAACTTTTCGTTTTTGATTATATCAAAATGGACATTATCTACAGAGATTAGTGAGTACCCAGAAATTCCACAGGAGTTATGTTGAGTCACAACCACTGAATAAAGTTCGTACACTAGTTCAAAAATAAAAAATCCCTCTTTTTCATTATCAGCCCTCCCCTGTGGGATAAACAAGACTTTTTATTAAATGGAGGGCTTGAGAATGAGTCCTTGGACCTGGGTTTTAATTAAAATAGCCATGGTGAATGGCACTGTAACCAGGTTCTACTTTTTGGAGTGATGCTACAGGTAACTAATATTTTGGCTGTCTTACTCAGTATTTCTTCTGGATACTTAGTACGTATTAACCTTATATGTAATACGTAATTCCATATGTCATTTTCTTTAATAAATAAAGCTATTTCTTTAATAAATAAAGTGGTTTCATCCTAGGATGAAATATGAAATCAGTTCTCATTTGAGACTTGAATCTGCTTTAGTGTTAAGTATTACTTGAAATTCATTATTATTCCCGCTTTGTTTCTGTTGTTTTGAGATTAAGCCATATAAAATGATACCAGTAATTCTACAGTTGTCAAAAGTTTTTAAGGAAGATGCTGAGCCAGTTTTAAATATTAACTTTGATTCATCCTTTGTATCTTTTCCCCTGTAGATTGTTAAACTTTGTTTCCTGATTTGACTTACACATTTCTTTTAAATCTTATTGAATAATTAGTGGTCTGAATGATGATATAATTGGTGATTTTCTTGTCCTATGGTTGTTTTTTTCCTGAAATTTTTGAGTCTTGGGGCTGAACTTCTGTTTTCAGAATTAATGCCTTTTGGATGTTGAAATTGGGTTTTACATTGTAAATGGCATATAACATTCAGTTTTTAGAATATCCAAATTTAAAAAATGACATTGCTTGTGATAGTTTGAGGGAATACTTGAGGGCCTAATACGGTAGATGGTCATTCTTGTAGCTGAAAACTTGGTGTGATAAACAGGAGTCTGACCTGGCCGTTGCCTTTTCTCATCTGCAGGTGTGTGTGGTTTCAGCGCAGCATGGCTGTGGTCATCCGTTTGCAAGGTCTCCCAATTGTGGCGGGGACCATGGACATTCGCCACTTCTTCTCTGGATTGACCATCCCTGATGGGGGCGTGCATATTGTAGGGGGTGAACTGGGTGAGGCTTTCATCGTTTTTGCCACTGATGAAGATGCAAGGCTTGGTATGATGCGCACTGGTGGTACAATTAAAGGGTCAAAAGTAACACTATTGTTGAGTAGTAAAACGGAAATGCAGAATATGATTGAACTGAGTCGTAGGCGTTTTGAAACTGCCAACTTAGATATACCACCAGCAAATGCTAGTAGATCAGGACCTCCACCTAGTTCAGGAATGAGTGGCAGGGTAAACTTGCCTACGACAGTACCCAACTTTAATAATCCCTCACCCAGTGTAGTTACTGCCGCCACTTCTGTTCATGAAAGCAACAAAAACGTACAGACATTTTCCACAGCCAGCATAGGAACGGCTCCTCCGAATATGGGGGCCTCCTTTGGGAGCCCAACGTTTAGCTCAACCATTCCGAGCACAGCCTCTCCAATGAACACAGTCCCACCTCCACCAATTCCTCCAATCCCAGCGATGCCATCTTTGCCACCAATGCCGTCCATTCCTCCAATACCAGTTCCTCCCCCGGTACCTACATTGCCTCCTGTGCCTCCTGTGCCCCCAATACCCCCAGTCCCTTCTGTGCCACCCATGACCCCACTGCCACCCATGTCAGGCATGCCACCCTTGAACCCGCCTCCTGTGGCACCTCTACCTGCTGGAATGAATGGCTCTGGAGCACCTATGAATCTGAACAATAACCTGAACCCTGTGTTTCTGGGTCCATTGAATCCTGTTAACCCTATCCAGATGAACTCTCAAAGCAGTGTGAAACCACTTCCCATCAACCCTGATGATCTGTATGTCAGTGTGCATGGAATGCCCTTTTCTGCAATGGAAAATGATGTCAGAGATTTTTTCCATGGGCTCCGTGTTGATGCAGTGCATTTGTTGAAAGATCATGTAGGTCGAAATAATGGGAATGGATTGGTTAAGTTTCTCTCCCCTCAAGATACATTTGAAGCTTTGAAGCGAAACAGAATGCTGATGATTCAACGCTATGTGGAAGTTAGTCCTGCCACAGAGAGACAGTGGGTAGCTGCTGGAGGCCATATCACTTTTAAGCAAAGTATAGGACCTTCTGGACAAACCCATCCCCCTCCTCAGGCACTTCCCAGGTCAAAATCGCCCAGTGGGCAGAAAAGGTCAAGGTCAAGATCACCACACGAGGCTGGTTTTTGTGTTTACTTGAAAGGGCTACCATTTGAAGCAGAAAACAAACATGTCATTGATTTTTTTAAAAAGTTGGATATTGTGGAAGATAGTATTTATATTGCTTATGGACCCAATGGGAAAGCAACGGGTGAAGGCTTCGTAGAGTTCAGGAATGAGGCTGACTATAAGGCTGCTCTGTGTCGTCATAAACAATACATGGGCAATCGCTTTATTCAAGTTCATCCAATTACCAAGAAAGGTATGCTAGAAAAGATAGATATGATTCGAAAAAGATTGCAGAACTTCAGCTATGACCAGAGGGAAATGATGTTAAATCCGGAGGGGGATGTCACCTCTGCCAAAGTCTGTGCGCATATAACAAATATTCCCTTCAGCATTACCAAGATGGATGTTCTCCAATTCCTAGAAGGAATCCCAGTGGATGAAAATGCTGTACATGTTCTTGTTGATAACAATGGGCAAGGTCTAGGACAGGCATTGGTTCAGTTTAAAAATGAAGATGATGCACGTAAGTCTGAACGCTTACACCGTAAAAAACTTAATGGGAGAGAAGCTTTTGTTCATGTAGTTACTCTAGAAGATATGAGAGAGATTGAGAAAAATCCTCCTGCCCAAGGAAAAAAGGGGTTAAAGATGCCTGTGCCAGGTAATCCCGCAGTTCCAGGAATTCCCAGTGTGGGAATGCCCAGTGCGGGACTGCCCAATGCGGGAATGCACAATGCGGGAATGCACAATGCGGGAATGCACAATGCAGGAATGCCCAATGCAGGAATACCTGCTGCAGGAATGCCCGGTGCTGGAATGCCCGGTGTGGGAATACCCAGTGCAGGAATGCCTAGTGCAGGAGGTGAAGAGCATGCCTTCTTGACTGTAGGATCTAAGGAGGCCAACAATGGGCCTCCATTTAACTTTCCTGGTAATTTTGGTGGGTCAAATGCCTTTGGACCACCACTCCCTCCTCCAGGATTAGGAGGGGCCTTTGGTGATGCTAGGCCTGGAATGCCTTCAGTTGGAAATAGTGGTTTGCCTGGTCTAGGACTGGATGTTCCAGGTTTTGGAGGTGGACCAAATAATTTAAGTGGACCAGGATTTGGAGGGGGCCCTCAGAATTTTGGAAATGGCCCTGGTAGCTTAGGTGGCCCCCCTGGCTTTGGAAGCGGCCCTCCTGGCCTTGGAAGTGCCCCTGGGCATTTGAGTGGGCCTCCAGCCTTTGGCCCTGGCCCTGGCCCAGGCCCTGGCCCAGGCCCAGTCCATGTTGGTGGTCCTCCTGGCTTTGGATCTAGTTCTGGAAAACCAGGACCAACAGTAATTAAAGTACAGAACATGCCCTTCACTGTGTCTATTGATGAGATTTTAGATTTCTTTTATGGCTATCAAGTGATCCCAGGCTCAGTGTGTTTAAAATACAATGAAAAAGGTATGCCCACAGGTGAAGCTATGGTGGCTTTCGAATCTCGGGATGAAGCCACAGCTGCTGTCATTGACTTAAATGACAGACCTATTGGCTCTAGGAAAGTAAAACTCGTATTAGGGTAGCTGTTCACATCAATTCTTCATAGGGTAGATATAGTCTTCATAGTGCTGTGATTAATGCATTCAGATTGTTTTCCTAGTGTTTCCAGGTTAGAGCCTGTGGATTGTTTCAATTGCATATAGATTGGTTTCCATAACATAGAGCATTGGTTGACTGTTTACAGAAGACTCACTACCAGGATAAACATTGCTGTATGTTACAGTAAAGCTGTCCGGAGAGAACGCAAAAATGATTTTGGCATACTATTAGAGAAACCATTTGTAAAACTCAAATGACCACATAAAGCTTATCCAGGAGTCTAGATTGGTTTTGTTTTATACCATATGGAATGAAGTAAATAGAAATGTCAATAGAGCTCATTGAGGGTGCTCTTGCCAGCTGCTGAAAAATAGAAGCTGGCTACTCTTGGAATTTGGTTTAAAGCTGGACAGATTTGCTTTGTTATAGGGTCAAAGCTTTGTCTAAAGTCCTCATTTTCTTTTAAAATTGAATAAAATCTCTGTATACAGATTCACTGTATGTACCTTTATTGCTTCTTGAGGGTTCTTGCTGTATAGACAGTCCTTCTGAAGTTGCTGCTTTATTTGCCTAATTGACTCATTTGTAAATGAGCAGAATTGTTTTGTTGATGTTTTTCTAATATAAAATTCCACACTTGGTTTGTGCTATAACCTTGAACTTTGATTTCTGATGTCAGTCACACTTAAAACTGTGTGGAATAAGACGTTTGCCACAAAAATAAAATATGGAGTCCTCTACCTACCAGAGCCTTTTTGGTTTGACCGCCAAGTTTTAGTTTAGTCAGTTTAAAAATTGTTCATGTTGTTTGGATGGCATCGAAAACCAGAAACCACTTTTAATGGTCATTGTTTAAGATGCCTGATTTGAAGTCTTGCCCAAGATGTACTAATGTTCTGGCAATTTCCTTCTGTCCCAAATTTATGTGAAATTTTGACCTGTAACTAAACAAAAAGGGTCCATTCATAAGAAAGCATTATTATATACAGGTCTTTAAAATTGTAGTTGAAATTGTTAGCTTTGTTAGCAGTAGTGTTAACAGAATAAAAGATCCATAAGCTGGTCCATAGGTCGATATATATTTAATCCTGTTAATTGGAGGCTTTTTGGTCTAGTTGTTTGATCAGGAGCCTGGTTACAAAAATTCCTTATACAGAGTACAAGTGCAGCTGCCAGAGGGGAGGGAATTGAGGCTCCTTGCCCTTTCATACTCTGGCATTCAGGACTAAGGCAGGAGGACCACGTGGGTTCTGGTTGGTGAGTGTCCTTGTCACGAAAACATTTGCCTTACAACGTCCTGCTCACTGCCACAAAAGGCTCTACTTATGGTTACTTTTCTTCTTAGTTAAAATGCTCTAAAGACGTGTCACATTATGTTATAAACATGGAATGGGAGGTTGGTGAGATAATCATGAAAAACAAATTTTGTCTTTTACATGGGCCTCTGTCTTGGTTTGAAACATCCCCAACATTTCCTACAAATCAATTTACTTACAAAGGGGTCAGCCTTTTAAAAGAAATATTTTCTATTTAAGAAAAATAGTGCCTTTTGGGTGTTGCAATTCAGTGGAACACTGAAATACAGCGTCGTGTAATTTAGAGTTAAGAGTGGCAACAGTTTCATTTGTGTGCTAAGATTTGGAAAGCTTTTTCTTCACTACAATCTTAGAGGATTGACAGTACAGGATATTTTGTTTAGGGAAAGGATTATTTAGACTTTCAAAGAAGAAATGGCTGTGTTGTGGGTCTTTTGCTAATTCACGAATACAAATTTGCTTTGACAGATCACTAGATATTGCCTCCTCAACTAAAAAAGCAATATGATGTTTGTATATGCTGTTCAATTTAAGTTTTCTGTTAAGTAATCATTTCTCATTCCAAAGACAGAGTGCAAAAAACTTCAGCGCTGCTTGGGAGTCTTATTTCAACTGCAGATTATTTTCCCCATTGGAAAGCTGACTATTTTTATTTTAGAAAAATGGGTTGTTTGAAGATGAAAGTCTTTTTATCTTTTTTCACAGTTTATTTTGGTTATGTGTTCGTACGTTCTTATTAAATATTTCATATACTTTATTGCAACTACTTTGTTATTTCTACGTTTTAGATTAATGCTGAAAAGGAAAACTTGATTTCATTGTTCATCAAATTAAATAAATTAAGAAAATAGTGGTTTGTGTAGAAATTGGAGAGAATTGTGTTTCATATTTGGTTGAATCACAACAGTGCTTCTCTTGTTGTGAAATGTAATTAAATGCTTTGCCCTCTGGTACTTGATTTTTGTGTATCTGAGACTTATTAACATAGTGCTAACTGCTAAGCATACTGTTCATCTTGTTCTGGGCACTGGAGTTTGACTTTTTAAAAAATTCTTGAAAATATGTTCTGTGCAACTATTCATACCTCTCTTACCTGCAAATTTTCTCGTAAGAACTAGGTTTGGGGTGAAAATTTACATTATTTTCTCATTTGCTTTGTATGGTATGAAGGATTTGTAAAGCTTCGCTCAAAGTGGTGTGTATTTGTAAACACTATCATGATATTTTCAATCTTATGTGTAAATTTTATTGCCTGTTTTTGGTGACTCTGACATTAATAGAAGAGAAACTTTTCCATTAGGTTTAAACCTTCCCCCCCCCCCCCCACTTTTTTGTTTGCTTGGTTTTTTTTTTTAGCTTAAAGGGTTAGAGAAATCTACAAAATGTATTTTATAAATAAGCAAACTTGTAAACTTTTCCTGAACTTTAGTGAAACAGTTCGTAAGCAAAATTTGGAGGTGTGTTCTGTGTTTCCACTGTAGTTTGGATGTATAATTATTAGTGGCTTTTTTTTTAATGCAACACTGTTAAGTGAAATGTAGTTTCTAGCTTTGTGCTCCAAGTTGTCAAAGCATTGATAGTGGAAATTCCATTAGGAAACTTTATTCAGAATTTCAGAGAGGTAACAGTGTAATTAGGTCAGTCTTAACCCACTGGATGAAAATCTAGGGCTGTGTATGGAAGTAAGCAAACATACATTTTGGGTGGAAATACCTTAGATAAAAATAAGGATGCACGAAAGCCTTAAACTCAAAGTCCCTTTTATTGGATTCCGTCATTGTGTACAGGTGTGGGTCGAGTGTTTAAAAATAAATCCACTCATCAGTTGAAGAACACTTTAAAAATGAGTAAAGAAAATGTAAAATTGCTGCTAGTCAAATCTTCTGGAAAGAATTTCTGGCAGTGGTCACTTTTAAAAATTATTTCCCACTCTTGCAAACATTTAAATTGTTTTACTGGCAGTTCTGTAGTAGTCCAAACTTTAGAAACCAAACACAATAAAATAACTCATTGCCAATATGGCCACAACAGTGCCAGCAAATACTGCCTTGGCTTCATTCGGCAGAGATTTTTGTTTATATAGATGAAGTCTTGAATACTGTTCAATAAACTTGTCACGAAATAAAACAGGCTGATGCTTTTAATGCTTTAACTGTACACGAGTACTCTACTGAGCTATACCATCAGGTATTTTGGGGTTTTTTAAAAACTCCTGAAAATATTTTGTGCCTTTGGAAAGGTGGCTTTGGTGATCTTGGAGGTAACAATTGTTGCTTATCCTTGTCTGCTAATGCTGAAGTGTGGAAAGAAGAGGATACCTGGAACTGCAGGGAGGAATCTTGACTCTAGGTCAGATCTGTGGTATCCACCTTTTCAGACTTACGTGAGTTTTGCTAGCAAGTCACTTTGTTATGTGGACTCAGAAAGAACTGGAAACCAGATGCTCCTTTTCACAAAAGGAGTTTTAAAGGGGGCTGTGAATTGTTTTTTAAAAACTGATTAGGAAATGGGAAAACAAATTTTCAGAATACATTGTCAGTTGCACATACCTCTAAAGCTTTCTTTTTCTTTTTTGTTATTTGTTTTTGCATTAGTATGTGAGGTATTTGAGGTGGGGAAGAGGGGAGAGGAATCAAAAATTTTGCTGCTTTCCGACATTGATGCTCTGGTTTTGTCCCTTCCACATTGGTTCAACTTCTACTGAAAAAATTAGCAAATAAAAAGTTTCCGTAAACTCCGCAGAGTCTCTTAAAAAAAAAAAAAAAAAAAATCTGGATTGGACTTGCAGAGAAATTAGTGCGCTGTTCCTTTTAACCAAAACTCTTGAAAAATGTTTGTAACTTTTATCTTTATCATGAAAGTTTTAGCCTGTATTTGAGTTTGAATACCCAACTTGTTTTAGAGAGGTTTAGACTAGACATAATTAATTCCAGGTAGTTGCTGATCTGTTTTTAAAATTACGACAGTTTGACTAAGCATTTGAAAAATCACAGAGTGAAATCGGCTGCCTAAGGATATCCAGAATGGCGTTTACCATCTTAAAGGGGTGGACTGTGTGCCAATATGTCTCCGTTTCTTGCTCAGGAGCGATCACTCAACTTCTGTAATTCATTGTTGTCTGCTTTCCATTGTTTTACAGCAAGTAATAGTCTATCAATTTTGTGCATCGCCACCGTTCTCCTTACCCCCCAAAAGTAGAGCTTTTATGGGATATGGTAGAATCCAAACTTATGGCTATCCTTTTTAATTAAAAAAATTGCTTGATATCAGTATTGTCTTTTTAGCATAAAATCTTTAGATCACACTGACTTACTGTAAAATGTTCTGGAAAGAGTGTACTCTCGTGGTGGCACAGTTCTCTGATGCTGTAGTGACTTTTCTGGGAAAACTCTTCTGTTCAACAAATAAGCAAGCTCATCTCTTATTGGTGCCTGCTCATGTAAATCTTAATTCTTTACTGTGCTATTCCTTGGTGCCTTGAGCTATTTTGTGCCAGAGGATCTCACAAGCATCCTAGAGTATGGCTCCTTTTCTGGATCAACATAACTAGCAACAAGCAACTAAGGTGGCAACTGCTTTTCTACATATTGCTCTACTACTGAAGGGGCAAAAAGCCACCTGATGCAAACATTCCAGCCCCAGGGACAGAGGGCAGCACTCTAAAACTCTGAGGACAGGGAAGTAGTGCTCATTAACCATATTCCTTGAATTCTGTCAAGAGTCCCAGGAACCTCTCCCCAGCAAAAATGTTGACCATTAGGTCACAGAGACTAAGCAAACACCAGCTGTAGAGAAGTGGTTAAATAGCACAGCAGAGCATTGGATTTGGCACCCTAGCTGTTCCGGACATCTGGACTCTGATTTCAGTGACTTAATAGTTTCATGTCATTTTTCCTAGTCAACTGATGGCCTGCCATTTCATGTTGAGAGAAGGAGGAGGTGACTATTTGGGGAAAATAGAGCTATGACCGGCAAGAGAACATAATTAAATATGGACAGAGTTAAAGATGTTGAATAAGCATAACACATCCCAATATTACAAAGTAGCAAGCTATGCTATGTTCAAACAGACTGCTCCTTGGTGTTTGATTCCCTCTCTATTTTGATGCTCTCAGTTTTCCCCTTTTACCTGCTTGTATAGTAAGCCTGCTGGTAACCAGCACTATGAGTTTTACTTAGACTGAAGCCCCCTCACTGCTGTCTCTGTAGCCCTAACCTCCTAATTGGGGTGGGGGGTGGGTGTGAGTTCACTCACAGCTCTTGATTAGTGAAATAAGATTCGTCACTTATGCATTTGTGCTACACATCAAATTTAACAGCCACATTGTACTGCAAATCACTTGTTAGTCCTCAAAGAGTGGGAAAGTCTTAAGGGTAAAGAAGTACAGCTACTTAAGGGCTCTTAAATTGTACTAACAGGTGCTGTTGCTAATTTCCTCATTTTTCTTTTGTTCCACACTTCCCCACATGTTGGGTTGCAGTACAGAAAGCGTCATGTCCTTTATACATAATTCCTTTCTGTGGTGTGGGCCCAGCAGGATCCCTTGGCTATAAATCTGGCTTAAGTGGTGGAAAGACAAATGCACCTCTTACTGAAGTAGATGATGCTAATTACCTTTGCTTCTGTGACCACTGAATTGACAGGTTGGAATTGGAAACATCTGTTGCCTCCAAACTTTTAAGAGAATTTCACATGGTTATACAGCTTAGCGATAGCTGTAACCCATGCTAATTAAATGTTTTGAGCGGTGTTGTGCACCTAGCACTTAACACATTGTGTTGGAAAAGGAAGTTAAAAAAAAAAAAGCCTGTTCTTCAAGACTTTAAAGTCCTAAATGATACAAGTAAGTGCTCAGTTGTACTTATACATGTTCAGGGTATACTTATGACCCACAGGAACCAGATAAAGGGTTTCCTGGCCAGCTGATGAATGGCCAGACAGAAATAAGTGTAATGGAATCAGGTGTAAGCTGAGGGAAGGTGCGATCTCTAGCCAGGGTTCTTGGGGACACAATACTGTTAGTTTAGTAAAATGAAATGATTGTGTGAGGGAGCACAGTAGCAGTATCTAAAGTTGTGCCTGTCCTGAAAGCTCTTAAAGTTGTCCCATGACAGCATAGCTTGAGGTTCTGGCAGCCTAACTGGTATGACTGAGCTGAATGGTCTACAGAGCAGGTAGGCAGGCAAGGCAAAGGTTGGTTCTAGGGATGTCCTGGCCTAGCAGAGGGATAGAACCTTTTATCTTTTTAATAATCTTTTGACTAGCTGCCAGATAACAAATGCTCTAATACGTTCATAAACAACTCAGAATTAAGTGAATTTCCCCATCAATTTAACCACGTATATGCATAGTTGTCTACCTGAAATTCATTCCTTTGTGGTTTTAGATCAATTTGATACAGAGTTTTAGCTTTTCTGTATGAAATGTCCACCTTTTGGTTCTTGTTCTTCTAGGCCAACACTGTCGAATAGAATTTTCTCCAATGGAAATGTTCTCATGTGCACTAATATGGTAATTAAATTTGAATAGCTGTGTGTGGCTAGTGGCTACTGTATTGAACAGCACAACTGTAAATTCACAATGCAGCAGCAGATTTCCTCTCCCAGGTCTGATCTTTGGAGATCTTGTTAGGCAGCACTATCCAATAGAAATAAGAATCACTTGACGTCATTTAAAATTTTCTAGTAGCCACATTTATAAAAGGTTAAAAGGAACAAATGAAATTTAAGAATACACTTAATACAACATTGTAAAGCAACTACACTCCAATAAAAATTAAAATATATATATATTTTATTTAACCCAGTAGATCTTAAATGTTACAGTTTCAGCTTATACTCAATATAAGATTATTGAGCTATTTTACATTTTTTTTTTGTACTAAGTTTTCAAAATTCAGTGTATATTTTACAGCACATTGTGATTCGAACTAAGCGTTATTTCAAGTGCTCAGTAGCTGCATGTGGTTAGGGGCTACCCTTTAGGACAGCACAGATTTAGAATATTAGAAAAGTTATTCCCTGCCATTTCTCTCCTAGTTCTGCTGCCTCTTTCAGCTGTTTCTTCACTTTTGGGTATTCAAATTTTGTTGCATTCCTCCTAACCTTTACCCCTCCTGTTGTGTTTGCAGGTTAGTTTTGTTTTGTTTTTGAGAGCTTGCCTCAGTTACCTTTCTTATGGGCAACACTGGAGGTTAACTAGGTGACAGTTTTATATTGTAAAATTACTAATCCTGCACTAGAAGCAGCCACAGAACTAGAATCTCTCCCCTCCACCCTGTACCCCATCCACAGTGGCAAGTGGGCAAATCATTGTGTGTCTGTAACGTAGTGTCTTTATTTTTGAAATCCTCTGTCTTTAATTTCTGAACTTCCCTAACAATGAATTCTGAAGATCAACCCATCTTAAGATCTCCCATGTATCCCAAGTAAATTTATTCCAGTGAGGGGGCTTGCATTATCAGCAGTAGGTTGGTTTCTTTTCCAGGGGCTCTGGTCTGCTGCTTTTGTTCATTAACTCAACACCTTTTGTGCCATTGGTCACACTGCACACTGGAGATGCACAAGTTCTTGTTGATGCCCTTGCCCTGGAGATGGTAAGGAAGGTGGTCCAGTACTGTTGTCTTAGACACTCTGCAGGCAATAGAGAGGCAGGTGTCTCATTTAAAGAACATAGATTAAATATATAGATTCCACCAGGGCAGGATGAGGGCAAAGGTGGCTGCCCAGTAGGTGTTCTTTGAAAATTTTGGTATAGTCACATTTTCTACTTTATTTGCTATATTTGTGCTTGTTATTTGAAGTTTATTCCTTTGATTCCTTTGCCTTGGCAGACGAGTAGGGAGAATGTGTGGTGGGTGCAGAATTATTTTTGATCTGTGTGCAAGATTAGTGTAGATCATGGGAAGAGGCCACATGAGCCTCACTGCTCTTTTAGTGGCCAAGTGGACTTCAGATTGAACTGGATTACAAGGTGTGAGCTGTTGGTAAAATGGATGGAAATCACATCCTTAGGGAAGTGAGTTGTGGTTCACCCAAGTTACTGTGTGTCTCAGGGCTAGTTATTTCGTTTCTCTGTCTTGGTTGTAATAATGGGATTAATTAACAAAATGGGGTTAAATTAGATAATCTCATTATATTCAGTTTTAAATTTCTGTGATTCTGTGAACCCAGCTATTTCATTTCTTTCTGGAAATCTGTAGTTAATTTGAACCTTAAAAGAGAGGCCAATGGAACTAAAAGTTTTGGTCTGGCTACTGCTCGTGATAGCAGTTCCACACTTAAGCTTGAGAATTTCATTAGGAGAGAAAAGAGGGAAGGGTCTTCATTTCCCTTTTGGGAGGCTGTTCCTTTCCTGCCATTTAGGTCCTCTGGAGCAGGTAGACCGAGGCATTCCTCCTGGGTGTCTTGTCAGCCAACAAGTAGATGATGATACCATACAGTAAAAGGATCCGTTTATGAGCACTGAAGAGAGGAGCAGCTAACACATGTAGGGCACTTATACTGGGTCAGGCAGGGGGCACTTTCCATGGTTAGCCCCATTTAATTCTCAAAATAACCCTCTAAAGTTGGCATTATTATTATCCCCACTTTACAGATGGAGAAATCGAGGCAAAGAGAAGCAAAATAACTTGCCCAAAGTCTCATTGATAAGGGGTGAACAGAGATTATTCAATCATCATCTGTCTGCATGACTCCAGAGGCAGAGCCCCTCCTTTCCTCAGTTGTTTCCTTCCTCTCCCTGACTTTTGGGGGGGAGATATGGGAGGCCAGTGGCAGCACTCTTCTGTCATGGGTCCCGAACTGGCTGGGGAAGGGGCTCCAGCCTTGTGCCGATGCTCCGAATGCTTATTTTGAAGTAAGAAGGTGGCGGCTTTGTTTAAGCACATTCAAAGTCATGAGGGGAAAAATGTCCACTCAGATACAGTTCTGTCTTGGTGGAAGGCCATGTGTTCCTTCTTGGTTTGCTTCCTTTCCCATATCTGATTCTCCCCTCAAGCTAGTTTCCCTTTGGAGAGTTGGACACAGGTTGGATTTGTCCATTTTTGGATAAGTCTTTTTGGGATGTTGGAGTTGGATCAGTGGCTTCCAAACTTTTTTGACCATTGTAGAATACAGCGGGATGGGAAACCCTGTGACCATTTACTATACCGTTATTTTCCCACTTTTCACTTTTTGTGTGAACATGCACATTTTAAGCTTTCTAATATTGCCAAATGCTGCATGGCAGCCAGACTTCGTAGTATTATATGGATCTAAATCAAATTATTGCTTAAGATTTTCGCTTATAAACACAATTTTAGTAGCTCTTAGTCAGATGTATGAATAAAGAATGTGTAATTTTGTAGTAAGGATTTGCATATTTGATTCAGTTTGTGACCTAAGAGGACTGTCCTTGAGGCTGCTGATTTAAATTTGGGGAATTCCTGAGTTATAGAGGGAGAGGCAGGGGTAGAAATACTTCGTCTACCTTCATCATGTTCCTTGAGGCAGAGAGGGAAAAGAAGAGTGGTGGTGATGGGCGTAGTTTGTCTTTTTCAATCTTATGAGAAAAGAGTACTCCGTTGGGTGGTGTTCTCCCCATTGGGAGCTTATGGAGAATTTCCTGATGGGTTTTCAAGATTTGATTCAGCATCTCAGCTGCTCCAGTGTGCCAAGGTAGGCAACAGGAGTGAGAGCGTGGCTTTGGTTTGTGAATGAGTGATCCTGCCGTACAGATGGGTGCTCTGTTCCTCCTCACAGTCTGGAAATGGGGTTGAAGTCTGGTGCCTTGCCTTGTTAGGCTTTTGGGAATGGAGGAAGGCAGTGAAACTCCTGAGCGTGAAGGACTGAAGAGTTTCAGCTCAGTTGGCACTGAATTGGATCCAGCTAGATCCAGGAGGAAAGATCTGTTCTTGGATTTATGAAGAGCCAAGATAGAATCTCCCGAGGCAGGAGAGGGGAAGCCAAAGAAAATGAAGGGCGAGTTACTGCCTATTGGCAGAGAGTGAGATTCCCTATCAACAGTCGTGTGCTAGTAAACTGGCTAGCTGGGCGAAAGGAAGCCCTGATTTTTAGCATTCGCCCAATTTCTGTGGTTTAAAACTTAACAAGGCCACCTGCTTACGAAATTCCTTTACAATTCTCTCTTGCAAACTGTACAAGCCTGCTCCGGCACTCTGCTGCAAGCCTCCCTCGGGTGTTTTGAATTCCCATTATGTGCTCAGGTCTGTGCTGTGTGACATAGGAGATACTGAAGCAGCATCTTTTCTAAAGAAGCTTGTTATTTCATTGACAGGAGCTGGAAACATTGACAGGGTACAATTGTGGTGTGGCTTGAGTATAGCAGTCCAGAATGAGAAGTTGTTGAGTGCTGGAAAGATCATGAAAAGGGGAGCATATGAGAGCTAGGCTTGAAGGATAATAATAGCTAACACTTACTGGTAATAATAGTATCAGACTCTGTACTAAGCATCTTGCATACATTATTTATGTCAATCCTTAGAAATAGATAATATCCCCTACTTTACACCTGAGTAAAAAGTTTGCCCAAATTACAGAGATAGGACATCATTCTGGTGGGTGTGTAATAGTATCTCATTGTGGCTAGAAAGGAGTAAAGCCAGTACTTGGAGCCTGGTTACTTCACTGCAGAACTCATACTCTTGCCCACTATATCAGATTGCTATTAAATATAAGAAGGGAGGTTCTTTCAGTAGAGAAGGGTGTTAACTACAGTCCAAAGTCTTAAGACTAGGTGGGAGTCGGAATAAGAGTTCTGGTCCTCATTTTACTTAACGATGTATGTCTCCTTAGCCAAATCACTTCTTCCCTCTGTGCCTTGAATTGAGGAACTTGGATAAGATGATCACTCAGTTCCTTTTAATTTCTGACATTTTGTGAATTTTAAGTTATAAAAATGAGGGTGTGTATAGCTTCTTTAAGGAATACTGGAGAAAGTGCCCTGCCAGGGTACGAGGCTTGGGAAGCACTAAGGTTGGCTGGCGATGGGGGTAAGCAGAGGAAAGCCGTCTACAAGGGCTAGTGAAGGGAATGAGACTCCAAGTGGTAGAAAGCAAAAGCAGGAAAGGTTGGTGCTGAATACTCAGTTGTTTCCATTTGCAGTTTCCCAAATGGAAAGGTGTGGATTGTGGGTGCAAACAGAGATAACAAGCTAGTCTTTTGTATTGAATGTTCCTGGAAAGCTCACTTCTTGATGGCTTCTGCAGCAGGCCAGGGCTAGATTTGGGTTATTTCTGAGAATCCTTGGATTATCACTCCTTTCTTTTAGCATTAATTCAGCAGTTATTTATAAAGCACCTGCTATGTATGAGTCACTGGAATGGAAATAAGACAGATCTGGTCCATCCCCTATTGAATTTATATAATCTGGTAGGGGAAATAGATAATAAGCAAGTAAGTTACATTTTGATAGGTTTATGAGAAGCTGGGTTTTGTTGGTTTGGAGTCAGGGAAGATCTCTGACTTCAACATAGAAAGGAGATCAGAAGGGACTGAAGAGTGGAAATGGGGAGACCAGAAGGAGACTATTACAGACATCCAGGCAAGATACACTGATTCAGAAGAGAGTGCACAAAGACCTGGCGAGTATTAGCCAGATCTCTCTTATAAAAATAAATGAAAAAAATTTCTGAGACTCCTTTTATTGAGTCACTTAAATGTAATATTTAATAAACTTTTGTAAAGCTCCAATCCTATAAAGGATGCTGAAAATCCCATGAGATTAATGACACTAGATGAAAGGTAAATGAGGCTGGTGTAAAGTATGTAGCTGTTAAAGGGATAGGGGACAGAAGAGTGACATGAACTAGTTTTAATTACAGAAGATTTCCAAACAGGTAGGTTTGGAGGTAAATTTTAAAGGAGATAAATAGGATTTAGGAGATATTAATAATCCCATGCATTAGATGATTTAAAGGGAATATGACTCAAAGGATAGAAAACTGCACATTATAAAGATTTGCTTATAAGAGTCACTAATTCCAATGAGAAAGTAAAAGTCAGATTTGTGAAAAAACAAAACTGTAGTTATCCAGGAAGCTCTGACCTCTCAGAATGAAATCTAGCCCCATGTGCTCCTGAGGCATATGTGGGCCCACAGCATTCTGGTTGGGGTTTTAGTCTGGGCAGAGAAGAAACTGAAAAAAGATAGAATAGGACCAGCTGTGGAGAAAGTGGTAGAAATGGTAACAGACTAGAAAAGAATAGTCTATCAGACATAGAGGCCTAGCACAGGAGGAAGCTCCTGACCCTCTGCATATATCTGGCCCCTACCAAAAGCATCTCTTTCTGGGATATTTCAGAAGTTATGGAGTGAGGGGAAGGGTAGCAGCTCCAGTTGTTGCCTGTAATCTTACCACCACAGTTAATTACTGCTAATGCTCTCATAGGTCACAACTTTTTTTTTTCTTTTTGGCCGTGCTGCGCAGTATGTGGGATCAGGGATCAAACCCGTGCCCCCTGCAGTGGAAGCTCGGAGTCTTAACCACTGGACCACCAGGGAAGGCCCACAACAAAGTCTTTATCAGGGATAAACCTGTAGTTCTCCACTTAAATTTTTCCCCAACATTTTATTATGAAAACTTTCAACATACAGAAAAGTTGAAAAAATGATACAGTGAATTCCCATATATCCACCATTTAGATTCTACAGTTTATATTTTCCTATATTTGTTTTACCACATCTATCCATTCAGCAAACCATTTTAATTTTTGGTGCATTTCAAAGAAGTTGCGAGCATCAGCACACTTCACCCATAAACATTTCAGTATGCCTTATCCTGAGCTGAATGTTTGTTTATGGGTTTGGGGAAGGGGTTGATAAAATTTACATGCAGTAGGATGTATATACCTTAAGTGTACCATTGGATGAAAATGACAAATTCACCTGTGACTCACATTCCTACCTAGGTAAAGGACTTTCACATTCTCCCTAGAGTTCTCTTCTGCCTCTTCGCAGTTAATACCTCCCCCTCCCCTGGGGAACAGGGGAAGAACAACCACTATTCTGAATTTTTTCACCATAGATTAGTTTTGCCTGTCATAAAACTTTATAAAGTGTAACTATGCATTTTATGCTTCAGGTTCATCCATGTTGCAGATAGTAATAGTTTGTTTCTTCTTTTGCTGAGTAGTTTTCTATTACATATACAAACATATTATGGTTTGTTTATCCATTCTCATATTGATGGACAACTGGGCTGTTTCAGATTTTTGGCTATTATGAATAAAGCTGCCATGAACATTCATGTACAAATCTTTTTGTGAACATAATGTTTTTATTTATTTTGGATAAAAATCTAGAGTGTAATTGCTCTCGGGCTAGGTATACGTTTGGTTTTCTAATAAGCTGCCAGACCGTCAAAATGGTACACTTAGTGCCTTCACTAACAACGTATGAGAATTCCACATCCTTGCCAACATTTGATGGTGTCAGTTTTTTACTTTTAGCCATTGTGATGGGTATGTAGTAGTATCTCATTGTGGTTTTAATTTGTATTTCCTTGATAACTAGTGCTATTGATCACTTCCTTTGATTATTTCCAATTCATATGTTTTCCTTTATGAAGTATCAGATCAGTTTTTTGCCCATTTTTCAATTGACTATCATTTAGCATTGAATTCTAGGAGTCCTGCATTTAAATTTTAAAGCTTAGTTGTAGGAGAGTACAACTTCTGCATTACTGCTGGACATTAGTTCAAATGGAAAAGGCATGAAGGTTTGAGTTGAGCAGAAGCACATTTACCATTTATTCAGTAAATGGTTATGAGTACCAACTAAGCACTAGTATTAGGGATACAGAAATAATACCTAGCCCTAGTTCCAAGGAGCCAAGATTATGAGGGTAGACAGACAAGAGTAAAAATTCTGATGTAGTGGTTTCACCATTAAGTCACTAAATATTTACTGAGTACCTACTATAGGATAGGTACTGTTGTAGGTATTGTACATGTAGAGGTAGGCGAACCAGACATAGTTCCTACTCTAATACAGCTTATTTGTTTTCTGGAGTGTATGTGGGGGAAGGCAGTGCAGAGCCCCTGAGATGGGGAATGAGATTGATGTTGAGTGTATGTGGATCAGAAATGAAACCTGGCTGGAACGTACTTGCATGACTAGATGATTAGTTAGGTGAGGGTCAGGTCTTGCAGGGCTTTGTAGACCATGGTAAGAACTTTGGATTTTATTTTGAGTGTTTTTGGAAGCCATTCCAGAGTTTTAAGCAGAGAAGCGGCATGAGCTGGTTTCTGTTTGGCTAATAAACGCTGTGAGTGTGTGTGTGTGTGTCCGTGCGCATGCACGTGCATGTGCACACACACACATACAGAAAAACTGGTGAAGAAACCACTGCAGTCATCCAGAGGAGAGATAAATCCAACCTGGGGAAGGTGGGCAAGACTTCATATAAGAATAATGTCACAGCATAACCATGGATGACAAGGCATTTGCTAGGCAGAAAAGTCAGAGGTATCAGCGTGTGTTGTGTGTGTGTGTTTGAGAAACGAGAAATAGCTTTGGATGACTAGTTGGGTGGATGGTGGAACAACAGGAGGTAGAACAGTCTAAGAAGGGCTTTGAAGGTTGAATTACAGATGCAGGGTCATCGTATTAGACAATTACTTAGTTCTCTATAGATGGGCCTTCTGGAGTTGTGCCACAAGGTGGCCATGCTAGGGAGTTAGGCTTTGAACCTAAGGGCCATGAGCAGCTATACAGGGCTTCTAGTTAGAGTAGAGATTTTCTGGAAGCTGGCGTCAAGGATGACTAGGTAAGGCATTGGTAAGGATGAAAAACCAGGGAGGAGGCAAGAAACAATGGGGCCTGAAGTTAGGTAGAAGTTGTTGACGTGAAGGTATAGAGGCTTTGGGGTTAGAATGAATTGTCATGAGGACATGAGGTGTGGATTAGGGCAAAAAGCTAATGAGTCCCTTTAAAAAATACAAAACAAACAGTATAAAATATTGAAACAATACAGAAGTGTGTAAGAGTGTGTAAAATTCTCACCTTTATTCCATTCCTCTGAGGTGTACCTAAAAGTTGCATTTATTTGGTGTGTCTTCCATTTTTTGTGTGTATTTATTTTGTATATGTATTTAAATCTATTGTATATACACATACAATTGAAGTTTAAAATGGGGTTATACTCTTCTTACCATTTTTTTGCAACTTTATTTTTTCATATGATACCAATATACTTCTGCCTTAATTGTTTATTTACCCGCTACTTGGCATGCCATTGACTAAGTACCGTAATTTACTTAGTCACCACCTAATTGATAGACCTTTAAGTGGTCTCAGGTTTTTTACTGTTCTGAGCAATGGTGAAATGATCATTCTTCTTTATTTGTCTCTGTACTTTGCAAACACTGCCTGAGAGAATGTGTGAGGTGAGAAGCATGGAGTCAGATTATGACGGGGGAAGTTGTGGTTCTGTTCCCTCAGGAGTATGTATTGTGCTCTGGATCTGTCCTTGGGGAACCTCCAAAGCAGTGATCAGGCTGGTCAGAAGTCTAAAAGCCACATTCTAGTGGCAATATTCAAAAGAACTGGGGCTATTTCTCCAGATTTTAGCTTGCGGTTCACTGCTTCCAGGTATCAGATGGTTCTCAGAGGGAGACGGAATAAGGCTTTCTTGTCGAATTTTAGATGGGAAGAAATAGGAATAATGTGTAGAAGTGAGAATTCAACAGACTTGGGTTAGTTTGGGTAGGACTTTATGGAGCAGGACTTTCTGATGATTGGATTATAAGAGTGGTGGGTTTTCCATCATTAGATGCATTCAAGTAGAGACTGAGGTGCTATGGAGGGGGCAGTATGTGAAGCAAGTTGAACTCTAAGAATCATTCCAATTTTGGTTGATAACAGCATTCAAGACAGAGACCATGAGGCACTAAGATGGGAATAGCACTAACTGGGCTGGGTTGGGAGAGGGATTGACTGAGGGTCAGTTTAGGGGAGGCTGAGGCTGGAGGCGTCCTGGGGTATAGTGCTGGGAAACCTGGAATGCTGAGTGAAGCCGGGTGAGAGATCTGACCTCGTCTGCACTCTTGGTACAGATGGTCTGCAGGCGTATCGGTCGGGGGGACATAGGGTTAGTGAGGAGTCTCAGGATAACTGTTATGGTGACTTAGGAGGTGGGGTTTATATGGGAGTCATGGTGATCCATGCAAGAAGATAGTGTTTCTAGCAAAGGGAATGGATGAATTGGAGAAGCTTGGTGCTGTTTGATTGCCAGTCAGTTTGGAGATGGCTAAGCTGGGAGCAGAGGCTGGAGATGGCCTTTTGGATTTCATGCAGCAAATATTTATTAGGTGCTTGAGACAGAGCAGTGAATAGAACAGACAGATACCCCTTCCCTCATGGAGTTTACATTCTAGTGGGGAAGACAAATTACATAAATATATATAGTATATTAGACAGTGATAAATGCTAAAGAGAAAAAACAGGAAATGGGTATGTGATGTATCAGTGGTAGTAGGGTTGAAATTTTAGAGTGTCCAGAAAAGGAGAACCTTTTCCTTCAACTGGAGAAGATGATTTTGAATAGAGACCTAGAGAGAATGTGAGGGAACAGCAAGCCGTGTGGGTTATATGAGGGAAGAAAATTCTAGGCATTGAGGTAGAAACAAGCATACTTGAGGAATGACAAGCAGACCTGTGTTGCCAGAATGGAGTGAGCAAGAAGGTGTTAGGAGATCAAGTTAGAGAGATCTAGATCTTTCAAAACCTTGTAGGCCAATGCAGAGTTTGGATTTTTTTCTAAGCAATGGGAAATCATTATTGGGTTTGGGTAGAGGTATGACATGACCTGTGTTTTAACAGGATCACCCTGGTTGCTGTATTGAGAGTAGCCTGTTGGTGTGAGGATGAGGGAGTAGAGGTGAGGATGGCATAGGATAAGGGAGACCTGTTAAAAGAAGGTAATGCAATAAGCCTGGTGAGAGATGATGATGGCTTGGGACTAGGTAGTGCAAATAGTGAGGAGTTGGACCTGAACAGCTGATTATAGGCTAGGAGAATCAGTGTGGGGATCATAACTCTGCCTCAAGATGTAGGGCCCCAGGGTTAGTGGGAAATCATTGGAGGAAGAGACTTTGGGGAGCAGAATCTGGATCATGGTTGTATTTGGGGCAATATTGGGCTTGGAACTTGGATTAGGGTCTGGTCTGGGGCCAGTAAAGGCATCAGAGTGAGATTCATTGGTCTGTGAGAAGATCAGGGTTAGAGTCTGGGTCTGGGGAGCATTATTAGGATTGGGACCAATTTTGGGCTGAGGACTAGTTTGGGGTCAAAGTTGTTGATGGAGGCCAGTACACTTTTTCTGCATCTTCCCGTCATATTCTTGGACCAGGGTTGGTTGTAACCACCATCTCCCATCCCATTGAGCTTACCCAGGGGGATTGGAGGAGTATGGAAGCTATAGGGCCTTCTCTTCCTTGGGTGTCATGGGAGTAGACACAGGCTCAGCCCTGCCTGGTTGAAGCCAGCTGACTTTACAAGTTGGGACCTACAGTCAGGGAAGGGTGAGGAAGGTGCTTGATTCAGGTCTTTTTCCCCCCAGATGGCCCACTGCGTGACCTTGGTTCAGCTGTCCATTTCATGTGACCACCTCATTGACAAGGATATCAGCTCCAAGTCTGACCCACTCTGCGTCCTTTTACAGGATGTGGGAGGGGGCAAATGGGCTGAGGTGAGAAGGACTATGGGGGATAAAGTTGTGGAGGGAGGCTAGGACTGTTTTGGGTTGGAAGGTGCATGACTGTGATGCTTATTGGCTTCTGCCCACAGCTTGGCCGGACTGAGCGAGTACGGAACTGCTCAAACCCTGAGTTCTCCAAGACTCTGCAGCTTGAGTACCACTTTGAAACAGTCCAAAAGCTCCGATTTGGCATCTATGACATAGACAACAAGACACCTGAGCTGGGGGATGATGACTTCCTAGGAGGGGCTGAGTGTTCCCTAGGACAGGTATGCAGAGCCAGGGATTAGAATCCTTCAGACACAGGTTAAGTAAGAGCGCTGTCAGATAAACCAGACTGCTTGGAACTTGGAGGTTGGGGTCAAACAGAACCTAGCCTTGTCTGAGACCTTGGTACCCCACCCACCCCTGCTCTGCCCCAGGTTGTGTCCAGTCGGATACTAACTCTACCCTTGATGCTGAAGCCTGGAAAACCTGCTGGGCGAGGGACCATCACGGTAAGGAGGAACTCTGCTGGGGTTTGTGGGTGGTTGTGTACTTACATCCATGAGGAATTCATGAGATGATACAGTCTCTGCTTCTTCCCCTACCTAGGTCTCAGCTCAGGAGCTGAAGGATAGTCGTGTAGTGACCATGGAGGTGGAGGCCAGAAACCTAGATAAGAAGGTGTGTGTGGAAGGAGGCCCTGGAGGTTTAAGAATTAAGCGGACAGGGATGGTGTGTTGGAGGGGGAAGGGTGGGAAGGTCTTTCATAGTGGTTGTCAGGTGCCTGAGTCTTAACTGTGGTCTCTGTGATATTGACAGGACTTCCTGGGAAAATCGGATCCGTTCTTGGAGTTTTTCCATCAGGGTGATGGGAAATGGCACCTGGCATACAGATCTGAGGTGTGAGACCCCTGGGATTGGGTATGATGGGGTAGGAGAGAATCTCCTGGGGCTTGTGATTACCAGGGTTTGGAGCACAGGGCTAAAGAGTCTGCATATGGGTAGGAAGAATGGCAGCTCCCCACATGCCAACGCAGAGCTCACTAGAGGCCTTGCCCTCCACCTTCAGGTCATCAAGAACAACCTGAACCCTACTTGGAAGCGCTTCTCTGTTCCCCTTCAACATTTCTGTGGGGGAGACCCCAGCACACCCATCCAGGTGAGGAGCTTGCCTCCTGAGTGGACTGAGCAGGGGCAGAGAGCCTGGGGAGGGATTTATTCTCACCTGCCACCTGCCTCCTGGTCTTTATATACATACACACACCTTCCCTCCTAGGTGCGATGCTCAGATTATGACAGTGATGGTTCACATGACCTCATTGGTACCTTCCACACCAGCTTGGCCCAGCTGCAAGCAGTCCCCGTGAGTGCTGGCTCAGGGGTATTGAGGTGGGCCTAGGGGCTGCAGCTCCAGGAAGAGAGGGAGGGCAGGGCAGCTCCAATCCTGGCTAATGCTCTAGAAGTTTCCTACTCTAATTTTTCTTTCCTTACCAGGCTGAGTTTGAATGCATCCACCTCGAGAAACAGCAGAAAAAGAAAAGCTACAAGAACTCTGGAACTATCTGTGTCAAGATTTGTCAGGTGAGACAATAGGCCATGTGACCCAGTCTCTAACTTCTAAGCTCCATGACCCCAACCCCTTCACTCCAGCTATGACCCTGGTTTCATCTACAGGTAGAAACAGAATATTCATTCTTGGACTATGTGATGGGAGGCTGTCAAATCAACTTCACTGTAAGTTGCTTCATCAGGGGCAAGAGAACAGATCTGGGGCTCAAGGTGGCCTTCAGCTCCCCTCCTCCCCTCCTCCCAGGTGGGCGTGGACTTCACGGGCTCCAATGGAGACCCTTCCTCACCTGATTCCCTGCACTACCTGAGCCCAACAGGGGTCAACGAGTACCTGACAGCACTGTGGAGTGTGGGCAGCGTGGTTCAGGACTATGATTCGTAAGTAACTTTGTCTCTTGCCCGTCCCCACTCCCTGCAGATGCTTTAGCCTCTGGGCTCATGGTCCTCTCACTGCTTCTTCCCCCATGCACTGTCTTCCCACAGGGACAAGCTGTTCCCAGCATTTGGATTTGGGGCCCAGGTACCCCCTGACTGGCAGGTGAGTGTTTTCTTCCCCTCCCCTACTCCTGTTTTTAGTTTCAGAGTCCTGATTTTGAGGGATGTGGTAAACTTGCTGCTTGGCACCCAGCTTTATGAGGAGTTGCAGGGATGTATCCTTACAGGCGTGTATATAACAAATGCTCAGGACTAAATACCTCCTGTATGTTGCTTGGTACATACCATAATGCCCTTTTTCTTAGCACAAAAGTGGTCATGGGGAAAGAACCTCATTTTTTTTTTCTTGCCCTCAGGTCTCCCATGAATTTGCCTTGAACTTCAACCCTAATAACCCCTACTGTGCAGGTAAGTCCCCGATCCTCCAGTGTAAGGTATATCTGTCCATATCTAGAGAGGCAAGGGAGAATGGGGGTGGGGAGATAGACACCTGACTCCATTGGCCAGAGGAGTGGATTTTAGAGCTAGGCCTCTGGAGTCAAATCTTCATCCTGCTACTTGCTAATCATATGACTTGGGGCCAGTTGCTTAGCTTCTGTGTGCTTTGGCTTCATAATAAGACTAAATATTATAGGATATTGAATATTTAAGAAGATGCATATAAAGTTTGAAGCAGTAAGCCTGGCACATACTAAGTGTTCTCTATTCAGGGTACTTTTTGCCCCACACTCTTTTGTCTAGAGAGGGCCAAACCCAGTGTTTCCCTAGCACCCACACAAGAGCAACAAGCTAAAGTGGAAAACTTGACCTGACCTGATCTGACCTGGGTTTTTATTTTTGACATGGGTTCAGACTTAGAGAAAAGTTGCAAGAATAGTTACAGGGATTCAGGTCACTGGGGATCAGGGGTCAGGGCCTGGGTCACAGGGGCTGTTGTTTACCTTCATCCAGATTCCTCAGACATGGACATTTTACCACATTTGCTGTGTCATTCTCTCTGTCACTCAGATTTTCTCTCTTCCTCCTCTTTCTCTCTCTCTCTCTCTATTTTTTTTCCAGAAATGTTTGAGAACTGTGGTGAATAATCCCTGCCCCAAGTTTGCCTCCATGGCCCCATCAACTTTGCACTCATCATCATCCTCATGGCCCTTTATCCCTGAATACTTCAGTGTTCCCTAAAATCAAAGACATTCTCTTACATAACCACAGTGTAACTCTCAAAATCAGGAAATTAACATCAATACAATACTATTACCCAATCTATAAAATTTATTCAAAATTTTCCAGTTGTCCTCTCTTTTATAGCAAAAGAAAATCTTGGATCACACATTTCATTCAGTTGTCTTCCAGAGTTCTTCATGTCTTTCATGATATTGACATTTTTTAAGATGAAAGGCCAGATCATTTGTAGAATGTCCTTCAGTTTGGGTTTACCTGATATTTCCTCATAATTAGATTCAAATTATGCATTTTTGGCAGAATACCACAGAAGCCGTGCTGTGTGTTCAAGAGGCACATGATGTTGATTTATCCTCTTACCAGTCATATTAACTTTGATCACTTGGTTAAGGTAGAGTCTACCAGGTTTCTCTACTATACAAGTACTGTTTTTTTCTTTATATGTAATTAAAAAAAATTCTTTTTATGAAGTATAGTCGATTTACAATGTTGTGTTAGTTTCCGGTGTACAGCAAAGTGATTCAGTTTATATATATGTATAAATACAGTTTATATACACACACACACATATATATCTTTCTCATATTTTCCATTATGGTTTATTACAGGATATTGAATATAGTTCCCTGTGTTACACAGTAGGACCTTGTTGTTTATCTATTTTATGTATAGTAATTTGTATCTACTAATCCCAAACTCCTAATTGATCCCTCCCCTATCCCCTTTCCCCTTTGTTAACCATAAATTTGTTTTCTATGTCTGTGAGTCTGTTTCTGTTTTGTACATAAGTTCATTTGTATCATATTTTAAAATATTTCACTTTTTATTTATTTATTTGGTTGCGCTGGGTCTTAGTTGCGGCAGGTGGGCTCCTTAGTTGCAGCTCGCGGGCTCCTTAATTGTGGCCACCAGGCTCCTTAGTTGTGGCATGCGAACTCTTAGTTGTGGCATGCATGTGGGATCTAGTTCCCTGACCAGAAATCGAACCCAGGCCCCCTGCATTGGGAGCTCAGAGTCTTAACCACTGTGCCACCAGGGAAGTCCCTGTATCATATTCCACATATGAGTGGTATCATATGGTATTTGTCTTTCTCTTTCTGACTGACTTAGTGTGATAATCTCTAGGTCCATCCATGTTGCTACAAATGGCAATATTTCACTCCTTTTTATGGCTGAGTAGTATTCCACTGTATATGCATGTATGTGTGTGTGTATCACGTCTTTTTTTAAATTCTAATTTTTAATTTTTTAATTTATTTTTATTTTTTGGCCGTGCTGCGTGGCATGCGGGATCTTAGTTCCCCGACCAGGCATCAAACCCATGCCCCCTGCAGTGGAAGCACAGAGTCCTAACCACTGGACCACCAGGGAATTCCGTGCATTTCTCTAATAATTAGCAATGTTGAGCATCTTTTCATGTGCCTATTGGCCATCTGTATGTCTTCTTTTTTTTTTTTTTTTTTTAAATAAATGTATCTTTTTATTTTTGGCTGCATTGGGTCTTCGTTGCTGCATGTGGGCTTTCTCTAGTTGTGGCAAGCGGGGCTACTCTTCGTTGCGGTGCGCGGGCTTCTCATTGCGGTGGCTTCTCTTGTTGTGGAGCACGGGCTCTAGGCGTGCAGGCTTCAGTAGTTGTGGCTCGTGGGCTCTAGAGCACAGGCTCAGTAGTTGTGGTGCATGGGCTTAGTTGCTTCACGGCATGTGGGATCTTCCCGGACCAGGGCTCGAACCAGTATCCCCTGCATTGGTAGGCGGATTCTTAACCACTGTGCCACCAGGGAAGTCCCTGTATGTCTTCTTTAAAGAAGTGTCTGTTTAGGTCTTTTGCCCATTTTTCGATTGGGTTGTATATGCTGTTTGATTGGGTTGTATATGCTGTTCGATTGGGTTGTATATGCTGTTCGATTGGGTTGTATATGCTGTTTGTATATTTTAGAGATTAATCCCTTGTCGGTCGCATCATTTCCAAATATTTTCTCGGAGTCTTTTCGTTTTGTTTATGGTTTCCTTTGCTGTACAGAAGCTTGTAAGTTTGATTAGGTCCCATTTGTTTATTTTTGCTTTTATTTCTATTTCCTTGGGAGACTGACCTAAGAAAACATTGGTACAATTTATGTCAGAGAATGTTTTGCCTATGTTCTTTTAGGAGTTTTATGATGTCATGTCTTATATTTAAGTCTTTAAGCTGTTTTGAGTTTATTTTTGTGTATGGTGTGAGAGAGTGTTCTAACTTCATTGGTTTGCACGCGGCCGTCCAGCTTTCCCAACAGCACTTACTGAAGAGACTGTCTTTTCTCCATTGTATATTCTTGCCTCCTTTATCAAAGGTAATTGACCATAGGTGTGTGGGTCTGTTTATTTTCCTTTTAATTAATAATTAATAAGTATTTTTTGGGAGGATACTTTGAGGCTGTATAAATATCCAATCACTCATCAATTTTTACCCTCTAGTTTTAGAATCCATTGATGATCCTTGCCTGAATCAATTATCTCTGATTGTCAAATGATTCTATAATTTCTCCTTCTACATTTATTAAGGAAGAACTTTTCCTTCTCTCCCATTATTTAATATCTCTGTGGATTCTTATTTTATTAAGTGGGTTATAATCTGATGCTCTCAGCACTCCTAGATTTGTTCAGGGGATTCCCCCTAATCTGGGTTTTAATTCAAGCTGTGATTTAGGGCATGTGCCTTTCCTCTCTTTGGCCTTAATTTTCTCATCTGTAGGAGAGGGTTAAGAGCTGTGGGTTCCTAGAGGGGTGGGATAGGGAGGGTGGGAGGGAGGGAGATGCAAGAGGGAAGAGATATGGGAACATACGTATATGTATAACTGATTCACTTTGTTATAAAGCAGAAACTAACACACACACACACACACACACACACACACACACACACACACACACACACACACACACACACACACACACACACACACACACACACGCGAGAACTGTGGGTTACAGGGCTGATTGAATGAAATGCACCCAGGTTCCTAAATCTCCTTGGCCAGTATAGAGTAATGTCAGGACTGGGTGAACCAGTTTATGGTATTCTTTGCCTTTCTTCTCTAGGCATCCAGGGCATTGTGGATGCTTACCGCCAGGCCCTGCCCCAAGTTCGGCTCTATGGCCCCACCAACTTTGCACCCATCATCAACCATGTGGCTAGGTTTGCAGCCCAGGCTGCACATCAGAGGACGGCCTCGGTGAGGGTCATGGGAGGTAGTGGGGGGGAGGGGGGACTTGGTCAGGGGCTCCCTTGAGGGCTATGTAACAGGAGACTTCTTGTCACTGTGGGAATATGTGGCTGGGATGTTTAGAGGGTCTGCCTCAGTATATGAATGGACTTGCCCTTAGCAATACTTCGTGCTGTTGCTGCTGACCGATGGTGCTGTGACAGATGTGGAGGCCACACGTGAGGCTGTGGTTCGTGCCTCCTACCTGCCCATGTCAGTGATCATCGTGGGTGTGGGTGGTGCTGACTTCGAGGCCATGGAGCAGCTGGACGCTGATGGTGGACCCCTGCGTACACGCGCTGGGGAGGCAGCTGCTCGTGACATAGTGCAGTTTGTGCCCTACCGCCGCTTCCAGAATGTGAGTAGGGACAAGCTCGGGGACAGAATAGATCTGGGAGTTCAACCTTCCACCTCTCCCTGATGTGAGTGGGGACACTTACCCTTTCATCTGAGCCTGGGGCAGGGTTGGATGTTGGATTTTGTATCCTTTCTGGGGTATGAAATGTAGACCTGGGGAAGCTGTCATGGGTCATCACTGAACTTGCCCCTCTTCTCCTTGGCAGGCCCCTCGAGAGGCACTGGCGCAGACTGTACTTGCAGAAGTACCCACGCAACTGGTGTCCTACTTCAAGGCCCAAGGTTGGGCCCCATTCAAACCACTTCCACCTGCAGCCAAGGGCCCTGCACAGGTCCCTCAGGCCTAGATTCCCTTGGAGTGGTAGACTGTGGCCAGTCCTCAGTCCTGTGTTCCTAAGGTCCCCCAACCCTGAACACACATTCCCTAGTGCTAGCATTTTATGTTTATGTTTTATATTTTTATGCTTACTTTTATACTTGCTATAGCCACTCTTGATCTCACCTGCTTGTCTCTGGAGCCTCTCATTCCATAAAGATCAATGAAGACCACACTTTGCTACCACTCCGTGTTTCTGGGTGGGAATCTGCTATTAGCCACGTTTACTTCTCCTCTCTGAGCTCATTTGTTGACCTTAGAGATTGTTGAGTGAAGGATTCATCTGATATAATAGCCCCACTCAAAGAAATTGGGTATTCCTGGCCACATACCTAGAGACACTGACTCTGTTTTTGAAAATGCAAAGACTGAATGTAAGCCAAACACCTAGCCTGCCCTGCCTCAGAGCAGAGCTGAGCTGTGAACACAGACAAGGTGGAAAGTGCTAGGGGAGGGGTGAGTTTTAGGATGGAGCAGGGGCTATGTTAGACTTCCTGGAGGATGGAGCAGTGGTGGTTCTAGTCCTAAAAATAGGCTATAAGCCTGAATTTTTTAATAGCTAATTTTTTTTCTTATTAGAAAATAAATATATATTCATTATAGGAAAAAATAAATATCACCCAAACTCCCATGTCCCAATAAAATATTTGGTGCATATTTTTTAATAGTTTATGCATATTTTTAGTGATACATGTTTTTTGTTTTACAAAATTGGGATCATACCATATATACTATTTTAGTATGCTTTTATATGCTTTACATGTTTTTAAAATGTGTGCTAGTTAGTACAAAATTATTTCAAATATAAATATTGTATAAAATAGATTGTGGAGCAGGGTGTATTTTCTAGGGCTGACAGATTTTTCCCTAAATAGATATTATACTGTTTGCACTTTGTTTTTATTATATTTTGGGTATTTTATACATTAGAACTTATTGCTGATCTCATTTTTTCTAATGCTTATATATTACTCTGTGTATGAGTGTACTACAGCTTATTTAGCCAATCCCTAATTTATCAAGATTTGGGTCCCTTCTAGTTTTCTTCTGTTACAACAAACAGTGCTGTAAGGAATATCCTTCTACATTTATCTGTACATTTATAGGAATGTTTCTGAAGGATTTATTCCTACAAGTGATTGAGCAATCAAAAGATAGGAATATTTAACATTTTAATAGATATTGTAACCCATTTTGTTAATCTGACAGGCAAAAAAAATCTCATTTTTAGTTTGAATTTACTTATGAAGGCTAGGTATCATTTTATACGTTTATTTGTCGATTGTATTTCTTCTGAACAGCCTTTTTATAGATTGTTGTTGTCTTTACAGCCCTTATTCTGTTACAGTTATTCAGTTATTAATACATGTTGAAAATATTTCCTCCCAGGCTATTGTCTTTTCAGTTATAGTATCTTTTGGTCTATGTAACTCTTTTGATATGGAAATTAAAAATTTTTATGTATACCAACCTAGCTTGCTTTTTAAGAAATTATCCATGTATCATTATTTACTTTTTATGACATTAAACATTCCCTTATATTACCATTTCTATTGTCTCCATATTATTTTTGTAGTATACTTTTATACTACAGTATGATGGACATCCTCAAAGTATTAACTTACATTATATCTAGGTATCCTTTGGATCCATGCTTAGAAGTGGAATTGCAGTGATTAAAAAGTATAAAAAAATTTAAGGCTTTTGTTACTTACTATGAAGCTGCCCTCTAGAAAAGCTGTATTAGTTCATTAGTTAGAAAACCTTAGGCTTTAAGAGTAATAACCCCAAAATTTAAACAGATGGATGCATGTTCCACTCCCCCCCTCCCCCCCGCCCCCCCCCCCCCCCCCCCCCCCCCCCCCCGCATACTCATGCATTCCACTTTCTAATGGTTACACCATTGTTCCCCTTTTCTCCTCTCGGCCTGGGTAGAACTCATTAACCCTTTAATGTCCGTCTCCTCCCTCTTTTTCCCTCCAATTCTACTTTTTTTTTTTTTTTTTTAAATTCAGATTCTAATTCAGTAGGTTTGGGGTGGGGCCCAAGGCTCTGCTTTTTTTTTTTTTTTAATTTAATTTTATTTATTTATTTATTTTTGGCTGTGTTGGGTCTTCGTTTCTGTGCAAGGGCTTTCTCTAGTTGCGGCAAGCGGGGGCCACTCCTCATCGCGGTGCACGGGCCTCTCACTGTCGCGGCCTCTCTTGTTGTGGAGCACAGGCTCCAGATGCGCAGGCTCAGTAGTTGTGGCTCACGGGCCTAGTTGCTCTGTGGCATGTGGGATCTTCCCAAACCAGGGCTCGAACCTGTGTCCCCTGCATTAGCAGGCAGATTCTCAACCACTGCACCACCTGGGAAGCCCCAATTCTACTTTTGACCCTTAGAGTGAAGAGTTCTTGGATCAGTCAATGAATTCTCCCATTTTCTGGAGCATCGTCTCTCCCCTATCAGGCTCCTTGAGGGCAGGGACTGGTAAATACTAGACCGCCTGTACTGTGCCTAGCATAGTCGGGCACTCAGGTCCCAGTAAAGACAACATGAGTAAAGGCGACCAGGCCCGCATCAACTCTGACTCAGATGCTTCCTAGAGGTTCTCAAGTCTCCCTAGTTTTTACCTGAAGGGGTAGTTCCTCCTCCACCTGCACCAAGCAAGAGTTGGGGTGAGAATTGAGGTGCACAAGCATGGCTTCATGCTGACTGGCAGCTCTGCAAGAGGGTGGTAGGCTTGGGGTCCTGCTGTGGTTCAGCTCTTCGTTAGCTGTGTGACCTTGAGCAACTTTCCTGACCTGAGTGGCTTCCGCCTCTGTGGTTGTGAAGATTAGTTAGGGTAAGGCATATAACGTCCAGAGTACTGTCTTGTGCACGTGGTAAACATCATAACATAACATAAACATCATCTACTGCTGCTACTATATCGACCTGGACTTCTCAAAGAGGGCGTTTTGGTAGACCCCCCAACCATGTTTATATACCAAAGGCAACTAGAGCGCCGCACACCCCCCTTCCCGCAAGAGACCTCCCAGCACTGATCCAGCTTCTTTCAGCACAGACCTCCACTCTACTCCAACAATCATCATGTTTAATGGGCCCCAGACCTCCACTCTACTCCAACAATCATCATGTTTAATGGGCCCCCCCTGTGGCACTGTCCCCTGCCGCCTCTGAGGTTTGAATGCCATGGGCTCGGACTCGATACAAGCATGTGAAATGGGGGTGGCCCCAGTTGCTTAGAATCTGGATCTTCACCTTGGGAAAGGCAGCTGGGGGGTCATTCTGGGGAGACAAATGGATCATGCCAAGGCCTGGTCTCCCAAGGGCTGCCTTCCTCCCCAATCTTCCTTCACTGTGAGACAAACATACCTCTAGGTGGAAAGTCTGAATCTCAGATTTCTCCACATCGAAGGTGAATTTCCCCAAGAAAACTTCAGTCTCATCATCAACCTGGAGGCCCTAGTAAGTGAAGAATGAGTGGAGGAACAGTGAGGCACAGGTGGAGCAGGGAGAGAGTAACTTTGTTTAGCACCTACTCTGTGTTCAGTATCTGTATGCATACTCTCATTTTTTGGTGTTAGGATAGTATAGTGTGGAATGTGGGCTCAAAGAAATCAAGTTGCAAATTTTAGTTCGGCCACTTGCACTTCATAGGTTGTGTGGATGCAAGGATATATAATCCATGTAAAGTACTCCACACAGAGTAAGCACTCAATAAACCGTAACTAATATTTGAATATGGTTATAATTATTTATAACCTACAGCAGCCTTGAGAGGCAAGTGGTAGTATCTCCATTTTATGGATGAGCGAGCAAAGACTCAGTAGTCTCAGTTTTCATGACTGCCTTGTTGTGCTCTCTAGGCAAAAATTCCCCACCTCCTTGGCCTCAGCCCCACTTACATAGACTGCGAAGTCACGCGGGGCGCTCTTGGCTCCCCGGGTGTGTGCCACGCTGGGCGGTGGATGCTGCAGAGTGATGTCGCTCAGCTGCACACGACCCGGCAACTGGATCACCACCTGGCCCTGGTCGCCCTCAAAAGCCCAGCAATTCCCAGGGAACACATCTGGCTGCAGGCGGGCGGACAGACACACAGCCCATCAGAACCACAGGACAGGTTGACCCCATCATGGGCCCCGCCCAGTCCTCCACCCCTAGCCCGGTGTCCGCCCAGGGCCCCAGTACCTAGCAGGGCCAGGTCTCTCCAGTATCACGTTGTCCTCGGCCTCACCCAGAGCCTCACCCCAGACAAGCCAGGCCCCGCCTCCAGGACTTCTGCCCAGCAGGCCCCCGCCTGGCGCCACGCCCTCAGTTCAGTCAGGTCCCACCCCAGGGGAGCTGCCGGGGGTCCTTTCCCCAGAGTCCCGCCCCAGGTCCCGTTCCGGGATCTAGGTTCCAGGCCCACCTCCAGGATAACCGTGGGCGGTCGCACATAGTTCCAGAAGCTGAAGCGATTCCAGAAGTAGGCAGTGTTCGCATCCTCGTAGTCGGGGGACGTCTTCTCTAGGTCGATGGAGGCTCCTGGAGCAGGGAGAAGCAACCACTCAGAGGCTCCTAGGCCTGACCAACAGCTGGGGCAGGGTCTGTCTGAGGTCGGTCTCCTGGAGCCGGTCATGTGCATAGTTCTGTCTGTGTCTCTGAGTCTCAGTCTCTCAGTGTCTCTGGGTCTTACCCACAGAGCTCAGCGCATAGTCGGGTTTCCGCACAAAGTCCTCACTCAGCCTCTGGAATACGAGTTTGGCCACTCTCTGAAAAGAGAGAGGGTGGGGCCTGGAGGGGCGGGGCTTGCGGGCAGATTTTATAGTGGGGCAGAGTTCTCTGGGGATAGACTCTGTGGGCCCCGGGAGAAATTCCGAAGTCGGGGCTCTAGGCAGGGCCTTAAGGCTCAGGACCCAGGGAGCGGAGCTGCAAGGTGGGCCAGGACTGTACAATGGGCGGAGCCACGGGGCCAGGCTCCCGGGGCCCGAACTCCTGGACCCGGTTCTGAGAACAGGATGAGTCTGCGGGTCTCACCTCGCTGTTGGCTGCGCGAACGCTGGACACCTCCTTGTGGAGTTTAACCAGCTCAGCCCGGAGCTGCTGCAGCTGCTGCCCCTGGGAGCGCACGCGCTCGTGGTATTCGCTGCAGGCAGAAGGTTGGCACGGTGCAGTTGGCTCCCTGTTCCCCCTGGACACTTCAGCACCTTTGAGGCCCCCAACTCCCCACTCCAGGTGCCCTCTCTCACCTTAGAGTCAGCATCTCCTTAGGTTCCTGTTGGAGGGAGGAGGGAGGGACAAAATACAGTGCTGCTGAGCTCCCACCCACCTCTATTCCCATCTCAGTGTGGGAGGCCAGACTCAAAGGGCCTTGCTTCTGAGGACTGCCAACCCCTGCCCCCCTGCCCTGACCTTCCAGGACCTCTCAGAGACAGACCCTCAAGCACCTCTGGGCACAATCCCTCAGAAATCTCCTCTTTATATCCAGCCTTTCCTTAGGGTTATAGCTTCCAGCACTGCCCCGCTCCCAGCGGCCCCGGGGACTCCACACAACCCCCAGGTTCACAGCCTGCCAACCACCCACCCCGGGACAGTCTCCCCAACTCACATTCTCCAAAGGAGGGGCCAGGCACAGGATCCCCCACCAGAGTGCTGGAGAAAGAGGGGGCTGGTCTCAGGGGAAGGGAAGGGAGAGGGTTTCCCTGGCATAAAGGGGACAGTGGGGAGAGAAGAGGCTTGAAGGGGCTGAGTCTGAGGGGGGACTAGAAGGCTCTGAAGGGGACTGTGAGGAGCTGTGAGCCTCTGAAGAGACTGAGTGCGCTGAAGGATACAGGAGAAAAGGTACCAGGTTTGCCTCCAAAGCATCCAGGGCTGGGGCCCTAGGGAATTCACCACCCTCTCACCTGACAGAAAGAGGCTCAGCAGTGACACAGCCGTGAGCAGGAAGCGGATGGAACAGACCTCCCTGAAGAACCGGAGGGAGGCTGAGGCCCCGATACCCTCGCGAACCCCACGGACCCCACCCCAGTGTCCTAGACCCAGCTCCTGTGAACACAGGTGTGAATCGGCTCAAGCCTCAGCCGGGTCTGGCCCTGCTCCCCACCCCCTCAAGGAGCAGCCCCTGGGGCTCCCCTTTCCCTCCCTCTGACCTGTACACACTGACCAGCACACCTCCTACCAGGGATAACAACACGCTCAGCACCTGGAAGAGTAGGCCTGAGGAGAAGAGAGGGGGCTCAGAGAAGGGACTAGGCTTAGGGAGGGGGGAGAGATGAGGGGCTCACAGAGCGTGGTGTTCAAGGTTCAAAAGGGGCTTGGGGAAAGGGGCTCAGGAACAGCGGTGTGGGCTAGGAGAATTAGATGCGGGCAAGGAGAATGAGTTGGATTCTCATTCTTAGGGAAGATGGATCGGGCTCAGAGAAAGGGCTGGAGAATCAGACACGGGCCGGGGGCTCAGAACTGAAAATAGGGCCCCAGAGGTGAGAAATGGAATTCGGAGAGGGAAGCCAGAGGGTCAGAGGGGATCTGGGCTGGCCTGGCCCGTACTCCGGAAGCTCTTGGACACTCGCGGGGGAGGTATCTCCTGCCTCAGATCCAGAGTCGAGAGAAGGTCGAGCTGCTCCTCAGGGACACCGGGAGAGCCAGCCGGTTCTGCGGGAGCCCAAGGGGCTCCACTGGGGCCTTGCGCACCGCAGGCCCGCTGTTTCCCCGGCACCTGGCCGCAGGTTCCCCAGCCCAGAAGCAGAGCAGCCTCAGAGGCTTTGGTTCCACCGCAGCCCCATCCAGGCTCTCTCGCAGCGCTCTGAGGCCCCGCGCCCGGAAAGCTCAGTCCAGCCGTGGTCCCACCTCCCAAACGGTGGCCCCGCCCCCAGGCTTAGGTCTTGATACGGTCCCATTTCCCTGGTAGCCACTCATGCTAACACCGAGGCCGCGCCTCCTCAGTGGTGCCCAATCACAGGACTTTCCCCGCCCCTCCCCAGGACCGTCCACCACACCGAGGCCCCCCCCACCTTGGGGCATCTTATCTAGTGCCTCCTCTTTTCACCCTACAGGTCCCGCCCCTTAGGAGGTGCCCAGATAGTTTTATCCCGCTTCCGCGCCAAGCCCCACCCCTTAGGCCCCACCTACTCCCTCCTCTCACCGGGTTCGACCCCGCCCGCACCCGAGGCCCCGCCCCTCACGGTTGCTGCGCCACAGGCGGTAGGCCCGTTGTGGCTCCGAGGCGCCGGCTTCAGCCGAGAGCTTCCAGCCCTTGTGGTTCTTCCGGGCACTCCAGCGCTCAAGGCGGGCTCACCGCAGCTAGAGCCCCGGGCTCTTCTGCCCTCGGGCTCCCCGGGCTCCGGCCCTGCTGACCGGTGCCCGCAGCTGTCCCCCGAGGTGACGCTCACAGAGCTGTTGCTGTTGTCGCTGTAGAAGTTGGGCGTGTGCTTGTGCGGGAACACGGCAGAGCCCGGGCGGGGGCTTCGCCGCATCCTGACCCCGGGCTGCCCCCCTCACGGACGCCAAAGTCACCGCCTCAGCCGCCAAGGCCCTCGGCCCTCCCTCACCAGGTGCGCGCCGCCGGGACCCCAAGGACTTTGCCTGCAGCCGGCGGGCCCCGCGGCCTGACCCAACCCTCTCCCCTATATCTGGGCCTGCCTGCTGACTTCATAGAGGAGACCACGGTCTCCGCCGAACGCTCTGGTGCGGCGTCACAGAGCTAGTCGTGACGTCACTGGGGAGCCTTGGCAGTCTCTCTTATTCTTTCCCAGGTTAAAGCAAGGCAAGGACATCACAGCACTAACCAGAACACCCCGTCCAAAACTACACTCTGCGTAAAAGAATTTCTATCCCCCTTCCTGCTTTGTTTTTCTCCTTAGCACTTATTACTGACATGCTATGTGTTTTCTTTTTCCTCTTTCTTTCTTTCTTTCTTTCTTTCTTTCTTTCTTTCTTTCTTTCTTTCTTTCTTTCTTTCTTTCTTTCTTTCTTCCTTCCTTCCTTCCTTCCTTCCTTCCTTTCTCTTTTCTTTCCTTTCTCTCTTTCTTCATAACCTGTTACTCTCAGTACAGCAGTAAACTTTATGAAGGCAGGGATTTTTGTTCTGTTCACTACTGTATCCTCCAGCGCCTAGATAGGCCTAGCATGTGGTAGGTGCTCAAATATCTGTGAACGAATAAATGTTAAGGAGCAAGGGATCACCCACAGCGCTTCTCAATAAAGTCTTTTTAGTTTCTTAGTCTCTTTTGCTCTACAACCCTTCAGGCCCCTCCTCTCATCCTAGTCATTAGGCCAGAGAACTCTGACCTCAGGGATCTGTGGGTTCCTCTCCCAGACCCATATTCACCAGGGGTCTGTGGGGTGAGAATTCAGTACCCACCAATCTCCATACCCACACTCAGACCATCTGAGTCACCTAGAAGGGAATGAGGAATCACACATGATCACAGCCAAGAGACCAGATGTTCCCAAACTCCTGCTGTGCAACAGGATAGTACCAGTGCAGCTTATAGAAATTCAGGTTCCTAGGCACACCTTGAGATATTACTTTAGCATTTCTAGAGTGGGCGCAGGAATGTTCATGTATATTTTTTAAAAGATTTATTTATTATTTATATATTTTATTTATTTTTGGATGTGTCGGGTCTCAGTTGTGGCACGCAGGCTCTTCCTTGCGGTGCGCAGGCTCCCCTCTAGTTGTGGCACGAGGGTTTTCTCTTCTCCAGTTGAGGCGCGCGAGCTCAGTTGTTGTGGCATGCGGGCTTAATTGCCTGGAGGCATGTGGGATCTTAGTTCCCCGACCAGGCATCGAACCCACGTCCCCTGAATTGTAAGGCGGATTCTTTACCACCGGACCACCAGGGAAGTCCCAGAATGTGCATTATTTATTTGTTTATTTATTTATTTTTGGCTGCGTTGGGTCTTTGTTGCTGCACGCGGGCTTTCTTTTTTCTAGTTGCAGTGAGCGGGGGCTACTCTTCGTTGCGGTGCACAGGCCTCTCATTGCAGTGGCTTCTTTTGTTGTGGAGCACGGGCTCTAGGTGCACGGGCTTCAGTAGTTATGGCTCAGGGGCTCTAGAGCACAGGCTCAGTAGTTGTGGCGCACGGGCTTAGTTGCTCTGCGGCAATGTGATCTTCCCAGACCAGGGCTCGAACCCGTGTCCCCTGCATTGGCAGGAGGATTCTTAACCACTACGCCACCAGGGAAGCCCAGAATGTGCATTTTTAACAACCACATGTGTGATCCTGATTAGGGACCATACTTTGAAAAGCAGTGCAGTTCATCCTGTGCATATCACACAGCTAGGCAAATAGGTCCAGAAAGGGGAAAGGATTTTCCTGAGACCAAAGATTAGAATTCCAAAATCCTGCCCTGGAGTTCAGTACTCACCAGTAAACCACCAGTAAACCCCAAGTGAAGGACCTCTAGCTTTTGGATTAGAAGTGTTTTGAACACCTGCTATGTACAAGCTAGGGACACACATTCAATCACTCACTAATTCAGTAAATGTGTTGAGTGCCTACATGCTAATACTGGGAGCTCGGGGATTCATTTATTAATACATCCATTCGGGCAGTGTTTTGAGGGTTTGCAATGTACCAGACCCTGAGCTGGGCATTGAGGACAGTGAGGAGAACAAGGAACAACATGAGGTCTCATGTCCTCGAGTCCTCACAGGCTAGCAGAGACCAGCCTGGGGTCTGGCCCTCTCCCCTTGCCTCCATCCCCACCCTGTCGCAGCTCCCACCCTACAAGGAGGAGGCAGGAAGGAGGCTGAAGCTGGTGCAGGCAGGGAGGACTGAGCTGACCACAGGGACCTTACCCCTATCTCTCTGTCCTCCCACTTCCTCCCTACCCGTGACCCCCAGGCCTGCTGATTTTGTGTTTGACTAAAGGGCAGGGATTGATGAACCTGCTGGGTGAGTCCAGTGAGTCAGAGGCGATTCAGGTGGGTGGGCAGGTGGGCAGGAGGGCAAGCAGGCAGAGGCAGAGCCAGTGGCCCTGGGACAATGGCTCTGACTGTGTGTGTGCGGTGACTGACACCCATGACCGACAAGTGACGCTCAGCTTTCGAGGTGAGGTTTGCAGGGGTGCTCTGAGAATTTTTGGAACTGGGGCGCTCCAGTTCCTCCATTCCCCAGGCCCCCCACCCCATCCCTAGGCATCTCTACAGCCTGTCCCCTTTCTCCCCAAGCCCAATGTCTCCAACTCTCTGCTTCCCTCCCTCCCTATCTTCTATGTCTCTTTAAGGGTGAGTCCAGGGGGATTAGACCCTGGGCCAAGGGTGAATGGAGGGATGATTTTTGTGTGCGTGGGGAGGAGCTGATAAATGACTAGGTTCAATTCTGAGCAGGTTTTATCCAGAAAACAAGGAGAATTCACTGTGGTCAAGAAGCAGATATTGGTGAGGTCAGTGGGGTTGGATTCTGGATGGGGAGAAGCTGATCTGTGCCCCATCTGAGTCCATCCTGGGTTTGGGAGGTTTATTCCTGGCTTTGGGAGGTATAGTCTCAGGAGGTGGGCTTGGTTTCTGACTAGAGAGGTTAGACTCAGTTTGGGCAAGTCAGAATCAAGACTGGGGTGGATTAGTTCTTGATTGGTAGTTAGCCCCAGATCAGCCCTAGTTTGGGAGGGTTGGTTCCAGGTTTAGGAGATCAGTCATAGAGTTAGCTCTCAGTTTTTAGGGTTGGCTCCTATTTTAGGGTTGGGAATAGGCTCTGGATTAGGGGTCAGTGTCAGCCGAGCATTGGGTGTCACAAGGTCCCTCCTATTCCCAGCTGTTCCGTTGGCCACACTATGGGGCTCCACTGGCTGGGGAGTGACTGTCTGTACAGGTGGTCAACTGCAGCCGTGTGTTCAGCCCCAGGTGAGCAGGCCTGGGGAGCCAAGGATGCAAGTAGGGGTAGAGGGAAGCTTGCGACCATTCTCCGGGGTCATTCTTCTGCTTCATGCCACACCCCCAGGTCTCTGGGGACGCTGGTGATCTCCCTGCAGCAGCTACAGACTGCAGGGCATTTGGTGCTTCAGGAGGCCCTAGTGGATGAGAATCTGCGTGTGTCCTCGGTGAGTTCCGTCAGCCCCCAGCCTGCCACCCCCAAGCCTGAGAGTCCCTCTAGATAGAGGGTTCCATTTCTCCAAGGGGAAAACCCAGACCCAGACAGGAGTGGTAACAAGGCCCCTGAGCCAGGGCGCCTTTCATTACAGCCCCCAGGCCAAGAATCGGGTTCAGCTCTGAGGGCCAGGGTTGTGTGGCAAGGGGAGAAGATAAGGAGCTCCGTGCTGCTCCCTGACCCTGTACCAGGCGCAGCTCCTGTTGGGGACGAAGATGAACCTGGCTGGATTTTCCTGGTGTTTCATGGAGGGGCAGTACAGCCTGGTAGAAATGAACCTGGGTTCAAATCTCGAGTCCACCACTTCCCAGCTGAGAACTTGGACAAATTATTCAGCTTCTCTAGGCTGTTTCCTCACTTACCTTATGTGGAGTTGTACAAAATATCCAGCTTTTCATTCAGTCTGTTGTCATTCGTTGAGCTCTGATTATAAGCCAAGTGCAGTGCTGAGCAATGATGATTGAGTGGTGAACAAAACCAGATAAGGACTTGCCCTCTTAGAGCTCCGTATCTGAAGAGAGAGACAAACATTAAACAAATATTCACACAAATAAATGTAAAATTGCCACTGATGGGTGTTACAAAAGAGCTGGGAGAATGTATAACAGAGGGAGGTGACTTATTTGGGGTTCAGAAAAGGTTCCCTGAGGAAGTAATGTTTGAGCTTAGAATTGAAGGATACGATAGTAGATAAATAAGTGGGAGGAGAGAATGTTCCAAGCGGAAGAACCAGCATATGCAAAAGCCCAGCGCCCTGAGAGAGCATAACCAGGGTGCAGGGCAGGAGCAAACCCCATAAGGGATGGGGCTGGAAATGTTGGCAGGGGCCAGACCATGCAGAGCTGTGAAGGCCACATTATTGGGTTTCCAAGAGCGATGAGAGAATTTTGGAATTGTGTTGGCCCCCTTAAAGAGGTTACTTGCACCAGGTAAGCTCTTGATAGCTTATGAGTACTCACTATTATTAATGATCATAGAGGAACCACAAGTCATCAGAGATGCAGGCCAGGAGGGTCTCTGTTTATAGGTGGAGTAAAAGGCATTGTCTTTGGGCTTTTCTTAGCATCAGGGTAGTTTGAGGGGCCCAAGGCCTACTGTGTATCTGGTTTTAGATCCAGGTGGAGATTGACCTGAAGTACCAGCCCCCAGAGGGTGAAACTGGAGCCTGGGCAGAAGAGGACTTTGGAGCACCCATTCGGGACAGGTAACCCTCCCACCCACCCAAGGCCCAGGCAGGCCTTGGTAAGGGAGAAGTGGTACCCAATTCCACTGTGGATCTGCTGGATATGGTGACCCTTGGACCCGTGCTGCCCAGGTTGTAGCTCTGTAGTCAGGCCTGGCCCTCTCCTGTCATTTCTCCTTCTTCCAGCTTGGAGCTGATCATTCCCAATGTGGGCTTCCAGGAGCTGGAGTAAGTATGTGGGGATGACCTGGGATTACAGGGTCAGTCTTGGGATTGGGAGCCAGTGATGTGGGGTCAGTCCCTGGGTCTGAGATAAGTACTGGACCAATTCCAGGGTGAGAAGTCAGTCCTAGAATCAGGGGACAATTCTGGAACTAGAGGTTTCCCAGGTTAGGGGTCAGACCAAGGGGCAGGGGTGGGTCCTAGAGTCAGGGAAGTCAGAGATGGGTGCCCAGAGATGGGTGATAAGTCAAAGACATGTTCCTTGACAGCCTTTCCTGTCAGGCCTGGGGAGGCCCCGCTGGAGCGGTGGGCAGCGGCGTTGGGCCGCAGGCTAGCTCGAGGAGTAGGTCAGCAGGACGATGAGGACAATGAGCTGGAGCTGGAGCTGGAGGATGAGCCTGATGTGGAGCTTTCTGGCGTCGTGTTCAGCCCCCTCAAGAGGTAACTTGTACCCACTGAACACCTGCTCCCATAGCCTACCAGTGTGTCAACCTCACTCGCTCATACATGCAGGCCCATGCCTGTCCACCCTCACAAACACATGGTCTCAGGGTATGGGTGGGGAGTGGATATCCTGGGGTCAAGGGTCATTCACTCCTAGGCATAGACACTGCTACATTCACACACAGTTACACTGGCTCACACATGGCTTCTGGAACCCATGAAAGTGATGAAATCCTGATGAGGGCAAGGAATTTTGCCTCCTTTGTTCACTGCAGTGTTCCAGTGCCTAGAACAGTGTTGGTACATAGAAGGTGCTCAATCAATCTTTGCTGAATGAATGAATGGTTTTAGGGCTCCAGGAATGAGTCAAATTCTGAGTGTAGGGCTGAGATGGAGGCAAGATAAGGCCAGAGGGACTCAATCCAAAAGTTCAGAGGGAGAGGAGATCTTATCGCCAGCACCAAGCAAGGGTGTGTGTGGAGGGCGGGGTGGGGGGGAGGAAGTGAAGTGAGAGCTGACTGTAAGCCTCTCCGAAGCCAAGCTCGGGGCCTGGCCCGCGGGGATCCCTTCCAGGTATCCAGGGCCCAGGACTTCCAGGTACCACTCCCCCTCCAGGCCTGAACCCTTGGGGAATACCACCCGCCCTCCACACCCGTTCTTCCCTCGTACGGAGGCAGGCTTGGCTTCCTTTTCTCCCCCTTCCCCACGCTTTAGATGGGGGTCACGGTGCTCGAGGCCCGGAAGCTGGTGGGAGTCAACATTAATCCCTATGTGGCCGTGCGCGTTGGGGAGCAACGCCGAGTGACCGCCACGCAGCGCAGGACAAATTGCCCCTTCTTCAACGAAGTGGGTGCAACCAAGGAAGGGGGAGCCTGAGGGAATGGGCGGGACCCAGGATAAGAACGGTGGGGGGCGTGGCCTAGGTGGAAGCGAGCCTATTGGCGGGCCTGAAGCTAAGGGCTCTGCGGGGAAAGGGTGCAAAGAGGTGTGGTCTCCGAGTTGGGGGCGGTGGTGGTGAGGAAGGGTGGGGAAGGAGGGTGTTCTCTTTGCCAGAGGCAGGGGCCACCTGGCGTGAACCCTTCACGTATAACCTCTCACTTCTCTCGCTTCCCCACTTCAACCCAGTACTTCTTGTTTGAATTTCATGAGACACGGCTTCACCTCCAGGACTTGCTGCTGGAGATCGCGGTGAGGGGGGTAGGGGTGAGAGGTTTCCGTCAGAGAAGGGGAGATGCCGAAGCTCCAGGACTAACGCCACCTTTCCCCAGGCTTTCCATTCGCAGACCCTCCCCTTTATGGCCACCCGGATAGGCACCTTCAGGATGGACCTGGGCATTATCTTCGACCAGCCAGGTACTGAACCCTCCCCTCACTGAGACTCCTCTGCTCGGACAAGGGAAGCTGAACCTCTGGGCCCTGAGTCCAGTGTACTAACTTGTGAGACAGCAATCTCTTCCGACGTCTGACCTCCGCGCACTCCCGCTCCTCCCTCCTGAGCTGGACTTGAACCCCGGCCGTTGTCCAACACTCGGATCGCAGCCCCACGACCACCCTGCGCATCCCGCCGGTCTCCCCTGACCCCTGGTCCGCTCCTCCGTCCCCAGATGGCCACTTCTATCAGAAATGGGCTTCTCTGCACGACCCCCGGGATACACGCGCCGGGACCAAAGGCTTCGTCAAGGTCACTTTGTCCGTGAGGGCGCGCGGAGACCTGCCCCCTCCGCTGCCACCCCCGGGCCCAGGCCACAGTTCGGACATTGAGAAGTGAGCTGGGGTGAGATGGGGAGGGGAGACTAGGACGGGGCGTGGCCTCCGGGATGCGGAGACGGGGAGGGGCCGAGCCTCGGGCTTCTGGGCCCCTCAGCGCCCGGCTCCCCTAGGAACCTGCTGCTGCCGCGTCGGCTGCCAGCGGAGAGGCCGTGGGCGCGGCTGCGAGTGCGCGTGTACCGCGCCGAGGGGCTTCCGGCGCTGCGCCCCGGCCTGCCGGGCAACCTGGCCCGCGCCCTGCACGACCAGCGCGTCCTCATGGACCCCTATGTGCGGGTGTCTTTCCTGGGGCAGCAGGTAAGTCCCTCCCGTCCCCACTCGGCGGATGCCGAGGCCCTGATCCGCGCTGACCCCTCTCCGCCTGTCTTCGCCGCCGCGCTCAGGGCGAGACGTTGGTGCGCGGCGAGGCGACGGCGCCCGAGTGGAACGAGCTGCTGAGCTTCGTGGAGCTCTTGCCGCCGCTGACGCGCGGCCTTCGTCTGCAGCTACGGGACGACGCGCCCCTGGTCGATGTGGCCCTCGCCACGCACGTGCTGGACCTGAGGCAGATCTCGCATCTGGGCCGGGCGGGTGAGCGCATCTGGCCGACGCGTGCCGCCTCCGCCTGGGCCCTGTCTGCCCTGGGTCCCGCCCCCGACTACAAACCCCATCCTCGCGACCTAGCTCCGCTTAGAAAGTCAGGTCCACGCCACATAACAACCTTGCTCCAAGCCGGCTCCTTCCTTCGGAACCTCACCTGTCGCCCGCAGACTTCAAACCCTAACCCTCGGTTTGGCTCCGTTGACAAAATCCTAATTACAGCTGAATATCCAGTAATCACTCCAGCCCTGTTCTCCCTACAGATTTACACGCACGAAAACAAGCCCTGTCCACATTAACCTTTTACTCCGGACCCTTAGGGCGTCACCTGTAGCTCCACCCGAGTCCTGATTCCACCTCCAGGACTCTGGCTCCGCCCCTAGGGCATTTCTCCTGTCCGCAGCGCCTTTAGGAACAGAACAGGTTTAGAAGTGCTCCCAGGTCTTGGTCCACAGCTGTTGGTCCGCAGCTGTTCGCAGACTTCCCTTCCAGAGCAGCCGAGGCCCAATCTGACACCCCTCCCCCTTTGACCTTGCAGGAAATAATTACGGGTGTGGTGCATACACTGACCCAGTACCCACCTGCTCCATGCTTCCCTCCAAAACACTGTTTTTGTGTCCCCCACAGCGGGGTTTAACCCTACCTTCGGCCTGGCCTGGGTCCTTCTCTATGGCTTAACCCCCAGCAGGGGGCTCCGGGATGGTCCTCAAAGTCTCAATGAAGGGTTGGCCAAGGCATTTGGTTCTGCGGCCGCCTGCTGGTGCCTGTGTCCATCGAAGTGTTGGAAGGGAGAGCTGAACCTGAGCCTCCCCGGGCCCCACAGGGGTCCAGGTTGTCCCGGCTCATGGGAAAGAAGAAGAAAGCCAGGAGCAGCCAGACTCCAGCGGGGATTCAGCAGCACCCGGATGCCAGCTCCAGTGCTGATGCGCCTGAGATTCCTAGAGCAATGGAGGTGGAGGTGGAGGTGGAGGAGTTGCTGCCGCTGCCAGAGGTGGGGGCTGGAGTTTCGTAAAGGGGCAGGGTCACTCTCAGCTCTGGAGTGTGTAACCAGCTCCCAACCATGAAAAACACAGGGGTAGGGATTGTCTCAACTTGGGGGCCTGGGTGAAGACTGCAGTGTGTGTACACGTGTGCTCTTGTGTACAAGAGCTCATGTGGAAGGAGGAGGGCTGACAAATCAGAGGTGAGCCAGAGAGGACTAAACCCCGGGTCCAATGGGTTGGGACAACAAGGGGCAGAGGAAGGGAGATCACCAGCAGAGAATCTTCTAGGACTTGGTTGCAATGTCTTTCTGTGGGCTCTGTGGCCAAGCATAGCCTGGGCTGCAAACTGGGAGGGTGGAGGCTGACTCCAGCCTGACCCGCCTTTTCCAGAACGCCCTGGCGCCCTGAGAAGATGACTTGCTCTTCACTGTGCTCCTCAAGGCCACCATGATGGACCCCGCCATGGCCTCCCAGCCCATCAGCTTCGAGATCTCCACGGGTGCGTGGCCTAGCCAAAACCCCAAGGGCCATGGGTTTGAGGGTGGTCACTCTTGTTCCAGACTTAGGCCCCTGGAAGGAACAGTTGACCTTCAGTAAGGGGTGGGCTCTGACTTCTATTGAGGCAGAGGAGGTTGAGGGAGGGGACCCTCAGACTCTCAGCCTGGCACTCACTGACCCTTGCTGCTCCTGACAGGTCACGCAGGTCTCCGGAAGGAGCAGTTGAGCCGAGGGTCCAGGGCCGGGGAGGGAGCAGAGGGTGTGGAAGGGGAGGCACAGCCTCTGCTGGAATTGGAAGTGGGAGTCGGGCCAGTGGAGGAGGAGGAGCTGGGGACCCCTGCTCAGCGGCCTGAGCCCATGGAAGGCAGCGGGTGAGTGCTTCTTGTGGCTGCAAGAAAGGCACTGGGGGATTCCCAGCGGCCAGGACTGCCCCTCACAGACTCTTCTCCTCTCCATCCCGCCCAGGCCGTACTTCTGCTTGCCCCCGCGTCACCACAAGCCCTGCGTGCACGTGTGGAGCCGCTGGGAGGACCACTCGTGGAGCCTGCAGAGCACTAACTGCGTGCGAAAAGTGGCTGAGAGGCTGGTGAGAGCGAGGCGGGTACCCACAGGGGGAGTCCGGGATACAGGGGCTTTTGGGAACCTTGGCCTGTGAAGGGAGTGCTGGAGGGGGGCTAATGGGTAAAGCACCAGGGTTACTCACCACCTCGTTGGTGCAAGGCCCGAAGGCCAAAGAGCACAGCTTCTGGGAGAACTGAAGAGGCCAGAAATTGTGGGAGGCCGGAATTCAGAATTGTTGGACCCAGGAAGAACAAGAGTAGAGCTGCTGGGGGCCTGGCCTCACAGGTACGGAGCCAGTAGAGAGCTTGAAAAACTGAACAGAGAACTAGTTGGAGTCAAAGGGTGGGGCCAAGAGGTGCAGTTGTGAGTGGGCGGGGCCTCGGGATGAGGGTGTGGTGTAAAAGAGGTCGGAGTCTGACCTTCTCACCTGGTGCCGCAGAACCGGGGGCTGCAGGAGGTTGAGAGTCTGCAGCGCAGGCCCACTTCCGGGGCCTGCACACAGCTGAAGCAGGCACTGGAAGAGCTGGTGGCTGGGAGCTGAGAGCCTCCCCCTCCTTGCTGCTAACTCCAGGGTGCAGGAAACTCATGATGGCTCTCTGGACCCAAGGGCTCTGGAAACTGCGTTTGCTCAGCACTGTACAGAAGAATGAGGAGATAATTGTTGAGGGAACTTGATAGAAATTATTGGGGGTTAGGCCACTCCCCTCCAATAAACTCCCTTTTCCAAGCTCCTATAAGCTTATGCATTTCCCCCTCTCCTCAAATCTCCCCTGCTCTGTTCCTCCACACTCCTTCCAGCTAGTGACTTCCTTTCCTACTTCATGGAGAAAATAGAAGCCTCACCTTCCTCCATCCAGTCTACTGCCTTGCCAGCTTCTGCAACCATCTGCTCTCCTCTTCCTGCTACAGCAGAGGAGGTGACCTGCTCCCAAAGCCACAGCTGTGATCCTGATTTCATCTCCTCTCACCTACTGGAAGAATTAGCTCTGCAGTTGTCCACTTTCTCTCCTGCAGCATCAACTGGTCCCTAGTTACCAGGTCATTACTGTAACCACATGTATTTGTTCTAGTCACTTCCATCTTTGACCTTCACTACCCTGGATTCCATAACCTGTTCCAGGTACTTCAGTGTTTTTCTGATCCTCTTCTCAAAAGAGTTGTTTATCCATTTATTCCGTAATGTTTATGAGACTGACTATGCCAGACACTGTTTTAGGCACAAGAATAACAGTAAATAAGCATTCTTGTCTGCAAAGATTTCTGGAACTTACATTCTGTTGGGGGTGGAGGTTAAATGGAGACACAGATAATAAACATGTAAACAACAAGGCAGAAATATAAGAAGTACGATAAGGATAGTGTTAGGGAGAAAATAAAGCAAGGAAGTATTTCAGAGAGGCGTTGCAATTTTAGAAAAGGTGGCAAGAGGAGGCCATGGTGATGTTGATATTAAGAAGATGAAGGAGCAAGCCATGTCTGTAAGGGTGTTCCAGGCAGCAAAGAGAGCATGTGCAAAGGCCCTGAGGTGAAGCATGCCTGGTGTGTTTGAGGAAGACCAAGGGACCAGTGTGAGTGCAGCAGAGTGAACAGAGTAGCTGAGGCTGGAGGGTGTGGGGGAAAAGGAGGGTGATAGTGGGGAGAGGCATGTAGGAGTCATATAGGCCACTGTAGCGGCCTTGGCTTCTTCTTTGAGTGAAATGAGGAGCCACTGAAGGTTTTGAAAAGAGAAGGGATATGCTCTAATTTATCCTTAAAAAGGATCAGTGTGAGAGGGATGATATGAGAGGAAGCAGAGAGATTACTAAAGAGGGCATTGTAATAATTCAGGTGACCAATAATGATGAAATGAATCTAGGGTGGTTGCAGTGGATACAGGGTGATGGGAATGGATTCAAGAGTAGTTGAGACTTTGGAGGTGACACCTCAGGACTGGCTAATGAATAGGCTTAGGGGAGGAGGAAAATGTGCAGAGGAGAGTCATGAATGACTCCCAAGATTTTGACTTGCACAGCTATGTAGATGGTGCTATTTACTGAGCTATGGAAAACAAGAGAAGGAGAAGTTCTGATGGGAGTGGAGGGGATATCAGAAGCCCCTTTTTGGACATGTTAACTTTTTTAAAAATTTCTTTATATATTTTTATTTTTGGCTGCCTTGGGTCTTTGTTACTGCGCGTGGGCTTTTCTCTAGTTGTGGCAAGCGGGGGCTACTCTTTGTTGCGGTTCCCGGGCTTCTCATTGGGTGGCTTCCCTTGCTGCAGAGCACGGGCTCTAGGTGCGCGGGCTTCAGTAGTTGTGACACTTAGGCTCAGTATTTGTGGCTCACGGGCTCTAGAGCGTAGGCTCAGTAGTTGTGGTGCATGGGCTTAGTTCCTCCGCGGCATGTGGGATCTTCCTGGACCAGGGCTCGAACCCGTGTCCACTGCACTGGCAGGAGGATTCTTAACCACTGCGCCACCAGGGACGTCTCTGGACATGTTAACTTTGAGATAGATGCCTGTTAGTCTTCTAAATGGATATGTCTGCCAGGCTGTTAGCTATAGGAATTGAGCTCTGGAGAGAGTTCAGGGTTAGAAATGTAAAATTGGGGGGTGTTAATATGTAGATGGGATTGGATAAGATCACCTAGGGAACAAAAAAAAAAAAAGAAGGAAAAATCTGGACTTCCTTCCTTGGTGGTCCAATGATTAAGATTCTGCACTTCCAAGGCAGGGGGCCTGGATTCGATCCCTGGTCCACATGCTGCGCGGTGAGGCCAAAAAAACCCCAAACAAACAAATCTAAGGACCTGGCAAGCTCCAGCATTTAGAGGGAGGGTCGAGGAGGAGGACTCAGCCAAGGACTTGGTTGTTGGTCACTTTTCTGTCCTCATCTTACTCAACCTTTCAGCATCAGTGGACACAGTTGACCCCACCCTCCTTCTTTAAAGAATCTCGTGTTGATTTCCATACCGCTCGTTTTCCTTCGGCTTTCCTGGCCATTCCTTCTCATCTTTTTTGCTCGCTCTCTATCTTCTTTACCTCTGAATGTTCCAGAGGTTCATATGGGTATGTCTTAGGGCTTCACTGTAAGGCTCTCTTCTCTGTCTACATTCTCTATGTCTCCAAAAGAGCAACCAACTTTAATCCAATTTAATTCCTTGCTTGATTTTCTATAAGGTGCAATTAAACTCTTTCCATTTTCACTTTACTGAAATTATTTTATTACTAAAATTATTCTTTGACAGGGAAATTTCAATGAAAGATTTGTCCAAATCATATTTCATTTTTTTAAAAAACAGAATTATTATTTATTTATTAAAAATTTTTTTTTTCTCTTTTGGTTGCATTGCATGCGGGATCTTAGCTCCCCAACCAGGGATTGAACCCGTGCCCCCTGCAGTGGAAGCGCAGAGTCTTAACCACTGGATCACCAGGGAATTCCCTGTATTTCACTTCTTGTAGCTTTATCCAGTGTGATCTGTGTGTGGGTGTGTGTGTGTGGGGGGGGGGGTGCTATTATTTCTACTGGATCTAATTTCCCTGAATCCAATTTTGTGGATCTAAATCTTGTCAAGAAGATTTTTTTCTTCTGTCAATTTTTAATCAATAGCAAATGTTAATAAGTGCAGTTTTTATTTTTTATTTATTTATGTATCTGGCTGAGCTGGGTCTTAGTTGTGGCATGCGGGATCTTTAGTTGCAGCATGAGGGATCTAGTTCCCTGACCAGGGATCAAACCCGGGCGCTCTGTATTGGGAGCGCAGAGTCTTAACCACTGGACTACCAGGGAAGTCCCAATAAGTGCAGTTTTGTTTTTTTTAAATTGAGGTATAACTGACATTTAAATAGGTGCAGTTTTGACTCTTGTCAGTTTTATTTTGTGTTATTTTATGTCAGATTATTTCTGCCAATAGAAGTCTTGGAGCAAAGAGCATTAGTAAGTTAAAAAGATAAGCTCTGGGAGCAGTATTAGGTGAAAAATCCTTGGAGTCACTTATTTTATATATTTTTGAAAATTTCCATAATAAAAAGTTAAGACATCATTAGGGGTCAAAAAGGGACCAAAATATCATGTTTCAAAAAATCATTTTACTTTACCTGGCAAATATTCTTTGAGGATCTATTAGGTGCCAGGCCCTGAGGTTACAGTGGTAATCAAAATGAAGTCCCCGCCATGCCTTACTTTTTTTTTTTTTTAACGTATTTTTTGAAATAAATGTATTTATTTTTATTTTTGGCTGCATTGGGTCTTCGTTGCTGCGTGCAGACTTTCTCTAGTTGTGGCGAGTGGGGGCTACTCTTTGTTGCAGTGTGCGGCCTTCTTATTGTGTGGAGCACGGGCTCTAGGCTCGTGGGCTCAGTAGTTGTGGCTCACGGGCTCTTGAGTGCATGCTCAGCAGTTGTAGCACATGGGCTTAGTTGCTCTGCGGCATGTGGGATCTTCCTAGACTAGGACTCGAACCCGTGTCCCCTGCATTGGCAGGCGGATTCTTAACCACTGCACCACCAGGGAAGCCTCATGCCTTACTTTCTATTTGGAGAGATGGATAAAGTAGAGTATGAGGGTGGAGAAGGTAGCAGGGACTGTTTAGAGGGAATGACCTGGGAAGATCTGTGAAGAGAGAACATTTGAGCAAAGACCTGAATGAAGAAGGGGAGAGTGAGCCATGGAAAGATCTAGGGCCCTGACATTCCAGCAGAGGGAGCAGCTAATACAAAGGCGCTGAGGTAGTAATGGGCTTGGCATATTCAGGGAGCAGCAAAAAGGCCAGTGTGACTGTAGGGCTCTGTGTGAGGGGAGAGTAATATTTGGTGAAGACAGGGAGATAAAGAGAAACAGAGCATGTAGGGCCTTCTAGGCCATTTAAAGAATTTTATTCTGGGGGTTCCCTGGTGGCACAGTGGTTAAGAATCCGCTTGCCAATGCAGGGGACACAGGTTCAAGCCCTGGTCCGGGAAGATCCCACATGCCGCGGAGCAAGTAAGCCCGTGAGCCACAACTACTAAGCCTGTGCTCTACAGCCTGTGAGCCACAACTACTAAAGCCCGCGCACGTAGAGCCCGTGCTCCGCAACAAGGGAAGCCACCGCAAAAAGAAGCCCACGCACCGCAACAAAGAGTAGCCCCTGCTCCCCGCAACTACAGAAAGCCCGCGTGCAGCAATGAAGACTCAACGCAGCCAAAAATAAAATAAATAAACTTTTTTAAAAAAGGAATTTTATTTTTAACTCTGAGATGAGAAACTTCTGGAGAGGAGTGAAATGGTCTGGAAAGCATTGAAAAGCTCATTCTGGATGCTATATTGAGAACATTCTGTAGGAGAGAGGGTAAGAGTGGACGTGGTGAGAACAGCTAGGAGGGTGTTGCAATAATCCTGGTGAGAAGTGATGGTGGCTTGGACTAGGGTGGTCCTGGAAAAGGGGGAAAGTGGTCAGATTTCGAATATATTTTGAAAGTAGACCCTAAATGATAGGCTGATGGGATCGATGTGGAATGTGAGTGAAAGAAAGAGCAGTGAAGGATGACTCGGAAGTTTTGAAGTGAAGCAGGGGTCGTTTTCAGGGTGGGGGCCTGGGGCGGTCATTGGAACTCACGCACTTGGTTTGAGCATGTAATGTTTGAACTATCTTTGGTCAATGTTGGAACTGTCAAGTACAGCCCATGTGAGCCTTTAACATGCATTTGAATCCTCCAGGGTATAAAAATGCAGATTTCTGACGCAGCAGGTCTGGGGTGGGGCTGAGATTCTGCGTTTCTAAGTAGGTAATACCAATGCTGTTGGGCCTGGGCCACACTTTGAGTAGCCAGGGCAGTGAATAGTTAAATCCTAGTACATTCTGGGTCTCCAAAGTGAGGCTGGCCTTGATGAGTTGGGGAGTGGTTCAAATATAGAATCCATCCTTGGCTGAGGAAGGATGCCTCCTTGAGAACAAGACTGAGAGGAGCTGTGACGGAGGCTGGGCATGGGAGGCCTGCTCTGAGGGAGGTGGCCCCTAAGGGTCAGTGTTCCCTCCTTTGACTCCCACCTGCCACGCCCACTCCTGCTCTTGCAGACAGTTTTGCCACGGTGCTGAGCACAGGACAATGACTCGGCCCAATGCGCTGGATCGATGCAGATGCCGAGGGAAACAGCTGGTGTATAGCCTGGCACAGTCTGAAGAAGGGGGATCAGGGGCACCCAGCAGGGACCCTCTACTCATGTTCTCTTCCTGCCCTTTCAGAACCTGTTGGCAAAGCAAGGACTGCGGCTCCTTCGGGGCCTGAGACAGGGCAACGTGCAAGAGAAGGTGGCACTGGCCAAGAAGCTCCTGGTGAAACTGCGCTTCGTAGCCCAGGAGGTAATGCCTCGCCCACCCATTTCCCCACCCTGAATACCCTTTCTCCTAAGCCTACCAGAGGTCTTTGGGCAGGGGTGACCTAACATTTGTCCTGTGGATTGATACCAGGCCATGGGACCTGTTGCTCTGAGCATAGGACTAAGCTCCATTTGGAGCTGCTAAGGGTGACGACGTACATTCTAGGGCCCAGCAGGGATACAGGGAACATGTAAGATCTCTTTGGAAGAAGGTTTGAGAGTACATTTCCTTGGCATGATTTTCCTGGTCTGAAGCTCTGAACACAACACATGGGAAGGGTAAAGGAAGTTCACATTTATAGAAAGCTTCCTTTGCTAAGCATCTGCATGTGTTACCTAGTGTGACTCAACAACCTTGGGAAGATGTTACCCCATTTGACAGGTGCAGAAACTGAGGCTTAGAGAGGGAAAGTGACTGATCCACCATGTCATAGCTGGTTAAGTGGCAGAGCTAGAATTCAAAGCCAGTTCTGCCCCACTCTGAAGCTCAGTCATTCCCAAAGGCACAGAAAGTTTTGACTGCTGGGGCCAATGTGTCCTCAGGGTCAAACAGTGAGGAGTTTGGATATTGGTCTCAGATCTCGAAGGGCATGTTGGAGTTTGGCAAGTATGAAAGAATGGAGAGCACGTGCAAAGGTGCAGCTGGAAGGCAGAGTAGTGGAAGGAGATACAGAATAGAGACCTTATTAAAGTGAATTTTAGTGCAAAATTATTTTTTTTTTAATTTTTTAAAAAATTAATTAATTTGTTTATTTTTGTCTGCATTGGGTCTTCGTTGCGGTGTGCGGGCTTCTTACTGCGGTGGCTTCTCTTGTTGCGGAGCACGGGCTCTAGGCACACGGGCTCAGTAGTTGTGGCTCGTGGGCTCCAGAGGGCAGGCTCAGTAGTTTTGGCACACGGGTTTAGTTGCTCCACAGCATGTGAGATCTTCCCGGACCAGGGATTGAACCCGTGTCCCCTGCATTGGCAGGAGGATTCTTAACCACTTCTCCACCAGGGAGGTCCCAAAATTACTTTATTTATTTGGAATGAAAACCTTCTATTCTCAGCTGACATTTAAAAACATTTTCTGATTTAAATATGCCTCCTGAAATAATATAGGTTAGTTTTGCTATTTTTCAAACTTTGTATAATACTGTTTATATTATTTTGCTTTTTTTTTAACTTAATATTATGTTTGTTGTATGTAGCTGTAATTTGTCCGTTTTCATTGCTGTATAATATTCCACCGTATGACTATACTATAATTCACTTATCCATCCCACTACTGATGGATATGTGTGTTGATTCCAATGGATGGTGATTAGAAACAATGTTTCCAAGACTATTTTTATACATGTCCTGGGTGTAAGTGGAAGAGTTTCTCTAGGGCAGTGATTCTCAAACTTTTTTGGTCTTAGGACTCCTTTACAGCCTTAGTAATTACTGGGGACCCAAATGAGCTTTTGTTTATATAGATGTATCTACTGATATTTCCTATTATATAAATTAAAACTTAAAAAATTTTAAACCTGAGAAATAAAAAATTATTTATTAATTCATTTAAAATAACAATAGTAAACCTATTGCATGTTTTTTTGTATATTTATGTAGGGAAACATAAATATATTTTTAGAAAAATAAGTATATTCTCCAAAACAAAAAATGTAGTGAGAACAATGGCATTGCTTTACATTTTTTGCAAATATCTGGCAAAGAATTTTTATACTCTGTTATATTAAAATCCATTGGTCTGTCTTGCCCTTTGAATGGATCTATTATCCTTGAATGACTTTGAATCATCATACATAGGTCATTTGGAAATTTGATTCCCTGAATTATGCATACTTTCCAAATGTTCATGCATTTCATTATAAAGTATTAAGAAATCACCTTCATTAATATCATTACCAATCTCATTAGAAAAATCTTTAAGTGTTGGCAAGCTGTCAAGCTTACAATGGCTGATACAAGAGATACAGTTTTTCCAAAATTGTAATTTTCCATTTTGTTTTGTTCTTAATCCTGGAGGAAAAGCTTTCATTCTTTCACTATTAAGTATGATGTTGGCTGTGGGTTTTTCATAAATGCCTTTTATCAGGTTGAGGACGTTAACTTCTGTTCTTAGTTTTCTGAGTGAGTATGGTTTTTTTTTTTATCATGAAAGGATGTTGAATTTTGTCAGATGCCTTTTCTGCATTAGTTGAGATACTCATTTGTGTTTTTTCCCTTTGTTCTATTATTGTGGTAAATTACATTGATTGATTTTCTTAGGTTGAACCACTCTAGCATTCCTGAGATAAATCCCACTTGGTCATGGTATATAATCCTTTTTACATGCTGTTGGATTCAGTTTACCAATATTTTGTTCAGAACTTGTTCCTAAGGAATATATCTATATTCATAAAGGATACTATTCTGTAATTTCCTTTTCTTATGGTGTCTTTGTGTGTTTTTCATATCAGGGTAACGCTGGCCTCACAGAATGAAATAGGAAGTGTTCCTTCCTTTTCTGTTTTTGGGAAGAGCTTGAGAAGTATTGGTGTTAATTCTCCTTTAAAAGTTTGGTAGAATTCATCAGTGAAGCCATTTGGTCCTGAGCTTTTCTTTGTTGGGAGGTTTTTGATTACTAATTCAATCTTTTTACTTGTTTTGTCTGTTGAGATTTCTATTTCTCCTTGAGTCAGTTTAGATACATTGTATGTTTCTAGGAATGTTCTCATGTTCATTTCTTTTTTTAAAAAAATTAATTAATTTTTTTTGGGCTGTGTTGGGTCTTCCTTGCTGTGCGCGGGCTTTCTTTTTAGTTGCTGGGAGCGGGGCTACTCTTCGTTGTGGTGTGCAGGCTTCTCATTGTGGTGGCTTCTCTTGTTGCTGAGCACGGGGTCTAGGTGTGTGTGTTTCAGTAGCTGTGGCACACGGGCTCAGTAGTTGTGGCTCGTGGGCTCTAGAACACAGGCTCAGTAGTTGTGGCACACGGGCTTAGTTGCTCTGTGGTATGTGGGATCTTCCCGGATCAGGGCTCGAACCAGTGTACCCTGAGTTGGCAGGCGGATTCTTAACCACTGCGCCACCAGGGAAGCCCCTCATGTTTATTTCTGATTTTAGGTACTTATATCTTGTCTTTTTTATTCTTTGTCAATCTAGCTAAAGGCTCATCAATTTTGTTGATTTTTCCAAAGAAACAACTTCTGGTTTCATTGATTCTTTTGTTTTTCTATTCTCTAGTTTATTTTTCTCCACTCTAATCTTTATTTACTTCCTTCTGCTAGCTTTGGGTTTAGTTTTCTCTTCTTTTTCTAATTCCTCAGGGTATATAGTTTGGTTATTGACTTGAGATCTTTTTTTAAATAAATTTATTTATTTATTTGTTTTTATTTTTGGCTGTGTTGGGTCTTTGTTGCTGCGCATGGGCTTTCTCTAGTTGAGGCAAGCGGGGGCTACTCTTTGTTGCAGTAGGCGGGCTTCTCTTTGTCGTGGCTTCTCTTGTTGCAGGGCATGGGCTCTAGAGCGCAGGCTCAGTAGTTGTGGCGCATGGGCTTAGTTGCTCTGTGACATGTGGGATCTTCCTGGGCTAGGGATCGAACCCCTGTCCCCTGTATTGGCAGGCGGATTCTTAACCAGTGTGCTACCAGGGAAGATCCTCTTTCTTCTTCTTATGTAGGCATTTATAGCTATAAATTTTCCTCTGAGCCCTATCTTTGCTGCATATCATAAGTTTTGCTATGTTACGTTTTCATTTTTGTTCATCTATAAGTATTTTCTAATTTCCTTTGTGATTTCTTCTTTGATGCAGTGTTTAAGAGTGTGTTGTTTAATTTCCACACATTTGTGAACTTCCTAGTTTTCTTTCTATTATTGATCTGTAGTTTCATTCCACTTTGGTCAAAAAAAGATACTTTGTATGATTTCAATCTTATGTATTATACTTGTTCTGTGACCTATATGGTCTATCCTGGAGAATGTTCTATGTGCATTTGAGAAGAATGTGTATTCTGCTGTTGTTGGATGCAGTGTTTATATATCTCTGTTAGGTCTAGTTGGTTTATAATGTTGTTCAAGTCCTCTGGTTCCTTAATGATCTTCTGTACAGGTGTTCTATCCACTATTGAAAGTGGTATATTGCAGCCTCCAATCACATTTTTTAATTCAATTATTTCCATCTGGCTCCAGTTTTCTTATGTTTGTTGAAATTATCCATTTTAAACTCTGTACTTTTCCCACTAGATCCTTTAGAATTTTTATCACAGTTATTTTAATATTGCTGTCTAATAATTCCAACATTTCGGTTATCTGTGGGTCTACTTCTATGGATTATTCCTGTCTTGACCATGGGTCACATTTTTTGCTTTTCCTATTCTTATAATTTTTCATTATGTGTCTGGAGTTTTGTATAAAAGAACAGTAGAGGCTAAAATAAAAAATATCTCCAGAGAGTTTTGATGAAGTCTACTTTAACTAATTTTTCTTTTACGTTTATTGTTTTCTGTTACCTGTGTAAGAAAATTTTACTACCTCCAAGCCACAAAGATATTCTCCTATGCTTTTAGGAGAATAAAGATAGTCCCCTAAAAGTTTTATGGTTTTAGATTTTACATTTGGGTCTCTGACTGTTCTCAAGTTAGTCTTTGCATGTGGTGTAACATATGGGTCAAAATTCTATTTTTAAAATATGGACATTGAGATAGTCTAGCACCATATGTTGAAAAGATTTCTTTTTCCTGTTGAGTTGCTTTGGCTTTTTAATTGAAAATCAGGAGGCTGTATAAGTTCCTCTGTTGAATTTTTCATTTCAATCATTGTACTTTTTTTTTGCTTTGTTTTGTTTTTCTTTTTTTAAAATTAATTAATTAATTATTTTTGACTGCGTTGGGTCTTCGTTGCTGCACATGGGCTTTCTCCAGTTGTGGTGAGCAGGTGCTACACTTCATTGCGGTGTGCGGACTTCTCATTGTGGCGGCTTCTCTTATTGATGAGCACGGACTCTAGGCATGCGGGCTTCAGTAGTTGTGGCACGCAGGCTCAGTAGTTGTGGCTCGCGGGATCTAGAGCGCAGGCTCAGTAGCTGTGGTGCACGGGCTTAGTTGCTCTGCAGCATGTGGGATCTTCCTGGACCAGGGCTCGAACCCCTGTTCCCTGCATTGGCAGGCGGATTCTTAACCACTGCACCACCACGGAAGTCCCTGCACATTTTTTTTTAATTAATATATTTTTAATTGAAGTATTGTTGATTTGCAATGTTGTGTTAACTTCTGCTACACAGCAAAGTGATTCAGTTATACATATATATATCCCTGCACTTTTTATTTCTGTAAATTCTATTTTTTTCAAATCCACTGTGTTATTTTTCACCGTTTATTATTCCCAGTAAGTATTTATCAGGTTTGTCTTTTGTTTCATTTAAGAATAGTAAGCGGAGCTGTTTTTATAATGTCAGATGATTACAATAGTCAGTTTGGGGGGGTTTGTTTTCACTCTCTGTTTCTGCTGATACTTCCTCATGGTTGTTTCCTTCTGTGCTTAGTTGCTTTAAACTGTGAGCTATTCATTGTAGTTTCCTCAAAAAATTATTTGTGGGACTTCTTTGAGTCCTGGAATAAAGGTACATTCTTCCAGAAGACATATGACTTTGCTTCTGCCCTTGATCACCTTAAACTGAAATTTGATGTTTAGCAACACCCAGGCACAGTGAAAAAAATTGGCTTGTGGTTATTCTTTTCAGGGACAATTTCCAACTTCCACTACACTCAGCCAGACAACTCTCTTTGTTGATCACTGGATGTGAGAGAGTGGGGCAGGTTCAGTTATGGTTTATCTTTATCCTGAAGGCGTGATTCTCTGGGGTTCTAGTTTTTAGGGAGGGGAGATATCTCCTATGAGACTCCTGTTCTGAATGGTATCTGAGCTCTTTATATTGTTTTTACTCACTGCCAGGTCATGAAAAGCTCAGGGTTGCCAGGTTTGGCAAATGCCCTTGTGGCAAAAGTTGCTGAAATGCTCTGTTAACTTCTCTGGATTCCTATCTTCATTCAGCGCTTGGTATGATAATTCTTCATTCTTATTATCTCACCACTGCCTTTAATAAATATTTAAAAATATTTTATCAAGTCATTTTAGTTGGTTTTAGTGAGAGGTAGGTCTTAATTCCTAGCTCATGATATTACTGGAGATGGAAGTCAGGCATGATGATTTTTTTTTGATAATTTTAAAAAATATTTATTTTATTGAAGTATAATTGATTTACAATGTTGTGTTAATTTCTGCTGTACAGCAAAGGGATTAAGATATATATATACATATATTCAGATGTGTGCATATATATATTCTTTTTCATATTCTTTTCCATTATGGTTTATCACAGGATACTGAATATAGTTCCCCATGCTATACAGTAGGACCTTGTTGTGTATCCATTCTATATATAATAGTTTGTATCTGCTAATCCCCAACTCCCAATCCATCTCTCCCCTACCCCCCCCATCCCCTTGGCAACCACAAGTCTGTTCTCTATGTCTGTGAGTCTGTTTATGTTTCATAAATAAGTTTATTTGTGCAGTATTTTAGATTCCACGTAAAGGTGATATCATATGGTATTTGTCTTTCTCTTTCTGACTTACTTCACTTAGTATGATAATCTCTAAGTCCATCCGTGTTGCTGCAAATGGCATTATTTCATTCTTTTTTATGGCTGAGTAGTATTCCATTGTATATGTATATAACATCTTCTTTATCCATTCATCTGTTGATGGACATTTAGGTTGCTTCCATGTCTTGGCTATTGTGAATAGTGCTGCTGTGAACATTGGGGTACATGTATCCTTTTGAATTAGAGTTTTGTCAGGATATATGCCCAGGAGTGGAATTGCTGGATCATATGGCAACTCTATTTTTAGTTTTTGAGGAACCTCCATACTGTTCTCCATAGTGGCTTCACCAATTTACATTCCCACCAACAGCATAGGAGGGTTCTCTTTTCTCCACACCCTCTCCAGCATCTGTTATTTGTAGATTTTTTTAATGATGGCCATTCTGACTGGTGTGAGGTGGTACCTCATTGTAATTTTGATTTGCATTTCTCTAATAATAGCGATGTTTGAGCATTTTTTCATGTGCCTGTTGGCCATCTGTATGTCTTTTTTGGAGAAATGTCTATTTAGGTCTTCTGCCCATTGGGTTGTTTGTTGTTTTTTGTTGTTGAGTTGTATGGTCTGTTTATATATTTTGGAAAGTAAGCCCTTGTTGGTCGCATCATTTGCAAATATTTTCTCCCAGTCTGTTGGTTGTCTTTTCATTTTGTTTATGGTTTCCTTTGCTGTACAAAAGCTTGTAAGTAAGTTTGATTAGGTCCCATTTGTTTATTTTTGCTTTTATTTCTATTTCCTTGGGAGACTGACCTAAGAAAACATTGGTACAATTTATGTCAGAGAATGTTTTGCCTATGTTCTCTTCTAGGAGTTTTATGGTGTCCTGTCTTATATTTAAGTCTTTAAGCCATTTTGAGTTTATTTTTGTGTATGGTGTAACTTCATTGATTTACAAGGCATGATGATTTTATTTTATTTTATTTTATTTATTATTATTATTTTTTAATACATTTATTTATTTAATTTATTTATTTTTTGCTTCATTGGGTCTTCATTGCTGCGCGTGGGCTTTCTCTAGTTGTGGCAAGCGGGGGCTACTCTTCATTGCGGTGCATGGGCTTCTCATTGAGTTGGCTTCTCACTGCAGTGGCTTCTCTTGTTGCGGAGCACAGGTTCTAGGTGCGCAGGCTCAGTAGTTGTGGTGCACGGGCTTTGTTACTCCACGGCATGTGGGATCTTCCCGGACCAGGGCTTGAACCCTTGTCCCCTGCATTGGCAGGCGGATTCTCAACCACTGGGCCACCAGGGAAGTCCGGCATGATGATTTTAAGTAGGGGAAGGAGAGGGTCAGCTTTGGAGTGATCAGTTCTAGCTACTGTTTGTTTGCTTACTCAATGATATTTGAAGTCCTATTTTATGCCAGGCTCTGTATGAGACCCTGGGGATCCACCCCTGTCATGTTTCTTTTTTTTTTTTTTCACACACACACACTGTATTTTATTTTTACAAGAGATAAATAGCCTGTCATGTTTCTTGCCCTTTTGGGGCTTATGTTCTGGCAAGGGAGATACACTATGCATCTCAAATGCATGAGAAAAATAATGATGATCTGTAGGTATTGCTAAAGAAGATGTTATAGAAGCTAAGGGGTCAGGGGAGAACCAGCTTACATAAGGTGGTCAGAGAAGACTTCTCTGCAGAGACAGCATTTAAACTGAGACCCAGAGGATGGGAGCAAGCCAGCCATTCATGAGAGAATGAGTTGGAAGGGAAGACTGAAGACAGGAAGACTGTCTCAGTTGTCTGGACAAGAGTGGACTGTCTTGATCTAATAGAGTGAGGAAGGGGGACATTGGCAGGACTTGGTGATTAGATGTTGGAGGAGAAGGTTGACACCAGCTCAGGTACTTAGCTGATGTGAATGGGCACACAGTGGGGATCACTGGGGAGAGATCAGGTTGAGAAGGAGGGAAAAGTAAGGAAATCAGGCTGACACAGGCTCCAACATGGTGAACCCTGAAGACCTTACGCTAAGTGAAAAAAAGCCAGTCACAAAAGGACAAATGATTTCACTCATATGAGGTACCCAGAGTAGTCAAATTCACAGAGAGAAAGTAGGGTGGTGATTGTCAGGGCTGGGAGAGGGAAATGGAAAGTTAGTGGGGTTTTTTTTTCATTTTCTTTTTTTCTTTTTTCATTTTTTTTTTTTTCAGGCAAGGCTTTATTGGGGCCCCTGCTGCAGCAGGGGGCAGTGAGAACAAATAACAGTTTCCCTTGCTGGCTCACTCCCCGAATGGGGGCGAGCTTGTTCCTTATATGGGGTGAGGGTAGGGGTGTGTCCAGGGGTTCGGGCCCGGAGGGGTGGCTTAGGTGTTTTGCCCACCCCTTAGATGGTGTGGTGTGCAGGGGGCATGCGCAGTACCCTGCTTTTGCTCCCGACACCCCTGCTTTTGCTCCAGGCTCTTCAAAAGTGGCAGTTGGGCTTTTTGGTCTCTTTGTGTTTAACGGATACAGAGTGTCAGTTTTGCTGTGAAGAAAGTTCTGGAGTGGGCGGTAGTGATGGTTGCACAACAATGTGAATGTCATACTGAACTGTACACTTAACAGTGGTTGAGATGGTAAATTTTACGTTATGTGTATTTTAACACAATTTAAAAAAAAGAGAGAGACCAGAAAATAAAAGTCAGGTTGGACTTTGAGTCTGATGTGGCCTGTGGGGCATCCACAGGGGAGAGATGTCCAGGAGGCAGGTGGCCAGATGGATCTGGGGTTGAGGGGGAGGTCAGGGCTAGAGATGGATGTTTGGTCCGTCCATCCAGTGGCAGCTGTGGGAGCAGGTGATCTCAACTCCAGATTCACCTCCATAACCCAGTTCTCTGCCTGCAGCCCCAGCAATCCCTCCTGGATGTGCTGGTCTGGATGCTCAGTGGGCGGCGCCATGTGGCCTGGGCCCGGATCCCCGCCCAGGATGTGCTGTTCTCTGTGGTGGAGGAGGAACGGGGCCGGGACTGTGGGAAGATCCAGAGTCTGCTGCTCACAGTGAGGGGTCCCGGGGGCGAGGGTGCTGGGACTAGAATGGGCTGAGGCTCATAGGGCAGCACAGACATTGGGGTGGAGCCATGTGGTGCACAACAGGGGTCCCCAGACTATTTATTTATTTGTTTATAATTTTTGGCCACGCCATGCTGCATGCGGGATCTTAGTTCCCTGACCAGGGATTGAACTCGTGCCCTCAGCAGTGAAAGTGCGGAGTCCTAACCACTGGACTGCCAGAGAATTCCCTCCAAACTATTTTCTTAAATTAAGTTTCTGGTCAAAAAGTTTTTAAATTTTAATTTTTTTCAATTAAAAAAATGTTTTAATTAAAAAAATTTTTAACTTTTAAAATTGTTTTAAAATTATTATTTTTTAAAGTATACCAAACTCTTTTTAATTATCCAAAGTGCCAAAAGGAGATTGTGCCTTTACCCAGATGAGCTTTGATGTGAGATAAACCCCAAATATTGTCACCTCTGGGCCTGAACTGGCCCTTTTGCTGACTAGGCTCTGACAGATGAGCAGGGTTATGAAAATGGGAGTGTGACTAATTAGTTCCTTGTAAGTGCAGCTGATCTGGAGGCAAAAGATTTGTAAATGAGGTGTCCCTGGGAGAGACACCAGCAGGGGTCCCTAGTGGTGAGAAGCTGTGACCACAGGGGTAAGGGACAGGGAATCTAAATGTGTTGGGGATGAGGGGACAGATGGGTGAGGGTGGGGTAGCGGAGAGCAAGCTCAGAGCATAGTTTTGGGGTCTGGGGTCTGGGCTATAGTACCTGGCAGTGTTGGGGCAGGAGGGATAGGGAATGGGAGGGAGTTTAAGGGTGATGGGGCATCGGATGGAGGGCATGAAGAGAGTGGGGTACAAGGAGTACTCTTTGGATTAGGGATCTGGTGATGCAGAGAGTAGGGGCCTGCCTTGGAGGAGCAAGATGGTTGGCCTAGCTGGGGTAATAAGAGGTGGGCCCTAACATGCTTCCTCCCCGCAGCAGGCACCTGGGGCAGCCAAGCTGGAACTCTTCCTGGGGCTGGAGCTGGGCAAGCAAGCGAAGGCCTGCACCTCAGAGCTCCCCCCGGACCTGCTGCCTGAGCCCTCGGCTGGGCTGCCCCTCAGCCTGGACCGGGACGGTGAGTGCGGGGCATGGGGCAGGCGGGCCCAGTTCTCCATTTGCCCGAGGTGTGGGGCTAGATGCTCAGCTGGGGGTTCGGATCGGAGGGGTCTGGGGTCAGGGACTCCAGTGGTCCCTGAGCTAATATGGCCCCTTCCTTCTCTCCACCCCAGACTTCAGCTACTTCCAGCTCCGGGCTCACTTGTACCAGGCCCAAGGTGTGCTGACAGCAGGTGACAGTGGGCTCTCGGACCTCTTTGCTCGAGTCCTCATCTCTACCCAGTGCCAGACCACACGGGCGAGGTCTGGGCTGGGATGTTGGTGGAGGGGCACTGGGAGACAAGGCGGGGTGGAGGCTGAGCTTTCTCCAAGGCCCTAAGTCTCTCTTCCTGCCTTGGATTTTCAGGACGGGATATTGGATCAGACTGCCCTGATTTAGGGGGTGGCGTAGAACCAGAGGGTCTTAGGGGTGAGGAGTTCTTCTGACAACTGCTGTTGCCTCCTTCCCTGCATGGCCCTCAAGGTCCTGGAGCAGACGCTGAGCTCCCTGTAGGATGAACTTGTGGTGTTTGATCAGTTAATCGTGGACGGGAAGAGGGAGCACCTGCAGGAGGAGCCCCCACTAGTGATTGTCAATGTCTTTGACCACGATAAGTTTGTGAGTGTGGCCTGGGCTCCACCTGGGTTCCCACCCCCAAGGACCCCCTCTTCTTGTCTTGATGTGCCCTCCCCTGGTTCCTGAGCCTCTTCTACTTTTGTCTTCACTGCCCTGCTCCCCGAAGGGCCCCTCTGTGTTCCCGGCAGGACGCTGGCTGCCCCAAGGGTAAAGCTGATGGAGGACCCTTACCAGCCTCCTGAGTTGCAGTTCTTCCCCCTGAGGAAGGGGCCCCGGGCAGCCGGGGAGCTCATCGCCACCTTTGAACTCATTGAACTGGACTACAGTAGCCAACTTGAGGTCAGAGTGCTGTGGTCTAGCTGGCACACACCGTGGATCGCTTCTGCTATTTGTTTAGGTCATCCAACTCCAGGGATGTGGGCATGTCCCAGGACTACCCCTCCAATTCCCTTACCCCCAGAGAATGCAGGCTGCAGGTCTGTCCTGGGGCCACCTCACTGGACCTCCTGACTCCAGGTAACACTTAAAGTAGACCTACCCTAGGTTCACCTTGCCAGGCCTCCAACCCCAGAGAACCCAAGCCCGGGGTGATCCTCATGCCTCAGACACCCATCCTCCTTCCTGCACATGGCTGTTTTCTGAGACACCCCCCTCCCATCAATCCAGCCTTGCCAGGTTCCTCTGGATTTATATTTCACCAGCAGTCCTCCATTTCTTTTCCCCGAACCCAGGCTTTCCCTCCTTTGGCCTGATTCCTCTTTGACCTCTGATCTCTTGCTCCCTGCAGCCCTCAGTGCCCAGTGATATGGAGCCCCAGGACCTGACCGCCCTGGTTGAGCCCCTCTCCAGATGCCTATCCCTGCCACCGCACGTGTGCCCGGTGCTTAGGGAGTTCCATGTTGAGGTAGCACCAGGCATTCTCATCCTCCTCCCTTCCCCACACCTGGGTGTCCTTCAATCAGGTACAGGGCCCTGAATCTCCCACTTCCCAACCCCAGGTACTGTTCTGGGGTCTGAGGGGCCTTGGCCATGTGCATCTGTTTGAGGTGGAGCAGCCCCAGGTTGTGCTGGAGGTAGCCGGTCGGCGAGTGGAGTCCGAGGTCCTGACCAGTTACTGTGAGAACTCCAATTTCACTGAGCTTGTCAGGCATCTGACAGTGGTGAGGACATGGGCTGGGGGCCAGAAGTGCTGGGCTGAGAAATGAAAGAGGGCAGTGGGATGGTGAATTCCCGGCTGGTTATATTACATTAACCCAGAGGTCACCAAACTTTCTATAAAGGGCCAAATAGTAAATATTTTAGGCTTTGTGGGCCATACAGTCTCAGTTGCAATTACTCAACTCTGCCATCGTAGCATGTAAACATCCATAGGCGACAAGGAAATGAATGAGTATGGCAGTTCCAATAAAACTTTATTTACAAAAACTGGCAGCAGGCCAGATTGGGTTTACAGGCAATAATTGGCTGATCCCTGGATTAATTCATGAACTGGTGGTGCTCTATTGGCTGTATTGATTGAGTGGATTAGCCAAAAGTCATGAAGTGTGAGTCCAAAGGAATCTGAGACACCAGGGGCTATGAAGACAAATACATTCTTTGTTTAATTTTTAATTACTGTACTCTAGTATGGGCTTTGGAGTCAAATTCTGGCAATGTCACTCAGGAGCTTGTCAAATCACTTGTCTGATTTGAGCTTTAGTTTTTCTGTTTGTTTGTTTGTTTGAAAAAGGGACGAAAAGGTGCTATAAGGAGCCAATGAGAGAAAGGATCTTGGTGAAAGGGCTTTGTAAACTGAAGAGTGCTGTGCCGGGGCAAGGGGGTGACTGGGACAAAGCACAGTGGTTCCCGACTGCAAGGGGGAGCACAGCAACAGCAATAACAAAAACCCAACACTATTTCATGACTCTGTTTCACATGCAGCAGTTTTCAGTTTGAAAACTTCATTGTGCTCTAAGATGATGAAACTGAAAGCACGTTGCTCACTGAACTTCTAGTGGGTGTTCCTCTCATTTCCCATTTCATAGTGCAAGTTGAGGAAAACACCCCTCTCTCCACTGTGCACCTGAAAAGAATGTGAATGCTTCTGTTGTTGGGTGGAGTGTTCTATATCAGATACCAATCAGGTCAAGTTGGTTTGATAGTATTATTCAAGCCTTCCTAAAAAAAACCTCCTTGGGAATTTTATGTCTATTTGTTCTATCCATTATTGAGAATATGGTATTGAAGTTTCCAACTTTTGTTGAATTGTTTGTTTCTCCCTTTATTTTTTTGTCTTTTTTTACTTGTATTTTCAGTTTTTGTTGTTAGGTGCATATATATTTATAATTGTTATAGCTTCCTATGAATCGATCTGTTTATCATTATAAAATGTCCTTGTTTGTCTCTAGTTTGTCTCTCTTTTTTGTCTTAAATTTGTCTGATAATTTGTCTGATAATATAGCTACTCCAGTTCTCTACGGTTAGTATTTGCATGGCATATGTTTCCCCATCCTTTTACTTTCAACCTATATGTATCTCACGAAAGAGCATCTCTTAAACAGCATGTAGTTGCATCTTTTTTTTTAATCCAGTTGACAATCTCTGTCTTTGAACTGTTTAATACAGTCACATTTGATGTTATTATTGATATGGTTGGATTTACATTTGCCACTTTGCTATTTGTTTTCTATAAGTCTCATATTTTTCGTTCTTCCTTTACTGCCTTCTTTTGTATTACATAGATATTTGTTAGTATACTGCTTTAGTTCCTTAGTTGATATTTACTTAGTAGTTGCTCTAAGGATTACAGTATGCATACTGATTTTTCACAATCTATTTCAGATTAATACTAATTTAGTTCCAGTAAAATAGAAGTACTTTTCTCCATTATAACTCCATTCATTCCTCCCCCCTTTTGTGCTGTAACTGTCACATATATGTAAAATAAAGCCAACAATACAGTATTATAACTGTTGTCCCCACCTCCCGCTTAGGATCCATTGATAGACATAGAATTTCTGGATTAAAGGGCATACATAGTTTTATGGTGCTAAATCTATATTAGCAAACTGAGCATTTGTCCTTTACATAATGATAATAACAACAACAACCTCATATTTCTGATGGTGCTTTGTAGGCTCCAAAGTACTTTTGTACTGTTATGTCATTTGATACAATAGTCTTTCCAGTCCAGGATTGTGTCCCCTTTTTAGCTGGGAAATGGCTTCAGAAGGCAATGACTCACCAGAGATGACTCAGTGAGGCTGTGGGCTTTGAATGCATATTTAGCTACACTGTTTTCTCATCTATCTCTGCTGCTGCCTCTCCTCCCCCCGAAGTCTGCAGAGACACAGGTCCTCTCTCCCTACCCCCAGGACTTGCCAGAGCAGCCTTATCTGCAGCCCCCCTCAGCATCCTGGTGATTGAGCGCCGGGCCTTTGGCCGCACAGTGCTCGTGGGTTCCCACATTGTCCCCCATATGCTGAGATTCACACTCCAGGGTCAGGAGGATCCCCTGAGGAGGAAGGAGAGGAGGAGACAGGGGACCTGGTGCCCAAGGCACCTCAAGGTAAGGGGCTTTCCCCTTAGGGGCCACCAGACAGAAGTCCATCTGGTTCCTGGCTGAGATGGCTCCAGGGGACCCTCCAGTGGAGCCTTGAGTCTGACTTCTACTTACCTGACCTTCTCCTGGTGTCTTTTACCCCCTCTCAGAACAGAGGTCCCGGGATCCCTTCTTGGCTGAAGTGGGGATACCCAGGCGGCTCCGAAAGGTGATGGAGTATGGGGGATGGGTGGAGAAGGGACTGGTGGGGCTTGGGGTGGTGCTAGGTTAGAGGCGCTGAGTTCTTGCTCCCTCAGGCTCCTCTGGAGAAGCTCCCTCTGGGAGGCCTCCTGAATCAAGGCCCAGAGCTGGAGGAGGACATCCCAGATCCTGAAGAGCTCGATTGGTGGTCCAAGTACTATGCACTGCTGCAGGAGCTCCAGGGGCAGGTGGGAGCAGAGCAGGGTTCTGGGGGTTGAGGGGCTGGAGACAGAGGATAAATGGTAAGAAGAAGGATCTCATCAAACATGGAGCTCTACAGTTTTTCAGAACTCTTTGTTACAGCCATCTTTTCTCATCTTCACAACAATTTGAGAAGCTGGGGATTATTAACTCCATTATCTAGAGCTGTGTTGTCCAACAGAAATATCGTGTGAGCCACATATGTAATTTTAACTTTTTTAGTAGCCACATTAAAAAAAAGTAAAAGGAAACAGATGAAAATGATTTTAATAATATATTTTATTTAACCTCGTATATCTACAGTATCATTTCAAGAAGTAACCATCATAAACAATTAATAGTGAGATTTTTTTTTAATTAATAGATTTATTTTATTTATTTATTTATTTATTTATTTATTTATTTATGGCTGTGTTGGGTCTTCGTTGCTGCGCGTGGGCTTTCTCTAGTTGCGGTGAGCGGGGGCTACTCTTTGTTGCGGTACGAGGGCTTCTCATTGCGGTGGCTTCTCTTGTTGCGCAGCACAGGCTCTAGGTGCGCAGGCTCAGTAGTTGTGGCGCACGGGCTTAGTTGCTCCACGGCACGTGGGGTCTTCCCAGACCAGGAATCGAACCTGTGTCCCCTGCATTGGCAGGTGGATTCTTAACCACTGCGCCACCAGGGAAGCTCAATAATGAGATATTTTATAGTCTTATTTTATACTAGTCTTTAAAATCTGGTGTGTAGTTTATATTTCCAGCACATCTCAGTTTGGACCAGATGCATTTCAAGTGCTCAATAGCCACATGTACCTGGTGGTTACATATCAGGGCTATGTGATAAACTAAGGCTTTGAAAATGCAAGTGGCTTACCCAGCTGGAACTTGAGCTAAAGTTTTCCAACTCCCTATCCTGGAAAAGAGGTAGATGAAGGAGGTAAAGGGTAGGGAAGAATCTTTGACCTGTGCTTTGATTTCAGACCAACTTTGATGAGGATGACATGGATGATGCTGGGGATTCAGGTAAGATATTGGGTTTCTTGTTTTTCCTCTTTCTGTCTCCTTCCTTCCCCCCACACCAGTATTTCTAATGGGGCATTTCTGCTGTTCCCAGATGGGGGCAACCTCCTTTCTGTGGATGGGGAAGCCCAAGACCAGGGTGAGGCTGAAGTCAAAGGCTCTGTGTCCCAGAAAAAAGCCATCGCCACTCTGAAGGTAACTGGGTGCTGGAAGAGGGGATTCTGCTCGGATTCTGGACATTGAGCTGTCACCCAGGCCCTCGCCTTTCAGGTTTACAACAGCTCCCTGGAAGAAGAGTTTAACCACTTTGAAGACTGGCTGAATGTGTTTCCCCTGTATCGAGGGCAAGGGGGTCAGGATGGAGATGGAGAGGAAGAAGGGTCTGGAAACCTTGTGGGCAAGTTCAAGGTATGTTTGGGGAAGGAATGGGGGACCAGGGAGCACAAGTGGGGATGCAGGAAGAAGACTGTCTTACCAGTGTTTTTTCTGCTCCATAACCCCGTCCCACCCAGGGCTCCTACCTCATTTACCCTGAATCAGAGGCAGTGTCCTTCTCTGAGCTCCAGATCTCCAGGGGAATCCCACAGAATCAGCCCATCAAGCTCCTAGTCAGAGTATATGTTGTAAAGGTGAGCATCCATTGGCCTGGCATGCCTCTAACTCCGGCAAAGGTAATGTACACAAAACCTGCAGACTGAAGGGATCAGAGTCCAGCTTTTTCATTTTGCAGATGGGAAATCTTAGGCACAAACTTAAGAGACTTCACAGGGTTACACATCTTGCTCACAGCAGAACCTGAATTTAGAGCTTAGATCCCCTAATTCCTTATTCATAGTTCTAGTCTCGTAGAATGGGGAGTATAATTCCAGGAAGAGCACAACTCTGTAAAGCTTTGTGATGGCCTGTCATCAAATACCTTTGTACCGGTCCTCCCATTGCTGCAGTTTTCATACAGCACTCAACAGGGCCCTGAAGTTTCCTTAAAGGCATCTCAGAGAGTGAGGGGAATGAGTGGGTTGCTACCCCTTCACTCCCGGCACAGAGCAGATGCTGTACTTTTATCTAGTTTAAATATAGGCATTCTGACTAAGATGTAATTTAAAGAAACATTCTGTGGCACTCTTCTACCATAATGTAAGCATCCTAGTGCATACATTAGATAGTAGACATCATCTGGACCTTCTACTTCTAGCAACATTGCAGACCAGATGGTCTGAAATAAATTCTTGATATAATAGATCTAGAAATGCTAGATAAACAATCTTTTAAACAAATGCTAAGCTCATAAGACAGGGAATTCCCAATGGGCCAAAATGAGGAAACAGCAGGAATCCCTGAACAAGCCCTGAAGTCAGATTCTCTTGAGAGGATTTGTCCATACCTGGACCCCAAGCCTTAGGTTCTAATATCTAATAGCCTATACAAGGTGGGAGACACAACCAAGACCCTTGCACGAAGCAGCACCCAGGAAGGGCTCTACTCTCAGTGAAAGGTGGGCAAGAGGAAGCCCACCCATGGGAAAGAAGCCTGTAAGGTAAATGGTCTATCTCAGCCTCTGTTCCAATTGGGGGAAATAGAAAAAATGTCTTCCCTGAGGATTTACTATTAGAGTTTTGCCCTCACATTGATTTAAGACTTGAATTTTTATTATCTGCTTAGTCCACAAAACTCAAAGTTGAGAGATTGGCTTAAAGTAGTCCCAAATCAGGCTTCACAGACTTCCCTAGATTTAGATAACCAAATTTGGGTTCACAATCCCAAATTATAAAATATATAAGAAAACAATCTCAGGAAAATTTGTCAGAAAGACACAACACAAAAGACAATTAGATCTCTAAGGGCTTTGGATGTTATAATTTTCAAATATTAGAAATATAAAACAGCTTAAAATTACTTCACAGTTTAAAACAGTTTAAAATGATTTCACACACAGAGAACAAAAGGCTATAAAAATTGGGCAGTTTTGAAAATAATAAAATAAAATTTCTAAAGATGGAAGACCATTAAAAATCAAATCTTATTAAATGCCCATACATAGCAGAAGGGTTGAATAAACTATGCTATGTCCGTACAACAGAGTACTATGCAGCTGTAAAATAAAATGAAGAAGATCTCTGTCAACTGGTACGAAGTGATTTCCAGGACACGGTATAAACTGAAAAAAATCAGAGTACAAAAGAATACCTACAGTGTGCTACTCTCCATGTAAGAAGGAAGAAGATCCAAGAAAATACACATTTGTTCCTTTGTGCCCCAGAAATACAGGAAGGATAAACTAGAAACTAAAGGGAATGGTTTACCTAAAAATTGTGGACAGTTAAGGGGTGGAAAGAAAGGGAGAATGGGATTCAAGCAGTATAGTGTCCACTATAAGCCAGGCACAAGGCTAAGGGTTGCTACCCTGTAATTAACAAGCTAATTCAAAAATTTCTATGGAAGAACGAAGCACCAAGAATAGTCAAGACAATTTTGAAGAACAATGTAGGAAGACAAGAATTATTATAGCTATGGTAATTAAGACAGTGTGGTTTTGGCATGGGAATAGATGATTAGGCCAGTGGAACAGGGTAGAAATTAAAAAAACAGACACAGATGGAAATTCCCTGGTGGTCCAGTGGTTTGGATTCCGTGCTTCCACTGCTGGGGGCCCGGGTTCGATTCCTGGTCGGGGAACTAAGATCCCACGAGCCACCTGGCACGGCCAAAAGAAAAAAAAAAAAACAGACATAGATAGAAACTTATACCAGAGTTGGCACTGCAGATCATTTTGGGGGGAAATGGGACTGTTCTATAAGTGGTCCCATGAAAATGGATTATCTATGTGGAAAAAAAAATAAAATGAAACTCTAACTTACAGCATCCACCAAAAAATCCAGCTAAATCAAATATTTGATTATGAAAAGGAAAACTACAAGGAAATATTAAAATATCTTTATGATCTTGTGTGGGGGTAAGTTTTCCTAAATTAGGAACAAAATGATACATGTAACTACCTTCAGACTAAACTTCTGAGCATCCATAAACACTTTAAATTAAATGATGGACTGGACACAGACTGGGCTCAGGTGTTTACTCTCTGCATAATCAGTAAAGGGCTAGTGTCTGCAGTATGTATAAGTAACTCCCACAAATCTGTAAGACATAGACAAAACAAAAAGAAAAGAAAAATTGAGAAAAAATATGACAAGGCAGTTGACTGAAGAAGAAACTCCAGTGGCCAATAAACATATAAAAAAACCCTACACCTTAATTGTAATCTGTCAGGCAAATAATTGAAACCATGAGAAACCAATTTCCCTCCCTTTGATTGGCAAGATTAGACAGGGGCTGGGGCAGCGGTGCTGGTGGGAAGATGTTCTCTATTGCTGCTGTGACCAGTTACCACAAACTTGGTGACCTAAAGAACATAAATCTATTATCTTACAGTTCTAAAGGGCAGAAGTCCAAAATAGGTCTTACTGGGCTGAAGTCAAGGTGTTGGCAGGGCTGCATTCCTTCCACAGGCTCTTGTGAAGAGTTATCATTTCTTTGTCTTTTTGACCTTCTAGAGGTGGCCTGTGTATCTTGGCTCACGGCCTCTTCCTGCATCTTCAAAGGCAGCAGCACCTTCAAATCACTCTCTCTGACTCTCCTGTCTGCCTCTTTCACTTATAAAAACATTTGTGATTATATTGGACTCACCTGGATAATCTAGGCTACTTCCTTCATCTTGTGATCCTTAATTTTTAAAAATTAATTAATTAATTAATTAATTTTTGGCTGCATTGGGTCTTCGTTGCTGTGCACGGGCTTTCTGTAGTTGCCGCGAGCGGGGGCTACTCTTTGTTGCTATGCGCGGGCTTCTCATTGCGGTGGCTTCTCTTGTTGCGGAGCACAGGCTCTAGGCGCGCAGGCTTCAGTAGTTGTGGCACATGGGCTCAGTAGTTGTGGCTCGCGGGCTCTAGAGCACAGGCTCAGTAGTTGTGGTGCATGGGCTGAGTTGCTCCATGGCATGTGGGATCTTCCCAGAGTAGGGATCAAACCCATGTTCCCTGCATCAGCAGGTGGATTCTCAACCACTGCGCCACAAGGGAAGTCCCTTGTGATCCTTAATTTAATCACATCTGGAAAGTCCCTTTTACCATGTAAAGTAACATATTCATAGGTTCAGGGGTACTTAGACATCTTGTGGGGGCGGATTATTCTGCCTGCCACAGAATATAAATTGCTGTAACAACTTTAGAGAACAATTTGGCAATATTTAGTTAAATGGAAGATTCTCATAACCAATAACCAGTAATTATACTTCTAGATATAATCTTAGAGAAATTCTCATATGTGTGTATAAGGAAACAGATAAGAATAGCTCATTCTAGTGTTATTTGTAATAATAAAAAATTTAGAAATAACCTAACGTGTTCTGAAGTAGGAGAGAGAGAGTGTGTGTGTATCGGTCATATAACAGATACTACAGTTAAATTGAACAAACTACAGTAACATGTATCCACAAGGATACATCTCCCAACAGAAATTTGGATGAAGTAAGCAAGTTCAATGATTCCCAGTTTGTGGAAAGTGGCACCAGTGGGGCGCTTCCCCTTCCTCTTCCTGAAAATCACCCCAAAACAAAGAGAACAACTAACAAAAAATCCAGCTTCCAATTATGGTGAAATCAGAGCATTAAAACTGCAAACCACCAGGAAGGCTGGAAGATCTTCCAAGAGCTGTGCAGGTGGAGTCATATGCATGAGGGAAAGGGGAGAGGACAGCACTCAGCGGAGTTCAGGCTCAGCAGAATCTGTGTCTCAAGGGGGAAGGGCACACCCCGACGATTAAAGCTTGCATCACTCACCAAAAGCTAAAAATGCTGGATAAAATTCTAAAAACATCTTTTAAAAATTTTTTTTAAAAATTTACTGAAGTGTAGTTGATTTACAATGTTGTGTTAATTTCTGCTGTATATCAAAGTGACTCAGTTATACATATATATATTCTTTTTCATATTCTTTTTCATTATAGTTTATCACAGGATATTGAATATAGTTCCCTGTGCTATAAAGTAGGACCTTGTTGTGTATCCATTCTGTATATAGTAGTTTGCATCTGCTAATCCCCAACTCCCAATCCATCCCTCCCCCAACCCCCCTCCCCCTTGGCAACCACAAGTCTGTTCTCTATGTCTGTGGGTCTGTTTTGTAAATAAGTTCATCTGTGTCATATTTTAGATGCCACATATAAGTGATATCATATGGTATTTGTCTTTCTCTTTCTGACTTATTTCACTTAGTATGATAATCTCTAGGTCCATCCATGTTGCTGCAAATAGCATTATTTCATTCTTTCTTATGGCTGAGTATTATTCCATTGTATATATGTACCACATCTTCTTTATCCATTCATCTGTCGATGGACATTTAGGTTGCTTCCATGTCTTGGCTATCATGAGTAGTGCTGCTATCAACATCGGGGTTCATGTATCTTTTTTTGGTTATATTTTATTTATTTATTTACTTGTTATTATTATTTTTTTGGCTGCGCTGTGTGGCATGCAGGATCTTATTTCCCTGACCAGGGATCGAACCTGTACCCCCTACAGTGGAAGGGCAGAGTCCTAACCACTGGACCACCAGGGAATTCCCTGTATCTTTTTTTTAATTAATTAATTTTATTTATTTTATTTTTGGCTGCGTTGGGTCTTCGTTGCTGCACGTGGGCTTTCTCTAGTTGTGGCGAGTGGGAGCTACTCTTCGTTGTAGTGCACAGGATTCTCATTGTGGTGGCTTCTCTTCTTGTGGAGCATGGGCTCTAGGTGCACAGGCTCAGTAGTTGTGGCACACGGGCTTAGTTGCTCCACAGCATGTGGGATCATCCCGGACCAGGGCTTGAACCCATGTCGCCTGCATTGGCAGGCGGATTCTTAACCACTGTGCCACCAGGGAAGCCCTCCCTGTATCTTTCTGAATTATAGTTTTTTCAGGATATATGCCCAGGAGTGGGATTGCTGGATCATATGGCAACTCTAGTTTTAGTTTTTTGAGGAATCTTCATACTGTTAAAAACACCTTTTAGGACTTCCGAGGTGGCTCAGTGGTTAAGAATCCACCTGCCAATGCAAGGGACACAGGTTTGAACCCTGGTCCGGGAAGAACCCACATGCTGCAGAGCAGCTAAGCCTGTGTGCCACAACTACTGAAGCCCACGTGCCTAGAGCCTGTGCTCTGCAACAAGAGAAGCCACCACAATGAGAAGCCCATGCACCACAACGAAGAGTAGCCCCTGCTCGCCGCAACTAGAGAAAGTCCGTGCACAGCAACGAAGACCCAATGCAGCCAAAAATAAAATATAAATAAGTAAATAAATTTATTTTAAAAAATCTTTTAAATACAATGCTGAGCTTCCAAGAAAGTAAGAGATTTTAGAGTGGAAAAAAAAAAACACCCAAAGTAAAAGCAGGAACTGCTTTAAAACGTACCCAGGATTTTGTTCTTATCCATGTTTGGTGAAGCCAACAGATCAGGAGATGGTTGCCATTGAAAAGATAGTCTGTTGTTTGTTTCAATTTTCTGTGGGGCAGGGGTGGGTGGTGGTGCATGCTGTACCCTGCAGGGCCACACGGGGAAGCATGAGGGCCAGTCCGGAGGCAGAAGGAGGAAGGGAAGTGTGAGGGCCAGAGCCTTTATTGTGGTTTCTGCAGGAAAGGCAGGGCAAGGCAGTGCAAGCAGGCTTTGGATTGGCTAGTTTGAATAATTCCTGCGAGCTCTGGGGTACAGGGGCTGTCTCACTATCTCTAGTTGTCTGGAACCTGGCCCTGAGGATGATTAGGGCAGAGGAATATTACTTCCTGCAGTATAAGAGCCAGATAGAGGAGGTGTTTGGACGTTGTATGGGCTCTGGATTGGTTGGTTTGTATATGAAAGGTGCTCTGGGAGGTGTGTTGTTTGCTAACTGTAGGAATTAGTAGCCCTGGCAGGTGCAGTTTCTCCCAGGTCAGTATGGCTCCAGATACCAGAGCATCAAGATTACAGAAAATAAGAAAATATAGTTAATAACAGGGACCTAGGTAAAGCTGGCTTTCACCCCACACTTACTGCTGACCTGGGAAACCTCATCTTCCTCGTGGATGGCTGACAGGCAGTGAGGACAGAAGATGAAGTCCTGGGGCTACCTAGGGGAGGAGTTTGACTGAGCGGCCTTATATAAAGTGGAGCCCCCAAAATTACACCCTCTGCATAAGGATGAACAAAAATAGGAACTTGCAAGGCAGAAGGAGACACCAAGGAAACTTGCCTGTCTTAAACTTGGCATTGGTTAGAGGGGAAAAAGTCTCCCCTAGCATCCATGACCACAAGGTGGCTCTAATACAGTTCAGGGCCTGAGTTCCCACCATCTGTGTGATCTCCAAAACCTCAAGTGCAGGATTTAATTTAAAGTGGCTGCAGGTTGGTAGTTTGCCCAGGAAACTGGCAGGAGTGAAAACAAGCTCTCTGCGGCAGAGAACACCCATAACAGCCCCTCAGCATGAGTTAAACCAAATATGAATCATAATTAAAAAGTACTGAAATACAAAGAAAAAAGCCACCATGGGAGGGTGGGAGGGAGACGCAAGAGGGAGGAGATATGGGGATATATGTATGTGTATAGCTGATTCACTTTGTTATAAAGCAGAAACGAACACACCACTGTAAAGCGATTATACACCAATAAAGATGTTTAAAAAAAAAAGCCACCATGAGTAAGAATTAGCAAAAATAACAACACATTCAGACCCCCAAGGTCGTTGATATTGGAATGACTAGATAGAGAATGTAAAATAAGTATATATGAAATGTTTAAAGAAATAAAAGAATGAATTTAAAATGAGCAAGGAACAAGAGACTATTAAAAATAAACAGCAAGTTTAAAGGCCCACTTAGAATGTTGAGAAATTAAAAGTGTAATATTTTAAAATTTAAAACTCAATAATGGAGCAAAAAATTTGAACAGTCACTTCACAAAAGCAAATATATATATAAGGCCAATAAGCACATGCAAAGATGCTCAACAGGCTTCATCAGCAGGGAAATGCAAATTAAAACCACAATGAGCTACAATTTCACGAGTGCTAGATTGACGAAAATAAAAAGACTTGACGATATCAAGTGTTGTGAAAGATGTGGAGCAACTGGAACTCTCATACATGGCAGGTAGGAGTGTAAAAAGACTAAAAATATATTGCTGTGTATAAATTATACTTCAGTAATTTATGCATAAGTTATGAATTTACTTAATTACACAGTTATCAAAAACCGAAAAAGTAAGTTTACTACATATAGTTTAAACCGTGCAATATAGTGCTATATATTGCTTAGGGACATATGTATATGTAGTAAAAGTATTTTTCCTTTTTTTTTCTGTGAGTGAGAAACCCCAAATAAAGGGTTCTGGCTACTTCAGGGATGAAAAGGGAATTAAGTCAGGTCAGGGGACTCAGGGGACTCAGGGGACTCAGGGGACATTTGTCGGTAGTGTTTAATTTATGAAGCTGGGCACACACATGCTCATTGTATTATTTTTTTATTTAGCTAAACTATTCTTAATTTAAAAAGTAAAAAAAAGGAATAAAAAGTAAAATATGCTCATTGTAAAAAAATGAAGGTCAAACAATATGGAAAGTTACAAATTGACTAGTAAGATGTATAAGGGTATACATCTTTCCACATATTTTCTGTTTCATTATATCTTTTGTTATACTTATTTGTATGTCTTAAGTATTTCAATAATTAATTTAAAAGTAGATAAAAGTCATCTTGTCCAACCTCTCAGCTAACTCCTTGAGGTGGAAGATCTCTCCCTGGTAACTTCCTGTTTACACTCAATCGGAGATTAGGTCCAGCAAGAGCCACCTTGGGTTATGACAATGACATTTCTTTCATTTCCACCCCATACTGTCTCCCTAGGCTACCAACCTGGCTCCTGCGGACGCCAACAGCAAAGCAGACCCCTATGTGGTGGTGAGCGCTGGCCAGGAGCAGCTGGACACCAAGGAGCGCTACATCCCCAAGCAGCTGAACCCCATCTTTGGAGAGTGAGGCTGGGCCCTGGGCTTGGGAATGGGGAGCAACTTTGCCATCCCGCCCTGTGGCTGTCACTCAGGCAGCTGGTGTGCTGTGGGGGAATGGACAGAAGCTGTTGAGTCCCCTCACACCCCTACCCCTCACAAGACCACCTCCTAGGGTGTGGAGGTGTTCTCATCATGCTCTCTCCTGGCCAGGGTCCTAGAGCTCAACATCTCTCTCCCTGCTGAGCCAGAGCTGACCGTGGCTGTGTTTGATCATGACCTCGTGGGTTCTGATGACCTCATCGGAGAGACCCACACTGATCTGGAAAACCGATTCTATAGCCACCGCAGGGCGAACTGTGGGCTGGCGTCCCAGTATGACGTGTGAGTCCAACAGGGCCCTCAGGAGTCATTCTAAGTCTGACCAAAGACATTCAAGTTCGCATCCCACCTGTCTGTCCAGATCCTTTGATTTCATAGAAGGGGACTCCCCTGCGACCAAGACATTATAGCTTAGTGGTCAAGAAATGGGCTTGGGAGTTGGGATCCTGTAACTAATAAGTCACTTGGCTTTCCTGAGCTTCAGTTTCCTCATCTGAAAGACAAGGGTAATATCAGCATCTCCTTCATAGGAGCACCTGGCATGCATATTTGATTTTCACCGTTACCGTAAGCGAGAACTAACCTGTCCCCCAGAGGAGTTACAAACCTGGATCCCAAGTCCTCAAGGGCACCCATCCCTGACCCTGTGCCCAAGTACGTTCATATGCTGGATCCAACTGAGGCACATTCCTTTTCTGCCACAGGGACGTGCCTGGCGTGACGCATTTCGGCCTTCGCAGATCCTGGCGGTGCTGTGCCTACCCTGTGGCCTCCCCCCACCTGAATACTGAGCCGGGGCTGTCAAGGTGGGCAGCAAACTCTTTCTGACACCGCCAGAGACCCTGCCCCCAGGTACCAGCCCCTCTCCGCTGCACAGTCCAGAGGGAGCAAGATGGAAGAACAAGGTACAGGGGGACCCTGGTGCCCAGCCTAGTGTGCCCCACAAAGAGCCCGCCTCCCTCTGCAAGCAGAGGAGGTGAGTTTTGGCTGAGTAAGGATGATAGTGGAGAGAAAATGGTCTTTGTTGGTGAGTGTGAGATCTCCAGGGAGCCCTAGTGAACCCCTCAGAGCCATAGCTAATTGGGGACACAGGGGTCCCATACAACATAAAATATGGATGCAGAATTTAGCTCATGCTTCATAAATGGCCAGTGGTCTGTTCTCTAAACAAGGTCTGCACAAAGGCCACAAACCCTCCAGTCCCACTGTCCCCATGACTGCTGGCTTTTCACTGGCAAAAGTTGTTAGAGCTTTCTGTGCATTATGGACTTGCCCTCCCAGCCCATGGGTTTGTCCAATGCAGCAGCTGCCTCAGCCTAGAGCGTCTATTGAGGGCAGGGGGAGGAAGGGAGGAGAGTTGGGAACTGTGTGGAACCCAAGCTCACACACCTCTTGTTGCAGGTAGTGGGGACTCCAAGGTGGCAAGTGAGGTCCCTGAGGAGGCCCAGGCATTGCTGGTGCTGCGGCGCTGGCAGGAGACGCCTGGGCTTGGGATCCAGCTGGTACCTGAGCACGTAGAAACACGGCCCCTCTACCATCGCCACAGCCCAGGGCTGCTGCAGTTGAAGGAGGGCTCAGCACCCAACCCCGGAACCCCAGGACTCCCACCTGGTCCTGGACCTGGGCCCCCAGGATGCCCTTTCTCCAAGACCTCCACCTGGGCACTGCCACTTCTGCCTTTGGCTCCTGATCCTGGTCCCCAAAATCCCCACTCCAGTCTTGGACTTCCTTCCTGGACCCCATACCCACACCCTGGACTCTGGTTCTGAAGGATCCCCACCCCTGGGCCACCAAGGCTCAGATCTGGCACTCCCAACCTGACCTCTACCCCAGATTCCTAGGATCTGGACCTGGGAACACTAGATCTTACTTTTGATCTCAACCTTCCACTTCTGGGGCCTCATCTCTGAACCCTCAGGCTAACCTCAACCCTGGAATTCCCAGTTCAGACTCCACCTTCATCCTCATACCCCAGGATCTGCCCCCTTGACCCCAGCTCTTCTCTCCACTGGGGCAAGGCACAGCCTCTGGCCACAGGGCCGTTAGGGGAGGTGGGACCCAGCAAGACCCTTTAGCCTCTTCCTGTGCCCCCAGGGATCCCTTCATGTGTGGATTGACATCTTCCCTGGAGATGTGCCTCCCCCACCTCCAGTTGACGTCAAGCCTCGGCAGCCAGTCAGGTAAGAGAGAGTCCTGGTCCGTCCCATGGGGTGGGCACATCTTGGACAGCCCACATCTTGGACAAGGGCGCTCTGAAAACCTGTGCAAAGGCCCCCATGAAGCAGGCAGAGCTGATCCAGGCTTCAGGTAGGTGAGCCATTAAATTCCCTTTTTTTTTTTCATAAGCCATTGTGAGCTGGGTGTCTGTCACTTGCAACTGAAAGAGTCCAAATACCAGTTAACCCCCTTTTGACCTGAGCTACTCTGAGTGGAGGGTGTGTGCACTTCAGATGTCAGCAATCTGTCACTTTCTACATCTGGGCTCTGCTTTCCTTGGTGTCATTCTCATGGAGACTTACGCAGTCTGGGGTCAAAGTGGCTTTTAACAGTGGAGGCTTACATCTTACCAACCGGACTACTTGAGCAGAAAAAAAAACCACGTCTTTCCCAGTTAGAGCAAAAGTCTCAAGCTGACTCTCATTGGACCAGCTTGGGTCAAATGCTGATTCCTGAACCAATCTTTGTGATCAGGGAGCTGTAATGCATTGACTGGCCAGTCCTGGGCGACGTCGTAGGTGATATACTCACCTCTGGAGCCAGAGAGGGGTTGGTCTGCCCCGCCAGGATCACACAGACTGACAGTAGTGGGGGTGGAGTGGGAGTCACCAAAAGAAAATCAGAGTGCTGTCAACAAGTGAGGGGAAATTGATACAGGGCAAAAGAAAACAATAGATATCCAGGAAACCTCATGACAGACAAGGACAGGGCTATTTGGGGTAGGATCAAGAATGTTGCAGCCTTTCCTTCTGTCCCCCAGGGTCTGTGTGTTGTCATCCCCACTTGGTGTCTCTCTGCAGACTGTCTCTCTCTGCTTGCACAGCACTTTGGCTTGTGGTGGCTCCAGCTCTGCATCTGATGCTTTTTGAGTCAACCTTTCAGGGTCTTGATTCCAAATTTATGGGAGGGAGAAGCCCATTGGCCCAGCTTGGGTCAGCAGACCATTCCTGGTGCCATCTGGGGGGTGGGGGTGGTCGGTGATACCTGGGGCTGTCCCTTCAACGGATCACAGACATCCTGATCACCCGCTGGGCACACATCAGGTGCTCAATGCGTGTCAGTGGCCCTGGCCCAGGTCCTTCCTGCAGCCCCTCCCAGGACCCCTCTCGAGAGTCTGAAAACCCTCCCCCAATACATCCCTCAGCTATGAGCTCAGAGTCATCATCTGGAACACGGAGGATGTAGTTCTGGATGATGCAAACCCACTCACTGGAGAGATGTCGAGTGACATCTATGTGAAAAGGTAGGCCTACAGGCCGAGCGGGCACATGGCTGTGTACTGAGGTGAGATTTCGAACAGGGGCTTGGGCCCTGGGCTGAGCCAGAGCCCTGTCCCCTAGGCCCTCGATGGCGCCCGGAGCGGGGTGGAGGGACCAGTCTGGTGGTGAGTGGAGGGGCAGGCTGGGTGAGGAGCCGGTTTCTGGGCTCCGTCCAGCACGGATGCCCATCCCCTCCGCCTGCACCTTTCCCCTGGCTCCAGCTGGGTGAAGGGGCTGGAGCACGACAAGCAGGAGACAGACGTTCACTTCAACTCTCTGACAGGGGAGGGGAACTTCAACGGGCGCTTCGTGTTCCGCTTTGGCTACCTGCCCACCGAGCGAGAGGTGAGCGTCCGTTGCCGGCCTGGACCCCTCGCCCTGGAGGAAGCTGAGTTCCGGCAGCCGTCTGTGCTGGTCCTGCAGGTCTGGGACTATGACTGCATCTCCGCCAACGACTTCCTTGGTACCGCTTAAATGCCCTCCTACCTCAACCCCTAGCCCCGATTTCTGCCCTCATTGCCCTGTCCCCTCTGCCCTGGGCTCCCTACTCTAACCCAATCCTCAATCCTGGATTTCAGACTCTAGGTCTGCTTTCTGGCCTAATTACTGAACTTATTCAGCTCTGAGCACCATAACCTCCATTTCCACCCAAATCTCCCACTCAGTCCTCTAATTTGACCTGAGCTCGGGTTACACTGGAGTCTGACTCCATGGCCTTTAGTCCCTGCTTTGGCAGTCTGGTCCCATCCTGGGCCCTGTATCATCAGGGTCTGACAACCTGCTGACATTTGGGCTGTGGTGTGTGGTCCATAGCTGTGGCCTGACCGCCACATTCTAACTTTGGATGCCCCGATTTACAATCCCGCTGTGCTGCCCCTCCCCCAAGATGCTCTCAGCCATCTTGTCACTTTCTACCTCTGGGCTCGGCTTTCCTTGGTGTCACTCTCAGGGAGGGGAGGTTGGCTCAGATAGACCTTGAGCTCCTGCCTAACCCAGAGAGCTCTGGACCTGCAGGATCCCTGGAGCTGCAGGTACCGGACATGGTGTGAGGGGCCCGGGGCCCCGAGCTCTGCTCCATGTGGCTGGTCCGGGACGGGGCCGGGCCGAGGTGTAATCTGTTTTGCTGCCGCCGCTTGCGGGGCTGGTGGCCTGTAGTGAAGCTGCGGGCGCCGGAGGACGAGGAGCGGGAGCAGCGGGAGGCTCAGGCTGGCAAGAAGAAGAGGAGGAAGAGGAGGAAGGGCCAGCCAGAAGACTTACGAGTTCTCGGGCTCAGGAGGCAACGTCTACATCCTCACGGTGGGTGCGGCCAGGCCAGGAACCGGGCCAGGCAGGGGCCAGGCCTGAGCCGGCCTGAGAACTTGGTTTCCGTTGCCCCTTTTCCAGGGGAAGGTGGAGGCAGAGTTTGAGCTGCTGACGGTGGAGGAGGCTGAGAAACGTCCAGTGGGAAAAAGGCGCAAGGAGCCGGAGGCCTTGGAGAAGCCCAAGGGTGTGGGCGGTGCGGTGCAGGAGGCGGGGCCAGAGCCTGCGGGAGGGGGCAGCCGGGGGGCTTCCTCATCATTCCGACACCACCTGCTTCCCCGCAGCCGCCCCAAAACCTCCTTCAACTGGTTTGTGAACCCGCTGAGGACCTCCGTCTTCTTCATCTGGCGCCGGTACTGGTGCATCCTGCAGCTGCTGGCGGCGCTGATCCCTGTCTTGCTCCTCGTCTTCTACACCAGGCCTGGCCTGATCAGCCAGGTCACCATCCGCCCCCTCCACCGCCCCTAACTGACCTTGGACACTCATCCCATAATGCCAGCTCCTCAACTCCTGCCCCTGGTGTCCTTCCCACCAACAGGAACCATCCTGGCGTTCCCTGCTTTCTCTGTGTAAACCTTACAGGGTATCCACTCTGTCCCCTGAACCCATGCTGCAGATAATAAATGACACTAGGCGCAGAGAACAGATGTGTTCTTGGGTGCCCTCGGGTGCTGAGATTCTCTGCACTAATGAATACACAGGATGGGAGGCTGCCCACGTGGCCCTGCTGCCAGGAAGAATAGGGCCCCGCGGGGGGTCACAGCCGAGGAGCCCTGGCCACTGAGGTGTCAGGCCCTCGAGCAGCCCACCTGCTGCCCCTGCTCCTGCCAGCGGCTGGGTCCCTCTCACCCGATCTGCTGTGGCTTCTGCTGTTCCATGACAGCTAAACCCTTTATGTGCTCCGTGAACTTGTACCAACCCTGAGAACAGGCAGATCACTTAGGACACTTGACTACAAGTGGTAGAAATCCCAACCCAAGCTGGCTTAAGCAAAAAGGGAATTTATTGGCTTACACAGCTGTAATTCCCAGGAGTTGGCTGGCTTCAGGTGCTGTTTGTCTCAGGGTTCAAACAAACTCACCAGGACTGGTTCTCTGCCTGAGCTTGGCGCTGCAGTCCTCAGGGGAAGCTCATTTGCAGACAGGTTCTCTCCTCGGAGGTGCGGGATGGCTGCAGCAACCCCACGTCTCCCCATACTCACGTCCAGAAGGAAAGAAAGCTTTCCTAGGCCTGACGGATCCTAGCTCGCTCTGGGTCACTGGGGTGGGGGTGTGGGATAGGATATTCTGATTGGGGCCCTCCCCTGGAGCTTAGGGTGGAAGATCGGCCCTCTTCCCAAATCACACAAGCTGACAGTGGGCAGGGAGATTCCCAGAGGAAACCCAGGATACCGTTAACAAGGGGGAATGGTTCCCAGGTGACCAAAAAAACAAGGCTCACTACAGCTGACAATATCACCCGCAATTCACAAATGAGACAAGGGCCCACCAATAACACGTCCAAGGTCACAGCTCGTAAGTGGCCACATCAGAGCTGGGTCTCATGTCCGGCTGCCTCCAGAAGTTTTGCTGTCATTGCCCTACTCTGCTTTCTGTCCTCCGCTTCTCCCCCCACTACTGTCTTACACTGAAACTCCCTGAGAAATGACTGGCTGAACTGACCAGCTACTAATGTCCCTGGTTCCCTGGGCTGTGCAGTGGTGAGGTCTCAGGGCCGGTTCCCCACACATCTTAAGGGCTGTAATGGGAAGGCCTGACTAGCTCCAGAGCCAGAGTCTGATGTGAGCTCTGCTCCAGAATGGCCACTGCTACCTTCCCTCCCCGTTTTTCAGTTCTGTGTCCACCCAGGAAATTGCAAAGGACCTGGCTGTACCCCTCTGGGCACCAGGAGCCAGCAGGTGCTTGGCACGTCGCAGGGTCAGTGAGCAGGAGGGGATCAGGTGACTGAGCCCAGGGTGGCAGGGAGGGGCCCCAGCTTTAGCCACCACTGAGGTGGCAATCCCCAGCCGGCAGCCAGGGCCTATTACCAGTGGGGTCGAAAACTCACAAGGCTGGGGGCCAGGATGACTCCAGGAAGCTCATCCTGGACAGGTCCATCTTAGCCCTGGGGCTGAACCCAAAAGGCCTGAAGGCCACAGTCCGAGGGACTGATGATGGGGCTGTGGAGTGAACATCAGTCTGGTTTGAATCAAGTCCTATTAAGTAGGGGATGTCCATGTGGGGCTCCCAGAGGCACCTGGCTCTGATCAGTCAGTCCTGACTGCCTTCGATAAGTGGCTGTGATGAGGGTTGTTCCCACGCTCCAGCCAGACCCAAGAACCACACAGAGACCAACGAATACTATCACAATCAATAGATTTACCAACCTGGGGCTGCGACTGACTCTTTGCAGAGGGGGTGTGCGGGGTGGGTGGGGTAAGAGGCTGGGAAAATGACCACAAGACCAAAGAAAAACAGGGACTTATTGGGGGGGAAGGAACGGACAACTATGTTGTCTTGCCTAGATCAATTTTCTTCTGGATGGCTCGAGCCGAGTGGTAGATGAGAGAGTCGATGAGTCCGGCCACTGGGGAGAGAGACGAGGGCTGGCACTGGCCCAGGTGGGCTCTTGGCTTGACCTCCGGGCCTTGTCACCTGACTGGCCAGGCCAGCATCCCCCCTTGGCCCTTGAAGTACCCCTCCTCCCTCGACCAAAACCTAGTGGGGGGAGTCAAGCTTTACACTCCCCACCACGCCCTGAACCCCAGACAGACACCCTCGAGCTTCTAACCTGTGAACATGCCCCCGATGATAGCGCACACGCCTGTCAGGAAGTGTGTGAAGGACCTGGAAGAGGGGTGGGGGAGGGTCAGCAGGCACCCCGCTCCCTGCCGGCCCAGGCCCCTCCCTTTCCCCGCCCTCACCTGTGCTTCTCCGTCAGCTTCACCATCATGGGCGAGAGCTCGTACAGCACGAAGACTCCAGGAAGCCCCTGATCGCCCATCAGCCCATTGGCGACCTTCTCATGTCTGGTCACAGAGAACTGATTTGTCCTCAGCACCTGGGACGGGAGGGGAGCCTGGGCCAGGGCCGGGTCTATGACCTGGCTCCCAACCCTGCCGCCCCACCCCTGCTCCTACCCCTGGTGTTGCAGTGCCTTGACTGTGTGGAGGAGAAAACGAGGCCCACGTTGGAAACAAACACTGCAAGGCCTAGGGACCACCTAGATGCCCTCTCCCAGCCTGACCATCCCAGCTTCCCCTCCAGTCACCAGCTCTTTACAGTTTCTCAATCCCAGCTACGTTTGGTGGACCCTCTCAGTGGGGGTCCAGGGGTGACAAGCAACTCTCCAAGGCTGCACCACAAGCTCCTGGCGAGGCTGGGCCTGACTTCCTCCCTGCTCAGGCCCAGGCAGTCTACCAGTCTGCGGAGATGCTGCTCCACGGGCCACAGCAGAGATGGGAGGAAGGGCACGGGAGGGTTGACCTTGCTAGCTCCAGGCTCAGGGCAGATAATGGGGGACAGTGAGGCAGACAGAGAGTGGACACGGGAGGAGCGGAGGGAGGCACTTTGGGCAAGTAGGAAAAGCGCTTTGAAATCTGACAGCCTGGGGCCTGAGCTCTGGCTGTGAGGGCAAATCACCTACCCTCCCTGAGCCTCAGCTTGTCACGCATCATATGGGGATAAGAGCAGGACTTTGCTTCCCAGCTTGAAGGAACTCAAGTGCTTGGCACCAAGAGGGTGCCCGGATGTCTGAGCTCCCTCAGACTCACCTCCCCATCTACCTTCATGTACACCGTGGGCACCACCTTCACAAAGTACTGGAACATCATGGAGGCTGCAGGGAGAAGAGGGCACTGGGCGTGGGTGCAGGCAGGGCTTGGGTGGCTGGGGGCTACCTCCCAGGCTGGTACCTTGGGGTGCAGTGACGTTGGTGTGGTCCAGGGGGTTCACGATGCCCGGGTAGTCCTCCCCGAATGACAGGTGCTGGATGTAGTGTGTCATGTTGATCTGCAAGCAACACCAGCTCCTGGGTCTCGGAGGACTCGAGGCCCCGACAGGCCCCTCCCTCTCAAAGGCTCTTCAGACAGGAGCAGACAGGGGCACCTGGGTCTGGGGAGTGGGTGTGTGGAGATGGGCCAAGGGCTGGGCCCTGCCTAGGAGAACCTGCTTGAGACAGGTACCCCCGACCCCCACCTAGGAACTCCTTCCTCAGGGTCTGGGGGCTCCTGGGGCTCCAGAGTTTGAGGTTCTGGGACTGCACCCACCCATTAGCCAAGCACAGACTGGACATGGGCCCTGGGTGGCAGGTGCTGGCTTTGCCTGGAGGCGGCCCAGATCTCCCAGCTCCGGCTCCTGTCCTGCTCCTGTCTAGATCAAACTTAGCCACTAGAGGGATCTTTTAAAAAAGTGCAAATCTGATTACGTCATAATCCTGCTTAAAGTAAGCCAACAGCTTCCCAACTGCCTGGGAGAAAGTCCAGACCCCCTGGCTGGCCTGCCAACCCTCCAGCCTCATCCTCATCCAACCACATGGCCCTGTTGTTCCTTAGAAGTGCCCCAACCCTCCTGACCTCACCCCAAGGCTCCCTCTTCCCGGATGCTCTTGTCCAAGCCCATCCCTTGTCTCCAGCCCACGCAGATCTCAGTTCAAAAGTCACCACCAGTACCCTCAGACCGCACCCCCTGTCAGAACATGGTTTATTTTTCTATATCTGCTCCCCACCCCAGGATGTCTCTACAGAGAATGAAGGCAGCAGCATGCTTCCACCTCCACCCGCCCTCCATGGTTGCTACCTGGTACGTACATTGTCGAGGCCGAAGCTCTGCAGGTCATGGACTAGGAGAGAAGGGAGAAGATGTCAGCAGGTGGAGCAGGCTCCCCACACCCTCGCTTGGGCCTCCTCACTCCTCCCTCTGGACTGTGCCCGCCTGGCTCGTCCTCCACCCCTCACTCACTCACCAGTCTGGCCCTGCTTGAGGGCAGCCAGAGGGCCCGCTGCAGGCCTGCGTGAGAGGCCGTGCCCTCCACAGGCCCCACTTCCTCCCTCACATACACAGGGAGCCCTTCACGGGCATCACTCCAGGCCTTTGCTCCCACCAAGGCCCTGCCTGCAGCTCAGGAAAGAGAACCCACTGACTCAGGTTTAACGAGAGCCGATGGCCAATCACTGAACCCCAGAGTGAGGTGGGACCTGAGAATGTGGTCCAAGCCCTTTCCCTGCCTCCTCTGCCCTCACCCTCAACCCACCAAAGGAAATCTCACAGGCAACCTGCACCCTCTGTTCCAGAACAAGCTCTTCCTGCCCTCTAACCCTGATCCCTCCTGCTACAAGGAACCCCACCTAAAAGATACATCCCACTGCTTTTTATAGTCACCCGGCAGCCATCCCACCCATCCACACCTCCGCCCATCCTGGGAGGGCAGGCTGCCCCAGAAATGGGGGCTTGGCCTCCCTGGGAGGGCAGGGCCACTTACTCTCCACAGCATGTACTGCAGCATGGGGAAGGGAAGAAGAGAGAAGGGAGGAAGAGAAAAAAGATTCAGAGCTTCACAACAAGAACTACGAGAATTACGGGCCAAGATATGTGGTAGAAGGGAAGACTGGATATTCCTGCCTCAGCAGCAGGGTCTGGACTCAGCTAACAAGCCTCCTCCTGGTCCCCTCCCCAAAGGAGCCCTTCCATGGCCAGAGAAGAGGGCAAGGGGGCTTGGGGGCAGAAGTATGGTGGCCTAGGAAGAACAAAAGACCTAGAGCCCAGAGTCACTTTCCTAGCTGTGTGACCTTGGGCAAATCACTTGTCCTCTCTGAGCCTTGGTGTTCCCCTCTGCACAGGGCTGTCCTGAGGACCAGGCAGGATCTAAGATGGGAAAGTACTTGGTAAACTTTACAGTCTTCTCCTTTTCTCCCCCATTCAACATAATGTCAGAAACTAGCTCCCAGGCCTCAATTCAGCCTCTGGCCTCGGGCAACTGTAGTTCTGTGTTTTGAACATCCTTCTAGGATATGGAGTGCCTTTTGCCCTGGGCTCCCTGACTATGACAACAGCCCAGACAGAGACGCACCACCTCTTACTGAGTGCCCGCAGGCCCTGCGCCCACAGCTCCACGCTGATCGTCTTCCTAATCCCAGTAAGACCACCCTTCCCCGGCCCCCTCCAGATCCACCTGCCTGCTCCTCTCCAACACTCAGCCTCATCCCCGACTGCCTTAAAGACCAGCAGGGCCATCTCCATCAGGCCTGTTACTCCTGCTGTCCTTCGTCACTGGGCAGCTCAGGACTGCCAGGTCATCTCTCATCCCCTGGACTCTTGTCACCATGTAGCTCTGTACATCCCCTTAGTATAATCCTGACTCCCATCCCTCCCAGACCCTTCCACGTGCCCTGTTACTCATCAGCAAAACCTCGACATCTTCAACCTCCAAACCTTCCCTCCACCTTGTGCTCTGGCGGCAGCCCAGCTCTCGCTTGAGGGCACTATTTCCCTTGCAGACCCCAAGCAGTGACTATTTCTCTCCCACACCCGTCCTCCTCCTTGGCCTTAAGAGAGGTTCTCCTTGCTCCTTAATGCCATTTCCAGATCACTGTCCCTTGATCTTCCCTAAAAGTCTCCAGGTCCGCAGCTCCTGGCACACTATACCACCTCCCATCCCCATCTGTTTGCTGGAGATCCACACAGAACTGCCGGTCAGTCCTCCCATGCCGGTTCTCAAGAGTTTTAGCCACTGTCACGCTCTCCCATATGATGGTCCTGTCACAATTCCTGGTGATTTCCACATCACTCAGCTGCCAACCTACCCATACCTGTGTAGATCTGCCCTTCCTCCTGTTACCAAGTTGGGGCTTCCTACAGCTCTAAGGCACTACATTCTGTCTTCCTTTTCCTTCTCAAGGACTTCACTCCAGTAAATGTCTCTGTCATCTCCGGAGCATCGCTTCTGCTCTCTTCAGCAGGTAACTTCCGACAGCATATTAACACACTGCTACATCACACATCTTACAGAACCCCCCTTGACTCCACATTTCCCTCCAGCCACAGCCCACTCTCTCCCTTCCCTTTAGAACAAACCCCACAAGAGCTGCCTCTGCTCACTGGCTCCAACTCCTCTCCCATTCTCTCCTGAACCGCTCAGTGGTGCTCCCTGGCACTCCACCCAAGCTGCTCTGTTACGGTCACAATGACCACTGCCACGTTATACACCCAATGGTCGTTCTCCTTGATGTCCAGAAGCATCTGATATGGTTTTGGAAACACTTTCGTCCCTTAGCTTTCAGGATGCCTGGTTCACACTCTCATCTCCTCGGGGTTTCTTAGCAGTCTCCTCTGCTGCGCCCTCCTGATGCCCTGTCCTCTAATGCTGGGCCCGGCGCTTAGGCTCCTGAGGTCTCCTCTTCTCCATCTACCCTCACCTCCACCCAGAAGGTGATTCATTCAGTCCCATGGTTTTAACACACTGATGACTCCAACATTTGTATCTCTAGGCCAGACCTCTCCCCTAAACTCCAGACTTGAATGGCCAACTTCTTACTTGACATCTGAGGTGTCTAAAAGGACACCCACATCCCATTGGTCCGAACACGTTGAAAGCGGCTTTATGCCCCCGACTCCAACCACCTAAACCTGCTCCTCTGAGTCATCCCCCATCACTAAATGGTAACTTCATCCTTCTCGCTACTCAAGTAGAAAACTTCGGAGTCATCTTGACTCCTCTTTCCCTCACCTTCGCATCCATCAGCAACTCCACCTTCAAAATACCCGCAGTCACTTCTCACCACATCTACCACCACTCTGGCCCCGCCCCCATCACCTGGTGCCTGAACCGATCGCCCTAACAGCCTCCTGATTGGCCTCTCTGCCTCTGTCCTCCTCCGCCACCCCCCAACCTGGGGCCCCCACCATCTTCTCCACAGAGCAGAGGGCTGCCTGCCTTTTCAAAGTTAAGTCAGATCACGCGCCACTTCTTCAGAGCCCCACGACAGCCTTCCATCTCACGCAAAGCAGCAGCCCGGGTCCCTGCGGTGCCCTCCTGGGCCCCATTACCTCCCGCACCTTACTGCTAATCAAGCAGCTCGGTTCACTGTGTCCGGCCACCCTCACTTCCTCACTGTACCCTGAGTTCACCAAGCACATTCCTGCCTTAGGGATTTGCATTTGCTATTCTCTCTGCTTGAAACACCTCGCCCCAGTCATCCACATGGCCGGTCCCTTCACTTTCTTCAGGTCTTCACTCAAATGTCATCCATCAGAGTCTTCCCCTGACCACCCGATATGGAATGGTACTCACACACCATCTCACCCAACCTCTCGGCCCCATCATCCTTAGCCTGCCTTTTTTGTGTTTGAGTTACTTAACAGCATCGGATATACCATATATTTTACATACTTGTTTATTGTCTGTTTCTTTACTAGAATGTTCTGAGGGCAGGGACTTTGTTTTTTTTTTAATTAAAAAAAATTTTTTTTGGCTGCGTTGGGTCTTCGTTGCTGCGTGTGGGCTTTCTCTAGTTGTGGTGAGCGGGGGCTACTCTTCATTGCGGTGCACGGGCTTCTCATTGAGGTGGCTTCTCTTGTTGCGCAGCACAGGCTCTAGGTGCATGGGCTTCAGTAGTTGTGGCTCACGGGCTCTAGAGCCCAGGCTCAGTATTTGTGGCACGTGGGCTTAGTTGCTCTGCGGCATGTGGGATCTCCCTGGACCAGGGATCGAACCCGTGTCCCCTGCATTGGCAGGTGGATTCTTAACCACTGTGCCACCAGGGAAGTCCCAGGGACTTTGTTTTGATCACTGCTGTATCCTTAGCACCTAGACTAGCACGTGGCGCACAACAGGTGATTACTAAATATCTAGTGAATGTACGAATGAATAAATGAATGAGAATAAATCTCATTTATTCATCCTTGTGAACAACCCTGTAAGGTAGGCACTATTTCAGGCCCATTTTATAGAAGAAGAAATTGAGTAGAGCTCAATACGTCCTAAATACGACACAGCTTGGGAGAGGCAGAACCTGGGTTCCAGACCAGCTCTGCTTCCCCCAAAGCCTCATACACAGGTCATCTGATACTGGGGGCTACCATTTAAACAAGTACCTACCACAAGCCAGGCTCTGTGCTATCATCTTTAACCTGCCCAAACAGCATAGGAGATGAGTACTATCATCCCCACTTTAAAAAGGAGGAAACTGAAGCTCAAAATGTTAAGGAAATTTCTCAAAGTTTCAGACAGCCTGTAAGGTCTAAAACTGAAATCTGAAGCCAGGCAGTCTGGCTCCTCAGACTGTGCTCTTAACTGTTTACCAAACTGCTGCCCTGGGTTGAGGGTCTGCTCTGGGCCAAAGACAAAAGAGCAGCAGGCAGCCGAAGGGGCACTCAAACTCACCAGGTGTCCAGAGGCTAAAGCTCCCAGCTGATGTCGGGTCACTTACCGTGCACGTGGGACTGCTGGAAGCTCTTCCCGGGGGCAAAGTGGAAGTTTCCCGCCACCTGTAGGGGAGACGCCCTCTCATTCTCCAGCTGTTTCCTCCTTTCCCTTTGTCCCCTCGATTCACAGTGGAGTGGGGCCAACCCACAGCCCAGCTGGACCTGTCCTGCCTCGGCTCCTCCTGTACCTTGTTGACTTCCAAGAAGCCGTACACCTGGCAGCCTTCATTCTTCTGCTCCTGCATCTTCTGGCTGAAGCCCTCTCGCCGGCACTGCTCAATAGTGTCTGGGTTCTTGAAGGCCCAGCCTCGACGGCGATATGCCTCCCGCACATCCTCACAGGAGTTACAGCACCTGTAGGAGAGGAGGTGCAGGGTGAGAATGTCAAAGAGGCACAGAAACAGTGCCGGCACCTTGGGAAATAAAGCAGTTCTGCCCACTAATGAAGCCTCTGCCAGCCTCATCCCTGACCATCCAGTGTTCTCAAAGTATGTTTCCTCAGCGGCAGCAGGACTGTTAAAAATACATATTCCCATTTTCTTTGGGGTGATGAAAAGTTTTAGACCAGATTGTGGTGATGGCTGCACAATGCTATGAATGTAGTTAATACCACTGGTTTGCACATATGAATATGGTTCAAATGGTAAATTTTATGTCATATATATTTTACCTAAAATTTTTTTAAAAAATACATATTCCCAGGCCCTGCCCTAGACCTGGTGAATCAGCCTCTCATGGGTCAGGGCCTGAGAAACAAACCAGCAGTTACCATATATGGAAGGCTTAATTAATAACCTGGGCTGGGCCCTCCATCTCACTGCTTTACATACATATTCCTTATGTGACTCTTATGAGAAAGGTGCCATTATGGTCCCCCTTCACAAGAGAGGGTTATGTAGCTTGGCCCAAGGACCCATGGGTAGAACCCAGGCAGCTGGACTCCAGACACTACCTCTGAACCAGAGCAAGGACCACTTCAACCTCGTCCCCAGCTCTGCAGCCCCCAGGTAGGGCCTGGCCACAGAACCTCAGTCACCTGCACCAGGATCAGGGACCAAGGCGTGCAGCCTGTCCCGTCCCGTCTATATTCTTGGTCTAACCCACAGAGTCCAACAAAGGCTGAGGATGACTGACAAAAAGCACCTGATGGGAGCCCTGCTCCCCACCCCCCCACCCCGACCGCCTGACCCTGGCTCACTTGATGTCTTCCGTCTCGGCACCATAGCAGCTCTCACAGCGATTAGGGTCCAGGGAATCAGGGTCAAACACCTTCATCTCAACTTTCCCGAGCTCTAAGGGGAGGGCAGAGGCAGGGGCATCAGCTGGGGGCAGGCACAGTGAAGTCTATACCCCTAACCCTTGCATGGGCCCTTTGGGTTAATAAACATTATAACAGCTAATATTTACATCATGTATACTATGTGTCAGGCACTAAGCATTTCTACACATATATTATTTCTTTTAATAATGGTAATAGTAATAAAACAATAACAGTGAATACTAAATATTAGCTGAGTACAGGTCGCTCGCTGTACTTTACATATATTGTCTCTTTTCAACCCCACAATGACTGTGAAGGTGGAGGTTATTATCCCCATAGTACTTGAGAAGGTGCTGAGGCTCAGAGATGAAAAGTGATTTTGCCCAATGCAACACAGTAAGTGGCAGATTTCAGCTCTAAATCCAAAGTGTAAGCCCTTAACCATGGTGCTTGTCCTCAGACTGCTCTCTCTGCACCTGGCTCCCTGCCTTTAACTACCTCAACATAACTGGCGATTTCAGTATTCAATACCCTGACCTCCTGTCCTCCAATAATCTTTCTATTTTTGTCATCCAACCTCAGCCATCCATTTCCATACTCAGTTATTACCAGTTACCACAAACCTTCCAAAATTCAACTTCAAGTATCCCAATCTTCAATCTTATCCTCATTTTCCCACATCACTCTCTCTGGTACCCAGAATCCACCAATTCTTTGACACCACTGACACTATCACCCCTTCACATCCTCACTTCCCTCCGTGTTTAAATTCTATGGTCCGAATGAGGAATGAACAGTCTCTTCAATAAATGGTGCCGGGAAAACAGGATATTCACATGCAAAAGATTGAAATTATACCCCTATTTTACACCACTCACAAAAATTAACTCAAAATGGATTAAAGAATTAAATGTAAGACTTGATACCATAAAACTCCTAGAAGAAAACATAGGGAAAGAACTCCTTGATATTGGTCTTGGCAATGCTTTTTTGGATATGACACCAAAAGCACAGGCAACAAAAGTAGAAATAAGTGCAACTACATCAAGATAAATAGCTTCTGCACAGCAAAGAAACAATTAACAAAATGAAAAGACAGCCTATGGAATGGGAGAAATATTTGCAAATGATATATCTGATAAGGGGTTAATATCTAAAACATGTAAGGAACTCATATAACTCAACAGCAAAAAAATCAATTTATTCAATTAAAAATGGGCAAAGGACTTGAATAGACATTTTTCAAAAGAAGACATACAGGTGGTCAACAGGAACATGAAAAGGTGCTTAACAACACTAATCATCAGAGAAATGCAAATGAAAACCACAAGATATCACCTCACACCTCTTAGAATATCTATTATTAGAAAAAACAAAAACAAAAATGAAGTAAGTATTGATGAGTAAGTGGAGAAAAGGGAACCCTTGTGCACTGTTGGTGGGAGTGTAAATTGGTACAGCCATTATGGAAAACAATATGGAGGTTCCTCAAAAAATTAAAAATAGAACTACCATTTGTTCCAGCACTCCCATTTCTGGGTATATATACAAAAAAAAAAAAAAAAAAAAGAAAAGAAATCAGTATCTTGAAGAGATATCTGTAGCCCCATGTTTATTACAGCATTATTCACAACAACCAAGACATGAAAACAATCTAAGTGCCCCTCAGCAGATGAATGGATAAGGAAAATGTGGTGTGTGTGTGTGTGTGTGTGTGTGTGTGTGTGTGTATGTGTATATGGTGTGTATATATATAATGATTATATATGTCATATATATTAGAATATTTTATATATATCATATACATATATTGGAATATTATTCAGCCATTAAAAAGAAGGAAATCCTACCATTTGCAACAACATGGATAAACCTTGTGGCCATTATATTAAGGGAAATAAGTTAGATAGAGAAAGACAAGTACTGTATGATCTCATTTATACGTAGAATCTAAAAAAAACAAATTCATAGAAACAGAGAGTAGACAGGTGGCTGCCAGGGGCTGGGGTGGGTAGGGGAAATGGGGAAATGTTGGTCAAAGGGTACAGACTTTCACTTATAAGATGAATAAGTTCTAGGGATCTAATGTACAGCATGGTGACTACAGTTAACAATATTGTACTGTACACTTGAAAGTTGCTGAGAGTACATCTTAAACGTTCTCACCACATACACAAAAAAGGTAACTGTGAGGTAATGGATGTGTTAGCGAACCCTATTGTGGTAATCATCTTACAACAAATATGTATGTTAAATCATCATGTCGTATACCTTAAATTTACAAGATGGTATAATTCAATTATATCTCTACAAGGCTGGAAAATAAATTCTCTGGTCCACTGCTGCAATTATTCTCTTGCACACAATCACGAGTCATTTGTTCCTCTCTCCCTTTGTCGTACAATTCTAGCAAAACTCAAATCCTAGTTGAGTTCAACTCCCTGTGCCTACTTCTTGCCTGTGCCTGCCTTAAGACTGCCTGGCAATCCTACTTCCTTTCAATAATCAGTTCACTATCCCATTCCCCACGATGACTAATTTATATCTTTTCCTCTTTCCTTGGGCTTCCAAAATCCCTTCCCCTTTCTCCACTCTTAGCTAATGACCTTGCTTTCAATTTCCACTAAAAAAAGAGAAGCAACAGAACCTCACTTAATCTCAACACCAAACCTACTAACCCGCACGCACTCTCTTCCAGCCTCCACCCCACTTCTCCGCTCTGTCTCACAGCAAGACTCCTGGAAGGGTCATCTATACTTGATGTCTCCACTTCCTTTTCTGCTCTTTGGTTAGATTTTCATCCCCAACAGTATCAAAACTATTCCTTTCAGTCTCCAGTGACCTCCGTGTTGCCAACTGCAATGGTCAGAACAACCCAACCAAGTCACTCCTGAATTCCTGACCCATAGAAACTGAAAAAAAAATGTTTGTTGTGTTAAGTCACTAACTTTGGGGGTTACTTGTTACACAGTAGTGGATATATATTTCCCCACCTCTCCCACCTACACACACAAATCCTCTTCCTCCTTTCTGGTCATCAAGTCATTCATTTCCTCAGACCAAAGCCTTGGAATCAATCTTGACCCCACATCCAATCCTACAGCCAATTCTATTGGTTTTACTGGTGTTCAACATATATTTGTTGAACAAATAAATGATAAAGCTCACCAACAGAGCAATCCCTAAGGTGTGGAAAATCATAGCTTTCAGGAAGGTTTTGTTATGGAGGGGAACTGACTTAATGGAGGCATTGGGAGGACACCTAGAGAGAAGAAAGGAAGCTAAAAGTGAACAGACACTCTGTACTAGGCATTGTACACATATTACTTCATTTGATCCTACAATTCCACGTGGTGGGTACAACTGTTTATCACCACTTAATAGCTGAGGTCACAGACGGCAAGAGACGAAGTTACATCCGAACGCAGGCAATCTAACTCAAGAACAGGCTCAACCTTAAGCCATCCTTCATTCCAAGAGGGAAGAGCATTCAGGGCTGAAGTCAGTCTATGGGACAGGGAAGCAACACCCAGAGAAGTGTGGGTCCACCTAGAGGAGTTCTGCCAAGGCAACAGCACATAGGACCCATCCCCAAACTTCTGTTACTCAGACCACAACAGGCAGGGATTGGGGACCTCTGAGAATGACAGACCTGAAGAGTACTCTTCTCAATATTTAGAGGCTAGAAAACTGGATTTCAGCCCACTCTGATTCTTAATAGCTGGGGGACCCTAGGCAAGCCACTTGACTTCTCTGGGTCCTAGATGTTTCATTTGTCACTGGGCCGGTCACAGCCCACTTGCCAGAAGGTAGTGCTTGGGCTTGTCCAGCTCTGGGATTTGAGATCTGTCTCTTCCCCCCAGTTACCATGACGCTCCGCCTCTGAGCTCACGGGAAAGCCATCCTTATCTAGCCGTTTTTTGAACAGGTTGTGTTCCACATCCAGCTGCTGCTCCCCAGCCACATCCATGGCATCGATGCTCAGATCTGGAAGCAGGAAATCAGGGTAATGTACTGGGAACCTAAGGGCAAGGGAATCTGGGTTTTGGAGGGTAATGGGGTGCTGGGCTTGTCTTGGGGCAGCAGTGGATTAGGGGAAGGAGGTTGTCCTGGAGTCCTGTCCAGAACCTAAGGCTGGAGGTGTGAACCTGGAAGCCGACCTGAGAACCCTGGGACTTGCAACTCCCACCCAGGGTGAGGTACTCACAGGCACACGGCATGTGTGGAAAAAGCACATTGATGTTGATCTTCAGTTTATCTCCCCGTGACTTGTCCACGTAGAGTTCAGGATGCACCTGGGGCAGGACGACCTCAGTAAGATTTGGCCCCAAGCCTCTTTTTCCCCATTCCCATCCCTAAAGCGCCTACCTCTAGAACGCCAAGACCCACCCACGTACTAGGCCCCGTCCCTTACCTCAGTGGTGAGGTAATACTGCAGCTCGGACAGGAACAGTAGCAGCATGAGAAGGCCACTGACAATGGTCACTGCAGGGCAGGGAGCGAGGGTCAGGATGGCTTCTGTTCCTCTCCCTCAGCCCCTGGCAGGCCGGGCATGTTCCAGGAGCCCCAGCCAACCTCTAGGACACCCCACTCCCCGCCACCCCGACCCCGCCACGGCCTACCCGTGGCGCCCCCGCAGGTCTTGACCCGGAAGTCCTCCAGAGTCTTGGGGTAGGCATCGAACTGCTTCAGCTTCCCCAGCGCCTCCATGGGGACCAGCCGGAAAGAAGACGCCAGCCTGCCCGCCCCTGCAGCCTCCCGCTTCCGGCCAAGGGCTTGAGCCACGCCCCCTCCTGCACGCAGGCGCAGCAATGCGTACGTTTGGCCCCACCCTTCGCCCGCGTTCTCATTCAGGCCGCCCCGCCCACCCGTGCTGTTCGCACTCTTGTCCAGCGGTTGAGGGCTCCAGCGGTAAGGGAGCGGGGGAAGGCGGGGTGGGGGGGTAGCTCTTCTGCGGAACAGGGTACCCGGAGGAGGACTCCGCCAGGTAGACACAGTAATAGCAGCATTCGCTTGCCTTGCGCCAGGAACTGCGCCTCGAGTTTCACATCAGACTCCTGGAACAACTTGGAAGCTCCTAGAACAGTGGTTTTCAGTCACCCCAAGCGGCAGCCCCATTATCACCTGGAATTGGTTAGAAATGCAAGTTATCGTGCCCCGACACAAACCTGATGAATCAGAAACTCTAGGAATGGCTCCCAGGTGATTCCCTGCAGTTACAGCTTGAGAATCACCTCTGTAAAGTAGGTGTGACTTTTATATCCATTTTCTAAAGGAGAAATTGTGGCCTGGAGAAGCTAAGGAACTTGCCCTAGATCACAGGAATTAATGGCGGGGCCTGATTCCAACACATTTCTTCTGGACCTCAAAGTACTCTGGGAGCCAGGGCCTCTGGGGTTGGTTTTACTGAAACAGCCTGAGCACGGCTAGTGGAGGTGCGCGGCTCAAATCATTTCAGTGGCATTAGACCAGAACTTTGATAAGAGGTGGTACAGGGGACTGTGGACAGAGTCCACAGAAGAAAATGACTGACACGTTGGGTCAGGGAAGGCTTCCAGGAAAAGGAGACGGGACACAAGCTGGGTGCATTCTGGCAATCTGACTCAGGAGAAGCTGAGTCCCTGCTTCTGCCCGCAGGCTGTAGTTTGCTAGGAAGGGGAGAAGGAAAGGACTAATACATGTTAACTGAAAACTGACAACATACCAACTGCTGTCATCCATTCTACATGAGAACAACCCTGGGAAGTTGGTGCTATTTCAAATCCCATTATAGATGAGGAAGCCAAGAGCTGGATTGACTTTGCCCAAGGCTGCAGGGGTAGTTAATGGGGCAAAGGTGGGGTTCAAGGCCTGGTTTTTCTGACTCCAGAGCCTGGGTCTTTTCCACACATTAGCTACCACCACCAAGTGCAGGAGAAGTCTATTCTCAGTTGGATGCCCAGGGACAATGTTGACAGAAATTGTCCTCTCCTCTCTGCCATATGTCTATGTCAATTCTGTGCCTATTTATGTTTAACTTCCAAGCCCTCCTTCCTCAGTGGGGCGCCATGCTAAGTGACTCACTCCTTCAACACATATTTATCAAGCTCTTCCTATTTCCCACGTCTCCCCTATGTTATGGAATACCATGGTGAATGAAACAGATATGGTTTATACCTACTCTCGAGGAGCTTTCAGTGGGGGTAGGGAGAGGTAAACGAAACAAAACAAACAAAAAAATATATATACCACTGAACTGTACACTTTAAAATGGTTAAAATGGCAAATTTTATGTGTATTTTACCACAATAAAAATATTTTGAAAAAAATAATAAAGTAATTAATTAATAAACTACCTAAATAAAGAAGAATGTGCCTTGTACTGTGAAGGAAAAAGAGAACTGTAATAGGGGCAACAAGGGTGGGAGACTTTCTGCTTTAGGAGTTCTAGAATTAGGTAGTCCTTCGCTTTATGGAGTTCTTTTAGTTGGCCATGACACAGAAGTCACAGGAGACCAAGGTACTGACCAGTTGGAAACTTTGCTCCTCACAATGTCAGGCTCCCCCCTAACGCTTCAGCTCTCTCCCTCAAGGTGGGATCCTTTGGCCTTGGGAGCAGCTGGGGGCTGCACAGGAGTGCCTCACTCTGCACACAGGGCTGCAGGAAGGGGGGGGGGGTCACTGGTCACCTGTAGCTGTAGCCTCCAAGCCTGACCAGAGAAGGGGAAGGTTTCTGGCCCTTTCATTATTTCATTCTTCCAGTCACAGCTTTCATTCACCTTGTTTGGGACACTGATAAATGAACTTTTCCTGAATCATTAAAGAAATAGGTATATTTGTAGGTGTTACATATTCTCCTTCTCTTGGGAGAGATAGAGATCTCAGTGTATCTGGGTTGAAAACAATAGTTGCAGTGTAGAAACCCCACTGCTTCCCCTGAGAAGGAAGAATCATGACACAGCTCTGTTAGGGGGTCTCAGGGCCTAATTAGGAACAGGGAACTATCTTCAATATCCTGTGATAAACCACAATGGAAAAGAATATGAAAAAATATATATATATGTATCACTTTGCTGTACAGCAGTAATTAACACAACATTGTAATTTAACTATATTCAATTAAAAAATAAAAAAAGAATATGAAAATACAAGCCACAGACTGGGGAAAAATTTGCAAATCATATATGATAACAGACATATCCAGAATATATAAAGAACTCTTAAAAATAATAAGATGATGAACAACTCAATTTAAAAATGGGCAAAAGATTTGAATAGATATATCACTAAAGAAGATATATGAATGGCTAGCTAATAAGCACATGAAAGGATGCTTAGAATCATCAGTTATTAGGGAAATGCAAATTAAAACCACAGTGAGATGCCACTTTATACTCACTAGAATGGCTGTAATCAAAAAGACAGACAAAAATAAATGTTAGTGAGAATGTGGAAAAATTGCAACCTTCATGCATTGCTGGTGACAGTGTAAAATGGTGCTGCCACTTTGGAAAATACTTTGAAATATTTTTTTTTAAAGTTAGATATAAATGTACAGGACTTCCCTGGTGGCGCAGTGGTTAAGAATCCACCTGCCAATGCAGGGGACACGGGTTAGAGCCCCGGTCCGGGAAGATCCCACATGCCGCGGAGCGACTAAGCCCGTGCACCACAACTACTGAGCCTGTGCTCTAGAGCTCGTGCGCCACAACAACTGAGCCCGTGTGCCACAACTACTGAAGCCTGCGTGCCTAGAGCCTGTGCTCTGCAACAAGAGAAGCCATCACAATGAGAAGCCCGCACACCGCAACAAAGAGTAGCCCCCGCTCACTGCAACTAGAGAAAGCTTGGGCGCAGCAACGAAGACCCAATGCAGCCAAACATAAATAAAATAAAATAAAATAAAATAAAATAAATGTACATATAAACCAGCAATTCCCAGCTGTCTATCCAAGAGAAATGAAAAAGCATGTTCCCACAAAGACTTGTAAACAAATGTTCATAGCAGCATTATTCATAATAGCCAAAAAGTGGAAATAATCCAAATGTCCATCAACTGGTGAGTGAATAAACAAAACGTGGTCTATCCACACGATGGAATACTACTCAGCAACAAAAAAGGAGTTAATGACCGGTGTGTGCTACAATGTAAAACTCCAAAATATTATGCTGAGGAAGAGAAGTCAGATATGAGAAACTACATACTGTATCATTCCATTTATATGAAATGACTAAACAAGGCAAATCTATAGTGAAAGTGGGTTAGTGGTTGCCTGGAATGAGGAGTGGAATTGACTGCAAATGTGAATGGGGATCTCTGATGGAAATGTTCTACAACTGGATTGTGGTGATACACAACTGTATATATTTATTGGCAATTATTGAATCATTCATTTAAAATGTGTGAATCTTATGGTATGTAGATTGTACCTCAAGAAAGTTGCCAAAAAATCAAAAGCAAAGCTAATATTTTGAGGTGTTTTTAAAAGACTGTATCTTGCCATGGGCTGGAGAAGAGAGGAATGGGGAACGATTCCTTAATGGGTGTGGGGTTTCCTTTTGGGCTGATGAGTATGCTCTGGAATTAGATAGTAGTGATGGTTGCATTACACTGTGAATGTCCTAAATGTCACTGAATTATTGTACACTTTAAAATGGTTAAAATGGTAAATTTTTGAGTGTTTTACAACAATAAAAAAATATTACATTTGTTGATATAAATGAAACACCAACAGAGCTTACTAGGCTTCTTTTTCTAGATGATTTTTTTTTAAGTTTTTATTTTTTTTAATTTTAATTTTTTTAAAATAAATTTATTTATTTTATTTATTCATTTTTGGCTGCGTTGGGTCTTCGCTGCTGCACACAGGCTTTCTCTAGTTGTGGCGAGCGTGGGCCACTCCTTGTTGCAGTGCGCGGGCCTCTCATTGCAGTGGCCTCTCTTATTGTGGAGCATGGGCTCTAGGCACACGGGCTTCAGTAGTTGTGGCACATGGGCTCTAGAGCACAGGCTCAGTAGTTGTGGCACACGGGCTTATTAGTTGCTCCGCGGCATGTGGGATCCTCCCGGACCAGGGCTCAAACCCGTGTCCCCTGCACTGGCAGGCAGACTCCCAACCACTGCGCCACCAGGGAAGCCCTAAAGTTTTTATTTTGAAATAGGAATAGGCACATAAGAAATTGCAAAAATAGTAAAGAGAGGTCCCATGTACCCATCACCAAGTTTCATCTTACCCTATAGTACTTACAGTACATTATCCAAACCAGGAAATTGATATTGAGACAATACAATTAGTCTACAGATATTATTCAGATTGTTTTTTCTTTTTTCTTTTTTTTTTGGCTACGGTGGTTCTTCGTTGCTGTGTGCAGGCTTTCTCTAGTTGCAGCGAGCGGGGGTTACTCTTTGTTGCAGTGCGCTGGCTTCTCATTACGGTGGCTTCTCTTGTTGCAGAGCACGGGCTGTAGGTGCCTGGGCTTCAGCAGTTGCAGCACGTGGGCCCTAGAGCACGTGGGCTTCAGTAGTTGCGGTGCGCGGGCTCAGTAGTTGCGGCACGTGGGCTCAGTAGGTGCTGCGCTCGGGCTCTAGGGCGCCCGGACTTCAGTAGTTGTGGCGCATGGGCTTAGTTGCTCCGCGGCATGTGGGATCTTCCCAGACCAGGGATCAAACCCATGTCCCCTGCATTGGCAGGCAGATTCTTAACCACTGCACCACCAAGGAAGTCCCTTACTCAGATTTTTTGGTGATTTTTTTTTTAATCTATAAAATACCCAGTGCAGATTTTCACTAGTTATGATAACTGTTTTACTGTTCTCCTCCTATGGAAGAAAACATTTTGATTTAAAAATAAAATTACATGATTTCTGACCCTCCTTGTCTTCTGAAACCTTAAAAACAACTCAAAGTTTTTCATTTTGTTTTTTAACATCTTCCACAGGCCATGATTGAATTAAGGGAGTGACACTGGAGATGAAGAAGGTGGTTTGAAGATAGAAACAAATAGATTAAAAATGATTTGGAGGGCTTCCCTGGTGCCGCAGTGGTTAAGAATCTGCCTCCGAATGCAGAGGACACGGGTTTGAGCCCTGGTCTGGGAAGATCCCACATGCTGCGGAGCAACTAAGCCCGTGCGCCACAACTACTGAGCCTGCACTCTAGACCCCATGAGCCACAACTACTGAAGCCTGCACGCCTAGAGCCTGTGCTCCGCAACAAGAGAAGCCACCGCAATGAGAAGCCCGTGCACCGCAACAAAGAGTAGCCTCCACTCACCACAACTAGAGAAAGCCCGCGCGCAGCAACGAAGACCCAATGCAGCCAAAAATAAATAAATAAAATAAATAAATTTAAAAAATGATTTGGAAATCATAGGAGAGGGAGGAGTCAAGGATAGCGCATGGGTTTCTGGCTTCCGCAACAGGCTGAATGGAGGAACATCTGTTGAGACAGAGAAGTCTTGGGAAGGGGTTGGTTTAAAGGGAGCATCATGAGTTCTGTCTCAGGCTTGCTCAGGGTGACAGGTCTCTGAGACATCTAAGTTGAGGTGCGACAGGCTGCTGGGTATGGGGTCTAGAGAAGAGAAGAGAGGCCTGAGCCGAAGATACACTATTGGAGAGGGGGCTTCACACGTAAATAGTATCTACGGTTCCCTCTCCACTCTGTTCCTGTTTCCTGTAAATATTTATTACATGATTCTCAGTCTTAGGGATTCGGAGGTAAAGAAGACAGTCAAGGTCAGTCTCTATCCGCGTGGATCTTGCACTCAGTGCAGGCAGCTTGTGTGTAACAGACAGGCTAGGGTGGTGGCTTTGTGCCTAAAGGAGGGAGGTCACAATGTTACTTTGTGATGAGAGCCATGATATACCCAGTGGCACTGAGGACCCCACTGAGAGCTCAGCCTTCCCCCTGCAGGAAGGATAGGGCACACACCATATGTTATCTCTCTGCCCTCACACCTTCCATCCTAGGCCCAGCCAGAGTCCCCTTTGGAGGTGAGCAAATGGATAGGGAAGTGGGAGATGAGGGGTTGGGAGGAGGTGTGGTGTGGAGGGCTGGGGAGCCGTGGAAGCCAACAAGACAGAGGGCTGGGGGGCTATCTGTGGCCTCAGTTCCTCACCCCTCCCAGTCCCAGGTAGAGGAGCCAGTCAGCTGCCTGCCACTGGAGCCTTTGCCTGGGCCAGACATGAAGCGCTGCTGGCAGATTTTTGTCCTGTGCATCTTCCTGATGCTCATCTTGTGGCTGATGGCCCCCTGCCTGGATCTGAAGGCGGAATCGGCACCCCAGGAAAAACGGATGAAGGTGGTACCACGGCGTTGCAGCTGCTCTCCGTTCAAATTCAGGAAACGTGGCTGCCCACCCGGGACCCTCAACGACTCTGTCTGCCACCACACGGCCGGAGGGAACTGGTTTGATGTAGGTTACGAGGAGACGATGGGGTACCTCATGGGAGCAGCAGAGCCCACCAGCCCTGACGCTGTGCTCTCGTGGTCGGTCAGTGGTCAACACTGGGCCAGCCCATCCCGTCCTTCCCAGGCCCAGCCCACCTCCCACTTCCTGGCCCAAACTCCTGCCCTCGGCCCTGGCTTCGTGTGCCTCCTATCCTCACAGCCTCAACCCCTGACCTCCGGATGGAGGTCTCACCCACCTGGCTCTGCTTTCCTTCCCCCGGGAGCCAATACCTGGATCTCAACCCCCAATCTCCTCCCTCCTGCTGTTTTCAGGGCATGAACTCAGCAAGCGAACTGGGCAGAGTGTGGGAGAAGCTGTTCAAGGGGATTCCCAGGCCCTCGGTGAGCCATTTAGATCTCTTCTGTGGAACTTGTGCATCGGTGGGGAACTCGAAGATCCTGTGGGCCGCCAGCCTCGGCAAGAGCGCCAATCACACCGCGGTCTCCAGGTGGGCACTGAGGAGGGGGCAGGGGACTGGACGTCCAGACCTGCCCCCAGAGTTTTGTCAGTTTCTGCTCTCCTTCCTAGGATGAACCGGATCTCTGTTCAGGGCTTCGAGATGCTGGGGAACCAAACCACGGGGCACTCCATCTCCCGCAGGAATGACAGGGACCAGGGCTCCTGGAGCCAGTTGTTGCTGCTGCTCCTGAAGCTCTTTGTTCTGGCTTGGACTTCAGATGCTCTGAGTGAAGAGGTGATGGTCTGGGAACCCAGACATTCTTAGTATGGGGGGTAAGGAGAGGTCACTGCAGGGGATGACAGAGGGGGCTCCAGGGAGACCCTCTGCTGGCTTATTGGGAGCACCTGCAGGACCTTCGCAAGTCTCAGGGGCTGCTGAAACTCCCCCACCTCCTACTTCTTCCTTAGATTTCGGAAGATGGTCCAGTTCCCTAGTCGAATGGAAGATAGAAAAGACCAGGTAAGGGGACGAGAGGTAGGAAGACGTAGCTTCGGGCTGCTGTGGGAAGGGCCCCAGGTTGGCCCTCTCCCCCTTCTTCCCCAGGTCCTGGTGATCAGCCCCACCTTCCTCAGGTACACCCAGGGCAACAGGCTGGATAAAAGGGTCAGTATCCATCCCAGGGGCTCGTGGCTCTGTTCTGTGCCTTGCACACCTGTGACCCAGTTAAAGATTCTTGTCCTTTCCTCACTTAAAACTTTTCCCTGCTATGCCTTCAGCATAGAGTTTAAAAGCTCCTGTCTGGCTTCCAAGACCTGGCATGGTCTGACCCCTCCCCCCACCCCTCCTCTCTCCCAGGCTCACACCATGGGCTTCTCAGCATTCCCCAAACACACCATCTGCTTCATGCCTTTTCAGATGCTGTTCCCTCTGCCTGGAATGCCCTCTTCTTGTCTCCCTAGGGAATCCTCTCTCTTCCTCCAATATGATGAGAATCAGCTAGTTGGTGCTGTCTTTTCTGGGCTCCGGGGTCCCTCTGTGTGTTCAGAGTCTGTCTCCCCTGGGGAAGGTGAGCTCCGTTCTCCTCCCAGCTCCGGGAGGCAGGCTGTCACCCTTGATGTTAAGTGAGTGTTTGCTGAAGGAATGGTCGGGGGGCATGGAAGCAGGGCAGGATCCAGCCTCCTGCCCCACAGCCCTCTCCTGTCTTACCCCATCTTCCAGGTATCCTTGTTTGGTTTTGGGACAGACTGGCTCAGGAGGTGGTCCCATTACTGGGATGAAGAATATTGGTTCAAGAGCAACATTCACAGTGTTAAAGAAGAGCAACAGGTCATCCATCCTTAAGCTGCAGTGTGAGGGGAAGGTTGTTATTTACAACTGAGATGGTCCCCAGCCTATTCATCCCACTGGAGGCCCCAGGAGGCTGACAGGTAGTCAAGGGGACCTTGGAGTGTCAGAGAGGGATCAGGGCTTCAAACACACCCTGGATGAAGGTCACTCTGCTACTGAATAAAACCCTACATTGTGGCATTAAACGGCTACATCCTCTTACAGATTCTCAACAGCGAACATTTCATTGTTACTCATATATGTGTTTACCTGACCAAAAAATAAAGTTAAATGAGAAAGAGGAAAAAGCAAACCCTAAAGTTGAAAACACATCAAATGGACCTAACTGTATATCAGATTGATAACATAACCACCAGGGAAAGAAGTAGTTCAAGTTCCTTTAGAATTCAATATACTGTATATTCTCTGTAGGATAGATTCTGTGGACAAAAAGAACCACAAAGAAATTTTAAACTTCACTCAGTAGATTTATTATAATATTATAATATTGTAATTTATTATAATATTTATAATATTATAATATTATAAACTATATAATAAATATCAGAATAAAGTAAATAAGTAATTATATTAATATTATTAGGAACCAAATACAAAATCAGACAGGTATAGTCAAAACCCTGTGACATTAAATTCAAACTGCAAATATCATTACGAACTCAATTTTTATGTTATTTTTATTGTGGTAAATTATGCATAAAATTTGCCATTTGAAGGTGTACATTTCAGTGGCATTAAGTATACTCACATTGTTGTGCAACCATCACCATCTTGAACTCACAATTTTCAAAACACATTTTCTGCTAGTCTAAAAACCGTAACATCCCAGAGGCAATGATCAATTCTGGAATGCAGATTTCATTTTCTAAATAGTTTTTCCCACTAAAAGATTCCAGGTCTGAAAAAGAAAAGTACAAGGAAAAACTGGACATCAAATTTGGGAGAATTTGAGCATCAAAAATAGCAACTGTCACAAATGAATCACAGTGAATATATAAAAATCCTTGGGTCCATATTGATACTTAAAGAGAAATAAAAACAATCGTTGGAGAAGACTATTACATCAAATGAGGGCAGGGAGAAAGCATTTATCTTGCCTTCTTGGTAGAAAGAATAGTTCAAGGTAAGCAAAGAGCCTTAGTTAATGAGGGTTTTCAGTTGCTGGGTATCCAAAACAAATCCACTACATTTTTACTCTGGCTGCCCGACAAACACACATAACCTAACAAAATGTAAATATCCCTGCTACAGCTGAGAGCACATTTACCCGCCTCCCTAAGGGCACTGAGATGCCGGGTGTCTGGCTCAGAACCAGAGTCCAAGAATCCCCAAAGGTGTGGGCAGTGCAGCTACCTATCACCATCTTGTTCCAGATGCTGGGCCCATATGGCATTATATAAACATTATTTAGAGGAACAAAGTTACCCTCTACGAAAATAGAGTTTAAAAAATTGGAAAGGGGTTAAAAAAGAATGGGGTGGTGGGACTTTTTTGGCTTTCTAGTGGTTAAGACTCCGCGCTTCCACTGCAGGGGGCGTGGGCTCGATCCCTGGTTGGGGAACTAAGACCCCTCATGCTGCGTGGAGTGGCCAAAAAATAAATAAATAAATAAATAAATAAAAGAATGGGGTGGGAAACTGCTGCCTTCTATTCTATTTAATTTTTAACCATGTGCATGCAATTGTTTCATTTTAAATAAATGAAAATCTAGGGAATTCCCTGGTGGTCTAGTGGTTTGGGACTCAGCGCTTTCACTGCGAGCCCTGGGTTCGATCCCTGGTCGGGGAACTAAGATCCCTGCAAGCCATGTGGCCTAAAAACAAAGCAAAACAAAAAAAAAACTAGCCCCCCCCAAGTTTGGTTGGATAGAAATTTGCTTTTAAGCACATCACAAAGTTTTCTCATAGGCTCTTTTCTCAAGAGGGGCCAAAAGGCTCTTCCTTTCGCCTGTCTGCCTCATGCTTAACAAGCCTGCATCGGGAATAGCTGGCATCCCTCTCAGAGATGCACCACACTAGCCTTGGCACGTAGTCTTGCCCTTTTCATTCCTGTCCCCATCATACCTTGGTTTCCAAGCCCTCCCTCACCAGCTGGACCCTGGGCTGAATGCCAAGGTGAAGGCGATCTTACCTACAAAGCCTACATTCAGGAACTCACAATGTGACTTGTGTGGTGGGGTCCCTGATACAAATGGGCTGGCAGGAAGGACCCCATTGGGCATCAACCCCTTCTCCTCCAGGGAGGCCACAGGACACACCAAAAGGCACTTCTCCCCTCCCTCCCCTCATCCTCCAGCACAGCACCCTGTAGGGCTTAGCAGGTGGCTGGGGAGGTGAGAGGTGAAGTGTTATAAGGAGGTGTGGTGAGGAGGGTTGAGGAAGCGATGGAGGCCACCAGGGCAGTGGGATGCTGGTGGAGGCTGTGACCACAGCTTCCTATTTTTTTCCGGAGCCTGCTGTCCAAGTCAGCCTGCCACTTGCCCTGTGGGTTGTCCCACAGGACAGGAATGAAGACTTAATGGTGGGTTTGAGGCTGGTGGGCTGCCTTGATGCTCACTTGTGGCCGATGCTTCTGTTCTTTGGTCAGAGCGGTCTCACCCGACCGGGCTAGCTGGTACACCTCCAAGAGCTGCCACTGCTCCCGGGACCCGCAGGTGCAGCCCTTGACGCCATGCACCCAGTGAAACCAATCGGCTCGACAAACACTTTGAAAGGGCCCTCAAGCCCTCTCTTCCTCCATGATGTTCTGTGACACTTTCCCTGGCCTCATTACAAGTGGCCAGTGAGTCTCTTCCCAGCACCCAGGTCATGCTGTGAGTGTTTCTCTACGTCAGGGGTCTGTCTCCCCTGGACACGAGCTCCTCCTTTCAGTGCGTGTCGTGGAGATTTGTGACACATAGATTTGACGAGTATTTGCCAGATGAACGAAAAGCTGGATTAGGAGCAGGGGGCAGAAACGAGTCCATCTGATCTCATCCACAGGGTTTCTCTATTTGTGGTCAGGTGGACAAGCTGAAGAGATGACCCCTATGCAGGGAAGAGAGTTATAGCTAAAGGCTCCAGCATGACTTGCCGAGCATCACGCAACAGCAGAAGGCAAGAGAATTAGCCAGCTCGGATGTGAGCCTATTCTCGGCCAGCAACAAGCCTTAGACTCTTGGTAGGATTGGAATATGCAGATACAGGAGAGGCAATGACAGGAAACCAAGACAGGAGGTGCAGGAGCAATGTATGGGTTATCAGGCACTGAAAAAAAGCCTTCCCTGATTCCCTCACCCAACAAGTAGTAGTAATTAAGGAAGAACTAAACTTGAATACTCATTCTTACCCCTTTCTGCCTCCACACAAATGACCGTGAGCTGAGAACAGTGAGCACCCACTCTCAGATGGCCGCCTCACAGCCTTTGCTCACGGCTCTCCTCTGACCCCTGACCCATTCAACTTCTTGCCTCCAAGCCCTTCCACCTGTGCCAAGCTTCAGGCCCTATGAAGGCATTTAAAGAGCTGGGGGCATTAATGGCAGAGGACTAAGAAGAAAGAGGTCATAATGTCCACTCCGTGACAGGCTACTGATGTGAGTCAGGTGAGAACAGCGGGGCCGGGAGCACAGTCCTTTCTTCTCTGGAGAAGCCTCACTCCTTGCCTTCACCTCCGTCAGGGTCTAGGCAAACCCTGGTCTCAGGAGAGCAGGGGAGTAAACTGCAGGGCCCCAGAACCTTGAGACCCCTTGTTCTTGTCCTTCCTTCTCCCTTGCCTCCTTTCTCGGTGTGGTGAGCGGAGCGAAGCCTGTACGCCAGGACTGCGGAGAGGGATCTCATGGCTCGGGGCACACTGGTGGCCCCTGCTCCTTGCTCCTCCCCGCCTCTGCTCACCACTCCCCCGGTTCTTCAGGGCTCAGCGTTTTCATATTGCTCAGCTGGTCCCTTCCTCAGCCCCGGGAGCAAGTGTGAGTAGGTGATTCGTGGGACAGGAGGCAGGAGGTGAAGTACTGCGGGGGGAACAGCTAAAGGCATCATCTGTCCTAAGATCGAACGACTGAACCAACTCACTGCCCAAGGGACCTGTCCCACGGGCTGAGATGAGGCCTGCATGTGAAGTCTCGGGCTGGAGGATGCCTTGCTGCTTCTGTGGGTGGGGTCTCCCCACCTCCACAGGTACTTCTGGAAGTTCTGCTGCTGGCCCCAGAGCATCTACATAGCCTGCCTGCACCAGCAGGGTGTCCACCTGGTTTGCCTAGCACTCCCGATGGGCCCTGCAGCTCCTGATGGAGTTAGAGACCACCCTGCTAGGCCCCTTGCAGGAAGCAGATGAGAAAAGGTAATTAGGTTGTAATGTGGTGATTGTCGCTCTAACATGCAAAGCATGGAGGCTTGTTGAGAGAACAGGGTGTCATACCCACCAGACCCAGCGCTCCCTGGGAACAAGAACATTGCCCAGACTCTGACTCAGCTCTTGCCCCCTTCTGTTCTCAGGACTTTGGGGCCTGTAGCAGCCTCTGTCGAAGCAGGAAAGAAGGCTGGAGGGAGGGGGAGGATTTGTGGATGGAGAAGACCTGCGTGCTCAGCTCTGACCTCCTTTCCCCCAGGTTCTGGAGATCAATCACACCACCCTCTACTGTATCCGTGAGAACTGGCTGGATGGTCAGAGACAGTGCCCATCTACTGGATTCACTGCTCTGGTTATGCCCTGTTGCATGCGACAAAGAGAAGGAAAGGGAGCTCTGGCCTGATGCCTTGGGGCAAGGCTGGGTCCTGCCTGGAAGACCCATATTCTTTCCTTCATGCTTCTCCAAGTCAGGTCTCTCTCTTTGGGTTTGGAGCTGATAAGAAGAGCAGTTGGCTCTGTTACTGGTGGGACCCTCCAAACAGATGATCCTACTATTGGTCAAAGAAAGTGTATTTTAGGAAGTTGGAGCAGAAAATCATCCACAAGCTAAGAATGTGAGAGCAAGATCATAGCCTACAGTTGAAGACTAACCCTGACCAAATATCTGGTGGGGAGGGGAGGCCCTAGCCTGAGGTCTAGAGTGGGGGTGAGGGGCTACTGAGGGTTGGATGGGGAGTGAGGAGCAGATATAGATTAGTTTATTACTGAATGAAAACCTTGCTTGGCTGCCTCTAAAACACCTTTCATCTGCTGAAAGCTCTCTCCCGGCTCCCAGAAGGTGTGTGGGGCTTAAGGCCTTGGCTTACAACCTACAGATAATGGAACTCAGAAGAAACTCCAAGGTAAACAACAGGGTCCCTCTGTCAGGCTCTAAGCTACGGAACCAGAGTTGGGGGACCAAAAACGGTAAGGAGCCCAGAGAAATCTCATTTGTCCCTGAGAACTCCTAGCATCAAAAAGGCCAGGTGAGGATTCTGAGCCACAGGGATGTGACTAGAGGCAGGGACCAGCTGGCATCTTGGGGGCCCCAGATTTAGCTCTGTTTAAACTGTTTTTTACTAAACATCTGTGTGGAGTCCCATGCATGGGCTTTGGAACCAAGCTCCAGCAGTTGTGAACAGCCCCTTTCCCACTCTGTGTGGTGTGACGGGATATAATGGGTCCTGAGCCCCGGGTAAGTAGGTCTGGGGGACCGTGGTGCTGCTCCTAAACTCCCACATTCTTAGCCGGCCTTAGCTCCATCCCCATGCCTAGGTAAGAGGAATCACAGATTATGGTTGGAGGGCTGGAAGAAGGTCATGCCTGCTTCTTTATTTTATTTTTTAAATTTTTATTATCATTATATTTTATTTTTTGGCTGTGTTGGGTCTTCGTTGTTGCACGTGGGCTTTGTCTAGTTGTGGTGCGTGGGCTTCTCATCGCGGTGGCTTCTCTTGTTGCGGAGCACGGGCTCTAGGCACGCAGGCTTCAGTAGTTGTGGCTCGCGGGCTTCGGTAGTTGTGGCTCACGGGCTCTAGGGCACAGGCTCAGTAGTTGTGGCACACGGGCTTAGCTGCTCCGTGGCATGTGGGATCTTCCCGGACCAGGCATTGGCAGGCAGATTCTTATCCACTGCACCACCAGGGAAGCCCTATATATATATTTTTAAATTAATTAATTAATTTAGGCTGCCCCAGGTCTTAGTTGCGGCATGCGGGATTTTTTTTTTGTTAGTTGCGGCATGTGGGCTCATAGTTGCAGCATGTGGGCTCATAGTTGCAGCAGACTTCTTAGGTGTGGCATGCATGCGGGATCTAGTTCCCTGACCAGGGATCGAACCTGGGCCCCCAGCATTGGGACTGCAGAGTCTTACCCACTGGACATCCAGGGAAGTCCCATGCCTGCTTCTTTAAAAAAAACTGTTCTCTCTTAGGCTTTGAGGAAGTTGCCAACAATAGGTCTTAAGCCTGTACACTGCCTAAACCAGGGCCAGGCCATAAGTGACAAGTCCTGCCACACTCCATCCTCCTTCCTGGCTTGACCTATGGCTGGACTACAGGGGGCCACAATCAGTTGCAGCTGATATGCCCAGAAAGGGACACCCCGAGGCCTTTCACCCAGTGCAGAAGGGGAATGAAGCCAGATAGAACTTCTGAACTCAAGAGGCTGACTTTAGCCAAAAGCCAACTCAGTGTTTTTGAAGTCCCCAGAACATGTTTTAAGTCAAGAACATATGATGGTTCCTCATTATCCATGAGTTCAAATCTAGATCCCAAGGCCCTCCCTCCTCTCCCTCCCGACTCATCCCTCAGCACAAACACACCCTGCTAAGGCAGACCAGTCTTCTCAGCAGTATGCTTAGTAACCCTCCCAACTCCTCTCCAGCCACCAAGGGCCAGTTCATGCCTTCCTGCCTCAGCCCCTGGAATTTCTACAGCACTTCCAGGCAGCACACACAACTGTCTCTGACTCATCTGCTTGTTATTGTCAATTGGGCTCAAGCTTCCTGTGGGCAGGGGCTTTGTCTTGTGTATCTTCTGTAGCCCTTCTCTATCAGAATGCAGGCAGATGACAAATGCATGCCACCTGACAGGAATCTTCAGTGAATTCTTCCTTAATAGATGCCCTTGATGTACGGTTGTTGCCCAGTAGAGATAGCAGCAGAGAACAAATGCAAAGACCCAGGGTTTATTGCTGAAGGGGGAGGTGTCCGAGAGGGTGAAGTGCTGGATAATGAGTTCTAGGCGAGAGGCAGCAGACATCCCTTGGCCAGGGCAAGGTGCTCTCTGGGTGACTGCGGGCCGGCAGCAAGTGTGATGTGCCTCATTCCCATGTGAGTCAGGGCCTTCCCCCAGCCTTGCAGCTTTCCCTCCCTCTTCCTGGGAATGCCAGCTGACCTGGGGCTCCCAGGCTGGGTAACGGAGTCAGAATTTTCTTTGGCAAACAGCAGCTGTGTGGAGGGGCCACGACCCGCTCTACGGCCATCTGTCTGTCTGTGTGCTCCCAGGCTGGCCCGTGTCCTGCCCTCGCTGCAGCTGCTACCTGGAGGCGCCTTGAGCAGCGCTGGGGCTGGGGCACAGCCGGACCGGCCCAGGGGATGTCAGGCTTTGAGTCAGGGACTCATCCAGCTTTCGGGTCTCGGCCTCCAGGACAGTGGCCTCGGGGGCCTGGGCCACGGCGAGGAGGGAGTGAGAGAGACTGTGGTGCAGGCCCGCCAGCTCGCGGCTCGTCTGCACCGAGCGGGCGATGTAGTCCTGCTTCTGCTTCCTCTCCAGGGCCAGCTGGGCTCGCAGCAGGGCCACCTGGGGGGCAGGAAAACCAAGAGGAAAACCAAGAGGGTGAGAGCAGTGGAGGGCCTCGAAGCTGCCCCAACCCTTCCTGCTTGGCTCCTGTGGCTCCTGTCAGACCAGCGTTTGAATGAACACCTCACCCACGAATCTCAGGATCAGGCTTTACAGCGTTTGGGGGAAGGGCTGCTGGGAATCAGAGAATCCAGTGATTGTCAACCCTGGCTGCACAGGAGACTCAGAGAGAGAGCTTAAAAAAAACCAACCAGGGCTTCCCGGGTGGCGCAGTGGTTAAGAATCCACCTGCCAATGAGGGGGACACGGGTTCGAGCCCTGGTCCGGGAAGATCCCACATGCTGGGGAGCAACTAAGCCCGTGTGCTACAACTGAGCCTGTGCTCTAGAGCCCGAGAGCCACAACTACTAAAGCCCTCGAGCCTAGAGCCCGTGCTCCGCAACAAGAGAAGCCACTGCAATGAGAAGCCCGCGCAACCCAACGAAGACCCAATGCAGCCAAAAGTAAATAAATAAATAAATTAAAAAAACAAAACAAAACAAAAACCAACCAGACTATTCACACGTTTACAAGTAATAAAATGCCCAGATTTTAAGTACATTTTGACCAATTTCATAACATACATACCCATATATAACCACTATCTCAATCAAGATACAGAATGCTTTAATCCCTGCAGAAAGCTCCATCGTGCCCCTTTTGTTTTTTGTTTTTTTTTTTCATCGTGCCCCTTTTGGAAGGTTTTAAGAAATTTTCTGACTTAGACAGGTGTGAGGCCTGAGCATCAGTATTTTTTTCAAAGCTCCCCAGGTGGTTCTAACGAGTGCAGCCAGGGTTGAGAATCATTGATTGATCCATTTCTCAAGATGAGTATACTGAGGCCCCCAGGGGGTGAAGTTATTGGGAGGTCAGGGCACATCCAGGACTAGGGTGGGGCAACAGATGCTCCTAGGACTAGGGTGCAAGATTTAAGGAGGAGCTCCAGGTCAACAGTGAGGCCTGTCTTGCCTCCCCCTAGTCCGGGCCCTGTCTCAGCGATTGCTTTGTATGAGTTTAAGAGAATTCAAAGTAATAGCTTAGGTCTAGCTGTATAGTCAGGCCCTGCCAGTAGTGACTACTGATTTCTGAAACAGGCTCAGAAATCAAAATTCCACAGTTCTAATTACTCCTGGGCCTTGAAAGACAGGGTGAACCTTTAGTGGAGGCCTAAGAGGCAAGAAGGCACTTTATACAGTTTCCCTGAGCTTGACCTGAGCTCTAAGGTATGGATCCTGGCGCTGGTGCCAGGCAACTCTGCCTGGTGTGCTGGGTGCACGTGAGGGCAGAGGAGGCCAGGATGCTTCTGCTTGCTTTAGTCTGTCCTCTTAGAATCTTCATCTGCTCCTCTGCCTTTTCCTTTTCTTTCCTAAGTAGGAGGTCTGGGGCCTGGAGTGTACTTTCTTCCCCAGTCCCACCCTAAGCACGTGGGAGGTTAAGTCCACTCAGTGTGGGAGGTGGAGTTGAGATGGGGCTCTGCTTGCCTCCCACGGGGACTGAAGTTCTGTAGGCAGGAACTATTTCCCCTCTCCCTGCTGGAGGTGCACAAAGGGCCAAGCACATAGCAGACACCAAAGCCTTGCTGCCTGAGTGCAAGGGAGGGAAAAGGGGCTTAGAAAACGGATCCTTCCAGAACGTACCTCTTTCTGCAGTTCAGCCATGTGCCTGGCATCTGAGGAGCCCTTCTGTCCTCCTCTTCCATCCTGTGGAAGACAAATGCCATTCCTGTTGGAACAGGCCTTCCACCAGGGTTTGTGCAGGCCTCCTCACAATCCTGGGGACCAGGGCAAGGGCTATGGGCCAGAAGTGCCTGAACTCAGATTGAACTCTCTGGGGCACCATGGCTCTGGGGCAAGGAGAAGCCCCAGAGGGCCCAAACCAACCCAATGGAGACCTGAGGCCAAATGTCCCAAAGGCTTGTATGGGACTGGCTTCTTTGAGGTACCTTTTCATTTAAAGTTCAGCACACACCTGCTTCGTGCTAGCCCTGGTCTGTGAGCTAAGGATGCAGAGGGGAAGTAAGACAAGGGGCCTGTCCCTTGGGAAGCTTTCCTTAAAGGAAGGGGGATGGAGGGTTAGGAGGTGCTCAGCCACCAGAAACAGTCCCTACCTGCCAGGCCCCAGGGCTGTCTACTGACGGGCGTAACTCAGCTAAAAGAGTGCTGGTTTGTGGTGTCTTCCCCCAGATCCTTCTGGCCCCAGGAAATACCCTGGACCCATATCTTGTAAATTCAGTACTGCAAAGGGCAAGGAAGTCTAAGAGGTCCACGAAGCTGCTATCAAGCTCCTAGGAACATCCAGGTCTGGCAAGCACCACCCAACACCTACATGCAGGGAGAGACCAGAAGCCCCATGAGGCCTGCTCCTGGGAGCCTGAAGCACTGGTCTGGGGGGCAGGTGGACTGCGTACCAGTGAAGGCTGGGTTCCTCAGAATGCAGGGCTGACTCCAGCCCCGCCCACTGATGTTGGGCCTCCCTCCTGGGTCAGGGACAGTGCTGGGTGGGGCAGAGCCCGGTCAGGAGGGGCCCTACGGACTGGCTGGAGTGGCTCCTCCCCTTGTAAGGGGAGCCTGGGACATGCACGGCAGAGGGCTGTTTCTAGTGGCTGGGCTTGGGCTCTCCTGAGGCTGCAGTCAATGAAATAGACAAACCTGCTGGGTGGGTGATGGTGCCGTGGCTTCACGGCTCTCCAGGACGCCCGCCCGCGATGCTCGCAGGGAATCCCTCTTCAGTTTCCTCCGCTCTCGCTCCACCTGCCAAGATGCGAGTGAGAAGTCAGGGCTGGGCTTGGCTCTGGGTCTGGAGCAGAGCCGCCTTTTTTGAGAGGAGGCCGGTGTGAGGGTGGGGCAAGTGTAAGGGGCCAGCAGCCATGGGAAGCTGAACTGGGCTGAGGAGAGCACTTGCTGGGGCAGCCCTGAGTGCAAAGTGCTGCTGTGGCAGAGGACGTGGGGCCGGCCTCCCGAGCCTTTGAAGCAGGGCCAGCAAACCTTTTCCGTATAATATTAGGCGCTGTGGGCCATTCGATCTCTGTCACAACTACTGCAGTGTCTCCAAACAGCTTTATTTTCAGAAACGGGCAGTAGGCCGAATTTGGCCCCTAGGCTATAGTTTACTAACCCCTGCTCTGGGGGCTGCATGAGAAGTGGAGGTGCATGCCCAGTGGACCGGGGAGGGAGCTGAGGACAGGAGTCACCCACCTGCTCCAGGGTGGTCCGCAGCTGGGCATTGTGGTGCTGCAGTCGGCTTCGGTCAACCTCCAGCCGCGCCACCGCTCGCTGCAGGTGTTCAAGCCTCTGCTCCCAGAGCTGCTTCTCCTCCACCTCAGCACTCGGCTCAGTCTTCGCCTCCGAGACCTGAAGGAGAGACCTGTCAGTCTCACCCGGGCAGCCCCTCAGACAGGTGGGGAACAGATAGAGGGCAAAGGACTAACCTGGCAGGTCTGGGCTTCAGGGACCCAATTCCCAGGGGAAGGGGACAAGCCCCTGGACAGGCGCTCCCTCCTGGGCCATCTGTTCCCACCAGGCCCCCAGCTCACCTCTCCCAGCTGGGCGCCGGGGTCTCCTCTGGGCCCCCGTTCTGCTCGGCTGGTCAGGCCTGGGTTGTGGAGTCGCTCCTTCTCCAAAGCTTGTCTGCTGAGCTCCAACTCATCCTGGGGTGAGTCACACCATGATGACCTCATATCAAGACCCGCTCCGCCCTCCGTCTTCAACAATTTTCTCATCAGGTTATAGTCTTACTTTTCCTGGCACCTCTGAGCTATTCTAGTGGATAACTTTCATTTTACAGGTGGATAAAACAAAGGAGCAGAGAGGGATCTTCCCAAGGACACATGGTGGACTAGGGCTAAAACCTGTCTCATTTTATTTATTTTATTTTTATTTTTATTTTTTGGCCGCGCCGCGTGGCTTGTGGGATCTTAGTTCCCCAACCAGGGATTGAACCAGGGCCATGGCAGTGAGACCCTAACCACTAGGCCACCGGGGAACTCCTGTTTTAGCTCTCCCCTAAGCTAAGCGACAATTGGGAGCACTAGGTGTTGTGGAAAGAGCATGGACTCAGGAATCACATACAGCCGGGTATTGTGTCACCATGTATTGGCTATATGACTTGGGTCAAGACATGAGCTCTCTCCAAACCCCAATTACCTCGTTTGTAAAATGACCACAATGAGGACTTCCCTGGTGGTCCAGTGGTTAAGACTCCGCACTCCCAATGCAGGAGGCGTGGGTTTTATCCCTGGTCAGGGAACTAAGATCCCACATGCCGGGAGCCGCAGCCACACACACACACACAAAAAGACCACGTGAAGCGTAGATAAAGCTTCTGGGATTAAACCCCTTTAGATAAATGGGAAGACTAGTGCTAGATATCTTCTAGGCACCCTAGGGTTCATAAGTGGTAAAGGTCAAGAGGACAGACAGAGAAGAGGAATGGAAGGTACACGTGTGGGTGGAGGCTGTCTGGGAGAGAGAAGGAGCCTTAGTTGTACGAGGCCAGCCTGCTTAGGTCTAACCCTAGTTCTGCCCTTTACTAGCTGGATGACCTTGGACAGGTTACTTAACCTCTCTTAACTGCCATTCCTCAACTATAAAATGAAGATAATAACCATTCCTACTTCTCAGGGTTGTTGTAGAAGAAAGTGAGAGTAACAGTTCCTGGCATGTAAATTGCTTAAAGTAAAAAATGATGCTACTATATAAATGTCCATTGACAGATGAATGGATAAAGAAGAGGCAGTAAATAACAATGGAATGCTACTCAGCCATAAAAAAGAATGAAATAATGCCATTTGCAGCAACATGGATGGACCTAGAGATTATCATACTAAGTGAAGTAAGCCAGACAAAGACAAATATCATATGATATCAGTTATATGTGGAATCTAAAAAAAAAATGATACCAATGAATTTATTTACAAAACAGAAATAGACTCATGGACGTAGAAAACAAACTTACGGTTACCAAAGGGAAAAGGGGGAGGAGGGATAAATTAGGAATTTGGGATTAACATACACACACTACTATATATAAAGTAGATAAACAACAAGGACCTTCTTTATAGCACAGGAAACTGTATTCAACATTTTGTAATAACCTATAAGGGAAAAGAATCTGAAAAAGAATATATCTCCTTATATATATATAACTGAATCAACTGTACTTCGATTTTAAAAAATGATGCTACTGTGATGAAGGGCTGTTTCTGAAAGGTGTGCCCTTGAGTGTTCTGGGAACGGGAGGACCCTGACCTGAGCTTCGTTACTGAGTAAATACTGCTCAGTAACTCAAAAGTATGGACAGGAAGTGCCTTCCCACCCACCGACGTATCTGACTTTTTCTGTGCCCGTAAGAACAGGCCTGGACACAGGAAAGGAGTCCCACTTACTGAATGCCTTTTTCCTGTGCACTTTATTCACATTATCGCTTTTTGGACTCAAAATGGCTCTATGGGGCTGGTACTATCATTCTGTATTTTATCAATGAGAAAACCAAGAGTCAGAGAAGTAAACGCACTTACTTCAGGTCACACAGCTAATAACCTGCAGAACTGTATTTCAAATCCAAGAACTCGACTCCAAAGCTCATAAATGTAACCCCTTGTCTGCATATTGCCTTTTAACCAGAGCAGAGCTTTTGGGGCTCCCAGAAGGCAAGTCCCTGCAGGGTCGTGTGTCTGAATTGAGGGAGGAGGTTCTCTAGGGCTCACCTCAGGTCAAGGGACCAGGATATAGAGTCAACTTCCCAGGAAAAATGGGCTGGGTTCCTCTTGGCAAAAGAGATAATACTATGTCCAGTAGTCAGCCCAGCTTTCCTGATTGCCCACTCTGCAGACCTTGCGCTCAGTGCAGGGTGCAAAGATGACTGAGACGTGGCCGTGACCTGAGGCTAAAGGTTAGACCCTAAGGTCACTTCCTCTGTCACTCAACATCCCACCTAGAGGAGCCCACTTCTCCTGACTGCTGACAACTCCAGAGGCTCTGCCCCTAGCCTCAACCTCACGCTTTAACTTCGGATCACGTCAGCAGATCTGCCCACTGACGTGTCCGCTTGCTTGGCCCCATAGGAACCTCGCTCCGTTTCCAAACTGAACTCACTATTCCACCCCGCTTCCCCAAACCTGCCTTCATCCCAGTGAGCAGAAACCTGGGTCCTGCCTTTGATTTCTTTCTGTCTTTTCTTTACTCCCTTCATCTCTTGGGCAATCACCTGCTGGAAATCCTGTGAACCTCTAGGCCCACCCACGTGTCTCCATCCACACTTCCTATCTCAGGTCACCACCTGTCCACCGACTCCCATTACAGCCTCCTAGTCAGTCTCCCCAGGTCTACAGTTGCTCCCCCGGCAGCCTGAGCCATCTTTCTGAACTATATATCTGATCATGTCACTCCCCTGCCTCAAACCCTTCATCCACTTCCCACTGGTCACCCAGGTCCTTAACATGCTGACAAGCCCTAAATGATGGCCCCCTGCTGTCCTCTCTTCTCTTGCCAGAGCCTCTTCTCTGCCCCAGGCAGCCTGAACTCCCTCACAGATACTCCACGCTCTCTCCCCTCCTTCTTCCTCTCCCTCCCCCAACCTGTGCTTGGCTATTTCCTTACTGGTCCCTTAGATCTAACCTTAAACACCACTTCTACCAGGAAAGGTGGGGTGGTCCCTCCGGTGTGCTCAGAGCACACAAAACTTCACGTGTCAGGCACCAATCCTAATTAGGCACTGCATTATAATTGCTTTTCCACTAGACCGTCAGCTCTAGGAGGGCAGGGACTGGGGATGCCACATCTTCCCCCACAGCAATAGCACAGTAACCTGGATTCCACTGTGTTGAGGTGCTCGTGACCTCAGCTTTCTCACACCCTGAGGTGCAGACAGCCCCAGAGCCCAGGCGGACCGGGCTCTGCCCCAGCCCTTACCACCCACGGGGTGACTCACCTGCAGCCTCTGCTGTTCCGAGTCCCGCTCCAGGACAGAGGCTTGCAGGAACAGGGCTACCTCCTGCAGACTGCTGACGCTGGCCTTGCTCTGGGCCAGGGACAGCGCCAGGTCCTGGGCCTTCTCCCTCCACTCGATCTCCCTGGCCTCCGTCTGCCTCAGGGCCACCTGTAGTCGCTCCAGCTCCCGCTGCAGCCTGGGCCCTGAGGAATCAAGTGTGGAAGACGGCTCCTCCCTTGGGGAGGCCGTGTGGCTGGGGGGCGAGTCCTCCAGACCCTTCCTTGGCTGGGCCTCCCTCAGCTCCAGGATCTCCTCTTCCTTTTGGGCTAGAGCCCACCGTAGCTCCCTCAGGCTCTCATGAAGGCCCCTCGTCTCTTCCTCTTCTCTCTCGTGCCTCGGCTCCTGCTTCTCTTGGGTCGCATCCTCTTGGCCCTGCTGGGCCAGAGGCTTCTCCAGCAGCTGTCCCTGCCTCCTCCGGTGTCTCAGCTCTTCATCCCTCTGGGCAAGTGCCTCCTGGAGCTGCCGCACGGCCTCCTGGGGTCGGAGGTCCTGGTCCTCGATCTCACCTTCCCGCTTCCTCAGGGCCTCCTCCAGCTGCCGGGCTCGTGCCTGGCAGGAGTCCAGGGCAGCCTGCAAGGTGGCCGTGCTGGCCTCCAGGCTGCGGCTTAGCTCCGCCTGCCCAAGGAGATGCTGCTCTTTCTCCTGCAGGGCGGCCTGAGCCTTGCTGAGGGCCTCCTGCAGAGCCTCAGCCTGGCCCCAGGCAGCCTCCTCCCGACACTGGGAGGACTGGCCATCTGCCCGTAGGGCCTCCAGCTCCCGGTCCCGTTCCTGGAGCATCACCTCTGCCTGCAGCCAGCTGTCCCGCAGGGTCCTGGCCTCCGCCGCATGCTCCTGGGCCCGCTCGGCGCACTGCTGCTGGAGGGCCAGCAGAGCCTTCTCCTGCTCCCGAGACTCAGCCCTTAGGTCACCCAGCACCTCCTCCAGGGCCTGGACCCGCTGTCCCTCCACCGCCAGCTCTTGCTGGAGCCTCCGCGCGTGTTCCTTGTGGTCCTCAAGCTCAGCCTGGCACTCCTTCAGTGTGGCGCGGGCCTGCTCCAGAGCTCGCTGCAGTGAGCCCGCCTGTTCCTTCGCGTTCCCCTCCTGGCCCTGGGCCTCCTGCTGCTGCTGCTGCAGGGCCTTGAGCTCCCGGGCACTCCGGGCCAGCGCCCTCTGGGCCTCGTCCAGCTGGCCCTGAAGTGCCTGCTCTTTCAGCTGCCCCTGCTCCCTGGCTTCCTGCAGGTGCCGCTGCAGGACCACTACCTCCTGCTCCCGCTGGGTCAGGAGTAGGCTGGTCTCACCCACCTTCCTGTGTAGGCCCTGCAGCTGCTGCTCCAGCTGGTCCTTGCGCTCCTGAAGTTCCTGGACACGCTCCTGCTGGCATTCCAACTCCTTCTCCTTATCACGCAGGATCAGCTTCATGTGCTCCAGGCTCCCTCGCTGAGCTTTACTCTGGCCCTTCCCTTCCTCTGCCCGCTCCTGCATCAGCTGCCTCTGAGAGGCCAGCTCCCGGCCTCGTTCTCTCAGGGACAGCTTGATCTGCTCCAGGTCCTCCTCCAGGATCTTGGTCTGCAGGGTCCTCTGATCTTCCAGGACCTGAATCCTTTCCTTCAGCAGCACCATCTCCTGCTCCCTCCTCTCCAGGTCCTGGGTCAGATGCTCTTTCTGCCTCTGCAGCTCCTTGACCTGGTCTTGCTGGGACACCACCTCCTGGTCCTTCTCCTGGAGCTCTCTTGCCAGGAGGGTGCTCTGGCTCTCCAGCTCCTGGATCTGGCTGCCCTGCACCTGCAGCTCCTGGCTCCTTTCCTCTAGGTCCAGTGTAAGGTGGGTCAGAGCCACCCTCTGCATTTCCCTCTGGCCCTCCAGCTCCTCGATCGCCTTTTGCTGGCATTCTACTTTGTGATGGTTTTCCTCTAGCTCCAGGGCCAGGCGTTCCATTGTAACCAGCTGCTTCTTCAGGTCCTGAATCTGTCCTTTCTGGGACTCAATCACTTGGGCCTTCTTCTCAAGTTCCAGAAGCTGATGCTCCAAGATGTTCCTCTGCGCCTCCTGGTCCTTCTCAAGCTCCTTGATCTGCTCCCTCTGCAGAGTCAGCTTCTGCTCTTGCTCCTGGACGGCCGTGGGCAGATGCTCTAGAACAGACCTACCCTCCTCCAGCTCCCGAAGCTGTTCTCGCTGCACATCCACCTCTTGGGTCCTCTTCTTCAGGTCCAGAGACAGCACTTCCAAAGCAGCCTTTTGCATTTCCCGTTGCTTCTCCAGCGCCTGGATTTTTCCCTGCAGAGTCTCCACCTCCTCTTCTCTTTCAGACAGGGTCTGGGCCAGGCGAGCCAGATTCTCCTGCAAAGCCTTCCCCTGGGCCACCTTCAGCTTGCCCTGCTCCTGCAGGGCCTGGGCTCGCTCGCGCTCACTCTCCACCTCCTCGTTTTTCAGTTTCAGTGCTGAGCGCGCAGTTCTCAGCTCTTCCTCCAGGACCCCAGCAGCGCTTGCCTGAGCCCTGGCTTCTGCCACAGATGCTTGGAGATGTTCCACCTGGGCAGTCAGGTTCTCCTTGGCTGCCTGCAGTAACTCTCGCTCATTCTGGAAAACAAGATGCAAAACCACCTTAAACTATACTTCCCTGAAACTGTCACTCCAACACCGGCCCTTCCTTTCCTTCCTCTGTGGCACCAGCATTGCCAAGGATTTGGGCAAAAGGAACTGGGTGTTCCACTTAGGCTGATCCTGTACAAGAACATCCCTACCACACCCCTGGGCTCTGCTATGCTCAGCGGGGAAAACCTGGTGCAAATGAGTCATCCCAGACGCTAGTCCTTCAGGGCAAGGGACGAAAATCTCAACCTCAGTTCAGAAAAAGTAATTAAAGGAGGATTCACTAGGGTCTTAACAATGGCCCTCAGGGATGTGGGGAGAGCCAGAGAAACAGAGACACTGCTGAAGGAAGCCGGGCACTACATATGGATGGGGTACGACCGTGGGCCAGGATGGGCTCGATCCTGGGCCCTGAGGGACTACTCCTGAAGCAACCCCTCCCCCAAACGAGAAACACCTTACCTGGGCTTCTATTCCCTGGAGCTCTGCTTGCCGTAGGCGACTCTGGAAGGATGTCACAGTTTCACGTAGCTCCGTCAGCTCAGACTCTAGGGAGTTCTGTTTTCCTTCCCACTTGGATTTCTCTTTGGGAAGAGAGGTAGTGGAGGAAGAACCATGATTGGAGGAAAAGAGGGATGCAGAGGCAGATGGAAGATGGGGAATACAATCAAAGGAGGAAAAGGCCGAGAAGGAGAGAATTACATCCAGTTTCATAGAGGCATCACCCATCTGCCAGCTGCTCCTGTCTGTCTAGGCTCCCTGCTGCTTCCAGACTCGTGTCTGCATCTGCTGCCCAGCTCCAGCAGTGCCTGACAATCATCCCAACACTTCCCATCCCGATCACACAGATTCTCAACCTTGGATTCAGACAGACAGGGTTGAGCTAGATGATGCTGGAGGTCCTTTCCAGTCCCTAATTCTATGATTTCGCAGAGGTTCCTAGAGACCAGGGTTGCTCTGCTGGGTGCCCTCCATTTCTGCAAAATGCACCGGAACCCAACTGTATGTGTGTGGCTCTCAGGGAGCCGTTCGGGATACTTTTAAGACCCAGACCCACTCCCCACGTTGTCTTCTTCCCTTCTACAGTTGAGCCTTGAGTCGCAAGACCCTCCCCTCTCCTTTCCTTTCCTAGTAGTCACCACCCTTCCTAGCCCTTGGCTGTGGCACAGATAGTTTCCCCCCAGATTCCCCCCTCTTCCTATCTCCCAAACAAGCCCATAATCCTTCTGCTGTCAAAGGTTAATCATTTGAGAACACAGTTGGAGATAAAATAAGTAACACTGATAAATGATGAAAGACATAGAATTTTACAGTGTTCTTATAGACCTGACCTTAGGTTGCCAGTTTTTAAATCTTCACAGAAAAAACAGAAGCCTAGCTAGCAACTTCCCTCAGTTCACCAAATCTGTTCCTCCAAATCCCTTCTTCCAGGACGGCTCTCAAAGGCCAAGCAAAGTACAAAAAATACTTCACGGGGGTCATCGCCCCTTTGGAGACGTCTCTAGGTAAATCTCACAGTTGTGGGTAAGCAGTAAGGAGTGGCTCCCAGGCCTGATCCCACCCCTCTGGGCTTCCTGCCTTTCCTCTTTCTTCTCCCCCAAACCCACCCCTGCCTTAAGCTTCTCACCTTCCTGGTTCTGGGAGAGCTGTCTCTGCAGAGCCTGCAACTCTGTGTGGATCTGGTTCTTCTCAGCCTCTGTATCAGTGAGACGCTGTTCCAGCTTCCGGGCCTGATCCCTCAGATCATCCTGGGAAAGAAAGGGTCCCTCAGCCTCTGTCAGGGTCTGCCATCATGGACCTACTCTCAGATTGCTGGGTTATTTACCTCTGAACTCATGTGCATTTGGCTCCTGGAAGGAATGACAGGCTCTGTCTGCTCCAACTGGCTGGAGCCTAGGTTCCCCTTCTGACTTGTCTGTCTTTTTTTTTTTTTTTTTTTAACTTTTTCTTTGGGGGGGGGTTATTTATTTATGGCTGTGTTGGGTCTTCGCTTCTGTGCGAGGGCTTTCTCCAGTTGTGGCAAGTGGGGGCCACTCTTCATCGCGGTGCGCGGGCCTCTCATTATCGCGGCCTCTCTTGTTGCGGAGCACAGGCTCCAGACGCGCAGGCTCAGCAATTGTGGCTCACGGGCCCAGTTGCTCCGCGGCATGTGGGATCTTCCCAGACCAGGGCCCGAACCCGGGTCCCCTGCATTGGCAGGCAGATTCTCAACCACTGCGCCACCGGGGAAGTCCTGACTTGTCTGTCTTTGAAACAGAACTCCTGCTGAAGTCTTAGCCCAGGGTCACCTCTCCTCTTCCCAAACTCCTACTTCAAAGCTTAGCTCAAAGGTCACTGCTTCCCTCCTTCTGACCTTCCCAATTGTCCCTTCCTCCTATTATTATCATGTACATCTGTTATTGATCCAATTATTTCTATCAGTTCTGCTTTATCTTAGGATGCAGTCTGGTTGCTCAGCCCTGTCACAAGCCTTCTTGAGGGCAGAGACCAGGTCTTTCTCCTTTTTGTATGCCCAGCTCAGAGTGGCTGGCATATAGGTGACACTCAATTTTTACTGACTGAGGGGTTCACTGTGAGGTGGAATTTGGGGGACATTTAGTTCAATCTTAGGCCTAGAATGTTCCTATAAACAGCAACCTCAAATCTCAGTGATCCCCAATTTGTCAGGTTTTTCTTGGAGGTCTTGGCACCAAGAACAATTCATGGCTGAGAGGAAAATGATGCAAAACAGTATCACAGATCTATACAGAGTATCACGGTTTACAGGGCTCACTCGAGTCCCTCACTCATTTATTCCTCACAGCCCTGTGAGGCAGGCACGATTTGCCTTACTTTACTAGTGAAACCAAGGCCCAGGAAGCCAAATGCTTCATTCACAGTTGCCGGGTAGTAAGTGATAGAGGTGGAACTCATCCCAACTTTACGTCATAAATAAAACAGGTCAAAGTGCTTCACAAGTCTTTTTCGGCGTAGGTGAAGAGCCTGAGGAAGGAGAACAGAGACACATACCCGGGCCCGCTGCGTCTTCCACAGGTCTTGGTGAAGCTTCTGGAGGGCAGATGCCACCGCCTCAGCTGAGAGAGCCGTCTGGAGGGGCCATCTCTTAAAGAGGATCCTAGCTCCATTCTGGTCTGAAAAAATGAGGAAAGACCTCCTGACCTGGCTGCACTATGAAAAGAAACAGCCATACCTCCCAGACCTGGCCTTGACCTTCCCACCCATCCCTCTTCTCCTCAAAGAACCCCTTCTCAGCAGTTTGTTCATCATGCCCTGTCTGCATACCTACGTGCCAGGCACTGTGATGTGCACTAGAAAATGCTAGCTATCATTTGTTAGGCATTTAATAAGTGCCAGGAACTGTGTGAACAATTTTATTTGTCATCTCATTAACTCCTTAAAAATATCCCAAGAGGTAAGTACTTTTTCTAAAAAAAATTAATTTATTCATTTTTGGCTGCGTTGGGTCTTCGTTGCTGCGCTCGGGCTTTCTCTAGTTGCGGATGGAGGGGGCTGCTCTTCGTTGCAGTGTGCGGGCTTCTCATTGTGGTGGCTTCTCTTGTTGCGGAGCACGGGCTCTAGGCGCGTGGGCTTCAGTAGTCGTGGCACACGGGCTCAGTAGTTGTGGCTCGCAGGCTCCAGAGCACAGGCTCAGTAGTTGTGGCACACGGGCTTAGTTGCTCCGCGGCATGTGGGATCTTCCTGGACCAGGGATCGAACCCGTGTCCCCTGCATTGGCAGGTGGATTCTTAACCACTGCGCCACCAGGGAAGTCCCGGTAAGTACTTTTAACACCCTCATTTTATAGTTGAGAAAATCAAATTCAAAGAGGAGAGGTGACTTGCCCAAGGACACACATCTAGCAAATGGCCAAGCTGGGGTTCAAACTCCGATTGAATTAATCCCAGAGTCTGTGGCCTTGGCCTTGATGAGTATTGCCTAAGGAACTGCATTCCCTTTCCTTCTCCCCTGGGAGCTAGGCCTGGCTTTGACCAAAGGGCTGAGTTCCTGGGTGGCTGCCTCACCTGGCTCAGGGCCCCAGAGGGAGGAAGCCGAGTCTCCCCCACCACTCAGCTCAAGCCCGCTCTCATAAGGAGACCCCAGGGCCTGCTGCAAGACAGAACAGAGGCTGGCCAGCTGGACCTGGGCCTGGTGCCCAGGCTGCTGTCCCACTGACAGGGCCTCCAGCTGGCTCTCCGTGTTGCGCAGTCGCAGCTGTAGTTGGGCTGCCTTGGTTTCCTGGGTCCACAAGGAAGCTTGTAGCTGCTGTTCTGTTACTCGAGCTGCCTCTAGCTCCTCCAGCAGCTGTGCTTCCTGGGACAGAAAGTCAGCCTCCTTTTCCTTCACCTCCTGCTTCAGTAATTCCACCTGCCAGAGGGGAAGTATGGTCACTCTGAGCAGGGAATTGATATCCTCTCCCCAGACCCTCCCGGGCCTGACCCCACTCAATCCCTGTGCAAACCTTGACTGGGGCTGGGAGGATTTCAGTAGGCTCAGCTCTCCAGCAGGAAGGGAGGGCTCCGGAATGAGTGTAACCCTAGGTCTGACCTACATGCCCACCTACAGACTCCTGACACATGGGCCTGGCCTATGCAAATGGGCTTTGGCCCTGGTCCCCCTGGCAACTATGCCAGCTCCCTGCCATGATTAGAAATCTGCCTGAAACGCTGACACTGAGCCTAAAAAGACCAGTCACAATAATAATGGCTACCATTTATTGAATGCTTACTGTGTTCCTGACACTTTATATATTCCTATAATGATTAAGAATTATCATCCTTGTTTTATGGTTGAATAAAGTGATGTTCACACAACCAGGAAGCTGTAGAGCTGGGAATCACACCCAGGACCGTCTAACAAGCAGACCTGGGTCCTCATCTGCCGCAGTCTACGTCTAGCTCTTACTCCCTCATTATTCTCCTCCCGGTTCCATCTTTCCTCTGTGCACAAGGTCTGGGGTCCTGCTGTGAGCAGACCGAGTCCCTGGAAGCAAGAGGCTGCCACTGACCCGATCTGGAGTAATACTTGTTCCCCCTGCTGTGTCTTGCCAGGCAGGCCAGGCACACTTGGCAGTGGCTGGGCTTGAACCAGGCCTGCGTGAGCTCTGCCCCTCTGGGCACTGTGTTCTGGGCCATCAGGTTCCCCACAGGGTCCGTTCTCAACTCTGGGTCAGGTTCCCAAGCCCCACCCAGCCCGGTCCTGGCTTCCCCCTCCTGCTGGGGCTGCTGAGGTCCCAGCGTGACTGAGCAATCACCTGCCGACTCCACAAGCAGGTTTCTACCAAGGAAGAGGGCTCTTAGTGGGGTGGAAAATACCTGGGCGCTGAGCTCTTTCTGCCCTGCCTGGGCCTCCTGCATGTCCTGGCGCAAGGAGCTCAGCTCTTGCTGTCGAACAGAGTCAGCCTCTTGTAAAACAAGGAGTCTCTGTTCCTTTTCCGCCAGCGACAGAGTCAGGCTAAAAAGAGAGGGTTCAGAGGGCTGAGCCATTCTCTCAGGGAATGAAGAACTACCTTCTCATCTGACTGCTCTAACACAGCATTAATAATTAATAGAAACAGTGATGATAATGATTCCAGTATAACAATAAAAGCCTCCATATACTGAGTACCTACTAAGTGCTCCTAGGTCCTTCATGCATATAATATTTCATTTCAACTTCACAGTTTATTCTTCTCTGGCAAATTCCAGAAATATCTATACAATACCTCAAATTCAACATGTCCAATTCTTCCCATCCCCTCTGCACCTCCCCTCACACCAGTCACCCCTACTATGTTCCCCAGCTCACTGAATGGCACCTCCATTCACCCTGAGAAGTCTTGACCACATCACAGCATCCTCCCCTCATCCCACCTGAGTCCACTCTAAGACTACAAATAACTGATTCCAACTCCCCTAACACCCCTTAAACCCCTTCCCTCCTCCCCTTCCCTCCGACCCTACCTCGGTTCAGCTTTGGTTCTCTTAATCTGGACAATTGTACCAGTCTCCTACCTTGTCTTCCTGCCTCTAGTTTCATCAACAAAAGGATTTCTCCCTCCTCAGACTCCAGGTAACATAATCTGCAATACTTTCCTTTGGGGGTTATTTGATTAACGTCTTCCCCACAAAACTATAAATTCTACTGAGGCAGAGACTCTACTGTCTTAATATATACCCAACCCCTGGCATAGTGTCTGGTGCGTGCTACGTGTTCTCTAAATATCTGCTAAATGAATGAAGCATGAACTTTGGAGACAAGGACCATGCCCTCTCCACACAGCTACCTGTACAACCCAGAGCTGGAGATGTGAGAGGTTAGGTGACCTGAGCAAACTGTCAACCTCACAGTGACCCCTGGATCCAGACAGGCAAAAGCCAACTCCATGGCCTGTCTAGCCTACCTGGCTTTCTCTCTCTCCAGCTCCTTCTGAATTCGGCTACACTCTTGAGCCTCTCTCAGCTTCTCCTGAACCTCCTGGTCCACCAGCCTCTGGGAGTCTTCCTTGGAAACCAGCTGAGACTTCAAGTCCTCCACCTGGAAAGTCAAGGGCATGAGGACCAAGGGCAGGAAGGTTGGTGGGAGGATGCGTCTCACCTAGGGCTTTAGGGTCCTTCAAGGTTTACCAGAGTTACCAGCCCATTTTCAAAGCTCTGGAGGTTCTGCCAACCCTTACATGCTGTTCTTAACCACCTCCCTCTGCCAGTACCATTCAGCCTAGTCCCCTGTCTCCCCAGCCTCACATATGCTGTATAGAGGCAGGCACAAACAAAAACCTTGGCTGAATGTAACTCTGTCCAAAGGCCAAGTGATGAGCAAGTGACTGTATTTTTTTTAAATAAACAATCCGAACATCATCTGATATAGGATTTTGAGAAGGAAAAGCAATCTGGTATAAAAATACTGGATCTATGGGGAGGCTGGGTCTGTGGGGCTGCCAAGAAAATATGAGGTCTGTGGTCCCCACTGAGAGAGGTTACTAACTACCCCAGGGATCTGGGAGGCACATGTGCAGCTCTGAGCACCCTTCACTTTTCCACTCAGTACTGGGGCTTCCCTCCCCCTCCCAGGCGCAGGCAGCCAAGGTTCCCCCGTCCTGCCATGGGGAGTGGGAGAGCCTGGCTGTGCTGGGGAAGGGTGCTGGGCTGGGAGAGAGGAGCAGGGACCTGCTTCTGCAGGTCTATCTTATCCTGCAGCAGGGTGCCGCCCTCTTCCTGGAGGGCAGCAAGGCTGTCTCTGTGCTGCTGGGCTGCCTGCTCCAGCTCCCGCTGAGCCTCCTGGAGCTGGGTCTGCAGCATCCCAGTGGTCTCCTGCAAAGGGAGAAGACAGCAGGGAGTAGAAGGAAGCTTCCTGGGTCTTGAAATCCATGTTACAGAAATCCGTGTTGTATAAATACTGGTTTTTTGCTTGTGTTGCCAAAAGCTGAGGCAGGGCCCAGCTATCCACATTTTTTCCATGATACCCTGTCACCTCAAGTCCTCACCTCCTATTCCCTCTCCTCCCTTCCCAAGTGCACTGCTCACCCAGGCTTTCTCGGCCAGGGTCCCTTACCCAGACCACTGCAGCAGCCTCCTGCTGGGTGTCCCTACTTCCACTTCATGCCACCATGCCCACATGCAAGCAGGCAAACACAAACACACACAAAATTCTCCCCTCAGCAGCTGAAGTATTTTTTAAATATATATGTAATAAGTCATGTCCCACTCTGCTTTTTAAATACCATCCAACATGTTCCCACTGCCCTTAGAACAAAGTCCAAGGTCCTACCACGGCTGACAAAGGGCTCCTGCCCCCAAGCTTATCATGCTGCCTCCTGTCTGTCCTGAACTGTCCCAGGCCCTTTCTGCCTGTCCCAGGCCCTTATGATAGCTATTTCCTCTGCCTAAACTGTTCTTCAAGTGGCTGGCTTCTTTTCTTTTCCTTTTAATGATTTTATTGAGATTCAGTTCACATACCCTACAATTTACTCATTTAAAGCATACAATTCAATGGTTTTAGTATATTCACAGAGTTGTGCAACTGTCACCATGATCATTTTTTACCATTTTCATCACCTCCATAAAGAAATCCTGTACCCTTCCCATCCCCCATCCTCACTCCCAACTACTCATCTACTTTCTGTCTGTGTAGATTTGCCTGTTTTGGATATTTCCTACAAGTGGAATCATACACTGTGTGGCTTCTTGTAACTGGCTTCTTTCACTTAGCATAATGCTTTCAAGGTTCATCCTTATTGTTCTATGGGTCTGGCTCTTCCACCTTAATGGCTCAGCTCAAATGTCATTTTCTCAGTGAGGCCCTCCATGACCACCTTGTCCAAAGAGGCCTCCTTTGAATCACTCTCAATTACATCATCTTATTTATTTCCTTTACAGCCCTTATCACAACCTGTAATTATCTCACTTATTTTGTGTCTGCTTTGCCACTAGAACTCCATGACTGTCATGTTCACCATTGTGCCACACCTTTCTGTGGGTCAAATGTCAGCACCTAGCCAGGACCCGGTGCAAAGAAGTGCCAAAGAGCAGGTCAATGTGAATGAATAAATCAATGCTGCCTCTTCTTCCTTGCCCAGAACCACCCTCCATACCTGCTCCTTTAACTTCTGAACCTTCATGTCCTGCCTCAGCCGCTCCAGTTGTTGGCTGGCATCTGCCAGCTCCTTCTGGGTCTGCAGCAGTGTCTCCAGGAGGGACACCCTCTCCTTCTCTGTTTCAAGCTGCATCTGTGGAGGGGCAGGAGGGCGAGGGCTTGTTGGGTTAGGGGTCACCATGCTCACCCACTAGGCCACAAGCACACGCCAGCTGCTCTAGGGCTCTTCTAGCAAATGGGGTGGGCGCTGAGGGCGAAAGAAGGTCTGGACCCACTGACTGAGAGCCAGGAAGTACGGAGATTGCTGCTAGTTTGCAAGCTGACAGGATGTGGTAAACGACAGCCCTCCCTCAGGAAGTAGGACATACCGCCGGCCGTGCAGCTAACGGTACCGATCACCTGCTCATGGGGAGCAGAGCGGGAAGCTACATCCTCTTCTGGAAGCCCCTGCAGCACCACCCTCGGGAGTGGGAAAGGAAGTGGTCCAAGGTAGGGGGATCACAGGGTGGACGTGCAGCCCAGCCTCCCAGCTGCCCACCTGGCACAGGGCGCTCTCGGCCTCGGCCTGTTCTTCTGCCCTCTGTGTCCGCATGGCCTCCGTTTCTGCCTGCTGTTCCCTCAGCCTCGTTTCCAGCTCCATTTTCTCCCTCTCCAGGCTCTCCAGAGCCTTGTCCAGTTCCTGCTGGTGCCAGGAGCGCTCTCTCTCCTGGTCGTACGAAGGAAGCACCGTTAAGAGCCGAGGGGGTGAGGAGAGGAGGCAGAAGGAGAACCGGGTTAGGGCAAGAAGCCTACTGCTCACCAGCTGTGTGACCTCGGTGCCTCACGTGACAAGCCTGCTTCCTCATCTGCGAGGTGAGGCTAATCATCCTGCCTTGCCCATCTCGCCAAATTTTATGAGGATCAAATGAGATTTATTACAAAAAAAAAATCAAATGATATAATACATGGAAAAGTGTTTTCTAAAGTGCAACTGTCCCTCATATAAGCTACAAATATCTGTTATTTTAAAGCAAGCACATCATGGTTGGTGGTTGTAACAGCGAACTGAGGTGGCGGACTTGCTCTCTGCTGTCCCCCCTCCCCTGCTCAGGGTGACAGGGTTAGCCTCCCAGAAAGCCAGGCCGAGCCTGTCTCCTATACGATACAAGAGCGTTAGGATGGGGCATCCCGGTCCTCCCAGAGGTCCATCAGTGACCGACACCTTCCCTGATCTCCTAGACGAATCCAGCCCCTCTATTAGGATCTCAGGGTGGTGGTGAAGGGCACTGGAGCCAGGCTGCCTAGGTTACAGTCTTTACCCCAGTACTACTAGTGTGACCTCAGTTCATTTCTATCGCATCTCTGTGCCTCAGTTTCCTCATCTATAAAAACGGGGACAGGGAATTCCCTGGCGATCCAGTGGTTAGAACTCTGCGTTTTCACTGCTGAGGGCACAGGTTTGGTCCCTGGTCCGAGAACTAAGATCCCGCAAACTGCATGGTGTGGCCTAAATAAAGAAATAAATCATGTGTAAAAAATAATAATAAAATTAAAAAAAAATTTTTTTAAAAATGAGGATAACAACAGGGTCCTCCTAGGGTTGTTCTCACGAGTGAAGTCGTGTAAAGAGCTTTAAGTGCTGCTGAGCACCCAGAAAGCATTCAGTAGACAATAGCTATCATCATCTTCATCACCTTTCCTTTAAAATGTTTGTAAGTCTGTAGTTATCCACATTTAGCGGGAAGGCCTCTAGTGTTTCACCCCTTTCCAACATCGTCTTGTGCACTCTCCCCTCACTCGCTACACTCTGGCCGCACTGGCCTCCTTTCAGGTCCTGGAGGACACCACACACCTCCATTCCTTAAGGCCTTGACTCATGCTTTCCTTCTACTTGGACTGCTCTTCCCACCCCACCGTCACTCATGGCTTAAATGACACTTCCTCATAGATGCCTTCCCAGACCATACGCTCAAAATGGTCCCCCTTTGTTCTTCTTCTTCTATCACCCAGTTCTTTTTCTTCATAGAACTTCCATCATCAGTTACTCATTTATGTATTAATTTATTTAATACCTATCTTCCCCCAAGACTTGAAGCTCCATCAGGAGAACCATGTCTACTTTGCTCTCTGCTGTATCCTCAACGCCCAGCATCGTGCCTGGCAGACAGTAAGAACTCAGCATTGTTTGAATGAATCACATTTCAGCTACTGGACTATTAAGATGCTTAAGAACAGTCATCTATAATACCACAGTTATAGACCAGCTATGAATATCAAATCATACACTCTGGTTCAAAAAGCCAACTGTAAGAATATGGGAAAGATGAATTTAATAGTAGTTAAGTGTTAAAAAAAACAAAACAAAACTGACCCATTTGCTCAATATGAGTTAGAAGTGTGTTATGGCTACCAGAAGAGCTAATTCTGTGATGTCCAGGAAGTAACAGTCAAGCGTTGCTGCCTAGTTTGTGGATCAGAATACTCTGCACACTGGTACATGAGTGACGTGTATCATGTCTAGAGGAAAGCAACCATGTTGGTGAGGTGTTTCAAGCAAGTCTAAGGCTGATTTGTTTCAGGTAATAGATTTTGGCTCAACTTAAGGAATAATTTTCTGATAACTAGATCTATCTAAAAATAAATGGGCATTCCAATGGATGGAATACAACAGAAGCTAAGCAACCCTTGGAAGGGATATTGTAGAAGTGGACATAGCAAAAATGCTAAGAAATGGTTAATCCCTGCTCTACCACTTCTCAGCCAGGTAACCCTGAGTGACTTCTCTAAGTCTCAGTTTCCTCACTAGGTGGTTGTGTAGGCTATCTGAAATAACGTGACTAGCATTCAGCATGGTACCTGGCATGGGAAAGTGCTCAGTAAGTAAGTATCCACTATCACTGCTATTAAAGGGGATTCAGACACTAGATGGAAGAATGGAGAATATAACCCCTAAGAGTTTTTCTAATTGGTAGGATTCCAGGACAAGGCAGGCACTGTTAAAACTAACAGACTCTCTGGGAATTCCCTGGCGGTCCAGTGGTTAGGACTCCACCAAGGGCCTGGGTTCAATCCCTGGTCAGGGAACTAGGATCCTGCATGCTGTGTGGCGTGGCCAAAAAACAAAAAACTAACAGAGTCTCAAGAGTTATGAGGGCTTTCAACCCTTTCAAACAGTAGGGAGATCATAAAGTCAGACAATCAGAAGTCAGAGGGATTATCTGACTGAGAAGAAAAGAAAAGATGGAGAGACTTTTCCATGAGTCAGGTGTGGCCATGAGATGGTTAGTCCTTCCACGGATACCAAGTCTACATCAGGTGGTAACACATCATTCAGAAGTTTTATAGCTTCTTTTACTTGTAGGGTTTTTGGTGGGTGGTATGCCTGATTCTTGCTGGGAAACTGAACTGCCTCTGGACACTGGTCATTCAATAAATATTTTGAAGTACCTACTATAATCTAGGCACATAATTCTAAAAAGAGGCAAACTTCTGGCTACCATCTTGCCAACAAGTCTGCCTTGTTATAACCATCAAATCACAAATACACACAAGGCACAAGTCAACTTCCATTTCCAGAAATCTGACAAACAAGCTCTCTGAACCCTCCACCTGTAAAAGGGCAAAACAGACTAACAAACAAAAAAAAAATGCCAATTTAACTATTAAGTATATATTTTAATGTATCACTGAGCCAGCAGAAAAATAATGAAAATTTCATTGGAGCCAAAATCAAAGCAAGACTTGTGACTTAAAGAGGTAAATGAGCACAGAACAGGCTTTCCACTGGAGGTATTTACTATACCTAATAACCTTGAAATTCATTTTCTGGCTATGTGGGTAAAGAAAACAGAAAACAAAGGGTGGGGAGCCTGACAGGCGATTCCCACATAAGGCTGGACCTCCAAAGGGCTATCTGGGGTCAGGAAACTATGGTATGTGGGCCAAACCTGGCCCCGTGATCTAAGAGTGGTTTTTATGTTTTTAATGGTTGATAAGAAGTCAAAAGAAGAATAAGACTTTGTAACATGTGAAAATTATAGGAAATTCAGTTTCAGTGTCCATACATAAAGTTTTATTGGAACACAGCCATGCTCATTTACATACATGTCATTTACAGCTGCTTTTGCACTAGAGGGGCAGAGAAGAGTGAGTGTGACAGAGACTGTATGGTCTGCAAGGCCCAGTGTGGCTCTTCAGAAAAACACCCACCCATCCCTGGGCTACAGTCCTCAGTAAATGGATAAACCTGAGAGAGGGAGAAAAGGGGAAGAAAAAGGGAGAGAGAAAAAGTGGGGGAGAGAGAAAACAAAACACTGTACAGAAGGGAATAGCAAGAAAATTTGTTTTAACCTTCACAAAGGGTTATATATGTATATATATATATCACTTGAGAATTCATAACCATAAGCTGGTCTTCATGCGGGTTCAGGGCCTGAATGTGGCCCAAAAATTTTAAACAGAAACTGTACTTTAAGGTGGTCCTGGGATGCTAGTCCTTCAGCTTCCTCAGAGAAGCAAAAGCAAATATCTGAGGAAAATCTCCTTTGCCTCAGGCCTAAAAGGATTCCCACAGAAAAATTTCCAGAGAACATGAGTTCAGAGTTAGGAATCACAAAACACACAGGGACCAAGGTCATCAGTGAGAGCCAAGGGAAACAATGTATAACAGAGATCCAAAAAGATTTTAGGTGTTGGAATTATTAGACAGCATAAAAGTATGTTTCACGTGTTTAAAGAATAAAAGAGGGGACTGCCAACTATAAATTAGGGAAAAGACACTAAAAAATGACCAAGAAGATTTGAAAAAATAACCAAACAGAATGTTGAGAAATAAAATATTTAATAAATAAAATTTAAAACTTGGTGAACAGACTATAAAGCAGATTAGACACAGTTGAAAAGGGAAATTAGTGAATAGAAGAGGGATCTGAAAAAACATCACCCAGAATACAGTGTAGAAAAAGTACACATGGAAAATGTAAGAGAGAAAGTTAAGATACCTGAAGGTTACACCAAGTTCTAACATACAACTAATTAGAGGCTTCTCAATACCAACAATGGAATAATCAGTGTGCTGACAGGAAATAACTGTTACCTTAGAATTTATACCTGAATTTTATACCCAGTGAAACTATCTTTCAAGAATAAAAGTGGGAGGGATAAATTAGGAGTTTGGGATTAACATATACACCTACTATATATAAAATAGATAACAAACAAAGACCTATTATATAGCACAGGGAACTATACTCAATAGTTTGTAACAACCTATAAGGGAAAAGAATCTTCAAAAACAATAGACATAATATATATGTATAACTGAATCACTTTGCTGTACACCTGAAACTAACACAACATTGTAAATCAACTATATTTCAATAAAAAAATAAAATTAAAAAAAGGAAAAAGCTATAAAAAAGAATAAAAGTAAAATAGACATTTTCAGACAATTAACTATCAACATACCCTCACCAAAGGAAATTCCACTTCAAGGAAAACAAATAGAAAGCCTGACACGCAAGGAGAAATGGTGAGCAAAAAAAACCTCATAAAATTTTCAGTGTATCTAAACAATTATTGACTGTATAAAATAATCAAAACATAATGTATGGAGTTAACAACTAGTAATAACTAAACACAATGACCAATACAGTTGATAGGTTGGGAGGAGTGAATGCAGGTAAAATGTTCTCTGGTCCTTGTGTCATTCAGGGAAAGGGTAAATATACTGATTAACTTGAGATTTTAATAAGTATGTATTTTAAAATATTAAAGAACTAAAAGAATAAAAAATAGAGTATGTATCATCCAAAGTAGTAGAGAGAAGAAAAGAGGTGAGAAAAGAATACAATTTAATAATCCGATATAACCCTCTAAAAGAAGTTAAGAAAGGTGAATTCCCCTCCCCAAAAGGTGTAAAAAGGCAAGACAAATAGCATAAGATGGTGGAAATAAATCCAAATATGCCTATAATCACAATAAAAGCAAATGGACTAAATTAAATAATTAAAAGACAAAAGAAACACAGTTCTGAATTGGGCAATAATAGGTCCAAGGCATTCCTCTGCTCCCTTTACACCCTGGGGCCAGTTTATCAATCCTAAATCCCAGGATCCACTCTTAAGTCTCTATACATACAGAAACAACAACAACAATAACACCTAACACAAACATAGAGCTTACTGTATACCAGGAACTATTATTAGTGTTTTCCATATATTAACTCATTTACTAGCTAGAAGCTGCATTTTGCACTATGGTGACCAACCAGGCTAGTCCTGTTCAGATTTCACTTTTATAAGCAGGAATGTCTGCTGCTGTCTGTCCCTCCCATCCCCCAGCCGCAGCTACCACCTACCCATTCCTCCTGGAGCCGGTTCACCTCCTCCTCATGGGCTGACTTCAGCTGCTGCAGGGCAGCCTGCTCCTCTTGCTCAGCCTGGGCCAGCTGTCTGGCTGCCGCATCCCGTGCCTGCTCTGCCCGGCTCCGTTCAGTGTCCAGTTCCAGCTGCAGGCACCTCACTTCCCCTAAGATGCCAGGGACAGGGTCTTGTCTCTGAGCCTCTGCCCTCCATCTTTCACCCCTCTCCCCAGACCTCATGAGGAACTCCCATCTCAGAGGCCCTGGGCCTGGCTCTAATAGCTTCCCACTGTCTTCCTAGCTTTCAACATCCCTGTGGAATGAAGTGTGCCCATCCCAGTTGGGTTCTCACCTTGGATTACTTCCTTGGCTTGAGTGACGGTTTGGATCTGGACCTCCAGCTGCCCCTTGGTGACCTCTATCAGAGAATTTTGTTGCTGGGCCTCAAACAGACTGCTCTCCAGTAGCTCCTTGGCTGAGCTGTCAGGTTCAGGAATCGGGAGAGTTCTTACCCATCAAGCCCCTTCCTTAAGAGGAACTGGGTTCTAACTACTGGTCACCGAGAGAATTTGGGGGCGGGGGGGCAATTACAAATTCATAACTCATTTAGGCCCCATATACTTTGGGCAAGGAACTTAGGTTGGCTCCCCCTTGCCTTGCAAAGCTCTCTCTGCCCTTGGCAGAACCAGGTCTGGACCCTACCTGAGCCCCAGCAGTTGTTCAGAGAGGTCCTGCCGGTCCCGCTCCACAGCCTGCAGCCGCACCTCGAGAGCCGCCTTTTCCCGCGCTAGAGCCTCCTTCTCCTGGACTTCCCGGGCAAGCGCCTCTTCCTGTCGCTTTGCCTCCTGATGCAGCTGCTCCACCTGAGCTAAGGCTGCCTCCTGCTGGTGATGTGCCTGAGGGGAAGAACTGATGGGACAAAGAGCGAGGCAGGATCCCCCCAGGGCTGCTATCACCAGATGAGGGCCATGGGCTCCTCAGATTCTGGACCCAGCTCTGTGAGCCTTGAGCACTGCCCACTCACACCAAGTACCATTTATCTATTCCCCTGATCAACCCACAGAGTCCCCAGCCCAGGAAACATGCTCTCCTTTGAGCAATACCCTGTGCTACGGCTGCAAGAGATCTACCTCTAAGGAGCTTTTAGTCTTAAGGAGAGGTAAGACACACACATAATACCAGGAAGAAAGTGATCAGTGCTGAGAAAAAGGCTCTGAGAAGGGAGATTATGTATAATTACTAGGGCAACGAGAAGCTTGGTAGAGAAGAAAGATGACCTTTGAGTTGGGGCACTGGTTCAGAAACAACTCACTGAGCCCCTTGCTATGTGTTACACACTGGACTAAAAGCTGGAGTTATAAAAACAAGTAAGACATAGTCTGGCCTTCAAGGAGCTTTTGGTCTAATGGTGGAGACACATAAAAACAGATAATTATAATATAGTATGAAGGGTGTGGTGGTTGAATAAACACGATGTATTATCAGAAAACACAGGAGAGGCATCTAATTCAAACTGATGGATGTGAAGCAATGGAGAATCAGTGAAGGATTCCTCTAGGAATTCTTTAAAAAAAACTGGAAGACATACTCTAAACCAGTAACACTGGTCATTTCTAGGAAGTGAGATTTTCCATTCCTGAATCATTTCTGTAGTGTTTTCATTTTTTACAGTGAGCATGTAAGTACAATGAGCATGTACAGTGAGCATCCTTAATGGGACGGTAGCAGTTTTATCTTCTCACCTCGCTTAGCTTCTCTTGAATTTCTTCCTTCTCGTCTTGCATTTCCCTGAGATCTGCCTGCAGCTCAGCCCTGGTCTCCTCCGCTTTCTGCAGCTGAGCCTCCAGGTGGGTGTTCTTTTCCCACAGGGCTTCCCTGTTCCTCTCGGCCTCTGTCAGGCCCACCTGCAAAGTGTTTCTTGCCTGCTCTGCTGCTTCCATCCTGCCGCACACAGACTGGTTCTCCTGTTCTAACTACTGGCCAAAAAAGGGAAGGACATCAAAGACAAAGGGTTACGGTTTAGAGATGAAGTGCTGAGACAGAAATCCAAGTGAGATATGAATCTGTTCTCCACAGATGAACACAGGAGTGCTTACGAGAGAGGAGAACTATGCACACATTTGGTCTGGGGTCTTTACTCCGGGTACTAGATGGGTTGATGCTGGGGACAGAGAGAAAAAAGGCAAAATCCTGCTCTTAAAGAGTTCAGAATAAGGGAACATACAACATTTCTGGGGCTCAAGGGAATGGGGTAGTGAAGAGATGTGTTAAATTTGTAACCTCTAGAGAAAATTCTGAGACTTGGGCTCTTCAACAGATCCTTTTCTGTGATTGCTGTTATCTCATACAACAGGATTAAAACCCAGTCTTCCTTCCACAGGACATGGGCCTAGCCCTGATGATTTTACCCTAAAGCCCAAAGGTAGTTCTGCTGTAGATGTGGGAGGCGTCTATTTTTTTTTAATTTAATTAATTAATTAATTAATTTATTTATTTATTTATGGCTGTGTTGGGTCTTCGTTTCTGTGCGAGGGCTTTCTCTAGTTGCGGCAAGTGGGGGCCACTCTTCATCGCGGTGCGCGGGCCTCTCACTGTCGCGGCCTCTCTTGCTGCGGAGCACAGGCTCCAGACGCGCAGGCTCAGCAATTGTGGCTCACGGGCCTAGTCGCTCCGCGGCATGTGGGATCTTCCCAGACCAGGGCTCGAACCCGTGTCCCCTGCATTGGCAGGCAGATTCTCAACCACTGCGCCACCAGGGAAGCCTGGAGGCGTCTATTTTTAATGGCTGAGCCCGGGCCTTGTCATCTTTGCTTTCCTTTGCACTATAAATGTTCCTTTTGCTCATTCCAGGACTACTTTTGGGAGCTGATCTGTCTTGTGCTGATCCATTTAAGAACTGTTCCTTGTTACAGGCATCAGCTTTGTCTGTCTCTCCCTTGCCCTCGGTCGGGGCCCAGCCCTACCCTGTGGATCAGAGAAATCTTTGCTCACCTGGAGAAGCTGCTGGTTCAGCCCAACTTTATCTAAGGCCAAAGCCTCATTTAAGGCACTGAGTTTGACAGCTGCAGCCCGAAGATCAGCTACCTCAGCCTTCAGGCTGTTCTCAGAACTCGACAGCTCCACAATAGACTGTTCTGCCTAAAAGCAGAGAGTTAAAGAGTTTCATTTTCCAGTTTTCCTGCAACAGTGAACAGCTCATATCCCCAACATCTGCTGCTTTCCTTGTACAGAGAGCAGTTAACACTTCATTCCTTCCCTTACATCCTGAACAACTTTTCCCTTCATTTATTCATTCACTTACCCATTCATTCGTTGAAGAGTAAGAGAGGAACTCACATTACAGAGGCACAGACATCAGGATGTATAAACAACTACAACTGTGATGACACCATAGCCAATGTAAGCACCAAGTGCTCTGGGAACTCAAAGAAAGCATTAATTCAATTTGAGAGAATCAAAAATGCTTGGTAGAAGAGTCGACAGTTAAGTTGGGTATTGAGAGATGAGGAACAGTTTGCGGTTAAAAGGGGAGGAAAGAAGCAGTCCAGGCAAAGGGAAAAGTACATACAAAGTATTAAAATCACAAAAGAACGGGTAAAACTGAGAATGCAATTAGTGCTATGTGGCAGGAATGAAGGTATATGAGACGTTAGGACAGGGATCTGGAGTGAAGAGGAGGCTAGAAACAGTTCGGGGCAGGTGGCAGAGGGCTTTGAATGTGGTACCAAGGAGCTGGGAAGCCAATGAATGGTTTTAGGAAGGAGACTGACATGACCAGATTTACACTTTAGAAAACCATTCTAATTCCAGTACAGAGAGTCTGTTTGGAGGGACAGAACCCAAAAGCAGAAACTAGGCATTGAGGCAAGAAACAGGAAGGGCCATGGCTTGCAGGATGAAGGAGGAGGCAGGCTGCGTGCCTTTTTCCTGGAGACACAACTTTCCAAGCCGCCCGCCCCACCCAGCCAGCGAGGGGGAGGCCCACGCACCCTCGCCAGTGCGGCGGTCACTTCTGTCTGCTCTTGTCTCAGCAACTCCCCTTCCAGGCGACTGGACTCCAGGGCTTCCCGAAGGGTGATCAGTTCACTGAGTGACTCTGACTGTTTGGCTTCCAGGCCTGCCAGCGTCTCCTGACTAAGATGGGAAACAGAAGGGGGCTAGAGGAAATCTCAGCGAGTGGCCACACCCCAAAAGATAACTGGAATGTAATTGCTTTTGCAATGCAAAAGAATGAAGGCGGTCTCTAAAAACTGGTAAGGAGAGGTCTCCAAGACACATAACATGAAAAAAGCAAGGCGCAGAACAGTATATGTGGCGCACTATCTTTTATGCAAGAAATTGGGGGAAATAAGGATATATGCATATATTGCTTAAAGCAGCACTAGACATATTAATAAGAAATTAATTTAAATGGTTACAAACAGGAGGAAGGAATATGGGATGAATGAAGCAGAGGGAAGTAGTACTTTCTCTTTGCATACCTTTTAAAATAGTTTTGACTTCTGAATCATGTAAATATTAATAAGTGTATTATCGAGTCACACAAATTAAATTTAAAAACATAAAACTATCTTTGTGGATTGTCTCTCCTTTTCCTTAGTAGAGGGGAGACCACTCCTTGTGCAAGTCATGATCCTTAGAGCAGTCATTCAAGATTCCATTATTCGTGCCTATTAGGCAGAAGGAGCTAGGGAACCGGTGAGGAGGGGATGCATCAAAGATGAAGAAGACACAGGGACTTTCCTGGTGGTCCAGTGGTAAAGAATCCACCTTCTAATGCAGGGGACACGGGTTCGATCCCCGGTCAGGGAACTAAGATCCCACATGCCGTGGGTCAACTAAGCCCGCGCGCCACAACTACTGAGCCTGCGTGCCTCAACTAGAGAGCCCGCGTGCCACAAACTATAGAGCCCACGTGCTCTGGAGCCTGTGCGCCACAACTGGAGGGAGAAAACCCGCACACCACAACTAGAGAGAAGCCCGGGCGCCACAACAAAAGATCCCGCATACTGCAATGAAGATCCCGCGTGCTGCAACTAAGACATGATGCAGCCAAAAATAAAATAAATTAATTAATTAAAAAAAAAAACACAAACCTCTGCTCATTAAAAAAAAAAAAAAAGAAGATACAGCCCCTGCTACCAGGTACTGAAGACCTACCATATGCCAGGCTCTGTGCTGGCATTTTGCAAAACACTGCTTTAATCTCCCCGAAGACCCTTCAAGGGAAATATTATCAGCCCCATTTTACAAATAATCTGTCCAAGTGGCAGAGCCATAATTTAAAGCAAGCTTCTGCCCAGCTCTAAAGTCCTTGCTTTTTCTATGACATCGTATCGGGGAATTTACAAATAAGCTCGGTCCCTTTACTCTGGAATTCCCTTCCTTGACCAGCTCATTTCCCATTACTTCCCAGGATCAGTCCTACCCTTTGGCCAGCCCGGCCTCCTCTGAACATGCCATGAACGTTCCTGACTCCTTTTCTTTGCTAATCTGTTCCTTTAGCCCTTGTCCCACTCTCTACCAATCAAAATATGTCAAGGCCCAGCTCAACGGCTACCCTCTCCTCCATGAAGCTTTCAATAATTAACTGTTACTCCTATTCTCCCAGAGGACCTAGCTTGAAGCTCTTTTTTAGCTCAGACTTCATCTGGCCACGGTTTACTTGTCTGACTTCCCCATTACACTGCAAACTGCTTGAGATCAGAGCCTGTGTCTTATTTATTTCTGTACCCCCCACGGGGCATCGGCCCTTCTGGGTGTTCAGCAATGCTTGGATGAACTCTCTGTTTTCATCCTTCTGCAAAGGACGGAGCAGTAAGCTAATCTGAACCCCCCCGAACACCAGGCTTCGATTTACTCCACTTTCTAAAAGGGGGGAGGGCGTGGGGTGGGGGGAGGGGCTGTCACAAGCACGCACAGGCGCTGCCGTTCCCGGAAGGCCAGGTGCAGCTCCTCCTGCTGCTCCTCCTTCTCGCCCTGAGCAGAGTCGCCCTGCAGCTGCAGCTCCATGTTTGTCCTCCGCAGTCGCCACGCCTCCTGCTCCAGCACCTCCAGCTGCTGCTGCAGCTCCCCCCTGGTCTTCTGCAGGAGCTCTCGCTCCCTGGAAGGAGACCAGACATGAGCAGAAACCCTGGAACCTAAAAGCCCTCCTGGAATCAGACAGTACAGGGTCAAAGGAGAGAGGTTTATGTTTCCTTTAAATATCTCATCTTCCCTTTTGAGCAGGAAACTGTTTTCTTATCATCACAAAGACCCAAAACTGAGTGAGCAGGAACCAGCAGAACACAAAGCAAGGCAGCCCTGAGCAGCTCTGGGTCTAGGGAAGAACAGGGTCAGCCAATCAAACACATGGGCTGGGCGGGGACTGAGCCTGGGAGGAAGAGGGGGATGAACAGCCCCCGCTCACCTGCTGAGAGAGTCCACCTCCCCCTGCAGGTCCACAGTCTGCCCTGCCAGGGTGTCCCGCTCCCCGGTGAGCTGCTGAAGCCGCTGTCTCAGGGCCTCGCCCTCTTCCTCCCACTGATGATGCTGGTGCTGCAAGGAGCTCACAGCTTCCCGGCAGCCTGACAGCTGCTGCCTTAGGTCCTGCGGAGGGAGAGTAGCAGAGGTGAGGTGGTGAACAAGAGCGCAGGGCAGAGGAGGGATGTCATAAGCCTGAAGGTAGGGCTGGGCAAGGGGGTTGGGGGCTGGTGCAACAAAGGGAAGCTAAGAAAAGAGATGAGACCAGTCGAGGAGACAGAGCATCAGAGATGACTAGGTTCTGTGGCTCCCAGAGTGTCAGAGTCCATCATCTTCAAATGTAAAATGGTGGGGGGTGGTAAGCGTGGCTGGGACCCTTAGAATTGGGGAACGCTTACCCACACTCCCCTGGGGCTCCACTTTGCACAGTGCTGTGTAAAGACTGCATCAAAGTGGAGCGTGCCAGTGGCACGGAGAGTGTGCCTGCTCCCCACGAGCACAACTGGGCAGACACACAGATTCTAATGGGCACTTCGGGGTGCTGACAAAACACCTTGTGACTGGTCAACGTAGCAAAAGGGGCAGTCTGGGCTAGGAGGGTACCTGGGGCCCAAGTCAGTTTAGACACCCATCCCTGTGGCTGAGGAGTGCTGGGGTTCTCACCTGCACAGCCTGGCGTCTCTGAGTCAGCACTGAACGCACCAGAGAAAGAGCCTTGTCTGGCTGCTGGGAATCGAACTGGGAGGAGAAGCCACTAGGGTCCAACTCCAAGGAGCTCTCATGACCAGAGCCTTGGGCCATATTGTCCTCTTCTTCTACCATGGCCTGAAATCCAACACAGCAGGGTCACCATCCTACTGACCGAGGCCTAGAATCCATGGAGAGGACTACCATGCCAGCCTGGACAAATCTGATGTTTCCTCTCTCAGGTCCTCTCCCTGGGGGCTGGGAGGAGGGTATCTTAAGAGCAAAAAAGGTTGGTTCCTTCAACTCCTCAAACCAACTCTTCCCCTTCGGTCACCCAAACCTAGAATGAGCAACAAGACTAGCACCCCTTGAACACTCAAGGAATAAATGAAGGAAGAAGAGGTTGCTGAGGTAGCAAAGGCCAGAATCCAGCCGCTGCCTGAGAACTGCAGCTAGCAGTAAGAAAGAGGGCGTTTCAGCAGGCAGTGCCAACACACGAAAGCTTAGCTACTCCTTAGGGTTCCAGTCTTCAAATATACTCAGACAATTCCTCCCCACAAGACCCTAAGTCCAGACTCCTCTAGGTGCACCTGAGAGGACGGGGAGGTCTGGGGAGGGTGAGGCTGGACCGGTTACTGTGAACCGGAGGCTTACCAGTACCTGGGTTATGTCCTTGATCATTTGCTGTAAAGACAGCTTCTCCTCTTGGGCATTCCTACTTAGAGATGCCTCGTGTTCCATTAATTCTGCGTGATTTGCCTCCTGGACAGGGAACCAAATAGAGCCTATGAGCCAAACTCTCAGAAGAGAATTTATCATTCCAGGCCCCAAATTAACCAGAGTCTCATTCTGTCTATTCTGTCAACCCCACTTTTCCCCTGACCACATGTGTATGCTAACACTGTCCCAGGATTCTGAAGACAATGTGATGTGGTGATTAAGAATTCAGATTAAGGGATTAAGAGCTCCAAATTAGACTGCCTAGATAAGAGTTCTTGCTCTATCACTTACTAGCTTGGTAACCTTAGGCAACTCCTTCTTTAAGCTTCCTTCTCTTTAAAATGGGAATAAGGGACTTCCCTGGTGGTGCAGTGGTTAAGAATCTGCCTGCCAATGCAGGGGACACGGGTTCGAGCCCTGGTCTGGAAAGATCCCACATGCCGCGGAGCAACTAAGTCCATGCGCCACAACTACTAAAGCCCACGCACCTAGACCCTGTGCTCCGCAACAAGAGAAGCCACCGCAATGAGAAGCCCGTGCACCGCAACGAAGAGTAGCCCCCACTCTCTGCAACTAGAGAAAGCCCTTGCGCAGCAACGAGGACCCAACGCAGCCAAAAATTTTTTTAAAAAAAGGAAAAACTTTAAAAATAAAATAAAATAGGAATAATTAACAGCAACTACTTCATAGATTTGTTTTGAGGCTTGAATGAAAAAACTGCATGTAAATTACTCAACACAGTGTCTGTCACAAAGCAAATGTTCATTAAATGTGAGCTATCATTGGATGAAGGATGGCTGCTGTCTCTGAACAGCAAATTGGCACTTGAGACTTAAGGCCAGAGGAACCTCTAGCCCCAAGGCCAGCAATAAATTTGAATTCTCAAAATGTCCCCTCCTCCTTCCTACCTTATTGTGCTAGTGAAGGCTTAAAGACGCAGATTTACAGCTATGTTTTTTTTTTTGGCCTATACAAAATTTGAACCAACATTTGTAAATTGAGAGATTTGTCTGAGCTGAGAAATTCATAAAAATTCATAAAAATCTGAATTTCTGCCTTCTCTCAAAAAGTTAACATATGGGCCACACCAGCCCCCATCCCTACATGGCAATAATTTACTGAAGTTGAATAGTGGATGCCTCCTCCAGATGGGACATATATTCTTCAGGATCCTGCAGTCCTCACTGCTCCTCATTGTTTCCTTACTACTGAGATCAAGTGTTCCCTGTTACACTGAAAACTAAATGTGACAGCACTGGAAAATCAGAATCCTTACAGCTGAACCCACTTCATTCATTTATATTACTTGGGCCCTGCGGACATATGAATTTGCAAATTCCTGAACAAAAAGAAACCAAAAAGGCATAAACATGTCTAGCTCCCAGCTGATCCTAGCTTGGATGAGAAGACTAGGGATATGTATGTGGATAGGGGTGCAGGATTTGCCTAAAATCAGAGATCTGAAAATTCCTAGAGATGAAAGGAAACGTGCAATCAAGCCAGAGGTTCTAACGTCCAACCTTAGAGAATCCCTTTGATAACATCCCTGGCAGATGTTAAGCCAGTGACACAAGCCTCACTCCTTCCCAAGACAGACTGTTCAACTACCGAGCAGCTCTAGCTGCTCTACCACCCTGTAACTTGCAGTCACTGGCAGTGATTGTGCCCCCCTGGCAAACATTAAACAAGCCAGCTCTCTTCCCTGGTGTCAGTCCTTCAGTTATGTGAAGGCAGCCATCATGTCTTCCTCAAGCCCTCCTTCTCCAGGCTAACCACATTCATGCTCCTCAGGCGTTTCCCTTATGACTAGGTTTTGAATCTCTCCAGACATCCCCCCTCCTACTTGGCTAGTGTGCCTCTTCATGTGTGTCCCACTCTCTTGGAGGAGGACACACTGCATGCATGCACTGCTATAGTTTCCCTAGGAATATAGAAGGGATAGTAGACAGGTAATGTTTATTAAATGGATAAATGAATGAGTTAATTAATTTTCAGATTCAACCAAAATTAATTTTTTAGCTTTAGGGGATTTCATCAAGGAACATTTAACTGGTATCCTGCACTCTCTATCCATAAAGGACAGGAATCTACAGGCCCACTCCCAACTCTCCCAGAACAAAGGATCACGTACCAGGATCTCCATCGTCTCTCTCAGAGCCTTTACCATCTTTTCATAATCTTCATTTTGCTTCTGAGACTGGGTCAGTAGAGCAGAGAGCTCGGTCACCCTGAAGAGAAGAGCATAGCACAGTTACCTGGGCACCCACTGATGTGGACAGAGCTATGCAGCACACCCCAACCCAGGCCAGACACCCCCACTGCCACCCCCCCAGAGTCCCTTGGGTGCCCCCAGCCCCTGAACTCCCTGAACACATGATGCTATAGCCTTGAACTCGGGGAGGGGGAGCCAAAAGCCACTCAGATGCATGCAGGGATTTACCACATCTCAAGACTGGAACACGTGTTTGGGGGCCCGAGAGCTGAAGGAAAGCCCTGGACCAGGCCCTTCCAGACCCCGCTTGATCTTGAAGTCAAGCACCCTGAAGCCAACAAGAACATCAGAATTGCCACATGGGATAGTCCCAAGGTCCCTCAAGCCCAAGGTTCTAACTCTGATAAGAGAAAAAGGAGGGGCGAATTGGGAAAGATTACGGTCAACCTCCCTGATACTAACCTCAAAGTTCAGGGAAATCACCAGGCATCTTTATCACCTAACACCATATCCTGGAGCTCAGTACCTGGTGTTATATAGGTAGCTAAATAAATATTTCTTGAATGAAGTTATCAAGGAGCTTAATTTTTTATTTCAAAGTCTTCCTAATTTTATTCTGTATCATCTTTAAGAGCTTTAACTCACTGTATGGTCATTCATTTAGTTATTGTATGATTCAACAAACATTTACTAAGTGTCTACTATATCGCAGGTGAAGTGGAAAGCACTAGAACACAAAAATTACTAAGACATGGTCTCTGTCCTTGTGCTTCCCAGTGCCTTCACAACCCAAACAAAACAAACTGTAATTTACACACTCCACCAATAGGTGGTGACACAACCCTAGCCATGGGGTATAAACTGAACTTTGCCCCAAGATTCAAATGGAGCTCTTTGCTTATGTCCCTGCCCTTCTTATCATTTTAAAAAAATCTATTTTATTATAATCCAAAAAATAAAAGAGCCTAACCAAAAAAACCCAAACAAGACTAAATAATCAACGAGATCAATGCTGTAAGCACGTCAAAAGACCATACGGGGGACTTCCCTGGTGGCGCAGTGGTTAAGAATCTGCCTGCCAATGCAGGGGACACGGGTTCAAGCCCTGGTCCAGGAAGATCCCACATGCCGCGGAGCAACTAAGCCCGTGCGCCACAACTACTGAGCCTGCGCTCTAGAGCCCAAGAGCCACAACCACTGAGCCCACATGCCACAACTACTGAAGCCCGCGCACCTAGGGCCCATGCTCTGCAACAAGAGAAGACACCACAATGAGAAGCCTGCGCTCTGCAATGAAGAGTAGCCCCGCTCGCCGCAACCTGATAAAGCCTGCGTGCAGCAATGAAGACCCAACGCAGCCAAAAATAAATAAATAAATAAAATAAAGCAAAAAACAAAAACCAAAACAAAACTAAATGTGAGAAGTAAAAACGTACTTCTTATGTAATCTTTTTAATTCCTGCTTCTGTCTTGAACTCTTTTTTATTCTTTAGTAGATTTGTCAAATTAAATTGAGACTTTGCGGTGATTGTCCCTCACCTTGCCCTTTGTTAGAGCTCCTTCCTCTCTTCTCAGATTTGTGTTCGTCTTCCTGGGTGGACTGGAGCTGCGACTGAGTTGGATTTCTGATTCCTGATTTCCAGCACAGTGCCTTACTGACAGGGCTCACTAATGGTTTGTTGAATGAATTAATGTGAAATTTAAAAACAAACTCTGCCATCCCCAGAGGAGTGGAGGGAAGATTTGGGCATGGGTCATAAAAGCCAGATTAGTCCTTAGTCTTGTTCTGTGTGATAACAGATAGTGAAGCTTCAAATAAGTGGCTCAGGGACTTCCCTGGTGGCGCAGTGGTTAAGAATCTGCCTGCCAATGCAGGGGATACAGGTTCGATCCCTGGTCTGGGAAGATCCCACATGCCACGGAGCAACTAAGCCCGTGCACCACAGCTACTGAGCCTGCACTCTGGAGCCAGCGTGCCACAACTACTGAGGCTGCGTGCTACAACTACTGAAGCCCGCGCGCCTAGAGCCCATGCTCTGCAGCAAGAGAAGCCACCGCAATGAGAAGCTCGTGCACCGCAACGAAGAGTAGCCCCCACTCGCCGCAACTAGAGAAAGCCCGCGCGTGGCAACAAAGACCCAACGCAGCCAAAAATAAATAAATAAATAAATTAATTAATTAAAAAAAAATGTATATAACAACAAAAAAAAGACCATATGGGGGCACAGTAATGTAACAGGCTATCAAGGTCATAGAAGAGGTGACATTTAATTATGCCTTAAAGGATAAGGCAGAGAGAGAAGGGAGAGAGGCATTCCAGGCTAAGGCCAGCATCTACAAAGGCAGGGAACATGGAAGAACTTGGCTGTTCTGGGAATGGCAAATAGTTTGGTGTTGATAGAGGAGAGTCACAGCCAGCTCTGTAAGTCAACAGGAGAGAAACTGAGCTGCAAGAGAGTCTGAGGGCAGAGGGCAGTGACACGGCCCCAGCTGTGGCACTGGGTTTCAAACTAGACTCCCTCTGGCACATCTCCTTCCCCTCTTGTGGGAGGAATGCTCTTCACATCTCCCCCACCTATCTTGACTCCCTAAAGGAGTCAACTTTCTCTTAGCGAACCCCTCCTAGGACCCAGGCCATCTCACCGATCCTGAAGCTCAGCCTTCTCCAGATGCCCTTGACTCTTCAGCTGTGTTAACTCCTGACTCCTTTCATGGGCTTCCTTCTCCAGCTCCTGGGTCCTGGCCAGTAGCAGCATCAACTGGGATGGCTCGCTCCCATTCAGTCTCCCAGATCCATCAGATTCCCGAGACTGTGGTGTTCCCACAGTCAGGCGCAGACAACAGGTCAACAGGGAACCTGAAAGCCTCACATGCTCAGCCTTGAGCTCCGTCAGGTCTCTGAGTACAAGCAAAGAAAGAGCAGACTCCAACAGGGACCAGGAACAGGAAAGGGAGCGTGGAGGTCAGGCCCAGGGAAGCCTGAGGAGCAGGTCTGGGAAAAGTCATCTCAATCC